>NC_085905.1:0-1468159 GCF_034447905.1 Colletotrichum destructivum
TAACCCTAACCCTAACCCTAACCCTAACCCTAACCCTAACCCTAACCCTAACCCTAACCCTAACCCTAACCCTAACCCTAACCCTAACCCTAACCCTAACCCTAACCCTAACCCTTCCACAATCCTTCCACAATCCTTACTCACGCGTCGACGAACCCCTACAACCCCGCCATCCACCTTCCACCTTCCACAATCCTTACTCACGCGTCGACGAACCTACTCTTCCAACAACTCACAAGCTTAGCGGGGGCTGGCTAGACGCCTGGGTTCCTGGGTTCCTGGGTTCCTACCACGTTGCAACAGTCGTCTGCCGTTCCGACGCTTATTGGGACCCTCCCCGTAGCCGCCTAAGCCACCGTTCTGCCTTGTCTACGTCGTCTACGTTAACCCTAACCCTCGACTGCCGTCCCCTACCCGTGCACAGTGCAGAAAGCCGTGTGATATCCATTTACACTGTCTGCGCCTCCCTTCCCTCCTACTATGTCTTCTCCTTCTTGCGGCTACGCCTGACTGTCTAAAGAGAAGGCCTTTGTCTCTTAACCATGTCTGTTAACCATGTCAATTAACCCTAACCCTGCTCCCTAACCCTCCTTAGGTCCTACCCTAACCCTAACCCTAAGCCCCCCTATCCCTACCGAGGCAGTGCCGCTGCACCAGCACCTCCCACGCCGCCAGCGCGTTCGTTGACGTCTCCTCCCCGTCCACATGCCGTGACCGCCCCAGCCACCCTGTGAATTCCTCCTCGTCGCCCGCGTCCACCTCGAACGCCTCAAACAGCCACCGCTGCGCCGCGCTGAATTGGCTCGTCCACTGGATCGCCGGCAGCACCGCGTCCATCCACCGGCACCCGCCCCCAGCCCCGCCCCCAGCCCCGGGCCCGGCCCCGGCCCCGGCCCCGGCCCCGGCCCCGGCCCCCGTGTCCCGCCCCCGCCCCTGCCCCCCTCCGGCTCCCCTCCTGCCCTGACCCTCCCCCGCCCCCCCTTCCCGCCCACCCCTCCTCGCACACCGTCTGCGGGAGCCCGCACAGCCAGCAGCACGCAAACCGCTCGAACCGCACCTTCGCCCGCCACCGGAGGAATCGCCCGCCCTCCAGCCGCGGGCAGCATCCTGTCTTGTGTCCCTGGAACCGACCACGCTTCCACTCAATCCTCTTCCCGTTGCACCACGCCATGTAACACACTGCGCATCCGCCCTCCACCTCCCTCAGCCACTCCTGCAGGCCCTTCGACAACGCCTGCCTTGCCTTGGTGTCCTGTGCTGCCCGGCTAACCCTAACCTCCTCCCCGTCCCCGTCCCCGCTGCTGCCTGCCTCTTCTTCCGCAACCCCCTGGCAGTGGTCGCATGCCTCCGCCCCGAGCTGCCGGCAGTCTCTGCCGTCTCCGTCCATAAACTCCCCGAGTACCGCCCGCCGGCACCCCTCCGTCTCCATGAGCGCCTGCATCCCCTGCTGGTCCACCTGGTTCACGTCCGCCGCGAACGCGTCCCGCTGCGGCCCCCTCTCTCCGTCCCGGAAGATCACCGACTCCACCGTCTCGCCCTTGTCCCGGCCCCCTCGCCCCGTCTGCTGCGCGAAGTCCACGAGCCCGTACGGCGCCTCTGCGTGGATCACCGCCACCACGCCCCGGATGTCTACCCCCGACCCGAGTCCCGTTGTTGCTGCCATCCACCGGCTTCCGGACCGCCCCTTGGACCACGCCTCGAGCGCCTCCCATCGCCCCTCCGCGCTCAGGGACCCGTGGTACGCCGCGCATCCGATCGCCGTCGCCACCTGCTTGCATTTGGCCTTGGACCGGCAGTAGACCACCCCCTTCTGACCTGCTGCCATCTGCCGCCCGAGTCGCCCGACCTCGTCCACGACCGCCGTCATGATCGCGGGGAACCCCCCGGGCACCACCCCTGCTACGCGGTATCGGATGTTGACCCGCGCCGTGCTGGCCCGCACCGTCGTTGCGTCCTCCGCCAGCATCAGCCGCCGGAACCACGCCTCCATCCGGACCGGCAGCGTTGCCGTCAGCAGGATCATCGGCACCCCGAACCGGTAGAGGCCCTTGACCTCCGCCAGCTGGGGGCGGTACCCGCCGTCGAGGAGCATCGTGTGACACTCGTCCACGAAGATGCGCTTGAGCACCCTGCGCGCCCGGAGTCCTTCGCCGTAGGACAGGAACTCGGCGAACTGGGAGTGCTCCGCGCTGACGAACACGATCGACGCCACCCGTTCCCCCTCCCGCCGGCCTGTCACCGCCCTCGGCTGCCAGTGGAGCACGTCGACCCCGGCTGTCCTGGCCCCCTCGACGAGGCTGTTGAGGAGCGCCGCGAACGGCACGACCACGATGCTGACCCCGCCGTGCACCTCCCGCACCGCCGGCAGCTGGAAGAGCGCGCTTTTGCCTGCCCCCGTCGGCAGCACCACGATGAGGACGTCGCCCTGCCGCAGCGACATGACCCTGCGCGCCGCCTCGTGCTGCTCCGCCGTCCTCCAGCCCGCCTCGTCCCCGAAGAGCACGCGCAGCCCGGCCTCGAGCCGCCTGTCCAGCTCCGCCTCCTCCGGCGCGCTTCTCCGTGCCAGCATGGCGTCGTTGGCGGCTCGCTTCCGGCGGCCCGAGTGCGTGGCCTGCTGCTCTCGGCTGGTGGCCGGCCTCGTGGGGGTGGCTATGGGGTTGGCCGGTGCTGCTGCCTCCGCCGGCTGGCCTGATGCCCTCCGCTTCCTGGACAACGACGCAGGTGCTGCTGGTGTGCCGACTGGGTACGTGGCGCCGGCGTCGCCGGCGGCCAGCTGTCCCTGTCGCTCGGCTTGCCTCTGCTGCCCCCCCTGCCCTCCCGACGGCGGCGGCAACTCGAGGAAGGCGTGCCACAGCCGGCTGATCTCGCGGAAGTTGGCCACCATCTCCGGCTGCAGCTGGTTGGGGAACTGCACGTCGATGGCGTAGTGCCGCCTGGCCGTGACCCCGGCGTGCGTTGCCTGCAGGTCCCATACGAACTCCAGCCGGGACTTCCTCCGCACCTCGCCCGTCAGGGGGTCTGTTCCCGTCGTCCCGCCGCCTGCGCCGCCCGCGCCCGGCCCGGCCCCATCGTCCTCCTCGGCCATCTCGACCTCCGCCTGCTTCACCACGAGGCCGCGGATCCTCCTGCCCAGCTCGATGGCTACGTGCCGGTAGCTCGACACCGTGAGGCGGACGCCTATCGCCGCCGACGTCGCCGCGTCGAGCTCCTTGCTGAGCTCCGTCGTGTCCCACAGGCCCCGGCGCCCGTCCTTCCAGAGCCACGGGTGGAGCGAGGCCGGCGGGCCCTGTATGCCGGCCTCGGCCTGGAGGAGCCTCTCGAAGGGCAGCAGCCAGGCGACGTAGGCCACCATCATCTTGCCGACCGCCTCGGGCAGGAAACGGGCCACCTTCCGGCTGAGGCCCCGGATCGCCCGGTTCTTGTCCCGGTCCGTGACGAGCATCACCTGCCCGTCGAAGACGAAGACGTTCCGCGCCATGTCCTGCGTGTCGCAGTACCGCATCGTCGTCATCTCCGGCCCCCGCCCGGGCTGGCCCCCCCATATGTGGGCCGACGCGAGAAGCGACCGCTTGAAGGACTGCGCCCTGGCCAGCCAGCCGAGCACGCCGTCGCGCCGCCACTGCTGCAGCCTCGCGTCCCACATGCTGCCGCGGCAGAGCTCGGCCAGCGTCCCGGGCCCCGGCCGGAGCCAGGCGTTCTTCTCGTGCGTCGCGAAGGACCGCCCGGCGCCTTCGAACACGAGCGTGTCGACGACGCCGTCCAGCGCCAGCTGCCCGCCCGCCTCCGCCCACCCCCCGCGCATGAGCTCGTGCAGCGTTGCCTCGGCCTCGGCCCTGGGCTGCTGCGCCGCCCGTCGGAAGTCGTCGATGGCCACCCGCTGCCCGAGGTAGCGGAGTGCCTGCCCGCTCTTCTCCCACATCACCCGAGGCGTGCCGCCCTCCCTGTTCCGGTGGCCCTTGCCGTACGCCATCATGCGGATGATGGCGCTGAAGGGCGTGTGCGACCCGTCGGCGAGCCAGTGCCGGTACTGCTCTACAAAGCCGTCCACTACCTCCGCGCTCATCTCGTTGGGGTCCCCGTCGATTGCCTCCTTCTCGAAGAAGTGTTCCAGCATCAATATGCGCCCGCACCACAGGAGCCCCGCGAGCCGCTGGGTGAACCGGGATGCCGGGCTCCACCCAACCCCGCTGCTCTGACCGCTTCCGCTACCGCTGCCGGCCGTCCCCCCACTCCTCTTTGCCGGGTTCATGACCCCGAGCACGGCGGTGAAGTGGATGAGCGGGTTCGCAAAAGTGTCCACGGCAACCTTCTGCTTTAGGGACACAATGCAGAACTGGTACACCCGTCGATCTAGCGCCCTGCTGTGCTCTGGGCGGCCGCCGTCGGCCGCTTGGCTGGCCCCGGCAGCCCCAGACCCACGGCGGAGGATTTGTTGACCCTCCATGCTGAGGGTGTTGCTCCTGCTGCTGGTGGCAAGCCGGCCGGCTGCGTAGCTGCTGTCGTTGTCGCTGTCGTCGTCGTAGTAGTGACCGTTGTTGTCGTCGTCCTCGCTCTCGGTACTCGCCCTGGTCGGCTGTGTCTGGCTGTAGCACCAGCTGCCCCGACCTTGACGGCTTGCACTGGCGTCGCCTGCTACGGCGAGGGCCTCGGCCATTGCGTCCAGTGCCGTCCACTGCTCGTCTGTGAAGCGGATCCTGCGCTGCTGTTGTGCCTCTGTCCGGCCTAGCTGATGCGCCCGTAGGCAGTAACAGAGATACCTCTCCCACACCGCCTGGTAGTTCCGGACTGTTGATTCCATTTGCTCGAGCGCGAACGGCCGTCCGTGGGGCTTGGCCGGATCGACGCTCTTCAGCCACCTCTTTGTCTCGTGGGGCACCTTGTCGAGCCGGAGGGAGCACCTGGCCACCTCGTGGCGGAAGCTCTCCTGCAGGAGGGCCAGCCGTCGCTGCTCCTCCCGGCCCTCCTCGTCCCGGACCGTGTCCCGCGCTGCCGCCGACAGGGGCGCCTTCCCGGCCTCGTACAGGTCCACCAGGTTGCGCCCGTCGAGGTGTACGGCCCAACCCATCTCCCTCACCCAGGCCGACTGTCGGTTGACGTCGGAGGTGGCGACGACTGTCCGCTCCCAGTGCTCGTCCTCGGCTGTCATAAGCTCCTGCCGTCTCGCCAGCCGCTCGGCGAATACGTCGTTGCTCCCCTGCCGGGGTGACTGCGACAGCGGCCCTCCCTCGTTCGTCCCGGGGTCGCGGACGATCCAGTACCGTGCGTAGCGGCCTTGCGATAGCGACTGCAGCCTTACTGCCCCCCAGTCGATGGGCTCGGCTTCTTTGCTGTTGGTAGCCCTGGGGCCGACTGCCGGCCTGCCTGTGCTGTGTGTCCCTTGCTGTACGTGCAGCTTCACTAGCTTCCGGCTGCTTGTCCGGAAGTCGCACCGCCTGCATCCATATCCGTCTAGCACAGTTAGCTGCTCAAGTGGCAGGCTGCCGTCCGGTGGTAGTTCGCATGTGTGGGGGTCCTCAAGAGGGCTGTCATAGGCGGCCGCCCAGGCTAGGTCGACCACTGCACGGAGCGTTGCTCCCTTGAGCTGGTGAGTCTGCCGGAAGTGGCCCTCGACGCCACCGTCCGGTCGGACCGCCTGCTTGCAGTGCGTGCAGACAGCAACCCGAGGCCGCTCTACAAAGGTGAGGTACAGACTGGCGTTGACGTCTGCACAGGGTGGACTGCCTCTGCCGCTTGTACAGCTGCTTCCGCCCATTGTCGTCTTAGTCTGCAGTGTTGAATTACTAAACATCAGCCTATTCAGCATAGGCTCTCTTTAGAAAAACACAGGTGGTTATAGTATAAAGGGTTAGGTAGGCATAGTAAACAAGACTATGTTTATTAAGTAGGTAGTTGCTTTAATTATCTTTACATGCCATGTTGCATAGTGGGTCTGGCGTTGCTAGAGAGACTAGCAGCCTTTATAGTGTAGTAAGCAGAGAGGGGATAGGGGGGAGGAGGTAAAGAATAAGAAGAAAAAAAACCTAGATAAGTTTAAAAAGGAAAATAAAAGATTTTTAAGTAAAAAGAATAAATAGTATTACTAGCTAGGAAGGCTAAATTATGTTATTTATAGTATTGTAAGAAATACTAGTGTTTTCTATCTACAATATTGTAAGGTATAAGAATAAGAAGAAATGAAAAGTAAGAAGAATAGGGAAAGGGTTAAGCTGTACACTACTGTAGGCCTACTAAGTAACTTAAGGGGGTATAAAAGATAAAGTCCTCCTTCTATCCTTACTACTTACATTTGCAGGGTTTATAGTCTCTTTAGCTGCTGTCTTCTTTATAGATTACTAATCTATTACTCTTCCCTACCTTATGCAAATGTTGCTTATCCCCTTGTTTAGCTAGACTACACCTTACCTCCCCTATCTACTGCAGGCAGAGGTTGTTCTTCTGTTCTTTTCTACATTACTCCGTCTTTAGCCTACAGGTCTATTTTTGTAGAAACGCAAACTAATCCCTCTTAAACAACGTTATAGTAACTAAGATTATAAGTATAAAATTTATAATAGCTTCTATAAGCTTGAAATAGCTTTGCTTTTATTACTATAGTAACTACTAGAAGTACTTTTAATTATATCTATTAATCTCCCTAATTCCCTTCTTAGTAGCTAGCCCTAAGTAGTCTAGCCTTACTTACTTACTATAAAGGAGTTTCTAAGGTTTATTAGTTTAGGGTTCTATAATAGAGCTACTTTAACCTATAGCCTTTACTAAACTACATTTACATAGAGTAAGCCTACTACAACTTAACTAAGGTTAGTATACTACCCTAGGGCTAATAACTAGCCCTAGTAGGCACTAGTACTATAGATTGTAGATAGCAATAAGGTAACTACAAATAGGAATTAGGACATCTTTACCTAGGATAGGACTTAGTCCTCTATAGGCAGTCTACTCTTCTACATGCCGCTTATTCTAGGGTTTATCTTCTAATAATTTGCAACACAACTAAGGTGGAAGGATTGCCTTCCTGCCCTTATAGCCTTGGCGAGAGAGATCTATAACAATTGGATCTGGGGGTCTGGACTTGCAGCAGAGCCGGGCTTCGAACTAGGGACGGCCTTGCCGCCTGCTGGCCTGCTGCGGGCGATCCCTCCTCTAGTCTGGTCTGTGGCCGGCTGGCCTTGCGATCCTGCCCTTGATGCGAACCCTGGCTCCTGTGAGGCCCCCAGGCGGTCCGGACTTTGGTCCGAACCTCCGGGTTGGCGTAGGGTGGCCTTCGTGCGGGGCTGAGGATGGCGCGCCGTCGCCGAGACGCCGTCGACCTTGAAGGTGACGGGCCTGCGTTTTCAGAGAGAGATCGATGCGCTGCCGACTTTGAACGTCGGGTCCATGAGTACCAGCCTCAAAGCAGGCTGGGCAGGCAGTGCAACGGCTTTATCAGGGGGGTCAATTCGTCAGGTTTTATAGGCTGCAGGAAAACAATCCCCTGCTTGGTTGTTTCGAAAGGGAAGGAACGGGCCGTCTGCACCTTCCCTTCAGAGGGGTTTCTATAAAAAAAAGGGGGATAGAAAAACAGCCAACACCCCCTCCCTCACCCCCTCTTTTCCTTCCTCCTTCAGCTACACAGGCCAGCCCTCTCAGCCGAAGCTGATCTTCTGTGACTGGTGTTGGAGGCCACCTGGGGCCTGCCCTCGCCGGCCGGCCTTGTTCCTGGGCCCGGCCTCCGCTGCGCAGTCCGGTCTCTGGTCCGATCCGTGGCCGGCTCTGTGCGGGCAGTCCGGACTTTGGTCCGATTCGAGGCGGCCCACTCCTCGCCCGGGCCCAGCAGTCGGATCTCTGCTTAGGGTTTCCGGCCTTCAGCCCTGCAGTATTTTAACGGCTGCCTTCGGCCCCGCCTTAGTGAGTGATCAATAAATACCTATAATAACCCTGCCTGTCCTCTTTTGCTGGATTCTTTAGACGGTAGCAAACGTCTTTGTGGCCCTGATACAGGCGCTTCGCGTTTAAGTCTGATTGGATCCGGAGATCTGGACCTGCGGCTGAGCCAGGCATGGAAACAAGGGCGGCCTTGCCGCCTGCTGGCCTGCCTCGGGCGATCCCTCCTTTGGTCCGATCTGTAGCTGTCCGGCCTGGCAGTCCTGTCCTTAGTCTGATCCCTTGCTCTAGAGGCCTCGGCCGTCCGATCCTTGGCCGGCCCTGGCGACCCTGTTGACCTTGCCTGGCAATGTTGATAATAGACGACGCCAAGGCGAGAGACCAGCCACGACGGCGAGGCGCAAGATCTCAACATGTTTGTTGACTGGATTAACTGTACGTGCTGCAGGGTTTTATAGGCTGCCTTTGGCCTACCTTAGTTAGCAATATATAAATCCCTATTATAACCCTGCCTGCCCTCTTTTGCTGGATTCTTCACACAGTAGCAAACGTCTCTGTGGCCCCGATACAGGCGCTTCGCGTTTAATTCTGATCGGATCCGGAGATCTGGACCTGCGGCCGAGCCAGGCACGGAAGAAGGGGCCGGCCTTGCCGCCTGCTGGCCTGCCTCGGGCGATCCCTCCTTTGATCCGATCCGTGGCCGGCTGGCCTTGCGGTCTTAGCCTTGGTCCGATCCTGGCCTTGCAATCCTGCCCCTGGTCCGATCCCTGGCCGGCTCTGGCGGCCTTGTTGTCAGCCCTTCCACAATCGGCGTGCCTCTCCATCTGAGAGCGTGCAGTACATCGTGGATTGTGATTGTCTTGGCCCCACGATGGTGGCTTGAGGTTGACGAGGGCAGCCTTGTTGAGAGTAGGTAGGCTTTTATACTAGATAATGTACTGGTTACGCATTGTATGTATTGTTGCTAGGGACAATCTGTCTATTTATTGCAGGCAGCTAATTGCAAGGGTTGAGTTAAAGCACCTACCTTTTACCTACCCCCCCTATTTCAACCCCCTATTTAGACTATAGACTAAAGGTGCTACTTTTAACCCTATCTCTAATAAAACTAGCTATTAGATTATAAATAAGATATAATCCTATATGTAAATAATAGTACTAACTATTAAAGTAGTAGGGCTTATATACATTTTATTAGTATTTTAATCTTACTATTAATTAAAGTAAACTAGACTTATTACTTACTTCTCTAATTATATATATGTATATGTAATATACTTTATAGATAGTACTATAAAGACTACTTAAGTTTTATGCTATAGTTAACATTATATAATAGAGTATTCTATAATATCTTTTCTATTCTACTAATTTAATACTTATAGAAAGGCTTTAAAAGAATAAGACTACTTCTACTTAGTCTACTATATTTTAAAAGCGAATACTACTAGTCTTTTAATATTCTATCCCATAGTTATTAAATAAATTAATAATATTAAAACAAAGCCTAACTTTACTATAACCTTAATGTAGCTGTAGTAATACTACATTAAATTTATCAATTATACTTATTGTAGATTAGGTTAATAAAAACTAGATAAACGCTTAATTTTTATACTTATATATAATGTTTTAGGAAAGTTAAACTTAGTAGTACTTTTATGTTTTTTTAAACTACTAAAGCTAGCTATCTAATAGGAAGGTAAAAAGTAGCACTTTTTATACGAATAGGTGTAAATAGGTAAAAAAGTAGGTGCTTTAACTTACGTTAATCTAGAGGTCTAACCCTGCACTTACGCTAGGGCGGCCCTAGGGGTTATTGTATCTCCCTGTGCAATCCCTCCTTTGGTCTGATCTGTGACCGGCCGGCCTTGTGATCCTGTCCCTGGTCCGATCCTGGCCTAGCGATCCTGCCCTTGGCCCGAACCTCCGGGTTGGCGTACCGTGGCCTTCGTACAAGTCCTAGGATGGCGCGCCGTCGCTGAGGCGCCGTCGACCTGGAAGATGACGGGCCCGCGTTTTCAGAGGGAGATCGATGCGCTGCCGACTTTGAACGTCGGGTTCATGAGTACCAGCCTCAAAGCAGGCTGGGCAGGCAGTGCAGCAGCCTTATCAGGGGGGATGATTCATCCGGTTTTATAGGCTGCAGGAAAATCATCCCCTTTTTAGTTGTTTGAAAACGGATGGAACAGGCTGTCTGCACCTTCCCTTTAGGAAGGAATAAGGGGGGGGGGGGGGGGGTTATAAACGCAGCTTCCCCCCCTCCATCACCCCCCTCCTTCCCTTCTCCCCACCCTGTGAGGTCAAATGACTTACCCCTGGAAGGGGGAGGGGTTCGGGCCTTCCTTCCCCTGGGAGGCTGCAACAGAGGCGGCCCAGGTCGCCTCGTACGATCCGGACTCTGGTCTGATCCCTGGCCGGCTCCGGCGGCCTTGTTGACCTCGCCCGGCCCGGGCCTTCGAGCTCTGCAGTCCATGGCGAGTGTCGAGTACACTACCAAGACCCTGCTGGGGTTAGGTATGCAATGTTATCTTGGCCTTAGGCCCTGCATGGTTTTATAGGCTGCTGGCCTGTCTCGGGCGATCCCACCTTTAGTCCGATCTCTGACCGACCGGCCCTGTAGTCCTGTCCTTGGTCTGGTCCCTTGCTCCTAAGGCCTCTACCGTCCGATCCGTGCCTGTCCCTGGCGACCTTGTTGACCCTGCCTATCAATATTAACAATGGACGACGCCAAGGCAAGACACCAGCTACAACAGCAAGACGCAAGATCTCAACATGTTTGTTACCTAGATTAACTGTATGTACTGCAGGATTTTATAGGCTGTCTTTACCTTACTAACTACTACCTTACCTTGTTAATCTTTCTTAAGAGTCTAACCCTAAGCTAAATGGCCTCTAATCTCTTATTCTTTATTCTTAATCTACTAAGATACCTATTAGTTAGTATGAGAATACCTTCTTTACTAACTAACCCTTTAGGTACTAAATTTACTAATGTAAAGTTTTCTATATTAATACTGAATGATATTATAGTGTTTGTATAAGTTTTGATGTATTTGTATTTATATTTCTTCCTATTCTTATAGAAATGCAAACTAACCTCTAACTTACTTTCTATATGTATAGAAATACAAATTAATCCCTATCTTGCTTTCTATTTTCATAGAAACGCAAACAAAGCGCTGCAATTATCTCCTTTTTTAGTACTTTTATTACATTTCTAAAAAAGATTCTAAATCTAAACTAAAACACACTACATAATAAAAGCCAGCTCTAACGTTAGGACTATCCTTAATATAGATCTGCGTAGTTGTTAGATAGTAGTATACTTTACAACCTAGCAGTTAGGACCTGCATGCATGTGCGTATATATGCAGATATGTAGGTGTAATACTATCCTATATGTCTTTATCTATTCTATCCATTCTATCTATCTATCTAGGGGAGGGATAGGGGATTGTTGATTGACGTTCCAGGCGACGACGACGGTTGGCTGACCATGCCTGGTCCGTGCGTCTTGCGGCGACTGCGCGTGCATGCATGGGGTAAGGGTTGCGGAGGGGGTTAAGGGTTAGTGAGTAAGTGAGGGGAACAAAGGGTTGCGGAGGGGGGGAACGGGTCTTGGTAACCCCCTACGGTAATCGGCTGAAAAAACAATCGGCAAAACGCACGGACCAGCCCTCCCCTTCTTGCGCGCAACCCTGCACCCCAACCCTGGTATTCGGCCAGAATACCACCGTCAATGACGCTTAGTATTCACCTCCCTCCCGCTCTAGCAGAGGTCCAGGACACTATCTACGACTTTTACAAAGACCAACGTATTATCCCCTTATCCCACAAGGTGCGTTGCCCCCATCCCGTCCCATCCATCACCTGCCACATCGGTAGGGACAACAGCCCCATCCTGCCGCTTCCATCGCTAACCCTTTGCCTGCTTTTCCTCCCAACGCAGACCAAAGCCGCTACCATCCGTAGCCCAGAGGCAAGGGACATATTAAGCCTCACCCTTTTTAAAGACACCTCCAAGCCCCAACAATACAGTCCAATTCCTCCTGTCCGGTCGCTACGCACAGCGGTCAGGAACTCGTCCAAGTTCGCCAGCCAGCGCGCGTCAGAGCCCATGTAGAACACTAAGGTCTACGCCTATCTGCTACGCCTCGCCCTCCAGCCAGATCTCAAAGACGTCAACAGCAGTCTCATCAACTTCACCGTTGCGTAAGCCCCATATCCCTCCTCCTCGCTTGCCTAACCTGCCGTTGCTAACTTCTTCCCCCGCCCATCCAGGACCACCGCCCGCACGCACCATCTGCTCCACAACAGAGGCCCTTCTAAGATGATTGACTTTGCTATGTACATTAATACCAAGGTCGTCCAGGACACACACCTCTCGCAGCGCATCAAGGAACTCCGCCAAAAGTTCCCCTCTAACGCCGTCAACTCCACGCTATACCACTTTCTACGCAACAAGCCCATCTCCGTAACCATCAAGACTAAGAGGAGCGATGGCCTCAAGCAAGCCGTGCTGCAGATCGGCATTTGGCAAGCCGCCCACTAGGCCTACCTCAACCGTATCGCCTCTAAGAAGGGTGCCACCCTTAACAGCCTAGAGTTCCTCCTAGGCCTAGTCGTATCAGGGGCCAACTAGTATTTTGTCGCATCTACCAGAGAGGGCCAGCGAACGGTATGTCCCCCTTCCCCAGTCCTGTTAACCATGCACTAACTAACCAACTCTTGCAGACGTTGTGGGAGAAGCAGCCCATTAGATCTACGCAGTCGCTTGTTAGAACCTACAAGGTTATTTAGACCATACAGTACCTAGCATGGTGGTTGGCTGAGGTGTACTAGCTGTAGTTTATAAGCACTATTCTCTTGTAAAGTTTTACTTGTGCAAAGGCAAAAGTATAATAAAGACAACAACCCAGCAGCCCTATTACCAAGGCAACCAGGCTACTGGAACATGGAGCATCTCCTCGCGCCGAACGCAAAGCCTGCGATGCAACACAAAGGGTATCTCAACAAAAGCCTACACTTGTCGCCGACCCAACGGTAGTAGAGATCGAGGTTGCTACAGATGTGCATCGCTAGAGGCCATCAAGGGCGCACCAAGCATGGCATTCGACGCCAATACGTCGCCCGTCTGGCCCCATCAAGAGTCACTCACTCGTACACTAACTAGAAGTAGAAGGTATGGAGGGACTGGGCTGACAGAGCTACCGCAGGGCCCAAGAGAATAGTGTGTCATAGTGTCCTTCACAAGCACAATTAATGTCGTGGCCGCTTAATGAATAAACCTAAAACACCATGAATAAGACTACTATTACTGCAAATGATTAGCCTTAAGATTAGCGTGCTGGGCTAGTCTTGCTTCCAAGGGACCTGGACAATCCAAACGGAGAGGCATCGAGTTACATTCAACCACTCTCATGTCGACCGAGAGATACCAGGTACACTAATCCTGAGGATGAGGAAGGTCAATACCGAGTTGTCTGACACTAGGATTGGCAGCTACTGAGAATAGGACCTTAAGAATATACAAGTACTGACCGATACCGGCCTAGACGGACTGAATGTGTTGACGCCGCCCCGTATGCTCGCCACTAGCGTTGGCCTTCACTGGATCTTCCCGACCAAGGCTTCTGTGCCGCCATCCACATCACCGCTGAGGGTCCCACACGTGCACTCAACTTGGGGTGCAGCATCTAATTAAGCTGAGTCCCCTTCCTGTAGCCATGCATGGCTTGACGGGGGAGGGAGAGGGAGTGGTAACAGGTGGTGTCTATGGTGCTGCATGTTTTTTTTTTCTGATTGTTATCTGTAGTCTACATCGTCATTTGTACGCCGAAACGGAAGAACAAAGGTCCATCGGTGAATGACCGGATTGACGAGCTCACCGGGCTTACCGGAGGGTCCACATCGTTCCGTGCATGTTCTCGGAGTCGAGGGGGAGATGACATAATCGACAGAATAACCGGATGATAAACATGCCCAACCCTGATTAACTAGCTTCTCTTTAAGAACCATTAAATTCCGTGAGTTCGGCATAATAGGATGCTCTTTTGTCGAATACTACGCAGTAGAATCGATGGGAAAATCGAGTGTGGATTGTGCAAGATCTATCTATCCCTTGGGGATTCTGGGAATGCTCAAATAGCAGCGGTTGGGCCAGCAGTGGTTGAGCACGTGACAAAATCATCCTTAGGATAAGTAGGGTATGGATCTGCTTAACATGCCGTTCGGTGATGGCAATAGACAGCTGACGGTACGTCCGAGTGTTGATAGACTGTCCTGTGAACTTTGTGCTAGCTCTTACCAGCTCCTTTAAGAGTTTGTCGGTCGACTATGGTGTTTCTAGGCATAACTGGGAGGCAAACAAGATGGAGGACCCCGGCGTATTAGGTGTGCAGAGACGTACTCTTTTAAGCATGCTTGTGAAAGGCCTGATGTAGACGAGATAGAGATACAGAAGTCGTCCTACAACGTCTAGGAGGAACCTTACTACATAGAACTTGTTATTTGTTATTTGTTAGGTCTTATAATGCCTTGTAATAAGGACAAGCTTGTGCTCTAGAGTAAACGTAGACGCCGCGCGGCGTAGAGGTCTTATTTTAGTGTTCGATGCTTGCTAGCTTAGATCTACATGCAGCTTATCCGCTAGTAAGGTAGATCAAGGCAAACAGCGCAGATAACTAGCTCTAGAGTAGGACACCGCTGTAGATCTAGTCCTATTACTAGCCATCCGCCTTCTACTAGTCCTTAATGCTGTATGCCTTAAAGAGGTAGCAGCAGACTAGATTATTGCTTGCTGTCTAATAGCTGCAGTGACAGCAGGCATAGCTGCAGGTAGCTGTTAGTGCTTTGTGTAGCAGGAGGCTGTTAGGATAGGGACTAATGTTGTTTAGGTCCTTAAGCTGCAGGGACTTTACTAGCGCGCTTAGCCTATAGCGTTGCATCTTAGGTATATTGTATTTCTTAGCTAGGTAGCAGCTTATGTGCTCCCTAAATAGCTTTAATGTGTAACTATAAGGCTAGTAGATAAAAACTAGTTTAAGCTTGTTTAAGTAAAGTTGTAAGGCTTTAAGGCGCTAGCGCTGCTTATCTGTTAAGCTATGCAGCATTATAGGCTAGGATAGAGGGGGATATAAGAGAGCTATATAGCTATATAGAGTAGTATGTAATTAATGTTCTTATTTAAGAAGATTAAAAACAGCTTACTGTAGCTAAAGTTACTAACTTACTTTCTTTTATAAGGTAATATGCAGTTAGGGGAAGAGGTTTAGGAATGCATTAACATTTTATTTAAAGATAGAGATACTAAAGCAGTAAGTAGGGTGCATCTAATATTGTTAGCTAATAGGAGGCCTAGGGAACGCATTAAGATTTCCTAGTTAAGCAGGGGGGCATAGAATAGGACGATAAATAGGTTCGGCTAATGGTTGTACACAGACGGCCGTATCTCGACGCGTTCCGGCGGAGAATACTTGAGTAGGGGTTCTTTATCTACTGGCAATTTGTTGCTGCGACCGCGGCAGCCGCAGCAAAAGCGGAGCAAAGCGCGACTTGTGTTGGTTATTGTGTTGTGTTTGGCTACATACGGGGCTATAAAGGCGAAGAAGGCACTCAGAAAGTATGAGATCTAGGCCCAGCCTTGTTCTTCCCTAGCAGGGTGACAAATTTAATAACCCTACGCTCTTAAAATACCCTTTGCACAAGCAGCCTCTATCTCGCACAGTTTTAGGTAATGTCTAGCCACCACTACTCCCGGTGCCACGACCGAAATAACCGACGATGATGGCTCCATTTCCTCCTGCCCTACCAACACCGGAGCCATCAGTGTCGCAATACCAGTCGTCCTGGCGCAACTGCAAGCTCCTAAAGCTCTGGGGAGCGGAAGCACCTTGTGTTGGCGGCGGGTATTTTCGCATAATTGCGTTGGAGGCGTCATAGACGTCCGGATCGACTTGGGTGTCTGCTGCGAAGAACTGGTCTGAAGTGTGGGCGCCCTGGCAACTCGCGTCCGAGACAACGTTGGTGTCGGCGCAAAAGACCTTGGCTTCCGAGGCGCGCGCCAGATAAAGCGCTGCAGCAGCTTGTAACCCCGGCAAGGCGGCGAGGTTTCTTCTTTTCATGGCGGCGACGACTGATCTGGCGCAGTCTGGAGGGTACAATTGGAAGGGATAAAATCTAGATTGTAGCCAAGAATGAATAAATAAAGATTTCAAGAGAGAGCTGGGAGTAGGCAGAGTGTAAATGTAATGCTGGGTTGGAGCTGGGGTCACATTGAAGAATACATTTGTGCTTTATAGTGGGTTGCAGCATGACCTTTGGAATTCTACGCAGCGCACTAGGTGACAAGCAGAATACAGCTAGGATTGCGTTAGTATTGCAACTGTTAATTTACTAGGAATAAGAAACCCTAATAGAGAGTGCTTCAAATTTCGCAGAAAAACCTATGCCTAGATCGACAAGTCATTATTATTGCCTTTAACTAGTAACGTACATGCATAGCAAGTGGCCCATCATAGCAAGTGGCCCACTTCCTCCTTCCTCCTCAAACTTCAACTTTACATCAACATTCCTCTACGTACGATAATGAGTTCTTCTTCAAACGAAAGTCGTATTATCCTTGCAATTAAAGCTATTAAAAAAGACCCAAATCTATCTGTACGAAAAGCAGCCTCTATCTACAACGTCCCAAGAACAACACTTCGACACCGACGCGCTGGACAATTACCACACCACGAGACTCGTACGAAATCAATGAAGATGACTGAGCTAGAAGAAACAGTGATTCTTGAACGAGTTATTGACCTAATCGATCGAGGATTTCCACCGCGACTTGACGACGTACGAGATATGGCTGATTGCCTCCTTGACGAACGCGACGCGACGCGTGTCGGACCCCGATGGGCAGAGAACTTCGTACGACGCCAACCACAACTAAAGACGCGTTTTCGACGTGGAATTGACTATCAGAGGGCGTTAGCTGAGGATCCTGCAATTGTGCAGGCCTGGTTTGCCCTCGTACGAAACACAATCGCGAAGTACGGAATCCACAATGACGATATCTACAATTTTGATGAGACGGGCTTCTTGATGGGAATGCTGTCGCACGCAAAGGTTGTTACAACCTCCGATCGCCGTGGAAGGCCTCGTACGAAGCAGCCTGGCAATCGCGAATGGGTTTCTGTCATTCAGGGCGTATGTGCAGATGGCTGGGCGCTGCCTCCGTACGTCATCGTCAAGGGCAAATATCACCTCCTCTCATGGTATACCAATGGCCAATTCCCACCCCAATGGCGCGTCCACCCTAGCGAAAATGGATGGACTACAAACGAGATTGGCCTAGATTGGCTACAGCATTTTGAAAAGTGTACAAAGTCTCGTACGAAGGGTGTTAAGCGGCTCCTAATCCTTGATGGCCACAACAGCCACAAGTCTACCAAGTTTGACGATTACTGCAAGGAACACAGCATTATTGCTCTTTGCATGCCTCCCCATTCATCGCACGAGCTCCAGCCTCTTGATGTTGGCTGTTTTAGTCCGCTGAAGGCGTCGTACGGCAAGGAAATTGAGAAAATGATGCGGATGCAGATTACGCACATTACTAAGGACGACTTCTTTCCTGCCTTTAAGGCAGCCTTTTTCACTTCAATGGGTGAAGAAAACGTACGAGCTGGCTTTAGACAGGCTGGCCTTATCCCTTTCAACCCAGAAGTAGTTATTTCCCGCCTGGATTTCAAGCCAAAGACGCCAACACCATCCAACTCACGCCCAAGCAGCCAGGGCTCCTGGGACCCAAAGACACCAACTACAGCACATGACGCCGTACGAAGCTCTGCATCACTTAAGAAAAGGATTACCAGTCATCAATATAGCTCACCAACCCATTTGTACGAAGTAGTTGACTTGCAGGCCAAAGGTATTAGCAAGTTAGCACACAAACTAGCTCTTGTTGAAGCTGAGTGCCGTGGGCTTCGTACGGCAAATGAGATACTAAGCAAGCGTCGGAGGGCTAAAAAAACCCAACTGCGTCTTGGAGGGTCCCTTAATGCAGCTGAAGCAGAGGCAATCCGGGTAGAGAAGGGGGTTGTTGATGCTGGAGGCGAAAATACACGTCAGGAGGGGGCTCGTACGGAGGGGGGTGAATTGCGCGGTCGGCGATGTGGCAATTGCGGAAAGACTGGACATAACGTACGAACATGTCAGGTAGTATGGGAGACCTCTGAAGAAGAGGATGATGAGTAGTTTTAATTGATTTCGTACGATGCTGCTTGATTGACTTATATAAATGGCTGGAGGGTAGGTAGAGGTGGGCCACTTGCTATGATGGGCCACTTGCTATGCATGTACGTTAATGTATATTAAATTAATAACGCTTGCATTATAGTTGAAAGAAAATTAAATTAATAAGCTAAGTCCCAGCCGTTAGGTAAACTGTAAAAAGCAAGGAGAAAATTCTATTTGGTTGAAAATATAAATAACTTAAACTGTTAACCGAAGAGAAGATTCAAATGTTTTGCTCTCATTAGCTTATTTAATTTTCCCATATCAGCCCAGGTCTATTTCCAGCCTGTCATTAAACCTTTTTTTGTTTAAAAAAAAAAACCCCCCCAAAAAAACTGCTCGGACTCTACAGTAGCAATCCCCCACCCTTACTTACTACATGCACACATTTGCTAATGTATTTCCTAGATGCATTTGTCTACAATCCACCTGTTGGCGATGTCTTTTGCTGGCGTCTGCAGCCAAGAATTCGTACCATGTGTCGAAGGGACTCCCAACGGCGACTCAATCACTGGGTTCCAATTCGTTGGGGCCTGCAGCAGGTGGGCGTGGATTGCGGGTAGTGACTACGACATCGACGTCAGCATCCAGTCAGACTGCTCTCTGAGACAAAACTGGCCCAACAACCAGGCCATCTCACTTGTTTGCATTCAGGTCTCCCCGGATCCGTCTGCACCTGGGGCTGTTCCAACTAAGTGTTTCTGGGCTCCTGATAGCTTCACCACCAACACCGCATGCCAGCTCCCAGACTCCTATTGCAATGGCATTGTCAGTGTCTTAGGATGGCCGAGGTAATTGTCCTGCGCTAGCTTGTAGACTATCTAAGTAGCCCCCCCCCCCCCCCCCCCGCCCCCCCACAGCCCCGAGCCCGTCGGGTTAGGGCTAGGTTAAAGGGCTAGGATAGATAGGGCGACAGCAGGGAGGCTGGCGCAGGGCTGGGCTAGGGCGTCGGTCCGTTGTATTAGATAGTATAGTATACTACACTACATTTGCATACACTTACACTAAATAAACAACAAATAGTAAAAGCCCTGCAGGGCTTTTTTTTCCCCTCCTAGTATAGTAGTAATAGATAGTAGTAGTATAGTTGTTATAGTATTAATTAAAGTATCTACTAAATAGTGTTACAACCTAAAAAGCGTTAGTTAATATAACTACTATTACAACCTATTAAATATAATAGGACTAGGAGACACCCCTACAAGGCACCTAGCAGTTACAGACAAGTTATATGCTGCAGATATAGGAAACTAGGGTATACTCCTCTAGCGCAAAAGAACTATAGTATAAGGTTATATAGAGATAAGGAAGTAAGCAACTAATTATGCATAAGTACAATTAATTACAACGTAAGTGCTTATGCACCCTACTTTAAGTAATTACTTTATATGACACCTAGATTACTAGTAATTAGGTGTAAGCTAGAACCTTAGCAATAAGCATATAGGACTTATGTATAGAATAGACTTAGATAGACTTAAGAATAGACTTCTATAGCTCTTTAGCAATTAACTTTATAATTATCCCCTTAGATACTCTTAGCAGCCTTTACTAGTAACTAATATTATAAGCCCCTTATTAAGTATAACGTAGTTCACAAGTAAATAAATTATATAAGTAAGTGAATTACTTCTTATTGCTAAGAAAACCTTAATTTCTAAGTATTTATTAAAAAGCGAATCTTAAGCTATAGAAGACCTAGTTTTAATTATTATATAGCGATAAGAGTTATATTTTAGAATATAATAGTATATAAATTCTATTTTACTTTAATCTCTTTATATAAAGATAAGCTGTTATCTTAAGGCTAGATAAGGGTCTATCTATATCTATAAGAGATATAGTACTGTGCTTATTATTAAAGTATTACTTATTAGAATCTAAGTCTTATCGTTATACAACAATAAAAACTAGACCTTTTTTAGTTAAAGATTCGCTTTTAATAAATAGTTAGAACTTAGGGTTTACTTAGCGATAAGAAGTGATTCACTTACTTGTATGATTCATTCACTTGTGAACTACGTTATAACTAATTACTATATCTTCTAAAGACCTAATCCTTTTAGCACAACTTACAGTACTATTTAATAGCCTTATTGCCTTAGCTTCTGCTAATAGACACTACTATAGAAAGCCGACTGTAATATACTAATACTACAATAGTATAAATAGAAGGATAAGTTATATGTAGTAAACAGGGTTTAGCTGTTGTAATAGAATGTAGGTAGTATAGGTAGATATTTTTTCGATTTTTTCGATTTTTTCGATTTCTTCGATTTCTTCGATTTCTTCGATTTCTTCGATTTCTTCGATTTCTTCGATTTCTTCGATTTCTTCGATTTCTTCATTTTCTGCAGTAATTAATAGTCTACTTCAATTACCACTTACCCTTCTATTGTACAATAATTACACTGTATTCTAGCAGCGCTAGCACAACTAAAGTAGAAACCTGTTAGTGTTGGATTACCTAGCTAGAATACAGGCAGGCGGTTAGCCTGCAGGAAGCAGCAGCAGTCAGGCCCGGAGATTCTGCCTCTAGGCCGCCAACGACGATATCTTTACATCTGCTGCTTCCTCTAGCTGCCTCTCTTTTTGTCCTTCTACACACATCTACAGAATACAGTATCAGTTTTTGCTATTCGTTCAATTTACCACCTATACAGGTATCCTGTAATACCAACACTTACATTCTTGTAACAGTATAATCCAGACCGCAATGTTCAACAAGGCCTTATACGGGGCCAGCCCGTTATGATTGTAGCTCAATTCTCTTGACCATACTACCACTGTCCCAAACTGCCTCACGTATATGTACTGATCGGAGAATATCTAGTGCCCGTGTTCTGTGTCTCTCATCATTGCTATAAAAGCAGATAAATGACACGGATGGCGAGATGTCGCTCCCGAGGGTGAAGGTGGGATGTTTCGAGAAGGACCGTAGGACAAGCTCAGCTTGGTCGAGGATCCTGTCAGCTTGCTCGGGTGATCCGCTAGGAACCTCTTGGAGCAGAGTTTCCCATACGCGCCGCCGCAGTTCGAGCATCGCCATCCTTTGAAATTCGCGCTTTGTGGCTCCTCTCTTCTCGGCTTGCTGGACCGTCTTATCGAATCTCCGTCTCCAGATCCTGAATCTGCCGACGACGGGGTCTATGTCGACGCCATCGGCATATGACGGGCCATAAGTGGCGTTGTTGCGTGGAACGGCAGCTCCTGGGTCGAATCCGTTAAAATAGATCGGTAGTTCAGAGCTTACTTCTGAGAGGATGGTATCCTTGTAGGTCTTAGCTAGGACGAATGCCCTATTGGTGTATGTCCCAAGATCGATATCGAGATTGTCAAGCAAGTCTCGGGCGACAGTGAAATCGCGAAAAGGTTGCGATGGATTATCCGGGTCACTAGTGACGGGCTTCATATAGGCCCTGAGATCCGGCACCACCTCGTCTTCTTTGTACAGAGACGCTTGAACGCCAATGCGGGCAAAAAGACTAGCGATCTCCCCCATGGAATCGTCCATACTGGCGCCTGCCTTTCCAGTCTCGGCCAAGGGATGAGGAGGACGAGAAAGAATTAGCCTCGAACCAGATCTTAAGTGCTGTATGGATTCATCTGCACGACCTTTGATGTTCTCGAGGCAGTAGAATAACAGAGAACAGACCACAACTGTTCGAACGTCCATCACCCCACATGAGGTTGAATTTGGGAGGAGATGGCCGATGGCTTTGTTATACTGCTGAACAGCAATAGTTTCCAGCCATGCTTTTGTGTCATGTGCCGAAGGGTCAGAAGAGCCCAGTAAGAATGATCGATGAGCGACACCGAGAGCTGTGGCGGCATATCTTACAGCCGGGATAGCATTGCCCAAGGGCAGAACGTGCCGGTCCCAGAAACAAGTGGAGTTGGGCGGCAGTGCAAGATCCGGGACGGTGAATGTTCGAAAGTGGTGAAAGAAGGCTCGGTCTGTGAGATCCCGTAGGGTATCAGGATCGAGGCATACACGAGGTAAAGGTACGAGACGTAACATCTCGTTCTTCAAGGGCGCGCGCGTCTTTCGTGACTTCTTTTGTGGGACTTGCTTAGTTTCCGTTGCAAGATAGCCGTCGCATACGACTTTGCTGTCCTGGCCTGTTTCTGGTTGGTACCGACATGTCAAATAATGGGTTCTAGTAGACTCACATTTCTTGCAAGTCGGCTTGGCCTCGTCACATTTCACGTGGCGAACCCTGATTTTGGACGCACCGTGTCAAAATTACGAAGCAACGAATGAGATAGAGACACTCACTTGCTATGGATGGATGTATACGGTTAGCCGTGTTGTATTTTAGTGATGATGTACAGTGAATGGGGCGCCACTTACCATGTCAGACAACCTGTTCTGACCTTGGGGGCATAAGCTCTTGTGTACTTCGACATCGTCCGGATAGTCATCGTGCCACTCATCTTGGAAACAACGTCAAGTCGTCGCAGGTTCATGTCATGGAACAGGAGACAGAAGTTTCCTCCCTGGCCAATACGACAGGCCTGCGAGAGTTGCTGTTATTAACGCAAAGGACATGGTTTGGGACACTCACAAGCAATTAAAATAGGAGAGGGTGCTTGCTCGGCAGTGGCCTTCTAAGCCTCAACCCGCCTGTGGGTCACGGTAGGGCCGATAAATTTCCAGCACACCTGCCCTGCATAACCATGATCGGAGCTGCACAGAGAAGACGTCTCTCATTGGCTGCACCGTAAAAGCAAGGGCTCTACCACGCACCATGTTTCACGCTATTCGAAAGAAGGTAATCAGTATTAGGCTCCACCATAATTATAACTTTTGCGGGCACGAATCATGGAGTCAGTGATGCGATTCAGTGAGCCTCAAAGGTTCGTCTTTTGGCCGATTGCCTTCATAATCCACAGTGGAGAGGGAGAACCCCAGCCCATTGGCTATTGTGGTCGCTATCAATTGATATGATGTCAGCTATTGACTTCCACATGAACTAGAATAACATTCTGGACTCTGCATCACGCCTCGGTCCCTCGGAGCGAGCCATGGCAAAATTTGAAGGGATGGTGCACACCACGGGGTGCGAGGCCATGCGGAGAGTAAACAATAGTAAGACCCAAAGTCCGATTACAAATCCCAATAGAAAGCATATATATAGCGAGCCATCCTTTGAGGAAAAAGGTTGAGAGTTTCCCAGCCAAGTCTGTCGCTACAGTCTCTTTCTTTCTCGCAATGATGCTCAATGGGTTGCCCTTATTGGTGGCAACTGCGCCGACGCTGCTCTTCGCGGCGTCAGGTAAGTGATCTCAGCCAGAATTACTGCCACAGTCAAATTCAACTGACATCTGACGAAACAGCAAATAGTTACAGAACCGCGACCATCGATTGTCCCGTCAACGACCGGCCCACGATCAGAGACTTCAAGTCCCTCTCCGTGGACGAGAAGCTTTGGACTCAAAAGCGGCGCAACAATACTATACCTGCCTTGCGCGATCTCGTCAAGCGACTTGGAATCACCGGCTTCGACTCGGACGCCTATTTTGACGGCGCGAAGAATACCTCCATGTTGCCCAATATCGGCATTGCTGTGTCGGGAGGCGGGTGGCGTGCTCTCATGAACGGAGCCGGAGCCATCGCTGCGTACGATCAGCGCACGCCTGGCTCTACCGGTGTGGGTCAGCTCGGGGGTCTTTTGCAGTCTACAACATACTTCGCGGGTCTGTCTGGTGGTGGATGGCTCGTGTCTTCTCTCTACGCCAACGACTTCCCCACGGTGCAGAGTATTGTCAACACGGATGATTCGACCTCGATTTGGCAGTTCCAGAATTCGATTTTTGAGGGGCCCGACATGGGAGCCACTGATGGTTCGAATGCTGCAGCATATTTCGGAGCGATCGCCGACCAGGTTGCCGCAAAGGTTGACAGTGGTTTCAATACCACTCTCACCGACTTCTGGGGCCGGGCGTTGTCGTTCCAACTGCTTAATTCGTCTGGGGAAGCCAGTAAGTCTTGAAATACCAAGTTTTGCATTCGACATTGGCTTATCCGTCCCAGTTTCCACATTTTCCTCAATCCAGAACAACCCTGGATTTGCTGCCGCCGAATTCCCCTTGCCAATCCTCGTGGCTGATGAGCGCCAAGAAGGTCAGTCCGTCCTGTTCTCAACCAACACCACCAATTATGAATTTACACCGTGGGAACTGGGGTCCTTCGACTCTGTCGGATTTGTTCCTCTTCGATATGTCGGATCCAATTTCGAAGCCGGCGAAATCGCGTCTGACGGAACATGTGTGACTGGTTTGGACGAGTTAAGCTTTGTCTTTGGAACCTCGAGTTCACTATTCAACCAGTTCCTGCTTCAGATCAATACCACAGACATGGTTCCAGCCATATTCAAGGATGCGGTGACCAGCGTTCTTGTCGGGCTGGATCAAAACCATATGGATGTTGCCGATTGGTCACCTAGTAGGTCCTATGAAACACCATCACTTGTCAGCGTCGACTAAATTTGGTAACAGACCCATTTTACCACTGGAATAATGCAACGAATGCAAACGCACAGACGAAAAAATTCACTCTTGTCGACGGCGGCGAGGACCTCCAGAATATCCCATTCACGCCTCTGCTGCAGCCCTCGCGCGAAGTTGATGTCATCTTTGCCGTCGACTCCTCCGCCGACACACTAGATCCCCGGGGGTCAAACTGGCCAAATGGAACCGCAATGGTGGCCACTTACGAGCGTTCACTATTTCAAGACGACGGGACGACTTTCCCTCCGGTACCCGATGTAAACACCTTCATCAACCTGGGACTAAACTCCCGTCCTACCATGTTCGGGTGCGATGCTGGAAATTTGACTGCCAACAGCACCGCGCCACTTATTGTTTACCTCCCCCATTCGCCTTATGTATTCAATTCGAACGTGTCGACCTTCACTCCAACCTACCAACTTGATGTTCGGAATGCCATCATTCGGAACGGGTATGATGTCGCCACGAGGGGCAACGCTACAGTTGACTCGCAGTGGCCAACGTGCGTTGCATGTGCCATCATGTCTCGTAGCTGGGAAAGGACGAACACCACTGTACCTGAGGTGTGCCGTGACTGCTTTTTGAAGTACTGCTGGGATGGAACAACGAACTCTACGACGCCGGGTCCTTACACTCCACACATACTTCTAGAGGCCGTCAAGGTGGAAGGCGTTGCTGGGACAACAAAACCGATCATTGGACTTTCCCTTGCCGCCACAGCTCTAGCATTGACAATTCTTGGGCTCTAGAAAGGTACTTGGGGGGATATGGGAATGGGGAAGATTTTAGAAGTGGTGGTCCACGGGTCATGTATAGGCAGAGAATTTTCTTCCGAGACGCGCGTGCAGCTACCGCTAAACAGATGAATACACCCCTCAGAAGCGCACGTGGTTTGTTCTGTTGGAATAGGAACTGGGTACCAACTTGATGTATGCAAGGATGAGCAAGAGAAAATAAATGATCAAATGTGTAAAAACTCATCTCACATGTGCAGATTGGGTTTTAGGGCGGAACTTTGGCAGCTGAAAGATTTGGCCCTATTGACAAATGCTGTTTTTGGGGGTCTTTCGTAGATATTGATTACAGTATAAATATCCGGTACACTCTGCTGTAATACTTGTATTATATTCCAGGGTCCGGGAGTGTGTATGTCAGCTTAACTAGCGGTTCCCTTGGAACTTAATCCTGTCCAATATCTAAACTTCATTACCTGCTTTATAAAATACATAGCATTGCATGTAAAGCCGGAGGTGTTTATTAGCTGACGATGTCATCGAGAAACCCAACATTTCTGTAAATTCACACTAGAAAAGCCAGCTGGCATATGGGGCCAAGATATGCAACGCGCTGTATGGACAGGCTCAAGTTGAGATTGCAGCAAACCATCACCGCAGGACGTCGGCCACCTATTTTCGAATGTCTATGACATTACATTCTACCTTCCAACCCCCCTTCCATAACATTATGTTATCTTTCACAACTCCGAATTAGGCCCCAGTTCCATCTCCCCTTTCTTTTTTCCCGGTCTGATGAACAACGAAACAGGCATCTTCTCAAGTTATTTTACATCTTTTAAGTGCCCAGCTTCCTGATATATCGACTTACAGATTGAGCCAGGTAATAAAGCACAGATCGTCAACAAGGTGCAGATGAGCATCTTAGAGCCGCAGCCGCAGCGGGAAAAGACTGCCAGGGGCGGGAAGAGCAATGCTAGTATATATGCGAGAAAATTGCCCTACAAGACTTGATATCAGCTACCTAAGTCCGGCAGCCCGAGATCCTGGACTGCTGAGAAGACCCCAACACATGATCCGTGAGAAAGGTTCAGGTAGGTACCCACCATGTTGAAATAAATGAAGCTCGGTCGTAGGAGGACAAGTACCAGTGTTGACAGACAAGGCAACGTAGTAAATATAACGACTTTATGTGAAGATGGGTATTGAAGTAGTGGCCGCTGAATACCAAGTGCTGGGTAAATGCCTAGCTTTTATAAGAAGCCGCTGTTTTGAATTGCAATTCTTAATGATTCTTGTGGTGGCATACAAGGCTACTTCTCGAGATTAAAGCTGGGTTTTCTCCACAAGCTCGTCAATACATCGGAACGTAGGCGTGAAGTCCCACTATAGAATGACCCATGACTACTGTGATTGGCTGCACCGTATAAGTCAATAGGAGTGTTTCGCTGCTATCCCGGGCCCGCAAAACGATATGGGTCCAGACCCACAGCCGAGGTTTACATGATAGGACTTCCAAATGTACGCGGCCCCAATTTTGAGGCGTGACTCCAAGAGCACTTCGTTAAAACCCATGCTGTGGTGGTACGGGTAAGTTTAGCCTTCCCTACCAGCTAGTGTGGGGCTGGCCAACGCTGAGCATTAACACTCAATGGCCAAAGATGTGCTTGAGGATCTCGAAAGTAGTGTTGCTGACATAATCTCAAGGCAACTGACAGGGGGCTGAAACTTTGGCCTGATACCGCACTAGTGCTCGGTGTCACGGCATAGCAGAGCCGATCCCCGACTTGCCATTGACGGCTATTGCTATGCTGGAACTTTCGTGCAGCGCAGGCTTGGAGACTTTTTTCTAAAAAGTCCTTGTTAACCCTAAATGCTTAGCACAACATATGAGCGGCTCGGAAATCTATTTTCTAAGCTCTCATTTGGATGGAACAGAATAAGACATATAGTTTGATATTAATTTGCATGCTATCGTACATAAAGGCGCAATTGGTGTCGGTGCTTATAACAACTTCCGCTATCGAATCGAGAATATGAAAACTGAAGTGGAGTAATAGGGATGGATGCGTAGACGGCCCGCCCGGCGATCTACCACTGTGCCCGGAGCGTGTTCCAAAGCTCTCTGATCTTGCTGGCGGCCATCTGGGCGGTGTCAAAGGCGGCGTGGAGCTGGTCGCGAGCGGCGCGGACGCCCGGGTGCCTGTCGACGGAAAAGGGGACGTTGTCGTTGGCCAAAGCCGGAGTAGACGAGGGCTGGGACATATCTACGATCTGCTACAACAAACGCATGTCAGAGAGGGAGACTTGACCTAATCCAGGGGACTGGTGCACGAACAAGAGAAGCGACAGGAAAAGTCAAGGAAGAAGAAGAGACAGGACACGGCCAAAGCCAAAACGCAAGACAAAGCCAAAGATGGGAAAAGTAGGGAACACAGAGGTCGAGAAAACTCGGAAGACTGGAACCGGGCGATGCAGATGTAGGCTAGATGGGGTTTGAACTTCAAACTACCCTAATACCAAAAGCCCAGACAGAGCGACAAGGCAGGCAGGGGAGGGAACATGTATAGGAACATTATACTGATGATGGGAGGAAGTTCTCCCCAGACTTGGCTGCACATCAAGTCGCTGTGTATGGAAAGGAGAGTGTTACCGGGAGTTTGTGGGCAGCAAAGGGAGACTTAGAAGGTAGGAGGAGCAACGCAGGTAATGCACAAATGAATGGTGCTTTTCAGGAACTTTAAAAATGTTGGCTGTGAAGCTCGATAGTGATTTCTGAATTCTCAGCTTGAGCATCATCGAGCAGCAGGAGGCCCTAACTGAAGACACATAACCCCTTCCTAGCAGCCGTAGCAACCTTAACGACCAGCTTATAGCGCATAGAGCAAAGAATCAGACAGACAAGACGCAAAGCAACAGCCAGTCCAACCCGAGCGTAGTGACCTCCGTCCCTGAATTCCCGCGAGGTATTCGTTCGTGATGGCAGTAGATAATCGATTAAGCACCATGTTGCCTGCTCACAACCCGCTTCTCAGGGTCAAAATCATCCTTTGTCGCGATGACGGACTGGCACAAGGTGTGCAGGGCACAAAGTAGCGTGTCAATAGTTTCCGTCGGGCTGTGGCTGCCGTAGGCAGGTTTCTAGGCGGCAGGCATAGGGCCAAGGCGGATGATGCTGTGGCACATGGCCAAGAGGGCATTGCGGCGCTCGTCAAGACCAACGTTGTCGGGCGGAGGTTGCGACTCGGGCACAGAGGAGGAGGCATCTAGCTCTAGGAGCAGGAACGAAATGGTTAGCGACTTGGGTTGCGTTGCGGTCGTCAGAGGGAGGGGAGAAGGGAGTTTAGAGTGAACAGGGTGTTAAAAAACGGGAGATGCAATTACATACTGCTTGGCTCCTGCTTGCGGCTTGGTGATAAAGAAGACATAGTCGTAAAGAGTGCGTAAGATGTAAATACTTTATATATTTATTAATTGCAACGGCTGGAGGCTGTATAAACATAGGGATGCTACGTCCTTCTAGGGAGCGCAGAGTGAAAGTACAGCTGACAGAGAGTGGATACAATACAGTTACTGATTCAGCCTAAACAAGCCCTCAACGGTTGCAATTGTGCAGCATGTAGGCTAATAAGAGCTGCAGGAGCGGTCAACAGTGTCGCTTGATGCATCTAGGAAGCGCTTTAAGACATATCTAGCTCCGGATAGAGTTACAAACTTGACTTAGCATTGACACGTCACCTGTTTTGATAATATGCAGCCCAGCCACACCCTATGCAGTCTTTATGTAGGTAATGGAACGCTACTATTTACAACGTGTTAAGCACAACAGCATCAACAGACACAGCAAGTCTTATAGTCTAGATTGACTGCTAAAACCTAGGATGGCTTTTTGATTTCGCCTTAGGAAGAATCGCTAGCCGGCACATCGCCTCGCTTACATATTATAGCAGGACCGGATCCAGTTTTAAGCTAATGTCTTCTAGTTCAGACTTAAACGCTCTTTCTTTCCCATGTGGAGTAGGCATGTAAGTACACCGCTGTACTAACTCTACGTTTCAATGATTAGGAAGTGGCTGCAGCGTAAGCCGGTTTTTAGCTGAAAATGGATACAAGTACCACTTGCATGAAGTACTGCTAAGTCTTTCAATGTACAGAATCTGTGGTTCTTCCACATGCTGTCATGTCACATGCTAGTAAGCTCATAGAAGACCAGGGAATCGTGTCGAAGGTTTAGAGTGTCGCTTGTTGAATATGGCAGAAGGTGATCACATCAAACTTGCGATAATAATTCACGTCAGCGATCCCTACGCTTGGGTGACCATAGATTCCATCGAAGTTATTGACAATACAAGCGACGATATTCCTAACACTTCTCCCTTCGACAGATAAGCGTCCGAATCTGCAACTTTAGCCCAAAGATGCCGGCTTAGACCTACCGGAAGTGTCCTGACATTTGTGCCATATGCTCACTGTGAGCCAGAACGGTCGTATGACAGCGAGCCTACGATACGTCATAATGTGGAATAGAGGCTGTCCGTGAAGAACTGGGGGCAAGCTGGCGAATCGGAGCTTGACGTTGTCGTATCTCCACGCAAGTTCTGGAAACAGGTTCTCCGACCGAAGCTTACATGGACATACTTCTTTTACCTGGGCACCATCCTAGTCTGGCAGCATGGAGCAGCTAAAAAGCACAAGCAGATCAATAGTTACTTAAGAGACGCGCTAATGTACACACAGTTAGCCTATTACTAACTACCCTTGTTAATCTAACAGGAATGGCTATATACATAACTAGTGGGCCTTTGTAGGAATCTTGCTATTGGATAATCATTGTAACAACGACGACAACGATAACGAAAACGACTACAAGAGGTTATTTTAAAGACAACTTAAATATATTCTAATGCTACTCTCTTATCTTAGCACCAGCTACATTAGGATGCTATGAGATGCTCTTACTAGCCTGGTTTTGTACATTGGTCTGGATTCTAGAAACTTAGTTACCTAAAGCAATAGATAAGACTCTTTCTCTATTTTACCTTGCAAAACTTTTACCTTCCTAACCTAAGTCGTCACACTGGCATCCTAAGAGGCACCGAGACTTTAGGGCAAACGGTTGCGTAGGCGTGTGTTACCCCCCCCCCCCTTTCCTACTTACACCTACACGCAATGCTTGAACTGCTTGCTGATGTAGCATGTGTTGACTGTGTAATGCAGTATATAATTTAAGACTTGGCGTCCTTAAGATGTAGGAGCAGTGTTAGACGTTAATGCCTTATGTAGAGACACTGTTACATAAAGAGCTGTTAAAAAAACGAATAATTATGTGGGAATCGAACCTGCGACCTCGGGGCTCGGGATAAGACTGCCCCGCCTACGCGCAACTGACCCGCTGCCAGGCGGCCTGTTTCTGCAGGGTTCAGTCTTGTATAACTCGGTAGGTCTACTGCAGTTGCCACAGAATGCCTGTTGGCTGCAGTACTAGCTCGAGTGGTGGCCCTAGCAGCTAGGGTTGTGTTGGATGAGGGTCCTCTATTTATTGATGAGTTGTGACCTGCCGCTTTAGTTCAATAGTCTGAAGGGCGAGACCTCTGCAGCAAGGAAGATGACCCTAAAGGCTTCGTTTGTAATAGTGTTTAGCCTAAACCAGGGGGGTTATCTAGCGTAGAGAGGCTTCTGTCTTATCTAGGTAAAGACCTCATCTTTGACTTGCGTGGTAGGGCCTAGAGCATCTCCACTATTGCTGCGTAGTTCAGTCAGTTAATATGGTGGAACGTGGGCAAACCACTTTGTGGAGATCTCTAACTTTGTTTGCTTGGGACACCAGCTGTCAAACGGTTTGATCTTACATGTGTGTAAGCAATAAGCATGGAATGGAATACCGTACATATGACTCGTGACTCTTGCAGCGATAGAAGAAAACCAAGCCTCTATCATGGTTAGAAATCTATAAGAAGTCGTATCTGCTATCCCTCATCAACCAAGCATTCATCGTCAACCAAACATTCATCATCGGAAACATTCATCAGCTTTTATAACAACCTTTTTGAAGTCCTACTTTCCAAAGAAATCAATTTCATCACCTTCAATATTGAAAAACCATGAAGCTCATTGTAGGAAGTCTGATCAGGAGTATCTGCAAAGTGTGTAGGCTAAATCTACCTCTAGATTCCCACTGTTATTATTACCCTCCTCTCGACCCTGGGCTCGGCTTGCTCCAGCTACGAATTCTGTCGCTGCCACAATGCCGACACTAGCGTCAACATACCCGCCACAGAAAAATCTTGCAAAAACCTCGGGGGGAGCATGGTCACCACCAATTTTGGTAGATACTGCTCTGGCTATGTTGCAAATGCCGGTATTGGCGGGGTTCAACCTGTTTTCTTAAACAACTGCAGGTTTAGGGTGCAGTGCAACGCCAACGGAGCTCCCCTTGACTCGAACTGCTACGCAAAGGCATAGAGCAAACGGCAGAATTTGGAGTTGACAGTTTAGGATTGTAGCAGCTTGTACTTCTCTTCTAGGCTTCTTTGGTCTTGCTTCAAAGCTAAGAGTTAGAAAGCAGGACTACACGGTGATAGAGGGTTTTTTGCTTAGAATGATAGCCGCTTTTGCTTGTTTTCTTAGCTTTTTTGTCCTACTATAACATACAATACAGCTCTTCTTTAAATTCTGTGCTACTACACTTTTAACTGTTACCTACCTATTATAATACGTAAGAGAGGTAAAGCGCCGTCCGCTTTACTTCAGCCAAACTGATCTTTGCCTACGTGCAGGGCTAAGATGAAACACCAACATCTGGGAGGCCGCCAACTACCTCGGCGCCGAAGAAAGATTAATCTTTGACAGAATACCCTATCTCACCGGGACAGACGGAACGCAAACAAGCACGGTGGAAGAGCAGGCTGGGGACCCGCTGTCGATGTTCTTCCCGCCTCTCCTCAACGCGATAGAAGAGGAAGGGCAGCGGCCGCAGAGGTCGCCCGTACAGATGCCCGAAGTGACCATCGAAGAGATTGAGACGCAACCGTTTAGGATGAAACCGTGGAAGGCACCAGGCGCGGACGGACTTGTTACGACCCGAATCTTACGACCCGATGACGAAGCTGACGACAGACAAAAACACATTGCAGACCGTCGGGACCATCACTAACGAGCTCGCTTGCGATTCTCGCAGCGGCTTTGGGACCGAGACCAAAACGGTAAGCCATTCGACGTGGCCGCCGCCAAGGATTCCTTAAAACTGCAGAAGTGATCCCTGGAGGCTACCATCTTGGAACTGGAGTAAGAGGAAATGCTACGACCAGCAGGTTCAGAACCGCTGGAAGAGGCGAGATGAAGTGCGAGAGGTGGCTACTTCGGACGGGAAATTCCAGAACCCGGGCTTTGTGAATTACCGAAAGCACCCAGAAAGAGTGTAAGACAGGGTAGAATGATACATCGCAGCCTTTCGTAACACTCGGACATATAATTACCGGTTGAAGACCTTTGCCGTGAAACAACTTGCTATCTTGCGTAATCCACACTTACTTGTATGACGCAGTAATTAATTAATGAATGAACCACCACACCATCATTCAGTTCTTGCGACGCATTGCTTGTGCGATTGATGGTCTTAGTCCCTTGCTATTGTTGGAAAAGTTTTAGTGGACTTGGCTGCCCTAGAGAGAACTGTCGTCAATAGGGAGGCAGCGGCCAGGATTGCCCCTGACACATGGATGGGACTGACAGGACCTGATGGAACTTAAGAGCTATTTAGCTTTTGCCTCCCTCTATTTCCCAATTCGGATTTACGAGTGCGCCTGAGGCCGCGGAGTCCGCTTCAGGTAAGTTAATAAAATATTAGATTAATAGTAGGTGTTCCTCCCTATGCTTGCCTATAATAATTAAAATGTCGTTAGTGCTAAAGCTTATGTAGCAGACTAACCTAACGTCTTATCTATGCAAACAAGGTACGATCCCGTCTAGGTAATACCTGCAGTAGGCACAACTATTTAATCTGTAATATGTTTTAGTACGGAGTAAGATGATTGAATGTTTTAACCCTATCAGGAAGCTACCCTGGCTGTTCACTCCAGGCTGGTAGGCTCATCTGACTCAAAGGTCACGGCGGGTTCCTACAATTCCGGGCCTGATGCCATTTCCGGAATTTACGACTCTAGCTAGGTTCTTGTCTCTAGTTTGAAACTTTGTCTTAAGGCGGCAAAAAGCAACCCACAGCGAGCTCCCTAGCGATGGTAGATCGAGCCAGGCTAGAGCTTGACACAGGCGCTCCCTATTAGATTGAACAACACAAGGACAGATCCAAAACACAAAGGTCCTTTGTACACATCCTCAATTGTTAAAACTGAATCTGTAGTTCTTTTATTTTTCGTTTATTCCTCTACGTCCATTTCCTGAATCCAGCTGCAGCTGGCGGCTGCGAAGGACTTAGAGAGACGCCCGCAATAGCCTGACTGTAGATGTCCATATCCATCGATCCGTGACCGAATGTATTGCTGTAGTAATAACTCCTGGTATATAGCAATGTGTTTCATCCCCTCCAAATTGGTCATTGATGAACATCTCCAGCTCTTGCACGCGGTAGTACCCTGTGTGTCGTCTTTTGAGTGTGCCAAGTCGGCAGTCCCAGGGTGGCGCAGTGTGCAGGACCCAGTTTTCGAGTCAGTCACGACGCAGTCTAACATAGCCACAACCATGATCACTCAGGGAGCCTATCTTGTTTATCTAAGTAGCGCCCTCGACGCCCGAAGCCATTTGAGCCTCTTTAATCATTCCCTGAAGCATTGCTGCGCTCATTAACCTTGTTGTAACCATCGAAACATTCGCACCTCAACTATTTCAGCGCCGCACAATGAAAATCGTCTCCGCAATCCTCGCCCTGTCGTTACCTTTGACTCATTTGGCTTTGGCGCAAAACACACGATGTTACTTCAACAGCTGGATCGCTTGCCTCGATTGGTGTGACGACACCAATCTCAGCCAACCACCATCTGTTGTTGTAGCTTGCCGAGTCCATCAGCGTTGCGACTTGTGCCCCAGATGAAAGCGTTTCGGCAGTAACACACACGCATCCCATCTAGCTGTTCAGGTTGCTAACTGAAGCTTAGGAAGCGCTCGTATCTTACGTTTTGTGGGAGACGCATTACAGTGATCATGTGCATAGCGATGGCGTGTGAAAGAAATGTAACAGAACCACGAGCGAGGCAAGTAGTAGAAATGATCATTACGAGCAAAGGTGAACCAGAACTAGCCCCAAGGTCCATCTGTATACTCTATGTGACGATGCACAAAGCGAAGAATACAGCTCAGTACTCAAACTGCGATTCAAGGTCGCGCTGTCAAGATGTCAGATGCTGGAGAGACACATGGTGAGGAGGCACTCGAAAAGGCGGTAAAACTACTGTGAAATAAGTAGAGACTGCATATAAGAAACCTTCTATCTATATACCTATGTGCACTAACTTTGATTATAATGATCATTGCCAAGTGCTTATGATCACGGTGACCAACTGTGTTAGACTACGCCATGTCTTTGGTGACCTACCTCACCCACCACAAGCAGGCCAACTGAGGTAAACCCAAGGCACAATCATATCACAATTCAATTTAATCGATAGCAGTGGTGTTAGGGACCTTGGCACATGCCTCCCTAGGCCGGATCGTGGCCACTTACCTCCAGAGGCGCAGCTCCGCGTCGCACAGCTTCCCCTAGAGCACAGCACTTCATTACTTTGCGAATGCCGTCATGCGAGAATTGAGGCGCGCCGCCGACACCTGCGACTTAAGCACATGCATCTCGGGCTACCAGAGGCTACAGCGCTTGTTCCAGCTGTAGTATAGGGTCATTCGCAGTCTGCTGTCAATAGCACTGCAGAAAAGGGCTGTAGGATCCTCGAAGGCAAGGACCATTATTGACGACACGGCCGAGAAGGCGACGCTCCATCAGGGCCAAGGCAAGTTCTAGGCGCCGTTTGTCATCGATCTGACATCAGCACGTTCGAGCCGGTGGCGGCGCACGTTGAAAGGCTGGCGGCTGATTTCGAGGAGCTCGCGATATCAAACGAGTTTACAGTAGTCTTTTCGGGGCGGGAGGCGACGAACATCTTGGCCTAAGCCGTGTGTTCCGATACAGAAGGCTGACGTGCCCAAACTCAGAGAGTGAAACAGCGCCGCCGTAGTGGAAACGAATTCATCCGGTTAAGATAGATTCGGGAAATGCCTGGAAACTTGAGATGGAGTTTGGGCTGGCGGGATGTTGTTGTTGTTGTTGTTGTTGTTGATACGTCTTTCTAACCTTAAACAATAAACAGGACAAGGTTTCAAAGCCATAATGCCTATACACCTTATTGCAATAGGGAATCGAACATGGGTTGAATGCATGACTCGGATATGCAATGTCCAGATCTGACAAAAGGGATCTCCCTGACCTGGACACGCTGTCCGGCAATCGAATAAAGATGCCGTGTCAGATAAGTCAGTTTAGTTAGGTCATGTTATCATCTCGCTCAAATCTATCAACGTTTGTTAGGAAGCAGAATTCCTTGTGACAAGCAAGACATGATGACCTAGCATGATGCATGAGAAGAAGACAGACTTGCTCTGCCTGTACCTAGGACAGCTGCACGTCCAAACTTCGTTGTGTCGTCTGATTAAGGGAAACTGACCCTTAAAAGGGGCGGCCGCTGCGACAGATAGGAGTCGAATAAAAGTCTATAGGAATAGACACGCAAGGCGCGCGATGCGCAGAGAGAAAGACTGTTTTAAATTGTATTAGGTTTATATTCCCTATGTATGCCGCAATTACTACACTGCAACTGTAGGTTTACTTTTGCGCTATTATTACATAATGTTTGTTGAATTGTTGTGTAGGTGTAAGTATGTAGACATAAGTTTGTGTGTATAAAATAAAGCTATGTATTATAAGTTGGAGCATATAGTATTCTGTATAGTATTTTCTTCTTTATTTCTGCTCTATACTTCTACTAAATTTTCTCTTCTATCAAGACTTTACGTTTACTTTATTTATAATAATAATCCTACTACTATTAGACTATTCTATCTACGCTAGGTTACACTCTCGCCTGCCGCCCACTCGCTAATCTGTGCAACCGACTGGTGCATAAACTTGAGCACGGGGATTTCAACCATGATGGTCTTAAGGAACCAGAAGCGCATCTCGACGGCTAGCACTGAGTCGAGCCCTACAGCCGACAGCGACAACTGCGCGTCGATAGTGCCGGGGCTCTTGCGCAGCGCAGTCTCGAGCTTCCGGACGAACGACGCCTGAATCAGCTGCGCCGCCTGTGCTCGGTCGGACGCCGGGACGGCGCGAAGGGCCGCCCCGAGGTCCGTCACCCTGACGGCGGCGCCGGCCGCGCTGCCGTTGCCGTCGACCGTGGCGTCAGACTGAGAGCCATCGTCCTCGACGAGGGTCGAGAAACGCGGGTTGTCCAGCCAGCTGGTTATCGTGGGGTCGCCAACAACGCTGCCCGTCGTCTTCTCCTTCTTCCTCTTTGTCTTGATTGTGCAGATGACCTCGCCGTTTGCCCCGGAGCCCGGCCGGCCGGCCGCGATGGCCTCGCCGAACGCGAGGTGCAAGTCCTCCTCGTGCAACAAGGCGAATGTGTTTGTGAAGTCCCGCGCACGCTCGGGGAGCCGGTGCACGTAGCCCACGCCCGCGACAGCCGACAGGTGCAGCACAGAGGCCGGTAGGCCCCTAGCACGCCGTCGCTCTACTAGCGCCGCCATGAACATGTTACCGGCGTGGTAGTTGGACTGCGAGATGTTGCCGATGATGCAGGCCGTCGAGGACATCATAACGAAGAAGTCAAGGGTGGGCGGCTCTCGGTCGTCTCCGTCTCCGCCTCCGCCGCCGAACAGCGCGTCAAGATTTGCCGCGCCGAGTGCCTTTGGCGCGATTACCTCCTCCAGGTCCAAAACTGTCATGTCAGCAAAGAGTTTGTCCTGCAGCACCATTGCGCCGTGCGCGATCCCTGCGACGGGTGGCATGTGCAGGTGCCCAGCGAGTTCCCAGACAGCTGCCTCGAGGGATGCGCGCCTTGTCACATCACATTGGACTGCAGCAAAGTAGGCACCAGCCCTGCGCATGTCTTCAGCAAACGTTAAGTACAGACTAGACCTAACCTGGTTTGGGGCGTGCCGGCTTGCTATTGCGACGTGCCGGGCTCCGTTAGCAACCATCCACCGACAAAGCGACAACCCTAGGTCTGAAGACAGGCCAACGAGGAGGTAGGTCCTGTCAGCGCGGAACAGCGCCTTGAAGTCGAGGGGCTGGACCTGGGTTGTGAATATGCTGCTTCTCCAGTCAAAGAGAGATGTAGGGGCTGTGCCGTCCTGGTATGCAGTGCTAGCTGAATGGTCGAGGTTGGCTAAGTCAGCGCATGCGCAGAAGAAGATGGATCTGCTCTGGCTCTCAGACACGGGTGGGATGATGGGATATCGGTATCGGAGCACCCATGGTCCGAGATCGTCTATTTCCTGCATCCATTCGCCGCTGCAGCTGTTTTCTCTGCTCTGGGAGTCTGTCGCATGATCGTTTAGCCCGCCACCCATGTCGACCACGGCGCCGATGGACCCCCATCGTATCTCGGCGGTTGGAGGTGAAGCCCCGACACCCGCTAGAAGCAGCCTATCTGTGATTTCTCGAGGCAAACTCAACTTTGACATCATGTTGCTAAGGTCTCGTCCGGGATTGAGCAGCAGTACTTTGCTGTCATCGGTGACCAACAAAGCTGTCCGCCGCAGCATCATGCTGGATAAGGTGGCCAGCAGAATGACTTCGTCGCTGAACAGCGAAAGTGATGGCACTTTCTCGTGTTCCATCTTATAGACGTTGTCTAGGGGTACGTAGACGGTCGTGGCTGGGTTGACTGGGCATAGAGCTGCCACCCTGGTTCCCGTGACCAATGATGACGTAGAGAAGGGGCACCGCTGTCGGTCTATGGCCCCGACGATGAGATGGAACCGCTGCTGGCCCGGCGTGTACGGAAGACAGCGAACAGTAGAAACGGTAGTTTCTATCGGACACATTGACGCTCTATAGTCCGCAGGCAGCCCGTCAGGCAGGGGTCGGCGTATAAGAGGAACTCGAGGAAGATGAGGAGGAAGGGAAGGACGGCCACCATCACCAGTGTCCATGTAGTGGTATGGCTTCCAAGGTTCGATTTGGGCCGTGTCGAGCTCAACCAGATGCTGAGACCGACATGTCTTCTGCTCTATCAGACGTGTGCTCGAGTTCAGACGATCGTTTTTGGCTGTGTCCTTCACCACGCGGGGAATCTGGACGCAGCCGTCCCGCACTAGCAGCTCGGGCTCCATCGACCACATGATTCTGTTCTTATCGTTGTTGTTGTCGTCGTCATTACGAGAGGGTTCATCCTCGAGCAGAGGCACGAGAACCATGCGCAAGAGGCTCGCCGAAAGGATGTCCGACGTACGGTCAAAATTGTCGGCCCGAACATCCAGGTCGTCGATATCGATGCATTGGAACCGGAAGTGCGGCATCTCGGCGAACAGCGCCCGCAGCACACCGACGAGCATATTGGAGTCGGGGTTCTCGTCTCTGCAGCGCCGGGTAACAACCATGAAGTACCTGCTGCTCCTCAGTAGTAGTTTGAAGCTGGCCAGCGTGTCGCCGCTTAGATGAGCGAATAGTGGCATGTCGAGCTCGGTCATCAGCATGACGGCGAGGTTCTTCCCTGGCGCAAACAAGGACGAGGAAGACGACGACGATGCGGGATCCTTCGCGGCGCCGACGTGGTCCAGACTGGGCACATGAGTGACGTTTAGGACATGGCGACCAAACTGATTAACGACACGCTCAGAAAGGCTCGAGGCACCTACGACGGCGAAGGCCTGGCGATTGAACCGGCGGCGGCTGCGGCTGCTGCTGCTATCTTGGTTGAGGGCGAGCGTGGGCTGCCTTAAAGCTAACACCGTCCCAGCCTCGTCATGAACCGCTTGCGACAGCATGACGGAGAACATCTCGCGGCGCCGCGGGAAAGGGACGGCCTGGTCCAGCCCCGAGAAGCCGCTCTTCCGCAGTTCCGAATCCCACCTGGCGCGAGAGACTCCCGGACCGTCCACCCGGCCATCGTCGGCGGCGCCGGCCCACCACTGGTCAAGCCCGCCAAAGACGAACGAGTACGACAGCCAGATAGGGTCGCCCGTGATGTCGAAAAGCACGAGAAAGCCTCCGGGCCGAAGCAGGTCCCGCAGGTGGGCGAGCGTGGTCCCGAGACTCTTGGTGGCGTGGACGCAGTTGGCGGCAATGATCAGGTCGTACGCCCCGTTGGTGAACCCCTGAGAGGTAGGATCCCGCTCAATGTCGAGCACGCGGTACTCGATCTTGCCGCCGTGACCGCCGTCGTCATCATACTTGGACAGCTTCTCCTCGGACCGCGCGAAGAAACCGGCCGAGATGTCGGTGAAGGTGTACGTCCTGAACCGGCCGGCCAGTGCCTCAAGGACGTACTTGGTGGTGCTGCCGGTGCCGCCCCCGACCTCGAGGAACTTCATGCGTGGATACCGGTGGGCTACCAGCCCGATCAGCTGGGCCACGGCGCGGTTGGCGTCGGCCATGGCGATGCCGCGGTCGTACAGCCTCGACAGTTCGCCGTCCTGCTCCAGCAGCACCTCGAGCATGTCCCGCCGCCCCTCGCACACGGCCCGGAGATTTTCGCCCACGGCACGCACGAGCCGCGCGTTGACAACGTCCTGGACCTCCAGCTGGGCCAGCATCGCCCCGACGTTGTCATCATGATTTTTGTCTTGGCAATACTGGTGCTGTTGCTGTTGCTGATGCTTCTCGTCATGAACGAGAAGGCGTCGCCGGAACACGGATGTCATGTGGCGATGGTGCCACTTGGGGAAGCTCGCCTGCTGCGAGACCGACACGCCCTCCACGAAGCGGCGGATGTAGCACATGGTGAGGCGTTCCAGCGTTTCAATGTTGGCGTAGTACAAGGCCGAGTCGTCCTGCGCCGGCGAGAATTCAAAATTGGGCGACATGACGTCTGGCTCCGTTACGGTGTGGTACTTCTCCATCACTCTGAGTACATTGAAGTGTTGAGAATCGAGATCTCATCTGTGCTTTGCTTGAATGATGGTCTCGAGAAGAAAAGCCAGCTGCATCAGTTAAAGGTCATGGATAGTTTTATGAAAGAGAGTCAGCGACTTTCAGGAACCAACTTCTGTAAGTTCTGTTCACCACATTTGCAAAAGTGTCTAGGCTGGAATAAATGCTCGTGTTCTAACAGTGAGCCTGTCTTATAAGTTATAAACAAACGTGGCGTAGCGAAAAATATCATCCTTCCAGACGGGACGGTTCTTCCTCAAAGAGCCCTCGTTGTTGTCCCAGCGATCGTGCCTGATTAGGAAGAGGGAGATAAATTTGACGGATACCGGTACTCAAACCGCGTCAAGTCTTCGGGAAACCCGAGCCACTGGCGATTCACTGGCAACGGAAACGATATGCCGTGGTTTGGGGTGGGGAAGCACGAGTGTCCAGGACGCTTCTTTGGGGACATGATCCTCAAGATTGCTCTTATCCACTTGCTCTCCTGTTTCGATTGAGAGTTTAGAGAAGGGGTGCCAAAGCCTGGTAAATATCGCTTTGCCCATGAGACGATCCCCAATCCATATGGTGTTTTCATGTATAGGGCGCGCAGTCACAAGTTTTAAGACTAGTGCTACACAGAAAGGCTAAAACATTACCAAAGCTATTAGTAAATGTACCAGAGGGCATATCTATATGCAGTAACAAAAAGCAATAAAAACTTTTTATATTAGTCTCTTAACAACATTGACACAGCCTTTTTTGTAGACTATTGCAGTCTATTAGGCCGGTTAGGCTGCGCGACTGCCTGGCTGAAGGTATATTAGTGCGGTGTAGTTTTATGTAACGCCAAAGAAGCTACTTTTAAATGCAGTAGCTATAGATATTAAAAACACTGTCAATCCAAAGTAAAGCAAGTCTGTACAACTTAATTTTCAGTGTTTTAGTTAGCAACTAACTTAAGAAGATAGAAGGTTAATAGCATTTGCTATTCCTCTACCCAGGACCGGATTTAGCAAATTAGAACCCTTGCAAGCAATCTCAAGGACAATAACCACCGTAATCAATTACATTCGACTTTAGCTACACAAAGCAGAAGCAAAGACACAATTGAACCATACACCGCCAACTAATTATAAGCTAGAACAACATCCCTTCCTAAGTTAAGCTCCACCTCACCTGCAGTCCAATTGTTAGTCAAGGTCGCAACCCGGTCGACAATTCGAGCGAAATCTGGATTAGAAAGGTCTTGGAAAAGAGTAATGTCGTGTAAAAAGTCCTCACGCGAGGGCTTGGACCGGAGATTGATCGCCTGTTTTGATGCAACAAGGCCGCTGCGTGGGAACAAGGCGAGGCGTGAGGTGAGTTTGTCGATATGTGAGTACATGTCCCTGCGAGAGTCGAACGCCTTGTTGATCCATCCAATCCTCTCTGCTTCCTTTGCGTCGACATCTTGAGAGCTGAGTATATACTCCATTGCTAAACCTCGTCCAATGAGTCGAGGCAAGTGCTGACATGATCCAGCCACTGGAAAATTGCCGAATGCGGTCTCGGTCTCTCCTATCAAAACGTCCTTCGTAGTTGCAAAGCGCATGTCCAAAGCTAACAGGAGTTCGTGTCCCGCATTGCGTGCCCTTCCCTCAACGGCGCCAATAGTTATCTGGGGTAGGTTTGTAATGTTCATCATCAGCATCGCGTAGTCTTCTGTGAAATTCGCTGTGGCAATGAATGAGCGACAAGACATTGAGATTGTGTGCCAAAATTACACTTACCAATCGCAAAAACTGCCGGATCAAAGTGATTGCAGAAAAATCTAGGGACGCTGCTGTTGATGATGACTACCTTAGTCTCATTGTCTTCTTGAAGCCGTCGTACGATGTCTTTCATTCCAGCATGCATATCAGCGCTCCAAGCATTGACCGACGACACCGGGTTGTGCAAAGTGATCGTCAAGATGCTGTTGTTTTGGGAGGTCACGAGCCCTTCGTATTTTGGCAGATCCAACGCGACCGCTTTTGAGAAGAGCAGCCCGGCGAGAGCTTGAATTGTAAGCCACAGCAGAGGCATATTATTCGATGGGATCGGTGAACTGAAGTTTTGTAAAAAATAGCAAGAGGAAAATGTATTAGAGATAGACCCCAAGACATACCTTGAGAGGAGCCTGCTTATGTGGTTTATATGCTCAGTTGGCTTATGATGCGATACCTATCACATCCTGTATCCCTCTCACAGTCTATTTGTCAGATAGAGAAACATTGATAAGATAAAACTTAATATTAATTGCCCAGGTGGATCGATTGCTCGCTTTCGCTTTTTATTTTCCTCCTTTGTAACATTGGCGTCGGCAACAGTGTCAACTCGGACTTTGGAGTTAACGGATCTTAGCTTTGCGCCTACGTACGATCAAACATAAGCAAAATAGCGCCAAGTCCCTTGCTCAGCCATCTAGTTCTGCTAATTAGACTGTTGATATTACTTGCTTGTCTTGTTGTGCTGACTTAAGCGAAATAATCTGTAATCAATTAGAGTTCTAGCGTATTGTCAGCAGTTGTAAATATCCGAGAGTCGGCGGACAAAACCGCCTGCCTCGTAGAATTCTAACATTGAGTAGCCCGCCCAGTACATTCTAAATATCTTGCTTATCTTGCTTTCTTTATATTTTCTGTAAATCATCCTATCTTAACTACATACACTGTCCTTGGTATAAAATATCTACTTCTTAGCTGCATCCTAGGATATTACCTTACACTCTAGTTTGGATTCTTGTGCTTGTTTAGTGTAATAGAAGGTTAATTACGCTCTAAATGCATTATTCAACACAATCAACACAGATACGTGTGCTCGGCTTCGGAACTCAACAAGTGGTTTGTACATTGCATGCTATTTACATATATACATCGATGCCCTAGAAAGTGCGACGGGCACGGCGGAAACGCTGAACGCGCTGGACGCGCTTGGTTGAGCGCTTGCAGCTAGAACTGCCGGTGTTGCTGCCGGAGCCGGAGCCGGAACCAGAGCTTCCGGTGTTTGTCTCGCTTCCGACACCGCCAAGGATCTGGGCGGCAGCGTGTTCGGCAGCGACCATGACGATGGCTTGGGTGTTTCCGGTGGGCAGGTCGGGGTGGATGGAGGCATCGACGACGTAGAGGTTGTCAGTGCCCCAAACCTTGGTCTGGGTGTCGACGACGCTGCTCCAATCGTTCTCAGTGCCCATGACGGCACTGCCGACGTAGTGGCTTCCAGTGGTATGCTCCAAGATGAGGCTCTCGGCGGTGACGTTGCCGGTCATAGTCAGCGTGCTGTTCGACTTGGAGGCGAACTGGATGAGCTGTCCCATGAAGCTCGTGATGGCCTCCTTGTCGCCAGCCGTGGTGAGGTAGGGATCGGTTGTAATTTTGGTGGAGCCGTCGGCCGTGATCCCAAGGGCGCCGACGGAAGTCAGGCCATGAGTGAGGTAGACCTTGACGCGAATAGTGTCGTTCTTGGGCGAGTTGACGGTGCCTTGGACGTAGCGCTTCTGGCCGTCGGCGCCTTCGACGCTTGTCCAGAAGTTCAGGCGCTGGCCTGCCTGGGTCAGGAGACCAGAACCCTGGGCGAACTGGTCGACGTCTGTCTCGGCGGGGTCGGTAAAGGCGGTGCTCGCGAGAGAGTTGAGGGGCGACTTGGTCTGGAGGTTGACAGTGAAGATGGGGTGATCCTTGAGGTTCTGGCCGACGGGGAGATCGATCCATTGGGCCTCGGAGGGAAGAGTGACCTGGGTAGAGCCGCTCTGGACGGTCTGAATTTGCTCTTTGGGACCGATGCCGCTGTTGAACAGGATACGAGGGGTGGACAGAGCACCGGCGGCGAGGATGGCGGCGCCGCCGGACTTGAGGTTGATGATCTGGCGAGTGTTCTTGCCCGTCTCGATCTCGACGCCGGAGACAGCGGCGCCGTCGCGCACGGCGCGGATGACCTTGGCGTTGAGCTGGAGCTTGAAGTTGGGCAGGGCCTGGGCAAGGGGGAGGTAGTCACGAACAGGGCCGCCGCGGAGGCCGTTCTCGATCAGCCAGGGAGGGTGGGTGAACACAGCATCCTTCTTGTTGGGCTCGGCGAGGCCGTCGACCTCGGTGAAGCCATTGCCGGCTAGCCACTGCGACATGACGTTGTAGGCGGCCTGGTCGTAACGCTTGCCGTCCTTGCTGGGCTGGATAGTGCCGGGGGTACGCTCGTAAAGCTTGTTGGCAGACTCCTCGACATCGGTCCACTTCCAGCCGGCAGGCCACTTGTCGTCGAAGTCGTGGGCGGGGGGCTTCACCCACATCATGGCGTTGACCATGGTCGAGCCGCCGAGGATACAGCCGGCTTGGGAGGCGGTATCGGTGCAGTACTCGTTGGTCTCCTTGGCTGTAGAAAGGTAGTAGCCCATGGCGGGGACATCGTACTGGGTCACGGTTTCGTTCCAGTCGACAGTAGCCTTGCCGCCGGTGGAGGCCAGGGAGGCACCACCACGCTCGATGAGCAAGACGCTCTTGCCCGATTCGGCCAGGCGCTCGGCAACAATGAGGCCGGCGGCACCACCGCCGGCGACAATGTAGTCGTAGGTGGCGTTCGAAATGGTCGTGGTGACGTTAGCCGGTACGGCGGGGGCAGTCCCGTTTCCAACGCCGGGGGAGGTGACGGCATCCGACGCCTTGGCGGCCCAGGTATCGTAGTCGGCGGACTTAGCATCGGCCAGGTTTGCGCCGAAGAGGCCGAAGCCGGCGCCGTGGTAGTTGAGGGCCACGGAGGCGCTGGCGGTGTCGGAGAGGGCGGTGGTGGAGTAGGCCCAGCCGAAGGTCGCGGTGTCGGAAGTGCCGGTAAAGGTTGTCTCGTCGCCGGTGATGCAGCCCTCGCAGACAAAGGTGTAGGTAAAGGCAGTCTCGTTGACAGAGGTGCCGGACTCGATGGGCTTCAGGGTGATGCCTGAGTCGGTGACGACGTCGGGGTTCGAGTATCCGCTGGCCTTGCGGACCGAGGTCTGAACCGAGTCTCCGTTGGGCCATACAACAAGAAGCAGCTTGTTGGTCATGGGCCCGCCGAGGGACACGGAGGCCCAGCCTGCGGTGATGGGGGCGGAGATCTGGCCGATGAAGTCCTTTCCGACGGTGGATGGCAGAGCAACGCCGAACGAGAAGCCCGACTTTTCGGTGTACCGCTGGAAAGTGATGTCGGAAGCCGGGTCCACGTACGAAGTCGTTTGCTGGGCCGCGGTGGCCGCAGCCAGAAGTCCCGTGGTAAGAAGGGACTTGAACATGTTGAGGGAGTGTGGTAGTCTTTTCAACGTCGTGTATCAAATTGGTGGATGAGAAAGTGAATGAGCAGCAAAAGAGCTGTATGTCAAGAAAGAAAGAGAGTACACCCGTCACAGAGGGGCAGAAGAAAGCTAACAGCAACCAGCGCAAAAGAAGGAGTGGAAATGAAGTTGTAGTAGTCGAAAGAACGAGGAGCGTTGTAGGACGACGGCGGCTCCGGGCACAAACTTCAGCCAACTATTTATTACATGTCCTACTTCCCCCCATGATGACCCGCTTTGGACATGCAAGACCCGAGCCGGCACCAACGGCTATAGAACGGCATGGCTGCTCCTAGTCGAATGCCCCATTGAGGGGTCAAGGGGATTGAAAGGGTCGAGGGGGTCAGGAGAATGTATTCATGAGTCCGTATGGATACAGATTAGTGCGAGATGATGGATCCATCATGGCCCAGTCAACTCCGGCCAGAAGCGTAAGCGTTGGCACAGGATGGGATCTTTAACGACTTCAGTAGAGAACGTAGTGCGAATAAGGGGAAACACTCGGTAGTAAACCGAGTCATTTGGTGAGGTTGGCGAGGAAGACCCGCCGGGTGACGTCCGTTCGGAGGGCTAACCCGGGAACGAAAACGAGGGGCCCGGCCGAGCTAGGCAACCAGTGCCGAGAGTGGATCCCACCATCCCGGTGGTAGATAGAAAGGGCTCCCACGTCGCAACAGGCCCGACAATGCGCTCGCTCATTTACGTGGTATTGCACATCTTTTCCGGCATGGCGGGATCTGTATGGGTGTGGCATCGAAGTACGCAACCAAGGCGTCCCTCTCAAGGTAGCACAAATAATCCGTATAAATTGTGAGGGAAAGGAGCCAGGAAAAGAGAACACGGTATTAAACACAGAACAACTGCCGTGCTTGACACTGGGTATATTAGATACGGCCACAAAGCAACGACACCAAAAACTTCTTCTTTCGTCTCTCCGCCCAATCTAGGCTTTTCCGAGAAGATGGTAATCATCTGTACAAGGCACTCGCGTCAAAAGTGGATAGGCACGTGGGGGGTTGCACCCCGGATATATTAAACGGACAAGGTTCTTGGGCCATGCGAAACGCCAGGAAACGAACGGTCGTCCGAAGTTAATAAACGCCGTACGACGCCACTGGCCAGCTCAAGGGCGCAAGGTGGAACGTGTCTTTCGTCCGAAGCCCAAAAAAGAATGCCTGCCTGTCCAATTAAGCCGAGTTTGTTACGAATACAAAGAGATAACGGCGAAAAAGGGGGAGAGAGGAGACCATAGATGGAGAGAGACCGAGAAAGGGGAAGGGAGAATATTTATCCACTTATCTGGAGTACGTCCGGCTCGCAGAGACATCAGGTAAAGTGAGTGGCGGGTACTCATCAAGATGCGTAAATGCCTTGTTACCCTCACACATGCTACCAAAGACGAACAGGGGGGGGATGGAACCTACCCGAGCTCATCGCATGGGACATGGCCTCGACCGAGATCCATCCGCCGCTGGCACGCTGGGGCCACCGTCAAAATTTCTCCTTCATCTCCGTCAATGCATGCCCTCGCATCGGGTCCGGCTTGTCTCAACGGAACCAATTAGCTCCCGGCTGCACCACTTGATAATTCCGATGAAACCTCCGCTCACCGCGGAGTTTAACTGGCACGGACTGTGAGTGGCCCTCTGCCGTGGGTTGTTTGTTAGGCATTCGTGGAACTCGAATTGCGTGCCGAGTAGGGGGGCAATAAGAAGAAGAAAAACGAAGAAAGAAAGAAAACTCTGTCCTTCCCACACAGTCAGTATTGGACTCGTTCAGAGAGACAGACACTCCCGGGTCAGTCAACCGGTCATCAGCCACTTTCAAAAAGTGATACTCTAGGCTTGTAACGAAAGCAGGGTCTCCTATGCAAGGTGTAGATCTGACAAACTCAGGCTGCACAACACCCCTCGACTAAGCAACTGAGAGTTTTGACCAGTCTTGAGAAGCTTCGCTCGCCGAGTCACCGTGCTCTTTTGTCTTGGCTTCCACCAACAGCTCCTCTAAGGCGCCCAATCCCAGGAGCCCCGAACCAAATGTCATCCTCCTCCATTGGCCCTTGACGCGCGGCAAACTGTCTCCGCATGACTTGGCACACAGCGCCAATATCGAGCGGAGCAGTGATCGTCATCGGCAGGGCTTTACAAATCTCAAATCCATGCTCAGTAGTTCCACCCGACGTCCCATGCAAGACAGGGGGATTTTGTCCGGAATTGACTGTTGTCCTTTTGCGACGACATCGGGATCAGGCTCTGAGACCACTCCACCGGACAAGTATACGATGTTGCGTAAGATTCAAAAGTCATTCACAACTAAGCTGCTACCAAGCAATCGGGTGACCGGTGGGTTTGGCCGCCGTGTCTATTCTTCATCCCACATCACCTTCATGCTCACGGGGAACGGCCAGATCTGGCCCCAGTCCTCCTTCATGTATACAAAGAAACCACCCGGCCGCGGCACCTTCTTCAAGATACCCTGTGGTCCAGGAACCCGTCGAAGGTTTTTCTTCCGGAAGAGCGCCCTGAACATCTCGGTGAGCGCCACCTGGCTCGCAGCGCGGCCGAGGCAGGCGTGCGGACCAAGACCGTAGTGGATGTACGAATCCAAGGGCCTGAGGGGGTTGACTTCCTCCGGCCGCGGGAAGTTCTCGGGATCCTTGGCGGCAGAGACCTATTTGGCTTCAAGTCAGCTCGGCGCCGCGGGCCGGACAGGGTGAGAAAGCATTTTGTCGACTTACGAAACTGACAAAGACCCTGTCGCCTCGTCTCACGGGGACCTCACGACCGTCATCCTCAACAATGACGTCGTCCTGCGTCGCCTCGCGGTAGGAACCAAAGGTGCCCGCAAGCCGGATACCTTCCATGGCGTATCCGAGAAGCAGAGCATCGCTCTCCTTCGTGGACGGAGACAAGGCGGCCTTGTGAATCTGCTCGAGGTGGGCGGCACCTGGAGGCGAGAGATAGTAGTCGACCGCCTGGGCAAACTGTAGGTTACACGTCAGCTAGGACCATTGAAACGAAAACAACAACAACAGCAGCAGCAGCAGCAGCAGCAGCAGCAGCAACAGCAACAGCAACTAGTACAGCTACACGTACCACCTGTGCTTGGTTCGGCACCATGGCCCCGGCCGTGGGCAAGATCTGGCTCCACGCAATGTCGTAGACGCTCAACCCGGCCTTGGCAAAACCCTTGATCAGGTTGGTCCCGTACGAGGCGAGGGGGTCCGTCTTGTCCGCTGAGCCAGTGAAGAGCCCACGGAATCCAACCTTTGTCGTGATTTTCACGTTGGTCTCAATCAGCTTCCCGAGGAGCGTCGCCGCCTCCTTCGCTTTCTGGCGGAGCGGGAACGACTTGGCCGGATCAATGTCGAAAAAGATGCACACAAAGATGGCCGCCAGCATCTGGTACATCTCCTGCTCCGTGATCAAGCCCTTGGGGTTCTGGTGTGTCTTGAGAGGCAGGTTGAACACCCTCGAAGCGAAGTGGACGTGGGCGAGGTTGCCCACGTCACGGATAATGTCGACATGCGTTTGCCCAGCGAGCTTGTACGACTTCTCGGCGAGCAGCTGCGCCGTGATCTCTGCGTAGAAGTGCTTGACGTGGGAGTCCCAGCCTTCCTTGTAAAGCAACGATTGCATGCACTTCCTCTGGCCCGCGTGGAAGTCGGTATCCCCGGACAGCATGAAGCGGCTGCCACCTTCGCCCATGAGGAACGTGAGCCCTTCGTCCCATGTCACCTTGTACCGGTCCTGGTTCTCCAGGATGTACTTGGCGCCCCCGAACGATTCGATGTTGGTCCGCAGAGGGGTGAACTTGGGCTGCGAGAAGTCAAACTGGTCGACACGCCCCAGGTCGGTGAGGATCTGGTGGTTCTCGCTCGGGATGACCATCGGATAGTGTGCGTACACCGAGTTCCCCTTGAAGTGGTTGGGGAAGGCCCTCAGGAACAGTTTGTAAAAGACACAGCCGTGGTTGATGTCGAGGTCATAGTCAACCTCCTTATACCCCCATTGGGTTAGGTGCCGAGGGTTGTAGTCCGTCGTGTAGTATCTGTCACCCCGGACGAGGCATACTGCGTCGGACAGGACGACCCGTGAGATGGTGTACGTCGGCGCGATGCCGACGCCGGGTGTCAGCGGCGTCTTCGCCTCTTCGGCGACGAGCCCGGGGTAGAGCTCGACGTAATCCGGGTGTTGGTAGAGATTCTTCAGCTGGTCCGCCACGCCCGGGTCCGAGTTGATGTCTTCGAACCGCTCGTAGGGCTTCAAGCCGAAATGGGTTCGAAATTCATTAAGACCGGCGACGTTCCATTTCCTGCCGTGCAGAATGCCCATGATCTCCACGGGCCGCATGACCTGAGGGACGTTGCGCGCCCCAAAAGCGCCGGCGCAGTCTTCGATTGACGAGCTGATGCAGTCGACGAGGTCGTCATCGTCGAACTTGCCGTCATCTCCCCGCTCGTAGTCGGCAAACGTACGCTGCCCGGGGTCGTCGGGAATCGACTTCTCAAACTTTCCAAAGACGCAGGCCAGCTCCTGCGGCGATAGCTCGCCTTTGGCGCCGCCCAGCATCTTTCCGTAGAACTTCTGGATCCATTTGTCGTCCTTGTCCGAGATGCAGGAATGCCACCGGTAGCAGAGATTGAACTCTGCCGAGTTGACATTGCCCGTACCCGCTTCCGCTCCGTCGGGAGTTCCGGCGTTGATACCGGCCTCCTGGCGGGGGTCGAGCGTCCATGTCGTGTTGGTGCGGTTGAGGTTGACAATGTTCCGGACGTAGTCCACCAGTGTGATGTTGATATACAGGCCCGAAGTCACGAGCCGCGCCGTCTGGAACAGGTCTTCGTCATACTTCTTCCAGGCTTTGGCGGCACTCTCTTCGTCGAGACCTTTGCCTGGTGGTGCGAACCGGTTGCCCTCGTTGATGGAAGCCAGGTGCTCCGCGACGTGGTTGTGGAACCGGTTGAACATGATGAGGATAACACAAACTCCCGGTGGCATGCCGATGAGCCGCTTGTCGGCAAAGCTGTCAGCCTTGAGCTTACCATCCCGGAATGTCCTGATGGAGTCTTGCATCTCCTGGTTGCTGCCGTACAACGGGGAAAGATCAAGATAAGCCGACGTCTTTGACTTGCTACTGTCTCTGTAGTCGGTCCAAAACAGGTCTGCCGGGAGGAGTCAGCGCCAGTTTCAGCAACTCAATCAGGTTGCTTCATGGCCACCAGAAAAACAGGCGTGGGAAGATGGTACTTGCCATGAATGATGATGGTGGCCCAATACCACAAGATGCTTGAAACATTGTTTGGATGCTTCTTGTAATCTGTGCGGCCCATGACAGCATCAAATACCAGTCCAGGATCGGGCATGGCACCCAACGTGATGATCCTAGGCTTGACCGATCTGGCATATGGACCGCCAGCAGCTCCCATCTGGGGGAACATCGGGTTCTAGTGATCCATTAGAACGCTGACGAGACAGACTGGAAGGGTGACCTGGTCAGACAAACATTGTAGGATCCGTCGGCACGCCGGTACTTGAACTCGTCGCCCATGTAGAGCATGGGCGGGTGGTCAAGAGAGTCCCAAAGCTCTTCAATAAAGGTGTTGGTCAACTGTTCGCGGAGACGCGAGTTGTGCGGGAGTTTTGCCACAATTTGGATGGTGCGCTCCATAATCATGGTCTTGTCGTCCTGAATCCTTTCCCTCTTGAGCTTTGATTTGATGATTTGCACAAGTGTCTTGACATCTGTTTTGTTCTTCTCAGCAACCTTGCGCCACGCATCTTCCTCGCGAATTAGGGAAAGAGAACTCACCGGCCGCCTGCAGGGCTCGAAGATTCTGAACCATTGTCGGTCGAATAATCTCTTTTGGATATGTCCCATCACCATACTGTGTGGGCACAGGCCTCTTGGACGCATCTTTCAGGCTTGCCGATGCACTCTTGCGGACATCGTGGGAGCCATATCGTGCGGATGCGCGGCTTGGCCCAGGTTGTGGCCGCTTCTCATCTCTCGCCGAGACCCCGTTGCTGGAGATGGCAGTGCTATGTTCATGCTCCTCAACATTAGGGGCCGAGAGGCTTCCGTTCCGCTGAGACTTCATTGTGATGTAGCAAAGACGCGTACTCGATGTGGTTGGTGCAACACTTGATCATCCGGCATTAGCAAACATTGCCCCCCCATGTTAGGGCGTGCGTGGTCCTCTCTATATAAAGTCAGATCTTCTGCAATAGAAAAAGACAATAATCTCATTGGCACGATATAAAACATCCGGTTCTTCTTGGCAAACGACACTTTGCCCGAATGGAGCATAACAGTCCGATGAGGGTGAACTCGCACAAGTTCTGACTAACCATGTCAGAGAAGTTACATTACCACTGTCTTAGATTATGTCTGGGACTGTGTTTCACACCGGCTGCACATCGGCCGGGTGCCCGCCTTCAGTCGTCCAAGACGGTCCCGTCCGGTAACGCTAAGATGTGTCACCATGTTAGCTAGGGAGGTTTTCTTCCAGCCTGACTGATGATCATTGCCGAGGCCAACTGCTCCACTAAGCACCCCCATCCAGAGCAATGTCTAAATCTTGTTGCACCAACATTTGCCTTTCAATTGGGGAACGACAAGCCTAGGACTGCCCGTCACTGCTGAGGTACTCACGGAAAAGTGATACATGGCTTATCCACTGCCTTAACGACGACCGTCCTTGATAAGGACGATGCATCTGAGTATCATTACAAAGTATGAGAACCATTGCTGGTTCGCATATGTTGTGTACGAATCACTCTGTGCCGAGATTGGCTTTACAGCACAAAGACGGCAAGTTGCCGCTGCTCTCCATTCCGCAATTTTCATGTGAAATTTTCCATCGTCGCCAAGGGAGCGATGTGTCATTTCAGCCCTGTCTGAAGTCTGACCGGTAAGCCGAACGGTATCGGGGAGGACACAAGATTACTTGATTTCGACAAGTGATGTCTTAGACTTAGGCGCAAGGGGCTTGCTAGTTCAACAACGGGGTCCAATAACTGATGATGTCATTTCGCGATTGCAATGAGCCGTGGCTCATTGCTGTCTCACATTCGTTAGCATACGTTCCCAAGCCACTTTGGGATGGTAATTGCTGGAAAGCCGCGATATTAACGGTGGAGATACCGGGGACGATTTACCGACACAAGCCAGTACCGCTTTTGGTATTAATTCTCGACAGCAGATTAGCTCTTAGACATGAATCCCTCGTTTAGCCTGTCTCTAAATGTGTATTTGTCTGTCTCGGTCGCACGTAAGACTAGTTGCCCTCGGAACGCCTCCAATGACTAAAACGGTGATTTGCATTTCACAGCCTTCCGGTTGTTGAGTGTTTACTGTAGATCTGTCTTAGACGCAACTCTTTCAAGGGGTGAAGTGATTATCTATTGAGATGTAGATCAGTTTTGACTCAGACCGAAAGCATAACACGTCGGACTCATGATTGATCGATAGAAGTGCAGATAGGGGAGTGAGGCGCACAATCACGTCAGGCCTTGCTATGTGGCTAGTCAGCTTTCCTCCAATAAGTTACGCTCCATTTTCATCTAACAAAGATTCAGCATGAGAAAAGATAGCAGGTGACGCAAATACCCTCCCTAGCACACCGTCACCTGCTCGCATACCACACCGGGTAAAAAGATATGCATGGACGCTAAGAGGACTAATACCTCTGCGATGTAACCTTGTGGAATGTTTGAGGCATAGAAATGCAAAGATTTAGAATTTGTCTCCACCGCCGTATATCACAAAGTAGCCACCGCACATCTTGTATGCTTGGGTCTGGCTTGATGCCCCTCCTAGGCCGATTATTCACACCAAACCAAGACGAAGTTCTCGCAAACTCTACCTACTCGCAGAATTCACTATGCATCCTAACCTGCTTCGTTCTTCCAAGCCTCGGGAAGGTGGCATTGGAAAGGGACATGGCGACCAGCCTAGCAGCGGAGCGTATCGGGGAGGACCAAGCCATGGCTCGCGTCGGAAACTGATACTCTGCTTTGACGGCACCGGCAACAAATTCCGAGGCGACGATAGCGACAGTAACATACTCAAGATTTTCCGCATGCTCGATAGCTCGTCGGATGACCAGTGTAAGACCTTTCAACGAGACAGGCTGAACATCGTTGCTGACCACCATCGCCTTAGTCCATTACTACCAACGTAGGTGTTTTACACAATGTGCTCTCGAAACTCATCATGAATCAAGGTGCTGACCTCAAGAAATATCTAGCCGGCATTGGAACCTACGTCGTGTCAGAAAATCTGACGCACAACGGTGTAAGAGCCAAGTGCAAGTCATGGTATCAGATGGCAAAGGATTCGGCGGTCGGCTCTTCGTTCGACCAACACGTCGTGGGCGGGTATCGGTTTCTGATGCGATACTACTCTCCAGGAGACGACATTTACATGTTTGGCTTCTCCCGGGGCGCCTACGTCGCCAGGTTCTTGGCCGAGATGCTAGACTTTGTCGGTCTGCTGTTGCACGGCAACGAGGAAATGGTTAGCTTTGCCTGGAGCTCATTTTCCCAATGGCAGTGCCGTAGGACCAACTCCACGGCAGAAGGAAAAGAGGAAAGAGAAAAGATGTACCGGTTTCTCAAGGGCTTCCGAGAGACTTTCTCCCGGCCCATACGACGCATCCGTTTCCTGGGGCTTTTCGACACTGTCAATAGCGTCCCTCGTTTCGAGACGGCCTGGATGCAGCGCAGCAAGTTCCCGTACACTGCACGAAGCTCCGCAAAAGTTGTTCGACACGCAGTCAGCATCGACGAGCGTCGAGCCAAGTTTCGGCAGGATCTGATTTACCAAGAACCCAAGTGTCGCAATAAGAGCAAGAAGAAGGAGGCCGTCGAACGGGTCATGGAACGTCAGCCGTTCAATGAGAAAGTACAAGAATTCCAAGAGAAATATCGACCAGGCCGGCGTTCGACTCTGGCGCCCGACGACGCTGTCGCGGCAGAGGACCGTGGAAGGAGGAAGAGTCGCGATCGAAGCGCGGAGGAGGATGCAGACCATCCTATCCCTTTCCGCAGCCGTTCCAGATCCCGATCCAGGGCAACTGATGACGGCTCACACCATTCTCACGCGGAACATGACGCATCTTCCACTCACTCCAAGCCGCCCATGGAGGACCTGACCTATGAATCAGATGACGACGAAGCCGACCAAGACGTCGATGAGGTATGGTTCGCCGGAGGCCACGGCGACATAGGCGGCGGTTGGGATGCTGTCGCCGGTCGCAAGAATGCCAGTCACATACCTCTTGTATGGATGGTCCGAGAAGCCATGCGAGCAGGGCTCAGTTTTGACGTCGAGCAGCTCGAGTATTTGGGGTGCGTCGAGTCGGTGTCGGGGCCCAGCCGCCAGTCCAGATCGACGTCCCCAAAGCCGCAAGAAGGTTTCGGCCTTCCCGAGATCCATGTCGATGCTCCGTCGCCGCCGGCTGAGGCTCAGCCTGAATCGCCGAGCGGAACTGCGACAGAACCAACTGACGAGAACTCCGAAGGGTTGACGCACGCCTGCACAACGACGCCCTTCAGCGAGATGATCCGGACAGCCCAAGAGGCCGAGATCCACGACTCGCTCGACTTTTCTTGCGGCATGCATCCGGTCAGCGTCTTCATGTGGAGGGTGATGGAATATCTTCCATTCCGAAGACTCGACTTGAGGCCGGATGGAAGCTGGAAGCCTATCCGATGGCCGCTTCCACGTGGGGAAGTACGCGACATCCCGGACAAAGTCAGAGTCCATGGCAGTGTTATACGCAGGATGGAAAGAGACGGAATGTACCGGCCAGGAAATCTGATAGTCGGCGGTGGCGGCAGAGGATGCCGAGTTGCGCCTAAGGAATACGGTATGGGAGAGTGGGTGTGTGTCAAGGGCGAAGGCGACTTAATTGACGAGGTTTGGATGCGCAAGCCGCAGGGCAACAAAAAAGATAATTTTAATTCTTAATCTGGTACGTCTTAGAAAACACCCAACTGAGAATCCATATTCACACCCCTTATAACTAGATCCACTCTCTCTAGGACTAAGACACAGGAGAAAGGCAAGCTACAGGTTTTGCCGTTACTACCTTCTTTCCATCAGGTATCCGCCGTCAAGTATTTCTGTGCTCTTTACCGTACTTAAACCACTGGCCCGCTTGGTTATGACGCGGCTTGGGTGGAACCAGTTAAACAGCACCGACACAATGCCCATCAGTAACGCATCAAGCAAGTAGATGTACATTTCCTTCGACTGCAGCTTCCCCTCAGTACCCTCAATGTACTCAGCAACCCGGAACAGAGACCGCACCATGATTAATAAGCTGCTGGCATATAACACCCAAAGAAGCTTAGTCCATGGTGTTTGGATGTTGTAGGAATGTGGAGTTGGATGGCGGAAGTGGCGGAAGTGGAAGACCATGGTAACAATCATAAAAAATCCGAAGAAGAGGATTTGAATGCATAGGCCAGCAACAATGATGTTTTCACCTGTTTTAACAGAGCTGGGACTTTTTGCTGTTGCAAGCATTCCACCACCTAAGAAAATCGAGTATGAGGGACTTTTTCTGTCATTGTTCTTCAGAGTGTAGAAATGATAGCATCGACTTACCACCACCCTGGGCGAAGAATGACAAAACGTCGCCCAGTACGAATACCTTGGTCAGCCGGTTTGGCCTGATCAAAGAGTACTCCCCTGCTTCAAGGAGGAGAATCAATCGTCCAAGTATCATGTAAACTGACGCAGCATATAGCGCTGGTCCAAGCAAGATGAGAATCGATTGGATAATGTAAGGTTTCAACGTCCAATCGGGGGCTTCTGATGCTGACATGGCTCGTCCGACGTATCCAACTGCTTCAACTAGGAAATGTCAGTATAAAGTCATGATATCTTGCTTGAGTAGCAACTCACATAGACATCCGACAACGAATGGAACGAAGTACCATGTCCGCGTTCGGGATAGTTGGTAGATGTGCAGCACAGCAGAAGCTCCGAACACAAGGACAAAGACAACAGCCGCTGCCATAGACGGATCATAGTGGTAAAGAATGTAGCCAGAGGAAGCATCCTCAGCTGTTGTGCTGTTGTCCGTCGTCATGAAGTAGCCAAGATCGATGTCTCTGCGTAATCAGACCGGTTTGAAGGCTCAATTAGACTTGGGGGATATAAATAGATACTAGAGGAGGGAAAGAGAGGCTCAATGTGGGGGTTGACAGGACCTGGCTGGAGGCTTTTAAAGGAAAGCTTCATAACCACCCAGATGCTTGCAAACCAAGTTCATTTATATGTTGAAGCTCTGCGAGGCCATGATATTGATAAACCCTTGCAGCGATCTCAACCGTCCCCTATTTTCAACCCCTGAACGTATGCTTGCATGGGTTTACGCTCATCACTTCCATTGAGAATCGCAGCAATACGATGAACGCGTCAAGCCCCTCTCATAAGGCAGACTTGCAAGATAGTGTCTCCAGATTTTGAGATAGCAGGTGAAGTTGCGATAGGTCCAGAGACGTATTCGCTATCTTGACAGGAGGCCAATGTCTATGCGTGCTTGGCAAAATATGCACGAAAACCAAGTAGGTTGTTGCGCATTCGTGTTCGTACTCGCATTTTCCCTACCTTGATTGACTAATGTCTATACGCGTTTAACAAAATTTCCCTGCCTCTGGATTGTTAATGTGTACACGCGTTAAAAGTTTATGATTGCTTAACATACAAATATTAGCGTGTCGTATTCGCATTTTCCCTACCTTGATCGGCCAATGTGTATACGCGTTTAACAAAATTTCCCTGCCTCTGGATTGTTGATGTGTATACGCGTTAAGAGTTTATAATTACTTGACATACAAACTTCAGCTTGTCGTATTCGCATTTCTAGGGAAAGTGAGTTATTGATTGGTTTCCTACGAGTGCGGGTATGTGACCGTAGGCAAAGGGGGGCGGTCTATTGCCGTATCGAACCGCTTTGAAAAGCTTTGGCATGCAGCCAACTTTGCTGGGCGTCCTCGCACTCGTTTCCTACACCACAAGAATCGCCATACCTAGATTCATTTCCGAAACGCAGCGACTCAGTCACATGGACAAGGCGCATAGAGTGGAGAGAAAATCTATTGTGAGGTGTTGCAGGAGTTGGGGCTGTAGCTGGAATGTTTAGGATGGTTTCGCCGATGAATTCGTGAGTTAGGGCTCAGCAAGGTCAAGCTTTTGACGGCGACGTTACTGCTGGTGGAGAAGCAGGGGTTTCTCCAGCCGATGAGGATGCTTCATGATCGGGTCGTATTGTTCCGCAAGGCGATGACGCGCAAGATCGTCGAGCTGAATGGAACCATGTTGTTGCTAGCGAGTAGACATAGCGTAATCGCTGTCCACTAAGAAACTTCCGCGTATTAGTAGATACAAATGAAGCCAACATACGTAAGCGTGCACCCCAGCCATAGATACCCTAAACATGGTTAAACACACTACGAATGCAAGAAAACCCCTAATAAACTAATAGGCTAAAGATAAACCTAATAAGTACACAGCAAGGTAAACAAACAGGAAGTGAGTGACATTTTGTATACCGCTTGGCGTTAACACGGAGAAGACCGAGGAGACTACCAAAGTCCCTCTTCTATTTACTTTTCTAGGTTGCATCCTTGATGGGTGGGGTGGGGTGCAGCATTACAACGTATTACAACTCCCAAAACTACCTTCTGCTGCTCGATTCAATCCCTGACTTTTACCAGCAACCAACTCTATATAAGACGTTCATGTCGTTCCCAAATTTAAGTTAACAGTCCTTAAACATCTCTCAGATGACAAAGTTGAGACTGCTCGAAACAGTCAGACCTTTATTTCCGTATTATGCGTCCCAGAACTTTGTTCATAGCGGTGTCTTCCGCACAACTCCACCCTGGCGTGGCCACCGAGGCCTCTCCCAGGTACCCGAGATGTAAGACATTCAATCCATACAAGTTGGATCTTGCTGAATCATGGGCACAGCTTGGAATGACGCCTCCCGACTGGCCACGGATTTCGTGTCGCAGCTAAGCACCGCCGAAAAAGTGGGCATCGTCACGGGAAACTACCTTACTCCGGGTCTGGACTGCGTAGGCTCAATTGGCGCTATTGAGAGACTTGGATTCCACGGTATCTGCTTGTCAGATGGACCGAGTGGTTATTCGCGAGCAGACGGCGTTAGCGTGTTTCCTTCTGGAATCACCACGGCAGCTACATGGGATAAGGACCTCATGTATTTGCGCGCTGTCGCTCTAGGAGAGGAGTTCAGAGAAAAAGGATCACACGTCCATCTAGGGTACGGTATTTGCCTGGTTGCAAAAATTTTCCACGGCAAAAAAGTCAACTAACGATGTGTAGACCGTCTTCAGGGCCTATGGGCCGTCACGCCCGCGGAGGCCGCAACTGGGAGGGTTTTGGCCCTGACCCTTACCTGGCAGGCATCGCCATGAATGCTTCGGTCTGGGGCATTCAATCTGTCGGCGTACAAGCCTGTTCGAAGCATTACATTGGAAACGAACAAGAAACCCAACGATCCTCCACTGTTAACGAGAACGGGGTAACGACTGAAGCCATCTCTGCCGACATTGACGACCGCACCTTGCACGAGTTGTACCTATGGCCCTTTGCAAATGCTGTAAAGGCTGGGACAGCGAGTGTCATGTGTTCCTACAACCGGGTCAACGGAAATTATTCTTGCGCAAACTCCGAGATGATGTCCATTCTCAAGGACGAGCTGGCGTTTCCAGGCTATGTTGTGTCCGATTGGTCTGCAACTCACGACACGCTGGGCCCCGCTAATGCCGGGCTCGACATGGAAATGCCTGGCAACATACCCTTGGCTGGACCCCATTATTTTGGCGATTCGCTGCTGTACGCAGTCGGAAATGGTTCCGTGTCTATGGACCGTCTTACAGACATGGCCGAAAGAGTCATGAGACCCTACTTTCTTCTCGGTCAAGACAGCGACTTCCCGTCTGTCGACCCATCTGCCGGCGCTGTGTTTTGGACTTATCAATACGGGCATCGGATCCCAACGCCAGGAGGCCTCTATCCGGCAGTCGAAGCCCGCGACGTCCGCAGAGAACACGCAGCGCTCATCCGGACCTTGGGTGCTGCGGGAACAGTTCTCTTGAAGAACACAAACGGTACTTTGCCTCTGAAAAACATGACCAACGTCGGTGTTTTCGGAAACGACGCCCCTTACCCGTCCAAGGGCTCAGTGTACCTCGACCTCAGCCAGTCTTTGGGTTTCGATATGGGTACTCTCGATATCGGCGGTGGCTCCGGCACCGTTCGGCACACGAACTTGGTGGCACCCTTTGATGCTATTCGGAACCATGTCGAGTCCATGGGTGGGCGAGTACAAGCAATCTTCGACAATGAGGAATTGGTTGACGACCGCTTCAGGACAATCTACCCAGTTCCCCAAGTCTGTTTGTTGTTTCTCAAATCGTTCGCTACTGAGGGCAAAGACAGGGATTCCGCCGAACTCCAGTGGAATGCGACAAAGGCTGTTGAAAACACGGCGGCAATTTGCCCAAACACAGTTGTCATCGTCCATGGGCCTGGCGTTGTTCTTATGCCGTGGGCAGACAACCAAAACGTTACAGCCATTCTTGCAGCGCATTATCCTGGAGAACAGACGGGAAACTCAATTGTCGATGTACTCTGGGGCGCTGCCGAGCCGTCCGGCCGGCTTCCATACTCAATCCCAAAGAACGAGTCAGAGTATGGTCCGGATATCGTCAATTTGACAGCGCCAGTATCTGATCCAAACGAATGGCATTCGGCCTTCACCGAGGGCCAGATGATTGACTATCGACATTTCGACCAAAACAACATCGCGCCACTGTACGAGTTTGGCTTCGGGCTATCCTACACAGAGTTCGACATGGACGAAAGTCTAGCCGTTAATGTCAGTCGCGGGTTGTCTGCTATTGCAAATGCTTCCAACGGGATCGAACCTGGCGGGTTGAGTGATCTATGGGAACAAGTGGCCACGGCAACAGTCGGAATCAAGAACGTGGGAGGTTCGAAGGGCTCTGCCGTGCCTCAGCTTTATCTGTCTTTCCCCCAGAACACAACGCCAGAGGGCACGCCAGTAAAGGTTCTCCGAGGGTTCGAAAAGGTGCGTCTTGATCCTGGAGAGTCGCAGACAGTGGTGTTTTCACTCGCGAGAAGAGATCTGAGCTTTTGGAACACCAAGGAACAGAGGTGGACTATTCCGGAAGGGAGCTTCCAATTCAAGGCCGGATTCAGCTCCAAGGATATCAGGGCTGGTGCTAGTGTCCAGGTGCTTTCTTAGACAGCCTAAAGGTCCAGGACTTAAACAAGCAACTTATTGAATCCTATACGTTAGGCTATGATGTAGAACGTTCTAGATAGTTGGAAACCTTCTTTTGATAAGAGAGAGTGTATATATATATAACAATAAGTCTTCCCTAAAATACCCTTCATCTGATTTAGTAGAGATTTATACTCTTTTAGACAAGTTTTATATAGCATCTTAGTAGGATTACTATAAATGCTTATGTGCATCTGCAGTAATCAAGCTTCTAAGCTCTTATCTTGCAACTAAGTGATGCGACAACAGCTAATGCAGCGGTGTGGCCGGTCCGGCCCGGGTGGCGTTTTGGGCGATTTCCGGTCCAAGCCCGGGTCCGGGTCGGGTACCGGTTTTGCTTCCTTCCTTCCTGATCCGAGGTATCGCCTGTTCAATCTCAGCCAATTTGGGTATAGATAGAAAGCAAAGTACTTTCTGCGGTCTTGCAGTCAGTTGTGCTAGAGCGGCCCTCTTCCCCGCACCATCGCTACCCCAAGCTTAGTCCCCGATCAGTCGAGCGTCCATCTCACGCTGCCCAGCCTCTCCCACCCAACCCCGACGGGATCACGCAATCGCCTCGCATCATGGCGAACCTGTCCATGAATGGTCCTATCTTTCGGCGGTCTTTGTTGCGTCCGTTTAAGCTTCTGGGGCTACCGTTGACGGAATGGCCCGATTGGCCGTGGCTGCGTTTGACGCGTGAGAATTGTTGGTTCGTCGCCTGTGAACTTTATCTGGTCTTGAAGAGGTGTATATAGGTTCATCCACCCCTTCACTCGCGTCTATGCTACAGAACCTTTGTGCTTCCATCTTTCCCCCCTTTCCGCCTTCTTTTTCTGTGGATTTCCAATCCCCATTCCAACCCTCGGGTTTCGGTGCTGCAGCTCGGATGAAAATCAGCCCCGTAGTTGAATCGAGGCCACGGCTCGGGTTGAGCGTGCCGCGAACGAAGGCCAACGTGTTTGCATTTGTCAGCGGGCGGCATCCCACAAGTCCAGTCTCACTCTCGGCCCCATCTTGTTAGAGATCCGCCGTGATGTGGCACCCAGCCGACCCCGTGTTTGTTCAATTTGCTTGCCAGCCACTCTTATCACTAGCAGTATCTGTCCTCCCCCCTCCTTGGCCGTATCCGTACTGCCACCACCCTTCCGTCGGCTTGTTCGAAAAGAGAAGCCGGCGAAGTTAGTTTTGGAGGTTGCACGGGCCTGACGTTGGTCCTCTGTTGACATTGATGAACGACGAATGACAACGATGAAATGTCATCTTTCACGCAGTCGAAACATCCAATCCCTTCTCCGTGTTTCCGTGGCAAGGCAGAGAGTATCGGTGTCACTGCTGCTGACAGCTGCGTCGTGTCCAACCCGCAACAGCGCATTAGTCAATTGAGACCCGCCCGTCGAACTCGACAGAAACGCCCGATCACCACCTCCCTGTCTTGCGTCGGCGTCCCACCGCTCTTTCGCAGACGGTTGGGAGATTGCATCCTGTCTCTTTCCGATCCAGGATTCGCCCGAGTTCCAAGAAGGCGGGGGACAGTTGCTAATACATACATATATAATAACCTGCTTGTGTCTACCACCTCGACTTCCACCGCATCCACAACATCTAAAACTCACACACACTCTCTCACTCTCACTCTCATTCTCACTCTTGCTCTAATACACACACACACACACACCCTCATACGCCGCAATCATGACTTACACCCTCTACGACGCCTCCGTCCCCCTCCTCCTCGCGGGACTCAACACCCTGCTTGGCCTTCTCACCAAGGCTGAGGCCTACGCGGCGGACAAGGCCATCAGCGCCGACGACGTGCTCGGCTGGAAGCTTGCCGAGGACATGCTGCCCTTCTCAGTCCAGTACTACATCGCCACCGATTGCGCCATCAAGATCGTCGCGCGCGTGCAGGGCACCGAGCCCGAAGCGTTGGGCCGGGAGTTCAAGAGCATCGCCGACCTGCGCCAGCGCGTCGAGTACACGATCGCGCTGGTCAAGGCCGCCGACCCCAAGACGTTCGAGGCGCGCACCGACGCTCTCGTGCCCCTCGGCCTCGGCTTCGGCCAGGGCGAGATGCAGATCCGCGCCCGCGACTACCTCGTCGCCTACGGCATGCCCAACTTCTTCTTCCACCTCCAGACGGCCTACAGCATCCTGCGCGCCAAGGGCATCCAGCTCGGCAAGGCCGACTACCTCGGCCCCTTCATGAACCCCTTTGTCGAAGAGTACAAGAAGCAGCAGCAGCAGTAAGAACGTGAGCTCGGCGTGGTTTGGCGAGAGGAGGAAACATCGTCACATGATGGCGCCCGGAGTGTTTCCGGGAATGGAGCAGGCAATGCACGCGGAATGATACGGTGGGATGCGACGAAAAGTAGAGATGACTCGGACGAAAGTCGATGCCCTTTGTTTTATCATCATAATGAATGAGATTTGGTCTAGCAAGTGACCATGTTCCTGGACCCATGTGTATTTGTCAATGATCTGAAATGCGATTTTGTTTGCCCAACGATACGATACGGCTGTTGCTGCCTCCGTAAAGCCATGCACGAGTCGCTCAGCTACAGCATGCGTGTATCTCGCCGTGTATGAGACGAGAATGCCTCAAGACTGGTGAAGACGGGATACACGTGGCATGATGGGGCAGAAACAAGGATGGGGGGAAATCTCAGAAAGCAGTGGTTCTTAGGAAAAACCCTTATTTCCTTTTTCAAGATACCCCTTTCTCTTTGATTAGTGATCATGAGTGGATGAGAGCTTGAGCGAGTGAGAGGTGATGAGCGATGAGTGGAATCATGAGTGAGAGGATGATGAGGGAACGAACTCCTCACTTGATGAGCGAGACGGGAGAATGAAATTTGTTCCCGTTCCCCATAATTCCCAGCCGATGGGAACGGCAAATGAACCCTTTCGGTAATAATAGCCTAACGCCGATAGTGCCCCGCCCCCACCATCGTCAGCGTCGCGAATCTTCAATCTTTTTTTTGTCTCCCCCCTCGACTTGACCCCTCTAAACAAGCACTAGAAACCGTTGGCTCAGTATTGCAACACCCTCAGCCAGCGCGCACTTCTTACTCACATCACTTAGACACTCACGCCTTCGTCCTCACTCGTCACTTGGCGTTCATCGATCATCACTCATTGCACACGACGAAACACACGAAGCACATAAACACGCACAACACGCCCCACGATGGCCGATCTCAGCGAGGCCGAGGCCCTCGCCACGCCCGAGTTCTGGAACGAGCGCTACACACAGTCGGACGGCTCGAACCCGACGCACGAGTGGTTCCGCACCTTTGCGGCACTTGAGCCGTATCTCCAAAAGAACCTGTTCTCCCAACGGAGCCCGGAGTCGGCGCCGCGCATCATGCATCTCGGGTCCGGCGACAGCGTATGTTTTGTCCCTGTTCCTCGCATCTCACGTCTGCACGCACATTCGTACCCGACCTCTCACTCTCGCTCACTTTCTCATCCTCACTTTCGCATCCGCATTCTCACATGCGTCCTCACTCTCACGTCCTCACTCACGCATCATTCCTCTCACTCCCAACAACACCCTCACTCATCACACCATCTCACACCACCACTCACCGCCGCCCTAGACCATCCCCGCCGACCTCGCAGCCCGCGGCTACAAGAACCAGCTGTGCCTCGACTTCTCCACCGTCGTTGTCGAGCTCATGACGGCGCGGCACGCCGCCGTGGGCGGCATCGAGTGGCGCCACGCCGACGTGCGCGACATGCCCGACGCGGCGCCCACGGGCTCCGTCGACGTCGCCTTCGACAAGGGCACCATGGATGCCATGATCCACGGCAGCCCGTGGTCGCCGCCCGACGACGTGCGCGACAACACCCGCCGCTACTTGCGCGAGGTCCACCGCGCCCTGCGCGCCGACGGCGTCTTCCTGTACGTCACGTACCGCCAGCCGCACTTCATGCGCCCGCTGCTCAACGCCGAGGGGCTGTGGGATCTCGAGATGGACGTCTTGGCCGGCGGCGAGAGCGCGTTCGACTACTACGGCTTCATCTTGCGGAAGAAGAAGGGGGAGCAGGGCGGGGTTGATTCGGGAGGGATGAAGGCGTGAGTGGGTGTGGGTATGAGAGGAAGAGGTGACGTTAGAGACGCTCGGGTTGGAATAGACAAAATTACGGACGAGGTCCCGTCTCGAAACTTCTGTTTCTCGGTATGTAGACTGATGATGGTTCTCGGACCCGGTTGGTGCTGGCAAAGAACGAACGCCAGGGGTTGCGTATACCAGACAGACGATGGCGGCCTGGTTCGGCTCAGCTCAGCTCAGCCCAGCTCGGCCAAGGTTGTCTCGGCCGGATCCCGGCTCACATACGTGAATGTCTTTGTGCCGTGTCTCGTGGTCAACCGGCCCGCCCTTCTCAGTGTTGACTCGCTTGCATTCGTATTGGTGTCGAGTTGTCACGTCTCGGCGCACGAGACACGGTCTCACTCACTCACTCACTGTTGTCTCGGTCGAGAAATGATACCTGTCCAATGTCCAAGACATCGTTGTTTCTTTTTCGGCCACCGATTCAAATATCATGTCTAGGTTACAGAACTCATCAGGGATATCTCTGGCGAACACACAACCCAGTCAGTCTCAGAGCCCCAGCGCCCGGTTCGCCCGCTCAATCATCTCCCTCTCGGCCTGCCCCTCCCCGACGGCGACCAGCTTCTCTAATCCCATTGCCCGCCTCGCCTCTGCCCCACGAATGGCGTCTTCCCCGGGCCGCCCGACGTGCTCACTTTCTCCCTTGCCGCCAGGGAAATCCGGCCCTGGAAGCCCGTTCAGGAACGCCTCCCGCTGCCTCGCCAGGTATTCCACGTTCAAGTCCGTCGCCGGACACACGGGAATATAGATGACGCTCGAGTCGCCCCGGCCCTGGTGCACGGTGTCGACGGCATGGATCTGGTCCGTGTGCCATACAACAAAGTCCCCGGGCCGGATGCGTGGCACATGCACCATGGTCTCGCCGAGGCGCAGGTGCGGGTGCAGCGCGTCGCTGAGCTCCTGACCGTGGCCCGGCGTCGCGCCCTGCAGCTCGCTCGTCATCTCGTCGCCGCCCGTGAACGCCCAATTGTCCTCCCGAAGAAACGCCTCGGCGCCGACATCGCTGGCGGTCCTTCGTGGCTGGAAGAACGGCCGCAGCAGGAAATAGGCCGTCGAGAGCTGCACGAGCGGGTTCACGAGCAGCGTGCCCTCACGCGGCCCGCTGGCGCTCATGCTCAGCCACCCCTGGAACATGCGGAACATGCTGCATGCGCCGGCGCCGTTGTACAGGTCCTGCACGGCCTCTACGCGCGCCGTCACGTCCCACGGGTCGTAGCTTTCCCAGTCACCGCGGAACACAGCGTCGTAGGTACCGCCACCGCGGCCGTACCCGTCGCGCTCCCACCGCTCCACGGACCCGCCGTCGATGTGCGGGCCGAGGGCGAAGGTGGCGTCGCCAGGCTGCCGGATCCGCAGCCGGTCGCTGTACGTCAGGGGCTGCATCGAGATGGCCGCGCCGCCTGAGGACGCGCTCCACAGCTCGCGTATGAGCGTTGCTTGCGTCTTGAGCATGTTGGGGTGCGCGCGGGCCCTGAGCTGCGGCAAAGACCAGTACAGCTCATATACTTGGGGGTTGTCGGCGGGGAAAGCTGCGTCGTGTTAGTGATGGTTGCCATTTGCGGTTTCCGTTTGGAGAGAAAAAGGCGAAGAGGGGGTTAGATACTCACCCTTTGTGAACGGGTTCTTGCGCACATACGCCTCAATCTCTTCTTTGTATCCCCTCGCCTCCTTCTCATCAACAACGCCTCGAACAACCGCGGCGCCCCTTTTGCGGATCTCCGCCTTCAACCCGTTAATGTCTTCGTCGATGTTCTTGAAATCGACGCTGGGGATGATGGCGGGGCCCTTGGCCACGACAGTCTCGTTCTCCTCGCGCAGGGCGCGCACGAGGCGGCCCCAGGACTTAACCACGGCGTCCTCGTGCCCGGCAACAAGGTCCTGTTTAAGCGTGCGGAAGCGGTCCGGCAGGGGCTCACGCGTTGTGCCGGAGAGGGAGACGAAGACGGACGAGATGTCGCCTTCCTTCTTGGGGCCGTGGCGGGAGGCTGCGGTGCCCATCATAACGGTGCGACGTTGGGGCTGAAGACGCAGCAGGGAGGTGGTTCTGCACCGGGAAAGGGTGATAAGGCGGGACATGTTGGTGGGCTTTCAACGTGAAGTGAGTTTGAAGTCGTTGAGGTCGTTGAGGATGTGGCGTTGACCCGGGTTGTACCATATACTACCACGAGGCTGGTGATGCGATGCCGAGTGACTCAACTGCAGTCCGTCTTTTCCAAACAAAGTGGTGAACTGGCTAGATATCGGCCCAGGTAGAAAGGTATCAAGTGCTGGATGTCCAAGATGATCAGCTTGCCAGCATTAACAGCCAAGAAAACCTCCCCCATCACCACAGCCGAGCCCATCGAGCCCTCTTATATCAAACCAGATGTCTTTTACGCCCTCTTCGACCCTGGCGGTCTTCTCGAATGGGGCATCCCGAATTTCGAGATGTCCACGTCGTCCATCGAGGATGTCGTGTGTGTGGTATGTCGGAAGCCACTGACGCGCCTTTGAGCGGCCCCGCTCACCCGTCGTGATGGGGCCGCTTGGGATCAATCCACATGATGACATGCATCTCCCCCTCGTCCCATATCCCCACGAGCTAACCCGCTATGGCCAAAACACTTTGCAGCAAATGGTCAGGTGCGTGGCGGGGCAAACTTGGTAGGGAGGGGGGTTGCGGAGGGAAACCCGAACGGGATCGGGGAATGAGAGAGAGAGACAGAGAGAGAAAGAATGAATAGTGGACTGTGGGGGTGCATAAGCTAGTCTGGGTTCGTTCTTAGTGCAACAATGATCTGCGGATGGATTATGGATTTTCCGATTCGCTGAATTCACGCTTTATGCGAAACTGCACGGACCAATAGCTCCAAGTCGGTCTTCCGGGCAACGAAGGGATTACCGGCTTACTAACATGTACACTTGACGGCCTCACTCTGTTATCACTCAAAAGATGTCCACACCCCATTGCATGCCCAGCTCATCCATTCTGTCAGATAACGCCCAGACAGAGGCATCAGTATTAGACTATCGTACCCAAAAGGCGGCCTGTGTCCGCAAACTCCGTCAGATCCCCAGCATAGGCCGTCCATCCTTCGTCGCTACCCGTTACAGATGCTTGGAAAGGCAAAATAATAGACTACAGAAAAAAAGACAAAAAAAGAAAAAAGAAGCGGTCCGTCCACGCCACTTCCGGCGGCTCTGATGTTGGTACAAACGGAGGAATGATCCGTTCTACCATTAGCTGTCTCCTAGTTGCCCGTTGGCCCTGCGTATGCGGCTCACTTCGCTCCTGAGGTCGCGATTCTCCGTTTCGAGCCCGCCAAGTCGCTGCCTGGCCGCGTTACGGTCCTGCGAACGGCCCTCACGCTCTGCCTTGAGCTTGTTCTCGAGGTCGCGCAGCTTGAAGATCCACCGGTTGTCGGTGGGGTCTCTCTCTGCGAGCGTCGTCTCAAAAGGGTTGTGGTTGGCGGACCCTGGCGTCGGCGTCGTCCCTGTCCCCGTCGTCGTCACCGTGTGGCTCGAAGCGCTGCGGGTCATCGTCGACGCCCGCTCGCCCTTGCGCGGCTTTCGTTCGCGCTCACGAGGTCCCGTCGGGATGGACGGCGACGGACTGCCGCTGCCGGGCTCAGGCATGGCCGCGTTCGGGTCGTTGTTGGCTGAATAGGCCGCCCGACTCCTGACGTCCTGCGCCGTCCGCAGCGTCGCGTTTTCCACCTTGAGCTGGCGGTAGGCGTCCTCCAACCGTGACATCCTTGCCTGCTCGTACGACCCAAGCGTCCCGGACGTCATGCTGTTGCGCACAATCGTCTCAAGCCGCTCGAGCTTCTTTGTCCGGGACTCGAGGTTGTTCTCGAGGCTCTGGTACTCGCGCCACAAATCCCGCTCCACACCCTTGATGCGGGACGAGAACCCGCCTACCATCGTCTCAATTGTCTTGACTGCCGCCAGCAGGTTCTTGCTGAAGCCCGGCAGCATCGTGGCGACGGCCTCGAGGGAGGGCAGCGCACGCCCGTTGATGAGGCTGTTGTCGTGCGCCCAGTCGGTGCCGCAGAGGGCCGAGAGTCGCGTCCACAGCACGAGCAGCAGGTTGTTGCGCTCCGTGAGCTGGTCTCTGAACGTCGCCTCGAGCTGCGAGATCCTCTTCTTGTCCTGGGCCCGCGTTGACTCGAGCTCCGAGATGCGCAGATCTTGCGTGCTGACGGTCCTCGACACGTGCAGGTGCGTCTTCTGGAACGTCTCGAACTGGTTCCTCGTCGTTCGGTGCGCCTGCCTCTCCTTCTCGAGCTCTCCCGCGAGCTTGCGAGACTCCAGCCCGTGAGACTCGAGCAGGGCGTCGCGCTGCTTGATGAGGCGGTCTTTCTCAACGAGGGATGCCTTGGTTGTGTCCAGCTCGCGGACCGTGTTCTCGAGCTCACGCTGGAGCTTGGCAATCGACTGTCGTTTTTGTCAGTGTGAGAAATACGTACGCCGAACAAGACCGGTCTCGGGCTTACCTTGAGCAGGCTGGAACGCGTCCCGTTAAGATCGCCCAGTGCCTCTCTAAGATTGTTCTCCAGTTCCATGAGCCGCTCTTTCCATTCGGTCGCTTCGACTTCGCGCGAGGTGAGACTCTTACGCAACCTCCGGGCTTCGTCCTTGGCCGCCGACATCTCGCGGTTGAGCTCGTTGACAAACTGCTGTACCTCCTCCTTCTCCTGGTTAGACACCATCTCGTGCTGCCGACGCTCCGTGGCCAGGCGTTGCTCCAGCTCCTTGACCCTGTCGCGCTCCTCGCGCAGGCTTTGCTCCGTGTTGGCGAGTGCCGCTTCGAGATCGCCGATGCGGATCTTGTCGCTCTCCTGCTCCTCCCGGAGAAAGGCGATCTCCCCCTGGCTGGATTCCTGTTGCACGCTGAGCCGCTGCGCCTTGTCGTTTGACTCGAGCAACTTGGTCTCAAGCTCCTCGGATTCCTTGTTAGCGTCCGCGAGGTCCTGTTCCAGCTGCTGTATCCTGCGGAACTTGGCGGCTTGCTCGTCCTCCAACCCGACCAGCGCCTCGCTCATCTTGCGCATTTCCTCCTGCAGCGCGTCAAAGTTTTCGGTTCGGTCGTTGAGCTCAAGTTGGAGCCTCTGTATCTCGTCGCTCCGTTGGTCGGCCTCGCCTTCGAGCGCGTCAATCTCCTCCTGCGCTTCTTTCCGCAATGACTCGAACTCCGCCTCCATGTCAGCCTGCTCCCTGAGCGCCTCGTCCCGTTCGGCCTGCAGCGCCACGAGGTCGTTCATGGCGTTGTCGAGGTCCTCCTGCAGCGTGACAGCGATCTCCTCTGCCTGTCGCTTGCCCTCAACTGCTGTCTCAAAGTCTGCCATGCATCCTTCGAGCTCACGTTGGAGCTCTTGATTCTGCAATTTGATCTCGCTGATCTTGTCACGCGTCTCGGCCAGCTTGTTCTCCAGCTCTTCGCGTTCCAGCTCGTCAATCTCAGTCATTTGGGTTCTGCTGGCGCTTACGCGTGACATGGACCTGTGATGCGCACCAGCACGCGATGCCGAACGCTCCAGGAGGGAGTCCACCGTAGACGGTGCAGGACCTCCTCGCCGTTGTGCCATCTTCAGGTCCTCGATCTCCTGGTACAGCCGCTCCTTTTCGCGGTTTCTCGACGTGAGCATGGATGTCTGCGCGCCAACCTCGCGCCTCAGCTCGGCGTTCTCGTGCCGCAGCTGCTCGCTCTCTCTGCGCAGCTCATCAACCAACGTGCTGGCGGCACTAAAGCCACCGTTCGTCTCGACGTCTCCCGAGAGGCCGGATACGGGACGACTGGGCGATGTTTGTCTCGGCTTCTTGGTGATATTGTAAATGTTGGTTGTATGGTGCAGGCCACCGTGTCCGCTGCTCATCTCCTGCTTGATGCGGAATAGTTCGTCGCGCAGCTTGCGGTTGTCTTCGTCGGATTGCTCGCGGCGGGCGGTTTCCTGTTCGAGGAGATCCTTCCAAACATCCGCCTCCTCCTGACTACCGAGGTTGCCACTGGTCCTCTCGCCCAGTGACCTGACGACCTCGCTCAGCTTGCGTTTCTCCGCCTCCTTAGCCATGCTGTCGTTGCGAAGCCTCTCGATCTCGGTCACGTACTCCTCGACGCGCTCGCGCAAGTAAATCAGCTCCTCCTCGCGCTCCTGGGCGTCGTGGTCGGATGAGCTGTCGTTTGACGAGCCGCCGCTCCTCGCGGTACCGGGTCGATCTTGGTCGTCCTTGAGCTGCTTCTCGAGCTCCTTGACCCTCCTACGCAGTGCCTTGTTGTCGCGCTGGATGACGGCTAGGTTCGTCTTGAGCTCAACGTTCTCCGAGATCATTTCCCTAACACCCTCTTCGGAGAGCTTGTCGAGACGGTCGCTAAGAAACATGACCTTGAGCTTGAGGTCGAAATTCTCCTTGGACAGACGCTCGATGGTGCTGCTCTGCTCCTTGAGTGTCAGGTTCTTACCCGACCTCGTGGAAGCGCTGAGCGGCATGTCGGAGGGTTTGCGGGGCGTCACGAAGCCGCTCTTGTTTCTGTACTCCTTCGCCAGCGACTCGGGCACCTGCACATTTCTAACATGCCGGGCGATGACGGTGTCGGTCGGGGCGGTGAGGTTCTCTTTGGAAGGCTTTGGCGTAGCCAAAAGGTCGTCGTCGTTTCGCGGCAGTCGTCGGGGCGTGAATGCATTGTCGACCTCGTCTAGTGTCTCGAGCTGGTTGGGCAACGACTCCGGATCGTCCATGCCGGAGACCATGCTGCCGATGCTCACGGAGCGCGACAATATGCTGCTGAGGCTTCGAGGCAAGCTCAAGGTAGGGGCGGCGCCGCCGGATTGAAGAGCAAAGTCGGCGCCCAGATTGGCGGTGCCTTCGCTCTCAAGATCATCGTGGGTATCGGGGTTGGTGATAAAGGAGGAGACGGAGGAGCGCTGACTGGCGCCGCGGCTTCGCAAGTACTTGGGTCGGGTGCCGTAGCTCAAGGCGTGTCCCGGTGTGCTGCCGGCGTCGACGAGACCTCCACGCAGGCTTCCGTCCGATCGTTTGCTGCGCAGGGTTGTGGAGACCGAGTCGGCGGCGGACTCTGCACGAAGGAACGGTGGCTCCTCGTCAGTCTGGTCAGCCGGACTGGGCCCGTGTGAATGCTTGTCGGTCCGGTTGCTCGCGCTGGACACTGCTCTCGAGATTGTGCGGGCGGCGGCGGCGGCTGCGGGCGAGGAGGACATGGTTTCGAGGGCGGATGTCGTGTCGGAGACATCGGCGGAGGCAGAGTCTTGGGGACGCAACTCGGAAAGGTCATTGGCGTCCGACTTTTCGTCACGGTCTGGTTCAGAAGTCGGCCGGGGGCTCGGACTGGGACTCTTCGCAGGGGTATGTCGCGGCGGTGCAGGGGACCTGGCAGGGGCGGCGCCATCGAAGAGGTAGGTGTCGTCGGTGCCCTCGTGGGTTATTGTCGGGATAGGAGAGAGGCGAGAGACGAAACTCGATTCGACGTCTTGGAGATGGGCGCGTACGGCAGACTCAGCCAAGGAGTCGTGGCGCGAGTCGTCAAAGGTAGCGCCCTCGACGAAACTGCTGTCCGGGACGGCGGAGGCCTGGGGCCGTGGCGGAGGCAGCATGGATTCGTTTGAGGGATCGGAATGGGCCGGGGGCTTAGAGGGGGTCTTGAGGGCGGCGTCTGGGTCGGAGTCGGGGTGGCTGTTATGGGTGTGACCGTGTTCGTGATCACGGCCGTCGGGAGAGTGGTTCTCGGCGGGGATGGAGTGTGACTTGTCGTCGGCGGGAGTGGTGTTTTCTGTAGGGTCATCAGGACGAGAGTCATTGTCGTCGTGTTCCAAGCGGCGGGCGGTGGTCGGGCGGTTGTTGCCGTCATCGTCGCGATTGGGGCGGCTCGAGGGCCGGGTGTCGTCCTCACGTTCCATGGCGGATGGTGGTTGCGTGGTTCGGAGGATGCATTCGGCTGGTCAGGGGCGGTGGTTCTTTGTTATGCGCGGTCGTCGTCGATAGTCCCCGTGGGGACGGGTGGTCGTTTTCGGAGTGAGGATTCAGTGGCCGGTCTTGAGTCTTGACCGGGGGACAATTGGCCGTTCCTGACCGAGGATCAGATGGTCGTTCTTGAACAGAAGGTCGAGTCGTGTTGGATGGGTGATGGAGGAGGACTGACTGTCGAGTGATGGGAGTCGGTTAACAAGGGGACTAAGGGATGTCAGGCAAGCTCTTCTGTTCTCTCTTTCTTCTGACAGCGTCCGTGTATCTGGACTAAGTTGCAAGGACAGCGACGTGTGGCACAGAGCATTTGCGCCGTAGATGTAGACGCGGCCGTGGATGGATCAAGGGTCATGGGATGCCGATGCCACCAGCGACCAGCGAGCACAGGGCCACCACACCCGGGAAACCGTCCGGGCATGCAATTACATTGTACAGAAAGCAACTGACAGGAGGAGAGGGCACGTACCTTGAATGGCCCTTCCTTCTTTGGTTCGACTGCGACCTTGTAGGTCGGGGAGGGGGGGAAGGAGGGAGGAAGGAAGGTGTGGAGGTCGGAAAGGCAACGGGAGAGGTACAAGATACAAAGAGATGCAGGGCGGAGAATGCCTACAGAGTAGGTAAGGTAGAGGTACCCCCCCTAGAAAAAGGCACACAGGACCAAAAATAAAAATAATGAACACTTGAAAAGCTGGATGTTGGGTAGGTGCAACACCAATCGGCAGCCGAATTGGGATTGATCAATAACAGTGAATGCGCTTGGTCCTCGCATCAAACAGGCATCTGGATGTTTTTTTCCCTCTCCTTTTTTCTTCTCCCCTCTCAAGGCTGCTCGCTCCCCCCCCTCCCCATCACCTTTTTTTTTCTGCCGTCGTTTCCCCATGCAAAAACAACACTTGCTTATCGTGGAAAACAACACTCGCGAAAGTGGCACCTCATAGGGGGGGCATCAGATCGGTACCCAGACCTGTACCCAGGCAAGTACCTACGCAGGTACGTATACTCCCCGCCCGGGAAGCTAATCGACCACTCACCATTGCGGCTCAGAGCCACTTGAAGAAAGCCTGGACCATGGCTGGTTTCTGTGTTGTTGCTGTGACACCCAAGACGAATCGAGACTCGGAGTGGAGGAGAAAGCTCTCTCTATCCCGTTTCTTTCTGTCTCCTGTCCCTTCCTATCACCGTCTCGAGTCGTATCTTACAAAAACACAAAAACATCACTATGTGATATATAAAGGAATGCACTGAATCGCATGGCACACGCGGAAGAACCACAAGCCAATGCCGAAGCGGTACCTATGCCCTCGATTTGCTGCCGTCGTGCCGCAAACGGGCGACCTACGCGTGATTGGTTCAAATGTGGGTCCTCGTCCTGGCCTTGGACGCCACACCTTGAGGCTTGACGCTGGAGACGCAGGAGATAGGGGCGCCCAGCCCATCTGAACTAGCTACCCAACCATTACATCCATCTCACATCTCACTTCTCCAAGCCTTGTCAATCGCCAGGCACTTCCATCTTCCATCTTCATAGTTTCTCAGGGCGCAGATTCATGTGTCCAAGTGTGGACAAGAACCAGGCGTCCCGGCCAAGACTGGGAGCCCAATGCTTCCTTCAGAAGGGTGCCCCGTTGACCCCAGTGATGCCTGAGCATGTGATTACATAAGCATGACGACTGTCCACTGGTCACGTCATCCCCCGCTCGGCAGTGCTCGCTGGTCCTGGATGAATCCATCATCCAGCAAATATCGTCATCTGGATCTGGCCTAAACTGTTTTCAATGCCACACGACGCCAAGTTGCTCACGTTACTTCCAAGTACCCGGGCCGACGAGTACAGCGTATGTACGGGCGATGACTGTGCACGACAAGGCAACGCGAAAAGGTATTGTATCATCGGTTCATCATTAATACGTACAGTTCTAGACTGCAGCTATACCGCTCATGATCCAATTCTCACGTCCTCGAAATCGCAAAGGGATATCCAATAATAACGAAACGAAAAGAGAAGAAAAAGAAAGAAAAAGACCCCTGTTCATGATTGGCACGTCTAGTTGGAGATCTTGGGGTTGACCTTCTTCCTGTGGTTGCGAGCATCGTTAGCACAAACAAAGACACGAACACACACACACCCGTCAGGGCCTGGCATTACGTACCCGGTGACCTTCTCCCAGAGGCCGCGCGCGCCGTCGGTGATCTTCTCATCGGTGCCGGGGGCAAAGTCGTGGCCGGCCTTCTTGGAGGCGAAGTCGAAGGCTGCGCGGCGATTGTCAGTTTAACAGTTGGGTACTGTGTCCGTCCATATAACCCGTTGGCTGTGTCCCTGCACAAACGGACGGGATGGACGGATGGACGAGACTCACCCTTGTCGAGGGGGTCCTGCTTCTGCTGGCCGGCGGCACCAGCAGAGTGCGAGGAAGAGCCCTTGCTTCCACCCATGAGGTTCTTGAGCTGGTCCATTTCGATGTGCTGTTCTTGCAAGTCGTGAAGGTACGGTTGAATGCTTGGTAGAGTCGAGAAAGAGAGAGAGAGAGTGTGTGTGTGTAGATAGGCAATGTAGATCGTAGATCCCGCTTCTCCAATTCCAGGAAAAATGCCGAGGAATTTCTTCAGTCTTTATACACGCCCAGCCCTCCAAAGCTTGAGCACGAGCTGAAGGCGAGACTAGCTAGACCCTTTTCTCCCCCGCTTTCTCCATCAAAAACATCACTCCCTGTGACCTTTCTCAGCTCTGTGCGACGGCGGCCTCCCCCTCTGCCACAGACACACGCACGCTGTCAGTCGGTTTGTCACACACACACACACACACACACTCTCTCTCCCCCTTCCCCCGCCCGCAAATTGCCAGTTTCGGATAGGTAGGAGAGATAAGGTCCCTTGCGTCACCGGCCACCCCCCAGCTCCAACACGGCCGGCACTCCTCTCGTTCGACCCACCGGTAGAAACCGAAAACCCCACGTGACAGCAAACGGTCTTCCGGGACCCAGGCGGCGATCCTGTTTCCCAAATGCAGGCTGATACCGTAGTGTAGCTCTCGATCACCCTCCCCCCTTTGAGCCTTTGAGTGTTGCTCCGCCACGGGCGCAATTTCGAGCTAGCCAAGCGTGAGCAAGAAAAGAGACGGGCCACCCAGCCCGCCCGATTCCCAAGCGCCGTATCCACGAGAGAAAAGGCTGCGCCAAGAAAAGGGGTCCTGACACGCTCTTAACCCCTCTCTAATTCTCTTTCGTTCCCCAGGAGACATACTCACGCTATTGAGAGACCCCTGGAGAGGAGGCGCGACTGGCAATCATGGCGCAGCTGCACGGTCGATGCTCGCTGGCCTAGACCGCGCAATCGCCGTGGTCGACGGGCCTCCAACCAGGCACAGTAGACCATATCTAGCAGCACGCGCACCATCGCCGTCGCGGCGACACCGCTCGGCGCATCCCCAGCTGAACAACGTCCCTGGGACGGACGATCCCGCAAATGGCCAGGGGTACGAGACCCGGGCTGTCTGAGGCAGCCCCCTCCCCTGTTCGCTGTAGGCGTACTCCCCGCGTGTGTGAGATCAATGCCGTGCGACGATCATCACGGCCATGGAGCCGGCCGAGCTGGCATCTGCCACGACGGGGTTTCTGCGGGATGCAAGTTCGGCCGTCCGACGTTGGACCACGGCGTGGCCTTCGTGTGGTGACAGTGTCAGAGGGGGAACAATGGCTCCCAGGGAGGGACGGATAAACGGTAGTGGACTCGGCACCGCGAAGGGAGCATCCGTGATATTATTTCCCATTTCTCAACATATCTCGTCCGTCGTCCTTTTTCTCGTCATCGTCATACAGCCGTGAGCATTCCAATCAACCAACCCCTTTTGCACCAACTCCCGAACCGGGAGGGAGACTAACACCATAATCAAAACCTCCAAGGATGCAAGGAAAATATTAAAAAGAGAAGGGGGAAAACGCCTATAAGATGCCATTCGCGCCAAGAAAACCATTGCGCTTCGTCATATAAAGAACACCTCCATTACGCGCGTGCTCGCAAAACCAATCCTCGCTCCTCGGGCGATGCTATTGTCGAGTGGGTTTCGTGTTCGAGCGTATATTGCTCAGCGCCAGAGCTGGGGGGGGGGGGGGGATTAAAATTGATAACACGGCCCAAAAATTGAACAAAAATGGCGGGATGTATATGCACGACCCCGAGTTATCGACATCCCAATGCGGTATATGCGTTGCAGCCAGCGCTGGCAAAACGGCCAACACGCTCGCGTCCGTCATGATGTGGCAAAGACTTGGTAGGCCATGACCATGATCCACAGCAGGAAGAGCGCGCCGACGAGGGCAAAGGCGAAGACGGCCTGCCACGCTTGACCTGGACCCGCGCAGTCAGCATGCAGGGTTTCCCATCATGGCGAGAACGAGGAGAACGACCCGCGGGGGGGGGGGGGGGGGGGGGGGGGGGGGGGGGGACAACTCACATATGCTCCTCTGCTGCAGCCAGGCGAGAGTGTCGAGGCTCTGGCCGGTGGGGTTGCGGTTGAAGACGGCGAGGCTGCAGTTGCTCGAGACGGAGCCGTCGGGCCCCCAGAGCTGGATGCTGACGACGACGAGGCCGACGAACCAGAGGATGAAGAGGATGAAGGCGCCGATCATGACGATGGCCGGGAGGAGGCGGCGCTGGTAGACGAGCCAGAGCAGGAGGCCGATGAAGAGGACGACGAGGGAGGCGACGGTGATGTAGTAGGGGAAGTACCTGTTGGGGGATTGTCATGTCAGTTGGTTGATGGCCTCGAACACGGAACAACCGAGGACGGGCGGACGAGGACGGCGGGCGGGCGGGCGGACGTACCATGGGATCGGCAGCAGGAGCTGCTGCTGAATGTCGATGAAGGAGGCGAAAACGCCGATGATGAGGCAGGACGCGGCGAGCATGACGAGGATCCAGAGGTTCAGCTGGATGCCGGGCCACTGGTAGCGATGGACACGCTCGACGACGCGCCTCTCGTAGAGGGAGCTGCCCGTGACGGTGGAGGCCACCATGATGGGCGGCTACTCGGGGGGAGGAGGGGCGTGTCAGTGGTTTGACTGTGGTAAGATGAGCGCGGGATGAAGACGCTCAATCGTGGTCGGGGTCGTGGGTGTCAATCGATCAAGGTGGAAGACGGTCGAATGAGGTCGTCGCAGGCGATGTTTTAATCGCCGATCCAGCCAATTCGCCCAAGGCGGTGCGGGGGGGAGGCGGAAGGAAGAGGCTGTAGAGGATGGAAGTCGGAAGAAGGGCGCGCGATAAGACCGGGCCTGGCTGGGATGCGCCAGGGAAAAAGAGAGAGTACGGGACCGAACGAGCACCCAGTGAAGGAAGTAAAGAGAGGCGTAGACAAGGGCAAGGCTGGTGCAGGAGGAGGAGAAGGAGGAGGAGGAGGAAAAAGAAGAGGCTATCGCCGCGGGACGTCCGACCGTCGCAACCCGAGATAATGTGCAGGCGTTGGGCGCTGAAGGATTTCGAGGCGCGCAGGTCGTTCGTTCAGGCTAGCAACAGTGGCACAACGCAGGTACCTGGGCCAGCAGCGACGGTGACGCTAACGGCAGGGACTGGACGGTTGGTGGAAGGCTGGGCGGCCGGTTGGGGTGGTGTTGTTGCTGGGTGGTGTTGCTGGTAGCCTCTGATTTGAGGCCGAGGGGATTTCGACTCGACTCGAACGACTTTGGATGACAGCAGAGATGATGATGCAGGTTTGCCGTCTTGTCTTGGCTCGGGGCGGTTTGGCGTGTGCCACGTCAAGAGTCGCCAGATGCGATGATGCCGCGTTGCTGCAGACACCCTTGTCCCGGCTTTCCTTGTTCTCCGCGCGAGATTTGGCGCCGTCGGGCTGTGATGAGCGTCGGCCCGGGAGAGGGGGGCAGGAAGAGGGAAGAGTGGTAGTTAAACGGTGGTTCGCTGGATCAGAAGAGTCGGATGTTCGGGTGTCTTGGGTTTTTACGAGTCTTTTTGATGGTCGCACGGGTTGGGTGGGATGTACGGGGAGGATGGTCCGGCGAGGCGACAATGGTGGGTGACAGTGGTGAATAAAATCACGGATGATCGTGTTGAAATCGCCGGTGAACCGGGATGATGGGAGTGGGCTATCGGTGCGAACCCTCCGAAGAAAGAATTGAGATCGTTGCTCCAGGTTGCGAAAAAAAAGATCTATCTCTTGGAAAGCGCGTCGTGAGATCGGTTCACGAAGTAAATAAAAAAACTCACGGTCAAACCAACGTCTCCCACGCCCCCTTCCCCGGTGGCTGGGCGAAATAGCTCTCCCGCCCAATCGTCGCGAAAAAGAAAAAGAAAAATGGCGATGGCTGGGGGCGAGAAATCCCCGCTAACCTATGCGCCGCACTCACTCGCTGCGGCGGGCGGACCTGCAGTGGGGCCCGCATTCTTCGCGCTGCTGTCAGGGCACCCGCGTCCGCGCCCGCGCCCGGTTCCGGCTCGCCGACCCGCAAACACCTATTGATTCCCTCTCCCCCCCTCTCTCCCCCGCTGTCTTCCCCCCCCACTCACCGCCGGGACGCACCCGAGCCGCACGGGGGGCTACCGCCTGGCCTTCCGTCACCGCTCCTTCGACACGTGTCAGTATGCTGTCGCAGACGTGCAGAAACCCGCCCGTCCCCTTGGACCTGCAGAATACGAATGGTGTCTGTCGACGAGGGCGGGGAGGAGAAGGGGGTAAAAAATGATCATTTGCTTTGGTATTATTCCTCGTCGTCTCTTGGGACCGCCGTCGTCCTATCTCGGACGGGCGACCCCCCCGTGGCTGAAGCTCATCTATTCCCCGCCGTCCCATGCAGTCCCGGACCATGCGCCGAATCGAATCGAACCCGCCTCCGCCCTGCCGTTGTCTCTTGTGATATGCTTTCCCCCGTCCTTCCTTTCCCTTACGAGATGCAGTGTTTCCCAATCATCTATTTTTTTCTTCTTCCGTCCTCCCCTCTCACTAACATCCATTTGACTCTTCCCCCTTATTCTTCTTTTCTCAGAAACCGACCTCACAGCAGCGACTCGCCCAGGGCGCAGCGCACCAGCGAGCAGCCGGCGCGTACCGTCTCGGACGCGGCGCCCTCCTGGTCGGCCGCCAGCGACGGGTTGACCTCGACGAGGTCGAGCGCCACGAGGCTGCCCGTCTCGTGCACGCACTCGCAGATGTAGTCGCCCTCGCGCAGCGTCAGGCCACCGCGCACCGGCGTGCCCGTCGACGGCGCCCACATGGGGTCGAGGGCGTCGACGTCGAACGAGAGGTGGATCGGCGTGTCGCTGCCGATGTGCGCGAGCGCCATTTCCATGACGCGGCCGATGCCGTACCTGATTGGTGGTTCGTGTCAGCAAAACAGATGCAGGCAGGCAGGCAGGTAGGCAAGCAGGCAGGGAGAGAGAGGGAGAGAGAGAAACAGAGGGGGAGGGGGAGATGTGAAGACGGACGAAAACGGAGGACACCTACCGGTCAATGTCAAACATGCTAAAGGCCTTAATGCCGTTTTCGCGCAGGATCCGCTTCTCGCCGGGGTCGACGTCGCGCAGGCCAATGTAGACGAGCTTCTTGAGGCTCAGCATGTGCTCGTCCTGGAGCCAGCCAAAGTACTCGGGGCGCTGCTCCTTGGCGAGGCCCGTGACGAAGGCGACGGGCATGCCGTGGATATTGCCGCTGTCGCTCGTCTCGGGGGTGTTGATGTCGGCGTGGGCGTCGACCCAGATGACGGCGATCTCGCGGCCGAGGCGCTCTCGCGTGGCCTTTGCGGAGCCGGCGATGGTGCCAATGGCGATGCTGTGGTCGCCGCCGAGGGTCAGGGTCAGGCGGCCGAGGCGCGACTGCTGGTAGACCTGGTCGGCGATGCGCTGGGTGACGGACGAGACGGCCTTGGGGTTCTTCATGTTGCGGAAGGGCGGGTCGTCGGCGGGCACGAGGTCGGTGTAGAGGTGCACCTCGTCGTCGCCGTGCAGCCGGTATCCAAGCTCGTCGCGCAGCTGGGTCAGCAGGCCTGACTCGATGAGGGCCTTTGGCGCAGCGTCTACTCCCTGCTTGCACTAAAGGGGGGGGGGAGGGAAGAGGGTCTGTCAGCTTGCCGTTGGGAGTAGTGGCGCGAGTGGGACGTGGATGGACGGGAGGGGTGGCTTTGGGCTGGCTTACCTGTCCGCCGGAGAAGCCGACGGCGACGACGCCGAGGTCCTCAGGGTCGCTGAGGAACTTGGACTTGACCATGGAGGTGTGCATGGCTGCGAGGTGCTACCAGTATGCGTGAAGAGAGGAAGTGAATGGGGGTGGGTGAGCGGGTTGAGAGCTGACGGGCGACCGACTTGGATCAAGACACAAGAGAGAGAGTTGTAAGAGGATGACGGAGGAAGAGGGAAGAAGCTGACGAGAGGATTGTGGGAGCTGAGGAGGAGAAGAGGAAGGGAAGACGAGGAGCAGGATGGAGAGAAGATGGACGAAAACGGGGTGGGCGATCAAGGTATAAAGCCTTTTTTTATTTCTTCCTTCCCTTCCCCTTCTGTCCGGGAAGGACGACGTGGAGGATGAGGACGAGAAGCAAAACCAAAACCAGAACCAGGACCAGGACCATGACCGGGACTAGGACTAGGACCAGGAGTGTCGGCCTGCTAGTGCCGGAAGTTGGGATGGATGGAGCTCGAAGCCAATGAGACCAGCCAATGCCCCCCCCAAAGGCATCTCGGAGAAGACGAGGGCGGCCGGGGCGTGACTCGGCTCGTGGCGGTTGCGGAGAGGAGAGGAGGGAGAGAGAGAGAGAGAGAGACAGAGAGCCGGAGAGATGCTCGAAGCGTCGATGCGCATTCCGGTGCATGGCGGGGTCATTTGGTCCTTCGGGGGCGGGGTTGTTTTTTCTAGCTTTTTTGGCCATCTTTCCCCTTTTCCTTTCCCCTTTTCTTCGTCGTCCTTTTGCTCGCCCTTTTTCTTTCTCTTATTATACTTCTTTTGCTCGTTTCTTATGATGCTAGTTCTCCCTAAAGAATGGCACCATCCTCAACGTATCTGTCCATCGTCAACGACACCACAGACCCAGACAGAAAGAAACACTTCATGACCGGCGACGCGAGACGGCCCTCCCACCAGCGTTCCAGGCCTGTGGACCCCCTGACCATGGTTGGTGGTACCCACCGCGGGTAGACCTGCACTTAGGGGAACATCAGTGGATCCCCCCCCCGAAAGCCTCCGAGTCACCGCGACCGTCACTCAACGCTCGCAGCCCCGCGGCGCACCATCGGCGTGGGTCCCGCCGCTGGAGCACCTGCACTTAGGGGTCTGGCGCCCTTCGGACCTGTGCCACTTAACGGCAGGTGGGGACCGCTGGACACCTACCTACCTTTGCTGGATGACGCCGCCGCAACGCAACGCGGGCGGGCGAGGCGAGGCAATTATCAATTATTTAAAGGGGCCCGTCCGCCCGCCCCGCGAAGTCGCCGTGATCCCTAATGGCAGGGCGACCCGAAGTCCATTACGCTTGAGCAACTCGGGCAGGACGAGTTGTTTTTTTTTGTGTACCCTTCCCTCTTTCTCTCTCTCTTTCTCTTTGGCTTTTCTGTTGAGGGAAGGGCAGACAGGATCCCGGTTGGGACATCCGACACACACACCCCTTCCCCCCTTCACCATCACGGCGGCCTCCTCGTCTTGTTTCTCTCGTGGTTCATCGTCTTTGGCTTCTAGTCCCGATTCTACGGTGGTAAAAGTGTCGGTTTTTTCGAGGTTCGACCCTTCTCACCCTCCCCACATCACGTGGCTTCGCCTTATCACCACCCACTTTGTCGGTTATCGGGCTTCGGCAACATCCTCGACAAATCGACAGTGTGTAGCAGGTGTGGCAGGCGTGGCAGATGTCGACAAGTGGCCCGTTTTGAGGCCCTCCAACCCACCCATCCACCCACACCCAGACTCGACCAACGACCTTTGCCAAACCCACACTTCCATGCACCTCGTCTCATCCGCCCTCTGCGCGCTGTCGCTGTCCTCGCCCTTCCCCCTCGACATCACCATCTGACCGACTGCTCTCGTATCCCCCCCCCCCCTGGTTTCTATTATCAATCGGCCTTAGCAACATTTTCGGTCCCATGATCGGTTTCTCATCCTCTGCTTTTCACGATCCTCATCTCCCGGCGCAACCCGGACCAACACAAACTCCCCTCCGCCGCAGCACACGAGAAACCTCCACCACCACCACCACCACCACCACCACCCCTCCGAGACTCCCTCTCGACACTTGACTTTCGAACTTCGGTCCTCGTTCCACCCCGGGAGCAAACAAGGTCCCTCCCTGTCCTTACGTAAAAGCAATCACCTCCCCCCAAGTCTCGGAATGGCATTACCATCGCGTAATGGCCGAAGTCGATCCCACGACGCCTTGACTCGTGCCAAGGGTGATCGGGGCCATATGACCTCATATTTCCCACAGGACGTGACAACCCGACATGAAGCAAGCGCATCGGATCGCGATCCCGATATGGAACGAGGGAGGGGAGAGAGAGAGGAAGGGCCGACACGGATTTCCGATGCCGCGCTTGCGCTCCGAGGCGGCTTTGCTCGGCTTCTAGCGGTATTCTCCGCCCGCGGACGCTGCTCCGAGCCGGGCGAAGCCGTGAGTAAAACTAGACGGTGAACGCCCAACGACACGTAACGATGTGACGATGTGACAAATGTCCCAAGGAAACTCACGACAGCCTGCCTCACTTGACACTTGGCACTCGCCTGTGAACCGTGACCGTGACCATATGACATGCGTGCTAAGAGTATGAATCTTGCTAACTTTTGTTGTTTGTACACCGGTACAATATGCTGGATGATGATAAAGATGATTCTACCTTCCTCTTCCGAGAGGCCCCCCTTCTCCCAATGGTATCCGTGGACGACGTTCGCAGACGACGTTCGCATGCATAGAGAAAGAGAAGAAAAAAACAGTAACCCTCGCGTGCCTCCGCGAAACGCCAATAACGCCCTCGCCCCCTATTTTGCATTTGTCCCGAGATTTCTCGCTGCTCCCCTAGGAAGCCTTGATTACTTCGTTCCCTTCAACTCGACGTCTGTGCCGCCAGCAAATCATCCACCCAGCCCATCCGCTCGCGCCTCTCATCCGTCACGCGCGCGTACTCGAGCAGCAGCCGCAGTGTGTAGATCTGCATGTCCTCCTTGCGCAGCGCCTTCTCCGCCCATTCCTTGCCGTCCGCGGCGATCCGCTCCGCCTCGGCGTCGTGGCCGGGCCTCTCGTCGCCGTACCCCAGGAAATAGTCCATGATGCCGTAGTAGTCGCCGAAGCGGTTGTCCATCGGCACGAAGTGTTTCCACGCGACGAGACGGCTGTCATGCCACTCGCGCCACAGCGTTGCCTTGATCGGCAGGCTCGTGCTGCCGAGGAACGCGAGGTACCGGCCCGAGAAGCTATTGCCGTCGATGTCGGGCAGGTATTTCGCGTCGTACATCTTGGCAAGCTTGACGCCTTCGGTGAGGTTGTAGTAAGGGCTTGTGTAGTTGCACAAACCGGCCTCGCCCTCTGGCTCGCACATGAGGTCCGTGAAACCGACGTTGGCCCACGACCGCACCCAGTCGCTGAGCCCGCCGACGGCCTGCGCCGCGATGTTGTACAGCTTGTCTGGCAGCGAAAAGTTGATGACGGTGTCCGCCGCCCCGCCGCTCTCGTTGTCCTCCTCAGCGGCGGCGATCTTGGTGGCGTTGTTCATGGCGACGAAGCGGTGCCGCTGGAAACCGGGCCAGTTGGTTTCGCGGTTGCGGCCGCCCGTGGCGACGCCACGCCAAAGCACTGCGTCCTTCTTCTTTGCCCAGGGCCCGCCGTGTTGGCCGCCGCCGGTGAAGCGCTCTTCCTCGGTCCAGTACATGGCGGCGGGCAGAAGGATCTCATTGTTGACGGCCAGCTTGGAGCCGCCGAACATGGGGAACAGCACGGGGGTGGCCGAGGTGCTGAGGGGCTCAATGAAGATGCCGTTGAGGCCCTGCAGGTCGGGCTGGTGGCATAGCTGGGTCGAGAGGGTGTAGTTGGAGACGTAGCCGTCGCGCATGTGCGGCTTGGCGTACTTGTTGGAGATGGCCGGTGGGCGGTCGAACGTGGTTTGCGTCTTGGCCAGGCGGGCGGGGCTGTCCGGGGGGCAGCCGCGGCGGGCGATGAGCCAGAATTGTTCTAAAGACGGTCGACGGATTAGAGTTGATTCACTTTACAGTGCTAAACGGGAATGGGGTGGGGGGGATGAGAGACACATTGGGGAAGAGGAGGGAGGGCGGGGAGGGAGGGGCAGAAGCCACATACTCGTTACTTTGTCCCAGTGCTTGCTCTGAACCTTGACATTCCGGTCAAGCTCCTTTTTGTTGCTGGGCAGGGCCTGGAATGTGTTCATGACGTTTTTGGGTTCGGGCATGGTGTGGGTCAGGGCGGCATCGCGCAGGTACTGCTCCATGTCTTCGTAAGGCACGACCATGCGCGGCTCGTCCATGGGATTCAGGGCGATGTCCATGTCCGGCAGCAGGTGCTCGATGGTCTGGAGCATGTTGGTCCAGTGGACAGTCCAGAACCACTCGCTGATGCGGGTGGCGCGGCCCTTGCGGACCTGGATGACCATCTCCCACTCGGCGGCCTCCTTGCGGATGCGCGAGGGCTCGACGCCCCAGAAGGGCTGCAGGTCGTGGTAGATCTGGTCGAAGAAGTCCTCGACGATGACGGCGCGGCGGTCCTGGGCGAACTGGAACCAGGCGTCGAAGCCGGGGGGCGGGTGGCGGCCGCGGCGGTCGCGGTAGGCCTTTGCGGCGGCGGTCAGGGTCTTGGACTCCTTTGCCAGCATGTTGCGGAATGTGTCATCGGCATCGCGGATGAGGGTGTCGATGGGGTGTTCTTTGGACGAGGAGGAGGGGGGGGGAGCATTATTGCTGTCGTTGTCGCTGTACTTTGAATCCCCCGGGGCGTACTTGGGCGGTGGTATCGGCGTCGACTCGGGGAGGGGGATGGGCTTCTCGGCGCCGTCGGCGGCGTGGACGGGGGGCGGGACGACGGGACCAGGGCTCTGGGGCGTCTGCTCGGGCTTGTCCAAGGGGGGGAGCTGTGTCGATGCTGCTCGTGGGTATCTCGGGTCGAAGTAGTAGAAGAGGGCGACGACGAAGACGACGAAGGCGGCGTAGCGCAGGAAGCTCGAGGGCCGCCGGGGCTGGAACGAGGGCGGCAGCAGCTTGACCATGGTGGAGGGTCGCGAGAGGTCTGTCGCTGATCGAGATCGAAGGGGGAAGCGCGAGGGGAGGGGGGAGAGATTGGACCTGGCGGCCGGCTCAGCCAGGCCAATTCAGGTTGCGACGAGCAATGGCGGACGAGGGGGTGCGACTTCGGCGCGCGCAGAGAGCGGTGGTGAGGGCAAGTGGTTCGAGTCGGAGAGAGAGGAGAGAGCTATCGTTCGAGTCGTGAGTCGAACTGACAAGTCAGAGGCTCGCTATGCGAAAGACGAGAGACGACACCGGACGCTGCAGGAGGAGGGCGAGGATGAGGCCAAGGTCGAAGGAATTGTTGAAGATGGGACCGTGAGTTGTAGAGGATTGGGACGAAAAGGAAAGCAAGACGACAGAAAGCTTGGCTGCGTGGATAGAGGAAATGGGAAATGGAGATGGAAATGGAGATGGAGGGACAAGAAGGGGAGCGAGCGATATGAGAGGCCAAGATGGACTGACAGGGGGGGAGCCCGGGATGGATTGATGGATTGAATGGAGGGATGGAGGGATGCAGGGGTGAGAGAGAAGGCGGCTCGTTCGCTAGAGAAGCGGCGGCGGGTGTTGGGGCGATGGATCCAGGGTCGAGGTTGCAGGAAGTAGAAAAGTACAGCAGAGTTTTGGTAGATGAAGAGAGGGCAGAGCGCAAAGTGGGATGGGCGGGCGTGGATATGCTGATCGGAGGGCGGACCGTGTACTTGTTGTTTGGTAGTGGTAGAGGTGGAGGGGGTTGGTGGAGGGGGTGGTGGTGGTGATGATGATGATGATGATGATGAAGAAGAAGAAGAGGAAGAAGAAGAAGATGATAATGATAATTGGTCAGGGACGGGGACGAGGCGGGACTGATGGGATAGAGGCACAGCGGCACACAGCAGTACGGTAAGTGGACCAGGCAGTAGGTACAGAGTATACGAACGTTTAAGGGTGGTCGTATAGTATACGAAGTACCGAACAGGAAGAGAGAAAGAAAAAGAGAGAGACCGAGGAACATAAGAATGAGGAGGAAGATCCGGATCAGAAGAATGAGGACTACGACTACGGACTACGGACTACGACTACGACGACGATGAAGGTTGGGGTGGAGAAGATGACGCCCAAGCCGGTTTCAAATGAGCGTAGGCTTCCAAGGATCTTGCTTCGTCTTGCTGCTGCTGCTGCTGCTGCTACTGCTGCTTTGTCTTTGCTTTGTCTCTGCGGGCTACTCCTCCTTGCAGCCGGTCTCTCGCAGAGGAGGGTTTACGGGTAGATAGGTACAGTAGGTACTCTGTACAGTAGTAGGTACAGAGAGTTTAGTTTGGTCTACCTGTAGAAACCCGTACACGCAAACTCGAGGTTTGAATGCCGTTTGCCGTGTTGGGCAAGGTTTGAGTCCAAGATCAAGATCAAGCTGGCGAGAAATAGAGTTCAAGGGACAAAAAGGGGGTTGTGTGTGTTTTTTTTACTGGTTTTTATTTTTTCTTTCTTCAATTAATGGGTGACAGACACTCCGTGCACTTTGGGGACAAGTCCCGGATACAGCACACCAGCCATAAACTGCCGCTAGCATCCACCAACCAACTTAGATATGTGCCTTGGAACGTGAAGAAAAATGAGAAGAAAAGAAAAGAAAAAGAAAAAGTCTAGACAAGAAAATGGGCCTACCTACGCAGGGAAACGCCGCAAGGGGGGCCAGCCAGCCCAAAGATGATGTAGAAACAAAGGGGGCCCATTGTCACCGGCGTTTTCTGGTCCGTTTGGCGCCGAGTTGGCGGTTCCTGGAAAAGCCATAGAGCGCTAAACAGGACAAGTCTGTCAGGGCGTGGGCGCTGACATGCTGAGGTAAGACAGGTACCTTGACCTTGCGCTAGATCGCCATGTCTCACAAGTACCGGTACACAATGACCGGCGCTAGGGTAGGTAGGGGGCTCACGATGCTGGCGCTCGGCACTGGGAGCTAGCGGTTTTCTGGTTCTCTCCCCCTGAGTCTCCTCCTCCCCGACAAGTCTCATCTCATCTGCTCAGCTGTACTAACACACAATCTCACTCGCTGTCTCTTTCAGTCTCACTCACTCACTCACTCCCTACCTCACTCATAGCCACCCTCGCTTTCTACCTCACCCAACAAACAACAACATCAACATCACCGGTTCCGCCCTCTGTCGTCGTCCGTCGTTTGTTGTCCACACCGCAACGTGGCCTCTACTCGTGCCGACGCCATACCTGTACGTGCGTACCCACCTCGCTCACCTCAAATCACCCATCATCTCTCACAGATGACCGGCCTTGGCTTGTGTGGCTGTGGGGGGGGGGGGGGGGGGGGGGGGGGGGTTCCGCGGCCGGCCGCCCATCAAACGGGGTCTCGACAGCTGGAGAATGCAACACTGCTTGAAGAGCCGAGATTCGGATGCACTGCAGTCCCCATCATTCTCCATTCGTTCTCCATTCATTCCCCATCGTCTCGAAACCACGCGGGCAACGAATGTCTCGAATTCCAACTTCCAGTGAGGTGTTGCGTAACTATATATACACGTAGGTACAGTACGTATGGATACCTACGCAACACAACATGCTACAGAAGCCTGCGACAATCAACCCATCGCCCCCCCCTCAGATTCGTTCCCCATTTGTCTGCGCGGGCACCTCGTCAATCTGTTTCCTCGCCCCAAATTGCGATTGCCCCAGATTGACATTGACATGCACGTCTCCTCCGTCCCTGTCTGTGCCCCCCTGCCTGTGCCCTGTGACGGTGTCGTCATCGCCGTCTATCCGCCCGTTGCTTTCTTTGTGTTTCTGTGTGTGTAGTGTATGTGTGTAGTGTAGATCCGACGCAGCTCGGCGTCTTCTCTTTTCTCCGTCGTCCCATCCAGCCATCCCCGGTCTCGCCGTCGATCAACCATCTCTGGAACGGCTCTACAGCCTGCTCTGGGACGTGGGTGTACTCACTGGGACGAGACCCCCCCGGACCCTGAATTCGGCGCGCATCCATCTGATTAGATGCGTGCATACCGTAGATGCGTCCCCTCTTTTCTCGCTTCCTCTCCCACCCCCCCTAAGCCGGCTTACTCACGCCCTCTTCCCGTCGTGGCCGCTAACCGCATCCGACACCGCGCCGTACACTGTCCGCGGCGGCCAGACTCACGGCCGGGGAGCCAAGGGGCCGTCAGGTCCCCGCAGACAGACACACAACACACGTGCGGATTAACACATGACAGGCACACACACTGACAAGTGTCTAGAATCACGGCACCCTGCTTCCATCGCACGATCTGGCACGACGCCCTGTTGGTGCTGTTGCGTAACACGTCAACGACACAGCCCTCTCCTTCAGCAAACGGTCGCCCGCCCGGAAACGAGGTTGCCCTCATCTTCCACGTCCCGACTTGGACTGGCTCACCGTCGAACCCCGGCCCCGGCCTCCGCCATGGAACGCGGCATGCCACAAACCACTCTCTCTTTGTACACGCCCCCTTGAGGGTATCTCTTGTTATGTATTCGTACTATAATACCAACACGTAATCTTACATATTTACATAGTTACATACACACACACACACACATATACACTTATACATACACCCATACACATACATTCATGGCCCTTACGACAACATCGAGTCGGCCGAGAAGCTGCTGCCGGCCCCGGTGTTCTCGTCATCGGCATACTCGACGTCTTCCGCCATCCGCCCAATCAGCTCCTCGTACGACGGCCGGAACGGCCACGACATGAAGGCCTCGAGCAGCTCCATCCACTGCCTCTCGTTGAGCAGCCGCACGCTCAGCTCGCTGTGGCCCTCCCCCGGCATCCCGCCCCCTTTCGGGTCCCGCAGGCTCGGGCACCGCGGCAGGATCCACTCCACCGCCCCGGGCCAGATGCGCGCCACCGCCTTACTGACCGGGTCCATGCCCGACATGAGCATCGACTGCAGCAGCAGCTCGAAGATGTCGCCCGCCCGCGACGTGCCGGGCCCCTTCTGCCGCAGCAGCGGGTGTATCGCCTTGGGCTGGATGTCGAGCAGCGTGCACTCGACGTTGGGGAAGAACTCGTCCGCCCGCACCGCCAGCGGGTCGTACGCCCGCCGGTCCCAGTGCAGCGCCGGCGGATCCTGCAGGAACAGGTGCAGGTTGTCGCGGACGATCCGGAAGTCGCTCAAGTGATTCTTGCCGAGCGCCCCGACCTCCTCGTTCCACTCCGAGATGCTCGCCCCGAGCTCGCCGTCCTTGAGCGCGCCCGACTGCCGCAGCTCCCCGATCCTCCGCAGCTCCGTCACGAGTCTCAGGTACGTCGTGGACCCCTGCGCCAGCTGGTCCTTCTGGTGCCGGAGCACCATGAGCCGGTTCCACTCCTTGGACGCCCTGGTCTTCATGGACGAGTCCGGCGGCACGAACTTGCCCTCCTGCAGCCCCTTTTCGAGCGCGTCGAGCTCGGCGAGGAACGGCCGCACGATCATCGGCGGCTGCACGCCCGCCTGCGGCGCCTTTACGCGAACCGCATCGTGCCGCTGCTGCTCCTCCCGGAGCAGCCGCCTCAGCTCGTGCTCCCGCCCCTCGGGGATCGTCGCGCCCGCCTCCTCCATCCGCTCCGCCACGGCCCTGGCGGCGTCCAGCTCGATCCACCGGTCGCGCACAAACCAGGCCGACTCGTTGCTCTCCACCTTGGCGTCCCTGCTGGCGACCTCGGTGATCCACTCGCACGAGAGCTCGCCCTCGATGCCCATCTTCCTCCTCTCCTGCATGTTCCTGGGCAGCAGCCTGCGCGGCTCCTCGGGGCCCACCCAGACGAGCATGCGCACGAGGCCGTACCGCTGGAACAGCGAGCTGGTGCGGATGCTGTTGAGCAGCTGGTACATGACGAGCTGCGTCACCGATTCGAACAGGCGGTACCGCTTCTTCGGGTGGTACGACAGGTTCGCCGTCACGAGCAGCGTGTCGTTGCGCTCCGGCGCGCCGTCGGGCCCGCTCGGCCTCGCCGCCTGGGTCTGGCTCTCGAGCCGCTCCAGCACGTCGCTGAGCTCCTTCCACACGATGCCCGACTGCTTCAGCAGCTGCGTGTTCGGCCGATCGAGGAGGGGCTGGAGGAAGGGCGCGTAGAGATCGGCGTCGGGCTCCATGAGGGTGTGCGACCGCGGTTCGAGGAAGTCGTGCAGCTGGCGGCTCCAGAGGCCGGTGCCCGGGTTGATGTCGATGAGGTCGCAGCCGCGGTGCCGTTCGAGCGACGGGCCGATGTACTTGATAATGTCATCTGGTCGAGACAGAAGTTAGTTTCCAAAGAATCTACAAAAGGGGGGGAGCCCCCTTCCCCAAGGGGTCTTTTGTATGCGTACCGCACAGCTTCTCGCTGACAACGTTGACGCGCGCCTTGTCGCCGACGGGCCTCTTGGCTTTTTTCTTCCTTGTCGCCCCCGTCTCCTTCAGAGCCTTATCGGCTTTTGACAGCTTCAACATATCTCCCGATGTCCGCCATACGCCCGTGGCGGCGAGTTCCTTTGCCGTTTCCGTCGACGTCTGGAGGATTGCCCTGCTGATCCTCGTCGCGGTCGGTGCCTTCTTCGCCATCGTCCGCGTCAGAAGACGGCGCATGGGGAGAGGCCTTTCCCACGCATGGCGGAGACCAAACATAAGAGTATGCTATGTAGGGTTTAGTGTGTTGATCGTTGGCAATTGCGAGTTTGGAACCTGTTGAGTTCCTGTGTTCTTGTTCTTGTTCATGTGTTTGAAAAGCTGCAAATGCAACGGATTCCATCCGAGTCGCAAAAGTTCTGCCGGGCTTCACCGCCGTCCACCCGGATCCACCTCCGACTATCGATAAGACCCCTCGGGATGGTGGGGCCGGTCGTCCGGCGGGGGAGCGGAGAGCTCTCCTAGAACAGAAAGCCCAAAGATGCTGGGATGTGTCATTGATCATTCATGAGATTGTTTTCCATTATGCTTCGCATAGTAACGTCCCTATCGGTCAATTTTCCCTGCTTTTCTCATCAAGTCCACTCCTCGAAAGCTCATCTCCCCCTTCCTCCATGTATATCTCTACACCATCGCTCCTCTGACCTGCAAATATCTCATCATTGCATCAAGAACTTGGACCCTGGCCCAGCATCGTCAAAACGCTGTCGGCACTCACGACTTCAGCAAACTCCCCCTCCAGACTGGCCAAGTGGACAGCATGCACCGTCTCGGCGTCGAACCCGCCCCTCTCGAACGTGGCGATGGCGTCGCGGACGAGCACGACCCCGTGCACGCCGTGCCCGTTGACGTCAGGCCCGCCGCCGTCCCCCAAAACCTGCAGGTTGGCCGCCATCCTCGCCGTGGTGCTCACGCAGTGGTCCGTCGTCAGCCCGACGAGCACGAGCTGCCGGATCCCGGCGGTCCGCAGCATCGACTCGAGCTGCGTCTTGACAAAGGCGCTGTTGAAGTTCTTGCTGACGACGGGCTCCGACGCTACGGGTGCCGCGAACGGCAAGGGCGCGACGGAGGGCGTCGAGGAGCCCTCGAGGTAGTGCGACGGGTGGAGGGCCGATGCGGGCGATGTGGAATGGTGGTGCACGTGGATGATGAGAGCCGGGAGCCTCTCGGGGCTTTGATCGGGTCGAGTGGTGTCGTTGTATTCGCGGAACGCCCCTAGGATCTTCCCGACGTTGAGTTCAAACTCCGGCGTGCTGCGTGATTCGCCCCAGTGCGTGGGGTGCTTGAAGCCCTCTTGGATGTCTATCAAGACGAGAGCCGTGGGGGTAGTGGACACGGGACGCATGGCTAGCGAAGGACGGTAACGTGAACCGTGGTGATGATACAAGAGGGGATTCTGGGTCGGTGAGGCGTAGTAAGGGCCCTGATCAGATTGGAAGTTGGGGTCTTGTTCTTGTAACTGACGGGACTCTGACTGGGTTACGAGCGGGATGTTGGTGTCTCTCTGACTCACAGCCACGTGACCCTAAGCAGCCTGGTAAGCCTGGACTGCGCGACATTGATTTACCTGATAGTGAATGTCCCGCAATGACAGTTGGCAATTGTAGTCCAATTCATTCTCACATCATAACCTATCCAGGATCTAAGGGTGCTAGCCACATGGCCGAGAGGCTGGAACCAGCTCAGTATAAAAGATTTCTTGTTCTGAACTACTAAAACCTCCGCCCAGGTATGCGCCTATGAACTGAATTCAGATTTCGGAACAGTTTTAAATCCCGATTTTCACTTCCATCGAGCTCTTGATAAGTGTAACAGTCAGTACGGGTGCCATCGCGAGTACGGTTGACTCTTTCCGGGCCGGAGTGCTCGGGCTTGGTGTCCCTCATTAAGGAGAAATACCTTTTCCCAACACTGGCCATTGTCAATCATCAGAAAAGCGTACGCTGCACTTTTGACAATGCGCAGGTTGACCATTACATAACGATGAATCGAAGTGAAACTAAAGACTCAGAGTTGTAGGGTTTGATGGTATTCAATCTGTTAACGTCGTCATCTTGACTAACATAGCACTGCTTAAACTGCCGTCTGGTTTTACTTCATTCGTAGGTGGTCCGAGGCGGGTGGGTAAAGCCCTGTTAGTGAACTCCCCTGTCGCTTCTCATTCTAAGTCTCGTCCATCCGTGTCGAAAAGAAACCCGAGAGACAATTGAAATGGTTCACGCGGTGGGAGGCAGTGGTACTTCATGCGAGCTGACCGCAAACCATCGGGGTTCGGACATTTGCAAGCGGGCCGGCCGAGTTCTGCCCCTCATGTGCATGTGGAACGAATTTACGACGGACTCATGTTCTGTCCCGCACCCGGCCACAGACTGCGGGCATCTGTCGATCTCGAAGCAGTGAAACATGGGGAAAACGGAACTAATCACGGCAGTCGGCATCGGATGAGAAGCATCATCCCATATAGCTCCAAATGGGAGTTCCGGCCCCTCTCACGACTGTCATCTTTATTTAAAAAGCCACGCTGAGACGTCCTTGTTAGATCCGATTCGTTTTGGAGATTATAGTCCACCAGTTTGGAGCGATGTATATTATCAGCCTGCAGACCGTCGGCTACGGCCTTTTGGCCATCTTTGCCATCTTTGTCGCCCGAGTGAGTATCAGTTCCCTTGATCTCACCCGATACGAAGCCCTCGTGCCCTGATACTAACGCCCATGAGATCATCGTCACAGGCATCACATGTCCCGTCGGCCACATCCCGGGACCATGGCATACTCGCTTCTCCCACCACGTTCTCAAACTGCATACCCTCACGGGCCGACGCATGCACTACGTGCACTCGCTCCACCACCGGTACGGCCCCGTCGTGCGCATCTCGCCGCTCGAGGTCGCCGTCGCGGACCCCGAGGGCTTCGCCGCCATCCACAAGATCGGCGCCGGCTTCCTCAAGGGCCCGTGGTACGCGACAACCGCCGCCGGCGTCGAGCCCGGCATCTTCTCCATGGTCGACCCGAAACAGCACGCCGCCCGTCGGAGGCTGTTCGCCCGCGCCTTCACGGGTGCGTCCCTACGCCGGAACTGGGAGCCTGTCGTGCGGGAAAAAGTCGAGAGAGCTGTTGAGCGGATCAGGACGGACGCCCTGGGCGGCACGGCCGATGTGCTGAAGTGGTGGACGCTCATGACGACCGATGTCATTGCCCAACTCTCCTTTGGCGAGTCCTTTGAGATGTTGGAACTGGGCGAGGTAAGTTGTTTGTGCAACATCTGCCGGCATCTATGGTGCAAAGTTCTTGGCGATACTGATGATGAACCGTGTCAGAAAAACGAGTATATCAAGGCCCTCGAATCCATCTTCGTCATGAGCTCGATCCGCGCTGAGCTGCCGCTGCTGTACCGCGTGGCACGTCTCCTCCCGGTCAAGTCGATTCGGAACATCCTCGACGCCCAACGCATTGTTGATCGCCATGGCGTCAGAGCAGCGGCGAACCTGCGCCGGAACGGACACTCGGCCAGCCTTTTTGGGAACATGCTCGCCGAGAGCGAGGCGGGCGAGAAGTCGGACTTGACGGAGGACAAGGTGCAGGCCGAGGCGGGGAACTTCATCGTGGCCGGATCGGACACGACGTCGGTCACCCTCACGTACCTGGTCTGGGCCGTGCTCAAGAGACCCGATCTGCAGGCCAGGCTGGAGGCCGAACTGGCCGGCGTCGATGACGGATTCGACGACGCGGCTCTGGAGGAGCTGCCGCTGTTGAACGCCGTCATCGACGAGACTCTCCGCCTGTACGGGGCGGCTCCGGGGAATCTGCCTCGGTCCGTCCCCCCGAGCGGAGCTACGCTTGGAGGCTTCTTCGTGCCCGGTGGCGTTGTCGTCGAGACGCAGGCGTACACTCTCCACCGACACTCGAGCGTGTATCCCAACCCGCAAAAGTCGGTCCAAGCCAGCAACCCCCCCTCCCCTCTTTGTCTTTGGAATACCCAGGCTGACCGCAGCGACAACAACCTCCAGCTTCGACGAGACGCGCTTCCTGGACCAGGACCCGCTCTCCAAGCAGAAGACGCGAGTGTTTGCGCCTTTCGGGGCCGGGACCCGCATCTGCATCGGCCTACATCTCGCCCGGATGGAACTCCGCCTGGCCGCGGCCGTCTTCTTCAGGAAGTGTCGCGGGGTGAGGCTTGAGGATGACATGACGGACGACATGATGGAGATGCAAAACTTTTTCCTCATCAGCCCGGTCGGACATCGCTGTGACGTGACTCTCAGGTGACGGGGATGAAGAGGGAGCTTCATGTACTTGATACAGCTAGGGGGCGCATGTCTCGTGTGAAGACGACACTCATACGTGGGCGTCTACATTGACCTCGTCTTCAAGCCCATGTGGAATGGATAAGACGACTGCTGGTCATTCAGTCCTCCTGCAGCATGTGGCTCGCTTGTAGATTCTGGGTGTACAAAATCGATAGGCGAGGACGCCGAGGAGATGGCCCAGCTCAGTAGAAGCAGCGGAACTTGCTTCGCGTCAATCTTTAGTGCAATTCAGTTTACACTTGTTCATCTGCTGCGCACGTTATTGGAGCTGGGTGGGAGAAGGGAGGCGACAGCTTCATGGGACTTGAGGTCTCACTTCCTGTCGGAATACAAAAAGAAAGAAAACGAGACGGTCTTGGAGGAGGGAAAGCCGAGGATGAAGGTAGCATGAGTTCTCTAAGACGGCCTACCCTGAAGTTGACGTAGTCAACATGAGGCCAGAATGATGCAGCCCTATCCGAGCTGAAGGTCGACAAGCATTGTGCGTGGACGAGTCCAAAATCGGTTTCTTGAAAAAATGTCCATTCTCGCGCCTTTAAAGGTGTTCCATCCTCGGGATGTACTCATGAAAGTGAATTATCGCGTCCACTCTTAAGACGTGTCTAGCGACATGATGTCCGCCTGCCATGACGCTCTCAGAAACTGCTTCACCAGACAGCCGACCATACGTCACGGGCGAAAGACTTGAACCTAAGGTTCATGCTGTAGTGATCCAACCACAGCAGAAGCACTGTTAATTGTCAACCCTCTACCCACAACGGAGGCCGGTTGGTTGTCATTGACGATTTCGACCCCAGGAGGATGAGAATGGTGTGCTTGTCTTCAGCTGCGACTTGCAGGGGTTGATGTAAGTCCAAGGGTTGGCTGCCCCCTTTGAACGCTTTCTTATTCCATCATTTGGCAAAACACCAATGATCGACGAATAGCGGAACGAAGCTGGGAACCGAGAGAGCTCGAGAGCGTCGAGTTGGCGCTATATTCTGCAGCTAATGGAACCGATCCGACGATTCAAGGTCCGGCAATCAGGACCGGCATCGATCTAATGCATGATGCCGGCAAGCAGTTGTCGACTCTGGAACCTGACTACAGGAAAAGCCTTGACGTGGCTCCCTGCGGAGAAGAAAACCGGCAAGGGCCCATGATGATTCGTGCAGCATCGTGGTAGCTGTCACTTTTGCATCGGATCTTCTTCATGTCCTTAGTGCATGTCGACGGGGAGACTGAGGGTGAAACGGAGCGGCTTTTGCCACCCACAAGACCTCTTATATACTGGACCTACAATCGTGGGATGAGCCATCTGTGACGAAGATGTAACTAGAACTTCAAACGGCAAGCAATGATTCTCCACTTCAGCAAGCAGAAACTGAACTGAACCATTAATATCAGAGGTCTCGCCAGTTGCTCCCTCTGTTCATGACTTGCAAGCTCCCTGCACGACGTCAATCCCAGCTCCCTGGCCAGAAGCCAATCCGTCTCGCCCGTAGCGTGTGTTTCCTAGTCAATCGTCAAGGCTCCTGAGACACAATGATGCCCGGGAGGGATTTCGCAAACGAATGACGCTTAAGAGGTCTTCGACTGCAGCTCTGTGCTAGTCGACGACCCAAGACCCGGCTGTCCAGTCACCCACACGTCCCCCCGAGCTAGTCCCTTCGGTCAAAGACCCTCGATGCTTTCTTTTTCTTCCCCCCCCTATCGCAACCCCCTGCCATGCGGCGAAGAGGTCTGGCCGCCCCCTCCCTCTAGGGTTACGCAGCCCGAGAGGCTCCCTTGAGCTCGGAGAATATTAGGCTGCAGCTGCGGTTGCAGAGACCGGGATGTCGAGGGTCTCTAGTGCCATGGCACTTTGTTGACTGTTCTCGAAGTGTCGTGACATGTGCTATGACACGAGCTCAGGTGGGAATCAGGGCAGACGCTTTCTTTTAGACAGTTTGCCCTTCTTTCTTTTCGACACGCGGGCTGGAGAACCGTGTGTTGTTGTGCCAAGGAGCAAGCCCAATTCTTCTTTTATTGACGTTGATCCCCGGCCGAGTGACCCAAGGGCGTGTGAGGCGAGGGCACTTTACATTCCCACTTCCGCATTCCCTCATGCCATGGCGTTCAACACAAACGTCTTCGACCATGGCCCGTCATCTGTGTTCGCCACGCGGGACGGCTCTTCGGGCGTCCCGTTCGTGATGGATGTTTCGAAAGACCCTGCGCCACGGGTGGTGGCCTCCATATGGGCCATGATCTCCGTGTCGACCGTGTTCCTCTTGCTCCGGGTCTACTGCAAAAGGGTCAGGACGCGGGGCATGTGGATAGACGACCACATCCTGATCGCGTCTTGGGTAAGTAAGAAGGCTCTGGGGTATCACCTCGGCCCATGGGATAAATAAAAAAAAGCTGATAATGTGTCAGGTGTTCCTCCTGGTCTCGACAGCCCTCACGACCGAGCTCATGAGGCTCGGGTTCGGCAAGGCGACCGACTTCGTGCCGCACATGCACACGCTCTCGTCCGTCAACGTCGTGACCAACAACGTCGCGCTGGCCCTCAGCAAGACGTCGTTCGCCGTCACCATGCTGCGCATCACGTCGGGCGGGCAGAGGATCTTCATCGGGTTCCTGACGGTGTCGATGAACGTGATCCTGGCGACGGGGGCCGTCGCCGTGTGGAAGGCCGCCTGCGACAGGCCGGCGGACGCGTACGAGGCCGTGCTGCCGGGGTCCTGCTGGCGGGTGCAGGACTCGGTGGTGATGGCCATGGTTGCGAACGGTGCGTCGGGGGGCTCCTGAAAGCGGCTTTTCTTTGCATACGCATAACATTGTTCAAAACTTTGTTTAACACAGCTGACAACCGCTTCCTCCAGGCTACTCTGCGCTCGTCGACTTCATACTGTCGTTGCTGCCGTGGTCCATCATCTGGGGGCTCGGCATGAAGCGGCATGAGAAGGTGGGCGTTGCGGTGGCCATGAGCCTGGGCATCGTAGCAGGCCTGGTCGGCGTCGTCAAGGTCGTCCATATAGTGACCATAGCAGACGGCGCCGATATCCCGTGTGAGTGCTGCCACCGTATTTACCCATTACCTGTTGAGTTCCCCCATGCTGATTTGGAGACACAGACCGCCTCTCGCTGCTCTTCATCTGGGGCCAGGCGGAGCCCAACGTCACCATTGTGGCTTTGTCGATCCCGGTGCTGCGGGTGCTGTTCAGCGAGATGTACGCCACCTCGAAGCAGGGTGGGAGAGGGGGGTACATGAAGTCGAACAACCAGAGCGGGTTCCCGTCCGAGATCGGGATGAACACGCTGGAAGAAGGGCGGAGGATAGAAGAGGAATCTAGCCAAAGAGTCCTGCGAGCCATGGGGACGTCAATAACGGGGGATGCTGGGGACACTGACATCAGATACAACGCGATGGACGGAGTTACGCAGGGGACACATGGATACGTTTTGCGGGAGCCTGAGAGATGTCACTATAATAAGAGACCACCAAGAGTGTTGAAGTAATCAAATCAGAAGTTCACAATGGCGTCCTGTCTGTCCCGTCAGTTCCTACTAGGCACAGAAGTCTTTGATAACGGTCTCGAGGACGGTCGTCACCTCGCGGATGCTCGCTACGCTGACCCATTCCTCCTTACTGTGAATCCCATGGCCCTTGGGCCCGTACACGATGGAAGGGATGCCGGCCTCGTACAGCAACGCGGCATCGCACCAGAAGGACAACGCAGCCGGGGCCGGGGCATCTACGCCCAACGAGCTCGACACGCCAGAGAGGAACGTCTTGACGAAGCCGTCCCCTTCGTCCATGCCGAAAAACGGCCGCGAGAAGGTGACGCGAGGAGGCGCGTACTTGAGCCCGGGGTTGCCGGACGCCACGCGCCTCAAGATGCCCTCGACGTCCGCGAGGATGGATGCCGGCGTCTGCGGCGGGACCGTCCGGAACTCGACCGTCAGGGTGCAGCGCGCCGGGTAACTTGAGGGCTCCTCGCCGCCGCGGATCAGGCCGCCGTGCAAAGACGCCCTCCCCAGTCGGGGATCCTCCGGCAGCGTGCCGGCGTACTCGAGGAGCGCCGTCTGCACCGCACCGGCGAGCAGGATGGCGTCGACGCCCTGGTCGGGCATGGACCCGTGGGCGGCGACGCCGAGGACGTCGATCTCGACCCAGACGAAGCCTTTGTGGGCGATGACGACCTCCTGGGACGTCGGCTCCGGGATGATGGCGGCGTCGGCCCTCCAGCCGGCGTCGAGGACCTCTTGAGTGCCGAAGGAGAAATTCTCCTCGTCAGCTACGGCGGCGAGGATGACGTCGCCGCGCAGTAACGCGGAGCTTGATGCCGATGCCGATGCCGATAACGACGACGACGACGATGACAGTGACGAGGAGGATTCAGTGTTGATAAACCGGGCCATGGCGGCCATGGCTGCGGCGACACCGGCCTTCATATCCGCGGCCCCGCGGCCGAAGATGCGGCCTCCGTCGTCGTCCGGCTTCAGGTCTCCGCTCAGCGGGTCTAGGTCCGGCGAGTAACTCGACAAGCTGACGGTGTCGATATGTCCATTAAGCATGAGGGACTTGCCGCCGCCGCCGCGGCCGCGGAGAACGCCGACGACGGAGGGCCGGCCGGGCTTCGCCGTCTCCAGCCAGTGGGTTTCGATGCCGCGGTGCTGGAGCCAGGCGGAGATGTAGGCCGCGACCTCCGTCTCCCCCGCGCCCGACGCCGCGGACAGGTCCGGGTTCGAGGAGTCGATGGACGTGAGGATCTGCGTCAGTTTGACGGGGTCGTCGACGGAGACGTCCAGGGGCGTCTTGTAGCTCCGCCGGCCCTCGGTGTTCAGCAGCACGACGACGGCATCCTTCGAGAGGAACCCGGGTCTCGGGCTGACCTGTGCGAGCCGTCGAAGAGCCGCGACGGTGGCGCCGCCACAGGGGCCGCTGTTGACGCCCTTGGTCCCGAGGTACTCGACGCCCTCGTGCGCCTCCAAGTCGGAGACGGTGGCGCTGGCGTCGATGCCCGCCTGGAGGTCGTCAAAGGCCGTTAGCGAGACGGTGCCGCAGTTGAGGCCCTCCATGATGGTCCGCGACGTGTGCACCGAGACCGGCCTTCCCGCCGTGAGGCTCGTCCAGAGACACGGCGCGGTATCGGGCTCGACGGCGAGGACGGCGCAGTCCCGGCCGTCGGACTTGCAGTGAGAGACGACGGCGTGCGCCAGGGACCCGACGCCGACGGGGGTGACCAGCAGAGACGGCTTGAGGCCCCTTTCGGCGACCTGCTGCTCGGCCTCGAGGACGAGGGTCGAGTACCCCTCGACGATCCAGGCGGGGATCTGCTCGTACCCCTCGAACGCGTTGTCCTGGATCAGCAGCCCGCCGGAGATCGACGCGGCGGCCCTCGCGGCCTCGGCGACGGCCTCGTCGTAGTGGGCGTCGCTCACGACGACGTGCGCGCCCTCGGAGGCGATGCGCGTGACGGCGTCGTCGGACACGGTGCTCGGGATGTAGATGTGCGCCGGCACGCCGAGGATGCGGGCCATGGCGGCGACGGCGCGGCCGTGGTTCCCCTCGGTGGCGGCGTACAGCGAGACGGAGTTTTTCCGGGCGGCCTCTGCGACCTGCTCGAGGGGCGTGTCGGCGGGCAGGCCGAGGTGTGTGGTGACGGCGCGGTAGGTGCCCCATGACGCGCCGAGGATCTTGAAGGACGGGAGGCCGAGCCTGTTGCTCTCGTCTTTGAGGAAGACGGCCCTGACGCCGAGCTCCCTGGCGACTTCATCAAGAGAGACGAGGGGCGTCGTTGCGAAGGAGGGGAGCTGCTGATGGAAAGCCTGGGCGAGGGGTGCGTTGTCGACGGGGCGGACAGAGCGGCCCGTCGAGTGGTTGAGGTAGACGCCGCGTGCGTGGGCCATGTCGATGATGATGATGATGATGATGATGACGCTGCTAATGGAAGAAAAGAAAAGAGGCACGTGTGTGTAGTGACGGGTTTTATACTTGTATCTTTATATGAGTTCAGTTCTGCACGACTTCCCACTCCGAAGCCGCCGTCACTCTGCCCGGTCTTGTTACCGGGGCAAACCCGGACCCGGCGCCGTCCGGTTCGGCGGAGAGGAACCAACACACACAGACACATGTGGATACATATTGGAGAAGGTGGAGAACATGTCAATGAAAGGCGCATCAGGCGTGATTACGAAATCGTCCAAACAAAGATGAAGCCCATAGTCGTAGTAGTAGTAGTAGCCACTCTCACGAGTTAGTGACTCATATCGTACGTATTACACCAACCTCACCACCAGGACAGCCATTATAAAACCTTTTTGGCCCGTCCAAAACTGTCATTCGAGCCTTGTTGACGCCCCATCTCATCCTGTCCTCATACCCAGACCCTCTTCTCACCCCGTTACCCTCCGCCCTTAATCGACACAACATGGAGCTCCCTTACACCACCGTCGACGTCTTCACCGACAAGCCCTTCGAGGGCAACCCGCTGGCCATCGTGACGATCCCGGCCTCAGTCTCCCTCACGCAGGAGCAGAAGCAGGCCATCGCGAGAGAGTTCAACTACTCCGAGACGACCTTTGTGCATGAGATTGCTGACTCGTCTTCGTCGTCATCGTCCGAGCGGCGCTTCGACATCTTCACGACGCACGAGGAGCTCCCCTTCGCCGGCCACCCGACCGTCGGCACCGCCGTCTTCCTCAAGCCCCGCGGCGTCGACAAGCTGCTCGCCAAGGCCGGCCCCATCGCCATCGAGCACACGGCCGCCGACTCGGTCCGCGCCGCCATCCCGCACAACACCCACCTCCACCAGAAGCGCCTCCGCGACCTCGGTCCGGGACCCCACAGCGACGCCGTCAAGCAGCTCGCCGACGCCGAGGCCGACGCGCCCGTCTTCAGCATCGTCGACGGCATGACCTTCGCCCTCATCGAGCTGCCCTCGCTCGAGGCGCTGGCGCTGGCCAAGATGGGGCCGATGAACTTCCGCAAGCACGAGCTGCTAGACGAGGGCTGGCGCGACTCCTTCATCACGCGGTACTACTTTGTGCGCCTCGGCGCCGAGACGCTCGATGGTGGCCGCGTCGTGCACCGGATTCGGACGCGCATGATCGAGCCGGACCTCGAGGACCCCGCCACGGGCAGCGCCGCCTGCGCGCTGTCGAGCTACCTGAGCCTGCACGAGCTGGCCGGGCGGGATTTAGGCTTCGAGATCACACAGGGCGTCGAGATGGGCCGCCGGAGCAACATCTACGTCGACGCGACGGTGGGCGAGGGGCCCGACGGCGCACGCAGGTTGGAGACGCTGCATCTGGGGGGCAAGGCCACGAGGGTCATGAGCGGCACCATCTTTGTGAGGTGAATTGTGGGTGACGACGAGAGCCTAGACTATGCATATATATTGTGATGACGGCGGGAAAATGGGCACCGAGTTGCTGTGTCTTGGCTTACGTAGGGTAAACTGTACCCATCACGGCATAATATCTACTTAGTCAAGGTAAAGATCAAGATCATTTATCCAATAGAACAATGTAAAACTTGTACAAGAGTAAAGAACCCTAGAGCACAAACCAGCAAGCTCAGAGGTTGATGTTCAGGCCAAGCGTGTTGTTGAACGTCACGGTGCCCCAGTACGGCTCCTGGCCGGCGTTGCCCACGTTGACGTAGGTGCTCTCGGAGAAGATGCCGTGCCTCGCCAGCGCCACGAGCCAGTCCTTGATGTCGCCCTCGAACGAGCCCCCCTCGAGGTCGCCGAACTGGCCGGCCTCGGGCGCCAGCAGCGAGGACACGGTGATGCCCGTGTCCGTGTTCTTCCCCTGGTACAGTTTCCAGCCGTCCTTGCCAAAGAGCCCGTCGATGGTCGCCGTCGGGCCCTCGGCCCAGCCGATGGGCACCTGGCCGCCCTCCCAGCGGAGCCAGAGCATGAGTTCCTGGGCGTCGCTGGAGGTGCTGTCGCCCTTGGTGTCGGAGGTCATGAAGTCGTAGACGACGTTGCCTGTTTTGGGGAATCAATACTAAGTCAGCGGGCAAAAGACAGAACCCATGAGGGGAGAGGGGGGAGAGGGGGGAGAGGGGAAAACAAGGCCATGATCATGTGCTGAAAATAGTTTTACCCTTGTAGGCGGACGAGTTGGAGACGGTCCAGGTGTAGGTGCTCGGGATGCTCCGGATGTCGGCGAGCCGGGTCTCGAGATTCTGCGTCAGGCCGACGAACGAGTAGCCCTTGACGACGTCCGTGTTGACGGCCGGGTCAATGTCCCAGATGCTGCTCCACTGGATCCGCTGGGCGTCGCCGGCGGCGCCCGAGGTGCCCGAGTAGCCGGTGCAGGCGGAGCCGGCGATGGACCGGTAGTTGTAGTTCATCGAGTAGACGATCCAGGGCGTGCCCATGAGGACCTCGAAGGCGTTGGGAGCGCCGCAAAAGGTCTTTTCGGCGGCGGCGGCGGCGGCGGTGGTAGCGGCGGCGGCAGCAAGGACGGCCGGGGTTAGGAAGCGGGAGGCGTGCATTGCGGCGGTCGGTCGGTCGGTCGGTAGGGACTGTAGGAGACAAACTGGCTCGATGGGATTGCTGGGACGACTACGGGGAGGACGAGCGAGGCATGTCTCTTTTAACGGCGGAAGTTCTGCTATTATCTACATTCTGGTATTAACAAGGTACTCTCTCTTCTCTTTGCCGAGACCATTTGATGAAGTTTCCGTGGGGAAGAAGGGGCGTCTAATAAGGAGAGACAGGCAAAGCCAGCCAGACACGTTCTCTGTAAACACCGGACCATACGTGTAGTAGTATATTGCCCTCGTCAATCTGAAACTAGGTGCTGATCCATTGGCCCCTGGTTCGGGCGGGAGATGTTCGCAGCAAGTTGCAAGATTTCCGTGCTTCGAGGGGGGGAGGGGCTTTGTTCTCGGGAATATTTCATCTCGGATGGAGTGTGGGGTGGCGGGATCTAGACTCTCACTTTCAATTTCCCGGCTACGACGGCAGAGGCGCATCCCTGGTGTACGGATGGATTCTCTCGGTTGTGCTGATTGATAGTAACGAGGGGGGTTCAACCCGGGCTTATGCCTCTCACCGTCTTTACGCCAGAGTTGCAGCATTTTTCATGCACAGAAACAGAGACAGAGACAGCGATTGACTATGGCAACTGACTGGGTTGACTGATTGCGGCTTCGACTCAACCCAGGAGAGATCAGTCTGTCTACAATGATAGCCGTAGGGGAAGAGCCAGAGTTCTGGCCAGCAGCAGGAGGAGTGATCTTATATAGCTGATACAGAGAAGACGCATTGGACACTGAGAGCCCTTTAACTGATGGTGCATATTCATGTCTTTGTACTCTGTACTCTGTCACAGGTCGTCATAACAAACCCCCAGAACGGATAAGCCGGGATGGCTGCCGGCCACACGAACCATCCCCCGTTCCAGGCAATCGGCCAACGGATAAACATTGCATGAAGCAATGACTACATATGACGGAACGCCGTGCGGCAGCTAGTTGAAGGATCGGGCATATTACAAAACTGCACCGCGCGCGCGCCCAAGTGAAGCTATTCCTAATCCTCTAGTCGTCTGGTCCTTTGCTCCCTCCCCCCGGTTCCTCTCCTCCCTCCTCTTCTCTCTCCACCGCTGGCGTCCTCTCCCCTCTTCCCTCTCCCTTCTCCTCCCCTATCCCCTCCATCTGCCGGCGATGCTCCACAAAGGTTATTTGTAAGCCTGCAGAGATTTTGCATTTCTCAACCCCGCCGAACGGAGACTCCAGTCCGGCCTCTAGCACGGTTCAGTAATTGAACGAATGTCCCCCTGTCTTTACTTACCAATCACTCACTCGACTGGAGAAACATACGGGCCCGATCGCCGCCAACCCGCTATTTTCCCCCTTCGTTTTTGTTTGTTCGTCGACAATTCCCACGTGTCGCTTTTGTCGGCGCCCTGACGGCCATGATTAATAACGAATTCCGAGCCGTGTCCGGCGGAGCAGGAATAAGAGCGGAAAGCTCATTGCAGGCGGAACTAGGCCCGCACAGTTGTGGGTTGTGACATGTGAGAGAGAGAGAGAGAGGGTGTCAAGATTACCGAGTCAGTCAGGCACCGGAGCAGACATGGTTCGCATTTGCCGGCTCCCCTCGGACACCCAGAGCAGAGTTCTTCAGTATGACGGGTGTGTAAAGGTTATTGCGTCATGTAGACGCCCTCCGAAGCCGACCGTTCGATCAAACCCCACGATTCTTTGGAAAATCCCTTTTGGCTTGGGGGTATAAGGACCGCGACTGAGCCTGGAGTTATTGGGCTATTATGTTCTGCTGAATTCTCTCTTCCTCAACATTGAAATCATCTATTATAACAAACAGTCAACCGTTAACGACTTGGGCTTTTGGCTTGAGTAAATACACCATTCAATACAAACAAGACACAGCACACCCAACACACCACCACCATGGCTCCCACTTCCACCAGCGCCTGGTATGTCACCGGCATCAACAAGGACACCGACACTTGGGACACCCTCAAGCTCAAGAAGGAGGTGCCTGTGCCCGCGCTGGGTGATTACGACGTGCTCGTCCAGATCGAGGCCGTCTCCCTGAACTTCCGTGACCTGGTCATCCCCAATGTAAGCCAACTCCCCCATCATCTATGTCTCTCACACACACAAAAACAACATGCTCATGATGCATGTATCCCTTCCACCTCCCCCTCCCCTCCCGGACCACTGTCCCATCACTTGTCCCACTAACAACCATCCCCCCCTTCCTCGCAGGGCCTCTACCCCTTCCCCCTCAGCTTCCCCCGTATCCCGGCCTCGGACGGCGCCGGCCGCGTGGTCGCCGTCGGCCCCCGCGTCACGCAGCTCAAGGAGGGCGACGCCGTCGCGACGCTCTTCAACCAGGACCACCAGGCCAACCCCATCACGCCCCTCGCCCTCAACAGCGGCCTCGGCGGCGCCCTTGATGGCACGCTGCGCCAGTACGCCGTCCTGCCCGAGCACGGCCTCGTCCGGTCGCCCCGGACGCTCACGTCCATCGAGGCCGCCACCCTCCCCTGCGCGCCGCTGACGGCCTGGAACGCACTCTACGGCCTGCAGTCCAAGGCCTTGAAGCCCGGCGACGTCGTGCTGACGCAGGGCACCGGCGGCGTCAGCCTGGCGGCCATCCAGTTCGCCGTGGCGGCGGGCGCGACCGTCATCGCCACCACGTCGTCGGCGGCCAAGGGCGAGCGGCTCAAGAAGCTCGGCGCGCACCACGTCATCAACTACAAGGAGACGCCCAACTGGGGCGAGGTGGCCAAGTCTCTGTCGCCGGACAGCCTCGGCGTCGACCACATCATCGAGGTCGGCGGGCCCGGCACGGTTGCGCAGTCGCTCAAGGCCGTCAAGCTCGAGGGCGTCATCTCCGTCATCGGCTTCCTGTCCATCGGCGATGCCGCCTCCTCCGCCGGCCAGCAGCCGACGCTGCTGGACGCGCTGAACAACCTCTGCACGATCCGCGGCATCCTCGTCGGCTCGCGGCAGCAGTTTGAGGAGATGAACCGGGCCATCGACGCCAACGGCATCAAGCCCGTCGTGGACAAAAAGATCTTTGGCTTCGAGGAAGTCAAGGAGGCCTACCAGTACCAGTGGGAGCAGAAGCACTTTGGCAAGGTTGTCATCAAAATTTGAGAGGGTGTTATTATGTGTGTGTGTGTGTGTGTTTGTGTATATGTGTTGTACGTACGACTAGTTACGTACGACTTTTAACCTGTCGATAGGACAGGTGATTTGAAATAGTAATGCAGTTATGACCATAATCTTTGTGTCCGTTTTGTTGCCCAATAATGGAAAGGTTATCTGTATCGATGAAATGGTTGACCGTTTCCAGCAACATGTTTGAACAGATACGAATAGTCCCGAGGTGTAATTATTGACACAATACACTCGTGTCACCAATGATGCCAATACGCCGCCAACGCCCCCAGTCCAAAACCATCATTCGTTATCGCCATCCGCCCTGCAGATTCGTTCGCTAAAGTCCCAATTTCCCCCATTCAAAAGGACGCCCTCAAGCTTTCTTGCTCTCCTCTTGATCCGTCACATCCTCGATGCGTCTATCGAAGTTCGTGGTGTTGTCCGCGCGGATAGCCCGGCCTCCTTGGGGGATGGGCCGGCCCGAGGCGTCGTAGTCGCGGCGCTCCAAGTACACGGGCTCCCCCGTTCGCATGGAGGCCGTCCGGATCGTGGAGCCCGAGGGGCCGCTCTCGTGCTTGCGGGCCCAGTGCTTCTCCTCCGTCTTGCCGTTGTGGCTGACGGAGGAGGAGATGGAGATGGAGGACGAGAAGGAGAAGAAGGGCATGTTGGCGATGGGGTCGTCAACCGGCAGCGTAGGGTTATGCGGCAGTAGGTATTTCGTTCGATTTGATTCAAGGTCGAAGGGAGGGGAGATGCTGATGCTCTACGGATATATCCTTGCCAGATGAAGTGAAGCAGGTTGAGGTGTGTGTGAATAGTTGGCAGAGGAGAGAAGATTCCATGGTGGTCTGATCCTCGCAGGCATAAACGCAATGCAACTCGACTTACATCATTACCCCACTGACGTCACAGTGCACAGAACAGGGCAAAAAGTTATGATTACTCAACATGCACAATTCTTATGCCGTCTGATGTTTGCGCAGTGTGCTCGTTTACTCCAGTGTCCCATGTTGTTAATTGCTAGAATGCAATTCAAGGTAGACAGATAAACTGTTTATTAAGCTGATTTACTCTGTTTACTTTTAGGCAGTTTTACTGCACGTAGGCTGAAGTTTGTGTACTCTCAGTTTTTGACCAACATTTAAGAGCATGCCATGCTTATCCAGGCCATACGCATGTGTTTATTAGCAAAATAGGGAAGACCTGATTGTGAATCACGAAAATCGCATGGTCAAATAAGAGTACAGATTTGGAATAGGCTGATTGCAAACAAGTTGCAAGGACAACATGTGCTCTAAGGATTGTTCACCCTGGAGAGTATTTTGATACCGCATCCTGACATCTCACACTACATCATTCGACCCGTGCTGGCCTGAAGTAGTAATCCAAAGACAATACAAAGTCGTAAACCTCTTATGCATTATTATCCTGAAAAAACAGACGAGATTTCTGGTCCCCCATAGCCGTCATCCTGGTGTTTGTCCAGCTTGCATGCATTTCAAGACAATCACTGCCCACGTATCAAAGCCATACATCATCGCACATGAATACACCCATCTCGCGTTTTCCGCCTCGCCATCATTCTTAATCCCTAAAGCTAAAGACACTCAGCACAGCAGCATGGTCCGACGTCCACTCGTTCTCCCCGTGGTCCGGCTGCGGCCTCGGCTCCCCTACAACAAGACTCCTCGACGATACGACCTCCAGCCGCCTGCTCCGGAAATACACGAAATCGATCCGGTCCATCGGCTCCGGCCGCCCCTCGTTGTCGAGAAAGATGGGGGACCACGTAACCCCAGGGTCCTCCACGGGGTCCGGGTGCACCACGCGGTACGAGTCGACAAGCCCGGCCGCCGCGGGCTCGACGGACGTCGGCCACGGCACGTCCGCACGGCCGCAGTGCGCGTCCCTCGCGGCGTCGGTCCAGTCGAGGTGCGACGGCGCGTTGAAGTCGCCGACGAGCACCACCGGCACGTCGTCGGCGGCCTCGAGATCGGCCCGCATGGCCGCGACGACGGAGACGACCTGCGGCGTCCGCCCGGACGCTGCCTCGCGCGCGAGGACCTCGTCCACGGCCATGTCGTCGAAGCAGAAGTCGTACGGCCCGTAGGGGCTGTGTCCGAGATGGACGTTCCAGAGGTTCACGGCCCGGCTCCGTCCGCCTCCCCCGTCGTCGTCGTCACTGCCCGGCGTGATCCGGACGCGGCCGGCCCAGGACTCGTGCGGCGCTGCCTCGGAGATGGGATACTTGCTGACGACGCCGACACCCTCGCCCTGCCAGGAGAACCAGCCCATCGCGTCGCCGAGACGCGTCGCGTGGCCGCCGGTGCTCTCCTGGAATCCGACGACGTCGGCGCCGCTCGAGGCGAGGAAGCGGACCTGCTTCTCGTGGTAGCCGGCGATCCGTGTGCCGCCGTGCCAGAGGTTGTAGGACATGACGGCGAGCTCGTCGACGAGCGGTGCGCCGGCAAGTCTCGTCGGGATGGTGACGCGTAGATGGGCAGATGACCCGTCCGCCGAGGCTGTCACCCCGACCGTGACGGTTGTCTGGGCCGGCGCGTGAGCGTCCGGGATGCCGGAGAGGACGCCGTCCGCCGAGACCTTCACCCAGGCATCGCCGCTGACTTTTTCGTAAACGACCGTCGAGTTGCCCCCGCGGGACCGTAGACCGGCGACGCTAGCCTCGTATGCGTCCCCTACACGCGCGTTCCGAGCCGTAATCTCGCTGACGATAAAGGCGACGGGGCCTTCGGCGTGGGGGACGGTGACGTTCACGGGCGCAGCGAGCCACGAGTACGCGTCCCGCCCGAGGAAGAAGGCCCTGTAGGCGCCCGGCTGCAATCCCGTGGCGGAGAGCCGGACCTCTCCCTCGGACGCCGGGGCATAGGCCCAGTCGAGGGACTCTGCGACGAAAGTCTCGTTTTCCGGCCCGCCGCCGGATGCGTGGTAGATGCCCACCCAATTCGTGTCGTTTGCGTCTGGTGTGGAGTAGTGGAAGGTCAACGGGGGTTTGTTTGGGAAGAAGGTGAGGGTGCCGGGGAGGGCGGCGGTGGTTGTTTGGCGGGCAACGGCAGCGAGGGCGGGTGATGCTGATGTGAATGTTGTTGTTGTAAGCAGGGCCAAGATGCCCGGCAGAAGCGGTGGTGTTGCTCTCCGTAGACGCATCGTGAGTGAGTGTTGTCTGGCGGGAGGGTCAGCGTAACAACCATGGAAGAGCAGATGACGGCATGGGCTACCTTTTTATATATTACTGGAATCGATAGCATTAGAGTCGTAGTGCTGTTCTAGAGTAGTGTCTCCGTGTTGTCATGTCAGCCTTGACCTGAACCCCGGAAAATCCCTCGTTTAGTTGAAGGATTCGCCCTACGGCGGATGGGCGCGCTTGGCATGGCTCGGAATGGTTTGGATCGACGTGGTCTCGCCGAGTCTGACGCCCTGTTTGTGTTGATTATTCCAAGACGGGGCGTAATGAGAGACCATTGGACAAGCTGGTGATGCTGATACATATAAGTCTTCACTCTGGTGATAGTACTGTTTAGGTGGAGGACAGCCAAAGAAGCCCAAGTCTTTTGTCACGGCAACTTGCAGCATGTTTGCTGTGTTACTATATGCTACAGAAAACTGCTACCTGGGGCTTGCTTGAAGGATCAACTGATACGCCTTGAAGCCAACGTTACACATACAACCAGCACCCCCCGTGATCCTTACTTTATCTCTTTTCACTTCTCCAAACCCTCCTTTTCCAGGTCGTGGTCATAGTCGCCCACCTCGGTGTGGTGATCGTCGTCGGCAACGCCGCCGAGGTACTCGCCAAAGACCCTCTGCTCAATGTCCATGTCCTTCCACGCGACGCCGAGCCTCTTGCGGCTCTGCTTCCTGAAATAGACGCGTTTCGCCCACTTCCACGACTCCACCCCGGCGAAGAAGAGGGCGGCCGCGATGAAGACGATGGCCCACTCCCACGAGATGCCCTTGTGCTTGAAGACGTCGGTGTTGATGACGGGGATGTACAGCAGGGGGAACAGCGTGACTAAGCCGACGATAATGGCCCAAAAGAGGAACTTATTGCGCCAGACGTCCACCATCCACTGGGTCAGGTACCGGGTCGAGCCGGGCTGCATGCGGAAGAAGGACCGGCGCATGTCGACCATCTCCCAGGCCAGGAAGAGGGCGAACCAGGTGAGGCAGGCAAAGGTGGTGGCGCGAGCGCGGAAAACGGTGTCGCACGTCTCATTGTAGCTCCCGTTGCAGTTCTCGCCGAGCCGGCCGTCACCGAAGCCGTAAACAACGAGCGAGAAGCTCGCCAGGCACAGCGCCGTGATCCACAGGCCGTAGACGACCATATCGACGAGGAACTCGGCCGTGAAGATGCCCGTCTTGAGTGACTGCGGTGGGCGGCGCATGATGTCCGGCACGGCGCGCTCGAAGCCGAGGCCCATGTCGGGCATGCCCGAGGTGGCCATGATGATCCAGACGATCTCGACGGGCGCGAGCGGGAAGACGGACAGGCCGCGGGCGTCTTTGAAGGTGAGGCCGACGAGCAAGGTGCCGGCCTGGGCGATGTTCTCGGCGAGGACGTGCAGCACGAACTTTTGGATGTTGTCAAAGATGCGGCGGCCCTCTTCGATGGCGGCGACGATGGAGGCGAAGTTGTCGTCGGTGAGCACGATGTCCGAGGCGTCTTTGGCGACGTCGGAGCCGGACTGGCCCATGGCGATGCCGACGTCGGCGCGGCGGAGGGAGGGGGAGTCGTTGACGCCGTCGCCGGTCTGTTGGTGTTAGTGTTGATGTTGGTGTTTTGGGGTCAAAGCACAGGTTGTATGTAAAGGTGAGAACCAGATCAAGGAGAAACAAGGGTATGTATGTATAGACAAAAATGGTTACGTGGAGACAAAACACAAAAGATACATACCATGGCGCAAAACTTCTTCCGGCGGTGGAGAGCCTCAATCATCCGCACCTTTGTGCTCGGCGCGCACCGGGCAATGACGAGCGGGAGCACCGGCAGCCGGTCGACCTCGTCGTCCGTCAGGGCATCGAACTGCGAGGCCGTCATGACCATGGCGTCGGCCACGTTGCGCGCCACACGCTCCATCCGGGACGGCAGGATGCCGACCTCGACGGCGATGGCCTTGGCCGTCTCCGGGTGGTCGCCGGTGAGCATGTGGACCGAGATGCCGGCCTCGTGGCACTGCCTCACGGCCGGCGCCGACTCGGGCCGGGGTGGGTCGTACAAGCCAATGAGGCCGCGGAAGACGAGGTCGCACTCGACCGAGGCCCGGTTGACCTCGTCGCCCTTGTTCAGCGCGGGGCCGTCGTACCGCTTGCTGGCGAGCGCGAGCACGCGGAGGCCCATGCCGGCCAGGGCCTCCATGTTGCGGAGGACTTCCTCGCGGAACGCGGGCGTCACATCGGCGAGCGTGTCGTCATTGTCGCCGCCACCGTCTTTGGGCGTGTACTTTGTGCAGATCTGCACGACCCTCTCGACGGCGCCCTTGGTGTAGGCGTGCAGCTCGCCCGTGGCGTTGTGCCTCATGACGACCGACATGCGCTTGACGTCCGAGTCGAAGGGCAGCTCGGCCATCTCGCTCCACTCGGGATCGTCGCCCGTCGTCAGCCGCAGCCGGTTCCAGTCGAAGCGCGAGGCGAACACCTGGATCGCGATCTCGGTCGGGTCGCCGCGCGCCGCCCACTGACCGTCGTCCTTCTTGGTGATGGTGGCGAGGTTGGCGAGGGCCGCGACGCGGAGGAACGCCGCGAGCACCGCCGGGCTGTCGCGAAGCAGCTGGCCGGCCTCGACAACGCTGCCGCACGCGTCCCCTCCCCTCTTGAAGTTGAGGTGCCGCGGCGAACGCTCGTCGAAGCGGATCTCGCCCGTCGTCGGGTCCATCGGCGACGTCGCCCCCTCGACCGTGTAGGTACCCCTGCCCGGCAACCAGGCGCCGCGGGCGAGCATCTTGCCCTGCGTCAGCGTGCCCGTCTTGTCGGAGCAGATGTCGGTGACGGCGCCGAGGGCCTCGAGCGACTTGAGATTGCGCACGATGACGTTGCGGCGCACCATGCGCTTCGTGCCGGCGGCCATGGTGATGGTCAGCACGACGACGAGGCTGGCCGGGATCATGGACAGTCCTGTGGCGACGGCGTAGATGATGACCTCCTGCGAGGCCTCGAACCGGTTGGCGCCGAGCACGATGATGGCGCAGACGATGGCGATGCCGAACAGCAGCATCGCCAGCTTGGAGAGCTTCTGCTGCAGCGGCGTGCCGACGTTGACGCCCAGGAAGCGCCCGACGGCGTCGGTCAAGGTGAGCGTGTAGGCCTCGAGGTAGCGGTGCGGCTTCGCCCGGCCGTCGGGCTTGCGCTTGACCTCGCGCACGCGGGAGTCCTTCTTGCGCAGCGCCGACGCAATGGCGCCGATCTCGGTGTAGACGCCCGTCGCGAAGACGACGCCCTTGGCCCGGCCCTTGGTCACCGTCGACGAGCTGTAGGCCACGTTGAGCCGGTCGCCCGGGCCCGTGGCGTCCGGGAACACGCTGCCCTGGTTCTTGCGCACGGGGAGGGATTCGCCCGTCAGCAGCGCCTCGTCCGTCTCGAAGTTGACGGCCTCGGTGAGTCTGTGGACCGTGGACGTTTCGTCAGTCAGCTGTCGGTTGCTCATGTCTGGTTGTTATGCACAACAGGGGCGACAAGACTAAGAACAAACAAAAATCGGGGGACAGGGATGGCGACAGGGACAGAGATGGGCCTTACCTGACATCCGCGGGGATGGTGTCGCCCGTCTTGATCTCGACGAGGTCGCCGGGAACGATGTCGCCCGACGGCACGACCATGGTCTCGCCGTCGCGCACGATGCTGGCTGTGGGCGAGCTCAGAGACCGCAGCGAGTCCATCGTCTTCTCGGCCGAGAACTCTTGGAAGAAGCCGACGACGACGTTGAGGAGGATGACAAAGGTGATGACGCCGCCCTCGATCCACGAGCCGATGCCGAAGCTGACGGCCATGGCGAGGATGAGGACCTGTGGGGGTGGTGGTGTTTGTGTAAGTGAGGGTCACATCACAGGGACTAAATTCACATCACAGAGACGAGAGTCAGCACTCACCATGGTCATGGCGTTGGCGACCTGGGCTATAATGATCTTGAAGGGCTGCACGCCCTCCGCCTCGCCGAGGTCATTGTGGCCGTACTCCTCCAGGCGCGCCTTGGCGTCGACCGACGAGAGCCCGTGGTTGGTGTCGGCGCGGAGTTCCTCGGCCAGCTGCTGGAAAGACAAGGCGTGGGCGGGCTGGGAGAGTGGTTTGTTCGACTGGCCCGAGACGTGCGTGTCAGCGGGCCTCGCTGCCTTGGGTTTTCCCATGATGGCGTGGTAGAAGGCGAGAGTGGTGTTGAGGATGAGTAGTCTATAGGAGTGATTCTGATGTGCGATCTGAGGCTGGATAATAGCGGCAGTAATTATTGGGTTGATGACGATGGAGATGTCGGGCAATGGTGGTGACGATGACGTAGGGTAAGATAGTGTAGCGTAGCGTAGCGTAGCACAACTCGTTCAAGCTCAGGTTGTCTAGAACGGAGTGCAACGCCAAGTGGACGGCGAACGGCTCTCAGCAAGGACTGGTCAGGGTGGCAACGCAGAGGCAAGTCGTCAGTTGAGGTGTCATTGCACGCAGGACCCAAAGTTGAGAGGTGGCAGTTTGAGGAGGGAATACTTCCTCTAGACGGACGAGGGCGAACGTCTCCTTTTTGAGTTGTGCGTTCTAATAGTGGTCGAGATCCAGTAAGCCGTTCGAGCGAAGAAAAGTCCAGACACCGAACTATGGGAATACACGGTCGCTTTCGTCTGCAATAAGAATGTCTTACTAGTGCAGACATAGCCTCGGATCCATCCATCACGCATTAGGACCATCTTGGCTCTCTTGGCTCCCGCTTGGCGCGATAATGGACGAGCACCGGAAGACGCCGGCGGCCCAGACGCATCTCGGGAAGGAAAAGAAGGACGAGGACGCGGAAGGTGGCCATGAAGATATCGGGAACAATTCTCCTCGGATGTCTCGCCCGCTCGCACTTGTACGGGACAGACGTTGCTGATGGATCGGAAGGGTGGAAGTGAGTTGGCGCCGGGAGTCGGTAAAGACGGAGAGTTGGCGCTAAGGGTCGGTGGCGGGTGGGAGGGCGGTGATGATCGCTTCCCACCCCGGCGGCGGACTGCACCCCAGAGCAAGCCGCTGACGATGGGGCCGTGTGGGAGGTGGGAGGTGGGAATTGGGGGAGGCGAGCTGGGGAGGCGTACATGTGCTGCAACCGCTGCTTCTAAGTGGTTGTTGTCACCAGGGATCTTATCTTGCAAGAAGGGGGTGACCATAGAACGCATCCCTGCTGAGGGTTTCTCCAGATTACGACGCCTGGGGATGACAACGCGATGGAGTCATTCTTTCAGTGTGTGTTGTAGAATTACCTGGACTGGACAAATGTTGGTGTTACTACGGACGTAATTGACGATGTCCGCCAAGAGGGTTTCAGCATAAACAGGCGATTAATTGATGCTGTAGAGTAAACTCCAGCCGCCTTTGATCTCCCTGTAGAGAAGTATTATCCTGGGCGTTGCAGAATAACGATGGCGGGGAACCATTCTTGACGCAGAACATACCAATGACCAGAGGGCCTGCGTCAGTCGCGTGCCCACCTTCCGCATCCATCCCAACCCAAAAAGCACGTAGGCCGGGGGTAAGGTCACCGGAGTCCATTCCGAGTCTCCGGCCCAGCGCCGACTACGCCCCACATCCGCACCCCACTTCCGGACCGGAATCGGATCGGCAGCACCGGGGCAATATGGCTCGGACACTGGGCAAACACACTGACAGCCGTTAGCCGCAGACACTCGAATAAGTCCTGCGAAGAGTTCCTGGTTTGAGATGTCGACGAATGATCAGTTTCTTGGACCGAACTCTTCACTCTGCATTCAAGTCTTTGTTGGGTTGCGAGCAGTCACCCGATGATAACCTGCCTCTCTCGCAACACTACAGCTGCATCCACCATCCCGCTACCATCCCCTAACTCCTCCAAGAAATCACCCTCGCCCAGGAGCAGCGCCTTTCCAGCACAATTCCACACAGCCCTTCCCTCCGTGTCATCCGTCGACACTAACAACCACGCCCTGGTCCAGGCGCAGTCCCCCCGGACCAGGTCCGTCGGGACCGCGACGCGTATCTGACTCTCAACGCCCTTCGCCAAGAATTCTTTCTCAAAGTGGAACGCCGTCAGGAGTGCCTGCTCACCTTGTCGGCCACACGGGATGCGCACCGCGAACGCCGAGATCCAGTAGATGGACCGCGGGTCCGTGATCCACGTCAGCAGAGCGAGGGCCGTTTCCTCCGTGATCTCTCCTTCGTCTCCTCCCCTGTCCAGAACCGTCAGAAAATCGGCTGCGTTCAGACGGAGGGCCTCGTTGACCACAAAGTCGTCAAACATGCCCGTGTTGTAGTTCGCCTGCACCGCGTCACGCTCCAGCTGCGCCCAGAGACGTCCCGCCAGACCGTGCCCGCCCGCCACGACGGCCGCGAGGAACCGCCGCCGGGACAGGTCCGTTTCCTCGTCGTCCCTGAAGTGCTCTGGCCGGCCCATGCCGGCCTTGAGGGGCGGCGGCGTGCTCCTGATGACGTCCGGGAAGATGGCGTACGTCCCGCGCAGCTCCTCCTCGGCACACACCGTAAATGAGCCCTCGAAAAAGACCAGATCAATCTCCAGCCGGCCGATGCTCGCCCCGTGTATGCCTCTGTTGCCTCCCAGACTGAACTTGGGGAGCGTCGTGTCCGCCTCTGCGACCGACCGCGCCAGCCACGACCTTTTCCCGCCCACCACCAGCGCCTCCGAGCCCGCGAACGCCAGCGGCACCTTCTCCCCGGCCGCGAGCGACAGGAGGACGGCGAGGAAGTACACCTCTTCTGGCGTCGGCTCCCGGGCCCGGAAGTACGCGAGCCCCAGCCCGATGAGATTGAGGCACACGCTCAGCCTGTCGCCGGGCATCGAGCACCCCGTCTGCGCGACGGCGTTGAACCGCGCCATGAAGCTGGCCGTCGTCGCCCCGGCCACGCGGTTGTGGCTGTCGAGCAGCGGCGACGTGCGGTTCGCGAAGCCGCCGAGGATCGGGTACAGGTGCTCGCTCGCCGGAGGGCGGTGGCCGAGCTGAATCATGACCGTCGATAGCATCGCGTGCAGCGCCGTCCACTCGAGGGAGATGGTTGCCTTGCCACCGCCGCTGCCGCCGCCGTCGTCGCCCTCGACGACAACACCCATGATGAAGACGGCGTTGTGAGCCGGGATGTGCCGTTTGTCGCTCCACGGCTCGGCGACGACAAACTCGTGGAAGCACCACGCGCGCTGCCACCACCGCGCCGCCGCGATCTTGTCGTAGATGGCCACGAGAGACGACACCTCCCCTTGGTCCCGCGGCGTCCGGTCAAAGTGTTGCGCGGGATTGCCGCCGCCGTACCTCTCGCACAGCGCCGCCTCGTCCGCCGTGAGCTCGACGTCTTCGAGGAGCACCACGAGCCGGCGGCATGACTTGTACACGACGTCCATGCACGCGATGGCGCGCTGCTTCTCGGCGTCGTCGGCCTGGTCGATGCAGACCTGGTCTATCCAGACGCCCTCGCGCGGGTGTCCCCGCTGCGCCAGAATCGCCTGGGCGAAGCGCTCGCCGACGGGCCATACCCCGCCCGGCGCCGAGGCCGACCCAGGTGTTCCCGGCCAGTCTGGGCTGTGCCAGCTGTAGCTTACGGCGAGGTATTGTCTGATGGCGAAGGCGCCGTCGAGAGGGATGCCGGACGGGCTTAAGCAGAGGAGGCGGAACGGCGTGTCGAGGATGACGCCGGACGTGCGCCGCGGGAAGTGCTCGGCGACGTCCGGGGACCATGCGCGGAGGTTGCGGAGGATGAGGTCCGCCTCGTCGCGGCCGCGGTCGAGCCGCCCGATGGCCTCTGCGAAGATGCTGGACTTGTTGCGCCTTGTCAACGTGAGCTTGAAGAGGTCGTGTGAGAGCTGCTCGGCTCGCAAGGTGTCCTCCGCCTCTGCGGGCGAGAACTCGACGAGTTTGCTCATGTTTGTCATGACCGCGTCGACGGATGGAGGGTTTGGGCGATGGGCCGTCAGTCAGGCCATCCATCCGAGCTGTGTTTTCTCCACATACACACCCCTGTCAAGCATCCAAAGCCTCTAACCCATTTGTGCATAGTCGAGGGCGCTGGTGGCTAGCTACTGTAACAGTTGGTGGTTATTTGTCTCGTTACTTGCATGAGTTGGCTTGGTTCGGCTGTTTAGATTTGTATTGTGTAGGTGGTTTAGTATCCTCGAATAGCTCTAATGCCACCGGGAACGATGTTGATGACCAGCACGAGATTCAAACTTTGAAGACTTCCTCAGGCTGGCAGCTGGATGTCATAGGTTACTGGCTATGATAAATGACCTCAATGTAAAAAGAGACCCTAAGACAATACCTGACTTCTCACTGTGCTTCGAGATCGAGCAATCGTATTCCGTGTTTTGTTTACCGACTTTGGGGGAAAAGGGGAGGACTTGACAAAGGATGGAACACACCCCAACGACGACCGAGGATCCAGAAACAATGGCCCAAGTTTGGCACAAAGGGGTTCTTAAAGCAGCTCGGAGGGGGTTCTTGGAGGTTGTCGAGCATAAAACTGCCCGTGATTGCTATTGCAACCGTCCACTTCGTATCACTCATTCTCTCGAATCACATCCCATTTCCTCTCCAATCTGCAGCCCCTCTCTCTCTTTCCCATGCTATGTTTTAATGGCAACAGTTTTATTTGCATTGATGGTTCCTCGAGGCACAAGATCCCTTGAACTGTGCACGTATTTCGGGAAGCCCCCGACGGAAACATCCGTCGCTCAGTCTCGCTTCTAGATCCTCGGAAACAGAACCCAGTGGGAGATGTGGGGAGATTGATGTTATAGTTGGACAATGTTGTTCCTTGTATCCGTACGGAATATCAGTAGATAATTAATTCGTACTGCCGTTTATAGAAGAATCGTATGTCAAACCTAAACTAATGAGTAACCTCGCTGCTAGAGTTGGCTGAGCTTAGTTTCTCCCAACTTCCCATAGGCTTGGGTCAAAAGGTTCTGCTAAGGCGAGGCATTATGGTGGAAGATTCCATATCAAGCATACGAGAGGCGTATGACATGACCCAAAGCTTACTCGACCTTGGCAACAATGCTCACTCACACCTTGATCCAGGCAACCGACCCGACCCCCATCTTGCGAGTCTTGCAGACCCTTGCCAAAAGGACGAATATCATGCCCAAAATCATGCAGCTCCCGGCGAAGGCCTGGGCACCCACATACCCGCCCCCCATCGCGTCGATGATGGCCCCGGCAATCGGCGACCCGGTCAGCGACGCGAAGCTGACCACCGTGAAGACCATGCCCATCCTCGTCCCCTGCTTCTGCGGATCCGCCGTCAGGCTGCTGAGCACCGACGGGAACAACGACTGGACGCCCCCGACAGCGAACCCATAGAACACGGCCCAGACGTACAGCCCCGTGACGCTGCGCACTCCTATCCAGCAGAACATGACGGTGCCGGTCATGCAGGCCATCGGCGCAAAGATGTTGATCGTGCCGATGACGTCGCCGATCTGAGCCGGGATGATGCGCCCGAACGCGCCGACGCCGTTGAGGACGAGCAGGAGGTCGAGCGAGTCGGTGTACGATAGTCCCAAGACGTCGCGGGAGAAGGCGGCGAGGTAGTGGAAGGCAAAGTAGGTTCCCCAGAAGCACTGCCTGCTCGTCAGAGGAATGTCCCCCCCATTGTCATCAGAAAATTGTCATGAGAACGAAGTTTCCTTACCATGAAAGCTCCCACGGCGTAGAAGCTATACTCGGACTCCCTGAAAGCGGCCCACTCCACCAGCGGCGCCGCCTTCCGAGGCGGAATCCTGGTCTTGACGAGCAGCCCGGCGACAACCAGCGTCACCAGCTGGATCAGGGCTATCGAGCGGATCGTCCAGCCCAGCCCGATCCTCGGCAAAAGCTGCCGGACCATGCTCGGGAAGGCCAGCCCGCCCACGACAGACCCAGCCGCGGTGATGCCGAAGGCTAACGAGCGACGCTTGGCGAAGTAGGTCGACGTGACGGCCATGCAGGGGCAGAAGAGGCAGCCGTTCCCGAGGCCTAGGCAGATGCCCTGGGCGAGGAAGAACTGCCAGTACGTCGTGCAAAAGGAGGCGGCGACCATGCCGAGGACGACGAGCAGGAAGCCAGCGGCGAAGAGGGGCCGGAAGTAGCCCATGTCCGTCCAGCGTCCAGTGAAGGTGCCGACGAAGAAGAGGAGGAAGACCTCGAAGGAGCCGATCCACGAGATGTCGGAGGGCGAGCGGGAGAAGAGGGTTGTGAAGTATGGCTGGAAGACGCCGAAGGAGTTGGCGACGCCCCTGTGGACCCTGTTAGCGGTCCGGGATTCGGTTGCAGGGCCGAGAGTGTCATGTTGATGGCTTACCAGGTGTTCATGGTGACGAGGAGCGTGCTCAGGACTAGCAGATGTTGTCAACACATGAACAGCGTGATGCGAATCTGCTTAGCTTACCGACCAGCCATGCTCTCAAGCCACCGTCTGGCGGCGCATCGATGACTACGCTGGGTCGTGAAGTGCTTCTGTTGATGCTTGCGAGGTTTTTGTCTGGCGACTCGGGATCATGGTACCGGCTGGGGAGACCGAGAGCATTACTTGCACCAACTGAGCGATGCTCATGTTGAGTTGTATTTCGTTTCTCTGACATTGTGGACGAATGACAAATCGCCCAAAGTGCTTTTTTCTCTTCAGTTCTTGGAGGCAGAGTGGACTCGATATGAACCAAGAGATCGCTCAACAAAGCTGCCCTGATACAGATGATACGATGCAGAATCAAGCGAGGCAAGCCAGGGCAAAAAGCGCTATCACTACAAGATCCGAGGTTGCAGCGACCAACAATTCCGGCCTAGACCAAGGGGAAATCCCGTTTAATAAAGAACATCTTCCCGCGCCAAGCAGACGCCGGCCCGGGGGTCGGGGGCCCCTAGGGGAGTGAATTCTCTGACCTCGGACACCCACCCTCCCCATTCCCGGCGAAAGACTCACTCGGCCCAGTTTATTTAAGGGCGTATCCCCCCCCTCCTCTCAGAGAGTTTCAATTATCAATTCAATCCAAAAGCGAAATTGCGTCCCTCGTCTTCTGGGACGCCCTCTTAGTCACCGGTGCAGCGGGCATCGGCAGTCCATCGGCCGACGAGCCCTCCGACGGCGTCTTTGACGAAGGATCTTGGCTGGGCAAATGTTAGTCCACCAATCATTCGGGCATAAAATTTGTAAAATGTCTTACAGCCCTCTGGTATGGATTAGAAATCATCTTGCTGTACTCTAGTTTGCTTAGCAACGATCTTGCTTATCAATGAGTCTTGTCTGTAAACATCGTGGGCAGACGGCGAGCTAGGTGTTGGCGTTGCGTAATGATACCCTTTTTTGTTCTCAAGACGGTTTGAACGGCTTCACTCCATCCAGATGAAGTAGGCTGTACGTAATATACTTATACTATGAGTGTCTTGTAAATGTTGGATGTTGTTTTGCTTCTCAAGTACCCCAATGACCTTTAGCCCCATTCGAGGCCCCCATGCCATCTTTGCATAAGATACATCATCCGTCGAGTACATGCTGGAGTTTGTCAATCTCATGATATCTCTAGTGTGCATAGGTGATGAAATACACCCTTTTTTGAAGCTAGCTGGAAACAAATTGACCGTCCACATTTAGATTCCTCGCTTCAAACCCGAGCTCAGCAATTTTGTCCCACTCGACCGGCTTGCGCGTAGTAATACTTGGTGAGTTCCTTGCCGATGCCACTTTTTGACGATGCAGCCGGTTTGGTAGAATCTGAATGTTTTGAAACAGCTGTTCATTGGCACATCGACTAGAAGGTGATCACTCAGAGAAGGGTACGGCTCATATTTCAGAATGTCATGGCGTCGAAAACTCTCCGCGCCTTCAGGATAACGGTCTCTTCTCTGCAAGATGATGATTAGGTACTTCGATGAGCCCCTTCACAATTGTCCCCCTCGCTCTGTGTATGTAACCAAATATGTCTCTCATCTTATATGTAAGCCAATTAGATAATTAAAGAGAGAGGTCAAATAATCCTAGGTTGTTCCGGTCTTTTTTGCAAACAACTCTTCAGGGTCGTACGACAATTCCGAGTTCACGCCACTCCCATCACATCAACACCAGAATGTCAGATCTTGAAGTCAAAGTGGAGTGGGACGGCGACATTTACGATGTCTCTTCTCCTTTTACCCTTCTCGGCTCTCAGACATCGACAGGGCAGACAAAGCATCGTTTCCAGGAAGGCGAAGCTCCATCTAACGCAGCCAAGGTCCCCAAGGCATTTTTCCAAGAGCTCGCTGAATTCCTACATCTCAAGAATCTTGCAGACTTGGTTGCGCTGCCGCTCTTGGATGGCCCAAGAGACTGGACCAAGACTGAGCTCCTGGTTGGGCCACAGGGCACTCTGATGATGGACACTAAGGATGTCCTCGGGTTCGAGTCCGCACAAATTACGACAAGTTGGTTCTTCCAGGTGGGGGATGATGGGGTTATTTCTTGCAAGAGCAACGACGTGTATGCTGCCAAGAAGAACACCCACGCAGTCTTCCAGGATTCGAAGCCTCTTCCGACTGTGGAAGCATTGAAGGCGGTTTTCGAAATGCACAGCACAGCTTTCACTCCTCGAATGCTGGGTTATCTAGTCACGTACGAAACTTGGTGAGAGCTGAAGTGTCATGTCGCATTTCTGACCTCGCAATCGATCCAACCTTTCGTACCTCGGCTAGTCAATAACTTCTCCCCAATCCTACGAGCCGAGCCAAAGTCGACCAGAATGGGTCTACTATCCTTTGCCACGAGAACATTTGTGGGGTTGAGGTCGTTATGGGCCAGCACGAGTCCAGTGATGTAGCCCCGTCGCACATGGCAACCATGGTATCCAACGATGCTTGGGTGGGGTTGGCTACCCAGCACTTCCATTGCTTCTGCCTCATCCGCCAATCCCTTGGGGAGAAGATGTACGACTTTGTGCTTTGAAAAAATATCGTACAGCGCTAGCCTAGGCCGCTTGACGAAAACGTCGGGTGGGAGCTCCTCGAGAGCCTTAGTGAGAGTGAGGCCTTGGGGCCACCGGGGAAAGATTTCCTCGTCAGGAATACGAACAAGGGAGTCGGCGGCATGCTGAAATAAGATGTCCACCTTTGGTTTGTTCAACTGGCCGTAGTATATCATGTCGTCTTACACCGTTGCGAACATGGTATATTGGAGGTCTCCCGTGTCCTCGTCGACTTTCTCAGACACCCAAAGCAATTCCTCCCAATTGGTAATCTGCGGCGCCATGGCGAAGGGATTTCCAGGTAAGTAATAGAATGAGTGAAAAATTGCATTGTATGGTCTGGTCAGCTCTCCGGTAATTCGAGTCACGTATCTTCTAGTGGCTGGGAGTTAACGGAGATTGGTCATGTACGATCTGACAGGTAATTATCTATCAACAAGAACTTCTGCCCAAAAGGCATCTACCCCACTTATCAGGAGTAAATTCGCATCTTTGTTTAGGTAATATTGGAACTATTAATAGGATGGATCTAGCTACCTAAAAGTAGGCTTTTCTATATTAAGGGATATAACCGAAATTAAATGAGCCTACAACTAGTAAGAAAGAATCTCTTAATTATAAACATATACTTAAGTTTTGTTGAGAACAAATTCACTATCAGCTAGTGCAGCAGTCTCCCTTGAAATTTGTTTTTGTTCTTCTCTCGAGTCTTCTTCCAGCCCTAAGATATGTCTGACAGACACGTGTTTCCTCACGAAAGCCCCCGCGCGGGAGGCCGTCGTGTTAGAAAAAGCCAAGTTATACGCAGGGTTGAATGGCACGACCTATGTCAAAGGCGACTCTTGACTCGAATTCGAAGAGGCCTGGGATGGATTATTGAGTGGCAGGAGATGTCTTTGTCGAGGAAAAAAAGATTAAAGAGAAAAAAAAAAAGACAAGTGTTGAGAGCATTCAGACAGCGATAAACATCCGCGTCAACGATGTCTGGCTCACGAGAATGTGCAGCAACGCGAGCACGGCTGTGAATTTCAACGGTGGCAAGGGAGGGTACGTCGTCGGCATGCTCGAAAGTTCTTATCATCTGCAATATTTGTTGAGACGCTCCAAAAGTTCTGTCCTATGCTTTCCTTCATCGCCGTGCAGCTTTTCCCCATCCCCTCGATTACCGATGCGGCAGAGAACGATTCGGATCGGCAATACGCTGGACCTCTACCCGAGTGCAAACCCATTCTCTCGCCGCAGACGGGCGAGCTGATCCCCATGCACATCGACCAGTGTATCGACCAGGTCACCAGGCTGTCAAGCGCCTAACCGACGTAAACGGGCATGGCCCCGGACTGGATCGACTATCACCGTAAGCCCTCGCTCGGTTTCAACGTCGAGCACGAGCGCGTCAACGGGGAAGAATCCTCCGGCGGTAGAAGAAACACTGGTATGACATCAAGGAGACGAACCAGTTTCACCCCCAGTTTGTTAGGTCCCCCCACTTGACAGTCACCGCCCCGGGACGTAAAAAGGAACCTAAAACTTAGTGTTTGCTGACGAAGACGTGAGGTTGTGTATCGTGGTATAGGCCATATTGATTAGTCTACGAACCCTAGTCCTCGTAAGTGAAGTTACTGTCCGGAAAGTATTTCCTCAATAGCAGAATCCGTGTTGTCATAAATCCCGGCGCGACACGTTAGTCGTGGATCAAACATGGCGTACAGTCTGTGCATTCCACTAGCAGGTCCTCAAATCCCCAAATTGACCCTATGCGAAGAATGTAGTTTCTCAACTTGGGTCAGATATCGTAGTTCCTCTGTCAAGAAGTATATAGAGACCATGGTTGTTGTTGTTATAGCTCATCACCCGGCAAGATTCTATACGTGTTGCTTGCGAGTACTTGTCTTCCAAGTCATTTGCCTTATTCACAAAGATTGAGATCTAACACTTGAAATAATGAATTCTAGACAGATTAAATTCCAGACATATGTCTTCCAGTCAGGCAAAACGATATTTACAAACCAAGGCAAAATGGGCAAAAAACCCTCAGGTTGCAGCGTGTAAGATTCTGCCACTTTCCACTCTTTCCACATTTTTTAAAGTCTATTTAGAGCTAGTAGAGGAATATTCTATCCATTTAGTCGGTGACAGTAAACCTCAGGCTTAAAGTCGAAGCGTCGTGGTGTTTATCAAAAGCAAACCCGTCATCACCTCCCCATACTGCAACCTCTGCAATCTTCTTCGTTCCAAGAATCGCTTTATGCTGGATAAGGAATAAAGCTGTACCTACACCGTGGGTGGTTCCTAGTATAGCCATTCCCGGGATTGTGTCCATTGGAAATATCGCTCTCTCATTCCACCCGGGTACAGACTGATAGTTTGCCTGGCGGAGAGCCTCCATGACAATGTCAAAAGTAGGCTTATAAGTGACGTGAGCACGATAAATAAGCTTAATCTTGCTGGGGTGAACGCCTTTCTTTTGGCAAGCTTGCAGCCACTGGAAGTAGATGATATCAGACAGCTGTTCTAGTTCTGGAATAGACCCCAACCCAGTCTCGGCTTGCTCGTAGCGGGGACTGAAATTCTTGTCGAAAATAATGGCGCCGGATTTTGGGTTAAGGACGTTTTGGTAATAAGCGTTTGTAGGCTAGAAGGCAAAGGGTGTTAGCACCGGTTTAAGGAGCAGAAATGTACCAACAAAAGCACTTACGTCTCCGACCTCCTTATTGCGTAGGTAGAACCTCTTCTCGTGTTTGTAGGTGGACAGGGCGTGCTCCATCGGATCTACCGGGTACCTCGGGTCTGCAAACACGTTGTCCAAAGTGTTTCCGAACCCGGGCGAGACTTCAAATTGATCAAAGTTGTCGTCACTGCTGTCGCCAATGTCTTCGGTGCCAAAGGGGGCCCAGTCCATTTGGCGAGTCCATCCCCAATACTCCACCCACCGAGGGTCTTGCCACGGGCTGGCGACTTTGACTCCTCTGTTTCTCTCGGTTGCGGCCGAGTCGCTCAATGGCATAAGTGACATGAAATAGCGACCCTTCTGGACACGGCCTTCGAAGGTATTAAGGAAGGTTGGGAACTGTCCCTGGACTCGCTTGGCAAGCGGCTTGTCGATGGAGGGGAGGGTTCCTTTCATGTCATCTTCAACTGCTGGCATGGGGGAAGCCCCGACTAAAACAGCGTGAAGCAGCACCAATGACAGCAGAAGGCGACCGCTCATCGCTTGAAGAAAAGAAGGAATAGGGCTAGACATTACGGATTGTAACCGATAAATTCTTCTGGGAAAAGGATGAGGGAGAAGGAAAGATGCGCTGGACGAGAGATGTAATATGTCGACGACTTATTGGTAAATCAAAGGACCTGCTTCTAAGCGACTCCCCTAAAGGCCTGTGTCTATTTTGGTGCAAGAAAATGGTCCAAAAGTGGGTGCTTTTAGTGATTTCATCGGGCCCATCAATGAAAAAATTAATCACTAGTTATAGTAGATGTCACTAGTTATAGTAGATGTGTCCTGAAAAGTACACAAGATTGGGGAGCTCAAAATCGGCCTTACATCTGTTCTTTGTCGAGCGAAAGACTGAGTGGTCCACTATATCAAAATGAAGCTATCCTACTATCCAAGTGCAAGAACTAGTAGTCCCTTGGCAAGTGTAAAGTCTATTTGCTCCCGGTGGGGTAGCTTTACTTCCAACCCTTGGCCGTTGGCAATCTTGACTTGCTAATCACCGCGCATGCCACGCGTGCCGCGGGATCAGATGCGAGCGGGACGGAGGTTCAATCTACCTGGTCGACGACGAGTCCGCCACTGAGTGTGCCATCATTAACGAGCCGCGCAGGCGCCCCCGGCAGAGTCATCTGCGCCAACATGCGCCACCATCTGATCTGATGCATAGAATCTTCCGCTGGCGCGAGCAGTTTTGCGCGCCCCTTCTGGGGACCAGGTAGCTCGGCCAGCCCGAATAGGAGAGGGACCATATAAAGCACTATCCCATCAACCGCAGCAAGGCCCCATGGACGAATGGCGGCGTGGGCGTGTGAGATGAGATGGGGTTCGATGTAGGGAAATTTAATAAAAACAAGTCAAGGTACCGCAAATCCGGATATCACCACAGCTAAGGTCTCTTGGTGGTCCTTAGACCTTTAGGTGCCTAAAGCTTTAGCAGCCTTAGTAGTTCAGCTTATTGGCCTTAGGGGTCTGGGTGTACTGTGGAGAGAAGTGGAATTTAAAATGGAGATTGGGGCCCTACATCGCCGCGGTTGAGGGGATATGGTTGTGTGACTCTCATCTTTTTGAATGTGTGATAACTCAACGGTTTCGTAATTAGGTTACTTATACCCTGCGTTGTGAAGAGTAGAGAGATGTAATTGGCTAGAAAAAATAAGGAAGTGTGGCACTTACTATTCTGAAGTAAAAAGGGCAAGTGCACTGTTATTAAAAGGAGTGCACAGACTAGATTATGCAGCAATCATTCATGCACGGGGGAATCACCTCTTGGTTCGGCCCGAATGATTCGGGGCCGGACGAGCCAGTTTGCCGAAGGACTTTGTTGAAATCCCCGAGGCCAAACACGTGACATGGATATAATACCCGTGGTGCCCAAACCCAGCTGTCGACGCAGTTGTCAACTTGCAAATCAGGTCTTGGGGGCAGAGGGGAGGGATATATAACCACCCCCCCGAATGGTCGGTGGTGGTGCCGCACCAATCGAGTCCTCGTCTGGGTCTAGTGTACGATGAGATGCGGGGAAACCTGGCCATAGGTTATTGTGTCCGGGGTTGATCTACATGAGTCTCTTTGATGGATGTAACCTCACCGTCGCTTCATGACGAGGAGGTTGTACGAGCTGGTCCAAACTGGTCGAACGCAACTGGGAAAAAGCAGAGATCAATGTGATCGGTCTCTCTAGAACGTACATAAAGTGACAATAACCCTCTCGGGCTCCATGTTCAACGTTATTGTAGTCGAGAAGTGAGACTCATCAGGCTTGTTGGACACTTGTGTTTATGCCGGCTCGTATCTATAACCATCAACTTCACTCTCGCTCACCACGAATGCCAACATGTGGTTCAACACGGGAACACTCAAAGGGCTGGCGATCCTCGCCTTCACCATGGCCCTCCCACCCTCAACTGACGCTCAAGCCGTTCCGCCAGTCAGCCAGGAAATGGGCGTCTCTGCTTGGCCCTTTGACCTGAGCCAGGTCACGCTGAGCAGCGGGCGCTTCCTCGATAACCAGGCCAGGACGCTGGCCTACCTGAAATGGGTCGACGTCGAGAGACTGCTGTACAACTTCCGCAAGAACCACGGCCTGTCCACGAACAACGCCCAGGCCAACGGCGGCTGGGACGCGCCAGACTTCCCCTTCCGAACTCACTTCCAGGGGCACTTCCTCAACGCGTGGGCGTACTGCTACGCCCAGCTGCGGGACGAGGAGTGCAAGGACAGGGCGGTCTACTTCGCGGCCGAGCTGAAAAAGTGCCAGGAGAACAACGACGGGGCCGGCTTCAACACGGGCTACCTCTCCGGCTTCCCCGAGTCCGAGATCGACGCCGTCGAGAAGCGCACGCTCAACAACGGCAACGTGCCGTACTACGCCATCCACAAGACCATGGCCGGCCTGCTCGACGTGTGGCGGCACATCGGCGACACCAACGCCCGCGACGTGCTCCTCGCCATGGCGACGTGGGTGGACCTTCGCACGGAGAAGCTCACGTACGCCCAGATGCAGGCCATGATGAGCACCGAGTTCGGCGGCATGAACGAGGTCATGGCCGACATCTTCCACCAGACGGGCGACGGGCGCTGGCTCACCGTCGCCCAGCGCTTCGACCACGCCGCCGTCTTCGACCCCCTCGCCGCCAACCGCGACGGCCTCAACGGCCTGCACGCCAACACCCAGGTGCCCAAGTGGATCGGCGCCTCGCGCGAGTACAAGGCGACGGGGACGGCTCGGTACCGGGACATCGCCCGGAACGCGTGGAACATGACCGTCGCCGCGCACTCGTACGCCATCGGCGGCAACAGCCAGGCCGAGCACTTCCGGCCGCCCGGCGCCATCGCCGGCTTCCTGGACGAGGACACGTGCGAGGCATGCAACACGTACAACATGCTCAAGCTCACGCGGGAGCTGTGGCTGACGAGCCCGGGCACGACGACGACGGCGTACTTTGACTTTTACGAGAGGGCCCTCCTCAACCACCTCCTCGGCCAGCAGGACCCGTCCGACGACCACGGGCACGTCACCTACTTCACGCCCCTGAACCCGGGGGGCCGCCGGGGCGTCGGGCCCGCGTGGGGCGGCGGCACGTGGAGTACGGACTACGACTCGTTCTGGTGCTGCCAGGGGACGGGGCTCGAGACCAACACGAAGCTGATGGACTCCATCTACTTCTACGACGCCTCGGCTCTCTACGTCAACCTCTTCATCCCGTCGGTTCTGGAGTGGACGCAGCGCGATGTCACCGTGACGCAGACGACGGAGTTCCCACGGGATGACACCACCACGCTCAAGGTCGTCGGCGCCGGCACGTGGTCGATGCGTGTCCGCATTCCATCGTGGGCGTCCGGGGGGGCCCAGGTGACGGTCAACGGACAGGCGGTCAACGCGACGGCCGGCACGTACGTGTCCATCAACCGTACCTGGGTCCCGGGCGACACGGTCGTCGTCAAGCTGCCGATGAAGCTGCATGTCATACCGGCCAACGACGACCCCACCGTCGCGGCGTTGGCGTTTGGCCCCGTCATCCTAAGCGGGAACTACGGCAGCGAGACGCTTTCGACCACGCCCGCGCTGAACTTGACCACGGTGAGGAGGACGGGGACATCTGGGCTGGAGTTTACGGCGACGGCGGGCGGCAAGACGGTGGACCTCGGCCCGTTCTACGAGGCGCATGGGTTCAATTATAACGTGTACTGGTCTATCGGCGGGAAGCTGCCAGCGTGAGAACGGGACAGACTGGATGTTGAGTAGGCTGTGATGTGAAACTTGATCTGGGGAAACGTTCATTTTCACGACGTATTTTTTAAATAAATCGTTCTTCTAAAGAGCTACACTGTGAGTACCTTGCTGGGAATATTAGCCCGGTTCTTCGGCCTCCGACCACGGCCACGGCTAAGTCTGCAAGTCCTGCCCGTCCCGGGCCGCCTTCACCCTCACGCACAGCGCGTTGACCCGCAGATACCGCTCGAACGCGTCCCCGCCGATGACGAACGGGTGCTCGGGGTCGTCCGCCCGGCGGTGCTCGAGGAGGTCGAAGTGGTACAGCGCGCGGTCCTGGGTCTGGTGGTTCGCGATGAGCGTGTCCACTCCGGCCTCGACCCGCAGGTCGGCGAAGCGGTTCAGAGAGGCGATCTGCTGGTCCTTGGCGGCGGCGGCGGAGGGGATGCCCACGCCGCCATAGAAGCCGGCCGTGTGCGCGCGGCCGCGGTCGTAGATGGGGAAGATGGAGGACAGCGTCCCCGGCGTGTGGCCGGGCGTCACGTAGAACGTGAAGGTCACGTTGCCGCCGAACGTGAGCTTGTCTCCCTCGGCGATGGTCTGATCCCTGATGGGGCCGTCCGCCTCCGTCTCCAGGGCGTCCCAGGCGGCTGCTGCGGCGTACGTGGCGGGGCGGAAGGTGTCCTGAATCCAGCGGGCGCCGCCGTAGTGGTCAAAGTGCTCGTGGGTGATGACGAGGTGCTTGATATCACTTCCCGTGAACCCGAGGGTCTCCAGGTTGGGGATGAGGATGTGCTCGGCCTCGGCGGCGTTGTTGAGGGCGTCGAAGACGACGAGCCCGTCGCCCGTATCGTACGCCCACGCCGAGACGGCGCTCTGGCCGATGAAGTAGAAGCGGTCAAAGACCTCGCGCGGGGCGACGAAGCCGGCGGTCTGCGACGCCGAGGAGAGTTCCGGGTAGACCTGGCCGAGGATGCAGCGGTGGGCGAAGTAGGCGTATAGGTCCGCGCCGGCGAGGGCGCGGGCCTCGGCCAGCCATTTCGTGACGTTGTCTCTCTGTTCGTTGGGGAAGGTGGTGATGTTGAAGAAGTCTTGGAACTGGGCGTGGGCGAGACCGGTCCAAGTTGCGAGGAGGCCGCACAGCGTGACGATGTTGGCTTTCATAGCGAATGGCGAGGGACGAGGGAGAGGGTGTTTGGTGAAGTAACTACACTATAGTCCACGCAGGCAGCTTCTACGAGCTCCTCGTGGGTGAATCCGGGGGCCATCGCAGAGCTGTTTTATACACACCATGATTGTTGACCGCCGAATACATGTTCACGGCCAGAGAATTGTTTCATTGTTTACTTGCCGAGAATCCTTAACCGTGCGGGGTCCGGTTGGATCTGCCAAGGCAGACTGGGGTGACGATCGAAAGGTGAGGTTGCATCTGGATCCCAAAGCAGCTGTTGTATAATATTGTCACCGATCCACCGGCGACGGGGGGTTAGTCGGACCCGAGAAGGATTAAAATCCGATGGACCGGAAAAGGAAAAAGGAGGCGGCGGGCGGCGAGGGGCAATGAGGGGGAATCGAGACCGGCATTGCTGAGCGGAAGGATTGTCGAAGGCACCGAGAGTCATGAAGCCGGGTGACGATCTCCGAGGTTGCCGGGTTGTGCGTGCTTTGGTTGTTGTGGTACCGGTGAGAATGGTTCTTGACGGAAGATTGGCTTACAACCATTAATCAGTCACATCTCCTTGTGTTTCCTCTTTTTCGACTCTCTCACCGGGCGTTCGAACAGCGTCAAACACAGTCGGAGTAGTCAATGACACCATTTTCCATCCAAGGCATCTTGTCGAGACTCATTGTTCAAACACACTGGAAAGATAACAAATAATACAGCGTTTAGACTATGTCACATTCTATAACAATTACAACTCGCTTTCCATGGTATCACGATAATTTCCAATCTCCAGGTCCTCTACTCGCAGCACGATGCAACTCCCAGCCTTCTTCACGCGGCCACGATTCCCAACTTGCGAATCATATCCGCATACCAAGCCTGCAAGCAAACGTGTCAGTAACTCTAGCCACAGCCATACCAGGACCCAAAAGGAGGCAAAGACGATAAAGAGAGAGAGAGAGATGAAAGAAGAATGAAAGGGGGTTAAGCTTACCGACTCGGCACCGGCGCCAATGGCCTTGACGCCCAGCTTCTGCGCGATCCACGGCGCCTCGATCTTGCGCGCGTACACCTTGGCGTCGTCGTCGCCGACGTCGGCGGCGAGGATGGTGTTCTTGGGCAGCGCCGGGTTCAGCACGGCGGGGCGGCCGAGCCCGATGAGGTCGCAGCCGTTGTTGGCGAGCGCGGCCTCCATGCCCTGGCGGGACCGGAAACCGCCCGTCACCATCAGGGGCACGTCGGGGAAGTCGCGGCGGATGGCGCGGGCGAACTCGAGGAAGAAGGCCTCGCGGGCCTTGGTGCGGTCCGACTTCTTCTCGTCGGCGACACCGGTGGCCATCTGTATAGGGGGAGAAACGAGCGTGTGTTAGTCGTGTCATATAAGTGATTTGGTATTGTCAACGACAACGAAAGAAGGAGAAAAAGGTAGGACTCACGACAGGGTCCTCGTATGATCCACCGCTGACCTCCAAAAAGTCGACGCCGGCCTCGGTGATCAGCCTCAGCTGCTCGATGCAGGCGTCCAGCTCGTCGCGCGACTGGTGGTCGACCGAGTTGAACTTGATGCCGACGCAGAAGGACGCGGGCACGGCGGCGCGGACGGCGCGGACGATGTCGACGACGATCTTGGCGCGGGCCGCGGGCGAGCCGCCGTAGGCGTCGGTGCGCCGGTTGATCTTGTCGGACATGAACTGGGCGAGCAGGTAGCCGTGGGCGGCGTGGATCTCGATGCCGGCGAACCCGGCGTCCGAGGCCAGCTTGGCCGTCTGCGCGAAGCGGCGGACGACGTCGTCGATCTCGGCGACGGTCATCTCGCGCGGCGTGCCGAAGAGCAGCGAGTTGAGCAGGCGAGGGATCAGGCCGGCGCCGAGGTCCAGCGGCACGGCGCTCGGCGCGATGGTCTTCTCGAAGCGACCGCGCTTGCCGGCGCCCAGGGGCGACTGTCGCCCCGGGTGGTTGACCTGGACGATGGTCGGCGTGCCGTTGCGGTTGCAGACGGCGGCCCAGGCCTTCCAGGCCTCGAGCATGCGCTCGTAGGGGATCTTGTCGTTGTAGGCCGTGTCCTTTGGCTGGCCGAGGTACCTGAGGTCGACCTCCACGTTGCCTGGACACACCGAGGTTAGTAAGGGGGGGCGGGGGGGGCGGTTGTTGTTGCTGCACGGGGAGTCCCGAGCGAGTCTAAGTCGTCGGGACTCTGTGTGGAGTTGTGAGTTGTGAGTTGCTTACCGGTCATGACGAGTCCCCAGCCGCCGTCGGCCCATTCGCCGTACGGTGCGTGGATGGCTTTGGAGGGAAGTCCCTCCTTATCCGCCCAGTTCTCGGCCATGGCGGCTTTGGTCAGGCGGTTGGGCAGAGTGAGGCCGCATTTCAGCGTCAACGGTTTCGCGATGGCCGAGTTCGACATGATGGTTCTAGCCAATTGGGTTGACTCTTGTCTATTTGAGTGAGGGTGTTGTTGATGTTGTCAAGTCACACACAGTAAAGCTAGTTGCGATTCGAAGGCTCTTTGGTACGAGAGAGAAAGTCTTCTTCTATGGGAGCAGAAACGAGAGTTGCCAGTTGAATGTGGCTTTGTGTGAAACCACCTTCATGGCTCTCTTGTGGTCAGTCACTTAAAACAATTTTATCAACTCGGCCCGTTTGAAGAACAGCGGCAATTGCAGGTCCACTCAACCTCCACAATAAGGAGAGAAAATCTGATGAGAAACTAGACTCGTCCAGAAATGATTACAAAGACAAAAAGTCGCCGCCAAACTCGGCGGGGATCCACCAAACCGGGCCAAAATCACCCCGGGGGAGGGGGGGGGGTTGTTGTGCGCTTGTGAATCGTCATGCCGAGGCACAACTTTGACGAACAAACCAACAAGCCAACAACCCCTTTCCCGGGGACTTAACCTAGACGCTGTTTGGCCGGATGAATAGTCCCACCGAGCTGCTAGGCTTGCCTCTAAAAGTTCCAATCAGACTGAGCGCTTGAAAGGTTTCCCTGCAATATCCATACTCCGCCGGGATCGGACATTGGACTTTTGTCCTGCCGCCGACCTTGCACACCAACTTTGGCCTACTCTCGATAACGTTAGATCAAACAACTGAAGACTAATTGTTAATGATGAAAAATCCAGACCGCATCGCATCACTTCCGCACTCCGCAAATTCGTCCCCTATCGATAACCAAGGCTGGCTGTATTAACCAGTATGTTTTCCATTTAATCTTGCTCCGCAGTTCGCCTGTCCACAGCAAGCTCGTGACTGTACTGTTTCTGTTTCCCGACGGCCTGAAATGCACTCACTAGAGGCCTTCACCGATTGACAACCGAACACGAGCAGCAGCAGCGCTTCACTCTACCACCTGCACTCGCGCGTGGCTGGACAACGGCCTGCAACCAACTCCGACTGAGTAACACAGATATCCAACCAGTTTTTGGGCGGTTTAAGCCCGAGCCATGCAAGTCGGGCTGTAAGTCAGCGCGGGACGAACCGAAGCACCTCCACTTACCGAGCCGATCTTGCCTTCGTCTTGTCGCAAGAAAGGATTCTTAGGCCGGCCGTAATGCAGGGGGGGAGAGCCTTTGCATGCCTAAGCCACTTCGCGGGCCTTGGGCTGGACCAACCTGCTACGGTGGAAACATGCAGACATCGTTGGAGATTTCCCTGGTTTGTGGGGGTGTGGTTCAGGCTGTCGGGATCAACACCTCAAGCAGAGACTCGCCGATTCTTTTGCCAGAAACTTTGCCAGCATATCGAACAATGTGGGAGCATGGAAGCTGAAATACCCAATGCTGGGTTCCAGTGGACAGATGACTATGCCCACTTCGCTCATTCTCATCCCATCCCATTCCCCTCACCGCTTACCATGGCCTCGGTTGCAAACTATAGTGCACATCTCGACGCGCCGACGATACGACCTTGCTATTTCAAAAAGCTCGGCTCATGCACACCAAACTTTGCCCAATACTCACATCACAGCGCCATGCTCGGCTTCATTACGGACGTTCCAACAATTATGCTGCCTGCCGCCGACATGATCCCGATGTAGAGACCACCCAGAAAGCATCCCATGAAGCCCACTTTCGAGGGGCGAGAAGCCGTGCTTTGAAATCACCGCCGATAGGTGCGCGTCAGCGTCAACAACCAGGTTCCCCGGATCTCAATCTCGTCTGCGTGCAGCACCTCGCGGCCCCAGATGGTCATGTCCGGGGAAGCTCTGGATCCACGTGATGCCACACCGGGGGACTAGACCGTTCAGGCTCGATTGACCAGGGTTGCGTCCTGACACTGCTTACAGGCATCCCAAGTGCAGACTTGAACTCATTCGGAGATGGTCCTCCGTCTCCCGCACCGGGGCTGGCCCCCTGCTTTATTCCCCCCTTGTCAAGTTGTCAACCCAAAAGCAGGTGGTCACATGCCCCCCCCCCTGAGTTGTATCTGGCCAGCGTGAGTCAGGGGGAACGTGGGCAGGCGCTTCCAGCGCGGCAGTGTCAAAACGACATTTATTCCTCCAGAAAATGGGCAGGGAAAGAGATTCACGAGAATGGAGCCGGTGAAGCACCGAAGAGGGCCGGCCGAAAGGCCCCGATCAGGAAGCCGAGGCTATGGGGAAGCATGGCTGTCCCACCATCACCAGGTCCCGTGAAAAAAAAGAGAGAGAAAAAAGGTCAACGCGTGGGGGGAAAAGAGCCGGTGATGGGCCGATCGTCAGGCACGCAGAAACAAGCTTAAAAGTGTCGTTCTCGGTCATTGGGCGTGGGCGTGGGCGTGACCCTACCGCTTCCCCGCGCGACTACGGCTGTCGTCTAGGTTGATGCCTGCAGCTGCATGTGCATATGCCGGATGGTGGTCTTTCGCTCTAGAACGACTATCTTCAGACTCTCTTCAGGGATACCAACTGGAGAGAAAGGGAGAGAAAGAGAGACGGGGAAACTTTGATAAAGTGCCGATGGGATGTGTCCCTGATTCTTTATGCAGACGCTGCACGCCCACACTTACTCGCTACCGACATGCCCCGAGACAGCGAGGGCATAACTAGATTGGTGGTACAGGGTTACATTCTGCATCGCAGCAGATGATGCGCTTCTTCCCCCTCCGCCAAGACATGTTCCCCTCGTTCCCAGTCTCCCCCTCCATACTCTGTTTGCAAACCGCCCCCCTTGTGAGTTTGTCTATCTGACACCGGACCAAACCTCTATAGGCGAATCTCTCAAGATGGAACACACGTAGCGAGGCCTCCCTTCGGTCCCGCCGCTATCCTTCTCAAGAGCTTGCCCGCTAGCCTAGTACTTGTCAGGTAACAGTATAACCCCTTCCAGTCATTTTCTGACATAATGGACGGGGGATGTTTGGGATCAAGACTGGGCCGGGTTTGAGATTCACCAGAAACCATCGCTCCATCACAACCTCGCCTATCAACATCAGACGAACAGACGATCTAGGCGACTCGCGGTTAGCCCGAACCACCAAATATTCATAATCACAAGCTTCTTCGAAGCACACCAAGAAGCATCAACCACTTCTTAGTTGCTTCTGGGCAGGGTAGCATCGTCTGAAAAGGGCCGTCTTCTAGCCCCTGGTCGCCTGCCCACGTTTGACGGCGGATTCCAAATGCGGGGTTCGAAAAAGGAGAAAACACCATGCACGGGATCGTGAGCCGTTCTCGGCGTCCACCCGCCCCCAGCGTGGTATCGTATCAGTGTGTCCATACACACTGCAGATGGACGGGTTCAGTAGTAAGGGAAGCGAGTCAGGCCTGCTGCACCGAAATGAAGTCCAGGACAGAGGCGTGTAGTGTACGATCCAGATTCGGAAGCTCACTAGACGGGGTCTCCTTTTTCTAATATTTAAGAAGACGTTGATTCCCAGGACAAGATGGAGAAGAAAGGGAACAGCAGAAGCAGCCAGGCTTATTTTCAAACTAGCCATTCCTTTCTCACAGCCGACTCTCATTCTCAACCTTGACTTCTTTCACAAGACAACTGTAAGTTTTCATCACTTGCTGTGGATGAACCCGCCACCTTCGCAGTCAACTAACACGACGCAGCAACATCAACATGAGCTTCACCAAGCTCATCTCGGCCCTCGCCCTCGGCCTCCCCGCCGTCCAGGCCGCCGTGCCCTCCATCCCCGGCTTCAGCCTCACCTGGAGCGACGACTTCGTCGGCTCCGCCAACAGCCTGCCCAACCCCAACAACTGGATTGTCGACACGGGCACCTCGTACCCCGGCGGCCCCGCCAACTGGGGCACCGGCGAGATCCAGACCTACACCAGCAGTGTCAACAACCTCCGCCTCAACGGCAACGGCGCCCTGCAAATCACCGCCCTCAAGAGCGCCTCGGGCGCCTGGACCTCCGCCCGCATCGAGTCCCAGCGCGGCGACTTCGTGGCCCGCCCCGGCGGCCGCATGCGCATCCAGGCCAGCCTCAACCTGCCCGTCGTCGGCAGCAACGGCATCGGCTACTGGCCCGCCTTTTGGACCCTCGGCACCGCCTACCGCGGCAACTACTGGTAAGTCATACATCCACGTCGTCCACACGGGTCATCAAAGCCCCCCGTCCGTCCCCATCCCGGGATGGGAAACAAACAGCAACAAAAGCTGTGAAGAGAGTTGTGGGCTGACGAGAACCGACTTTAACACAGGAACTGGCCCTCCATCGGCGAGTTCGACATCATGGAGAACGTCAACGGCATCGACCGCGTCTGGGGCGTCATGCACTGCGGCGTCAACCCCGGCGGCCCCTGCAAGGAGACGGACGGCCTCGTGGGCAGCCGGCAGTGCCCCAACAGCCCGTGCCAGGGCAACTTCCACACCTACACCCTCGAGGTCGACCGCACCCAGGAGCTCGAGGCCGTGAGGTGGTTTGTCGACGGCATCCTCTTCTGGCAGGTCGTCGAGACGGACCTCCCCGCCGACGTCTGGAACCAGGCCGTCCACTCGCCGCACTTCATCCTGCTCAACCTCGCCATCGGCGGCGCGTTCCCCAATAACAACCTGGGCAGCAGCACGCCGCTCGCGAGCACCGTGTCTGGGGGTACCCTGCAGGCCGAGTACATTGCCGTGTACAACGCCTGATCTGTGGGGGTGCTGGTGTGTGGTTGTTGGGGTGGGTGGCAATCATCATGAAGGAGCCTTCTTTTTTGACGGTAGCCTTTTCTTTCCTTTCGTCTTTCTTGCACATATTTTGCCACTTTCACTGTGTATATGGGATTCTGTCTGCTGTTTTGTCTCATTTGATTTACTAGTCTATGGCAGCGCTTGTGTGATGAATATGAACATACACTCGGATACCATCCGCTCACATCGCTATGCTCCATCGCGTCTGGGTTCGGTATCCCTCGGTTCCAGTAGTACGTTGCCATTTGGAGATTATCTGTGTGACACTTTACGAACCAGACGTTACTAACTTTCGAAAACGTCCAGGTTGTACGGCTAGTCACTGCAGAGGCGAAACGCCATGGACTGTGAACTGTAAAGGCCATCCATGAATGAGAACTGGAAACCGAAAACTCATCGAGGTTTCGTGTTTTTAGTAAATCAGTGTCGACATGCTCAGCTGCCGAGACATGTGTTACTGGATCAAGATCTGTTGTAAAAGTACTCATGATAACCATGCGCTGTACCTGATTGGTTGATGTCGCAGTTAATTGGGTGAAAAAGACTTTGTAAAGACTTCGAACAGCTATGTTACAGTCACTATGGATCTACTTTATTGTATTCTCGAGGAATGAGCCGCCGGATCACTATCAATGCAATCAATACCCGTAGATAACTACGTGATTCCTGCAGGCAAAGGTGACATCGGCGTCGCGAACTGAACTCAAACAGGAAGGTCTGCATCCTCTTCCCCATCCCGAGCTGGCCGGCACTCGTAGAAGAAGACTCGGCGCGTCAAGGGAACCCTGGCCGCGCTAGAGAATACGAACTTGGCGTCGTCCCGCCTGGAGAGCCAAGGGTGCTTCTTGTATCCACGCCTTCGGGGTTAAGGAGGGCAAAAAGTCCGTTTCTTTTGGTTATAAGAGAGTCTCGGAGGCGTCAACGCCTTGGGCTTGCATTCGCAGGTTTGCATCTGGTGGTTTCGTGCAGCCGGAAACAACCGGCACGATGTGGTCGAACGTCCTTCGTGGCCTGGTCCTCACAAGCCTGGCCGCATCGATTTCGGGGGCCGCGGCGAGGGAAAACCAAAACAACCCGTCGGCCGATGCAACGGATGGTTCGGATATCATCGACGACTCCTCCGACATCGTTCCCGGCGCCTATATCGTCGAATGGGAGACCGGCGCCGAAGACTCATCCAGCTTCTACCAGGACCTCGGACTCGACGTCGAACACCGCCGAGACCTCAATTTTCGGCTCTTCAAGGGCGCTTCGTTCCGCGTGCAAAACGCCTCGCACGATGGCGACGACGCGGATATCTCACGGCGCATCGCCGAGAAGCCGGGCGTGAGAAGCGTCTGGCCCGTGAGAACGATCCGCATGCCGACGCCAAAGCCGGTTGCCGTCGGGAGAAACTCGAAGCGCTCCGCGTCTGGCGTCGGAAAGCGTCAAGACGACCCGGGCGACTCGGACACGTTTACGCCGCACGTCATGACCCAGGTCGACAAGCTCCGTGCCGAAGGCTTCACCGGGAAGGGCATCCGCATCGGCATCGTGGACAGCGGCATCGACTACACCCACCCGGCTCTCGGCGGCTGCTTCGGAGAAGGGTGTTTGGTTGCCTACGGCTGGGATCTCACGGGGGACGACTACTTTCCTCCCGAGAGCCCGTCGCCGGACCCGGACCCGTACGACGACTGCGTCGGCCACGGGACGCATGTTGCCGGCATCATCGCCGCCCAGGCCAACGAGATGGGCTTCACCGGCGCCGCGCCGGACGTCACGCTCGGCATGTACCGGGCCTGGGGCTGTAGCGGGTTGACCACCAACGACGTCCTCCTGGACGCCTTCAACCGTGCGTTCGAGGACGGGAGCGATATCATCTCCTGCTCCGCGGGCTATTACACGGGATTCGCCAACGATCCGTGGGCCATCGCCGCGTCGAGGATTGTGGCCCAAGGCGTGCCTGTCATCGTGTCTCCGGGAAACTCGGGTCGATCCGGCCTGTTTCTGGCCGCCTCGCCCGCAACGGGTGTCGAAGTCACGGCTGTCGGATCCGTGGAGAATACCGTGACGCCGCTACTTCTTGAGGCCGGGTCGTATATTGTTGGCAACGGCACCGATGGCGTTCAACCCTTCGGTCTTGTCAGCGGAACCCCGGCGTTTGCGGAGAATATCACCCTGCCTCTATGGGCAGTCAGCAACAACACCGTTTCCGCCAACGACGCCTGTGCAGCATTGCCGGATGGCACGCCCGACCTCTCATCCAGGGTCGTTCTTCTCCGTGTGGCTGATACATCGGAGTGCTACTCTTCAACGCAAGTTGACAACGTCGCGGCTAAAGGTGCCAGGTATCTTTTGTTCTACAGCCAATCCAACTCGTGAGTTGACCACTGTCCCCGCGAATTTGGCAACGAGCTAGTTGCGTTGATACTTATTTGGGATGCTGATACTTCTCTCGGTAGGTCTATCGAGTCAATTTACGCCTATGCCGATGGCATTGCTGGAGTTGGAGCTATCACCGCTGCCCAAGGAACTCACTGGATCAACCTCTTGAACGAAGGCAAACCCGTGGCTGTCAACATCGTGGCCTCTGAGGCTGCCGGCATACGATATGAGGAAGTCCTTAACAACGTCTCCGGCGACCTGACCAGTTTGACGTCTTCATGGGGCCCAACCTGGGAAGCCGTGTCTAAGCCGCAGTTCACCGCGCCGGGAGGAAACATTCTCTCAACCTGGCCCTTGACTATGGGAGGCTACTCGGTCCTATCGGGGACGTCAATGTCAACGCCCCTCGTCGCGGCCATCTTCGCTCTCGTCGGACAGGCGCGAGGTACACTGGATCCCGTTGAGCTGCGCAGTGTCCTCTCTTCCACCTCCACACCCAGAGCCTGGTTCGACGGCACGACGGTCCACGATATCCCGGCACCCGTCGCGCAGCAGGGCTCTGGCGTCGTTCAAGCACACGACGCCGCGCGTGCGAAGACAGTTCTGAGCATCAGCCAGATCTCCTTCAACGACACGGCTCACTTTGTCGAGAGCCACACCTTCAGCATTAGAAACACCGCCGACAAAGACTTGACCTTCACGCTAGGGCACACCAAGGCCGCTACCGCGTACACCTTCGCCGCCGGCTCACGGTCTGCTTCTCAGTTCCCCAACCCGGTGGTTGATGACTGGGCAGAGCTTTCGTTCTCCGCCAGGTGAGTATTGTCCCTTCCATTGAGATATCGATGTATACCGAGTGCCGAGGGGTACTAGAACCACAGCTAACGACGGAATGTTAGTGAGATTATTGTACCTGCAGGCTCATCGGCTGAGATCACGGTCAGCGGCACTCCGCCACAGAACGTGAACGCCACCCAGCTTCCGGTCTACAGCGGATATGTCGATATCACCGCAAGCAACGGCGAGTCTCACATCATCCCTTACCTCGGCATCGCCGGGAGTCTGAAGGATGTTCCCGTATTCCTGGAGGGACCCGCGTTCGGTACCTATCTAGGCTACTCCAACAATCCAACCCCACCCAACACGACTTTCACGATTCCGAGACCGGGCACGCCTCCTCCCCCTACCGGTGCCGATTTCCCCAGCATGGTTGCGAGCCTGCTCTTTGGGTCACAAATCGTTCGAGCGGACGTGGTGGCGTTGACGGAAACCGGACTCCCGACGGCGGCGCACTTTGACATCCAAAGCATTGGGCATCTGCCAGGGTTCCCTGAGCCATGGGTCACTCGGAGGAACTACAGGCCGGGATTCCTGGGGAGTCTGGCCGACGGGACAATCGTTCCGGAGGGAACTTACAAGGTCGTGTTCAGCGGGTTGAGAGCTTTTGGTGATGCTTCAAAGAAGGAAGATTGGGACTTCGCGGCTACGGTCCCGTTCATTATCAGATACATATCAGAGTAGGCCCGCGGTTTTCACCACGGGACTCATAGGACATCGTTTAAACCTAATTCATCTTACCCAAATTCTTCATTCTGTTTCTGCAAGTGGTTGCAGCGAAGATGCTTTGGGCGTCCGTGTTTCCTTTACCGAGGAAGACACGTATCTGTTGTGTTCAAGATGGCGGGGTTGGTATTCCGGGACCTTCGTTGACGATCAAGTTAGACCTGGCCGATCATGATGACTTTGAAAGGTTGAGATTTGGCCCAGAATATATGGTTCTTGAGTCGATTCTTCCGGTTCTTTCTAATTCTCATGTCATATCTCCAGAAACTCATCTGAACCCCTTTGTCCTGGAGTCCATTGCTCTAATCCTCGCCTGTTTCCCCGTTAGAGCACAATTTTGTTGCTATGCATTCTCGAGCGCATAGCCATTTCTTTACAAAGTCACCCCTCCTACTGAGCGCTCCCCAGGGAATTACATTGTGTACCAAGTCAAAGGCCGATCTGGGACAGCGGATGATACAATCAGCCTGCTTCGGAATTGAACAAGTCTCGTCACTTTCAGGCAGAAACAGCTCCGATCCATTCATTGATTGCAAAGCCACATAAGCAGTTGAGTTCCGATCCTCTTCAAAGCACTGATCAACTGTATTGATGCTCTGACAAAGTAAAAAGGAGAGAGGCACAGTAAGACTCAACCGCAGGACTCTCGGATTGCTGCCCCTATGCAGCCACCATACCTGGCTCGACACTCCAGTCCTGAAGCTGTGTACACTCTCGATCAAGCCTCCATACTCATATCATCATACGCCACTCCAAGTCCAGCAGCGAACGCGTCTTGGTAGCCCAGAATCATCGCGCTGTGCAACTCCTGGGTGAGCTGCTGGCAGGCGACTAGCTCGTTTGAATATTCGGGTGGTTCTCTGCGGCCACCATAAGCTCTGTGTGCTGAGCATGCAGTCCACTCACAACATCGCCGTCCATATCCATGGGGTCTAGGTCTAACGGTTGCGCAAGCATTCTTCCTTTGCCTTTGCGCTGTGCTGAGAATGGAGTCGATCGATCGTCTTTCGTCAACGGCTGCGTGACACAGAAGATGCTTGACGCAGCCAAGAGCGCCTTACGCAAAGCGCGTAGCAATCAGAGAGCTTATCATCGAGAGGTGAACAAGCTCATGTCAGTATCAATCCCAAGTCTTGGCTAAAACCAACTACCTAACGGCCGTCAGTAGTGCTGGTGGAAAAACGTTGACTGAGCTTCACGACAACCAGCTAGAGGCGCTACGGCGATTCGAGGAACAGACTCAGGAAGAGGATCAATAATTCAGGACAGCGCACAGGATGAGGAGAAAGTTGACAATGACTTCATATCCGCAGCTGCTCCGCAGTCCGGCCAGAGTGCTCCCATGACGGCTGGCGTCTCCCGGAGCACTGCTGCTGGCCAATCCCAGTCAACCGCGCTGACTGCCATGGATGACGACAGCCAGTCTCTCCCCGAGATCTTTAGATCAAATCTCTCTGAAAACGACAAGGTTTGATACAGCCGCATCTCACCAAGGGGCTTGGGCCGCTTGACTGCTTTTGAATATCAGGAAGCGAATGGACTGAGAGAACAAGAAGATAGTCAGTCACCAATAATTACAGTTTTGTAACACCAAGTCCCGCTGTCGTAGCCGCGGCCATGTCGTGATCAAATGACTCCATCGAATATCGAAAATGTCGAAAGAATGAGAAGAATGAAAATGACTTCGTGGGACCGGAGCTTTGTGAGTCTGCCCGGAGTGGGATCAGTTACGTTGGCCAAATTCTCCGTGTAGCTCCCCTCTAAACAAAACAGGGGCTTCGCCGCTTCAGCACCGGAAACAGGTCTCTTCGAAATTCACTACCTGACATGCGGTCTCCTAGCGACATGATGACCGACAATTTGGCAAGTATATACTTACAAGAAAAAGAGACGCATCGCCACCTTGATTCCCAGCGCAGCTTGGGGCTTTGAAAATCACGGACCAGCAACTAATACTACGATCCTCCAAGATCACAATGTTGGACAAACCGACAAAAGGGATATGTGAAGCGTCATCGAGGATGACAAGTATGTCTCACGGCGTCGTTAATTTGCTCGCGCTGCTCAAACCAAACGTTTGGGCTGACAGCGAGAGAATGGAGGAAGATCGAAAACAAACATGATGCGCGATGACAATGAAGGAAAAGCACAGCCAGAGCATGTGAGCAAGCTCTAGGGTTAATGATATGGTTGTGGTTACCTATGTATTTCTGGCGGAAAAGCGAAATGAGTCACGGATATGGGGATTAAGGATCGGGCGTCGTCCGCTGCTGCTACCATGATCGACTTCTTATCTTAATTGATTACGCATCATCCCGATGACTCAACAATCCTCTCCCGTATACGACGATTCTGGAGGTATTTGAATAGTCTCGCTGCTAACCCAAGATTTTCATAGGAAGTACTTTGTTACAACTTGCACCTAGCCAGAAACGCCCCTCACCATGTCAGGGACGCTGCCTCCGGCAGCATATGACACAAGTCACATCGGTGAATTCGAGAGATATGTCCAGCTTCCCGAGAAGTACCTCCACAACAACCAACCAGCCCATACTTTGGCCTATCTTACGGCACTTCATGTCCACACAATCTCAACGATTCCGTACGAGAACCTCTCACTGCACTACTCCGAGACCCGTGTAGTGGATCTGGATCCGCAGCGGCTTTTCGAAAAACTGGTTACCGATGGCCGGGGCCGGGGCGGCTACTGCATGGAAGTCAGCATCTTCTTCAACCACATCCTGAGAGCCCTCGGCTTCCAGGCGTACATGACGGGTGTGAGAATCCGTCTTCGAAAAGACGGGGTCCCGAGCGGGGATCACATTGGCTGGTTGGTGACCATTTAGCCCTCTGGCGGTCCCAATCAGCTGACGTTGCAACAGGACGCACATGGTGAGCATCGTTGCTCTGCCGGATGGTTCCCAGTACATGATCGACGTGGCTTTCGGCGGTGACGGTGCTACGAAACCGATACCACTACTTCATGGACAGTCAGTGCAGAACCTAGGTCCTCAAGAAGTGCGTCTCGTACGTGACCACATCGCAAACCAAGTACATAGGACAGAAGCATCGAAGCTATGGATCTACCAATACCGCAACGGTCCCGAGAGGGAGTGGAACTCATTTTACGCATTCTCCGAGTTTGAGTTCCTGCAGCCAGACTTCAAGGTGATGAACTGGTACACGAGCACATCTCCCGACTCCTTCCAGCGATTTACGCCACTGGTTGTGAAGTTCCTGAGAGGGAAGAAGGACGTTGACGCTGGGAACCCGGACGCGGATGAGGAGATTGTTGGTAAGCGGATGTTGGCGGTGGCGACTGTGAAGGAAAACCTGGGAGGCAGAACACGCATTGTGCAGGAGTGCAAGACCGAGGAAGAGAGGGTAAAGGCGTTGGCAGAGTGGTTCCATATCCGCCTGTCTGAGGAAGAGAGGGCTGGGATAAGAGGGCATTGGACGGAGATTCAATAGGGAGCAGCATCCTGAGAGCAACGACGAAAACCGAGGACGGAATGCAGAGGTCGGATTTCGTACAACAGGTAACAATTGGATATAATCAAGACTGCCATTGTTCCCGCAACGCCGACTGACATCGCTCAAAGAGCAGCCTGGGCTAACTTGGACTCATTACTGCCATAGCAGTGAACTTGTGTAAAACACCACACCTCAGTAGCTGGACTGGAGCTTTTCCTCACCACTACACTACTGTTGCTTCTGCAGAGTATGCCACCCCGCACACGGAAAAAGAAGTATCGGCAATTTCGAGTTGTGAATCGCCCTGGCAACCCCAAACCCCCGCGATGACGCGAGCAACCCTGGAGATGGCGGCACCCGCCCCCTCAAATCTCCCCTCAACCCTATTATAACCTATGCACTACTCGCCAGATCTGGAGAACACCGAGGACCTAAAAAATATGCTTAACCAGGTGAGTTGATAAATGTCGGTATTGATAAGAGACTTCTCGACCTCCATCGTGCGCCCAGGCTGAAATCTTTCGACTTTTATCCCGCACCAAGACCGCGAAACCAGATGGCGTGAGGCCGGCGAACGCTGATGCAATGTCGCCAAGAGGACCGTGGCGGCGATATCGCTGGCGCCGGAGGCCGAAGAAATCTCGTTCGGTATAGGCTTCCCCCCCGACTACCGACAGCTTCCGGACTGCTTTTAGTTTCGCCAAGAGCCGCGAGAACTCGTCTGCAGAACGAGCCTCGCCGCTGACTGGCCGCCCTCAATGGCGTGACGATGCGCCCTGCTGATACCATTGCTTGTCGCGGACAACTGTCCGATCAGCGAGACGACCAGAGAGACTGTGCTTTTGTCATCGAGCACCTTATCTCATGCAAGGCGTTGGTTGGCTCGGGGGTCTCATTGGGGTGTCAACGCGAGATAGTTCCGCGGAAAGAAGCTCTTGCGCCGTTTGAGCTACCCATCTTGGCTCCCGGGCGTGGCAAGCCACTGCCAGCCGCATCTATGCCAAGGAGTACTGGTGGGTGGGAGGACCGAAAGTCTTGCCTTTTGACGAGCAGGTTCATGTATCCGTACCCGTCTATCCAATCTGAACGCCTCTCGGTCTTTCTTCGCTTGAGCCATCCCCTACATCCTGTCTGATCTAGCCGGATCTGTGCCACAATGTCACACTCATCGAGTCAGACTCGACTTCACCACTCTCCCTTATCTGATGTTGATCTCCTTGACCGGACGTTGGATTTTGCCGTCAGGCAGCGCGTCCACCTCGTCTCAGCCAACCGCAACGGCAGCGACCGCCAAGAATGAAAGCTGTAGGACCAGGAAGAATCTGCTTGACGACTTACTTCCCTTCGATGGCGACAGAATCCTGTCCTGCAGGTTTCGCCATCCACGTGGGAGGTTCATGCCTTGGCGAATGGACGGCCAGAGATATAACGTCGTCGGGAGACGAGCTGCGGTCATGAGAAAGTCCGCCCCCTTCAACCTGCCTCATCTGGGTAGAAAGAGTAATCAAAAGCGAGTAGACCCTTGCCATCGCCTTCTTCCCCGACCCGCATCCACGCCGGTCAGCTCAACAACATGCCGGGCTCCATCCGGGAAATCCAGCCGCAAGGCACGTTGACCGACGAGAAGTCCGTTTCGGTGCTCAACGAGGGAAAAGACAGCGCGACACCTTCTGTCACAGAGGTCCTCCAGAAAACGCCCAAGAGCTCGTGGAAGTCGTACATATGGGACACCTTCGACAAGTCTCCCGAAGAGCGTCGGTTTCTCTTCAAGCTCGATGCGGTCTTGATGACGCTGGCTTCTCTGGGATACTTCATTAAGTACCTCGACCAGGTGGGACCCGGGTTTTGTGTATCTGGGATCTTTATGATGTAACTGACGACTTCAGGTCAACATCAACAATGCCTTTGTTTCCGGGATGAAGGAGGATTTGGGACTCTATGGTAACGAATTGAACTACATGCAGGTTTGCTGGACAGTTGGCTATGTTGTTGGTGAGATTCCAAGGTACGGCAGTCCAGTTCACCTTACCACCATTCTATCGACAATCCCACTTACACCGTGGCTAGTAACATGCTATTGACACGAATCCGACCTGGAATCTGGATTCCACTGTGCGAGGTAAGCCCAAGTTACTTTCGCTTCACATTGCATCGTCTACTTATACACTTCCCAGGTCACGTGGTCTGTCCTTACCATTCTTCTCGTCAAATGCGAGACAGCCACTCAAATCTACGTCCTGCGGTTTTTTATTGGTCTGGCCGAGAGCACCTTCTATCCGGGAATGCAGTACATCATTGGCTCCTGGTACCGCAAGGACGAGTTGGCCAAACGGTCGTGTCTGTTCCACGCCATGGGCAACGTCGGCTCCATGGTATCCGGCTACCTCATGGCCGGCTCCCACAACTTGGACGGCGTTCACGGATATGAAGGATGGCAGTGGTTATTCATTCTATGGCAAGTTTTCTACAAGAAACCTGGCTCCTCTCAAATTACTAACAATTTTTTCAGCACCATTGTGTCGCTGCCCATCGCCATTTCAGGGTTCTTCTTCATGCCTGACTTGCCGGAGATCACAAAGGCCTGGTACTTCACGCCCGAGGAGATCGCCCTGGCTAAGAAACGCATGGAGTTGGAAGGTCGGGCGCAGCGGGCGCCGTACAACAAGGCCAAGTTCATCAAGATCTTCTCCAGCTGGCACATCTGGACGCTGGTGACCCTCTACATCATCTTCAACAACGGAAACGGCGGTATCTCACAGCCGGCCTTCCCACTCTGGCTCAAGGCCGAGGGCTACAGCGTGCGGGAGGTCAACATCTATCCTACGATCGCCGAGGTCGTCGCCATCATCACCACGCTGATTTACGCGTGGACCTCTGACAGCCTTTTCAAAGGCGCGCGCTGGCCGGCCATGGTGTTCTCGGGCGTCGTCAAGATCATCGCGTACGTCCCGCTCACGATCTGGGACGTCCCGAACAGCCTCAAGTGGGCGTGCTTCATCCTGTGCGGTTTCGGCGGCGGCATCAGCGGTCTCACGTTCGCCTGGGCCCACGAGATCTGCAGCGACGACAACGAGGAGAGAGCGCTAGTTACGGGCGCCATGAACCAGATGGCATATGTGTTCCAGGCTTGGCTCCCTCTCATCATCTGGCAGCAGGTCGAGGCCCCGGCATACCCCAAGGGTTACCCGAGCATGATTGCGCTCTCTGTGGCTCTGATTGTCATTGCCTTCGTCATCCGGTTCCTTCACAAGAGAGAGATCCGATTGAAGGCCACCGCAGGGCCGAGCGTTGCTTGAAAGCCTGCCTTGCTCTCGCAAGACCGTGGGGTGGTCTGTATGTAGTCTTCAATTGCTGTGGCTGGAGGCGCTTATTAAGGCTGTTAGTGAACGCCCACCCTGTCACCAGCCACTCTTGCTCCAGCCACAAGAGGCTGTGCAGGACCCCTAATAGTTGAGAACATTCAGATGACAATTCACGAGTGCCAAAGCATGAAAGTTGATGGTTTGAAATCCAGATAGAGCAACAATGAAGCTCCGAGATAAGTGAGGTCATCGACTTGGCCGTGATATCATAGCTTGAACCTACGTCGGTATCCGAAAAACCCATCCCCTCCAATTCCCCAGCCTTGGTTCCATCCTTCACCCGAATGCCTCTTGTCCCGGACTTCCCAAAAGAGCGAGCCCTTGGTTAATTAGCATGGAGCACGGAAAACGTGCGGATCCTCCCGAAAACTTACATCGTAGACCCTTCTCAGATCCTCTTTGTGAACTCTACCGTCCTTGGCTAAGAGCACCCAGGTGGTGGCCCATTCGAAAAACGACACTGTCCACTGTTGAACGAGTCGTTGTCAGCGGGCGACTTCAGATCGGGGTGAGGGTTCTGCAGCAAACTCTACTCACACCAAACGGATCGAATGCGCATCGGCTCTTTCTCATCAACTCAATCACCTCACCCAGCGTTAGGGTATCATCTTTCCGAGCGCTGTGGTTTGCGAAAATGTCCTCAAACCGTTGAGGGATGAACCTTCCCTCGCCATCGTAGATTCCGGAGTCAGATCCGTGCTGTATTTAGCATTTTGTTAGTCCAAAAATTGTCCCCATGGATTCCCTTAGCTTGGATAGTTACCTTGGCATTGTGCAAGCCCCCGATGTAGAGCCTGAAAAGCGGATCCGGGATAAACGAGTACTGCAAGATGGTCCCGTAGGAAAATACAAACGGAATGACGGTCGCAGCCATCAGGCATGCGGCGGGGTTGAAGCCCAGATCGCGGAAGCCGACCCAAACATCGACGGGAGTGATGAAGCCGTCGTTGTTGCGGTCCCAGAACAGCACATGCTGCTGCAATACCGTCTGTGTCGAGCGTAAGTACACCTACGAGCGCACACGTGCGAAGGACATGACCAGGCTCACATAGTTCTTGTACTTCTCCGTGTATTCAACACTGCCTTTAGGCTTGTCCATGGAGGGAGCACAATTCGCATGAGGCACGCCCGGCGAATCGATCACCTTGCCAGCTTTCGATGCTGGCTGCCGCCGATAGGTGATGGGGCACATCGGGACCGCGGTAGCGAACCCCGGCCCGTCGTCGTCGGCGGGGATGATCTTCATGTTGCTTGGTCGCGGCGCCTTTTCCGTGAGTTTGGGGTCCAGCCCCTTAACATCCAAGAGGTTGGCCATGCTGAAGTTGCGGACGATCAATCGACGCGGGGGGGGGGGGGGGGGGGGGGGCGGTGTGTGAGCTGGATGACTCGTAGAAATGGAGCTTACGACGATGTAGTGAGATTGTGTGTGTCACAAAGCAATTATTGTCTACGGTAACTTATCGCTCTAGTTGTGAGACACGGACTACACTACATGCAGCTGGCAATTTGTTGAGCGAGATTGTGCTGTGGCATGTTTTCGTGACATCATGACCCCATCATGCCCGGCGGTGGCTGGCGGGCCATGACCGCCTTTTTATTTCCATCTCGAGTGTCTTACTTCCTACGAGAACGATAGAGAAGCCCAGGACCCTTACTTTATCATTTATTTTAAGTTTTCGGCCGAGGTCAAATAGACCCGATGGTGTTCTGTCAGTCCTCACTTATCGGAGTCGTCCGACTATCTGGGATGGCCCTGTTTCGGACCGCTTCGGACCGTTCGAACATGGGCGCGCTGGCTGACATGCTTCTTCTCTCTTGGGCTAAGCCCTCTTTGGCCGACGCCCGAAAATACTTATCTAGCAACTAACCCAAACTTGGAGCGAACGGACCCTAAGTAGGACACGAATCAAAGATGTAGACAGATGTAGACAGATGCAGCCTGGTGCAGTCAGTGTATGGCGAGGCGCATCGTCTTGGGCGTGAAAAGAGAAATTATGAAGCCCGAGCTGAGGGTGTGAGCGTGGCAAGTCAGAATTGGTGTGTGAAATTGGCAATGATTGTGTGTGATGATTGTGCTTGTTTCTCTCAGGTGCTGTGGTCTTGGATCAATATTTGGAATAGGACAGCTGCTCCCACGGCCCCCACGGCTCCCACGGTCTTGCCACGGGCGCCACAAGCCGGGCCCACCCGGCAGCCCGAGCTCCGGGGCATACGGGCGTAAAAGGCGGGACCGGCGACATTCGCATAGACCGGATCCCTGCCTGATCAGTTAGTTCACCGGCATCTCGGTCTAGCCCGAATGCGGCTGCAACGGTCTAGAAGGGCAGCCCGCGGCCAAAGGCTTATGTAGGATATCTGTCCTTTTTGTTCGTCGGACACCAGAAGCAATAGACTACCCTGCTGTCTCACCCTGCCGAAAGGTGTCTTCTCAAGGCGTATAACCTGTGATACCAACAGTTATGGCAACATTGGATTGATACGGTTCGGATCAATAGCAGGCGGCGGCATTTCGCTGAGTTTAGGAAGAAAAGTGTGATTCTCGCCAACGACTCGGGAATCCCTGTAAATAGGCGTCCGGAACTTTCAGTTTATGTTGTGCCTCGTAGAGGCATTCATCCCTTCCTTCGATATTTGTTAATAATTGGTTAACATTGGGTACCGTTTTGGCGCAAGGTGAAGTGTTGACTACGTGTACCTGCTGTGTTTTGGACCGCGTCGCCGGTCAGCCGTTTGTCGACACTCGCGCTTCCTGGTGGTAGTAGGTCCTATCTACTGGAAAATAGTCAACTCATCATCAGATATGCGATTTCTTGCTAACTCGATTACAAATCCATGCACTTTAACTAGGATTTTCTGTAGTTGTAGGAGCTGAGAGAAAGAGTGATGTCTTGGTGGTGTGCGTCGAGACGCGTTGAGACGCGATCATCGCAACAGTGTGCCTGATCATATGAAGACATTCTAAGATCCTCCCTCCCTGTCGTTGATGCCAGAACGTTACATAAGGGGGCACCCGCGTTGTAGTCGTCCAATCCCATCTTCGTAACACCCACTGATACCATGGTCGAATCGGGAATTGGGGACGACACCATCCGGAAACAATGCTTTCTCCTGTGCAACCTCAAAAAACTCGTACAGATACGAGATAATGGTACAGAAATGAAAACGAGATCTACTATTACTACCTAACCCATATATGCCCGGGACCCAATTTGCAACAGAAATCGCAGGTTTTCTTACATACATCTTCTTAGCCGTGATTGAGCGTAACCCCAGGACCAAAACGGTCATGGAATTGCTTGGTATTATTTGAGTCTTTTGGGGAGGCCGAAGTTGAAATTGGTGAGGCCTGGCGCCGAGGCTGCGCGTCTTTCAAGGACCTGATGTACTCTGCATCCAGTCGTGTGAGAGCCTCCATACTCTTCTGCACGGTCTCATCTGTTACCTGCCCGCCAACGTGTCGTGAGCGTCCACTGAGATTGAGCCGCCTGGCCGTAACTAGATCACTGACTGTTGAGACTGAAAATGCGTAGCTGTTATCTGCCAGTGTGAGGTCTTCGAAGATGTTGCTCCGCTCTTTGGCCAGTTCACCAGCGTCAGACACGATTCGTATGCATTGGCTAATGCTCTCCTTTGTCTGCTGGAGTCGTGCCAGCTGTGCGGCGACAGGTTCAGACAGCGCCTCTTTCAGAGACATCGCCTCTAGTTGACTGTCGAGAAGAGCTTCATGAGTCTGTAGACGAGCTACGAGAGACTGTATTGATCGTCCAGCTTCGCTTAGACCAGTTTTGATGTGTTTGTGTGCCGATGGACGCCCCGAAAAGTGAAGACGCTCCGTTGATGCCGATTCAAATCGCGTGATCTGAGCAGACAACTGATCACACATATCGAGACCTTGTTGGGTGCTTTCCTTTTCTTCCAGCATCGCATGCCACTCCTTTGCAACATCATCGATGGCCGCGGGATCTCCGTCCTTTAGGCGGTCGATTTTCTCCTGCAGGTCTTCCAAATGAGCGCTTAGGTCGCTTGTGGTGTCGGAAATCATGTCCCTATAATTCTCAAGGACCTCGGGCGATATAACGGCGATGCGTCTACGACGATTGTAAGGTGAGTAGAGGCATGGCAAAAAGACAGAAATATGAGTTGAATGTCACTCACAGGTTTGCGTTTGCCAGAGCAATGTTGATAGTGGACTTATGTGCAGCTAACATAGCCCTGAAGTCGTTGATATCTCCCTGAAGATATTTTTGCGTTATCCAGTCACGCATGCTCGAACGCGACGTGTTGCTGGAATGCTTCATGCATTGGGATATGATCTTGCCGTACTCTTCGCACGCATTGCCGCAGCGTTGAAGTGGCCGCTCGAGGGATTGGAAGTCGAGGCTTGGGTTGTTGGCGATAGTCTCCAGGAGTGAGCTTAAGACCTCCGTCAAATCGCTCACCTCTGCCTTGAGCGCTCGGGCGTCCCTGTTCTGGCTGCGCAGGCCACGGATGATCCCGTGAAGTGCTATACTGGACTTGAGAGCAAAGCTCCCAACTGTCAGAACACCGGTCGCTATGCTAACTGGGTCTGCCATGATGCAGTACGTTTCCAACAGGGCCGGCCGTGAGTGTGACTAGGAGCGAGACGCGAGCGACGAATAGAGGTACTCTGGTATGGAATTGCCATCAAACGGCCGGCGTCTGCCATGTCTTTAAAGCCTTTCAACGTACTTGCAGACCCTATCGACAAGACTGTCGTTGGCGCTAGAGATGTCGGCGGTTGATGAGACACGTCATCTCTGTGAGGTGAGGGGTTACACCCCGACCCCGACCCCGGTGCGGATGAGGTTGAGGTTGATGTTCACTCATGGACCGATTTTCTAATTGGCTAGAGATTGACGAAGCGGGGTTCAAATGACCTGCTATTTGATTGGCTACAGACTACTTACCGATTGAGGCTCACATGCTTTTCACGGGAGTCTCTCAACTGGGCCATTCTGTTTAAAAAAGTCATCAACAGATACAAAGTATGACGGGCCAAATTCAACCAACTCTCCGCGCCTCTGCGGCCCAATGCTACAATGGACTGCTAGTTGACTTGGACTGCACTCCTTAGTGGCGGAGTTGAGGATGTCATCCAACAAGAGCTGGATGTCACTTCTCGGCAGGTGGCTAGTCATGCTTCCAACCATGACATTTTTATCAAGCCTGCCGAAGGAATATGGCACAAGGCTAGTTCCATTGGCTGGGCTAATGCCAGGATCTAATTCCGTCACAAAGCACCAGGCAATCAGTGATGTCGCCAAGTGGGCCATCCAGCCATTCCTGTGGAGAAGATATACCAGAATGGTTCTTCCGTAAGGTTGTTCCAGGGAAACTCAAGAATATGGCCTCATGCAGTCGAAAAAGGGGGACCAGGCAGGGAGGGAACCAAGTGCGATCTGGGCTTCATGCCTGGGAGGCAGTTGGCTCATTGCATGCTTGTGCATGCAATGTGATAGAACTAGCCTGCTAAAGCACGGCCCCGCCTAGCACGATGCCTTGCAGCGGCTACTACTCCTAGAAGAATGCTGTATTAACTAACTGCCTTGAAGTGGGTAAAAGTAGCTCGGGTGTTCCGCCATTGGTTGAAAATTGCCATGTCATTGTGCATCGAACAGTGTATCATATCGATGCTACCGCGCGTCTCCTGCAATAACCAAGTAGCCCCCTTCGAGCGACAGGAGGGGAACCATTGATTCCATTCGACCTGCAAGACTGACCTGGATCACGGCCCAACCGATCTTTTGCAAGTGCTAGGGCATCTCCTTATCCGCCATCCGAATCAATGACAATACCCTTAAAGCCAAACATGACTTCCCTACATTGAAGTAGCCATAGGCGCTAACTCCGTTCCGGTCTTAGTCTGCTGACAGTGACAACTCCACCAAGCAGCAATAATGCTTGACTGATGATTTCCATGGAAGTTGAGACAGGGATATTTGAATCCAAGCCAATTGATGAGAGCATGGCGGCCTGGGCAACCCATGGTGCCCAGCCCCATCTGTGCGCTTCGACCTGCCAATAGGAGCCGCTGGAGGTGAGAGAGGTCAAAGCGGGCACACCAGGGAGTACATCAGTCGCTTCCATCCACATCTGAGCTCTTCTCGTTCAACCAAATCTGCACTCTCGAGTGGAGATCGATCTCGCGAGTTACTTTCAGAATGGCGGATCCTTTGAGCATCACTGCTTCAGTGCTTGCTGTGGCCACAGCCGCATTTGTATCAACAAAAACACTCATCGACACCGTAAGCCGCTTCAAAGGTCGCGATAAGACCTTACAGAGGCTGCAGGATGAGCTCGAGGACCTCCTCAAGATCTTGGAGATGCTCCAAGGCATATCTCAGTGTGAGCTGTCTATTCTAGCGCTTCTCGAAGGCCCCGTTCGCCGGTGCAGTGAGTTGTGCCTTAACTTCGACAAGTCCATGAAAGACTTCACTGGAAAGGCAACAAAGACCGGGTTCCGAGATTGGGCCAAGCTGGAGTTTAGGAGAGGCGACATCAACGAATTCATCGACACCCTGTCAGGATACAAATCCACGATCTCGGTCGGCTTGGGAGCTATCAATCTGTAAGCTGAGCACCTTCCCGTCCAAGTGAGACACAAGCTAATACTCATCAGGAATGTATCCAAAGCATCCCAGCAGATTCTCGAGCAGTACAGCGAGATGATTGAAGATACGATGTACAATCTCAATCTTCGCCTACAAAGAATCGACGACAAAATAGCGCTGCTGCCACAGAAAACCGCCGACAGCTCCGACACAAGCATTGATCTGAACAACGAGCGAGCAGTGACAGAGCGGTGCCTTAGCATTTGCGAAAATGCGAAGTCTTATCTCGAATCATTGACAGATCAAGAACCATTATCGCAACCTAAACCTCCCCAAGAGTATCCTATGGATCAGCAGGAGACCTTCGAAGCGCAGCGTCTCACCCGCCAACTTCTAGGCCAAAATAGGGATAGCATTGCGGAGATGGTTGGCCGTCTTCGGGAACGTTTGGAATCCATATCATCCGATGGAAACCCCGCCAATGGCCATGAGAGAACACGTTTGCAGCAGGAGCTCAACCTTTCGAAACAGTGTCTCGAGATTTGCCAAATGGCTTCTGTTGAAGTAACGCGACAAAAATGCCACACAATCGGAGAGGCGATTGCCGACGGAGACAGTGATCAAGTTTTAGTCACGACTTTAGCAGACCTATTCAATATTGGCAAAGCGGAGTCTCGAGGCAAGTCTGCGCAACTGATCGGATCAATGCGAGACGAAACACTGCAGCGAATCTCTGATAGTCGATACGGTAGCCGCTTCGGGGCCTTGCCCAGCACCGAAGCAAGCACTCCTCCTTTGCAGTCGCCGGTCGAAATTCAACGAACCAAAGAGGACCCTTCACGTCAAGAGGTCGCCGAGGGTGGACGTTCGATGGCTACAAAACCTTACAAACCTAATTCCTATCAAGTTAGAAGCCGAAGGCCAGATGGACGGGCTGGAATCAGAGAGGAAGGCGAAGAATGAGTAGATGCTTATCAGCTAGTTGATTAAATGTCTATCGCAAATGTCAGTAATCATCATCAGCAGGCTAATCAGGACGTGGATCTGAGTCTCGTTGCACGGCGTCTGTTAGGGAACGTATTTACGGGAACGGTTGGCATGGATACCGGCAATAGACTCTAGAACACTCAACTGCACAAATGAGGGTGGCAAAAGGAGGTGAAGTGAATAACTTCCAGCAAATGCTGTCTCCCCCGTAATTTGATAGGTTTCCTGGTCGTCAATCTGACGCCATATCTTCCGCTGCCAGTTGCTGCTGTGGTTATGAAGGAAACATGTCGACAGACGCATGCTTTTACGTTTCGATATACCAAACTCAACGTAAGTAGAGAAAAGTTGCCGCGGGTTTCAAGGTATCATATCATGAAGCGACGCAGGGCAAGAAAAACGGGTGTGCAAGGAGCCTCGGGCAACCTGCTGTGAAAAAAACGTCGGTGACTAGAGATGACATGATTCGAACTACAAGAAACGTCCTACTGTATCGACATAGTACAACTAGACTGAATAGAAAGAGCTTCAGTTGGTCTAGGCCTGTTGAAGGAACCGCCTTCAGGCCAGTGACTCAGGTTAATAGGTGTTGGGTTGAGACACAAGCAACGTCAATATTCCGCAGCACGATTTGGTACCGAGATGGGGGGGGGGTTAATGCGCGCTTCTCTCACTTCTACTATTACCATAGAATCCGCCCAGGAGGGGTGGCCCATATTGTCAGCCGCGTAAAACCTTCACCGGGGGGCTTATGTATATTTCTGCGCAGCGGGGAGAGAACCTAGGCCCAAGAACGTGGCAACCCATGAAGCGAAAAGCGCGGCTACTTCGGCGCTATTTCAGCTTACAACAACAGAATATTAAGTCTATCCGCCTGGTTACGGATGGCAACTGCCGTGGAACGTAGAATGCGGATATCGTTTGACCTTGGGGGAATTCCCACACCTCAAACGCCTCTCATGGACAGGACTGTCGTCACAGGCCGACCTCGAATCTTTGGCCGATGTGCTCGACCAGAAGTCGCATCAACTCGAGGAACTCGTCGTATCAGGCTTTGCTGCATTCCTCGTTTATAGTAAGGAACGCCCCTTTGTGAGGGTGGCTTTGCAGAGTGAAGAGGTTAACAAAAGATAGGAGTTAAACAGGTAACTAAATTTATCTCTAGCCCTCCTTCTTCCCTAGGCCGGGAAGCTGGAGGCCTCTATATACCTATATAAATTCCCCTAGTAGTGCTCCAGTGCCCCATCGGTGTCCTTGTGGGATCCTTGTAGGGGTCCGTTGAGGTGGTCCGTTGCAGGAGTCCTCCACTCCAATATCCGAATCCTTTGAGGTCTGGGCCACTGGTGGTATCCTGCTGGGCTTGTGACACCCTTGTGCCTAGGATAACGTGCGGCTGACACTACAAAAACAGCCAAATTCTGTGTCCGGATTTGCCTACAGAACATCATCGCGAGTCTTACATATGAGGCAGCCAGGCCCGGACCTAAAATAATTTTCAAGCTGGGCTAAATCGGTCTCGGAGGACGATCTGCCGTTCGACTTTGCCGGCATAGATCTCCCCGACTTAGAGTTTCCTGTACTGGGAGAGTCATTTGTTGAATTTTCTCAATGCGCTCCTGCGATAGTCTTTTCCGCGGTTGATTTATGGGTGTTGGAACAGGACAGGGAAAGAATTTAGCGGGTTTTGGGTTTTCGGGCATACTGGTTCGTTGTGTTATTCTTGGTGATCGTTTCGCAATGCACCACACACCAGGAGTGGATTTCAAGTTGGTTTTAGTTTCGACTAGAACTGGGTGGAGGGACAGACAGAAGAGGGACATTTTCCCGTGCTTTTCGTGATCTCTTGCGAAACATTATTCCGCCTGAAGCCCTCTAAGATTAGCGACATTGTCTCTCCAATTTGACGTACCACCCAGCAATAAAGACTTTACACTCGCTAGCGGCTATCGGCATTGATGAGATATCTCCATATTGGACTTTACTAGGTCTAATCTAACCTCTTTTTTTACTTTCCTGATAGAGAAGCCTTAGGCTTGCGCTAGCAGTGAGTCATCCCGGAAATGATGGATAGCCCTGCCTGATCTTGAATCCTGTGATCTCACTCCAGACTTTGAGTTGCAGTTTCTAGGCGATACGAGTAGGTCAGGGCAGCCAACTGCACCACAAAACAAAGGCTTCAGTAATAGACCGGCGCCAAACGTTTGGCGCCGACTTCCACGGGTCGATGACATGGGTGGATTTCGACGCTCCGAGCGTGACCTGGACCAGCATCGGCCACTAAACCCCAAGGCTTTGGTCGACTGGGGTGACAGCAGGCTGATCTGTGTGGCTTTCCCTCATTGATGGCAATTCGAAGGAGACGCGGTTCTCGTGCTAATTCAACGGCTTCACGTGGTCTATGGGTCGACCGACGCCACGTTTCAGTATCCAATTGAGTACCGCGAGGAGTCTACCGCGATCGTGAGTCCTGCGATTTTGTAATTGACCCGTAAGTCTGCTTATCCAACGTTGTGAATGGGATTGACGAGTTATGCACAAGCCGAAAGCCTGAAGCATCTCGAGTTTGGCGCTTACATGATAGAGCTTTGTGGGAGCCTTTAATCTATGGGCCATTCCTCGAAATAACTTCACGTGTAGTTGCAAAGCAGTTGTATTGCCCCTATGTAAAAAAAAAACCCCCCTACACAAAGTGTAAAGAACTCGATCTACAGTGCTATTGACTGCGGTGACCGGCAGAGTCAGGGTCGTTGCTAGACAAGTCGACCAGGGCGTTTCAAGTAAGCACAAATGCGTGACCTGCAGACCGGCAACGAACAACCTGCTCGTTTTTGCAGAGGAATAATCGTAGTTCCAAAAAGTACAGTCACAGCCAAAAGCTTGTGCTGACGTTTCTCCTGCGGCGGCGAAGGGAAGGGGGGGGGGGGGGGGGGGATACCGTTGCAAGAAATGTCTTGTCTTGCAGCGGGCAAAGCCTTGGCAGGCAACAGATTCCAAGAACAGGTTCCGTGTGCTACTACGGTATCCTGGTGTCCGGATAACAGCGGGGGAGAGTGATCTCACGAAGCCTTCGCCAAGAGACACGGTCCAAGCAGTTTGGGGGGAGACAAATATGATTGGATTCCGAGCCGAAGAGGCTGATCAGGTGGAACTGTTAATCGTGCACTGGTATCACAAAGGTTGTGACGAGGAGACGAATGCTGTTACCGCCGGCCAGACGATGACGACTACTATTGTCGAGGCTGGCCCGAGCCACGAATGCGCGTTCAATGAGGAATGGCATGCGAAGTGATGTTTATCCGCTCCAGGGGCAACATGCCTCAGTCGTTGCGGTTGTTTCTTCTGATTCTTGCGCCAGTACCATAGCAGGGAAGTAGAAGAAGTAGAAAGTCCAAGTGCAATTGCCTCAAACGGTTGCTCATCAGTTGCTCATCTCGCTCAGGCTGCTTCATTACCTCCTTGAGTGATGATGCATGATGTTTGTGGAAAAGCTGGGTCAGCAGGGTGAAGAGGTGCATCGAGTGAGGGGGCATTTGTTACTATCCCATCCCTCCCTCCCTCCCCCCCAACTGCGGGATGGCTCCGGTGCGGGGTAGCGTTCGGTGAGATCCTAGCAACCGCCAGTAAAATCCAAGGCCTGTACGGAGCACAGTCCTTTCTGGGGCACGCTTAAAAGAAACTTTAGGAATACGGGTACCCAGACAGGAAACTAAAAGTTAGGCATGTGGGATAGGGGAGAGAGAGAGAGAGAGCTTGTCATGCGGAGTAAAAGAGGAGTAAGTAAAGGAGGAGTAAAAGGCGGAGATGGGGGGGAGCCATGTCGCGGCCTAGGGGACGGCATATTTTACGGATACCTGCAGGCTTTCATGGAAGCATGGAGGGAGGGAGGAGGCAATGTTAAACCAGGGAGGACAGGGAGTAAGTGAGTGAGTGGGCGAGTGAGAGTGCCTGCACGAGGTTCTGCAAACATGGAGTCCAGTTCAGTCCAGTCCAGTCCAGCCCACAGTTCAGTCCCAAGATGGACCCGGACCACGCCGTTGGATGGGCCTCCTTGCCTGCACTGGGCCCATTCCCAAATCCAAGAGGGAGACCGAGGCCGCGATGCGGTGCGATGCGATGCGATGCGATGCGGTGCGAATGATGATGGATGCCGACGCAAGTCTGACAAGTCTAGTAGGCTAGTCTGTCTAGTAATTTACAGACGCACGCGAGATCCAGGTTTTTATTTTTTTCACCCGGCTCTTGGCTGCTTATTCACTGTACGTCCGCTTAAGATTGGAATTGTCAGTTTCATCCGTTGGAACGAAGATTCCTTCGGACGGCGGCGGCGGCGGTTAGTACAAGACAACCTCGGCCGGCGGCTTAGCGCTTCCCGAGATACCGAGGGAGAAGGGAGAAGGCAGCGTGTGTTAGCAGCTTCAACTCCAACTACAAGTCATCTGTCTCTGTCTCCCCCCGTATCCACCGCGGTCCACCATTCGCCCGCATCAAAAGTGGCGAGTGAGAGTGAGAGTGAGAGTGAGAGAGAGAAATTGGATTCTCATCAGTGCCTAGTCCTAGCCAACAAAGTCACATGGGAACAAGGAGCTGCAACAAAACAGTTCAGTTCAAGCATCCGAGCCATTCAAGATCGATACACCCCCCCTGAGTTCATCACAAGTCCGTAGTGGGAAGTTCTCCCAACCCTCGAACGCGTCCCCCCATTGGAGCGCCTCGGCGCCCAGGAGGATTTCCCCCCGGGGCCCCCCCCAGAACCCCCCCAGGGCTCGTTATATCAAGACCCGACATCCGACCCCATTGGAGAAAGGCGGGTTTCCACTCTGGGGTTTTGTGGGAACGTTTGTGATTGCGGGGGACACGGGGTTTTAGCGGCGTTGGGGTGGGTGACAGCGTAGGATTCCCTCCCCAGTCGGCTCGCGTTGTCTTGTCCGTATTGGCTGCATGACAAGAAAGGGACAAGGAAGACAAGACTCTTTAAGAACTGGTTGCCCAGAAAAAAAAAGGACTCAAAGCTTCGTTTCGATGTCTTGACTCTCTTCTCCTTTGCTCCCCTTCTCTCAATCCGACACCCACCGGCCAACCCGCACACCTCCGACATGAGCAACCCCGTCGACTCCAAGTCGCCCCGCGACGACGACCCGTCCAAGGTCGAGACCTATGTCGCTGACCATGTCGCCGACATCGACGAGAAGATGAAGCCCTCGCAGATGAAGGTCGATGCCATGGAGGCTGAGCAGGCCGAGCAGAATATGGGAGTGCTAGAGGCCGTCAAGCTCTACCCCATGGCTTCCCTCTGGGCTTTCATCATGTCCACGACCATCGTAAGCTAGCTCTCTCTAAGCACTCGTACTCACACACACACACGCACATACACACACATCCTGGACCTGTCAGAGGGAGTTTTGGCCGACTGACACCCGCGGCGTTAGATCATGGAGTCGTACTGCGTCTTCCTCATGGGCGCCTTCGTTGCCATGGACCAGTTCAAGTTAGAGTACGGCGTCAAAGACAGTAAGAACGAAAACCAGATTGAGGCCTCGTGGCAGTCCGCGCTGCAGGTGGGCGGCCCCCTCGGCGCCATCATCGGCGTCTGCATCGCCGGCCCCATCACCAGCCGCATCGGGTACCGCTGGGCCACCATCGGCGGCCTCATGCTCCTGAACGCCTTCATCTTCGTCTTCTACTTCGCCAACTCGCTCGCCGTCATGTTTGTCAGCCAGCTGCTCGAAGGCGTGCCCTGGGGCATCTTCATCGCCAACGCCCCGGCCTACTGCAGTGAGATCGTGCCCATGAGGCTGAGAGCCCCGGCCACCCAGATGCTGCAGATGTTCTGGGCCATTGGCGCCATCATCGTCGGTAGCGTCTGCTACGTCTACGAGGCCAAGGCCGACTCTAGCGCATACAGGTTCGTCTCCCCTTTTCCATCCAGCCTGGTGCATATGTATGTGGTTTCGTGTTGTTTTGCTGACATGGCGTGAACCCAGAGTCCCCATCGCGCTTCAGTGGATGTTCCCCACGCCCCTCGCCATCCTCCTGTACATCGCTCCCGAGTCACCGTGGTGGCTGGTCCGCAAGGGACGCCTCGATGAGGCCAAGGTTGCCGTCCGCCGCCTCGGCCGTGCTGAGGCCAATGCCAACCTCGACGAGTCCGTCGCCATGATGCGCCGCACGATCGAGCTCGAGGCTTCAGAGAAGGAGCCCAACTACCTCGAGCTGTTCAAGGGCACCGACACGTACCGCACCCTCATCGTGTGTGGTGTGTATGCCGCCCAGAACCTTACGGGTAACTTGATCGCCAACCAGGCCGTTTACTTCTTCAGACGTAAGTATTTTTGTCGTCTCCGTACTTTGCTTTGCTGTCCAACTTTCCGATGAACCTCTTCCCCGGGCTAACATATCAAACAGAGGCGGGTATCGACTCGAACCTTGCCTTCGCCCTCGGTCTCATCACCTCCGCCCTCCAAACCATCTTCGTCATGCTTTCCTGGATCCTCACGACATACCTCGGCCGACGCACCATTTACGTCTGGGGCTCGTTGATCAACGTCATCTTCCTCATCGCCCTCGGTGTCGCGGGCTCTGTCGGCGACTCCAAGTCTGCCTCTTTGGCGATGGCGTCCCTGGGTCTCATCGTCTCGGTTGGTTTCACGCTGGGACCTGCGCCCGCTTCGTGGGTCATCATTGCCGAGACGTCGTCTATTCGCCTCCGTCCCCTCACGACCGGTCTCGGACGTGCCGCCTACTATGTCGTCAACATTCCTTGTATCTTCCTCTCCACTTACATGCTCAACTCGACGGTATGATTGCCCTCCCCTCCCCCCTTCTTTCTCTCCCACAAACAAACGAACCCCGAAATCACTAACGATCGATGTGACAACAGGGTGTGGACCTCGGTGGCAAGTGCGGCTACGTCTGGGGCGCAACCGGTTTCTTCTGTTTCGTCGTCTCCTACTTCTTCTTGCCCGAGATGAAGGGCCGGTCTTTCCGCGAGATCGACATTCTCTTCAAGCGCCGCGTCCCTGCTCGCCAGTGGAAGAAGACTGTCATCGACATCTACGACGACGAGTAGATGTGCTGTGGCGTTGTTTCAGCTCGGTTCGGGTTCTAGACCATGAATTCCACCGGCTCCACTGCGGAGTGACACATGATGTTGCCTCCACCTGGGGAGGGTCATGGCGAGGAGGGGAAGATGTTGTAGTGCATGTCAGAATATAGGCTGAGTATCGGGCAATGTCAATGTCCGGTGCTACTCTACAACGAGAGTATTCCCAGTTCGGGTGGCTCTCCCATGTTTCACAAGGCACTCACATACCGCATCAACAATATAATTACGCATAATATACCGCTTTGCCGCACAATTTTCTTCAGATACTAGCCTAGTGTCCGCTTGATGCTGCTTTTCGTTCTGACCCCATGAGACTCTGACACGCATGAAACCTGGCCAACGAGGAGAACTAAAGCTGGACTGGCTGCTCATTGTCCTTCACAAAGGTGCAGATTATCTGTTGTGCAGTTGAAGTGAACCCCTAAGACTCAGAGACTGTGTCAAAAAGACAATAATCGATCGTCGTCTGAGACAGTGGGTCAACGGCGAGAGCAGGTGTGGCAGCTGCAAGCAATGATCCGTATCCTTCTTCAGCCTTGGTTAGCTGACGTCTCATGACTGAATTACCTTACGCTTTACGTAACGGGATGATTAGAGTGAGAACTAGAAGTCCCAAATTTTAACATCCTTGGCTGACACCAACAAATATCATATAGATAGAGACAATGAAGTTGGTCCATATTAGATCCAGTCTGTCCGTCAATGTGAACAATGGTTGGCTGTGATAAATGGCTACGATTGAGATGAGTGCGGCGGTGCAGCCACCAGCCATCAGATCGTTCAGGGTTATATACCTGCGTGTCTGCCAACCCAATTTGCTTCTCTCGCCGGGGAAACTGGGAGGGGCTCTAGGGTTTGGCAGTCTACTATCGTTCTGTCGCGGGCGGGATTTCTCGGCGTTGTTCGCGTGCTAAAGGTGTATCGATCCTTCTGGACTCGCGTGCTCTCCATCAATTAAAGTAGTGACAAGGGTCGAGGTAATGGAATTGGTCTGATGTTCTGTAAACTTCTGACCGGAAGTATTGGAGTTGAAGGCAAGTCTCGGAGCACGCTCACCTCACCGATGTCTTCTCCAGCCGCAGGTAAGACGTTGAAAGAACCGACAGGTCCACGATGACATTGATGGCCAAGAACGGATAGAATAACTGGACGAGGTATGTCGTATCCTGCTGCCCACGCCAGGTGTTTCTAACCCCGTGTAGGCAGCCAAACGCCAAGCGATGCTCTGTCATCATGAAACCTGTCCTATAATCCTAGCTCCATTGAGTTGGGGTGACACCTTCGAACACACGAAGGTGGAACACGGCACACATCATCACATCAACGTGGAGCTGTTATCCGCCCCGGGAATGACCAGCTCTGAGGCTAACTGTAATCAAGTAGGCTCGCGTCCCCAATGCTTAATACTATCCCCGTAGGTAAATGAATTCTGCCTGGTGATTTCGCTAAGAACCAAGAATTTGGGGAAGTGCTAACTTTGCAAGAGTTTGGCTGGTTAAGGTCCTATCAACTCGTACTATTTTTGGCGTTAGAATCTAATCCAATAAATATGCCAAGGTTTCTGACTGACGTCTAGGTGACATTTAGCCAGAATGCATCTTATACATAGGCGATTCCGTGTTGTGTTGCCCTAAATTTCCGGTTCAACACACAGCGCTAGGAGAAATATGGCGCTGTGTAGAGAAATGTTTATTCTTAGCTGTGCTTCAACACTCTAAAAGTCGGTGGGAGTAGCAATCATCAGGTCAAAGCCACAAAACGGGTGCGCATAGTTTCTTGGCCTTGTGGGACCACATCGACACTTGTCATCACAAGCTTTCAACAAAGTATAGATCGGCGTTTGCATCATATACGCTTAATCAAGACCAGATGAAGAGGAGACGCGACGAGCAAGTTATCGTCTCCATGCGTTGTGACCGCAAGCTGAAAACTCTTTTCACCGTCGCAATTGGCCAGCCGTTCCCCCATGAACCATCGAGTGTAATCTTCTACAGAAATGCGGATCATGCAGCAGCAGGTGGGGGTTCCTTGACTCGGCTGAGCCGTGAGAAACAGCCACAATACAACGCCTGCGCGGAGCAGGCCTGGTCACTCTGCCATAGTAGGCGGCATGCCCGACTGGATAGCTGCACAGCCCTACGAGAGCAACTACTCGCGCGAGTCAGCATCCCCCAGCATTGGCCAACCACCGGCACGGCCGATAGCTTGATAGGTTGATAGGACATCACCGCCCTGGGTGGTTCTATGGCAGTTGATTAAATGAAGGGCTCCTTATGGAGTGCTAGGCCTGCCAAGCCCCGCTGCAAGGGGCTCCCCCTTGTAATGAAGACTTATTTCTGGTTCACGATAAATTAATCTTCAATCTATGTTTCCAGAGATCAAAAAAGCACAAAAGCGGGAGCTCTTGCTCCGTTCATAGTCGGCAATCCAGCTTTGTGTGGCATCTCAAAAGACCTCATCACACTTCCAATCATACGTTCTTGCTCACGAGACGACAGCGTCGAGCTACGATAATACCACTTTCAAGCGCTACCCAAACACCAACACACAACCATGCCTGCAATCCACCAGTTGGCCCAAGCTGCCCAAAACAGTCCCCTCCGGTTCCTAGCAACACGAAACGGCAGCAAGGATGGCGACGGCGATGACGACAACAACGGTCTGTCGGGAGTCGCCATAGCCGCTATCATCGTCTGCGTGGTCATCTTCATCACCGTTCTCGGGTGTTGCTACTGCTGCTGCTGCAGGCGGCGCAGACGCAAGGGAAACAGCGGCAGCAGCAGCGACAGCGACGACGACAAGGATGAAGGCTCGGGCGGCGGCGGCGGCGGCAACAAGTTTGTCTACGACCCGACGAAGTACATCAAGAAGGCCATCAAAAAAGCCTTGAAGAAGATCAAGAAGATGGTGTCCAAGAAGAACAAGAAGAACAAGGAAAAGAAGGCCGCCGGCACTGCCGTCCACCTCGAACAGACCGGCCCTTACGGCCAGGGCACCCATCCCGGATACGGCCAGAATGAGCGCGAGATGGGGTATAACGGGGGATACGACAGACTCGACGGGGAGAACGAAGAGCGGGTGGCGTTGGCGTCGTCACCCTACGGAGCGAGGAACGACCACTAGACTAGACGGCTCACGAGCGAGCGTACCCAGCACGCTGATATCTCGGGACCCTGACGCCCGATTGCGCGGCTTTTTCTTACTCTAGCCTCACGTATACCCATGTTGCGACGAATCTAAATAATGTTTTCCTATCACGAGGCTGACCCGTGCTTCCCAAACCGTGCTCTCAAGGTTGTGGGACGTTCTCGTGGGATGTGTGCTGGTTGACATGGTCACGAAACTGGAGAGGAGCTATGCACCGTGGCCATGGCTGTCGTCTGTGCCTCCACGGCGTATTCGCTTGTTTCTGTGTGAACTATGAAGACGATCCTACCGACGATCACTCAACTTGGAATTCAGTACACGCACTGCTATCTCTGAAGCGCGTAACTTGTTGGTTGAAGTTCATATTCTCTAGGAACATTGATGGGCTCTTGATGATGCTAGAGGCAGCAGCCAGCTATGCAGCCGCCATGAATAAACATTAAAAAATAGCGGTGAGCTCAAGCATTAACCTAGGTATTGATAAGTTGGAAACGAATAGCCGTTGTGGTACGAATTCCATGTTGATGACGCATGATTGGATTAACAGTTGTTGCCAGAGTAATCACGGCTTCTGCAGGCGTCAAGAACTGTGTAAATCGCAGTCGCGAGATGAAACATCATGCACCTATTCTAGAGTATGATCTGGTGTCTTGATGCTACGTCGTGCTGTGGAAGTGCCGTCCAGCCCCATATAGCATGTGGCGTTCAATGAGTTCGAGTTTCTTGGAAAGCACGTAATCTTGAAAAAACTTTACCTACTCACTTTTTCATAGAATACTTTTTGACTCTTTTATTTGCTCAAGTTATCTATCAAATGGGAGTTTACAGTCATGTCATAAATGACCTAAGCCAGCACTGTTCTGTGCCTAACACCCACAAATTGCAATTTCGGTCAGACTTTGCTGCTCCTTAGGTACCTCGGTCAAGTCCTCAGAAAATGAGTTAAGCACATACCAAGTTCAGCTTGTATGCTTCACTTCTAGATCTTAAACGTACATTAGCAATCGAAATGAGGGGTTCTCAAAGATATGTCAGAGAATAGACTACAGATGATGTTGATAGTCATTGTGCAGTGCAGTCTTTAAATGGTTCATTTTATCATTCTTCTGCATCGTGGAAGAAACTGAGGAAGTATAGCCTGAACCAAGCAAATAATGATAAGGAACTCTACTATAAGCAGATGTACAAATTAGTCTCACAAGGTCACTTGAATGATGAGTGAGCGTACGAACAGACAAAGCGGTACTGTCTGTAGAGGTTGTGATATAAAAGAGAGGAAGCTAGTGACGGCAGCCGCGATACAGCTGGACCAACGGAGACAGATCCGTGTGGATTGATTTACCAGTTCGTCACCCCACCATGCCATCCCATTGAAATTCAGCTGAGCATCCAATATTGAAGATACTCAAAATTAATAATAATGGAAATTTCCAGAGCTTAGGCTTGTCAGAGAAGGCGATAGATTGGGCTAAAAAACTTCGCAAGGCATTAAGAAGCTGATTTCGCAGAGTACAATAGGAGACAGAACTGCAAAGGACTTTATCTCCAACAGCATAAATAAGCAATTTGACTGGAAGTCGGAGGAAAATGTACTCAGGTGTTAAGACCTGACCTTCTGCATGGTTGTTCTCTTTGCCCTACACACCTCCAGAAGTTATCAGATCTCTCATTTGCAGGAAAACAACGTCATATTTTCAAATTTATTACACTGGAGTAAACAACTTTGGAAGGTCTCGATGTCGGTAATGTCGTGGTGTCACGACTCGGTAATATTATACCAATGATATGTTGAAGCTGAGTGTGAGGGAAAATAACGGACCACCTCCCCCAGAAATGGCTAATAGCAGGCAACAACTCCATTAAACCGACATTCCCCAAGATATCATGCGCTAGCGTGTGCAGTACATGTGGGTGAAAATAGCTCTATGAGGATTCAATACGCCGTGACAAGGTTTACTTCATCTCGGCCCCATTGCGGCGCGCATTGTAAGTTTGTCTCTGACTCGATAGCACCTTGCGATTGCAGGCATGGAGCAACGGCGAGAAGCTTCAATCAGCCGTTTCAAAACTTGACAGCCCGTGCTGTGTTTGTGAGACAGTTCCCAAAAATCTCCATGAGAGTCAATGGTAGAGTTTCTGACGGAAAGCCTCATGGCGAGACAAGGAGAACGAGTCAGCCTTTTGACTTGGACGTCACCAAGGCGACTCGTGTGATGTGATGTCGGCTCATGGAGCAGGCAGGATGAGCGGTATCGGCCCGTCAAGATGGATAGGCGAGAAAGTCTTTGTAGAGTCACAGTCAACAAAACGTGGACAGCCGGGGCTTTTGGACCAGTGTTAAGCCTCTTGGCTACTGCTCCACTGCTTGGGTAGTGAAAGGATGGAACGACGGGAAAACTTGTTCCACCACTCAGAGATGATGGAGCGTCCGGTTTTAGACCAATGTTTCCATAAAAAGTCGGCGAGCACCCCGCAAGTGGTGGGCGAGGTCCCCATCTCCGGACCCCATACCCGCATGTTCCCCACGGGCAATAAGCCGGAGAAGTGACAAAGCTCGGACGGAACCCCGCGGTTGGAGTGAACACTGCCAGTTGAGCCTTTGCTTTCTAGCATCAAACAGCGAACGTCTAACAGATGGATGAGAACAGTGATCAATGGTTGTTTTGATGCGCGGGAGACACGACTAGAGGCGCGTGGAATGGGCCGTCCTCGGGTTCTTGTCGTTATGGGTTCTCCGTTTGTTCAGTCAACGACGATACCTGGTGTAAAGAAAGCCCGTCCAAGCATCTGCCATGTTAATCCGATGACGTCCGATGTTAAACCCCCGTCCATCGGAACTATCATACCCCGCACCCCAGACGTGACTCGGGAAACTCGTGGTGGGTGGAGGGCGCGGCAAAGCTTGCCCAGATCGCCTAGCGAACGCCTCGAGGATCTCTGTCGGGAGTTGCCCGAAACCGAAGAGTCGGTATCAGGATCTCTGGAGGATGTCCTAAGCGCTTGCTCTTTCCTTGCGATGTCGAGTATTTGAGGAGCCACAAGCCGCACCCCTCGGGGCATTTGCCGGAACTCTCTCTCTCCCTGATATCTGTGAGGCACGGGTAATTGTCGTTTCTGCACGTCACAACTCCGACGAGACCACGAGGAGCACCAACTGAGACCCGGACGCCGTCCGAGATAAAAGAACCCATCATTCCATATGGCCGATGCCACTTCCACCGCCGCGGATGACGCCAAGTCCCGCAGGAGCGACGTCGAACACCTCGAGCAAGACCTCCAGAAACCTCACATCGAGACCGATGATGTCCAGCAACAACACCCAGAGATCTACATGCAGGCCCTGGCGAGGTACCCGAACGATGAATCGATAGACCAGGCCGAGGAGAAGCGTCTCCTCCGCAAGCTCGACATGCGCATTCTGCCTCTGCTTGGAATCTGCTACTTCTTCTACTACGTCGACAAGACCACCTTGTACAGCCTGCCGCCGCTTCCAGCACACGAAAGTAGGGAAAGGCGTTTGCTGACCGCTTCACTCGCAGATCGTACGCCGCAATCTTCGGTCTGAAAGAGGGCCTCCACCTCAAAGGCGAAGAGTACTCATGGCTCTCGAGCTCCTTCTACTTCGGATGGCTCGTCTGGGCCATCCCCTCCAACCTCATCATGCAGCGTTGCCGGCCGGCATGGTACCTCTCCTTCAACATCTTCATGTGGGGAGCCCTGCTCATGGCGCAGGCCGCGGCCCAGAACTTTGGTGGTCTCCTCGCTCTGCGAGTTCTCTCGGGAGCCTTTGAGGCCATTGCGGATCCCGCCTTCATGTTGATCACCTCCATGTACTACACCCGCTCCGAGCAGCCCTCTCGCATCGCGGCGTGGTATGCCTGGAACGGCGTTGGTGTTGCCGGCGGTGGTCTCATCGGTAAGTCTCTCTCTCTCACTCTGTCTCGTCAACGGTGTCGCAACATGTCAACTGACCCATGATGATGATGAACCCCAGGCTACGGGATCGGAAACATCAAAGGCGCCCTCGCATCATGGCGATACGAGTTCCTCGTCGTCGGCGCCTTCTGCGCCTTCTGGGCCATCATCCTCGCCGTCATGCTGCCCAACTCGCCCCGGACGATCTGGGGCTTCACCCACGATGAGAAGCTCATCATGATCGCCCGCATGCGCCGCAACCAGACGGGCATCGAGCAGCGCCGCATCAACTGGGGCCAGATCAAGGAGGCCTACCTCGACTACAAGACCTGGCTCTTCACCCTGCTGGGTTTCATGTCCAACGTGCCCAACGGCGGCATCTCCAACTTCTCCACCCTGGTCATCAAGGGCCTTGGCTTCGGGACGCTCGAGACGGCGCTGCTTGGCATCCCCCAGGGCGCCTTGGTCGTCATCTGGATCGGACTTGGTGCCTTGGCGAACAGATATTTGCCGGCCAACAGCCGCACGCTTGTGTGCGCTCTCTTCATGCTGCCCACCATTGGCGGAGCTCTTGGCTTTCTCTTGGCACCGGCTGACGCCTACATCGGCCGGTTGATCTGCTTGTATGTCTCTCCCTCGTGCTTGGGTAATAATCAAAACACGGCTGACTCGATGTGCGTAGTTACCTTACTGGCTCATACCAGGCCTCCTTCGTCCTCTCTCTGTCCCTTATCACTTCCAACACAGGCGGCCAGTCCAAGAAGATGATCGTCTCCGGCATGATCTGGTTCGGCGCCTGCATCGGCAACATTGCGAGCCCCTTCTTCTACAAGGCCAACCAGGCTCCCTCGTACCACCTGGGCATCGGATCGCTCTTGGTCGCCAACTGCATCGAGCTCGCCCTCTTCTTCGTCTTTCGCTACGCCTTTATCTGGGAGAACAAGAAGAAGGAGAGGCTGCGGGCGGAGATGCGGGCGAGCGGCAACTACGTGGCGGACGAGCTCAATGCTACCGCTTTCACCGACATGACAGACAAGGAGAACCCCAACTTTGAGTACGTTTATTAATGCAAAGAGTTTTGGAGTTTGTATGGTAAGAAGAGAAGAAACGGGGATATGAGACAGACATGTCTAAGGCCTGGGGATGGTATCTAGCATAGACACGCATCAATCTAGCGGATCGTTCTAGATCGCACATCTTAGCACACTACAGACCACTTGACATGCTCCCATCCTTTCCGTCGGCTGATTCGGGCTCCCAAGTCCTGTTTCGACTCCGGTCTCCCAATCCCGGTCGTTGGCCAAGGAACTTCAGCCTTCGGGACCCGAAGAATGCTGTCGTCAACGCCACTGACGTCGAAATTGAGAAGCAACTGGGCAGCGAACCCGATAGTCAAGCTGTTTGCAAGGTGGCGACCGGGGCTGTGTACAGTATACCGTCAGGCAACTCTTCTCGTTTCGGGAGGGCGGACGATACTCACCAAATGTGCTTACCGCCACCGAACGGGTGGAAACCAGGCGGCGTAGATGTCATATAGCCCAGTTTCAGTGATCTGTCACCGATCCAAACATCGGAATCGTCCCCCCATACGTTCGGGTTGGCGTGTAAAACGCTGAGGGGCATTTGGACACTATTCCCTTTTTTGAGGAGATAGGACCGGCCACCGTCCGATATCGCCGTGTCCTTCATCACCGTTCTGGTGATGCTATCGACAATGTTGTGACGTTGCGTCTCTTGAAGACACGAGAAGAGCAGGGGACATCGATCTTTGATTTCGCCGAGGCGTAGCGTGATCTGGAGCTCCTCGGCGCTGGTGGAATCGTCTTGGACTGCAGCGCCGAGTAGCTCCTCCCGGATCCTGGCCAGAAGCTCGGGCTGGTTGTAGATATGGGTGATGAGCCAATACGTCAGCGTGGGAACGTTCGCAAGAGCGGTGGCCAGAAGGACCTCGATCTTGGCGCTGTCGTGGATGGACATGCCGAACTTTCGCTCGGCGTTGAATCTGTCTCTGGTGAACTGGGGTACGTCATCTCCGAAGTCATTTTCTTTTCTGATGTATGTTTCCAAAGCCTTGATTACTTCGGTTCTTGCTTCGTAGGCGTTGGCGGCGACCAGCGAGGGCGCGATGCCGGGCAGGAGTTTGTGCATCTCATCATTGTACGTCCTAGAGGTCCAATATCAGCTTATTTCTGTCGCACAAAGAGAGGGAGAAAGAAAGAGACAGAGAGAGTTTGCCACAGACGAAAAGTGTTGGTTACCAGAAACTCTGCAAGACTCTTGGATTACTGAACGGGCTCAGATCCCCGTAAAAGCAACTCATGACGTTTGTGGCCACGACTTTGCGGATCCAAGCATAAAAATCAACCACTTCCAGCTGGCCCGGTGATAGTTCGTTGAAAAAGTCGGCTGCCTTGCTGACAGCCCCCGTGGTGAGATCAGCCAGCGACTGTCCACCGAGGCCTCTGTAGAGGACTCTAAATATGGCGGTGCGGAACTCGGGATCAGTCCACAGCTGCATTCCCTGGCCGTCCAGGCCTACTAGGGTGCGGACAAAGCTATCGATCAGAGGCTCGAAGCTGAGCGTGCGCTTCTCAAAAACGGATGCTGCTAGTTGTGGCGATGATGCTACGTAAAGTTTGCCGCCGAGGATAGGCAATGTGTACGCAGACAGGTTGTACTTTTTGCTGCTTTATCGTAAGTGGACGACTGTACAGTCTGACCTCACTATAGGAGTATATGAAAGACACAACATACTGATTATTGACATGATACTGGTATTTGAATTTTAGAAGACTCAGGAAATGCCCTAGGAAAGGCAACTTGGAGCGCAGGACTGGGGGTTCTTGCGAGACTGGGGACGCCCGCCAGAGAAGGCTGCAGACGAGAAACAATATCAGACAGCATATGGGGATAGTGATGGTCGGAATCACTTCCAGCAGAGGTTCGATCATCTGCGATGTGGAACTAAAGGCTTCTCGTTGCCTCTCTGTAACAAAATGACAGGCTGATGAGGACGAGGCTGAGGCTATGTATTTGCCTGCTTCTTAAATATTTCCGCAAACCATCAGACGGCCATTGCTTGGCGCCCATAAAAGTCACAAATACTACTTTCTTACAGTCGTAGGAGCCCTGGTGCTTGAAACGTGGCTAGCCCCCAAGTCCAGAACTGCATCTCTCATGTACAGTAAGACAGCTGATGGGTGTTGTTGCTTTCGATGTGGAGCCGCCCAAGAATCTTGTCAGCTTATATACGAAGCAGGAATGAAGAGTGGGTGAGAATTAGATGTGGTGTTATTCAGATACCAAGCGAAGTCGAGAGACTATTGATGCAGTCAGCTTTTAGTCACAGAGCACTCGGGGGCCATGGTTTCCTGACCGAGAGCACTGTAGATTGTAGATCTATTTTGGTTATGGGTCTCAATAGGTCTGCCTACACATTCCTGCTGAGAATCTCAGTGCATCTGGATTGTCTGATTTTGAACTGGCACAATTTTGAGGTCAACAATGATCGGTTCACTGACGTAGCATAGAGGACCAACGATCTCGACGAGAATGGACAATCGACACGCTGCCATTCATCGTTCTTTGAACATTAAGAGAAGTTTCCAATTCAGTTCTTAACCTCCGGTACCGGCTGGAACTCGTTTACCCACTGGTTCCGCGGCTTGCTCAACGTGCTCCTCCCACGACGCAGAAACTCGCCATACCCCATCTCACCAACAACGCCCCCATTATCGCGATCCCAGACAACCTTGCCCCTGACTATGGTATACCTCGGCCAATTTTCAAACTTCATGCCTTCAAAGGGAGAATAGTCAATATCGTGATGAAGCATCTCGTTTTCCAGCACGAAGGGCTCCATCGTCACCCCTCCGGAGTTCTGCTCAGCAGTCGGATACCAGATCACGAAGTCGGCATCGTAGCCCGCAGCGATGGTACCCTTCGTCTTGCCCAAGCCATACAGCTTCGCGGGATTCGTCGCCGTCACCTCGACGAACTTCTGCGGAGACACCCTTCCCGACAGCACGCCCCCCTGGAACAACACCGGCATGCGCGTCTCCACGCCCGGGAGCCCGTTGGGGACGTTGTCGTATCTCATCGACCCGTCACCGCCCAGGCCAGCCTTCTTCCCCGAGGGGTGATCGTACTTGCTCGGCGCGTGGTCCGAACTGAACGTCGTGAACGTCCCGTTGATGATACCCGCCCACATCGCCTCCAAATCCAGGCGGTCTTCCCTCAGCGGCGGACTGCAGATGTGCTTCGCGCCGGAGAAGGCGTCATGTGCGGGATCGTTCGGCCGCAGCGCGTCGGCGGTGAGGTAAAGGTAGTGCGGACACGTCTCCGCATGGATGGGAAGCAGCCTCGTCTGCGCGCTTCTGACGTGCGTCGCGGCCGTCTTCGAAGACATGTGAACGATGAGAATGGGCACGTCGGAGAGCTCGGCCAGCGCGATGACGCGGTACGTCGCCTCGTCCTCGGCGATGTTGGGCCTGCTGATGGCGTGGTAGTACGGCGCCGTGAGCTTCTGCTCAGCTAGCCGGCGGGTTATCCAGGAGATCATGTCGGCGTTCTCGGCGTGGACCATGGTCGTCATGCCCAGGCTCCGCGTCGCCATCATGACGTCCAGGATCTCGCCGTCACGGAGCTGCATCGGCTCATAGGTCATGTACAGTTTCACGGAGGTGATGCCCTCGTTCACGTAGTGGGGGAGTTCGTCGCGCAGGATGGTTTGGGTCGGGTTCGTGAGGATGATGTGGAAGCCGTAGTCGCAGTAGGACTTGGCGTTGGCGCGGGAGTGGTAGTCCGTGACGGCTGGGTGGAGGGACTCCTGGTTGCGGTCCTGGGTGGCGAAGGCGAGGATGGTTGTTGTGCCACCGGCGACGGCTGACCTTGTGCCCGTCTCAAAGTTGTCTCCTGTTGGTGAATTGTCCTGCGCGTTCGTGTGAGATGTCATTCTGATGATGGATTGATGGATGAGACGCTGCTCACTTGGTCGAGATGAACGTGAGAGTCCACGCCGCCGGGCATGACAAAGCCATGCTGGGCGTCGATGACTTGCTTCGCTGAGAAGACGGACTTCAAGCCTTGCCCAACGGCAAGGATCTTGCCATCGCGAACGACAATTTCTTGGTTCTGATGGATATCGGATGCTGTCGCCTTGGTGTCATGTTAGTTGGAAAGGATTTCGGATGAGGGTTCAATCGCTAAAACACTTACCACCGTGGCATTGTCAATGATGAGATCAACTTCCATTGTGAAGGTTTACCCTTGAATCTTTGGGTTCTCTTGGCACTTCAAACGAAAATACGCTCAGCTAGGTTGAATGGAGTCTTTGTGATTATTTTCACCCGTTACTTTGTTCCAAAGACTTGGACCCAGAGCCATTTCCCATCTCAGCATACCGGCGATCTGACAGGAACACCGAGATCTTTGATAAAGAGAAATGGGTCCAGTTGCTGCGCCGCATAGAGATAGGCGAAGTTGGGACGAGATAGCGATAGGCCTCGGGATCCAGATAGGCACTTTGATGCATCCTGCGAGCCTATCGAAATGCTTATCGCCCGCCGCCACCGGATCGACAGTCAGTTGCATGAAGCAGGCTGGGGTTAGCGAGCGACCGGGTTCGAAGCTGTTGGTGAGGAGACAACTCTCCGGTAAGAGAAGATGTTTGCCGGCGCGGCGCTTAAGAAGCACGTCGCATCAGAGACAAAACGCGTGAGCTTAAGTCGCTTCTAAGCAGCTCGCGTCTGATCGGAGATCCAGAGAGTTGGTTCCAGTGAAGAGAGTAATATCGGGAATATACATCACATCACAATGGCATCACGAACGCTTAAGGTGGCAGCGGCCCAGATGGGCGCCACGAATTACACCGACGCTCGCAGCAAGACGCTGGACCGCATGCTCGCGCTTCTCGATGATGCCGCGGCCAAAGGAGCTCAACTCGTTCTCTTCCCCGAAACCGCCTTCACGACATTCTTCCCCCGTCATCTCATCAACGACCCCGTGGAACTCGACTCCTTCTTCGAGCACGGCGACATCGTCACGCAACCTCAGACCAAACCCCTGTTCGACAAAGCCACCGAGCGCGGCACCGACATCGCGGTTGGGTTCGCCGAAAAGACGGACGATGGCGAGACCTTCAATTCGTGCGTCTACTTCCACGCCAAGAGCGGCTCGATTCTGTCCAAGTATCGCAAAATTCACCTCCCTGGCGACTTTGAGCCGTTCGCAGATCCCAATGCCACCAACCAGTTGGAGAAGAGGTACTTCAAGCCCGGCGACCTCGGCTTCAACGCCTTCCGCGTACCAGACCTCGTTCCGTCGTCACCGGAACAACGGGGAGACCCCATCTTCGGCATGATGATCTGTAACGACAGGCGGTGGGCCGAGAGCTGGCGCGTCTTGGGCCTGCAGGGCGTCGAAGTCGTTTTCTGCGGCTACAACACGGCGGGCTTCGCGCCTCATCTCTGGGGTTCCAGCGCCGACATGGACCCGGACGAAGCGCGCAGCAAGGCCCTATTCCATCACAAGCTGGTCATGCAGGCGCACAGCTACACGAACGCGTGCTTCAGCATCAGCGCGGCCAGATGCGGGCTGGACGACGGGAAGTACGACCTCATTGGGGGGAGCTGCATTACCGGGCCTGAAGGCGAGCTCATCGCCGAAGCATCCACGATCGAAGACGAGGTGGTGTACGCCGAGATCAACCTTGACGCGTGTCGACCGGGCAAGGAGCGCACCTTTGACTTTGCCAGGCATCGGCGGGTAGAGCACTACAGCTGTATCACGGAGCAGACCGGCGTCGTAGAACCTCCCAAACTGGGTCCTCAAGGACGAACACTGGTGAATGGCGTTCACGGGAAGAAGGACAAAAAGATTCGCGTCCTCCTCGTCAACCCGAACAGCACGCGCGCCATGACCGACGCATGCGTCGCCATGGTTGAGAGCCAACTACCCTCGGACGTGATCGTCACTGGATTTACCGCACCCAGGCCTTCTCCGTCGGCCATCGAGGGCAGTTTCGACAATGTCATGTCCGCAGCGGCCGCCGCGCGGGCAGTCCTCCCTCTCGCAGCGACCCACGACGCGGTCCTCGTGGCGTGCTACTCCGACCACGCCCTCATCCGCATGCTCCGCGAGGAACTGCCGCGCCAGCCCGTCATCGGCATCATGGAGGCTTCGCTCTTCGCTGCGCGGACACTCGGGGGCCGCTTCGGTCTCATCGCTGTGAGCGAGCGGTCCAGGGTGCTGCACGAGGACAGCATCCACCACTACGGCTTCTCGACGTCCTGCGCCGGCGTGCTCTCGTGCGGGCTGGGCGTGCTGGATCTCCACGAGAAGAGCCAGGACGAGGTGATGGGCATCATGGCCAACGTCGGCAAGCGGTTGGTGGAGGAGAAGGGCGCCGACGTGCTGCTGCTAGGATGTGCGGGCATGACGCCTCTGAAGCCGGCCGTCGAAGCCGCCGTTGGAGATGATGTGCAGGTTGTCGATGGCGTGTTGGCCGGGGTACATCATCTCGTGGGTTTGGTGCGGATGGGCGGCGCCACGGCGAAAAGGGGCGTATACAAGAGCTCCGCTGCAGGGCGCAAAGCAAGGGGCCAGGACTGGATTTGAGGATATTGTGGTCCTTTGATAGTTAATAAAGCGTGATGAACAAGACCACTGATTGCATTACGCGGGTATAGATCCTTCGGTCTGCGTGCTGTTGATTGCAGGGTTGTTTGTCCCTCGCCCAATCGGCCAATTCTCCGTTATCATACAGCCCCCCCGGACAACTAACTGCAGCTCAACCGCGTCTGTTTGTGGGGGGGCGCGGGGAAAGTTCATGTCGAAAGCAACAAACATGATAACCGGCCTTCTTGGAATCTTACTCAAGGTCTAAGGGTTGATGATAATAATGATGTTTTGAAGGCTGGACATGATGGAGATCGCCACACAATCCCGGACCACGTCGTGCAACAATAGGAATCGGCATCCCTGCGACTTCTGCCGCTACAAACGCGCAGCCTGTCTGCTCTGCGGCCCCCCGCCGTGTGAGCTATGCAAGAGGCAGGGAAAAGACTGCACCTTTGTCGAGGGCCCGAACAAGAGGAGACGGACGGCGGGGCGCTACCGGAGTCCCTCGGGCGATGCCGATGAGGCTCTGTATCAGCACAAACAGGCGGCAGCTTCGGATGTCAACTCAACATCGCCATCTTCGGACATGGAGTCTCCGGTTGAGCAGGTCATCTATGCTCGAGTGGGAGAGGACTCGGTGAGCCCGGCACAAGTCATCACGCAATCTTCTCCCCCAGCTGCTGAAGAGCATCACAAAGACGGCCATGTCCTCTCTCCGTCGTCACTGGATGCAAAGCCCGGCCACAACGCCCAAGTCATTGGCCTCAGCGGCGAGTCTGACCCATACCTGCTCAACTTGTATCAATTCGACGACAAGGATGAATGCAGGTTTCCACAGCTTCGAATCCGAAACATGGGTATGGACGACGGGGTACCGGTCCACTTCATGGTCCAGAGCAACTCGTTGGCGAGCAACGCAAAGCCTGGCGACCTCGGCATGAGCGAGGCTGACATCAGGGCTGAGATCACGGGTATGGTTTCTGATGATGTTGGAAAGAGACTCATAAACCTGTAAGACAACCCCCCAGTTCACGTTTTTAAACCTCAAATTGAACAGCCACCAGGTTCTGGCGTTACGTCCAGCCATATTTCCCTGTGGTGTCTGTGGAATTCACACTTGGCGAGATTCACAGCGAACCATCAGCGTTTCCAGCCTCTCTGCTGGCAGCGATCTACGGACATACGCTGCCATTCTGGGTCTTTGACGATAAGCTCTGTGCAGATGTCTATACTCCACCCTCAGCAGACCGACTCTTCGAGCTCGCATGGATGGCCGCTCTCTCCCAGTTCCATACCCCTTCCCTTGCCACCGTCCAGACCATGTTGCTGATGATCCAACGACGCCCAACCAACCGACATGTGGCAGACACGCCGTTCAAATGGGTCATGCTGGCCGACACCGTAGCGCTCGCACAATGTCTCGGTCTCAACCTGGACCCGGCCGACTGGTCAATCCCCCCTTGGGAGAAGCGCCTGCGTCGGCGTCTGGCCTGGGCCGTCTACGTCCAAGACCGATGGCTGAGCTTGAATTTCGGCAGGAGTTCGCACATCCAAGAATGCGACTGGGACGTCTCGCCGCTTACTACAAGTGATTTTGGCGAGCTGTCTGGACTGGAAGAAGAGCCTGCCGTATCACATCATTTCCTCCACCTGGCATCGCTCACCCAAATCGTGTCCAGCATCCATCAAAACATGTTGTAAGTCCCTCCTCCCCCCCTGTGATATCATGAAAACCATACAACGAGATGGAGTTGACTGAGTGTCCGGCAGCTCTATAAAAGCAACGAGGACACTTTCGAAATCCTTGGAAGCAAGTTTCGAAGTCGCCAGGCCGTTGCGGATCGAGCTGGCGGAGTGGCTGCAAAGCCACCCGGACGTAGGTGGTCAGCCCAGCGCAGCGACACCGTTCCACGGACTCGACGGCAACGGAAGCCTGAGACTGGCCTACATCACGGCCAAAGTCGCCGTCTTCAAGGCGCTCCTGCGACCGAAGAGCACAGAGGCCCCTGTCGAAGCCCGCGCAGCGTTGCGGACGGGCGCCATGGCCGTCGCTCGCGAGATGTACGACTTCCTGTCCAAATTGGGCGCCCATCATCTGGAGGCCTTTTGGCATTCTTGTACGACGCCTTCGTTCTGAATTACTAGATACATACGGGTTCCACGTTAACTGACAAAACACAGATTCCCGTGTCAACTTTGCGATTGCTAGCAACTTCATCGTCTTGTTGTTCGCCCTCTCTTCGACGCCGGCAGATGCCGAGGATTCGCTGAATCTCCTCACGCAGTGGCGGAGTCTGTTGCGCATAAAGTCGAGGAGCTGTGATCTCCTCAACCTGAGTCTGCTTCGCTTAGACGCCGTCTTTGTGGCTGGGCTGGGAAAGCTCATCGATCTCACGCCCGCGGCGGCAGAGGCGGCTTCAAGTCGGAATTTGTAGCAATGGGATGTTGATCCAATGGAAGACCAACCCTCTTTGTTTTCAACGGGTTGATGGTGTGTTCTGACAACTTTTAGCGCTAGCCGCGACGGTATTTCTGGCAGTGAATATGAATGGCAGGACGGCTGGCTATGGATGATAGTGACGGATGTAATGCTGTCAGACAATGGTAGCAAACAATAGCAACAGACAACAGCAACGGGCGATAGTGACAGAACAGAATCATGATACCTTTGACGAGAACCTCAAACTAGTTTACCCTCTTGACGCCAGCTATCCAGCCACCCACGCACCATTGCAACATCAACATGTCGGCCTGAGTCTGCTCTGGTCTTGAACGTCACCCCTTCGCCGTTTCCGCCGCCCTCGGCCATGGCTTGGAAAAATCCCAATAGCTTCATTGCTGGCGTCTGATTAGCCCCTGTGCTGCCATTCGACTTGGCCTCCAACCGAGCCACCCATTCCCTCATGGCAAGTCGCTCAAACTGCCTTCCAGAAGCTTCCTCAAGAGTTTCGAGCAGCTCATCCCATGAAATGGTATCCGGGTTTGTGAGGTTCGTCACCGTGTAAGAGGCCTCCCTCGAAGTGAGCACGGCCTCTTGAATGGCCTCTGCACACACATCGACCGGAAGCCAGTCCACCTCTGTCTTCAACACCGGCATAGCCGACAGAAAGTCCAAGCCGGTCATCATCATGATCGGCCACATTTCTGTGTGGTTCCACGTCCCCAATCTGGTGTGGCCGCAGAGCTGGCCGACTCGGAGGACACGCACGGGCACGTTGTGCGAGGAAGCGTAGTGTTGCGTCAGCTGCTCAACGATGAACTTGGACTGCGCGTATCCAGTCGCCAGAGCGTTTGCGGGATCCGGACCGAGGGGCAGTTCCGGGACTACGGTTCCGGCCGGACTTCCCATCGCGGCGGCCACGCTGCTCATGAACGACAACGTCTTTTTCTTGCCTTTGAGACAAAAGGACATCAGGCTCATTGTGCCTGAAGAATGGTCAGTCTATCTATGCCTTTTGTTGTACGGTGACATGGGAAAACGTACCTCGAAGACAGTCAGCCTCGAACTGCTGGACTGGCTGGTTGAAGTCCAGTTTCCACGCGTTGTGCATCACGACTGTGACCTCGTCCGCCAGCTTTTGGTACGTCTGCTGGTCCACACCTAGCCTTTCGTCCGTCATGTCGTAGCCTATCCCGCGAATCTTGTCGCTCTGGTAGATTTCCTCGGGATATCCCCTGGCCCTGAGTGACTCTACAACTCGAGCTTGGGGATCGGTCCCACGGACGGCGCAGTAGACTGCCTTCACAGATGAGAGCTGAACCAGGACCTCCAGAAGCGCATTGCCCAGTGAACCGCTTGCCCCCGTCAGGTAGACAACTTCACCGTCATTGCATTCAGCTGTTGAGCCTGTCGATTGGGCCCAGTGGTCTACTTCGCTGTTCAGGCGTTGGATGGTTGACTTGATCCACTCGTGTCGCTCTTTGTTAATCATGCCGTTGGCGCTGAAGGTGGCATCACCGGAGCGACGGAGAAAGTTGAAAAGTCCTTCTGCTGTTGGGTACTCAAAGACAAACATCAAAGGGAAGTTGCCAAACGACCTGACCAGCTTCGAGCGGATCTCGACAGCTTTGAGAGAGTCAAGCCCGAGTTCGTACCAGTTGCGATCAGGCTTGACCTCTTCGACCATGACGCCGAAGGTATCTGCGACTACTTCCTGGACTGTCTGCATGGTCGAGGATCCCCCTTCGTCTATCGGTCCGTCGGTGAGACAAGGGACAGTCTCCGACTTGCCCAAGAAGCGGTCGTACAAGTCCTCGACCCGATGGCCAAAGAGTCCCCAGGCAATGTTGCGCCGGACGTTCCCTTTCGGCGTGACTGGCAGAGTCTCACCCCTTTCGAGGATGAGCATCAACTGCCGAGGAATCCTGGAATACATCGGCGACTTCTCGTTGACGCAGCTGACCGAACTCCAAACGGCTTCCTCGAGGTTTTTTCCCAGTCGTTGGCTGTCTACCCTGTCCCAGTCAACTTCGACAACGACAGAGGGACAGGGCTTCCCAGTCCCAAAGACAGCCGTCTTCTTCACCACGCTCGTCTTGTCCTCCTCAAGGGCCATGGCGAGTGCCGCAGCATGACTCTTCTCTCCGTTCGAATGGACCAGAATATCATCCCGGCGACCCTGGAGCACAAAGTACCCGCTCGCCGGGGGCTCCTCAAGAAACAGATCGCCAGTGCGGTACGGGTTGGGCGCGTCGTCGTCGAGCCAGAGCTCCGCTGCCAGAGGGAAGCCTTTGTACACGACGCACTCGAACAGACCCTCTCCAACGGGTTCCATCCGCACGAACGGTGACTCCGGATATAGGTTGCGAAAGCGATAGACGTCCGGGTTTTCCCTTGTGTGCGGAATCGTTCTGAACGGCGGGCCGGTTTCGGTCGTTCCGTACGTGGTCTTGATGTTCACGCCGAGAGACTGGAGCTTGGACAAAGTAGTTGGCAAGAGTGGCGCTCCGCCGGGTTGAAGAACCTTCAGCCTGGTAAAGGGGGTGAAGTCTTTTGTCGTCAGGGAGATGTATTCCACCAAGTCTTCAATCACCGAAGGCGCACAGTGAAGGCAGTCGGCAGGATATCCCAAGGAATCCAGAGTTTTCCATGCCGAGAGAATGGCACTCGGAGCTGGAGGCCACTTCTCAGGGGGCAGAGTGGTTGGCAGCCCGTTTGGTATGCCGGAGAGGGCGATGGATAGGCCAGCAATATGAAATCTGCGGTACTTGTGTGAGTGTTTTGCTTCATCATTCGGAACCACTAGCACACTCACAGGGGAAAACAGAGGTACCAGTTTTCGATGAAGTACTCCGGCATGAGTCTATACATACGTCCGATTTGGCACAAACTCCGGTTGGTGTGTATGATGGGCTTGGGTACGCCAGTCGACCCCGAGGAATGGATGATCATGGAGTGTAAGTTCCACTCATCGTTCGTCTCATAGGCTACCAGAGTCTTTCCGTCAATGCCGCTGCGTCTCTGCAGCTCGTTCAGACCAACAAGCTGGGTTACTGGCAGTTCACATCCGTCGTCGTCTCCGCGAAGTGACGCCTCGTTAGCTTCGTCTACAATAATCGCCACAGCATTGCACACTTTAAGCAGGTGATTCCTGGTTTCGGTCGAGTTCTTGTTACTGAGAAGCAGCGTCCGCACACGGAGGCGATTGAGAGCGATTTGGGTGATCAAGTAGGCGATCGAACTGCCGGTTCCCAGCAATGCAAACGTAGGCTGCTTGCCAATATCATTGGCGATGTCCAGTTGTCTCTGGAACTGCTCGCGATAGTATTCTGAGGCTTTGCAACTCAGCTGGTGCACTTGGGCCCAGTCCAGAATATCGAATGAGTTGCCAACAGGATATATGAATGCGGGCTGCGACGGCTGAGTGGCGGCATTGTGCTCTACCAGCGCGGCGACACTCGTCAGTTTTGGATTTGAGAATCTAAATTGAACGACAGTCAGCATCCAACTCCTTGGTGATTCGGGATCAATTCGTACTTTGTGCTATGCGGCTCTCCGTGCATGTACCAGAGTTCTCTCAACCTCTTGTCCGCACTTGATGAAGGAAAGACCATCGGGTCCAGTATTGTGGATGCCAAGGACGGCTTCAAGTCAAGCGTCGCGATGGGTGCCATGCTGAGACAAGAAAATAGACCTGAAAGTTGAAGGGTAAGTTCGTTGGTATTCCCCGACAGATCTGCTAGTTTCACCGATATATCATGGATCATGGATACAGACCTTTTCCCTACTCCAATCATTACTTTCCAGGTCTTGAAATTCCGTCCCGGTGGCTTGAGAACACTATCGATAATCTAGAGACTCTCGCCACCGGGGCTTTCCACGGATAAGAACAGACTGTGCCCTATCCGGAGTTCTGTGTCTGTCGGATAGGACAGCCAGATAGGCCAATGGAATGGCTATACCCGGACTAGTACTCTGATAGCGCACCAACGCCTATCAACGCTATCTTCAAAGAACCGACAAGGGGGTGAGGAGCGGGCTGGGCGTGATAGCCGGATCACTCCTGATAAGCGGTGCCGCGGAGACAAAGTAAGACACCAGGAGTAATCCGGACACAAGAATTCCTGAAAAGAAAACTCAAAACAACTTGTCGTTAAGGTTTGGAATCGAATTAGAAAATCAAAAAGAGGAATCCTCTGCGTCGAGACACTCCAGCCGTGTTCAGCACCACACCGGCCTGACGCTCCTCATTCCATCATCAACACACTGGACGGGAAAACACAAATCGAAATCATGGGTCTCCGGAAGCGCTTGGTTCTCCGCTCCGAGAGCGAGGCGCTCGGGACCGAAGGCGGCCGGCTATCCAATAAGGACATGGACCCGATCCCGCTGGGCTCGCCGGAGCGCACCTGGGGCTGGCCGAGCTTGCTCGGGTTCTGGATCGCTGAAGCCTTTTCCATTTCCATGTATCAAGGTGCGTACAGTCGTCGTTATTTGCATCCATCTTCGGCTAGAAGGGGACACTGAGTCACTGACTGGCTCTTTGCGAAACAGTCTCGTCGACGTCGGTATCGAAAGGCCTTAACCCGGGATTCGCCATCCTCGCCGTCTTCATCGGCCACGTCTTGGTCTGCGTCCCGGCCATGCTCGACGGATACGTCGGGTGCTATCTCGGCATCAACTTCCCGGTTCTGACACGAGCGTCGTTCGGCATCCGCGGTTCGTACGCGGCGGTGTTTGTTAGAGGTGTCGTCGCTTGCATCTGGTTCGGCACGCAGTCGTTCCAGGGCGGCCAGTGCCTGCAAGTCATGATCGCGGCCATCTGGCCCTCGTTCGACAACTTTCCAAACCACCTCCCGGCGAGCGCACACGTCACCAGTGCCGAGCTGTTGTGCTTCTTCTTGTTCATCATTGTCCAGCTGCCACTGCTTTGGCTGCATGTCAGCAGTTTGAGGTACATGTTCATGGTCAAGACTGTCATCATGCCCATATTTGGTCTGACGTTGTTCATCTGGGCTCTTGTTGCCGGTGAGTCTCCCTTCTCTTGATCTCAAGACCCCCCAGCCCAGTAGCACGCTTCCAACACCTCCTAGCCAAGGGCTTCGGGCCAACCTTCTCGAAACCTACCGTCATCAAGGACGGCACGCCCGCCGTCGTCGTCTTCTTCCAATGTATCACGAGTGCCATCGGCCCCAAGGCAACCCTCGCCCTGAACATGCCAGACTTCACTCGCTACGCCAAGGAGCCTCGACAGGTATTCTGGACCCAGGCCGTAGGTTTGGTCATTCTCGTCACCATGTGCGGTGTCCTCGGCGCCACAGTCAGCAGCGCTTCCGAGGTCATCTACGGCAAGGTCACCTGGAACCCCCTGGAAGTCGCTCGTCTCTGGAACAACCGCGCCGCGCAGTTCTTCGCGGGCCTGTGCTGGGCGTTTGCGGTCATTGGGACCAACATCAGCGCCAACAGCGTGTCTTTCAGTAATGATCTGTCTCTTTGGTTTCCAAGATACATCAACAACAGACGCGGAGCGTACATTTGTGCCATATTTGGTGTTTGTGCCGTGCCTTGGTACATCCAGTACAGGTAATTTCACGCCCCCATCGCCTCGAAATGTATCGCGCCGTAGCTAACTTTGCAATGCCTAGCGCCAAGTCCTTCTCCTCTTTCCTTGGAGGATATTCTCTTTTTCTCGGTGCCATCGCCGGCGTCATCATCTGCGACTTTTGGATCTGCCGCAAGCGTCAAGTCCATGTTTCGTCGCTCTACGACCCCAGGGGCATCCATTACTACACTCTCGGCGTCAACCCGAGAGCCGTCGTTGCCTTCATCCTCGCCATAGTGCCCAACATGCCCGGCCTGGCGGCTGCATGCGGTGCGAAAGGGGTTCCCAAGGGTGCAGTGTATTTGTACAGCTTAAGCTGGCTGGTCAGCACTCTTATTGCGGGTATCACCTACTGGACTTGCTGGAAGATCTGGCCTTTCCCGGTCGACGAGACCAATGGAGATTTGTTCATTGAGAGCCAGGCCCCGAGAGACGAGGAGGACGTAGGGCTGGAGAAGGATGTAGAAGCGAAGCACGACATCAAATGTTGAAGCCCGTGTCGATAAAAGCACTTAGAATTATCTTCTGTCTCTCAGCAGACTACTGCTGTTTTTCTCACGTCATCACCCATATCGCCATCACTAGAGCCCCCCATATTAAACCTTCTGCATCTGGAGTCAGTGAGTTGTGTTAGAGGCTGTACAGTACACAGTACAGAGGCCAATCAAGGTTGTGTACTGATAGGTAACTCAGTTCGTCTCTTATCCTCCAACTCCAAGGAGAGCAGACCAATACAGTTACCTGGTAGTACAGCTTGACACCAGTTCAATCTATTTCGAATGTCCCGAAACGTAACGTGCCTTGACTTCGCTCCCCCGAACCCGACTCCGCTTATGTCAGCGGGCTCGCGATGCGTCAACCCCGGCGGAGAGCGTCTCCATTTTAATATGACCGACGATCCTAACTGGTGTTCTTCATGGCTCCCCGAGGCATCGGTCAAACAGGCGAAGAGTCGGTTATTGCCCCTGGGATCTCGTTCCTAGCTTGTACACTTCAAGCCTCGGCGTCCGGGGACCAGACAAGACCCGATCGGGACTCCCGCCCGGGCCGCGAAGACGGGAATCCGGACAAGACACGATATCGTTCCAACGCGGTGAAAGTTATATAACTCCCATCTCTGTTGTACCTCAGAGAAGAACCAATAGACTGACTTCATCGCACACAACATCCGAAAACAAGGAACATCCTACTCGAACCCTTCCCTCGCCCTTTTCCCAGCATAAGGCGTTGGCCGCATCAACTGTCCCAACATGTCTACCTTTATCAAGCCAATCCCTAAAAGCATCCTCATCTTTGGCGCGGCTGCTCACATCGGCCGCCCACTGACAGAGTACCTCACCCGGGAAGCGCCCTCGATCAAGCTGCGTCTCGCCACAAGCAGCCCCAACAAGAAGAAACAGCTCCAAGACGCCTTCCCGAATGCAGAGGTCGTCGAAGCCAACTACAGCGACGTGGCGTCTCTCTCGGCGGCCGTCAGCGGCATCGAAGGCGTCTTCGTCATCACCCCCGGCGGTCTCTCTGAGCAGGAGGCCATGACGAACCTGGTGACGGCGCTGAAGGAAGCCAACAGCGCCATCCACATCATCCGTCTCGTGGGGGTGTTTCCGGAGATCCCGCCCGCGCAGATACCCGCCACCGTTGGGCCCGGGTCTCTCGCGGTTGAGCACCCCATCGCCAAGCGCATCCTCGACGAGAGCGGGCTCCCCGTCACATACATCAACTCGGGCGCCACGTTCATCGACAACTTCTGGATCCAGATCCGGCCTGTCCTCGCCAAGAAGACCCTCATTTGGCCGGAGCACCGTGTCCCCTTTATCGACCCTAGAGATATCGGCGAGGTTGCTGCCCGGCTCTTCCTGTCGGACAATGCGAAGCACATTGGCGCGTTCCACACCATGAACAACGGCCACGACTGGCTCACGTACCGAGAGGTCGCCGGCATCCTGTCCGAGGTCCTGGGAGAGCCCATCGGTTACGAAGGCGACTTCGAGGCGTTTTCTGGGTTTTACGGTCCGGTCATGGGGCCGCAGATCGTGCAGGTCCTTTGGAACTTTTTCAAGTACGAGGAGTCGCACGAGGTGATGTGGTCCCTGAATAACTTTGTGGAGAGGACTTTGGGACGGAAGCCGACGACAGTGAAGGGGTGGTTGCTGGAGCATAAGGAGAAGCTCACACAAGGGACTGGGGGCGGCGGGTGGGCGTCATAACAATAGACCTGCGCCTGGTACTTAGATAGACAACTTGCATGGCGAGTTTACCAAAGAGCATATCACAAAGATGGAAAGTAATATAGATCAGACTCTATTGTTAAACTTTGTAAAAGAGCAGAAGTCCCATACGTCGGTCGAGGAGGGCCATCAAAGATGGCTTTGGGGACTGCGTCGAAGTCAACATGCCCAATCAGAGCACAAAAAGGAATCCCCATGCATGATAGAGTGCTACCTGCAGCTGTATATGAGTTTCCGGCGAGAGTCTAAGGGGCCAACTTCAACGGTTGAGTGAAGGCTGCTTCGTTGGCCGAAGAGTCTGCAGTGCCATGTGTGCTACTGTAACAGACGAGTTTTACGCCTCTTGGATAGTTGGTCTAGATAAAGCTTTAATTTGAAAATGAGCCGCATCCGTCTAGCCAGTGGCAACCGTATGGGGTAGCTGGCCTATTATTTTCAACACCAGCGCTCCCTGCGCTCAGCGATGGAGTGCTTGAGCACGCCGACGGCGAAATCGCCGTGCTTCCTCATGACCGGCTCCAGCCTCTCCATCACCCGGTCGTCGAACACGTTGTTCCCGACGAGGCGGCAGACGATGCCGCGCATGTCGACGTCCGTCTCGGGGGTGTTTGTGTACAGCTCGTCGACGACGGCGTGGAACTCTTCGGCCACTTCCCACGCTAGCTCTGCGGCGCGGTAGAAGCGGTTGCGCGCGAGGAGCTTGAGGGCCGGCACGGCAAACTTATCAGCCATGACGTACACCCGCAGGTGCAGGAAGAGGTCATTGCGCACGACGGCCTGGTGGCGGATGAAGGCGTTCCTGTCGGTCACCTGGTCCTCATCGACCACGGCCTGGATTGCGACGCAGTCCTGTTCGATCTCGACACAGAGCTTGTCGTACTCCTCCTCGTTTTCAGTCTCAAAACAGTCTTCGGGGCCCGGCGGTTTCCGGCCATGGTCGCCTTCTTGGTAGTCAGAGTCATCGGAATCGTCGTCGCTATCAAAGGCACTTCCAGACAATTTCGTCCCCCTTCCGCCCGGTTTCGGTTCTGAATCGCGAGGCCCCTTGAGCGGACGAACCGGTAATACGACGCCAGGAGGATGGCTCAGCTCCTCCATTATTTCTTCATGGTTCATCAAAGCTATATTTGCCGGCGTGCTCAGTTTGGGCAGGACTTTGTCGTCGTAGTTTCCGGTGTAGAGGTACTCCAGAAATCTCTCGAGGATGTCCGGATCGTCTTCGGGGAGGTCGACGGTGGCGGTTGCTGCTCCCTTTGAGAAAGAATTAGAGCTGGTTTTGATGAGTGCTTCATTGGCCCTTTGTTGAAAACCTATCAATTTATTATCTTGGGACTCCCGGCTAGAGCCTTGTCGAAGAATGGGGACTGGCCGCAAAGAACTACTTTATGGACACTGTAGGCACCGCCGCCGCAAGTGATCTTCATGTCCGAGACGTTCTCCGACATGAAGGAGGGAAAGAGAGCCTTGAAGACAGGGGCGGTGCGCACGTCATCCATGGCGTCTTGGTGATCGCTGTCCACCGAGGAAGCTCTCGAGCTCGGCGGCAACATGGCTGGCGAGATACTGCCCGGAGGGCGAGACACTGAAGCGACAAGAAGCGGGATACCTGGGGGGGGGAAGGGTCAAATGACGGTGAGTCCGAATATCTTTCACGAGTCACTCTCTGCATGCAGCAGAGAGGAGAGAGAATGATCGAGTGAGCCAGCCAAATGGGAGAGAGAGTGTGTGAGATAGAGATTATCTAATCAAGGTAGCCGTAAGGAAACCTGGCGTCAAGATTCCAAGCTTGGTAACGCTAGTCCGAAGGTAGAAATCGCCAAGATATCTAGAAGGTGGTCGAGATTAGAGATGTCGGTGTTGGTCGTAGCTTAGAGGCTCTCATAGGGTCTGTGTTCCAGAAACAATTCACTTTGCTCGGTGTCATAAATGGAGACCTCACAAGCATCTTACTGACTAGTTAGTGGAAATCTATCAGCAAGCACGCTTGGAATATCCACACTGACGCCGTTAAGCCCTTGCCAACTCGGCGACACAGCCCGGGCGACCCTCACAAACGCCAGTGCGTCCTGACGCCGGGGTTGAGATTATCAGCATACTCAGTGATGTCGCTGTGGATATTGACTCCTATAGGAACACCAACAGCGAAACTGAAGCAATGATGGGTATTCCTGTTCGCTATATCGTCTGGTCTCGAAAACACGCTATAGTCAGCCGTCCCTGCGCCATCCTCCGTCTGCTCACTTGCTGCTGCCTGAATCACGCCGAGGTTCGAAATATGTGACCATTTTCAACCCATCAGAAACCGCCCAAGCCAATCCCTGGCTAATGAAACATTCGAGGGTGCTGCGCAGAAACATAGAGCACCTTGCCGCGTGCGATGTCAAAAGGCGTGTGCTCGTCAACAAGCACCAGTCCACACCATAGAAAGAGAACGTCGTCCAAATCCATGTTGGACCCCGTCGCATATAATTGTCTGATTTGCCTGATCGTCATGTTGGATGGTATGGTGAGTGTAGTCTCGGACCACATGGAGGGGGAATGGCCGATCCCTGTGTCGGCCAACGTTAGCGGTGTTGTACGCCGTTTGCCTCCATGTCGGCGACTCTGTCCGTAACGTACTGTTGGATATGAAGAAGCACATGTCTCGGTCAGTCTGGAGTCGGAGAGTATCCATGTGCCTTAGGGAGCTGAACGTGTTGTTGTTCATTTCAAGTGTAAAGGTTGTCCCGTGAAAGTGAAACACGATGTGGGTCCAAGTTGGGTAGGGAATGGTGAATTGATGTCGAACTATCCGGACGAGGTGGTCGTAAGTCGCTGGCTTTGGCATCGTTAGCCGTCGGTAGCCATAAGAAACTACGATGAGCTGCTCTCCGGCGCATGGCACTGTTGCTCGGGGTACAAACGGTTCGGCCGCAGGGTTGATGGGTGGGCTGCTATTCGAGGACGTGGATGTATTTGTATCCGCCATGGTGCCGCAAAGGGTAGAATGAATGCAGGGTATTGATAAGTTTTTGAGTTCTAAGTGAGTGTAACGGGTAGCCGTGACGTTGTTCGGATAGGAAGCACGGGTTGCCAAGATGTTGATAGAGCCAAGACGCAGTGATGATGATGATGATAGAGAGCGAGCAGAGGATAGTGACCAGAGCGAGATGGAGACGGAAACGGAGAGATTGAACGTCTCTCGGGACTAGAAATGGTCCCGTCTTAGTCACTCACCTTCCATATCGAGAGGCAAGAGCCATCCATACGCAGCTTGGGAGAGGGAGCTTGCCGAAGACATGCAGACCTGGAATCCACAGGATGTTTACTGTCAGAAGAATTCAAGAGCTGAGAATAAACGCACAACACTCGCACGAGACACACGTCGCGTCCCCCGCCTTTCAGTGGAGCAAGGACGGGCCTCATCCGGGGCAGGACCAATCCATGAAGACCGGCAAGACCGGGTATCGATCACCTTCCACTTTCACTCACGCGTCAAACGAGAACACGAATGCGCACGTAGGCCGGACCAGCCCGCCGGTTTGCTCCGTGCCCGAGTCGGCGCCGTTCCCGCCGGCGCCAAGTGGGTCCACTGTAGAATAAAGTGGAGTCGGTTCTATCACAGCAGGTGCGCGCGCATGGACACCATCCGTCCCTTCCACCGCGTTGCACCGTCCCATTTCCCATCTTCATCAACTCACTTCTTGTCGACCTCATGATGGGTGTTGAAGCTTACATATATCTCACGCTTTCGTCCATATCTGCTTAAGCGACAGGATACTTCCTTGACGGCCGTAGCCGCGGACGTCTGCCATGCATTCGCCAAATCGCACCCATCCGAACACGCCGAGCGACAACCGAGCATCCCTCCGAGACCTTCTGCGATCTCGCCAACAGAGCCGCAACGGAGTTCGGGGGAACCCCAAGTCGTGTTTGCCTTGCCGGGAACGAAAGGTCAAGTGCGACAAGAAGCTGCCGTGTTCAACATGCGACAAACGCGGGCACCCCGACCTATGCGACTACGATGACAAGACTTCGCGTCCCTCGCTCGGCGGTGCCACGTCGCCCGCACGTTTTGCACGAGGCACGATGCAAATTGCTGGCGGCAGCTTGGAGACTGCTTTTGATAACCAACAGATGGATACGAGCGTTGGGGATGCGAATCAGGAGCTGGAGGATGGATTGCGCAGCACACTCCCAACCGAATCTCTGAGGGTGCATCAGGCCCCCCGAGCAGCAGTATCAACATCTGAAATAACGGCCGGTGGCGGTGGGAGTCCTCTTTTCCTGGCTGACGCTTCAGTCGTCAATATGGCTCGCCGACGCTCAATCCAATCCCGAAACGACCCGGCCCGCCAATCCGCCTTCGAAACCGGCATCCTGCCTCTCCTGGGCGTCAGCGAAGACACCCATACGTCGCTACCCTCCTACCAGGCTTTGCCGGGCGACCAAGAAATCATCAGACTGTTCGAGCTGTTTCGCCGTCGAGTACAACCCTTTCATCTCATCACCTACGACCTGGACAAAGTCGAAGAAAAGATATGTCGGCTAGTCAATGCGAGAAGCGACCCTGACTCGGGAATCAGTTCTGATGATGCTTGTTGGTTATGCCTTCTTCACGCCATCTTGGCCGCCGGTGCTCAGTTCTCAGACATGGACCTTCAAGACCGAATTGCGGTGACTCAGAGACACAGTACGCTCTAGACCACAACCGCAACTTGGCTTGACTACACACTGACTTGTCGTAGCAAAACAGGCTTTCGATCTGTTGCGATCTACTGATTATCTTGCGAGACCGTCCAAAGAAGCTGTACAAACACTTCTTCTCCTCGGCAACGTGCTACAGAACGACATGAAACCGCAAGCTGCCTGGGTCCTTGGAGGTACCACAATACGCCTGGCACAATGTCTGGGGCTTCATCGCAGGATCGGTCGCCCACCAACCTCCCTAATGCCAGATGAAGAGACCCGGCACTTGAGGTGATTCGACCCTCATCCCACCGTCAATATCAGTCACTGACCAAAGCCCAGATTAGCAATTGTCTGGCAGGACTCGCTTCTTGCCCTCACCTTTGGCCGACCCCCAGCATCGTACGAGATGGACTTCGAAGAGGACCTGCCTCGACTTGACGACGCCCGCACCAACGGCCACGGCCTCTCGTACCTTCAAGCCATGAGTTGGCTCTGTCATGCCGCTTTGCGCCATCTATCCAGCCAATCAGACGTATCGGGCCGGTTGCTGTCAACATTGAAGGACATCAAAGCCATTGAAGACTCCCTGTCACCCCATCTGATCGACCCCAAGAGGAGCAAGACAATCCCGCAGATCCAGGAGCACTACGCCTTTGAGCTACACCGACATTTTGTCATCTCTACGCTGTGTCGACCTTGTGTCTCCAGCAGTGGAGCGGTGGAACTAAGGGAAATTGACAAGGCGATGGTTCTCGAGCAGTTCCAAGAGTCGCTTCGTAGAAGTGCACGAGCTTACATCCGCTTGAGGTCGATTGCAGGGCATGCCAAACGCTCATGGGCATTCATTCACAACGGTCTCACATCAGTCCTTCTGCTAAGTCTGATGCGAGAGACGCGATACCTTCCGGAAACACAGACTCTTCAAGACCAGCTCATCTCCAGCCTCTCCATGGGGGAAGTCGAGCCATACCCGTCCACGGACAGTGGTCCCGTAGGTCATCTGTCAGGCACCCTTCAGAAAGCCCTCAAGGCGCTCAAGACTCTGCGGACGCTTGCCGAACGTGATGCTAGCGGTCAGGACCTAGACGCTGTTTCCAATACCAACAGAGCCATGCCGGACTCCCGAGATGTTGGACCGGAGACTATAGAAGGGAGCGGAACGGGCACCGCAGACCAAACCAGGTGAGTTGCTGCCCGACCTTAGCTTTCGTCAAATGCTGACTGGCAAGTTTCTGGAACAATCCTGCCGATTGGAGCTTCCCCGCGGATTTTGATCTGTCTCCTCTCGGTGCTTTTGACTTCATCATGTCAGATCAGAACCTCGGCGACGAAATTTTCCTTTCCAATATGCCATGATCATGAGAGCGTCGGTAGTTTAAAAGGTCACAGCCATGCTTCCTAGAACGAAGGCCCTTGAATTTATCTCACTTCATCTTGGCTATTCCTCCACCAATCATCCACGGGGAGTGAATCCGAACGACTCCCATCGCTGGAGCACCTTCTCCTGGACCTCGGCGGGGAACGATTCTTTGAAGCTCGCGGCCTCCCAATCACGACCAGTCGTATACTCGGTTGGCATCAGGCAATCCGAGACAACCTTTCCACCCATGCGTTTGTCGCCATTGCCGTGCGACATATACGGGATGAGCGGAAATCCCCGAACGTTCTCGAAGTGGTACTCGTCCAAGCCCGGACGGCACCTCGTGCAGAAGGCCCAGATAACGTCCTTGAAGTTGTACACGTCGATATCTTCGCCAACGAGCACCAGCCGGTGGATCGTGTAGCCGACCTTGTCGTTAAAAACGATATCGCCAATCATCCGGCAAAAGTCTTTTGGGTTCGTCTTTGAAGCCCGGAGCTTTTCGGTGTCGACCTGCAGAACAACCCAAGTCACTTGGGATTCGAAGGGCGAGAATGCCTCTTTGATGGGGACTCCCCTCGACTTGAGCAGGAATCCAATCTCGGCCGCGGCCAGGGGCCCGATCATAGTGTGCTTTGTTGGTTAGCCTTCAAGTACGAGAATGACGAGGCAACCCTGCTTTCTCACCGTTTCGTCTGTCAGTCGGCCACAGTTGGAGACCGGGAGGATTGCGTCCTTGCGGTGCGTGATGAGGTCAACTCTGTATTTGGGCTGCGGTCTGGCCTCTCCGGGGAAAACATAGCTGGAAGCGGTCAGACTGATTGCTCTCGTTCACTTCAGGTTTCCAAAGCGATCAAGGCAATACTTACCCGTGCATCTCACCAAAGGGACCCTCGGGCGCCGTCTCAGTAGCGGAACAGACGCCCTCAAAGACAATCTCCGAGTTGGCGGGGACATGTAGCCCGTTCGTATCGCATTTGACAACCTCCAACGGCGCTCCGACCAACGACCCGATGTACTCTGCCTCGGACAGCCCGCCCGGCAATGGCATGCTCGCCGCCATGATGGCCGCTGGCGGCACGCCAAACACCAGCGCCCACGGCATGTCCTTTCCTTCCTTCTTCCACATCTGGTGGATCTGCCAGATGTGCTGCGGCTCGATGATCAGCCCGGCGAGATGGTTCCTGTCGTGTACCATGGCGCGCGCGATCGACCAGTTCGTCCGCTTGCCATCGGGCGACTGCACGACGTGCATGCCGTAGGTCTGGATGTACTTCCCTCCGTCGGATTGATGAAGCAGCGGCGCCGGGAATTTGGTGAGATCGAATTGGTCGGGCGTGAGCTTGCACTCCTTGCAGGACCCCGAATCGACTACGACGGGGGGGATAGGGGCGGCGGTCTTGGCGGCGACCATCTTATCGAGAATCTCCTTCATGCTCGCCGTGGGCGGGAGACCGAGGTGCCGTGCAAGGCGGCCGAATCTCTGAGAGGGGTCGGCTCTGAGGGAGTTGGGCGCTCCGAGGATGCGCCAGAGGCCGTCGGGGTTCTGGCCCTTGAGTCTGTTGAAAAGCGGCGCGCGCTCGTCGGACTCAACGACCTTGCGGATTACGGCGCCGACCTCGATGTGAGGGTCGCACTCCTCATTGATCTCGACGAGGTCGCCATCGGCTTTGAGGGCCGCCACGAAAGAGCGGAAGTTCAAATGAGGGAGGTCTTGGGGGCTGGTTGGTGACATTGTGTGCGGGTTGGCGCTCGCTGTAGTACGTTTTTAATGGCTAATGAGAACGGTTTCAAACTATGTTTCCAAATTATAGAGCTTTTTATTCCTGTCTTTTCTACGTTGATGGTGTTCGAGATCACTGTTTATATCCTCTTCGGCAGAGAGTGTCATTTAGTTTGTCCGAACTCCCCGATGGACGTGACCCATCTTTCTGCCCCGGCCTTCCGGACCCGCACCGGACGTTCGGCCGTGTGCTCGGACAGTTCGGGGATTCCGGCAAAAAGGTCTTCGCAAACTCCGAGCTCGGTCCTTTGACGACATACATCTACCTGGACTGAACACCCAGGCGCTGTCGCCTTAAAAGAAGCGAGTTCGAGACCATAAGATTGACTTTACAAGGGCAAGTGTTATCCTATTCAACTCAACCCAGTTCAAGATTATTACTTCCAGCCACATCTCGATAAGATCACAATCATCAGCCGCAACAGACTCACCCATCTCATACCATTCCAACATGGAAGACATTGCTCCCCGCAGAAAGATCATTGTCGCCATAACGGGCGCAACAGGCGCCCAGATCGGTATCCGTATTCTCCAGACCCTTCGCCGCCTCAACGTGGAAACGCACCTCATCATCAGCAAATGGGCGGCCGAGACGATCAAGCACGAGACGGACTACACGCCTTCGGCCGTCAAGGCGCTCGCGGACCACGCCTACAGCTCGCACGACCTCGCGGCGCCGATCGCGAGCGGTTCGTACCGCGTCAACGGCATGATCGTCGCGCCGTGCTCCGTGCGGACGCTGGCGGCCATCAACGCGGGCGTGTGCGACGATCTCGTGACGCGCGCGGCCGACGTGTGTCTGAAGGAGCGGCGGAGGCTGGTGCTCTCGGTGCGCGAGACGCCCTTCAGCGAGATCCACCTGCGGAACATGGTCGAGGTGACGAGGGCCGGGGCCATTGTCGCGCCGCCGGTCGTCGGGTTCTACACGCGGCCGTCGTCGATTGACGATGTCTTGGATCAGATGGTCGGCAGGCTGCTTGACCTGTTCGATCTGGACGCGAAGAACTTTGAGAGGTGGGAGGGTATGCAGAAGGGCTAGGCGTGCCATTCGTTCAATGAAAATTGCCTCTCAATCCAACATGGATCCGGGCCCCCTCATCCCTCCTCAGGTCGGGCCGCAGTATGTGTCGAGTCCTGCAAACAGTTGGTCCCATCCGGACGTGGTCGTGTCGACCAGAATGTCGTTCCAGAGCCCGTCGAGGCCGAGATCATCGCCATCGCCCAGCGTGTCGGAGTATCCAATGTCATATCCGCTGGTGTCACCGCCCTTCCCCCTGCCACATGCCATGTTCTCTTCGCCGACCTCACTCGGTCTATCTCTGCCACCAGGTGAGTTCGTACGGCACGTCGCCGACTCAACGTCCTCCACTCCTTGGACGCGATACCGGCGGAGCACGCCCACAAGGTTGCGGACGAGCGTCCCCGCCACCGCCGACTCCCCCCCCACCGAAGCCAGGTCGCGGCAAGCCTGCGCAACCTCGGCGTGCGTCTCCGTCGTCGCCGTCGCATCGCTCCCATCGTCCCCCAGACCAGCACAACCGGCATCCGACCCGGCGTTTAGAGCCAGGATCGTACACGCCATGAACATGTGCCCGATGATGCAACCCATGCGGCAGCCCGCCGTCTTCTCGCTTCCCGCGGCGCCGGGTTCCCTGCCCCGCGAGGCGGCGCGAAGGATGCTCGTGGCGATGGAGAGCACAGTCCGCGCCGACTGCAGGCAGATGTCACGCGACGGCTGGTACTGTCCGTCTTGCCTGTCGTGCAGGAGGAAGTGGCGATGAAGCCGGGCGCGCCGGGAGTAGAAGCCGAGGAGGACGACGTCCCTCTGCAGGGCAAATTGTTGCGGCGCGGTGGGCGCAATGGGCCCGTCCGGGCGGAGGAAGAGCGGGAAGTCGACCAGGGCGTCGCGGAAGAGGCGGTCTAGGCCGAGGATCTTGTTGTAGTCGGTGATGTCAGCGTCCGGCGCGCCGGGGCCGCGGGCGTCGACGACGGCTTGTGCCGCGGGGAAGAGGATGATGGGGAGGAGGTGGAAGGGGTTCTCGACGAAGGCACGAGGGCCTCGTCGCGCGTCATGAGCCAGGTGGAGAGGCGGGGCTCGGCGTCGGAAAGGGGGGTGTTGCTGCCTGGCGTCATGGTTGCGGGGGTCTTTGGGAGCTGGGAGAGGGTGGTGATGTGGTAATCTACTTTGTCGTCGGGTATAGAGATCTGGCGGAGTCAGCGGGGGGTGGGCAGGGAGGGAAGGGGAAGGGAAGGGGAGAAGAAGGGGAGAAGTCTTACGTTGAGGCCGTTGCTGGTGTAAGTTGAGTCAAAGGACCGGGCCGTTTGCTGCCATTCGTTGTTGTCGGGGGAAGGCCGGTGAGATGGGGGGGAGCCGGACTTTCGGCGACGAGTTTGTGATGATGATCTGCCGTTTCTACGTGTCTCGGGATCTGGGTCGATCGCAGGTTGATGATCCACGGATGTCTGTATACAGAATCACTGCATATCCCCGTGTGTTTGCAGTCTTCCTGTACAATGAAATACGAATCGACTGCATTTATGGTCCAGATAATAATAATCTAAGATTGCAAAGCAAATTACCTGTAGAAAAGTGCCTGAAGCCCTAAGAAATCGTCTAGAACGACATAACCAATATGGACTATGAATTTCTCCAATTCAGCGGCCGACATGAAGTTGAATGCGTGCAAAGCCAGCCGTTCTTTGTAAAAGTCGTCTGCTAGGTTTCCACTACGGCTGAGTATCTCTACCACTGTGTGGTGGGATCGTGCCAGTGCCCACATGAGTGGCGTGTAGCCACAGTTATCGCGATAGTTGATACTCATATTGCTGTTCTGAACGAGCAATGAAACTGTGTTTTCCTTGCCTTTCCTGGCAGCCCAGGAAAGTGCTGTGCGGCCCTCTGTGTCTATCAAGTCAACATTGACCTTACTTGTGCCGAGCATCAAGTTTACCACAGCCTCATGTCCATTGCTTGCCGCCCAAGAGAGTGGTGATCGATTATCCCTGTCTCTTGAGTCGACGTCGACCTTCCCTGTGTTGAGGAGCAGCTTGACGACGCTTTTGTGTCCATTTTCTGCAGCCCACGATAACGGCGTCTGGCTAAACCATGCGTCTTTTAAGTCGACTTCAACCTTGCCTGTGTCCAGGAGCAGCTTGACGACGCTTTTGTGTCCACGTCCTGTAGCCCACGAGAGTGGCGATCGATTGCATTTGTCTTGTGAGTCGACGTCGACATTCCTTGTGTTGAGGAGCATCTTGACAATGCTTTCGTGTCCATTTTCTGCAGCCCACGATAACGGCGTCTGGCTATACTTTGCGTCTTTTGAGTCAACTTCGACCTTCCCTGTGTCGAGGAGCAGCTTGACGACGCTTTCGTGTCCATTTTTTGCAGCCCATAAAAGCGGCGATTGATTATTGTTGTCTCGTGAGTCAACTTCAATCTTCCCTGTGTCAAGGAGCATCTTGATGACGCTTTCATGTCCATACTCTGCAGCCCACGAGAGTGGCGATCGATTGCATTTGTCTTGTGAGTCGACGTCGACATTCCTTGTGTCGAGGAGCATCTTGACAATGCTTTCGTGTCTATATTCTGCAGCCAAAAGCTCTACTGTGTCTCCGTGTCCATTTCTTGAGGCTAGAATCAGTGGTCCTGCGTTGTGACAGTCTTCAGAGTTCACCAGTGCCTTCTTGGAGAGCAAAATCAGCACAGTTTGGTGATGTCCTCGCATCGCTGCGTGGAAAAGAGCTGTGCGACCATCGTTGTCTATACTATAGACGTCTGCTCCCTTGTTGAGAAGCAGCTTGACCACCTCAAGATGGCCGGAGTCTGATGCCGAAATAAGTGGTGTCCACCCGTCCTTATCAGCAACCGTAATGTCAGCCCCCCTGTCAAGAAGCAGCTTGACCACCTCAAGATGGCCGGAGTCTAATGCCGAAATAAGTGGTGTCCACCCGTCCTTATTAGCAATTGTGATGTCAGCCCCCCTGTCAAGAAGCAGCTTAACCACCTCAAGATGGCCGGAGTCTGATGCTGCATTAAGTGGTGTCCACCTGTCCTTATTAGCAACCGTAATGTCAGCCCCCGTGTCAAGAAGCAGCTTGACCACCTCAAGATGACCGGAGTATGATGCTGCATTGAGTGGTGTCCACCCGCCCTCATCAGCAATCGTGATGTCAGCCCCCCTGTCAAGAAGCAGCTTGACCACCTCAAGATGGCCGGAGTCTGAGGCCGAAATGAGTGGTGTCCGCCCAGCCTTATCAGCAACTGTGATGTCAGCCCCTCTGTCGAGAAGCAGCTCGACTACCTTAAGATAGCCGTTAGCTGAGGCTGAAACAAGTGGTATGAGTCCGTCCTTGGTGGCGACCGTGATGTCAGCTCCCTTGTCGAGAAGCATCTGGATGACCTCCCTGTCCCCTTCAATTAAAGCAGCTCGAAGAGCATTGCCGAAGCGGCCACCCTGGGCGTTGACGTCTGCTCCTTTGTTGAGGAGCATCTGGATGACCTCCTTGTGGCCTTCTAATGAAGCAGCTTGAAGGGCGTTGCCATGGCGGCCACCCTGAGCGTTGACGTCTGCTCCATTGTCGAGGAGCATCTGGGTGACCTCCTTGTGGCCTTCTAATGAAGCAGCTTGAAGGGCGTTGCCATGGCGGCCACCCTGAGCGTTGACGTCTGCTCCGCTTTTCAATATCTCCTCTGTTGCGCACCGGATCCCTCCAAGTGCAACACAGTACAAAAGAGGAGGGCTTTCTTCCTGAGGAAACTCTTGTTCTTCTTCCCATGGAGTATCCGGGTTATAGAGTCTGTGACACGTTTTGGGAGAGTCTTTATGGAGGCAAAACTCTCTAACCTAACTACCCCACATCCGAGCCACCCCTACATGCGAGCCACCATCAACACCACTTATGCCACTATTCCCATCCATTATTCCTCCACCCTACCACCTACCTAGATGCAGCTTTCAGCTTCACTAGGCATTTCTGATGCGCTGGATTCGTCTAGACTATCCTCTGCTTTGCTGGAGGACAATAGAGCCTGTTGAATCTGCTTTATCCTTGCAAACCTGCTGTTAGGCGACATAGGGACCTTTCTCCTCTAACGTTGGCGTTGTTCCTACACCTAACCCTGCAGTTGCTAGACCTGTTGCTCTAGTATTACTAGTCTAGTTGCTTATTTATTATAGCCCTTCTGCACCTTTCTAGATAGGTGACAAATAGTATAGGTATTTAGGTTATCCTTACCTAACTAGGTTAATAGGTGTAATTAATGTTGCAGATCAGCTAGGCGATAAGGAGTTAACTATAGGGCAATAGATACAGCTTTATCCTACTGTTGGCTGGACTGTTGGCTGGACTGTTGGCTAGACTGCTAGCTAGACTGCTAGCTGGAGGTTGCCCTAATAACTATAGTGTTAGATAGGGGATGCCTTAAGGAGACAGGCTATAACCTAGCCTACTTCTAGCCTGTTTTTATGTTTTAGCTGTTTATAGCTGCCCTTCTAGCCTTATAATAACAGCCTAGAAAGATCCTCTTGCTAATAACTATTAAGTTACTGCACTAGTTAAAGATAGATCTAACCTCCTTCCTATAGGCCTGCTTTAATAGTCTAAAGACTAACACATCTAGAGGCTAGAGGATAGTAGAGGTATAAGGGGGTAGATATAATAGATAGATGTTATGCTAGAAGCATTGCTACATAAACTTTATTGTTATATAGCTGTAATGCCTATCTATAACTAACAGTCTAGCCTTATCTAGCTAGGTGTAACGGTCCAAGGCGTGTGTATTTGCAACAGGCTATGGCGACTACTACGAGTATCCTCAGATGAGGATTAGAAGGGAAGAACAACAAATCTCCGCCTCGCAGCGGCCTGATCAGGGCCATGCGGCCCATGCCGCACTGGCCATCGGATTGTCGGCATCGTGGATTCCGTGGTGGGCCTGACCCGGGGTCGCCCGTGGCCGCGATATCCAGCAAGGCCTCATACGGGCCCAGCCCGTTACAATACCCCCCTCCTCCCCTTCCGAAGGGGGCCGTGTTTCTCTTCGTACTCAGCTAGTGCTATTGTGTCCTGAAACTGGCTGAGTGGTTCCCACGTCGGCTTCGCCCAACCCGTCCATTTCACGAGGACCTTCCAACCCCTACCGTGCTTCTTCTTATCCAGTATCTCCTGGACCTCGTACTCCTGATCAGGTCCAGACACAAGGGCGGCGGGTTGTATATCGTCCTGTTCCTGCGATGGAAAAGGGTCGTTTCCGGCATGCCGCAGGAGGGACACGTGGAAGACGTTATGTATCCCAGGCGGCGTGTCTAACCTGCACGCGTGTGTTCCGACTGTCTCCTGAACCGTATACTTGGCGTTCACCCAGTCCAGTTTCTTTGAGGGCCTGTCTGATTTCACATTCGTTAACCTGAGCCAGACTTTGTCGCCCGGTTTGAACTGATCGGACGGCTGTCGCCTCGCGTTGGCGTACAGTTCTTGTCGCTCTTGAGCCGTGGCCATGGCGGCTTGGGCCCATTCCGTAGCGTCCTTCAATCTCTGCACAAATCCTTCAGCTTTCGCGATAGGGGTGCTGTCGTCCGTTCTCAATGGCTCGTCCACCCTGATCAGGTCGATGTCGTATCCGTGGGTGGCAAAGAACGGACTCATCCCTGTAGATGTCGCCGGTCGGTTGTTAATAGCCATCATTGCCACTAGGGACAATTCGTCCCAATCATCCTGAGCATACGAGCAGAAGGCCCGCAAGTAGGTCTCTACTACTTGGTTAGCTCTCTCCGTGGCTCCGTCAGTCTCCGGATGGTAGGCTGTAGAGAGTCTCTGTTTGATTCTGAGGAGCTGACACAGGCGCCTCCACGTCTGACTGACAAATTGTGTCCCTCGATCAGTCACTATTGCTCTGGGGGTTCCGTGGTGTCTGATCAAGGCAGTAGCAAGAGTGTTCGCTGTTGCTTCGGACGAAATTTCCCACATAGGCTCCAGTATAACGTTCTTAGACAGCCTGTCCGTAATAACCAAGAGGTTCTTGTTCTTCTTCCTCGTTGTAGGTAAGTCGGTAATAAAGTCGAGCGATATCTCTGCCCAAAATCGCTCGGGTATCGGTAACGGTTTAAGAAGCCCTCTGCGCTTCTCTCTCCAGACGTTGCCTCGTCCACAAACGTCGCAGTTGCGGGTGAATTGCCGGACGTCCTGAGACAGCCCTGGCCAGTGGAACGTCCGACTGATCAGGGACTTAAGCACATCTCTGCCCGGGTGCCCTGATAACACGGAGTCGTGAATGCTCTGAATCAGCCGCGTTCGCAAAGGCTCGTAATGCGGGACCCATATCCTGTCCCTCCAGCAAAGCCGGCGTTTTCCGTCGACTGTGCACTCCGACAGCATGATAGGGATTCCCCACGTAGAGGGCAGCTGTTTGGCTCCTTGCTGTACAGCGTCCCTGATCAAGTAGTACCGGTTGTTGTTCTCTAACCCAACGTCCCACAGGCTCTTCAAAGGGTCGTCTTCGAAGGGGTTCACTGGTGGCTCAGTCCATTTAGGAGACTCGTCGCTTCCTCCATCAGCGTCCCCGCTTGATACAAAACCGGCCCTGATGGTCGTCTTGGTCTGATCAGGGCACCTCGGCCCCAGGCTCAGTACTGCGGCGCGGTTTACGCGAAGGCTCTTCCGTCCTTCTTTCAACAGCTGTAACTCTCGTCCTTTCAACCTGTCGTCCTCTTCCCCTAGGGGCATATCCTGCTCCCTTCTCGACAGTGCGTCAGGGGTAACGGCTAGCTTCCCGGGCCTATACTGGATAGTGAAGTTGTACTTAGACAGTGTCTCTGCCCATCTAACTTGACGTTCGGTCAGTTGTCGCTTTGTAGTAAAGTACTTAAGGTTGAGGTGGTCTGTGACGATGGTGAATTCTCGGACGCTTCTGAGCTCTGCGTCCCAGTGCTCTAAGCACCGTATTATGGCAAGCAACTCCTTGTCGTGAATAGGGTAGTTGCATTCCGCGGGGAGATTCTTCTTCGAGAAGAACGCTACTGGACGTAGTAGACCCTCTTCATCGTACTGAGAGAGTGTACCTCCGATCACATATCCGGAGGAATCCGTCTCTAGTACGGTTTTTCGTTCTGGATCCCAGTGCGCTAGTACCGGCGCACTGATCAGACGGGCCTTTAGGTCCTCAAAGGCGTCCTGGCACTCTTCAGACCATACGAACGGGGTGTCCTTCTTCGTCAGGGCAGTGAGGGGTCGGGCGACGGCTGAGAATTGGGGTATGAACTGTCGGTAATAGTTGGCAAACCCCACAAAGGATCGGACTCCCCTTACTGATCGGGGCGTTTCCCATAGCTGTATAGCCTTGACTTTCTCAGGGTCGACTCTTAGACCCCTTCCTACCTCGACAATGAATCCGAGGTATTTCACGCTTTTTGCCTCGAAGTCGCATTTGTCGATATCGATCTGTAACCCTGCCTCCTGCAATCTGATCAGGACCTTCTTAACCTTGCTTCGGTGATCTGCGAGCGATCCGCTCGAGTAGATCAGAATGTCGTCGATATAGGCAGAACAGAACTCATCAAGGTAGTCCCTCAACGTGTGATTGATGTATCGCTGAAAGGTCGCCGGGGCCCCAGTTAACCCGAAGGGTGTGACCATCCATTCGTACAGGCCGTACCGGGTGCGGAATGCAGTCTTCCATTCCTCCCCTGCCTTTATCCTGATCTTATGGAAGGCTGCAATAACGTCTAGCTTTGTTAACCACTTGGCTTGTGATACCGCCCTCAGCGTCTCGCTGATCAGGGGGAGAGGGTATCGATCCTTCTTCGTGATTGCGTTCAGACCTCGGTAGTCAACACAGAATCTCAGGCCTCCGCCAGGCTTCTTCACGAAAAGTACGGGGGCGGAGGCCGAGGAGCTGCTAGCTCTAATGAACCCTTTGTCCAGCAGGTCGGTAAGGGTCTTCCGCAGCACTATCAGTTCCTCCCTGGACATACCGTATAGTGGTCCCCAGGGGGCTTGATGCTCTCGGCCGTTGTTGTCTTTTTCCAGGGGGATCTCGTGGTCTATCCCCTTCCTGTGCGGCGGAAGCTTCTCGGCCTGATTACGGTCAAAGACCGGAAGGAACTGGTGATAGTGTTTAGGGAGCTTGTCTCTTGGGTCCGTCTTCTTCTTAGGGGCCAAGGCTTTCTCGATATCCGCGATACTTGCGGCAAAAATTCTCATACCGGTACCTTCCGCCGGGTTTTCCCGTCTCTCGCGCCTGATCAGGGCCATGAACACTGATGCCGCCTGCTTCTGTAGAGGAAACCGGTGATCCTCCTGCCCGGGTTTCCTTCCTTGTACCGTGTGGTTTGCTACTCCAATATGCAGGGAGTTGGTTGCTGGGCGGACGACCACATCATCGTCTTTCATCCAGGATTGTCCAAGGATCACGTCGTCCTCCTGATCAGGGATGACGTAAAAGAACAATCGTCGTCTCTTGTACCCGTCGATGTCGATGCTGGCGTACGTGACGGTGTCTATAGCCCCAGGCACTGTGACGTTGACCTGTTCGAGGGCTCTCGGTGGTATGCTGATACGCGGCAAGCGGAGTTTCGTAGCGTAGGTGTCGCTGATTGTGGCGTAAGTGAGGCACCCGTTATCCACCAAGGCGTAGGTGTAATGGGTGTTATTGATTCCGATGTTAACATAAAAGGGCTCACTATCCATGTTCTTCCTAACACTCCGCCACTCCTTTCTTGCTTCTACCTCCTGGCGGCGCTTTTCGCCAGGAGTTACTCTTTTCCCGAGTCTTCTGAGGTCTGGTCAGACTCCGTCTCGCTCGATTCCTCCGAGCTACTCTCGGCAACAAGCTTAGTCTTGGACTTCTTGACTTTCGACTTCTTAGTCTTTGCCTTCGGAGGTTTCTCTTCTACGTCCTCACAGTGCCGAGCGAGGTGCCCTGGCCTCCTGCACCTATAGCACAGGAAGTCTTTGGTCCTTACGTCCCTCTTCTTCCCTCCCTGGTCAGGGGCCTTGGTCTTACTGACCTTGGTAGGCTCCCAGTCCATCTTGTCGTGAGGTGGTCTTGTAGGGGACTTAGGCTTTGCCTGACCAGGGGTAGACAGCCTTCGTCGCTGCCTCTCTTGGCGTTCCTGAGAGGACTGGTTGTCTAGGCGAGATCCGATCTTCATTAAGAGCCTGGTGTACTCGGGGTAAGATTCCGGGATATCAGCCACGCTGATCAGGTGGCTGCGTAGGGTCGCATTCAAGGCTCCTTCAAGGTAGTTGATTCTTACAACGTCAACCCATTCGCCTCCTCCGCTCTCGGCCAGTTCCTTCTCGAACTTAGGGAGGAAAACAGCAAAGCTCTCGTACTCTTTCTGGCGGAGCGTTCGTAGTCGGCTGAGTGCCCTGGCCTTGGCGTTTGGGTCTCCATAGCAACTTTCCAGGTAGCTCATGAACTGGTCGGGCGACTCTTCTCCGTTTGCTCCACCCTGAGCGTAGTACGCTGACGCCATTGCTTGAGCTGTACCATCCAGCCTGGCGTATATATATCCAAATATATCAGCGTCACAGTCAAAGGCTCTCCTATCTAGGCGGATCTTTCCTTTCATCTCCAAGAACCAACGTCGGAAGTTTTTACGGGTACCATCGAACTTCGGAGGGTCGGGTATCTGGTGTTTTCTTCGGAGCGCGGTTATCGGTTGAGCCTGATCAGGGGGGGTGGAGGTTGCAGTCGTTGTAGGGGTCTCGTTTGGGGTCGTTGTCGGGTGCCTAGGTGCGGCTAGGGCTTGCTGCAGCAGTCGAATCTGCTCTCCGTGGGCCTCTCGTTCGGCCGCTTGGGTGGTTCGCATCTCCTGTAGCTGGGCAGCCAGCTGACTGATCAGCTGCACCAGCTGCTGTGGATTCTCAGATGGTTCGGCATTCATATTGCCCTCCATGTCGATAGCTCCCGCAACACACTGTGTTCTCTGGGGCTCTTCCGGTCTATCCTTTGTCCCGCAACCACAACGTGGTTCTGTTGAGACTAGACGGGGTACTCCTGATCAGTCCTACTCTGATCGGGTCCACGGGTTCTGTAGCTATTTTGGTTGACGGTCCCTTTTTCAACTAAGCTACGAGGCTCTGTCCTCCAGCCTCCGCCAGACCGCTACTTCTAGAGAAAGGCTCCGACGTCCTTAATCGCGCAGACTCTGGCCGTCCTCACTAGACGAACCGACCGTCTAGTATAGAGGATCCTGGTGTTTGGGATCTGAGGATAATGTAACGGTCCAAGGCGTGTGTATTTGCAACAGGCTATGGCGACTACTACGAGTATCCTCAGATGAGGATTAGAAGGGAAGAACAACAAATCTCCGCCTCGCAGCGGCCTGATCAGGGCCATGCGGCCCATGCCGCACTGGCCATCGGATTGTCGGCATCGTGGATTCCGTGGTGGGCCTGACCCGGGGTCGCCCGTGGCCGCGATATCCAGCAAGGCCTCATACGGGCCCAGCCCGTTACACTAGGTAGGTCTAGTTTTTAGGATAAAGACCTTCTTTAGCTATTCTAGGGCAGTCTAATTAGTTGTCTAGCTATTATCTGAATAGGTAAAGTGCTAGCTATTATAGGGGGATAGATCTAATGGAAACTACTAGGCCTAGACTAACTTACCCTTATAGATAACTATAGGAGGTAAGGAGCTTCTAGCAGCTAAGATGCATTTAATTAGTAACACCTATGCCCTAGATCTAGGCTGTTTTTTCTAGATAGCTTGTGATGCTGCAGATCCTAGCACTAACCTATTGCTTCCCCTACCCTCTATAATGCCAGTCTTATCTATATTCTATCTATTAGATAGATAGATGCCCTAAATAGCAGGGATGTTATCTAGGCGTTGGAACTAGGCCTGAATAACGTTAGTAGAGTGTGCCTTATATTGCCTAGAGTCTATAGCCTTAGGTCTCTTTGTGATAATAGATAGATTTCTCTGCTTAAATTAATGTATCTACCTCTTTCCTAGAGGCTGTTAGGTGCCTAGCAGACGCTCTACTAAACCCTTTACTTATTAATAGGTAAGGGAACAGCTAAGGGATTCTTAAGTAGTTATATAAGCAGCTAGGCTGCTCTCTTAGGCCTAAGATAATTGCTAGTAATTAGTCTAGGCTGTATTTCTGCTTTACTTACTATAAAATTAATGTTAAAGTAACTAGTATAGTATGCCCTATATGCAAGCAGCCTAGCAAATAGGGCGCCTATCTGCTACATCTGCAAGGGCCTGTTAGAGTTGATCTTTAGTATATTGCTTTATTATATAAAAAAGAAGGTATTCTAAAGAAATGGCGTTGTTTAGTAAAAAACTGCAATTGTTTTAATAGTCTGAAAAAGTAGTAATATTAATAAAGGAGGAGAAATAGGGCATTTTTGGGTGGCTCGGATGTGGGGTAGTTAGGTTAATGAGCCGAACGACTCTGCTGGTATCGGCTTGGGTAGCGTGGTTCATCCAGTACCGTGCAGCATACTGCGCAAAAGGGTATGACTCTCTGACTTCCAGCAGCGAAATGCTGTGGTCTAGCTCCAACAGGTACGCAAGACAGACTTCTGTAATATCGGCCCTGGCTAGTGACTCGCTGAAGGCTTCAGATATGTTTCGCTCTAGTCGGTCGGACGTTAGGTATTCCTTCACTGAGAAATGCGCAAGCTGTAGCTCTCTGCCCTCATTACCTCCGTTGCTACCGCCTCGAGTGACAACAGCCACTAAGCTTGAACAGTAGATAGATAATTCGTCTGGTTGTGGCATTCTGTTCTTTGTGTCAAACCTGGGCTTGTTTTCGATGGCCACGGTAATGACGTCAACAGCTTCTTCAATTCGTAGCGGTCGTTCGGAATAAGCAAGAAATTGTAGTAGTCGTTTGGCATTCTGTTCGAATTCAGGCGGAATTCTGCTCAGAACTCGCGCGTAAGTCTCGTCTAATGTCCTTGGTAATGATTGCAGCGTTTGTCGAAGACTGAGGGGATCGGGGCATTTTTCGAGGGCGTCGAGTTGGCACGAAACCCAGCGAAACCTATTTTGCTTAGCGATAGCTATGAAAGAGTCAAGATTGGGTTTGTCTTACATTCCGTTAGCTTTCTCTATCAGGTGGCTTTCGATCTCATTTTGAATTTCTTCCCGTGTTCGCCACCTCTTAAATCCTTCGTGTTGTCTCACTGTTCCATGGACATACGCACGTATGTCTTCCGCGACAAGGTCGCTCTGGAGAATGATCTGATCATCGACATATCTTTCCAATGCTGATTTAATATCATGTTCAGGGCGACTCGTGATAAGAAGGTGCGCATTTACTTGCGATGAGTTTAGAACACTCTCAATCCAGTGTAACAATCCTTCGTTTCTCAGGCCTGTTCTCGCCTGGCATTCATCGAGTGCATCCAGGACGATCCATACTTCGCCGATCTGCTGAGCCATGCCTTCGAAGGTCGATCTCAGCAAGTCAATACTCGGCTGTTGTGAATTACTTTTGCAAGAGGAGTAAAGTGAGTCCAGATGCGTCTGGACGTCGTGACTTTTGCGGTAAAGCTGAGCAATCAGCGACCGAATCGCTTTCTCGAGAGATTGCTTGCTAGTGTCGGTGAAGTCGAAGTAAAAGTAGAGGAGACGCTGAGAGTAAGATTTGGTGTTGCTAAGGTCCTTGATAACAGTCGAACTGAGGATTGTTTTTCCGCAGCCCGGAATGCCGTGGAGCCATAAAGAGGACTTTGGCGTTGTTTTCCACTTGAAGTATTCATCGCTTTCGAGGAACCACTGACCTGTGCCTTCATGACGCTGCTGCAAGGCCTTGTTGTTATTTGTTGATGGATCCGGCGGAACGAGCCACTTCATGACTTCCCCGAAATGGAGGCTTTGTTGCATGTGGTTCGTGGTTGAGTGGATTTGAGACACATCTTCACACACTACAGCGAGAAGTGAGTAACGTAACTTGAACTATAGCTTAGAATACTAACGCTTTCCCAAGATCTCATCGATTCTCGAGGCGCTCTCCACATCCTCGCTGTCGATAACTTGCAGCAATTCCTTTGCAAATGCGGCGGCTGTTGCTGCGGAGTAGTTCTGCCAACGATCGTTCTTATGAGTGTCCGCATAGTCACAGATCCCTCTGATTACGAGGCAAGGGAAGTTGTCCATCAGACCGGCTGCCTCCATCTCGAAGCAGATGCACTTGTCTCCAAGTCGCTGTGCGATTTCGTCCCGGGAAATGCCGTCCTTTATGACAGAGTTGCCGGAAGCAATGACGCCGTAGTGAACTACCGGATCCGTAGACCGGCGCTCTGGTCGTTCTATTTCTTTCCAAGGGTCGCAATGCGCACAAGCTCTTGTCCGGCTGAACTCTGGAGAACCTGTGTCGTCGGATGGCTGGCTCGTCGTGGCAACATTCGTACCGGCAAGCGTTCCCACAGAGTCATAGACAAGCCAGAAGAACGACCAAATCCAGGCAAGCGCTAACTGAAAATAGATCCTACTGATATCATGCGGAACGGCTCTTGTCGAAGGCACTGTGATTTGTCGATTTGGGCGCTGGACGTGTATAGAGGATGCTTCAAATAGCCGGTCGTTGTGTGCCCCTTGGTGAACGTACGCAGCGTCATCAGGTTCTGCCTCTGCTAAGAGCGGATGTCGCTGGAGCATATCGTCCAAAATGCTGCGTATCTGGGGTCCTTTGAGTCTTCTTTTGGCCTTCACTGCTGCTAATCCTTTCAGAAGGACCTCGGGCGGAGGGGCGAGAGAACCGACACGTCTGAACTGGCCGTCGTTTTCCAGCTTCCCTACATCGTACTGTACAACTCCCGGGCTTGTACCGGTCGGCTGGCTGACGACAACATCGCCGAGACGGATATCGGTGTTGTCTGCCAGCTTGGGAATGCCGGCGCCGATGCCGACCATAAGGCCGAACCGAAGATGTGGAAGAGAGCTGATCATGCTCCACGCGGTCGTCGCTGCGGACACAGTGCCGTACTTGCCGGCGGCTAGCGAGGCGATGACCACATTGTGGTCTCCAATCCGACCCCAGACATAGGTGTTTGTGTCTTTCGGGTGCTTTCTGAAGTTTTCCGGCTTCTGGTGCTCTTCGTCGAGCACAGCCTCTGCTGCGGTAAGCTCCTTGTCAAGAGCGGTGATCCACCCGATGGTGTACATATGAGGGCCTGGAAGTCGCTGTAAGGATGTCATGGCGCTTTCATGGAGCTGGAGAGGTCTCGTATAGGTGAGACTTCGTGAAAGGATGAACGGTGGGTGATGCTACTGTTGAAGACGGACGTCAGACGAACATGTTCGATATGACCCCTGAGCGGGGTCCTGCGAACTGGATAACCGATCAGCTGATACCGTTGAGCGATTTCAGTGGCCGACGATGATGGCGCCAACGCGTGTGGATGCTGCCTGGCTGCTTACCCCCTCTCCCGATGATTGGCAGGGAGAAGAAATGTGGCTCCAACTGGCCCAGCCTGATTGAAACTGCATAAGAGAACAGCCAAGGGCCAGCACTAGAGTCAACTGACCGAGATGAAGGCCGTCATGTTTTCTGCAGAGCCTTAACTATACCAGTCAAAGACCAGTCGTTGACACAGGTGTAGCGTAACCTGTACAACGACCTATTGTACCCGGGGACGCTCTACGAAGGAGGATGAATAAGTGTATGAGTTTTCCGGAGAGAGGCGAGTTACGGGTTTCTAAAGATGGAGCGCCTGCGGTGCTGTAGGCTGACAAGCCAAGCACCACTGCCAAGCCAGTTGAGACCAACGATGGCCAATGAATGGAAAGTTGCTGCATGTGAAGGCAATAATGCAAATGCCGGCGAGACTCAGAACAGGACAGACCCCACCCTGGCTCTTTCGTAGATGGCAGAATTATGCATGCTTCTATGTCATGGACATAACACATTCAGAATACCATGGTAGCAGGCAAAAGTAAAACCCCCTGCTGGGTAGATATGGCTAAAGCAATGAGTACTTTGAGATTCTTGTGCACGCTCTGCACAAATCTGGCCAGTAAGAGTCACTAAGGCTGTAGATCACAGCTCCATACTACCTAGAAGGGAGCTTAAACTTACCCCTAATACCATAGTAGGCAAGAATAGTTTTCCCCCTCTTTCTGTGGTCACAGATTTCCAGAGAATATAAGTGTAGTATCTTTACGTATGTATATATGTATTTGTGTGGTGTGTGGTGTACGACACGCGGGCAACTTGCGAATAAAGACGGGCCTGAGAGTCGAAGTGAGAGTAGTATTGAGTGTCTACAAAACCGTATGATTTTCCAAGGCGCACAATTGTGCGTATTTTGACTGCTCTGGTCATTTGTGATTTGAGAGTTGGTAGAGTACCGTGCCGTGTTGTGTTTTTTTGTTTGTGGCTGCGGGCTGCGGGCTGCTGCAACACCACACACCATCCCCCAGACAGAACGGCACAAGGTAGTCAACTCATGCAGGACTTCTTGAGCGGGAGGCAAGTTGCCTAGCCAAGACGCCGGCTGGGTTGCCCGTCTGATGAGGCGTCCGAGCCCCCGCGAGGCAGGCTGCGGTCAGCATTTTGGGGACGAGGGGCCAATAGAATGGCGGGCTTGGCTCTTTGGAGATGCGGGATTGTGCAGCGGGGTACCAAGGTAGGATTGAATTCGCTGCTTCGGGGTGGGTTAAAAATGCAGTGAAAATCAGGCGTCGGTGAGCAGACCTTTTTTGATAGCCGGCTGTCCTGAATGGTCAAACATCTTGGGTTAGCCACGTTCCTTCGCTCTTCTCTTGTGCGAACCATGGCAAACCAGAACTTCACTGCATTCTCAACCCACCACGAGTCGGTACAAATGCGGACATGCTGCAATGCACCACCCGCATTTTGCAAGATTATTCGACAGCGATATCAGACATCGGATTTTGGTTCACTGTGCGGCGATAAGTCGAAGCCCATTTCATGGACCAGGACCCTTCCTTAAGAAAGCTTCTCGAAAGCGATCAATAGTCAACGCGACATGGCGTTAGGCGTAAGGCTCGAAAGCTGTTAGTGCGCAGTTGAACTTTTATAGATGCATTATAGGAAAAGCATAGACAGCTTAATGCAGTAAAAAGAATCAAGGATGTTTTCTTTAATATGTAAGGAGTAGGTCAATTGCCTGATGTGCTGACATAAGCAGGAAATTGCTGGGAGGATGAGTTTGGTTTTGCAAATGGATTTTTGCTATTACAGGGGACCTTTTTTGCGTTCCAGGGTACTTTGCACTGATCCTACGCAGCTACTACACGGAATATTACTCTTCCGAAGGGGCTTACCTTTGAGGCTGGTGCTGTGGCTTAGGGCTTCGCAGTGTGGCTTACAATACTTCTGTGGCTTACTGTGGACTCAGGTGTGGCTGTTGCTTGCATCGAGTCGCCGAAAACCTTTCCGCTTCACTCATGAACAAGGCCCCATCGCCAACGACCTTGCACGCCACGCCACGCCGCTCCGCTCCGCTCTGTTGCTTCCGCTTCTTGTCACTCGTTTTCGTTACCATGCGTTGATTCATCCCTTTGTTTCTCTTCCCCGGCTTACATGTCCCCCGACGGAGCGATCCCGCTGACCCGTCATCCTCATCTGGTTCAAGCCACGTATAGTCTATCCGATATCCGGCCTTGAGAGATAGAGGTCGATAGCTAAAGATCCATCTCCGGATCCGCCGGCCCTTTCGGCACCCCCCCCTACTCGGGGTGTCTCTCGCCTTCTCCGGACTCCCGTCTCACGACGCACATCCTCACGTGGTAGCCGGAGCGAGTGACCGGACACAATGTCACACCAGTTCCACGTCGCCGGCGCGAGCCACGCCCTGCTCGATCCGTGGTCTCACGGCCTCGGCATCATGAAGGACGTCCTCACCCGCTGGTCCGAGCTCGACATCACCCAGATCGGCTCCCTCATCGCCATTGCCGGCACCCTCCCCGCCGCCTGGCGCCTCCTGCAGCACGCCTGGCGCGAGGCCTCTGCCTGCGTCGCCCGCTTCTTCCTGGCCTCCGTGACCATCCCCGGCGGCGACCCCGTCAACCGGGGCGTTGTGAAATGGATTCTCGCCAACCGGCCCCGGCACTACCGCTCCTTCACCGGCCGCACCGAGGTCGGACGCGCAACCTCGGACCGCGCCGCCGCTCTCAAGAAGACCCGCCACGCCGTCCAGTACTGCCCGCACTGGACCTCGCGGTGGCTCTGGTTCGCCGGCGGTCTCCTCGTGGTCACCCGCGCCGTCGGGGACTTTGGCTCCGCCCTCTCGGATCCCAGCTACGACGGCATCGGCGGCGAGGACCTAACCATCAGCTGCCTCGGCTGGTCAGCGGAACCCGTGCGGTCCTTCATCGAGACCTGCCGCGAGTACGCCGACCGGCAGACGCAGTACTTTGTCCTTATCTACTCGCGCGACCGTTACGGCATGTCGTGGAAGCCCAAGGCCCGCAAGCCCCTCCGCCACCTCGACACCGTCCACTTCGACCACGCCGTCAAGCGTGAGCTGCTGGCCGACATCCGCAACTACCTCGACCCCACGACCCAGATGCGCTACCAGAGCCGCAGCATGCCGTACCGCAGGGGCTACCTCTTCTACGGCCCGCCCGGCACCGGCAAGTCGTCCCTGTCCGTGGCCATCGCCGGCGAGTTCGGCCTGGATCTGTACGAGGTCAAGGTCCCCAGTGTCGCCACCGACGCCGACCTCGAGCAGATGTTCCAAGAGATCCCGCCGCGCTGCGTCGTCCTGCTTGAGGACATTGACGCCGTCTGGGTCGAGCGCTCCACCACCTCTTCGTCCTCGTCGTCGTCCAACAACAACTTCCACGAAAGGAACGGCAACGGCAGAGCGCACTCGCCCGAGGGCAGCAACGTGCCCAACTGCACCCTCTCCGGCCTGCTCAACGTCCTTGACGGCGTCGGCTCCCAGGAGGGCCGCATCGTCATCATGACCACCAACCGCCCCGAGCAGCTCGACGGCGCCCTCGTCCGCCCAGGCCGCGTCGACATGAAGGTCCTCCTCGGTAACATCAGCCGGCGGTCGGCCGAGGACATGTTCGTGCGCATGTTCTCGCCCGATCTCGGGTGCACGGCGCACCTCGACATGGACGAGATCCGGCGGCTCGCGGCGCGCTTCTCGAGCCAGATCCCCGAGGACGCCTTCACGCCCTCGCAGCTGCAGGGTTTCTTCCAGGTGCACCTCGAGAGCCCGTACGACGCGGTGGAGTCCGTCGGCGTCTGGGTCGAGAGGGAGCTTGCGAGGACCCAGTACAAGGGGTTCGAGTTAGTCGCTGCCAACGGAACGGCCTAATTGTGTAATAGTACGTGTATTATCTTTGTGTATCTTTAGACGTCTTGGACCCCATCTTTCCTTTTTTTGGATTCTCTTTTGTTCTTGTTTCTCGGGGAGATAAGCCTCTCGTCCGGGCATCGTGTAGTAGACCTTGCGTAGAACATCCATCACGCACAATTAGACTCTTGGGGGGGGGGGGGGGGAAGGTCACCCCCGGCACCACAGGATACACAGTACATGAGTCATGGCCTGGTTTTGGGTAGGCTAGGTTGTTTGGGGGTGATCGGGTCTATTCCTAAACACTTTCCCCCGTCATCCTACAGATTACATTGTCATCATTGTGACCACCAATCAACCCCGTGCGACGAGAGATGTGTGACGAAACAAAAATACACAAGAGACGAGATGCTCGGGTTTGCTGCCCTGGAAGAGATGACCCGATAAGCCCTCGTGGGATCGTCCACTCGTCCCATCAGCTCGAGCACCCCTACGATCGAAACCGTAGATGCTGCTATCCGATGTATACGATGGTATCCAGCCGAAGTTAGATACCCTTGCTCAGGTACTTTCTAGCCACCCCCCCCTACTAATTTTGGTTTAGTCAACATTTGCAGTCCTTCTGGTCTGTTAGCAAGAGAAAAACATGGAAGATGTACTATACCTTTTGAAGTCATAAGGTTGTATGGGTGGTAAACACACGTCGAGGGACATAAAGCTTACCCCACTAACCATGTAAATCGTCCGGCAGGGCCCAGATCATCATCACCGACATGGACGTAGGCGGAACTGCACATCGGACACCGCAAATGTCCTTGGCCAATCACCAGGGCAACTCGGCAAGACTCAGACGACATGCGAAACAGATGAATCTTGCTTAATCTTGTCCCGCTCTGCGGCCGTCAAACTACCAAGGCTACCCACCAGCTCCGACTCCCTTGCGAGCAGAAAACCCTTTTTGGGCAAGGGGGAGGAGCCAAGGATGCGGTTCGTGGATCCTCTAGATGTGCTTAAAAGTCAAATCATGACGGATTATTCCTCTGGACAGGCGCGACGTGCGAGCCACACAGAGTTTACGGAGGGCTCCCGTTGCCGATGCAAGGCACGCGTCATGGAATCGGATGGATACCCCCCCGATCGTGCCCCGAGGTGTCGGTCGGTCGGCACATCGCTCCCTACACCATTCCAGATGGGAAGGGGAGAAACAGTCTCGAATGCCCTCACCTTTACGAAACGGATGAGAGGGGGGGAAGAGGGTGGCTGGCAAAAGTCAACCCATGGTGAGGGAAACTCTATAACCGCCGAAGCTTTCTTCTACTCCAGCGATATGAGCCGGCACGGCCCCAGCGGCGGTTCAAGCCTCTGGATACCCGACTAGGCACCTTTCGCCTCGAGCATGTTTCCAACGACGTCTCGGCCGCGACTGGGCCCCAGGTTTCCGGGGTCGATGCCGACTGGGTAGTCTTGATTCCGGGTCTACTACATTGTAGTCCGCTCACAACAGACCTTGTAGTTGTTCGTAGTTGTCCTACCACCACGTGTTTCGATACGAGCACGGATGCTCCTCCTTGCCCCCCCCCCCTCTCTATTTAAGGGCTTTGAAATATTAAGCTTAAGCTTTGCAGCTCTACAGCTGTGAAACGCTGAAGTCACTGTTCTTGCTTTTTACAAAGCGGACTCAAATGCCGAGGTGACAGGAGGATAAAAGAGGCCGTACAATCCGCTTACATCGGCCATTGTGGATAGATTCTGTCTGCCCATCCTGTGTCCAACCTCGAACTTTTATAACGTGGAGTTATCTGCTCTATCCAACTCTAGCCATTATTATAAGCCATCATCACAAGCCATCATCACACGCCAGGATTCTCAGTCCTCACATCGACCCCATTCAAAATCAACCGCCACAAAATGGTCGCCCTCCGCCTCTTCCTCGTCTTCCTCCCGCTCGCGGCCGCCGTGCCGTCCTCGTACGCCCTCGAGCCCCAGGACCTCACGCTGCACCGGCTCGTGCGCCGCCACTGCGAGAAGCCCAATAACTGCGGCGCCGCCGTGCAGGGCACTGAGTGCAATTTCTGCTGCGCCAAGGACGTGAAGCCCGACAGCACGCACTGCAAGGCGGCGGCGGACAAGGCCTGCCAGGCCGATGGGAAGGAGGGCGTGACGTTCAACTGTGACGCTGATTGAGTGGGGAGGGAAAGGGGGAATGGAAGGGGGCTGTTAAGGGGTGAGTTATCACGAGTTCCGATAGAGCTCAGAGACCGGCAAAAGACATAGTGACTGACCATGTATCTTGAATTAGGTATGACTATGAACGTAGCGTGGAGAGCTAATCATAAAAGACGGGTCTTATCAGAGGGTGGTGGCAAGGGCTTGGTTGACTGAGAGTTTATGGTTCATGATGACATGTTGTAAAGGCTGCCTTTTTGTTGTCGTACAACGATTCGATATTGTCCTATGCCTGGTTTGATGTGAAGAGTTGGGGGGGAGACCCCGTGACGACGAGGTGAAGATGTTCCAAACCGCGTTCCCATTCCAAGACCCAACTATGTCGAAGACTTTTTTGATCGTAACCTTTTGAATGGCCCCACTGATACCATCCGCGTCGTCCCAATAGCTTGGAACTATATTCCATCACTCGACTTATCATTGTGCCATCAGTGAGATCCATGCAGCACACCCTTCGCCAGCCCGTCTGTTTGAGCAACAGACGAGCACAAGGCAGACTTTTCAAGCCGTGTAGCTCATCGAAGGACCGATGTTGATACGATGGATAGCCAGCCCGACTGTCACGGCTCACTGGCGTTACCCTGCAACAACTCCCGCAGCCAGAGGAACAGCCAAAGGAACCGACATATCGCCGTGCTTGAAACCATGGCGTCCGCCTTGAGCACAACGGCTCGCCGCTGCAGCTGGTGCCGTGTGTTCTCGTACGCGACCCTCCTCCAGGCCTTCAGCACGTCCGGATGGGGCGCCGCCTCGCTCGTCGCGACCACCGTGACGGTCGTCGCGTCCTGGTCGACCCGGTACCGAAAGATGTAGCCCCCGTTCACCTCCCCCCACCACAGCTCCATGCACCCCAGCCGGGGCATGCGCATCGCGGCGCGCGCCGCGGTCAGCAGCAGGTCGTACGCCTCGGACTGCGCGCTGGATAACGCTAGATGCCGACACGACAGGACCAGGAAGCGCAGGTTCGGCCAAACCGACATGGGTGGCGCGGACCGGGCGGACGCCAGCCGGAAGAAGTCGGCGCCGTCGATGGCGTGGTATATCGTCACGTCCCGGAGTCGATAGCTCACTTCCACCACCGCGGCAACGAGCTCCGCGTTCGACGGCTTGGGCCTGTACTTGTCGCCGTGTAGTTCCGGCGACTGTGCTTCCCAGAGGTGGACGCCGCAGGCGGACGGTCGCAGGGTCCGGAACAAGGCCGTGTTCGCGTCGTCTCTCGCCCTCTGCCCCTGGACGTCCACGCCTCGCCAGGGTTGATAGCACACCACCGTCAGGTCCACCAGACTTTCGAAGAGGAGTCGTAGCGCCGCGGCCGACAGGCTTCGGTACAGGCTCTTGTTGACGCGGAGACGACGGACGGCCCTGACCTTGGGAAGAAGAGTGGGAGCGCCGCAGTCCTGGACAAAGTCCAGGAGGTGCCCCAACAGGCGTTTCCTCGCCCCCCAGAGGGAGAAGCGTCGCCCTTGCAGGCTCTGATCGTACAGCAGATGACGCCCGCCGTCTTTGGCGTCCCGGAAGAAGTGCTGCTTGTCGCTGAGCACGCCGCACTTGATCTCCAGCGTCATCGCCGCGTCGCCGGCGACCGGCCACCGCGAGAGACAAGACCAAAGGCTCCGCACGGCACGGGTGAAGCGCCAGTTGTTCGCGTCCACCTCCGCGCCCGACTCCTCCCGGTAGCAGCCCTCGCATCCGTAGGACCCCAGCATGATGTGCAGGGTGAGGTTCTTGACGAGTCGCCTGCGCCGCCCATGGACGATCCGGTGGAATGCCCTCACGTCTTGGTATCCGTTTCCCTCCAGGAGGAGCAGGGACTGGAACGTGATCTTCTCGACGGCGGCTCGCCATTCGCTGCATACGCTGGCCAGCGCGGCCTTTTCGTGTCTGGCGTTGTCGGCTGAGGCGACGAGGAGGTCGAGGATTGTTAACCGGAGTTCAGCGGGCAAGCTTAAGAATGAGCTTTGTCTGTTTCTTTGGGGAGGTTTTTCTGGAGGAGTTTTCGATTCCGGCATCGTGGAGGTGTTTACGACGCTATGATCGCAAGAGTTTGATCAGAATTTAAGTGCGTAGATGTAAGATCCAAAGACATTTGATCTTTTATTTTGCTTTAATACGAAGAACTTGGGTTATTTGAAAGGAACAAACGATTAAAAACTTCAGATGTAAGAGTACTCCGTTGCTGTCGGACTGGTCTCCGACACCAGATATCCATCACGGCACAACCTTGAGTGGTTAGAAGCTTTTCTCGATCAAATTCCCTAGTAACTCGTTTCCATGGTACGCTAGACCCAAAACTCTCACGGTTGTAAATATCTGAGATAACTCCACTTCTTCTTCTTCTTCTTCATAACTCTTCCGCATCCTACCAGAGCCGGCAAGATCCATATGCGCGCTGAACTCTATGGACCCAGACACACACAAGTCCATAAGCCACTGCGTTTATATCAACCGCATAGAATCCAAAGGCACACATGGAAAAAAAAGAGAACGAAAATGAATAAGGTTTTCCACAAGATCGACTACTAGCCACACCAACCGACAACTCTGTTCCGGCTCATTTTCATCCTCTTTACTTTACCGTTCATTCTGTCGCTGGGCTGGAATACACTCACTCATTAACGTCTCATAACGGCTTCCGCCCGTACACGATCGTGCTTGTGACGGGGTCAGTAAAATACGCCGGGCAGAACCAACCCATGACGGGCCAAACTCACGTTTCGCACCACCCATAATTCGCCTTGTTCCTGATCTCCTTCCTCATCTGCGCGTTCAGGACCACCGTCTCCGGCTGCGACCACCCGAGGATCTGCGTCAGCAGAAATGTCCCGAACCCCTCGATGCTCTCCTCGAGCGCCAGCTGGATCAGCATGCCGGCCCGCTGCAGCCGCGGGTCCCTCGGCCACCCGTGGATCGGCAGCTTGGCCTTCTTCTCGACCACGTCCACGAAGCCGGCCGCCTCCATGTTGTCCCGCATCGTGTGGCCCTGCGCGACCGTGAAGGACCGCCCCGTCTTCCGCCCGCCCTCGTCGAAGACGCGGCCCCACTCGTGGAAGATGTGGTCTGGCGGGTAGTCGACGTGGTCCGAGTGGATCCCGGCGTTGATCTCGAGGTTCTGCACCCAGCCGCCCGGCCGGAGGTGGCGGTACGCGCTCCGGTACAAGTCCACCCAGTCCGGGATGCTGCCGTACAGCTGCCGCAGGTGGATGAAGTCGAAGTGGTCCTCGGGCCACGTCCACCCAAGCAGACAGTCGTCGATGATGAAGCGGAGGTTCGCCGGGACCCACCCGGGCTGAATGGGGCTGATGTCGGTGCCGATGACCTCGGCGTCCGGGTGCTGGTCGGCGAAGTCGATGGCCCAGATGCCGGTGCCGGTGCCGACGTCGAGGACGCGCTGCGGGTGGTCGTCGATCGGGGCCAGGTACAGCCTGTCGTCGAGCAGCATGAGCAGCGCGTTATGGATGATGTCGAGCCCCTCGTTCTGCTGGTCGTCGTTGGGGGCCCAGTACTCGGTCGTCTGGGTTGCCTGGTATGTCCGGCCGTGCAACCTGCGGTATTCGAAGATGCTCTCGGACAGGGACGTCGTGGACGAGGCGACGCTGGCGGAATCAATGGCGGAGTCGTTGTCGTCGTTGTCATCGTCATGGATGGTTTCAAGCCCCGGATCGGCCTCGATTATTGGGGTATGAACGTCTGCCGAAGGGACTGCATCATTCGTTGGCGGCGGTTCCACTCTATGGGTATCTTGGATAGGACTAGCCGTCGACGCTGCCGCGGGAGGTAACGCCTGCTCAGCTACCGCGGAGGTGGTCATTTTGTGCAACTGATGCTGATTTCGTGGCAGTCGGGATTTGAGAGAAGACATAAATGCGGGGGATAAGAACCAGAGTGTCGAGAGAGAGATGGCGTAGGCTTCGCCTGGCCGAAACATCCGCCCTTTAAGATGAATGCCGTCGCACAGACAATGCAGTGGAACATCGCCAAGGTGTCGTCCGGGACGCGTAAATCGAATGGCACACAAGCTCTTCACTAAAACACGCCGACCAGTTACGCCATGCAGCCCGTTGACGAGTCGAGTGAAAGGGGCATGTCTCAGTCTGCGGCCGACAGTTGAGGCGCTGCCAACCGCGGGGGGGAGTGGGCTCTCAGAGTTTATTGGGCGCCTCTTTGTCGACTCGGTCAAAAAAAGCAAACTTCGGGTTCTTCACTGCAGGGTGACTACAGGCCGAGAGAGAAGTGTGTGTGCTGGGTAACGTCGGCCGTTACAACATTGTTACTCGTCCCATCCGTGTCTTCCCATCCAGGCGTTGCTGTGGGTCATCTCATACTCGGATGGTTGAGTGAACACACGCCTTACATCGTTTTTGCATAACTGGACATGATGTCGGGGTTGCCAATCGACGTCCGCGACCATCAGGCTAAGAGACGTAATAATAAGGCAGGCTTGCCGCAACCCGGGGATGGATAGCCTTATTTATTATCATCCCTCGAGAGTGTCGTTCTCAGGTGGGGGTAAATAGTTGGCTTGTCTCTATGAACAAGGGGGGGGGGGGCTCGGCGAGAACTGTTCATGCAGCTAATGATTTCTGACAACCAGCATTCCCGTACTGGGGGGGACGCATCGTCAAGGCATTCGGGTGGGCGAAAGGCGGCACACGACTGCCAGCGTTCTGGAAGGTCGGCATGAGCGGCGCTTCAGTCTGCTTTTCTAAGCTTGTTACTGGTCCGAGGTTCCTCAAAGCAAATTAAAAGGCTCTGGCCTCATCATCAATGTCAGTCCTGGTATCGTTGCTTTGACAAGTAAAATAAGTTGACGGCTGGGGAAACCCGGTTGAGAATCCGTTACAATCGACACAGCCATTCGCTCATTTCCGGGGTTATCATTGCACACTTTTTACATGCCCCCGCTAGGTAGGTAGGTACTGTAATCGTTCGTTAGAGTGGTGCACAAGCCATACAGCCTCTAACGCACAAGTACCTTACTTCGCATTAACTTCATTTCCCAGCTGGGCTGCGGTAGTACTTGTAGTTGTTACTTGAATCAAGAACCATGTACAGAGGTTGCAGACCCGCTCAACACAACAGGCTCTTTAAACACCCACAGAAGGTCGCTTCGGTTGGGCGCAATTTGTCCCCAAGCTACACGTTCGGTAATCACTGGAGAGGAAAAATGATTAGTCTTGTAGCTCTTATTTTGACTCTCATTGCTTCTTCAATCGCAACGCCTATCGCTCTTTCGCCCCCGGCCCCGAATCTTTCAGCCAGCCTGCAAGGCCGGGCTCTGACTACCGCAAAGTATCGGGCGGTTAGAGACGCAGCGCGGATATCTGCAACACGTCTTTTGCCCGGCGAGTGGCATTACTTCCGGGTTTGCGTTCTTCTCACGGAGGCTCCAGAAAACGATATCCAGAGAGACACTGGGTGCGACCACCACATGTTTCTTGTGGGCTCAGTGAGTCAGGAATCTCACGAGGCTGCAATAAAATTCGAGGGAACCCTTTAACGTCGCGCACCCACTTATGGGCACCCCCCCCATCTGGGCACCCCACTTACCACCTATTTACACTAAAAGTGCTACTTTTTATTTTACCCTTTAAAATTTAATTATAGGAGCTATAAAGAAACTAAAATATGCATTTAAAAGCTATTTACCTCTATTATAAGTAAAAAAATAAATAGTAAAGACTTATATTATTATAAGCTTATAATAATTGTAAAAAGAAAATTCCTAAGTTTTATATATAAAATCCTACTATCTCTTATTATACTATATATAAGTAAATAAAGTATTTAATAAAAGTTTACTTTATTAAACTAGTTTTAGTTTATATTATAGCTACATTAAAGCTTATTTAAACTTAAAAATATAACTACCTACTAATTTAGTCTATAATTAATATTTTACTATAGTAAACTTTTACTAGTAAAAAAGTTATTATAGAATCTTTTTACTATTGCTTTATATAATAAGATCTAAAGTGCTTTTATATATATACTATAGCTATATATATTATTATATTAAAGTAGATTAATTATAATTATTTTCTTATAGTAAGTATATTAATATAAAATTTGCTTTAAATTCTATATAAAACTTAATAGTTACACTAATATGCTTATTACTAAGCAAATAGTATATTAAAGTATTTAAATACTATATTTTCTAAAACTTTAAGTAAATCTCTACTTATTAAATACTCTACCTTCTTTATAGCTATTATTACTAGTATTATAATAGTAGGGTAGAAAGTAGCACTTTTAGTGTAAATAGGTGGTAAGTGGGGTGCCCAGATGGGGGGGGTGCCTATAAGTGGGTGCGCGACGTTACCATGTCGTTTGGGATTGGGCAATCGTGAAATGGGAGTGGCGCGACTACCGGTGGAATATTCATGATGGGCAGAAGCTCTATTACGGGGGAAAGACAACGGAGGAAAAAGCTGCCGAGGGCAATTTGAACCGGCTAGGTGAGTTTGAGAGTCCAAGTCTTCTTCTGGGTGGGAATCAAAAGTAACATCCGTCTTAGCCGATGAATGGGTCACTGCAAACGTCAACTGCCGTGATCTCGAGAATAACAACTGCCTTGGTTTCTACAATTGGATGGCAAACAATATGTAGCAGGCTGACCAGTAAAGCCGAGGATAAGCTATACGCCACTAGCTTGACTAGCTTCCAGACAAAAATAGGAGATTACTGTTGTGGTACTTAACACCATGTTGAAAAGGATGGGGCCCTTGCTGCAGACCTTCCCCGTGGGGTATGGCCATCAACGGTACTTGAATCGACGAAGTCATACTATCACAGCTGTCCTAATTTTGGAAGGGAAAAGTGAGCTGTCATGCCCATGGCCAGCGGCCTTTTCGAACAAGCTTTTGCTTCAAATCGTCCAAGAGTCTCCCAGCCGAGTCCATGGTACATGATCATCCCACCCTGGATTTCAAACCAATGGAGGCTGATGTTATGTAGCACAAAAAAAGAAAACACCTGAACTTTGGATTAGGTGACCCCTCGAGTCTCGAAGATGAATTTTGCTCCGTGGATTTCACCACTGCTGCCTCTTCACCAAGATCCCTTAACAGCTGACTAGATATTTTGCTGGATCAACATGCCCGCAACAGCAGGTGAACACGGCTTCAATGTAAATGATGTTGAATAAGAGGGTGTAACGCAAATGAAGTCGGAGGTACACTTTGGAGCCTAGGAAAGGGGCTGCTGCTGGTAAGACAACAGAGTGCAGCCTACATGCAGGACAACAGTCGCGCCGACAACGCACTAAATATAAGCATAACACACAAGTCCTCATCCTCCTGTCAGGTTCTACCAATTTAGGCTTTCTGACCGTTGGCAGCCGGCAGCCGGGCCAGTTGATAACCCCTATCTCCGAAGGCCCCTGTAAGTGCCTATACCCTCCAATTCAACGATAATCGGCCGGCCGGCCGGTGTTGCTGGGGCGGGGTGGTTTACGGGCCTTTTACCCTTTTTTGTTCTTTTCCCTCTTTCTCCGGACCAAATACAATAATAAATAAGACAATGGTCTGTGACCTAATTACATGATTCTCACCCAAGAATCAACTGCCGACCGCACCTAACTAAAATTCAATGTCGCGTTTCGACGTCTGTCATCCTGATGACCTCAACCGACCCTTCAAATCGGTAAAAGAAATCCACCCCCCCAGACATACACGGCAAATAGGGCCAAGTAAAAACCATCCTTGACGCTCACAAGCTGAGCTACAGCGACCTGACATCATCGTACCGCACCTCAACCTCACATACCATGATCCCGACTTGCTAAGCCCGGGTTACTTCTTCCTTGCGCCTTTCAAGAGCCTCGTCTCGGTTCCATTGATTTACGACAACAACGGTGTAAGAAAGCAGTGCCCCCCTTCCCTTCCCCGTCGTTCTCTTGCTCTAATGCCCTACCACTGGCTGAGCGTTCCTCAGAAGCCAGCAACTGACAATGGGGAACGCAGCACCTGATCTGGGTTGGGAGCGATGGCCTCGCTGGCACAGAAGGTCACGGCCCGCACGTCTACGATTTCCACGTGTGTGACTATCGGGGCTCACAGAGTAGTATATGCATGCTGCGCGGATTCAACGACCAGGGCAACGTGCGAGGCGACGCAATCATCCTGGACTCCCATTACCGGCAGGTGAAGCAGGTGTTCGCCAGCGGCGTCGCCACCTCGTGCGACCTCCACGAGTTCACCACCGCCAACTCCGGGACGACGGCGCTCGTCACCCAGTATCGGCGCCGGCCGTATGACCTGCCGGGAAGAGGGCTGGTTTGGCTTCTGGAGGGCGTGTTCCAGGAGCTTGACATCGAGTCTGGTCGCGTCCTTTTTGAGTGGAAGTCGTTGGATCACGTCGCTCCGTCCGAGAGCGTCCTCACCCCAACGCAAGCGACGCGGTCTCTTCCGTGGGATTATTTCCACCTGAACTCAGTCGAGAAGATGCCCGACGGAAACTACCTCGTCTCATCGAGACACACCTCGACCATCTTCAAGATATCCGCTCGCGACGGCACCATCATGTGGCGTCTCGGTGGACCGCTTTCCTCCTTTGAACCCATGGACCCCCCGCTCCTCTTCCAACATCACGCTCGGGTCCTGGCGGACGACGGGGAAACCACCAGATTGTCGGTTTTCGACAACGGCCGACGTCCCGCGATGAAACCCGAAAGACCGTCCGCCGGCCTGATTCTCCAGCTCAACCACAAATCCAAAACCGTGCTGGTAGAACGCCGATACTCCGGCCCGGGAGTGCAATACATCATCAAGGTCGCCGGCAGCACCCTCGTTCTCCCGAACCAGAATGTCCTCGTCGGCTTCGGGGACTCGGCCTGCTTCACAGAGTACACCAGCAACGGCACACTTGCCCTCAAGGCTTGCCTCCAAGATGCCACGAGAGGGACCCTGTATCGCGCCTACAAAGCTCCCTGGATCGGCCGGCCGTTGTCCGACGTCGCGCTGGTTTCCTTCTCACGCACGAACCTCTCTTCGACGGCCTTCTACGTGAGCTGGAACGGGGCTACCGAGGTGCGGCACTGGCGCGTGCTTGGGGCGCTGAGCCAGAGCGGACCTTTTGAGGAGGTATCGCGCGTGGCAAAGGCTGGGTTTGAGACGACCATCTCGACGGACAAACACTACGCCGCTGCGTATGTCGAGGCACTTTCGGCCGAGGGACAAGTCCTCGGAAAGTCGGCCGTGGCCGCGACGCTCGTGCCCAGCGAGGCCAACGGGCCTCACTGCGACGACTTTTGGTGCATCGAGTCATCGCCCTGCCCCGCCGCGGTCGAGACTGGCTCTGTCGTCGTCGGGGGGGCGCCCTCTCCACTACACGTGGTGGGTGATTGGCAACATGTGCCTTTTGCGCAGGGGTTCTTATTAAACATGCTGATCACTCCGCTGCTATTTGTCTTGTTGAGATTTGCTCGTCAGAAGTGGAGGGGCGGCTGCGGCATCGGTCGACGACTTGCTTAGATTCTTTCGATGCCAAATCCTCCCCCCCTTGTTTTTCTTCCAATATTACAGAGTATCTCCTCCCAACACGGAGTAGGCCAAGATTACTGATCGATGACGATGGGCGGTGTGGCGGCCCCGTTCTAGTTCAACAGCGAAAAGCACCTACACTGAGTAATTAGACATTGATTCCGGGCAACGCCCTCTCTCTCTCTGCCCCGGCAGCTGTTGTACAGAGTTCAGTATGCCAAATCACGAGTTTTTTTTCTTCTATGTCATCGCAGCCAAAGGGGATACACAGCGCGGAAAGCAACCTTTTTGGGAGAAGCGTTGATTTTTGTCGACTCCCATATCTTCCAGCTTCCTTGGTCCAACCTGTGGAACTGGTAAACATTGTTGGCGGAGCATGTTTGACACAACAAGACGTCGACAACGGACGCCCAAATGTTCTTCATGTACCGTATAACTGTCCATAGCTAGCGAAAGATGCGATGTGTTGAACAAACGCAGCTGTTTTTTTTTTTTTTTTTAAGAATTTTTATACGCACAACTGATCAACAATACGCCACAAAGCACTCGGCGCACTTGCAGGAATATGATAGCCTCTACCTCCTTTTTCTGCTTTACAGCCTTTTCTAGATAGAGAACGTCACCATAGACTTGCTAGAGTATAACAATCCTCACTAACACAAATCGAGAAAAAAATCAAACTCAAAACACTCTGTTTTGCCATCCTTTTGTTTCCGCCAGGACAGACCTCCGCAGATCTACTTGAAATGCACTAAGCTTCGATGTCGTTGACGTCCTCCTGAGCCTTCGCACCCTTAGTAGATTGGGTGTAGATGTAACGAGCCTCGATGTCGTTGACGTCCTCCTGGGCCTTCGCACCCTTTGTAGACTGAGTGTAGATGTAACGAGCCTCGATGTCGTTGACGTCCTCCTGAGCTTTGGCACCCTTCGTGGACTGGGTGTAAATATAGCGAGCCTCAACATTGGACCCCAGTGCCGTGGAATCTTGCCCTATACCCACGAATCGTTAGAAATGTTGACATAGAACCTGAATCCTTCGTCATGTCGTTCTGGCAATGCGTCTCATGCAATGTGTATTGAGCGCAATGTACTCACCAGACACCGGAGCAGCCTGCGCGGCATAAGCCGCGGCAAGAACGACAGCGTAAAAGGCTCTGTTGACCATGATTACGAAGAGAACAACAAGAAGTTGTATTGGTGATCTATAGTTTGAGATTAAAGATTGAGCTTCAGATGTCGCAATGATAGTAAAGTTTGAGGATTCACGATGCGAGGTGATGATGGCGCACTCGGAGAGATATCGTTTTCGCCTACGAGTCGGATCCGGTGGAGACTGAAACATGTGCCAGAAGAGTCATGGTCCTTGATAGGGAATCAGGTTATCTATAGAGTTCTCCGCTTTGTCTCGTCTAGGTAATTTCACAGGTTTATGAGAAAGTTTATTAGAGTAGGCGGATGCATATTGACTCCAGTGACTCCCATGACTATCCACACAAACGGACAGGCTGTTCCTAGATAATCTTGCGTCAGAACGTATCCCCCAAAGACGAGGAGGGAAAATTGCGGCTTTGGAGTCTACCCAGCATTTAAAAAGCAGGTGTCGGAGGCCGAGACATCGTCGCTTCCAGACAAAGTTGCGATATATCTTCCATCACTCTCAGGGCGGACGGAGCCTTGGCCAAACAACAAAAGTTCCTCCGTCTTCATCACACCCGTAAGCTCTCCGAAACTCCTAAATGCCTAGTCTCGTTTGATACCACACTTGAGCTGACAACTCCGATGACAAGAGGTTGCCGTCATGGTGCTCCTTGGAGAAAAGACGACGAAGAAACCGGCGACGGATATCTTCACCACGAGCGACACCGACATTGACCGCCGTCACCTATCACGCGTAGTGCCTATGAGAGTACTCTGTCTCGGGCTTGGGAGAACAGGGACAGCATGTACAAAACGCGCCTGAAACCCGTATTTGCTCTGTTCCATTTGCTGACTGACCTCCTCCCTCCCCCTCCCCTGAAGCCCTCCGCTCCGCCCTGATCCAACTGGGTTTCCAAGACACATACCACATGATGAGTGCTAGCTCGGAGAACCCACCAGACTGCTTGATGTGGAGCGATGCTCTCGCTGCGAAGTACGACGGGATCGGGGAGTTCGGCAAGGACAAGTGGGATGCCCTGCTCGGTCACTGCCAGGCCGTGACCGATTGGCCCGCTGCTTCGTTCGCGGCGGAGCTGATCGAAGCTTATCCGGAGGCCAAGGTCATTCTCACAACCCGTGACGTGGACAGCTGGTTTGAGTCCACGAGGGTGACGGTGAACCACCGCGCCAACGACCGTTTCCTCTGGCTCCTGTCTCACTTTGACTGGGCGTCGTCCATGTACTACCCGATGCTGCGCAAGTACTGGGACGCGGTCTTCAAGAGGGATTTCGAGAAGCACGGGAAAAAGGTCTTTTTGGAACACAACGACCACGTCCGCCGCCTCGTCCCACCCGACAGATTGCTTGAATACAGGGTCGGCGAAGGGTGGGAGCCGTTGTGCAAGTTCCTGGGATGCCCCGTCCCTTCGACCCCGTTCCCGCGCGACAACTCGGGAAACTCGTTTGTCCGGCGCACCGGGCGAAGGAATCGATTGCAGCTGTGTAACGTGTTGTTCCGTTGGGGTTCCTGGTTGCTAGGCGGCTGGTGCTTGCTCGTTGTCGGGAAAGGTCTCGTTAGAGTTTCCGTAGCTTTATACTAAACCGGTAGACAGCGCAGCATAGTTTGTCTCCCTCCGCGGAGCCCGCGTCCGAGACCCGCGGACTTTCGGCAGCACACAGCAACTGCTTGTTTAAGATTTGTGAAAATCAGGATAAGTGACTGACTTACTTCTCTTCGTCGGGTTATGTGGGGGTGGGGGCCTGTCAAGGTCAGGCATATTCCGATGAATCGGGCGGATACATAAAACCTGACCGGGATGAACGCCATGTTCTCTGCAAATATAGTTCCCTACGGGCTTTCTGACTAACAACTCACTTGACTAATCACTCACCTCGACCGCAAATGACCTAGGTACCTTGGCTACCCACCGGGCTTGTGGAGGATGTTGTGACGGAGCACGATTCAGTTCACATCATGGACCCAGTTTCCAGCGTCAAAGGCCCCGGAGGCTGCTTGCTTGCTTTGATTACCTTCTCCTCGCAAAGTTTGGATAGCCTTTTGCCGAGAAGATAAGCCCCTTCTTGGCCTTCCCTCCGTACATTATTTGGTCTTTGCTACGTTTGTGTCTGCAAGCAAAGTAGCCAGACAGACGACAGACAGAGTCTTGCGCCGCGGCCGCCGAGGCAGGTAGTAGGTTGTTTGTTGATTACAGTATTCGCCCGACTCATCTTATTCGGCGACCTGCCGGAGGTGAACAAACCGGGGAGATTATTTATTTCGGCGCGAAACCAAGATTCATGCCCGCGTCGTCCTAGCATAGAGCAGGCATCGTACGGGTCTTGTAGCCTTTTTTTTGCAGCATTGCTTCCGGTCTGGTCTTACCACAGACCATGGTGCAGAGGCTATTCAGACTGCCATGGGCCTACTTGCCCAGCAACAAGGCGGCGGTCGCCGTGATAGCCTCGGTAAGGGTTGTTGACTTTTACCAAATCGCAAGTTTCCAGACCTGCATAACCCTGCATCTCCAGTACTTGGACCCAGACCTTCCGCTGGCCGACGTGGCCCGCAACGTCGGCATAGCCCAGGGTATCTTCACCGCCGCTCAGATTGCCTCCGCCCCGGCCTGGGGCGTCGCGGCTGACAAAATCGGCCGCAAGGCAGTCATTCTCATTGGGCTCGTCGGCACGGCCGTTGCCTGCGTCGCCGTCGCCTTCCCGGGCTCCTTCCAGACGATAGTTCTTTGGCGTCTGTTCGCCGGCGCCGTGAACGGAACAGTCGTGGCTGCTCGGGCTGCCATGTCCGATAGCCTTCCACCGCAACATCGACCGGCGGGCTTCTCGACGCTGGTCCTTGCGTTCCACATTGCCAACGCCGTGGGTCCATGTAAGTGGTGTTTTTGGTTCTCAACCGTAACACCTGACTACAAGAGATTGTTCTTCTACCGCATGTGTCTCTTCAGGGTCCGCTTGATCACAGCTGACTCCCTGTCCGATGTAGTGCTGGCAGCCGCCTCCATGAATTCCGGTGCTGGCACAACTTCCACCCTTGGCCTTCCCGACTACATTGGCGAGAACAGGTTGACGGCTTCGTTGTCTAAACAGCCGTATGCGCTGCCGAACCTGCTCAGTGCGCTTTTCCTCCTCATGGATGCCCTTTTGGTTTGGTTCAAGTTGGAGGAAACTTCCAAGGACGCGCACCAGATCCGGAAAATGGCAGCTGTTCAACTACAGTCCTGGACGGCACGTCTGCGTCAATACAGACGTGTGCCTGACTGCGAAGAACAGACGGCTTCCACGATGGGTTCTTCGTCCAAGAATGAACCAATCCTCGAAACGCAGCAACTTTCAAGCCACAACCAAGAACAAACAGAGCCACTATGGACACCGAGGCTTTTCATCGTCCTCGCCACAGTGGCAATTCTCGAGTTTCACCTCGGGTAAGTTCAAGTCCTTCCAAGATCAACCACAATATGCCGTTGGAACCATGAAGCTAATGCGGCTATTATCAGCGCCTTTGGGTCCATGTGGGCTCTTTTTGTAGTTGCCGACCGCCGCAAGCCCGACGCCCCCATCAAGCTGCCCTTCGCTTTCACCGGCGGCCTTCAACTTGAAAACTCTCAGCTCGGGTTCGCCATGGGAATGCTTGGGATCATCGGCACTCTGTTACAGTTCACAGCCGTGCCTTACTACACTACCAAGAAAGGTGCAGTTCGGTCGTTCAAGACCTCTTTACCGCTGTTTGCCATTTCACTTTTACTGGCCCCATACCTGTCTCTCGTGCCCGCCACTCGTTCCGGCACTCTCTGGCTGGGCATCTTCCTCGTTCTCTTCCTCCATGTCGTAAGCCGGTCGTTCGGCATTTTGGCGTCGATTCTGCTCGTGAACCAGGCCACCAATCTGCCATCCCGTCGCGGAACGGTTCACGGAATAGGCAACACGGTGTCGAGCACCTTTCGTACGGCTGGCGCCATGGCTGGGGGGGTTTTATACGGACTCGGCGAGCAGCGGAATCAGGTGGGATTCGGTTGGTGGTTTGTGTGTTTTGTGAGCATTCAGGGCTGGATCATGGGATGCTGGCTTTGAAGAAGTGGCTTACGCGCACGCTTGGCCTTGTGACTTATTATCTTACACTACCAAATCAGTTACCGGCTGAACCCTTAAAGGCTCCTAAGCCTTGTTATTGATTAGTCTATCTGCGTCTACGGCTGGCACAAGCTAAAACCTGCAAGCCAAACTGGGTTCCCAGGCATACACTCCCAATGGAACCAAGCATGTGCTTCAATGACATCTATTCTCATATTCTCTCATGTCTTTTTTTACGCAAGCCTTCGATTACGGCCCCCAGGCTGCTTCAAGAAGTGTACATTGTATAGTCAGTCTCGGACCTCGACCCCGAGGCTATGTCCAAGTGCTGCCCTTCTTGGATCCCGTTACTCAAGTCTGCGCCGTGCTCCAGCAGCAGGGCGACCATGTCGGTGCGACCCAGCATCACTGCCCGCTGCAACGGGGTGAACCCGGAGCTGTCTCTGCAGTTTATGGCTATGTCCTGGCGCTGCAGCAGCAGGCGCAGCGTATCGAGCTGGCCCGAGGCGATGGACAGGTGCAGGAGCGGCACAGTGGGCTTGGGGAGAAGAGGTTGAGGACTGGCAACGGATGGTTGTGAAGCACAGGGAGTGGGCTGCGGCAGTGATGAGGGTGGCGGTGGCGGTGGCGGTGGCGGCGGCGATTGTGTTCCCTGGCGGCTTTCCGCCTGGTTGAGGTCATAGCTGAGAGCGAGACCCGGAAAGGATTGCTTCCTGACGGATTTTGACGGTGATCGCGAGCCGGCATAGGGGTACCATCCCGGAGGCATCTCCAGGTCTCTATCGAGATGGCTGATTGTCGACGCCACCAGGCTGGTTCCAAGAGGGGAGTGCAGTTCTGTGTTGTTCGGATGCAAGAGATGGAAGAAATCGGGTCTGTCGAAGCCCGAGCCCGGAGTGTGCCGGCCGTGGGTGGACCCCGAGTCCCGGCGGTTGATAGTAACGGAGGGATCATGGGGCCAACCGCCGTCTTTCCTCGATTGTCTCGAAGGAGGGGCCGGCACATCACCGCCGTCCGCGTGTTGGGTGTGCCGCAGTTGTTGTTGTTGTTGTTGTTGTTGATGATGATGATGATGCACCTGCTGGCGCTTCTTGTGGTATTCTGAACCGAAATTACCCGGTGCTGGATAGAATCCAAAGTCTTCCGTTTCGGACATGGTGGGAGACGTGTTCAAGTCGTCAAATGATACCGGGTCGTCGTTCACGGGAGCGGGCTTGAACCCACTTCTGTGGCGTTCTGACTGCCGGGACCAGGCCTGAAGAAGAAATGCGTTAGTCATGACGGCTGACTCTCGGGCAGATGACAAGATTGCTGGTCTAGGATGTATGGCAGCCCCGGGGTCGGCCCGTATTACCTTGTCTGCCTGTGCTGCCTCGCCGTCTCTTATCTTGCTGCTGCTGCTACTGCTGCTGCTGCTGCTATTTGCCCCATCTCGAATCAGCAACGTCGAGGCGGATGACTGCTCCTCTTGATGCTGCTCCGTTTCCTGAAGCTCCTGCAGCTGCTTCCTTAGTTGCTCAACTTCCTTTGTCTTGTCACGCATGTTTCTACCTGTCGTTTCTCGACCGGTTAGTTCTGATATGGTGTGCACAATGGCGACCGACGTGGTAATCAGCGGGGAGGCGGATGGATGTCATCTCACGGTAGGCCCGCTGGGCAAGACGGTTTTGGATTTTCCTTCGCTCCGCGGTGTCCGGGAGGTTCCGCCAGTCTTCGTCGGGCTTCATCAGCTCGGCGTACATGACTGTCTTGGGCCGGCGGGTCCGCGGGTCGGCGGCAGTGGCCAGGTCTGCTTCCGTTGTCATGTTGAGGTTACGGTGGAAATGGGAAAACGAGAGAGTAAATCATCGGTGCCGTGAGCCACATATGGACAGTCGAGTAACGGAGAGGGGCCTGGAGACCTTTTTCGTCTGGAATACGACCTATATAGACAGACTACTTGGTGTTTTCGGCCTGGAATCCTGCGACGCAAGAACAGATATGCGTCCCCTTGGGTGTCACTTGGCGCCATATTGACCATCACCCGGTGCAGGCTTACTGCGCAATGCTGTTGGTCCCCTATCCGATGCTTACGGATTGTTTAGGTAGATACCAACGACCCTGACCACGCCTTTTCCCCTTACAATGGTGGTTTTGGCAAGCTCGCCTATCAAAGTCGGTGTTCGTCCGGTGAAAGGATTCAGACCCTTACTGGTGATATGTTGGTCCCTGCATCCGTTCCGTCCAAGCTGTAATGCTTGGGGCCCGCCAGGCATCATCAGTAGGCATTAGGTGTACGTTTTACGTTTTGGGTGAATTCACATCTTCTTGGTCATGATACTAGGCGACGCTGCTGCTGCAGGATATCGGTAACGGGCAGGTGAGGGATTTCGCAGAGCCTTGTCGACCTCGTTGACGTTATTTGTGCCCACACTCTCACCATGAACGGTGCAACGCTGGGCCACTGCAACATTGTCCTGTGATTGGCGAGACAGGGGAGCCAAGAATTCGCAATCCTCCCACGGCGCCAACTTGTCAGTGTCGTTCTTTTCAAAGTGCATGTGCACCAATCCCATGGTCCTCAAGGTTGACCAGCGAAGAAAGGGAGGGGGGGGTCTACTAGAGAGAAAGAGATGCTGTAAGAGCTCAACATGTAAGCTCGGATACTCCTTGGCCTGTTTTACAGCTAAATTGGACGATCATCACTTATCCCGCCACCTGTTTCTGGCCAATGTGGAGTTTCCCAATCATAAGCATTGCCGAGCTGTTCCAGTTCCATCGTCTATAGGAACTCGGGTAAAACGGAAGTTATTCCTGGACTGCAGGGAAGCGAGGTAGGTCCACTGGCACAGGATGGGAAAGTCCAAGAACCCCATTCATTGTTTGAGAAGTTGTCAAGTTCCTTGATTGTATCTTTATAATCGTTCAAACAGATGAAGAGTATTGAACCGGTCAAAGTTCTCCCTGTGTTTACTCTGCTGACCAAAGCCAGCTCTGTGAGTGCATTGCTATGCTATGTATGATGATGAACTCGGCTCGGGACAAATAAACAGTCTTCCAAAAGAAAAAAGTCCCCCCCCCCCCTTCCGGCCTTCTCTTCACCAAGTTGCAGGGTCCCATCAGGGATTCACGGATCCGACACAGGGCCCCGCGCAGGGTGCAGCAGGTAGACGACCAATGCCGTGTTTTCCTTGGGCTGCGTGACGCGGTGCGGCGCGGCGCGGATACGGCCGTTCGACTCGGCACTCAGCGCGTCGCCCACGTAGATGACATGCAGACCCTCGACTGGCTCGACGAGACCCCACTCGCCCGTGCTGACCTGGAGGATCTCGAGCGACGCGGCCTCGTAGTATAGGAGCGTCAGCAGTCCGCTGTCGGTGTGCTCGGGGATCAGGTGCGTGCCCACCGGGGCGCCGGAGCGACCAAGGGTCAGGTTGGTAGTGCCGGGCTGCTTGGGGTCGTCGCCTGCGGCAATGGGCGAGGGCGGAGACAGTGAGGTCGAGACGAGCCGGTACAGATCCCTGAGAGCCTCGTCGCTGAACGACGCCACGTCGGCGAGTTCCTCGGCCACGGCCTGGAAGTCCGAAGGCAGATCTAGCTTGCCACTGATCTCGAGGGCGCGGGAGATCTAAGGGTAAAGGCGGGTTAGGATCGGTGGGAGCGGGAGGTAAAGAGGAGGGGGTGGGTAAAAGCATGCGGCAAGGGTGATGGCACGAACCTCATAAGTCTCGACGTCGTCGCCATGCTTGTAGTACCTAAAGATACCTCAACAGTCAGAGGGGCTGGTTGACTCGAAAATGGCGAATTCGGTCTGAGGGCTGGGTCCGGGGCCCTCGCTCATCCAAGAAAGGGAGTTGCCAAGAACCCGAAGCTGTCAGGATCCCGATCCTGACATGGACATAGTGGGGAGGATGTTATCCGTCCCGGGGATCGGTCCGGAGTGGGTAGGGTTTGGGGGTAAGGAGAGTCTTGGCAACCAAAGTTCTTACCCGTTTTCAGGGATGTCGCTGGCATATGCAATCTTATGCTCAGAGGGCCTGGAAAAGAAGTTGTGCTGAGCCTCATAGAGTGGTTGAAGATGGCTCAGCACCTTCTTGGCGCTGGGCCCCTGCAGGTCCAGGAAGAAGATGCCATCCTTGGTTGCAGCACGGATGTAGTTCTGGACTTCCGTAGGATCGCGAGCCTTGAGTCTCTCGTAGTTGACGACGGGCAGCTTGGCCAGCTTGGTGTGCGTGCTTGCCGTCATTATGACTTGATTCCCAGTGGTGAAGAAATGACGAGTAGGGAAAAGAGGTTTCTTGGTGTTGTCTAGGTTCGTGTTCAGGGTAGATGGATGTCTGGGTTTTGCTTCGGGAACCCCGACGAGGGGTGACTTGACAGGTCTAAATACGCACTTTTTCCTGTCTGGATATGGCCTTTTGGAAAGCAGCATGCAGTACAGTAAAGCCAATGTATTGTATATCGAGAATCAAAGGCAAAGGTCAAGGCCTGCCTTACGGACACGGCGATGTTGCCGATCAACCCCTCGCCATGGATAGTCATCAAGTCGAGCGCCGATCCGTCAACTTTGGTGTGCACAGGTATGACAGGGGTCGGGGGGACATTCAAGCTTCGTAGCATCTTTCACTTTACAGTAAGAATTGCTCTGCTTTAAGCGCTAAACCGTGTTTATCTTTACCGATCTTACTGTCGATGGAGCTGAATCATAAAAAGGAATGCTGAGTCGGCTTATGGTAATTACTGTGCCTCTGAGCCTCGAAAATGTCCCTATCGCATGTTGCAACGCTGACAACTCGTTATACAGTAAGCACAACGAGTCTGAGACGAAAGCTACCTTCTAGTCAGACTGGACAATGTGTTTGCCTATCCTTGCCAGAAAGAGGACATCGTGGCCGGGAAAAGTGGCTTTACTAGAGAATAGGAGTTGGGCATGCAGTATGTCTTTGATATAACCACCTCGTGTGTTTCGATTGCTTTTCTGTTCCTTCGAATAGATTTGATAAAAAACTTATGACATTCTGTATCGTCTTCTTGAGGAACCAATCCATTTAACAAGTCCAAGATGGCCCCCTTCATTACGGCCAGCGGAGATGACAACTACGACACGGCAGTCAAAGCACGCCTGGATCAAAAGATTGCACCGCGTGTTTCAATAGAAGAAGTAACTATCGCAGTCTGGCCGCTCATGAGATTGTCTTATAACTAACCGCTCCTCCTAGCTCACACACAACGATGGCTTGACTCAGCTAAGCGCACTGGGCGAAGTTGTCCTTGGGCATATTGCCACATTCGACGCCCGCATCCACTCTGTGAATGTTACAGACACTACGGACGACGTTCAAGTTCTTCTTCGTGATGGCGGCCTCTTTGCTTTCGGTTCGATCAAACTGAAAGACGCCGATGATGAGACGGCCGAGGCCGCGCACTCGCTAACAGCCGAGTCACTCGTGCGGGTCTCGGGACCCGTCATTGCACATCAGAAAACCCATGGCCGGGACGCAATCACGGCTTCAGTTGAGATCAACAAACTGAAAATCATCTCGGCAGCCAAGAAGGGCCTCGCCAAGGGGTTGGTATCCCACCGCGCCCCGGGGGACGGCTCGGAGCAGCGCGAGTCTGGCCTGAACGGCATATCCCTCAACGACCGCCTCGACAACCGCGTCCTTGACGTCCGGGTCGCCTCTACCGCTTCCATCTTCAAGATATTCTCGGGCGTGCACGAGCTTGCTGTCGAGTATCTCTCCGGCCGCGGCTTCCACTGGACTCCTACGCCGTCCCTGATCAACTACAAGATCCCCGGGGACGACGACTACTTCTCTGTCCCCTACTTCGCCGGGAAAGACGCGTGGCTGACGCAGACTGGCGAGGTGCACCTGGGCATGGCGCTGTCTGCCGACTTGGACCGTATTTATGACGTGCATCCCGTGTTCCGTCGGGAGAGGAACGTGTCAACCCGGCACTTGACTGAGGTAAGCCTTCGACTATCCTGGACCAAGTATATAAGTCAAGTAAAGTCCCCTATGCTAACACGGGATTTACAGTTCATTTCCCTCGAGGTCGCATTCATAGTGAAGCATGACTGGGAAGAAATCCTGGAACTGACCGAATCCACCATCTTGTTCATCATCCACAACCTTCAGGAGCGACAAAAGTACAAGTCTGAGCTTGACGTTGCACGCCGACTATACCCTTCGGCAGGAGGGTTCAGACTGGGCTTGGACGCCAAAGGCCGCCTGATCCGGATCACGTTCAAAGAGGCTAAACGCATCCTCCGAGAGAAAATAGGACGGCAAACGGATGATCAGGAAGATTTCTCGTATGTGAATGCCCTTTTCATCCTCATATTTCTTCATGTTCCAGCAACCTTGCCCCAGCCTGCTCACCCTCCTCCCACCCACCGCCGAAGCCACCGCATACAACAAAACGACCACTGACTTGTCCCCGCAGGAGAGAAGAAGAAGCCGCCCTCGGGCACTACTTTGCCGGCGACGACTCCGGCCTCGGCCCGGCGACGGACCTCTTCGTCATCACGCACTACCCGAGGCACCTGCGGCCGTACAACTTCTTCCCCGCTGCAGGGGACGAGTCCGCGACCAACTCGTTCGACATCATCATGCGCGGCCAGGAGGCGTGCACCGGCCTGCAGCTCATCCACGCCCACGCGGAGCTGCGCAGGGCCATGCTCGCCCGCGACCCGCCCATCGACCCGGACTCGGACATGTGGCGTCCCTTCGTGGAGGCGTACGAGGCCGGCGCGCCTCCCCAGGGCGGCTTTGGGAGTAAGTGATGTGTTTGCTTTGTGTTTCCAGTTTTGTTCCGTCATCTCAGGCCTGCCGTTGGTTCAATGCTAACTAGGGGTTTTGCAGTGGGACTGAACCGGTTTGTGCAAGGGTTTCTCGGGCTAGCTGATATCCATGAGACGGTGCTATTTCCCCGTGATGCCTCGCGGTTGGGGCCTTGAGACAATATGGCTACCACACGGTGGGAATTCTTTGGTCACTGAGTAGTGAGGTATGCAGTGCCACCAAGTGCAAATCATGAGGCGGGCTTGACAAGGTCCATTTGTGATACGGAAAGGGACAACTAGTCATCACCGTACAGAATGAGAATGTTAGTTTCTTTTTTGAACTTGACCTGGAACGATTCAAGTGCCCTTGTCTATTAATGGGAAGTTTTTGAGCCATTGTAAGAGGATCGTTTCTCAGGAGCCACAATGAAAGGTGGAATCTCATCCGAGTAGATTTATTACAATCATTGTGTGGTAGGTATGAAACGACTCAGTTATAAGTCACCAACAAACACAGACATACCGATTTCATGACAAATTACAAGCTCCAAAACTTCTCCAACACAGAAACATAGAGCATGTGCTTAGTTGTGGAGAGTTTTACTATGTTTGTGCTGTGTCTTGTATTGGGCTAAAGACTTGGTTGTGCTGGAAGGCTAAATATCTTACTGATTCTTAGATGTTGCACTAAGTCTACATGTCTCGTAACGGCCCATGAGTGCGATTTGTTCTCTTTGAGATGAGACTTGTGAAGTTGCAATACATAAGTCATAGTAATACCAAGGTACAACCAAACAATACTATAAGGTTAAACTGTAGCAACAACGACAATAGCGCTCACTTTAAGAGAGACAGAAAAGGGCACATCTCCCTAGCCTATTAAGCTACAACTCAAACAGTTAATGCTAATAATTGGAGCACAGTAACATTAGACTGTCTAATCACTTCTAGAACTCTTATGCGCTCTCTCCCAAGAACCTCTCAATCTCATCCCTCCCCAGCTCATATCCCTGCACAAAGTCCCCAAAAGCCGTATCATCGTCTTTGATAAGCTCCACGATCGCCTTGAAACAATCCTTCTTCCTCCCGACAATCAGCCGCAGGGCGTTCTTTTCCTTCTCGAAGAAGAACTCATCCATCTCAGCCACCCACTCCTCCAGGTCGACAAAGGCACATCCGAGCCCTAGAAGGAGCCCTTCGTTCTCAATGGGGCGCGCGGCCCAGCCAAGAATCCGGTGCGTAAATCTCACAGCGCTCTGCGTGTCATTGTCCAGGTCCCCATCATCATCAGCATCACCTCCTGGCACAACCCGTGCTCCAGTGCCCAGAACATCCTTGAGCCCAGCAGCCTCCGGCAGCTGATGGCGCCGTCTGATCTCGTTACCGAGGCCGACGAGGCTCGGGAAGTACCCCGGGCGCGAGTACTCGTCCATCCCCGCCGCGCCGTCCGTCTCGGGCATGAAGCCGTACTCGGCACGGAGGATGCGCACAAGCTGCGAGCCGAGGGGCCGCGCCGTCCTGTAGGGTGTGTTGACGGTGTTCTCGAGCAGACCGGCGTGGGCGAACCACAGCGGGAGAAAGACGTCGAGCCGGACCGTCGAGGCTCGAAGGGGAGGCCGCGGGGCGAAGCTTGAGGTCGTGATTTTCTCTCTGGCAGGCCGGGGTTCTGGCGCGCGTTGTTGAAGGAACGCCGGATGATCAACCGCATGGTCTTGGGGCAAGAAACCGGCCGATGTCTGAGACGGTGCCGGTTGTCTGCTACCGCCGTCGCCGCTTCCGTCAACAAATCGCCGGTATGACCTCTCGCACACAGAAGCCTCGTCGTCGTCCTTCCCCAGCGAGTCAACCCACGCACACAGCTCCTCGACCTCGGCGTTCGTAAACGCCCCGAACATCCTGCCCTTCCATGACAGCTCCCGGACCAGCAGACTGTTCTTGCTGTTGCCCCGGCGGACCCAGGGGGTCGCATTAGCCAGAGCGTGGAGGAAGTCGTGCGGGTTCCCTCCTCCGCCTCCGCCGCCGCCGCCGCTGCTGGAGGAGCCCCAGGCCGACGGGGCCAGCCAGTCCATGAGCTTGTGCTTGCCGATCCTGACACGGCTCGCGCAGTGCAGCTTCTGCGAGACGTTGGCCTTGAAGCGCATGATGTCAACGATGCGCAGGCCGTTCTCGCCAATGTCGCGAAGGCCGCCGGCCGGCAGGGTCTCGCGGCCGCCGACGGTCCTGGACAAGACGTAGCCGGCCTGGATGCGTCGCCATGCTACTTGGAGATCGAGCAAGCCCGTCTGCTGGACCAGGTCGAGGTACTTGGTCACGGTGGCCAGGGCCATGGCCGTGTGGCCCGAGTCGGCGTTGTCGATGGAGACGTGCAGGAGGAAGTAGTAGCCGGATATGCCCAGCTCGGGCAGCTCCTTGGAGGCCATCAGCGTCTCGAGGGTCAACAGCTCATAGTGCATGTTGAACCCCAGCATCTCCGGCAGGAACTCGTTGGGGAAGAGGGAGATGAGCAGCTGCGCCGTGGCGGACTTCCAGGTCTGCTCGTCGCCCATGTCGAGGTCGGGATCGACAAACTCTGCGCTGCAAGCGTCGGGCAGACGGAGTCCGATGCTCTCCAGGAGGCTGCGATACAGGTGGACGTGATTCTTCTCCAGGTCTCCGTCCCCGAGCTCCTCCGACAGGACCTGCCAGGCGTCCCGCGTCACGGGCCGGAGAGCAAAGGGCGTCGTGATCTTGTGCACGTGGCCCAGCCAGGCGCCGTCGACGTACTTTGTGGGCGCGGCCTGCTTGAGCCACTTCTCGGCCGCATCGCGGTCCCGGAACAGCTCGGGGCCCTGGCCGGCGGCCCTGCGCAGGCTGTACTGCTCCCACTGGTCCAGAACGCCGGTGTGCTCGGCGAAGAGGAATCCGTGGAGGGCGGCGCGGTCGTAGGACTGGATGTCGAGGATGCTGCGGTCTTTGGGCCTCGACTGCTCGATCAACAGGGCTTCGTGTAAGAGTGCAATGAGCGCCTGCCGGGCCCTTGGGAGGATGTCAGGGTACTTTTCGAGATTCTGCAGCTTGTAGTACAACTCCTTGTACAGATGGGTCTTGTCGGGCGCGGCCGCCCCATCTGGGCCGTTGGCCGTGGTCTGTGATTCGGGCGCCAAGGGATGGCTCTTCTCGCTTGTCTGGTTGACTGTGGAACCTCGGCTTGACGAGCTGCTTGTCGGACGTGCCGTGAGGCGTTTGCGGTGTAGGGTGACAAGTGACCGGGCTATGATGGCCACTGCGACGAGGAGCAAGGCTTGAAGCCAGAGGCGTGCTGCAAAAGCCATATTGAGGATGACTACGAGGACCTAGTCACGGTCGTCAACTGATGACCCATTCTATACTCTAGAGAAAGGTGGGAAACCAGTTCAGCGACGGGCATTAGGCGCCCGAGGTGTAAGTTAAGAAGAGCCTTTCATGCTGCGACAACAACAAGCGAAGAGTCTTTTGCAACCAACCAACCAACCAACAAACCGACCAACTCACCAATGATTCCCCCCACAACTGGAGATACAGTAATCTTCCATCGCAGTAAGTCAGTCCTGTCCTAGTAAGCAGGGAGAACACATGTGTTAACTTTCCCAGCAACCTTCCTGCGTCTTGTAGGCCTTGTAGACGCCCATGGTGGCGCCATGACAGCGAGGTGATCACGCAATGGCTCGGCGCTTACTCAATCGCCCTACGCCTGTCAGGCACAGTAATAAACCCACAAAGGGTCTCAGTTGGCCATGTCGAGGGTTATCCGCCGTTCCTGTGGTTCTAGTTGTCTCTGCTTTCTTTTGATTTTTTCCTCCCGTTTTTGCATCACGAGCTGGACGTTGCTTTTCTGCTGGCTGCTGTCGGGTGTCGTAGGCATCTTTGTTTCCCTCCCCCGTTGCCTATGTGTGTCGATATCAACGACTTGATACTTTCGAAGCCGGCATGTCCGTCAACGTGCCTCCGGGCGATGGTACCACCATATCCGGCGGTGGGATCCCCGCCCCGAACGCGGCAAACGCAAATGTCGGCGCCGCTGCCGATCGCAAGGAGCCCTCGCCCCAGCAGAGCAGCGGCGGTAATGTCGACGACGAGGAGGCCGCCGAGGAGGATGCCGAGAGCTTCCCCAAGTTGTCCAGATGGAGGAGCATACTTCTGACGGCTGTTATTTCGACAGCCGGACTACTCACTGTACGTCCTCTCGCTTTTGTTTTCCTCCATCCACCGTGAACGTACCGTACCGTCTTCCGCCCGCAGCCACTTCTCCTCCAACCCAAAGCACTGGCTAGCCCCGGTTGTGTAAATAGAGGCTAACCAAACCAAAAACAGGTGCTCAACGTGCAATCAGTAGTCATCTTGTTGCCCTCCATGTCCGCCGAGATCGGGATCCCCGCCGCCCGCCAGCAGATCGTCGTCTCCATCTACAACATCTCAACGGGCAGCCTGATGCTGCTCTGGGGCCGGATCGCCGACATCTACGGCCGCCGACTTGTCTATCTCGCCGGCTCCGGCCTTTTCACCGTGAGCAATCTCTGCCTGCCCTTCACCAAGTATGAGGACCCCTTTATCTGGTCTTGTTGTGCCTCGGTCTTCTCACCCCTGACTAACCGCTTTCTTCCCCTTCCCATCACTAGATATGAGATTCCCTTTCACATCGTCCGCTTCCTCCAGGGCATGGGCGCCGCCGCCATCATCCCCTCGGGCATCGGCATAGTCGCCTCGACCTTCCCCCGCGGCAAGGCTCGCAACAACGCCTACGTCTGCATCTCTGCCGTCGCCTCCGTCGGTTCTGTCCTCGGCAACATCTTTGGAGGCGTCATCGGCAGCCTGCTGTCCTGGGAGTGGGTGTTTTGGATCCCTGCGATCCTCGCCGCCGTCGCCACCGTGCTGGCCTACTTCGTCACGAACACGCCTCACCTCCGCTCGTCGTCCGCGGGCGCGGCGGCGGCTCGCAGCGGCAAGGGCGTGGACTGGATCGGCGGCGTCCTCGTCTCGAGCAGTCTGGTGCTGCTGCTGGCGGCCTTCACCCAGGCCAACGTCATCGGCTGGTCGACGCCCTGGATCCCGCCGCTCATTGTGGGATCCGTCCTGCTGCTGGCCGCCTTTTGCTTCTGGCAGCACCGCCTTGAGAAGCTGAACAACCGAGCCAAGGAGCCCCTGGTGCGGATTTCCATGTTCAGGAACCTGCAGTTCTCAGCCCTGTTCGTCCTGGTGGGATGCTTTTACGCCTCGTTCAACAGTTTCCTGGTTTTCGTCACGTTCTTGTAAGTTCTTCCTTTTGGTGCGGCGCGTCTCGCAGAATGACAGCAAACCGAGGCAATGAAGTGGTCGTATTAACGCAAACTACAGTTACCAGGACTACCTTGCACTGGGCGAGATCGATACTACTCTGCGCTTTCTCCCTGCCGGTATCGCCGGGTTCCTGATATCCTTCGCCGTGTCCCCGGCCCTCTCTCGCATCCGTGCCTTTTACATCCTCGTCTTCGGGCTGGCCTGTAGCGTCATATCCCCGTTCATCATGGCCGTCCCCATCCCCCCTAGCACGTCCTACTGGGCGTACGGGTTTCCGGCCATGTGCTTGTGCCTCAGCATCGAGGTCGTCTGGCCTGTCGTCAGCCTGCTTATTGCCGCCAGGCTGTCCACCGCCGACCAGGGAATGGGGAGCGGACTCTTGCAGAGCGTCAACAACGTCGGACGAGCGCTGGGCCTTGCGATTGCCACTGCGGTTCAGACGAAGACGCAGGGCTTCGATGAGGCGGACGTCGATACGTTTGAAGGCTCCGCCGGGTTTCTCTATGGCGTACGGGCTGCGCAGTGGACGAATGTCGGGTTGGCGGCCACGGCGTTGTGTATCGCGGTGGCTTTCTTCCGGGACCTGGGGCGTGCCTGAGTACATAGATTCGTGAGCAGTGTTGTTAATGCTCGCAACGGCTACATGCTGGAGATGACGTGGCTCTTGATCCTGCTCGTCTGTCACCGTGCCATTATGATGTTTATCACGATGTTGGATGCGCCGAGTAGCAAGTTTACTGGACGCGTTTTGAAACTTCTCGATATAATAGGAACAATCTTGGAAACATCTTTCATGAGCAGTTACATGACTCAATCAAAATGTGACCTACTCGCCACTCTGAGTGTAACTGACGATAATCCCAAAGCAAACAGAAAACAGAGGATAAAGGCTTCTTACGACGTTTCCATCACAATCATGTTCTACTCTGCCAAACGTCTCAAACTTTGCGCCTTATTGGCAGTACTAACGACTCTCCCCTAGCGGCTCAGCAAGCTCCTCTCCAAGTCCTTGTCCTCATAGACACTGGCATCTTTGACCTTGACCAGCGTGCCCCCATAGATGCCCTCCTGAAGGGCTTTTGTGGCACCCCTCTCCCGTCCCCGGACGCGGGTCCGGTACGTCTCGTACTCCTGCTCCGACAGCGTGGCGAAGAGGTATCTCGGATTCACGCCGACGACCTGCGCCCCCTTCTGCCCGAACCCGAACGATGTCACACTGAAGGCCTTCAGCTCGGCGGCGTTCTTGTAAGTGCGGGAGGGGAAGAAGAGGAGGTCTCGGTCCCGAAGCTCGGCGTCGATGTTGTCCGCGTTGCGGTTCCCTGGTATCACCCCAGTGGCGAGCATCTGTATGCAGCCATTCAGGGCGAAAGCGCCTGGTCACCCGGACATGTATCAGTAAACAAGACAGGATCTTGAGGGTTTGTAAGCCAGCATATGCAGCTTCGACCCGAACTTACCTGCGGCCCCTTTCCCGTGGCCCAACAGACTCTTCTGCAGCACGCAGGGGAGGACGTTGCCCTTGGTCCGGCCCAGCCATTCGAGCTGGCTCTGTATCACGGCCGTCTCGTTGGTGTCGTTTTTCTTGGTGCTCGTCCCGTGCAGGCTGGCCACGTTCAGGTCGTCAATCGTCAGCCCCCATACGGCGAGCGCCCCCCTGAGCGGCGATATCGACGTCTCCCGGCGCCAGAAGTTGTTCCCATATCGCCCTTTTGCCTCTTTGACTGAGCGTTGCGCGTCCTCTTCGATCTGCTTCCGGTAGTGCTCCGCGATCTCGGCTTCCGTGGGCGTGGACGTTGACTCCTCATCCTCACCACCCAGAGATGGCGAGCCCAGTTGACCTCGGCCACCTCCGCTTGTGGCCCCGTTGCCCGAGACTGACGACTGCGATGCCGCCAGCCGCGTCTCGAGCCACTCGAGGTCAAGGGCCCGCCTCTCCTGGATCTGGTTGAGCCGGCGGTCCAGTTGGCGTCGACGGTACGTGAGATCCAGCAGCGGCGACGGGAACTTCCCGCGCTCCTCGGCCGCGATCGTCAGGATCCCCTTCCCAGGCGCCGGCACGGACCGGCCGATCTTGTCCGACGCCGTGTGCGTCAGCGCGATGATGGCCCGGATCGGCAGGCCCATGTCGACGGCCAGCCGCGCCGTGGTCATGAGCTGGATGCCGCACCCCTCGCCCTCGACGAAGCCGTTGCGCGTGCTGGTCGTCGGGCGCGAGGCCTCCGCGGGCGTCCGTCCGGCGGCGGCGTCCCTGTCGGCGTCAATGGTGGCCTGCATGTTGGCGAACTCCTGCGCGATGTCGCGCTCCAGCGAGTCGGTGCCCCCAACTAGCACGGCCTTGGCCTTGCCGCCGAGGATCAGGTCGTATCCCGTGTCGAGAGACTCGAGAGAAGTAGCACACGCGCCGACGGGCGTGCGGATGGGGCCGGATGAGCCGCAGAGCAGCATGTTGAGCCACGCCGCAGTCGTGTTGACAAAGGTCTCGGCCAGGATGTCCTTCTGCACCTGCCGGTCGAGGTACCGCCGCTTGAACATCTCGTGGAGCGACTTGAGGCCGCCCAGGCTGGCGCCAACGGCGTTGCCGAGCTCCGAGACGTGGATATGGTTGTATAGCTCGTACGGGTCGGTGATGCCCGCCGACAGGAACGCCTCGACGGTGGACACGAGCGCGTACAGGGTCACGGGATCGACCTGGTGGATGATGTCGTCGGGGATGCCGTACACACGCGGGTCCCAGCCCGTGGGCATCTGGGCGCCGACGCCGTGCCGGAACCGGGCGGCCTTGGGGATGTACAGGATCGTCCCGGGGCGGAACGTGACAAAGACCTGGCCGCCATCGCCGCCGGCCGAGGCGTCTACAAACACCTTGTCACCATGCTCGCGCTTCAGATCGTCTGCCGTCTCGGGGGATACTTCGATGGGCTCGAGGGCCTCGTTAACGGCCACCTCGTGAAGCGTCTGCTCATGGTCTGGCGAGGCGAGGTCGTGCTCCTGGCGCTCGACGACGCGGATGCCCGTGTGGTCCAGGATGAAGGTCTCGTACTTGGCCTTGACATGGACATCCGATATGGGCTCTTTGGTCTCCGTCTCGATCCAGCCGCAGTAGTGCTTCCCCCGGAGAGGACCGTTGTGGTAATTGACGAGGCCCATGATCCATGCCAGCTCGAGACACCCGTCGATGGAGAACGTCCCGGAGCATTCGGCCTCCCAGCGTGTCCGGGTGCTTCCGTAGGGGCCTGTAACAACATCGATACGTGTTAGAGCAACGTTTTTGATAGTTTCGACATGGCACGTCTTTCATAGGGGCAACACAAACGCAGACTTACCAGTCTCGCCATACCCTACAATGACAGCAACTTGCTCCAGATCAACCATGCCCTGCAGCTCAGCTGGGAGCGATCGAATGGCCTCGTACTCGGGCAGGCTGGCGGCCTCGACATGAATCCTCGCCTTCCTGTACACCTTGGGCTTGGATGTAGCAGCATCAACAGCAGCATGAACATCGGCATCAGCATCAGCATCAGTACCCTCTCTCTCCAGTGTACGCTCCTTGAAGACCAGCTTCTTGATCTCGCTCGCCGTGTTGATGTCCTCCTGGATCTGGTCGAGGGCCGGCTTGAGGTTCGTGAACCTCGACAGCTCGCCGCTCAGATCCGCCATCAGGGGCTCGAGGTCGCAGAAGGCGGCGACGCCGGCGTCGAGGAGGCCGACGATGTGCCACGCCATCTCGTGTGCCGAGAAGGTCCGGATGCCCAGCTCGCGCTCGATGCCCGTGGCCAGCACGTCGTTGGTGCCCATGAGCTCCGTCCCGCGCGTCCAGCCGATGACGACGCCGCAGACGGTCAGGTAGTCCCGCCACCCTTGCGACCACCACTTGTTGACCAGCGCCTCGAGCCCCATCTTGGACTCGGCGTACAGCCCGTCGGCGCCGAAGATGCCGTGGTTGGGCGACAGGGGCAGCAGCACGTGTGTCGGGTGCGTCTCGATGCGCCGCCGCGCCTTGCTGCCCTTGACGGCCCCGAGCAGCCGGACCAGGTTGGTCAGCATGACGCGGTGCGCCACCTCGGACCGGTCGTCGATGCCGTCGATGGCCCGCCCCGGCTCGCCGAGGGCCGCAAACGGGATGATGTGGTCCAGGTCCCAGCCGAGGCCGCCCCGGCTCTCGTCGTCGTAGATGTAGTCGACCAGCCTAAGCGTGTCCTGGTGGCTGGCCCCGTTGAAGGGGACAACCACCAGCTCCGACTCGCTGGCGCCGTGCCGGCGGTACAAGTCTTGGTAGAAGTCGACGGTGCTTTTCGAGTACGAGCTCGTCGTCACGAGCAGCCGGGCGCCGGCAGCCAGCGTGAGTGACACGATCTCGGCGCCGATGGAGCCCTTGCCCGCGCCCGTCAGAAGGATGCATTTGCCCCGGAGCGAGATGCCTTCCGATGAAGCCCGCTGGAACCACTGCAAGTAGCCGTTCGTCAGGTCGTCGTTCCTGTACCATCCGTTCCGGCCCTTGGTCTGGAGCTCCGGCGTCCATCGGAGCCCGGACGTGTCCGAGTAGGACCCGTCTGATGGCTGCTCACCGGCTGCCGGCACGACGAAGGGCTCCCGGTAGACGGAACTGAAGGGGGACCGCACAGCAGACTGAGTGCCGGTGGGGGCGCCGCTGAATACATCCTCGGGCGCCGAAGATTCGGAACGGCTCGACTCAGACAACGTGCTGTTGCTGCCGCTGCTGCCGGCTGCGCATCCGGCGGGGGGGTCCTGTTCTTGGTTCGGCGGCGTGGCGGCCGTGGTCGATGTGCCGGTTGAGCGCGTCAGCCGCGGGACCAGACTCACGGTGGTGTTGCCCTCGGCATCCATCTCGAGGATCGGGACTGTAGAGATGACGGTGTGTCGGAACGGCTCGGGTTTCTTCTCACTGGCGGAAGCACATCGTCCCCGAAGATCTTGAAGCCACTCCTTGACAAGTGCGATATTCGGTGCGTCGGGTGCCTTGATCAATGTTCTGATGAGGTAGTGGACAACGTCGATCAGCTGGGGGGTTGCCCTTGTCGGTAGACGTGCCAGAGCCTCGTTCATTCCGGTGTCGAGGCGTTCTTGTTGTTGTGGTGTGAGAGACGGGGATAACATGGCCTGGGAAAAGAGTTCCAGCAGGTCTTGGACGGCCCAGTTCCAATACGAATCGTACCTCCGGGCCTTCTTCGCGTCAAAGGCTGGAGCGATGCCTTGCTCGTAGAAGCTGCCGTGCTCGGCGGACCAGTCGTCCAGCTTGCCTTGGAGGCTGTCAATGATTTCCCTCACCTTTTGTCTCTCGATGCTCCCGCTGTCAAGGTCGACGCTCTGCTGTTTCGCGTACGCCTGGAGGAGTGCTCTATCCCGGCTGCGCTGTTCGCCGCGGATCGCGTCCAGCTCGCCCGAGGACACGGCGACGGCGGCGACGCGTTTCTCTTGCTGGGCGCCTTCGGGAGACAGTGCAGAGGAAGCAACGCCCAGGTCTTGCAAGATGCCCTTGGCCATGTCGTCGAGAAAGCCGTGGACGTCCTTCTCGGTTGCCAATCTTGCGCTGGGCTGGTGGAAGATGGCCCGCACAAGCACCCGGTCCTGCAGGCCGGTCTGGAATCCCCACCGATTCTCGAGATACTGTCGAAACGTGGCAGTGCTTGTGCCGGCGGGCATCTTGGTGGACGCCAGCTTCGAGACGAGGCCCAGCATTCCGGGGCCTAGTTTGTTGCCCTGACCCAAGTCCGTTAGGAGCCCGGACAAGCTGCTGATCGGCATGTCCTCTGGCTGGTCTGGCAGAGAGCCGAACTCCTTCACCAGGTCCCCAATGATTTCATTTTGCAGAGTGGACCGACCTAAAGATGGAGAGATATGTTGGCATGTTTTCGTGGCAACCAGTGTAAGCAAATAACGTACCTCCACAAAGGCCCTTGATGGACTGGTCGGTGGCAATCTCTGATGACGGTTTCTTCAGTGCTACAGCCACCAGAGCTGTGAGGATATCGAGAGAAGTGGTCGGCGTGTCAGGGATCGAGACGGGCTGCTGCTGCACCTCCTGCGCAATGACTTCCACAGGCTTAGGAGGTGTGGATGGCGGCGCTGCTTCTGACACAACAGAAACGTTTGGGGTCACGGCTGCTGTTGTGAGTGTGGAATTGGTTACTTGAGTTTTCGCATCGGGACCTGCGTCATCTTCGGCCTCAGCATCTTGATTCCGGAAGTAAATCGAGTCGGTGTTCTTTGCGTAGCTCAGAAGCTCCCTGCGCAGGCCTGCTGCAATGTCTGTGGCCCCGAAGCCGCCGGCCTTGATCGACTTCTTGGCCATGTTGATAAGGATCTCTGCCGGGCCGATCTCGACCAACCGTTCCGTCAGAAAGTCCCGTAGGATGGCATCTTGCGTGTCGATCCTGGTCGAGTATAAGCGAGCGGGCAATCTTATAGCTTGCAACTAAAGACTCACCATTGTACCGGGAAGCAAAACTGGTGGCTTGGGGTGGTGGTTAGCGGCGTTTTGAAGTGAGAGAATAGTAGAACTCACGCCAGGAGTTCTGTCAACAGAATCTGCGCCAGCTGTGTTTCTGCTTGTGTGTAGTTCTTGACGGTGACATCCATCTTGATGAACTGAGAAGAAAAGGGTGTGCGTCTGTTGATGTGCCACAAGTGACAGAGGCTCTCTCCAAAACACGCACAACAGCTAGGTATGTTCAGTGAGGATCAGTGAGGTCAAGGTGATGTCGAAAGATGTACTTCACTAGCCCATCGAAGCTGAAGTCGTTTTCTTAATATGGCTCTCCATGATAACTATCAGTTTGATGTTAGCACCTGTTCTGTCAACAGCGTTAGAAGGTCCATGATAAAACAGCGGCAGGGCTGGTTGTCGTCTGCTTACTGTACGTACACTACGACGGGAAGACGCCCGACTTAGGCATTGATAACGACGTTAAGCCTAGTAATTCTCATACAAGTAAGACTGGGCTGGCAACGTCAAGCACCAGACAACGCAGGCCAGGCAGCTGGCCTTTCAGTGTGCTACTCGATGATGCCAAGATTGAGACTTTTACGAGTGGGATTGAAAAAGAAGAAGAGAAAAACTAGGAAAAATCAAACAGTTGAGGTGGGAAGCCCAACGCAGTTCAGTTGCTGAAGAACTTCTGCCTCCATCATACACCACAATGCACGAAATCACCAGATTGTTGCTGGCTCCAGCTACTATCGCTGTCCTCTACGTACGTCACGAATCCCTCGTCTTGTTCTTTGAGATAGTAACTAGGCTAACATCACAACCCCTCCGATAGATATTCGCCAGAGCCACGTATCTCGCATTCTTCCATCCATACGCAAAGTACCCAGGACCGTTCCTCGCCAAGTTCACCAACGCCTATGCCGCCTATCATGGCTGGAAGGGCGACATCCACCTCGACTTCTGGAGGTGCCACGAGAAATACGGTAGGTCCAGACAGACCGGAGTGATACTCTTTACTAATCCTCGTGATCTGCAGGCGACTACGTCCGCTACGGGCCCAACCAGCTCACCTTCAACACGGCCGGAGGCCTTAGAGACATCTACGGCACTGGCGCGGCCACCAAGTTCATCAAGGCCGACGCCTACACGCCGCTGATCCACCGAGCTCCCAACACTCTGACCATCCGCGGCGGCAAAGACCACGCCCGTCGCCGTAGGATCATGGCACAGGGCGTCTCCGAGAAGGCTCAACGCGGGTACGAGCATCGCATCGCCGGCCACATCGACAAGCTCTGCGCCGCCGCGTTCTCGGGCGGTGGGGAGGACGACAGCAGGCGCACCAAGACGTTGGACATGGCCAAGTGGTGCTACTACCTGTCCTTCGACATCATGTCCGACGTCGTCTTCGGCGCCCGGTACAACCTGCTGGAGGAGGAGCGGTTCCGCTACGTGACGGAGTCCATTGACAAGTCCAACACGCGCATGTCGGCACTGATCCAGTGGCCGCGCCTCGCCGCGCTGCGGATCGACAAGCGCTTCTTCCGCGAGGCCATCGCCGCCCGCAACCGCTTCATCAAGTTCGTCTCGCGTGTCGTGCGCGACCGCGCGCTCAAGGGCAAGACGGTGTCGATCGACATCGGCGCGCAGGGGAGCCGGGACGCCGACGTCTTCGCCAACCTCGCGTCGGCCAAGGACCCGGAGACCGGCCGCGGGTTCGACGACGCCGAGATCGCCGCCGAGAGCACGACGCTCATCGTCGCGGGCTCCGACACCTCGTCCACGGCGCTCTCCGGCCTGTTCTTCTACCTGGCGAACAACAGGGAGGCCTACGCGACGGCCGCGGCGGAGGTCCGCGGCAAGTTCGCCTCCCGGCAGGACGTCGTCCTGGGCGCCACGCTCATGTCGTGCACCTACCTGCGCGCCTGCATCGACGAGTCGCTCCGCATGTCGCCGCCCGTGGGCTCCTCGCTTTGGAGGGAGGCTCTGCCGGGTGGCGCCGTCGTCGTGGACTCCCAGACCATCCCGGCCGGATGCGACGTCGGCGTGCCCATCTACTCGGTCCACCACAGCAGCGAGTACTTCACGGACCCTTTCGAGTACAGGCCGGAGCGGTGGCTGGAGGACGACGGCACAGGCAGTGTCGAGCGCGCGCGCTCCGTCTTCAACCCGTTTTCCATCGGCACGCGCAGCTGCTTGGGCAAGGGGCTAGCGACTACGGAAATCATGCTCACGATGGCAAAAGTCCTGTACGATGGTGACTTTGAGCCCGTCGATGGCGAACTGGGCCAGATTGGACGCGGACGCGGCGATGGAGTGTACGGCCGGCATCGCGTGCAGGAGTACCAGCTATGGGACTTTATCACGGCGCAGAAGACGGGCCCTATCCTGAGCTTCACGGCACGAAAGCATGTCTGAAGAGCCTCGGGGGAGTTTGCTTCACACTTGAGAGGGCGACCAGAGTCTTGTCCGGCTGGTTCAACTCTGAAAATTCCTAACTTGGGTTGCGGCTATTACGCTTGTTACCAGGGAGGTATTCTTCCATAGTCAGCAGGCAGCCTGCACACAATTATGAGTGATTACTCTCTGAATAGGGTTACGTAACGTTGCTTATTTGCTGGCTGAACTCGGCTTACTGTGAATCCAACTCCAATGCGTCGTCTTATGGTTAGTGGAACAAAAGGAATATTACGTCCAAGGTTGTGTCATGATCAGAGTCCAAGTACATATCACTGTACCTCATGTTGAGAAGATATGTGCTCCTGATTTTGAGAATCAAACAAGTCAAACGGTAAGATTGGGTTGAGGGAACACAGCACACATCTTCCATCTTGAATTAACCGGCAAGTCCAGGTTTCAAAGACTCTTCCTACATCGAACAACATCAACAGCAACTCGGCCATCTTTCACAACCAACCACCATGTCTCCGCCCGTTCCAGACAAGAACATCGGTAAACTCACTCCAAAGCTTTGCTGCTTCTAGCTTTTTCAACAACTAATTCTATGGTAGACTGGTCGTCACTCGGCCTCGGCCTCGAACTACCCAACCGCGGGCATGTCGAAGCCCGTTTCCACCTCTCAACCGGGAAATGGACGGCCCCCGAGCTGGTCGCCAACCCCAACATCTCCATCAGCGGCATGAGCCCCGGCCTGAACTACGGACAGCAGTGCTACGAGGGCCTCAAGGCGTTCCGCACCGCCGACGGACACATCAGCGTCTTCCGCCCCGCGTTCCACGCAGCCCGTCTCCAACGGTCTGCCGAGGCCGTGTCCCTCCCGGCCCCCTCGCAGGCGCTGTTCCTCGCGTCCGTAGAGAGAGCAGTCGCGGCCAACGCCCACCTCGTCCCTCCCGCCGACACGGACGCCTACCTGTACATCCGTCCCGTGCTCTTCGGCGCCTCTGCGCAGCTCGCCCTGGCCGCCCCCGAGGAGTCCGTCCTGGCCGTCTACGTGCATCCCATCCGCCCGTACCACGGCACCGCCGCCATCGACGGCCTCGTGCTCGAAGACTTTGACCGCGCTGCGCCGAGAGGCGTGGGCGGCGTCAAGGTCGGCGGGAACTACGCGCCCGTCTGGCGCCACGCGGCCAGGGCCAAGGAGCTGGGGTACGGCATCACGCTGCACCTCGACAGCGCGACCAGGACGTTCGTCGAGGAGTTCTCCACAAGCGGCTTCCTGGGGCACAGGACGGACGCAAGTGGGAGAAGCGTGCTGGTGGTCCCGCAGACGGAGAATGCGATTGCCAGCGCGACGAGCGACAGCATGGTGCGGGTTGCCGAGCGAGAGGGCTGGATTGTTGAGAAGAAAGAGGTTAGTGTTAACTGATTCCCTTGCCGCGCGCTCTGTGGCTCTCTCCCCTCCTCGTTCCGTCTATCCAGCACATACAAAACACATACGCACATTACTGGACATGTGGAACGTTGGTTTTGGCTGACAAAACATGCATGTAGCTTCCCTTTTCTTCCCTCTCTGATTTGGATGAAGTCGTGGCGGTTGGAACAGCGGCAGCCGCCGTTCCCATTCGGACCATCAGCCGGCTGTCCACGAACGAAAAGTTCACCTTCAACAGCGCTGGGGGGGAGCTTCTGCGACTCTCTTCCATCATTTCTGGAATACAGCGGGGGACGCAAGAGGACACTGAACAATGGGGGCACCCGATCACCAAGTTCTGAGTCCATTACACTTGGGGCTTCCCACACTCCTGTTGTGGAGAATCAGAGAGAGAATGTGGTTGAATGTTTTGCTGAGATCCATACGTAAAGAGGAGTAACTGGAAGCTAAGACATGAGCATGACTACAAGACTGCTACATAGTAAATCAGCGACCACAATAATCACACTATTTTCACACTCTACACTGTCTTGTCAGGGTCCGACTGATCAAGATCGCTGGGCCCTGCGGCCAAGGGACCCCTGATCCACAACATGGTAATCCTTGCCGCGTTTCACAACATCTACAAGGCACAGTCATCGTGCTTCCAACACGTAGCAGTCATCTGCCGCGCCTAACTGCTGCTTACCGGGAGAGTGAATAGTGTGTCAACTGCTTCTGATTAACGCAGCTTGATCTTACTCCGTAGTCAGCACGTAGTAATCTTGTGCCCTGTGTTCTCATCTTTCTGCTGCCTGACGTTTGACGATCTATCCAAGTAACGAATTGGAGTAAGAATCACGACATTGCTGTGCTTACTTGCCAGACAGTAAATACAGGAGTCTAGATGCGCTAAAGCGTCTGACCTTTAGTCACCATCTGTGTTTTTTGTTTACTGTATACGATTATCTAGAGCAACAGTAACCATATAGGCGTCCCCACCAGCGTTGAAGGATCCATGTTTAGCGAAGGCATCGCATACAGTAAGCGTGGAGCTCGCAGGCACCTAAGCATGGCTTACACGTTTCTACCGAACACAGAGACTAAGGGAACTTCTGCATGAGAGACTTCATTTACACCTGAGGCAAGTGGAATGTAGATTTCTCAAAGAGGAAGATCACAATCAGGGTCTTGGATGATGCAAGGATGTTGAGCCTATGAACGGCCATGCGGAACTGTCCATCGAACGGGTTGAGTAATTCCATTGAACCCGATTTCGAGAAGACTGCCTAAGTTTTGCAATAAGCCATAACTGTGATGGCTCTAAATCCTGTCCCTTTCCGAAATCGAGGCTGCCTCGTTGTTACTGGAGTTGTGCCTTGTATCTTCATCACACTCTAAGATACTCTCATGTCGTGAAAATACAACTCTTTGTTACTGCTAAATTCCAACTCAGAACGGGCAGACCCGTTGTCGTACCGCCGCCATGGTCGTATTCACTCTCTCACATGGCGACATCGCAGTGCCACTCGAGGTTCCTCCCAACCTCGTTCACTTCGCCGGTAACCAGAGAGACGAATTCCTTGCATCTACTGCAACGGCCCCAGCATCTAGAATCCCCAGATCAACGCTGGAACTGACCGCTCGCTTCGGAACGCACGTTGCAAGAGGTGGAGGGAGCGATCGCGATGACTTGCTCGAGTTGTTGCTGGACCATCTTGACCACTACATCCTTCAAGACAACGACATCCACACCGCAGTCATTGGAACCATCAAAGACAAACAGAGCAAGACACAGGCGATACAATCTTACTATGAGGCGCTCGTCGCAGCCAACAGGCCGACCAAGCCTCGAGAAACCTCGGCCCTGTTGGATGCGGGAGCTCGAGGTCAAGCCGGCTTGCATCTGCTCTTTGGGGGACAGGGCAACAGCGAGCACTACTTTGACGAGATCCGAAATGTGTTCTCGACATACGAGCCCTTGGTCCGCACCCTCGCAGAGTCACTCAGCCAAAAACTCCAGCACCTCGCACAGAACAGCTCGGTTTCCGACCTCTACCCACACGGCCTCGACGTCCTGCAATGGCTCGAAGCCCCCGAATCGACCCCCAGCACAGACGCTCTCGTTGCGGCCCCTGTGAGCTTCCCGCTCATAGGCGTCTTGCAGCTGCTGCACGTCAAGGCCGTCTTCATGGCTCTAGGAGTGGCCCCTGGGGACCTTTCTCGTCTCTTGCAGGGCGTGGCGGGCCACTCCCAGGGGCTGGTGACAGCGCTGGCGGTATCAGCTGCATCGACGTGGGACGAGTTTGACGAACTCGCTGTCAAGGCCGTCGAGATTCTGTTTTGGATTGGAGCCAGATGCCAGCAGGCCCTCCGTGAAGAGTAAGTAAACAAACGCCTTTGGAGATGTGCCAACTGTCTGGTCTGTAAATCTTCACTAACATGGTGAACCGGATAGAAATCTCTCCGAAAAGGACTCCCTGGCCTTGGTCAAGGAAGGCCATGGGGCTCCATCCTCAATGCTCTCCATTTCTAACATCCGGCAGCGGGATCTGGAAAACATCGTCGCAGGCCTAAACGACCGTCTCCCCACCAGACAGCATGTTTACATTGCCCTTAAGAACACAGGCTCGAACTTCGTCATCAGCGGGCCAGTCCGCTCGCTTGCGGCACTCATCAACTCATGCAAGGCCGCTTCGGCCGGCGGCCGGACCGGGCCCCAAGCCCGCGTTCCCTATTCCCAACGGAAGCTCTCGCCGTCGATGCAGTTTCTACCTGTCACCGTTCCGTGCCATTCGAGACTACTGGACGATGCTGTGCCGTTAATCGAGCAAGACGTGAAGGATATCTTCATCTCGAAACAAGCTCTCAGGGTCCCGGTGAACCGTCTGTCAGCGGACTCTTCCGGGTGGACGGCCAGTTATCAGGAAGAGGAGGATCAGAATCTGGTTCCCTTGGTTATTAGGAAGATCACCTCAGAGCCGGTTGACTGGACCGAGATCGATTTCACGGGAGCAACACACGTGGTGGACTTTGGCCCTGGCCTATCAGGTGGCGTGGGCAACTTGACGCACCGGAATCTTCTCGGGTCAGGAACTCGTATTCTGGTTGCAGGGAAACTGGACTCGCAACCCGAAGGGCCTCAGGGGTCACTGGCTGAGCTGTTCTCGCCGGATGAGAGAGATATCCAATGGGCTCCCAGGTGGGAGGAGAGCCATCGAGCGTCTCTTGTCCGTACAGCCAGCGGGCCGATGGTCGCATCCAGGCTTAGCCGTCTTTTGGGGCTGCCTCCATTCTTCGTGGCGGGAATGACGCCGACGACGACGCATCCCGAGTTCGTTGCCGCAGTCAGTGAGTAGTCTTTCTCTTGCCTCTTTGATCTACGACCCGCCCCCTCGTCAGTTCGAGTCTCTCTCATCTCAGTGGCTAACAACTGAACTATCAAAACACAGTGAGAGCAGGTTACCACGTCGAATTCGCCGCGGGCGGCTACCACGACGCCAGCTCTCTGCAGTTGGCCCTCACCAGACTCCGCGACATGATCCCCCCCGGGCGCGGCATCACCATCAACGTCATCTACGTGAGCCCCAAAGCCATTGCGTGGCAGATCCCTCTGGTGCGCCAGCTGCGCGGCCAAGGCTTCCCCTTGACCGGACTGACGGTCGGCGGCGGCGTCCCGTCTCTCGAAGTGGCGACCGAATACATCACCACGCTCGGCCTGGAGCACATCTCGTTCAAGCCCAGCTCGGCGGAGTCCATCCGGCAGGTGCTCCGGATCGCCGCGGAGAACCCGAGTTTCCCCGTCATCCTGCAGTGGACGGGCGGACGTGGCGGCGGCCATCACTCGGCGGAAGACTTCCACGCCCCGATCCTGGAGACGTACGGCGAGATCCGGGCCCGGGACAACGTTCACTTGGTCGCCGGCTCCGGATTCGGGAGCGGCGATGATGTCTTGCCGTATCTGACCGGGACCTGGAGTCTGTCCCGCGGCAAGAAGTCGCCCATGCCCTTCGACGGCGCCCTCTTCGGCAGCAGGGTCATGACATGCGCTGAGGCGCTCACCTCGCGCCAGGCGAAACTCGAGATCGTGGCGGCCCAGGGCGTCGAGGACTCGCAATGGGACGGAACGTATCGAGGCCCGACTGGCGGCGTCGTTTCCGTCGTTAGCGAGATGGGCGAGCCCATCCACATCATCGCCAACCGAGGCGGACGGCTCTGGGCCGAGCTGGACAGGACCGTCTTCTCGCTCGACAGGAAGAAGCGCGCTGCCGTCATCGCCTCCAAGAAGGGCTACATCATCTCGCGCCTTAATGAGGACTTCCAGCGCCCATGGTTCGGTGTGAACGCTCAGAGGATACCTTGCGACGTCGCCGACATGACGTACAAAGAAGTCGTGGAGAGGGTTATCGAGCTCATGTTTGCCGGAGGGCGGTGGGTAGACCAGAGCCACCCGCGTCTCCTCTTCGAATTTCTATCACAGATCGAGGCTCGTTTCTCCGATTTTGACTCCTTTTCCCTGGTTGATCTCAAGGAGTGCGACTCAAGCCCTTCAAGAATAGCTGAGAAGGTGCTGCAGGCTTACCCGGGGGCCTCGACTGCTCTGCTCTGCCCAGAGGATGTCGACTTTTTCGTGCAGCTGTGCAGACGCCCCGGGGCCAAGCCCGTCCTGTTTGTGCCTGTTCTGGACGACGGCTTCGAGACCTTCTTCAAGAAAGACTCGCTGTGGCAGTCGGAGAACCTTGACACCGTCGTAGACCAGGATGCTGGACGGGTGTTCATCCTGCATGGGCCAGTCGCCGCTCGCCATACAACCACGATCGATGAACCTGTCGGTGATGTTCTGGACGCAATCAACGCTTCGGTGTACCGGCATCTTCTCGCGGAGGCTTTTGAGGGCGACGAGGCATCGATACCTTACGAGGAGTGTCTCCAACGAACCCTCTCGACGGCCGCCAGACCAGCAGCTACGAACCAGCTCGGTATCGTGCTACCGGAGCGCAACAAAGACGTCCGGGCTCCGTCCTCGGGAGTCAAGGCTGGCTGGCAGGTTGCTCTATTCGGCAGTCGTTTCGTCGTTCAGGGTCGCGATCTGGTTCCCAACCCCCTGTTGCATTTGCTCGACGCCTTCAACCCTGACGATGCTGATATCGACGAGAACACCGTTTCTCTCTTCTCTGAAACGGGAATCGGGAAAAGGGTACTTCTTGTCGAGGCGATGAGGCATTTGAACGAGATACGAGTCGCGTTGTACACCCACCTCACAGGTTCCGACACGCCCGTCCCTCTGCTGCTGAGGTTTCAGTACCATCCGGAGACGAGCTTCGCTCCCTTACGAGAGGTCACCGAAGACCGCAACGAGCGGATCGGCGACATGTACCGCCAGTTATGGACGAGTGGATCGGAGTCGACAATTAGGCCAGGCCCCTCGGAGTCTAGGGCAGATCTATCGACGTTCAACGGCACTTACACGTGTGACGAGGCCCTCGTGCGCGACTTCAACAGGGCAGTAGGCTACAGGAGTCCGACGCAGCACGAGCGCGTGCTCCTTGACTTTGCCATCGTGGTCGGCTGGGATCCCATCTGCCAGGCGCTCCTCCAGAAGCCTATCCAGGGTGACGTGCTGAAGCTTGTGCACTTGTCGAATGCGTACGAGGTTCACAGCGGTGCCGAGGGTCTCAAGGTTGGCGATACCTTGCAGACCCGAGCACGTGTATCATCTACCACGATCGACGACTCTGGCAAGACGGTCGAGATTGTTTGCGATATCAAGAGGGCAGACGGAGGCTCCGAGCTCATAACCGTCCGCTCGCGGTTCTTGTTCAGGGGCAAGTACACGGATTTTGGGTCGACCTTCGCCCGCACGATCGAGCTGCCTTATGAGTTAAAGATACGCTCGAACAAGGACATTGGCATACTCGCCTCAAAGCCATGGCTGCACATCGCAGACGGCAACAAGCTTGCCGACTTGAACCTGAACGACCTGACGCTCGAGTTCCATCTCGAGACAGTTACGCGGTGGGCTTCCGAGTCGACGCGCAGCAGCATCGACACGTCGGGCAAGGTCTACACCAGATCGGAATCCGGCGACCTGAGTGAGATTGGCATCGTCAAGCACCACGTTGGCAAGTCCAGCTCCAACTCAGTCCTGTCCTACCTACAGCGACGTGGCAAGGTCGTAGATTCTCAAACGACCCATCAACTGCCGACCCCCGGGCCGTCGACGAGAGCCAAGATCCGCATCCCTTCGAGTAACGAGCCGTATTCTCGTGCTTCGGGTGACTACAACCCGATCCACACCTCGCCGCTGTTTGCCCAGATTGCCGGGTTGCCCGGCACCATCACCCACGGCATGTACTGCTCTGCCCTCGTCCGCCAGACGTTGGAAAGACACGCAGCGGAAGGGCATCCCAGCCGCATTCGCCACTTCGGAGTCTCCTTTGTGGGCATGGTCCTGCCCTCCGATACTCTCAGCGTCTCTCTGCAGCACACGGGACTCCAGGACGGGCTGATGGTCTACGACATCAACGTGTTGAACGACGAGACCGGCCATCTCGTGCTCCACGGCTCGGCCCTCGTGGCTCAGCCGTCGACGACCATCCTCTTCACAGGCCAGGGCAGCCAGGAGAAGGGCATGGGGATGGACCTCTACGCCTCGTCGCCCGTGGCCCGCGCCATCTGGGACCGAGCCGACGCCTACTTCGTCTCACAGTTTGGCCTCAGCATCCTGGAGATTGTGCGGACCAACCCGAAAACAGCCACCGTCTACTTTGGCGGCGTCCGCGGCCGTCAGCTGCGGCACAACTACATCTCCATGTCCTACGAGGTGCCCGGCGGTGCCCAGGAGGGCGGCGGCGGCGGCGGAGGAGGAAAGCCACAGAGGCGGCCTCTGTTCCCGACCATCACCGAGCAGTCGACGTCCTACACGCACTCCTCCCCGCACGGCCTGCTTTTCGCGACGCAGTTCTCGCAGCCCGCGCTGACCATCATGGAGATGGCCGCCTTCAAGGACATGCAGGCTGCCGGGGTCGTCGGCGGCGCGGTCCAGTTTGCCGGCCATTCCCTCGGCGAGTACGCCGCCCTGGCCTCCGTCACCGACTTCATGCCCTTTGAGAGCCTGATGTACCTCGTCTTCTGCCGCGGCATGACCATGCAGGGCGCCGTCGAGAGGGACGAGATGGGACGCAGCTCCTTTTCCATGGTCGCGGTAGATCCCAGTCGGGTCAGCAGCAGTAAGTCAAAGCATGATATCCCGTGGCCGGTTCATTCATGCGCTCTTCTGATTTCTTTCTTTCGTCTTGGGAATGTGTTGACTAAATATCTGACTAGGATTCACCGAACATGGCCTCCGCGACCTCATCACTGCTATCCACACACAGACAGGCTTCTTCGTCGAGATCGTCAACCTCAACATCCGAAACGGCCAGTATGTCTGCGCCGGCGACCTGCGGGCCTTGGACCTGCTGCAGCGGACCTGCGACGCCATCAAGACTGTGTCGACTTCTCACTCTGCCTCCGACTATTTATCCGTCGATGCGCTTACAAGCATCGTGAGGGACAATGATGCTAGGTACGCCAACATCACCCCTCAACAGATCGAGTTGAAGCGCGGCGGCGCAACGGTGCCGCTGGCCGGCGTAGACGTGCCCTTCCACAGCTCCTTCTTGCGTTCGCGGATGGAGGCGTTCCGGCGGGTGCTGCAAGACAGCCTGAGCGCGGACCGGCTGAAGCCGTCGCTGCTGGTGGGGAGGTATATCCCAAACGTGACGGGGACGCCCTTCTCTTTGGATAAGGGATACATAGAGGAGGCGTTCCGGGTGACCAGCTCGGAGCCACTCGGGGAGGTTCTGGGGAACTGGGGGGAGTGGATGAAGAGGGTCGCGGATGAACGGGACTCCATTGCGACTGTTGGGTAGGGTAGTCAGGGATTAGATTGAGTTGTGTTGCATTTTGAAGTTTTTGTAGTTGTTCCAAGCATAGGGATTTAACAGACCTATCTTCTGTTGCCCGTACTTGTTGCACGTTGAACATCACAATGCGAATGGCTCAGAGCATGTACGACTATGGCTATGGCAACTCGTTTTTTTGTTTTGACAGAATCGATTCATCTGGCCTCCTTTTCATTTTGTCGGCTTATTTTTTGAAACGAGCATTTGATCATATAGCTTCCTCAGGACTACTAGAGGCTGCTTATGTTGGTTTACACTTTGTCACGAGGTAGTTTATGGAGCGTTAATTACTGACTAGAATTATCGGCGTCGTTTTTTCGCGACACTCTTCTATCAAGGCACAGTCCATAGAATCTTATAACCTTCAAGCTCTTGTAGCTTAATTCTTCCAACATTGTATCACTCTCTCCAGTGTTTTAGGGGTCTAGATCTGGGGGCAATGGAGTGATACGAAGCTCCGTTTGTGCTATGAGATCCGCGGCGTCAGATCTGCTTACTGTTCTTACTAGGCTTCAAGAGACAGTAAGTCAGCTGCGGGCCCCCAGGGCCATGTTTGCTTCCAGAAGATGACATATTCAACCGGCACACTAACGGCGAGTGGCAGTTTTGGTATATTTAAAGACCATTATGAAATCTAGGCTCATATTGCTCCGACATGCTAACAATCGAACACCATTCCAACACACAAGCATAGTTCAACATGACGAACTTGATCGGCAACTTAACGAGCATCCTCGTATCCCGCGACCTCTTTCCAACTACTCACTTTTCAACCCCGTCATGGAAAACACAGCTCTTGTTCGTTGGCCTATTTGGCTTTCTCTTTGTGAATGCGAAGAGCTTGCCTCTGGTTCACACCCTGCGCCTGTTGCCTTCTGTCTACCGACTCTTCCGGCCTCGACTCTCCAACAACTCCAGAACGGCTTCCAGAACGGCGGATAGCATACAGGAATCTGCAATCACCAGCGCCTCCCCCAGCCTGTTCAGATACGAAGTCGCCAACCACCGGGTCGCCCCGCTCGACCTCGACGTCAACCTGCACAAGTCCAACAGCACGTTCTTCACCGACGCGGACATCAGCCGCGCGGCCCTGCTCACCAAACTCCTGTCGCCGGCGCTCGCGCGCCTCGGGCCCGCGGATTTCGTCCTCGCCGCGGTGCAGTCCAGCTTCAAACGACCCGTCGCGCCCTGGCAGGCGTATCGTGTTTCGTCGAGGATCCTGGCATGGGACGAGCGGTCGCTGTACCTCGTGACCTACTTCTCGAAGCCCGACACGGACGGGCTCCTCGCCGAGGTGGACCTGCGGGGCGGTCCGACCGCTGTTCTCGACGATAAAGTCCTGGGTAAAGGCGTGTTCGCGACGTTGGTCACCAAGTATGTGTTCAAGGCTGGCCGGACAACTGTGAGGCCGTTGGATGTCCTTATGGAGGCTGGTCTGCTTCATCATGAGGAGAGACCTGGCCGAGGGGCGGTATTGGGAATCTCTGAGATTCAAGAAGGGGTAGAGCGTGGCCTCAAATATGTAAACAGCGGTTTTGTTTGATAAGGCAACAGCGTGAAATCTGGAAGACATCTGTGTGACGCCATATCAACGTTCACGTTTTCGAATCAGAGAAAGCAGTTGCTTATTTAATTCGAGTCTAATAGAAAACTAAACAAGAAACGCCGTCCTATTCTCCCCTTAATCTCTAGCCACTTGAAGCAGCGTCCTCTTCGCTCTTAAGCAAGTCCAACAGTGTATCGAAGGGCAGTTTCGCTTCCCCTCGAGACTTGCAGTATACCAACCACTGATACAAATTTTTAAACATCTGTTCTCTCTTTTCATGACAGCCCAAGTGAAAATCCATTTCGTCGCCGTATCTGAATCTGGTCTGGAAAGAATGGCTCTGGTCGCGGCTTTTGCAAGGGTACCTCTCCGAGACTCCTGGTTGACACCGGTAGCAGATGTCGATGTTACATTGCTCACAGTAGTGATATGTCTCGGTGAAGACAACCGGACTCAAACAGATCGAGCAGGGCTTGGACCACATTCTCAAGAAGGAATGAAAGCCGGCCTGAGAAGTCAACGTCCTGTCCAATGACTCTCGGATCTCGCCAGGGATAACGTGGTGCAGGTCTATGGCTCTTTGCAAGAACTGGCTGCAGAGGGCTTCATTGCCTAGCTCCGCTGCTAGGAAGACTGGTTTAGAGAATTTTTCTCCCCCAGCGAACGGGTTGCCTGCGTACAGAAGCAAATGCTCAACTACTTCCTGCTTGTGGTATGCGATGGCGACGGCGAAAGGGCTCCTCCCGAAACTATCCTCTTCATATAGTAAAGCCTGGTGGTCTTTGAGAAGAAGATCGACAATCTCGGTGTTGAAAAAATACTCATTATCCGCTGCCAACACCGCATGCATGAGTAGTGTTCGTCCGATGTGGTCTTTTACTGTGAGGTCGGCGCCATGCTTGATGAGTGTCTTGATACGGCGTGCGTCCAGCCAGCAATATGAAATTGGCGTACGCCCTCCGTTGTCTGCGACATTGACACGACAGCCATGATCCAGCAGCACTTCTGCCATTCCGTCGGGTCCTTGCTCGACAGCAATGGAGAGAGGATTCCTCCCCTCGTCATCAATGGACTCGGGATCAGCACCGTGCTCAAGCAATAAGCGGACAACATCCGGGCACCCATACTCGCCCACAGCATGGGACAATGGAGAACGTCCTTGGGCGTCTCGTGACTCGACGTCAGCGCCGAGGTCTAGCAGAATCTTGACATTGTCCACCTTGCCAACCTTGGCGCTGGCCGATAGGACAGAATGGCCAACCCAGTTACCTTGGTTGATGCTTACACCCTTGTCCAGCAGGAATTGCACCGACTGCATTGCGTCATGAAATGCTGCGTGTGCGAGAAGTTGCTGGGCATGTCCCTCAGCGATGTCGAAGTCCGGGACTTGAGTAACGAGTAAGGATTGCCGAATTGTTGGACCGCACCGCGCTTCCAAGAAGTCCAAAATCGATACTCTCGTCTTCGACTTCCGGAACGGTAGCTTCAGCCTCCATCAGGATGTCGATAAGCTCAAGATCGGAAGCCTTAATGGCATTCGCAAGAGGCCGTTCTCTGCATCCCTCCTTTGAGTCTGAGGGGATTTCATCCCAGACCAGTTCCAACCCCAAAACTGTGCTGCTTCCTATGTATACGGCCTGATAGCATTGGTGGTATTTGGCTACCCAGTTGGGATCGGCTCCTCTTTCGAGAAGCAGTTTGGCGTGTTCGCGCAATCCCCGCGCGCAAGCCAAAGACAGCATCTCCCCGTCGAGTTCATGTCTGACCCAGCAGGCGATTTCTAAATCTTCATCCATCTCACGAGCAAGGATTTGGAAGATTTCGATATGGCCATGGCCCACGGCGAGACGCAAGGGCAGTGCTGACGAGTATCCAGGATGATTCAGAAGCCCGTAAGAGATGCTACTGCAAACGGTTGCGCCGTTCTCCAACAGTAGGCGAACGGTAGATTCCCAACCGCCTTTAATAGCGTAGCATAAAGGCGTCTCGCCTGACTTGTCCTCCTCGTACACGCTTCCATATCCGTCAATGAGGCTTTGAAGAAGCGTATCGGCTCCAAAGTAAGCGGCCAAATGCAGTGGACTTGCCTTCTCGCAAATGTGCTGGGCCACGAATATATTCATTACATCGCTCAGTGTGTCGGTAAGTTCACTGGAGCTGAGTAGACTCTGGACCTGGGCGTGGACTCTGGACGATCGGCGGACGTGGTATCCCCAGTGCGGCGCCACGTACCATAAGAGCCGAGTGCCGATGGCATCCTTTGGTTTGGTTCCGCCGTTGTCCTTGCATATGCCGCATGCCTCTTTGTAGCAGCGAATGCTCTCCAATGAGAGATACGTTGCGCAAGTGCCGCTGATTTCAAACTCTCCGTCTGGGAAATGCTTCTCCCGAGTTCGCTCGAAATACTCTTGTGCCGCATAATGGTGTAGGCGGACGATGTCTGCCTCTCCGTCGACCACCACAAGGCCTTCACAGACGGAAAGGATGTCATCTATATCCGCAACGGCCTCTTGGTCGAACTCGGTATCTTTCGGCCGAATGACCATCGCTTCTTGTAGCTGGCTAGGTTGAAGTGGTCTTCTGGCGTGCGTAATCCATTTTATCGCGTTCAAGGCGATATCTCTGTGTTCTCCCTTCTTGGCACGGATTCGCGACATGGTGTCATCGTAGGCGTGGCTCAGGACATCGAGTTGCCAATCGTTGTCGTCTTCATCAGCCAGTCGGGCTTCTGTACTGTGTTCCCTGAGAGACTTCAGCGTATTCTTCACCTCTCGAACTGTAAGAATGCCGTCAAATCGATTGAGGTACAGCTGAGCCAGAAGAAACCTATTGATGAGTCAGTCACCATCTTGTAAAGTAGCTTGGGGCCTACATCGAACTTACATTCCGTTGACAGCACCAATGATCGTAGCTTCGACCTCATCACGGAGTGACACGTCCCGGTCCAAGACCCTTGAACACCTTGCGATATGGCTCTCCAAGACCGTGTCCAAGTCGTTATGAGTTGCGCGGATCTCTTGAGACAAGCGGCCCTCAAAGAACGAACAGATTCGGGGGATGGGTCTGGATGTGGCGAAGACTTTGGCATGCGCCCTAGCCTTGGTTATCTCGGACAGCAGCGACATGCAGTTCTGGTGACTGCTGGATTGGAACTCGTCCAAGGCGTCGACAATGATGAAGCAGTTAGAACACTTGCTAGCTGCTTCCTGCAACAACCCACTGACTTTCTTCAAGGTCAGTAACTCCTCTTTCTTGTGCATTTCCTTGAGGCTCTCCGGAACCGAAGGTAGTACGTCGACGATTTGCCGCAGCAGACAGCGCAGGAGAGTTATCGAGTCGTCGAGTTCGCGGTTCTTGTAGTTGCAAAACACGTAGCTGATTGCAATGCCGGCCTGGTCTTTGTGCTTCTGGTGCAGATGCTCAATCACAGCCGCGGTGATCATTGTCTTTCCGGAGCCAAGGCTACCAGGACCGAACAGAATTTGATCGTTTTCGCAAGCTGAGGTTTGCCAGGTCTGGAACGGTTCGGCCTCCAGAAACCATTCCCCTGTTCCCTCTTGCAGTCGATTCAGCAGATCGGTTTGAATGGGCCCGAATGTGCGGGTCGAGATCCAGTCGAGAATTTTCCTTTTCTCCTCCACGTCTTCTTGGCTCTGAAACCGGCCTCGGATATCGTCCATTTTCTCGGCAGTGGCCTGCACTGTTTCGAAGACGTTCTCGACGGTCTCTCCCACCTGGTGTAGGAACTTGTTGGTTTCGGCGATGATGATGCTGCAAGCCTGGTCAGAATTTCACTTAACAAGTCAGGGATGCCAGGGAGTCGCAACTTACTCCTGCTCGGCCGATATGGCAAGATTGAGAAGCACCTTTGCGTCATGAAGCTCGGTCATCGATTGCTTCAGCCTCTTGTCGAACTTGGCGCCTCTGATGAGCTTTTTGAGCCGATCATCGTCCTCATATGCAATGATTTCCTCAAGAATCTTCCTGCAGACCGTCATCACGTCCCCAAGACGGCCCATGCGGTTGAATCTGTCCTCGTCTTCCTGCGACGCCTCGAGGACCGCCCGAAAACCGCCCACCACCGTTAGGAACTGGCGAAGGGTGGAGTGCATCTGCTTGATTTCTTCCGATTGGATTTTGGAACTCCCGACGTGCTTGTTGACTATCTTGTAGCACTCCTGGACAGCCAAGACGAGGCCTGCGATGCTGGCGGCGATACCGACAGCTTCCATTTTGTAAATAGCCCAGATAAGGAAGCCAGGAAAGTTCGTGAAGTAATTTCAAAGTGATCGTGAACAATATTGACGGTGTCGATCTTATGGATGCTCCGAATGATATTCGCTCCATCGAGAAGTTGATATTGGACGTAGGGAAGGGGTATCTTTTAATGATGTCTGGAGTTAGACGATTGCAGAATACCGTGACAATCCACTGCGAGCAGACCTGCTATAGACTGGTGAAGAGGCCAAGTCTCGGGTTGACGTTTGAAACATTTCTAAGAATGCTCACATATGTAGAAAAATTTCTGTTTCATCGAGAGTTATCAGCGTACCCTTACCTTTGTTTATTGTCAGCTGTCAGGCATATCAAACTCCTAAGGCAGGTCTTGGCAAAAAGTATAGGCCTCATGGGATAGTTACTAGTTTCAAATCCAGAGAGCATTCGTTCAAAGACAGACAAAGAGTGACCTCAAAAATGTTCCAAGCATCTGTGAAGCATATTTTGTCAGAAACTCGGCCTGATGGAAAGGCGTCTTCTATGAAACAAGAGCGTTGAAGAAATTCAATGACAAAAATGATTGAAGTTACTCATTGACTGATTGAATAATCGGTCAGCGTTTAAAGTCGGTAAATTGTGATAAATCAAATTTCGAAGTTAGAGGCGGCTTCTTCCGCCCCTTAAGGGTGGCAATCGGCATGTTTCGTGACATAAATGGTCATGTCCGGCAACAGAAGAAACCATCGGTGCTCCATCCAAACAGACCTTTCTTTATTCACTCAAGGACTGACGGAAACTCGAAAGCAGACTCAAAGAAATATCAGCATATCTTGCAGGGGTTTGTTTGACTCAAGACATTGACCTGCCAAGCCATTCTGCGTATATCAAAACTCTATCGTAAGTCGGGGAATGGCGGTCCGAGCCGTCCGAGGTCCGGAACTTTATGATTTACTGTCCATTCTGACTTGCTAACATGCGATGCGAATGATATCCTCTCAATCAGTGAACAGTCCATAATTTAGGCCAACAATGGGTTTCGTGGTCAAGGTACACTGGCCCAAGACCAGAACCCAATGACGGAAGACTCTGAGGCAATGCGAGATTGAGGCTAAACCATTGACCAGAAGAGCTCTGAGTAGAGACAACATCGATTAGGTTCAAACAGTCACTGCTTGAATTCAGCCGCGCCACAATGAAAGGCCAAGGTCCTGCTTCACATGTAGCCTCTGATGTGGCATCCACAGTCAGAAACCAGAGTTACATCTCATGTGGATATCTGGTGAAAAGAATGAGGGCCTGCGCCAAGACGAATCCCTGCGTCGAACGAAGCCTTGAGCTACGGATGCTGGGATCTAGGCTGCCATTGAAGCGAGCTACCTCGGGTCGGTTGGTTTTCCTACAACCACAAGAATGGTTCCGTTCATGGTGATCCAGGTCCAGTCGAGGCAGAAACAGGCCGATGCTCTCCGAGAGAACCGAGAAGATCATGGGGGGGGACCCGGTCCCTCTCATCTTGGCACTCCAGGGGCACATGAAGCATTCACGCATCGCAACCCCAAAGCCGCAACATGAGAGTCACCATGATGATTGCCCACACGTGGTAGCGTATGATAAATCTCGCAGGCAGCAGGGGGGGAGGTAGCTGTTGTCCAGTGAGCAAAACGCCATCGGCAATAAAGATCGCGAAAAACGAAGTTTTCAGAGCAGGACAAGAAACGCCATGCATTCGCTAGGGTCAAATGGGAAGGTGAGAGGTCTCCTTACGTCATGGACCGCGGCCGAGGGAAAAGAAAAGGCTTGCCACTTTCTCCTAGCGGACGCGTCTCCGGGGCATTTTGTGAGATGGTTCGCGTCGAGCTTCGTCCTGGAGGGCAGGTCGAAGGCAGCACGCCATCATCGTGCCACTCTCGCCAGCCTTGGCGCTTACCGACCGACCATATTGTCCTGCGAGGGGTTGTAGATCATGATAATGGGCATCTTGCAGCTATAAAACCGGCGGAAGGGGTGGGAAGGGAAGGGGGGGAGCTGCTGTTGTTGTGTGGTTTCGTGAGCTTCACGAGCTTTTCTTGTTCATCTTCCAGCCACAGCCCATAACACACTCGTCCGTCCACGAGCTGCGCAACTATGAAGACCGCCATCGTGACTTCCGTGCTGGCGACCCTCGCCGCCGGCTTCAACTTCCACAAGAGGAACCCGGTCTCGTACGAGGGGTACCAGGTCCTCCGCGTCAAGACGCTGAGCCAGCTGGCCACGGTGCAGGAGAAGCTTGCCTCGGTCCCGCACGAGCAGTGGAACCACGACATCGAGACGCACATCGACATCGTCATCTCGCCGGACCAGGTCGAGACGGTCGAGTCGCTCGGGCTCGACTACCGCGTGCTGCACAAGGACCTCGGCGAGTCCATCAGCGCCGAGTCCCAGGCCCGCGGGGCCTACAGGCGCGACATCGACGACCTCTCGTGGTACGACTCGTACCACCCGTACGAGGACCACGTCCGATACTTCACCGACCTCCACAAGGCGTTCCCGGACAACTCGGAGCTGGTCTACTCCGGCCGCTCGTACGAGAACCGGTCGATCCACGGAATCCACCTCTTTGGCGACGAGGGTCCCGGAAAGCCTGCTGTGCTTTACCAGTAAGTCTGATGACGGTTTGGCCTGTGGTTATTAGCGGCGTCCGGTCGAGTCTGACACCGTCGTAGTGGAACTGTCCACGCGAGAGAATGGATCTCTGCTCCTGTGAGTATCATCAGCATCATTGAGAGAGGTGATGACAACAACATAGCTAATTACCCACTGTAGGTCGTCGAATACCTCACCCTCCAGTTGATCAACGCGCACAAGAACGCGACCAACGCCACGGACTCCATCCTGAACAAATACGACTTCCACATCTTCCCCATCGTCAACCCTGACGGTAAGCCTCTCTCTGTTCGACAACCACTGTAAAAACATCCCCACTGACTCCCGAACCCTCGCACAGGTTTCGTGTACTCTCAGGAGGTTGACCGCCTCTGGCGCAAGACCCGGACGCCGCCTCCCCCGAACCAGAGCTGCTACGGCACCGACATCAACAGGAACTGGGAGTACGGCTGGGACGCCAACTCGCTCGGCGCGTCCACCAACTCGTGCGCGCAGGCCTACCGCGGCCAGAAGCCGTCCGACACGGTCGAGAACCAGGGGCTGGACGCCTACGTGCGCAAGCTGCGCGACGCGAGCGGCATCAAGCTCTACATTGACTGGCACAGCTACGGCCAGTACATCCTCTCGCCCTTCGGCTCCAAGGAGACGTGGTACGCGCCCGAGCTCGGCAAGTGGACCAAGACGGCCTCAGTTCTTAGTGAGGTCATCCGCGACAGCTCCGAGAGGCGCACGACCTTCACCTTTGGCCCCAGCGGCGCGACGCTCTACACCACCACCGGCGCGGCGCCCGACCACGTCTACGCCATCGGCGGCGCCGACTTCTCGTACACCATCGAGCTCCCCGACACGGGCGACTACGGCTTCGTGCTGCCCCCCAGCCGGATCCGTGGCGCGGCCGAGGAGCAGTGGGAGGGCCAGCAGGTTCTGTACACGCTCTTGGACGAGGTCTTTTTCGATGGCATCGGGCCCGCGTAGAGGGGGTAGATGGATGTGAGGCGCTTAGTGATATGAGCTGTGGCTGAGTATATACTAATACAACTTGTCGGAGCCTGTGCTTAAAGCGAGTTGTCTGTGTCTCTATAGGCGAGCTATATACCTGGGGATTGGTAGTTAATGGTCTAATTGAACATACTCACACTCACCTGTGGCTCGCTTATGGTGTAAATTTCAAAGTGTTGTTGAAAACACAGCGCAATGCAAGAAAATCTTCTAAAGTCGGTCCAACAAGCTTCCTCGAGTGGGTTATTGGGGCAATGACTTGAGGAACTGGAGTGAAACTTGGGGGTCAGAGGCAGTTATTGGAACCAGCCTTCTCTTATTATGAGCCTCTGTAACCAAAGATACCACATTCCACAGGAACCTCTCTGCAATAATTATGCAGTCATTCACCTTGGCGGATCAACCTCGAAGCATTTCCGTTGTTGATCGCGAGTGTGAAGTGCGGAGGCAGACGCAAAACCCCTCACTCCTCCATCTACGGAGTAGATGTCAATGGTAATTCCCCCAATCACAAGTCAGCCCATGAGGAGCTTTTTGCTTGGCCTCCGTGTCTCCCAGTCTGCAATTGACCCGAGATCTAGGGGAGTATTCTGGCTATTTAATCGTACTAAACACCAGCAGAGGGCCATTTTCAAGTATGATTCGCCGTGTCTTTTGCCATTGACGCGTGGAGGAGAAACGCTCGAATTCGAACTCACTTGTCTTCATGAAATTGTGCATTTGGCCTTGCTATCAAACATGAGTTCCTCCATCTCTTTCAAAAGCATTGTCACGATAGGCCTTCTAAGTGCTTCCCAATGGCTCCCAGCATGGGCAGCGCCGCCGCCGCCGGGCAACCTGTGGCGGGTATGGCCGCCCATTGACTACAGCGACAAGATCTACGCAGGCTGGGGACAGATCCCCGTCGAGAAGGAGGTCCAGATCTACAACGGCGTGGCCGAGAACCGGACCTACGCGCACCACCCGGAGCTCTTCGCCGTCGGCTCCAACGTCTTCCTCATCTACTCGTCCGCCCCGGTCGACGAGGACAGCATGGGCCAGGACGTCTGGATCTCGGCGTCCAGCGACGGCGGGCTGAACTGGAGCCCCGGCAAGAGCCTGATGCCCGCCGCCCTCCTCCCCAACCAGACGGAACTGCACGACTGGAAGTACTGGTGCGACAGGGGCATCGCGCAGCGCGCGTGGCAGGCCCTCTCCTTCGTCCGCCTCCCCGACGGCGAGCTCTACGCCATCGGCCAGTCCGGGAGCCGATGGTGCCCCGGCCGGTGGGCGACCGCCGGCAGGATCGCGCGCAAGATCTCGCTCGAGGGCGAGCCGCTCGAGGACCCCTGCTGGCTGGAGAAGAACGAGTTCACCGAGTCGCAGCTGTACGCCGAAACGGTGTACGGGACCGAGTACGGCATGAGGAACTGCGCCCGGGCGTGCGAGATCAACGCGGTGCTGACGAGGCCGGACGAGGCGCCGGCGTGGTCGCCGTGGCTGTACAACAACGGGCTCTTCGCCGCCGACGGGACGCACCAGATGGAGGAGCAGACGTTGGCCGTCTGGCACGACGACGCCGACTCGCCGACGGGGGGATACTGGCAGCGGCACTGGCGCGACATCTCGCCCGAGCGGGAGAACACGCACTCGGTCTGGGTCGAGTACAACGAGGACCGGGCCGGCGAAGGGTGGTACCCCAAGGTCAAGGAGCCGCTCGGCAACAAGATCTACAAGACCAACATCCCGGACGCCAAGACGAAGCAGTTCCTCGCCCGGCTCGACGGCGGCAAGGGGGACCGGGTCCTGCTGTCGAACCCGCGGTACAACGCGGCGGACCCCCAGCGGCAGCCGCTCACGCTGGCGGTGTCGAGCGGGGCAGACCAGACGTACCGGGCCATCGGCGTGCTGCGGACCAACGCGACGAGAGAGATCGTCCCGGACACGCGCGGCGGCATCAAGAACCGGGCCTTTGGCTTCAGCTACCCGACGGCGGTGCAGGTTGGCGACAAGTTGCTGGTGGCGTACAGCGAGAACAAGGAGAACATCTGGGTCAGTGTTGTTGACGTTGCTGCGCTGCCGAAGGAGGGGGATGCTTGTAAGTAGCCCGTAGTATATGAGCTAAGGAACGTTGATTCGACTGAGAGAGCGTGGGTATAAGTGAATGAGGCTCCATCTCCAGGTTGTCGTCGTACAGTTCGTTGTTCAAACATGAGTGGACTTCTCCAAGGACTTCACTACTCGTTTCACACGCACAAAAGCAACTCAATCTGAAATGAAATCCAGTCGAGTTTCCATGAGGCCGTCCAAGTCGTTGCCGTGTGACGTCTGTAATGTGAAGAGGCATGTCTACCCTAGGCTTGCGGCCCAAGTCTTTTGATGGATAATGTGCAAACGAGGGGACAAACCCCTCGAAGCTGACCGATGATGACGTCAGCAAGTGAGAAGCATTTGAATGTCGTAATCGAGGTGTTTTGGTCTAAATTATAATCAAAGCCACGGACTGAACTATGTAAGCCGCCGCGACCCATTCGACGGAATACAAATCCCGTCAGCATTCCCCATAACTCACTCATACAGCCTTTACCTGTGATTTTTGTATCATATCACGCAGCCTATAACTTTGTCCTTCCTGAACATTGGTCGACCATTTTTTGAGACATTTTACCGATCCAGCAAACCTAACCTTGATTCCTGTTTCCCATCTCCTCCAGCTTCGTATAACTACTGCAACCATCCCTAACCTCGACAATGGCGGATAGGCTCTTGTACACCGGTGCCACCGGCTTTGTGTAGGCCCCATCGCCAACGGAATGGCATCTTTGAGTGTGCACCTGGCTGACGCAGCACCAGAGGCGGCACCGTCCTGTCCCAGCTGCTCAACACCTCCAATCCGCAGATCAAGGGCTTGGCCATCACGGCGCTGGTCCGCAAGCAGGAGCAGGCGGACCTGCTGAAGCAAAAGGGCGTCGACGCCGTCGTCTTCCAGGGGCTGGACGACTCCGAGTTCCTGCGAAAGACGGCCAGCGAATATGACTACGTGATCCACACGCCTACCGGTTTCCACACCGCCTCGGCGGTCGCTCTCATCGAGGGGCTCGCGGAACGCAAGAGGAAAACGGGCAAGGACGTCTACTTCATCCATGTCAGTAGTATCCCCGAGAGACTGTCCCCCTGGTGAGATCGGATGAGAAAAAAGAAAAACAAAAGGGGTTTCCAACTCTGACTCCAATCAATGCGCTACAGACATCCGGAACGTCTAATCTCGCAGAGAGAACCATCACCAAGGAGACGACGCCGGGTCCGCTCCACGAGTGGTCCGACAAGGAAGACGTCTTCGAGTTCGAGGAGCGGAAGGAGGCGGAAGAGGCCTACGGCCAGCGCACGACGGACGTCGCCGTCGTGAAGACGAGCGAGCGCACCGGCGTCAAGACGTACATCATGATGCCGCCGACCATCTACGGCCGCGGGACGGGCTTCTTCAACCAGGGGTCCATGCAGATCCCGAGCGTCATCCGGGCCGCCGTCAAAGCCGGGGTTCCCGGGTACGTGGGCGACGGCACGGCGCGCCTGGGCCACGTCCACGTCACGGATCTCGCTCTGCTGTACGAGCTCGTCCTCGGCAAAATCCTGGCCGGCGAGGAGATCCCCTCGGGCCGGAGGGGCATCTACTTCTCCAACACCGGCAGCCACAACTGGCGAGACATCGCGGGACACGTCGGCAGGGCCGGCGTCGCTCTCGGCGCGTTGAAGTCAGCCGAGCCGAGATCCGTGTCGCTGGACGAGGTTGCCGCGAAATGGCTGAAGGCGTCGCCGCAAGTCGCCGAGATGAACTACGCGGCAAAGTATGTCTCTCTCCCCCCCCCCCCCCCCCCCTTCTTTCTTTCATCGGACGTGACAGTATGTGTAGATGGATGATGGTTCTCGGACTGACAAGACGCAGCTCTGCCACCAAGCCTGTTCTCGCAACCGAGCTCGGGTGGAAGCCGAAGAAGACGGAAAAGGACTGGGAGGAGTCGTTTCTCGAGGCGTTCCAGATGGTGCTGGACGAACAAAAGTAGTTTGTCATCGTTGATACATCATGAGTCATTATTCAAGAGGGAGAAGTCTATCTCTCTAAATCTCTAGTGCATTCTACCATCCCACATGTCCTCTCAACCCGGCAGTCTAACTGAGTTGAATCCGTGTGTCTTGATATAAAATGTAGCCCGTAATCCAAAACCCCCACCCTCGTTGTGAGACCTCTTTACTTTCTTCACTTCACCCAGTTTAGTACACGTACAGGTTCAGAGCATCCGGGTTCGTCGCCAGGATCTTCCGGTTCTGCCTCTGCAATGTGAGCCGCATGACCCAGGCGCAGATGATGACACCGAGCGAGAAGGCGATGCTGGCCAGCATGGCCTTCAGGTACCTCGGCTCGTCGGATTCCGGCCATAAGTAGGGCGTGTAGACGCTGGCGAGGTTGCCGAAGGTGTTGGCCATGGCAATGGCGACGGCCTTCTTCTCGTCGGTCTGTCCCAGCGTGGAAGCGGTCCAGCCGAGCTAGAGGTGAATGTTAGCGAGAGACTTCAACGGAGTCGAAGGGGGGGGGGGGGGGGGGGGGGGGTTAAGAATGGTGGACGAACAATGATGTTGTTTACACCGTACGTGGCGCCTACGAAGATCATGATACCTGCGTCAGGTTAGTATATGCTTTTTTTAAAAACAAGACTTGTTGAGAATTGAGTTCAAAGGGGCAACATACCGACATATCTGACCGTGGTGTTGAGAGTCGCCACGGCCATGGCAAAGCCGGCACACGCGATCAGCTTGCTCACGGTCGTATGCCACGTGCGCTCGTTGAAGCGACCGGACGAGTGCGAGACGACGATGCTCATGATGCCCGCCAGGATGTAAGGGGGGCACGTCAGGACCAGGGTGATGGTGGTGTTGTACTTGAGCGTCTTGACGACGCTCGGCAAGAAGTTCTTGAAGCCGTTGGCCGAGAGGTGCATGTTGTCCATGAGGCAGAAGACCCAGGTGCGCCAGTCGGTGCAGGCCTCGCGCAGGCCCTTCCACACGCTCGTCTTGCCCTCGCGGCGGTCCGTCGTGTCGTCAAAGATGCGCTGGTGGGCCATCTGCCGCTGCTCGGGGGTGAGCCAGCGGGTCTGGAGGGGCGCGTTGGGGAGGAAGTAGAAGGCCCCGAAGGCGACGCCGATCGAGACGGCTCCCTGGATGATGAAGAGCCTGGTGTTCGGTTAGCTGCGGCCGTCCTTTTTCTTCATCTTTTTTTTCGTTTTTCTATTTTCTTCAAAAATAACAAGAAATAGAGGGTGGGAGGAACTATACCATTGCCATCCCGCGAGGCCATGCTTCCCGTCCAAGCCGGCAAAGATACCGGCGGCGATCAGGCCGGAGAAGGCGCTGGCAAGCATGTTGCCGGTGTAGAAGATGGCCATGCGAGTCGCAATCTCCTTACGGGTGTAGAACATGCTGAGCATGTACAGCGCGCCGGGGTAGAACTGCCTAGACGGTTAACAAATGCTTCTCTCACATTCTCCCCCCCTTCCATCCTCCCGTTGCGGAAAAGAGTAAACGTGAAGAGGGAAGCGTACCGGAGCCTCGGTGATGCCAAGCAAGAAGCGGCATATCAACATGGTCTTGTAGTCGTGGGCCAGGTACGTGAGCAGGCTGATGATGGACCAGGCCAACATGAAGCCTGCGAGTCAGGAACACCACCCGTTAGCATCTACTGCGTGTGCAAAAGTCTTGGTATCTTCTTGGCATACATACCCGCCATGTACCAGGACGGCCGCACCCGGTTGAGGATCATGTTGGAGGGGATCTGCCCGCACAGGTATCTACCGGAAATCAGTCTAGTGCGGCTGAAACGGGGGGAAAAACAAGCAAAGCAAAGACTTACCCGACGAATAGGATGGAGACGCAGGTGTTGTACTCGGTCCCCTTAAGCTTGAGGTCGGTGGCGAGCGAGTTGAGCTTGCCGTTGATCATGGCGTTGCGGTCGAGGAAGTTGAGGAAGTACATGACCCAGAGGATGGGCTATAATGGTCACCATCGCGGTCAGCAAAGACATGCCCAAAGACTCGTAACCCACGATGGGCTACTTGACAGCAGACGAGACGGGGACTCTTTCATACCAGGATGTACCAGTCAATCTTCTTGACGAGCGCAATCTCCTTGGGGTCCGTCTTGGTGTGCGCCCCAAACTCGTCGACCTTGCCGCTCTTGGCGACAGGCTTGTCGGGCCCGCCACCATTGGAGCCTCCTGTCAGGACGCGCTCCATCTGGCTGACGTCTGCCTTGGCTTCTTCCGACTTTCTGGGCTCGGTCATGGCGTTTTTCTTGTTGTCTCCTCGAGAGGAGAAGTTGGGCGTCTCTGTCGTCGTATGGTCCCCCTTTCAAGGTCGTCGTTCGCACAAACGTGTCCAACGTCGTCAGTACCGGCCGGATGGAGAGAAAGACAGAGGGGGAGAGAGTGAGAGAGAGTGAGAGGTCTTGAAAAACCGGTCAAGGACGTAAAACAGAAACAAAGACCTTTGAGCTCATATAGCTCCCCTCTCTTCCAAGTTCGCGCTCACTCTGTGCAGCAACCTCCATATATACCGGGGAAACACTAACGAACGTGCCGCCTCTCCACCGACTCCGCTTGAAGTCGCGATAAGGGGGGTGGCACATCACAGTGGGTTTGCCCTCCTCATCCTCCCCCATGGGGGAGATGGGGCGCCCAGCTTTTCCGCTCGTGCGGGGTTTCGGGGGAGGAGTGAGATGGGCGTTCGATTCAGACCCTGCGCTAATACATACCAGGTAACCTCCTTGTCGCGGGCTGACAGGGTCTATTGCAAGGGGGGGGGAAGGGGGGGGAGGGTATCACGGATAACCATCTGGCCAGGTCATGCAGTAGATCCCTGATATCATTGCCAGTGAGAAGCAGGTAGGTAGGTTGGTTCAAGGTTGCTTTTCCGTGTCCCTCGGGCCAGGGGGGGGGGGAGGCAATATGGATCCCAAATGGTAACACACGAGGCTCAATCAAGGCCAGAGGCACGGAAAAGCGTCGTGGGGGCGGCTCTCCCTCTCAGGTTACACTTACGACGACCTGGCAGCGCTCTTCCCCAACAACTGGATTTATAATTACGCGTTGGATCCTCTTTCTTCTCGTGTTGTTGGCTGGCCTTGGAGCCGACACATCCGTGGAAAAGGTGTTCCCCCATTCCCCTTTTGCTCTCGAACCTGTGGCCGCCCTCCACCACCACCGACCGCCTCCTCCTCTCTGCCCGCCGTTTCGTCACCACGTGTGTCGTGGTGGACCTCGAAGCGGCGACGATGTCAGCGAATCCTAGATGAGAGACAAGTCTTCCCCCCTAGCGCTACGCTCGACGGTAGCTGATAGGAAAAGCACAAGGGGAGAGGAGGGGGAGAGGAGGAGGAGGAGGAGGAGGAGGAGGAGGAGGAGGAGGAGGAGGAGGAGGAGGAGGAGGAGGAGAGGGGCGCTCCCCTTGTGCGAAGTCTGTCGCAATTATCATGCCATCTTCGTTCAACCGCTCAACACCAACGCGTCGGCTTCGCGGAAAAGCACGCGCGCCACTTTTTTTTTTTCCTCTTTTACCCCAGGAACTGCTAGCAAGAAAGAAGAAAAAAGGAGGAGAACAACCTTATTGAGACCCATTTTATGTTCGGCGGGCCGTCTACCCTCTTCTTCCCCCAGGTTTCTATCCTCGGCTTTCGGTGTTATGGGGATTGCCGTGCGTGCAGGACGACGCGACGAGGTGGGCGGGTTTGGGTTGGGATCTTGAACAGCAAGCAAACCCGGCAGAAGAGCAAAGTCTTTCATGGTTCGGTGATTTGGGCGAAGCTCTGCTCATCTGCCACATGAGTTCAAGGGCTCTTTCACCACCACAACGACTGAAGCAGGACAATGGTAACTCCGGCCTGATGGGGGAATGACCAGCAGAAGAGAGACCTAGTCATCATGGTCCCACAGAAAGCGTGCCAAGTTGCCCTCGACGACATTTTGAGCTCGATGATGATTGCGACTCTTGAAATGGCCGCAACCACTATTCGCCATGCTTTTCTTGGCTGACCGGTGTCGAGCTTGGTTATCATGTTAGAGGAGGGCCAGCACTTGATATTCGAGACTGACACAGGCAGTTATGTCCAAAGCCGACAGGGCTTCACCGCCGTGCAATAATTCGATGGATCGTATTAAACTTGACAATAGAGAACTCGATGAAACAGTCACCCGCCAACTTGCGCCCAAGACCAGCGATGCATCTTGTTTGTGACACCAGCCAATACTTGTAGGCCATGTTGACAGCTCTCGCAGTCTGAAAAGTCTTGGAAACCAAGAGTCAATCCCCTGTTTCCAACCTTTGAGCATGTGCATGAAAAAGCATCAATTCGAGACATGAGAGGGCCGGGAAATATCAGTCAGTCAAAGATCTCCAACTAACAACAAAAAAGAGATCATACAAAGATTGACATCTTACTTGATCTAATGCAGTCTATTTCCTACTGCTAGCCCAACAGCGTATGAGCCGTTCCATACTGTATCGCAAGCCAGACTCTCCAAGTCACCTTGCAGACTGTTTGCCCTCCATCTGTCGACCAACTCCTTCTACTCTCTATCGATGAACACGCACGACACAACCAAGACCTCAACCGCTTGCTCTTATCTGCAGCAGAAGCGCGAGGTTCAAGGACGCCCCCCAGGTCCCAAGCCGTACGAGACTCTGCGCCGCATGCACAAGAACCCCACGGCTCCGGTCCCCGTCCCCGGCAGAGAGCGCGAGCTCAAGCACCTCCCTGAGCTCAGACTCGCCGACCGTGGCCGAAGAGGCGACAATCTCACAAAGGCGGGTCGTTAGCTGCGCCTTCAAGGCCTCGGGGCTGGTCTTGGTAACCGCCCACAGGACGACGTGGCTGAGAAAGACCCCGAAAATGCTGTACGGCGCCGTCGCCTGGAGGTTCTGGCTGCCCATGATCGAGACGCTCTCCACGATGGCCCTGGCAAACAGGTCCAAAGATTCCGGTGGTGGGTCCGGGGTTGTCCTAAAGTGGCCGGCGTACCCCTTCGCGAAGAAGGTCTGCAGCCGGCTCAGTCCGGATTGTACTCCCTGCGGCCCGTCTTTGCCCAAGGCGTCCTGGATGTCGGACAGCGAGGTGTGGAGGTGGATATGCAGAAGGCCATGGAGTATGTGTGAAGCCCTCGCGAAGTACGAGTCGGTTTCTCTGTACGTGATGATGAAATGGTCGTACCAAGTATCCAGCGAAGCTGTACATACAAACGAGATGTCAATTTTGGTTTGCCACCACCCCCCTTGCAACCGGAAAGACATGGGACACCCACCGAGTATGTTCTCTCGCGCTCGCAGGCGTTCTGCCAGGTAAGGGTTGTGATTTGCTGTCGTGCGGCGTGTGCGAGACTCTCCCGCAAAAGGCGAGCCTGGAGACTCGGCCAAATTCATCGACCAGTCCTGCGACCAGTCCACGCCCTGGCTAGCCAGGCAGTTGATCACCAAGAAGAAAGTCCAGCAGCCGAACTCAGAAGCTGTCAGTGACGGCTGTGAAGCGTGCAAGCCGTTCTCACGAGGCATCGAAAGAGCCTGGTAAGCCAGAGAGAACGGCCGCGTCGGCGGATACGGCGAACCGTCCAAAAGACTCGCCCACGTTGTCGCACTCGGCGACGCCCAGTACCGCTCGCTGCTCGGGCACTCCCATCTACACACCTCGGCCAGCGACATGTTGCTCCTCATGTTCAGGATGACCGGGAACTGCGCGTCGATCACGAACACATACCAGCGCAGGCGGCGATGGGACTCGGAGCGCACCCATGCCCTCCACCGGCACTCGTCGGCGTTCTGTTCATCATCGCCGCGCGGCGGCCCCGGTCGTGGCGGCGGGGGGAGAAGCCGCCTGGCATACGTCACCAGAGCGCCGCGGGAGGCCTCGGCAGCCTCAAAGGCCCCCTTGTTCCCGCACCAGAGCCCGGCGTAGACCAGCAGTGCGTACGCGTACACGACGTGGGGGTCCCTCGTGAGGCTTCGGCTCGCTTCTATACCGTGCTGGAGGTTCTGGCGGGCTCGGTCGAGCATCAGGATGGAGAAGCGCCGCGTGTGGCGGATGCGGCTGTAGGTGGCGCCGATGACGATCATGGCCGAAATCAACGGCGCCGGCAGGGAGTCGATGCGGAGGCTCGGCAGGTGTAGGACCGGGCTCTGTTCGTAGAATTCGTCCAAGAAGAGCCCGAGGAAGACTCTGGCGACGGCGAGGGACGGCAGAATCAGGTCGTCGTCGGAGCCGGGATGGACCCGCGGCTTCAGGAACGCGCGCACGGAAGCCCAGGTCGACTCTTCCATGTCGAACCGGGGGTTGTGGCGGAGGAAGAGCGGGTGCTGTGCGCCGATCGAGACGGGGTGCGTCTGGCGGAGCGTCCTTGACGACGGGTCCCAGGCGAAAGCCACGCCGTCTTCCTGGGAGGGAACATTCGGAGGGGATGAGGCTCTTGAAGTGCGCTCTGTCACTGTGGCATCTGTGTTTTCTGGTACTATCTCTGAGGGCGAAACAGCTGCCGCTTTGTTCGGAACCGGCACGCCGGCGGACGTGTCTTGTCTGTATTCGTATCCATCGAAGTCTTGTCCAAACCAAGCCCACGAGTCTGGGAACGACGGGGGGCCATAACCAACAAGCAGAGAGTCGTAGACGTTGGACGTTTCTCGTACGGCATCGTAAAAGTCCGGAGTAAACCACTGGCTTGTTGTGCCATGCCACAGATTGCTCCCCCACGGTTGGAAGAAGCCGGAGAAGTCGATGTCTACGCCCGAGAGGTCCGCCACAACTATCGCGGTGTTATCCTGGCTTATATCATTGGCAATGGTGCTGAATGTCGGACCCTCGTGTTGTGAATAAGTCGAGTCCTGGCCATCCGTCGACGCAGAGTGCCATGCAGCTGCAGCAGCCGGGGGGGACGAAGATGGAACCACGGTGTCGTCGCCCGAAGCCCGAGACAACAACGACCCCGGGTCTTCAAAGACGAAGGAGAAATCCCTCTCATGGGGCTTCTCTGGAAAGTCATCGCCGTGGCTTTTTCGGTGAAGCCGCCGGTGCTTCTTGAGTAGATCGCTGCGTGAGAACTCCCTGCGACACACCGAGCATCGATGGGGCAGTCTTGGCTGGTCTAAGATACGTCCAAATTCACGTCAGCTATGCATACAGTTTTTTTTTTTTCCTTTTTTTTTTTGTTTTTTTTTTGAGTTTCCGTTCTCTTTCACTAGTGATTAGTAGTACTCGATAAACTCACGAGTCTTTTGGTGGCGCTTCAAGTTCTCAATGCGAGTAAACGACCGAGAGCATGTGGCACACCGATGGAGGGCCTGGTTAGCCTCACTCTCTCCCGCTGAGTTTGCCATCTCCCGAGATCGATCCGCGGAAGCCTCGTGCATCCCAGATCTCCCCTTGAATGTGCAGGTATCTCGGGACGGACGGCTAGTTTAATGTAGCAGATGGACGGATATCCCAAAAAGGATCGGTCTGGGGGTGGACATTCTGCCGCTTTTAACCTTTCCGTCCACCCTTCTCCGCATATCCGGGTGGACATTACGTCCATATCGAGACTAGCTTTCGTTGTTACGGAATTCCCGAAGTTTAGGATTCCCGGGCTTCACATGGGCTGCTGCCGAGAGGCGCCGAGAGGCGCCGAGTTGCCTCAAAAGGCAGAGTCCCTCGGGGTCACTGACAAAATGGGTGAAATCTTGCGAGAGCAGACTCTTAAATTCTTCTTGTCGATCAGTTTCTCCCCTTTATTGTTTAAACAAACCGAAAATGTCTACACCAGGCTCTGTGTTGCTGGAGCCGCCGTCAAGGGTCGTCTCGGCCACCCGTGGAGCCGAGCGAAACGCTGACTCGGGCGTCTTCACCCTCGCCAACGGCCCGTCCTCAGACCCCGCCGCGAGGGCGACCATCGTCTTGGACTACGGGCGGTGCGTCGGTGGTATCCCGACCTTTCTGGTTGACCGGGCCCAGGGAGGCGGGCCGATCGATATAAAAGTCGTTTACAGCGAGACGGCGGACGGGATCCATAGCGAAACAGGTAATCATACGAGGGCATCAGTGAAACTGAGCCGAACGAAATGTGTGAAGCTTGTTTTGGGTTGGATCTCTGGCTGACACCATACTTATCATCCCCAAAGGCGACGGGCCGTTCTTCTTCTTTTCCAACGCCATGGACTGTTACCGCTGCGTCTCCGTGACGATCCCCCCGTCAGCATCACCGCAGACCATCCGGGCCGCCCTCGCCCAGCGGTCGCAGAGATACGTCAAGCTGGTCTTGCTCTCCGCCATCTCCTCCGTCGTGTTCAGCAGAATCGGCATGGAACCCGTCCGCCAACCGCTAACGCCAACCGCCTCGTTCCACTGCTCCAACGAGACCCTCAACCGCATCTGGCGCGACGGCGTCAACACCCTCGACATGTGCACGGTCGCCAAGGGGGAGACGGCGCCGTCGTGGGACGTTACTGACAAGGGGACGAGGGTCCTCGGCCAGCACTGGGCCCCCTGCCGGCAGGGGACCCGATGGGGCGACAAGGAGGTCGCCTTTGAAGTCCTCGTCGAGCGGCGCGGGGCCAGCTGGGGCGTCCACATGGTCGCCAACGGCGTCATCTTCTGTCTGGACACGGAAGCCAAAGAGCTCCGCGCGTACGAGGGGCTGGCGCACACGTCGGCCGTCTTCCCGGTGAAGTCGCTCGGCAGCTGGTCGACCCACGGCATCGTGAAGGAGCTGGAGAAGGAGGACGACGACGACAACTGGATCCGCGTCTCCACGATCACGAGCGGGAACCGGATCACCGTCAAGATCAACGGCCGGGAGGTCGCGACGATCGCGGATGTTCAGGTCAGGCCTCTGCTGGGCGGCTCGGGCATCAACACCGGCTCCGTGGCGTTCGGCGGCCCGGAGGGGTGGCTGTCTCTCTACCGCAACCTCGTCGTGAGAGACGCTGGCGGCGGTGTGTTGTACGAGAACGACCTGCTCTCGGGGAACCGAGACAGGACCCTGGCCGACTTCCAGGTCGGCACGAACACGGTGGCCTGCATGATCGACGGCGCCAAACGGGACCGGGCCACTTTCGGTGGTGACCTGTTCGTCTCCGGCCGCGGAGTCGCCTACTCCGGTCTGGACTTGGGAGCCGTGGCCGGCAGCATCGATCTCCTGGCGAGCCACCAGACCCACGATGGCTATCTCGGCAACCTGTGTCCCATCCAGGCGCCGCTTCACTCGGGAGACGGGGCACCGCCCACGTACGCCTTCTACTCCATGACGTACGCCCTGCTTCTCGTCGTCGCCATCAAGGACTACTGGCTACACTCCGGGGACGACGACGTGCTCCGCCGGCATCTCTCCGCAGCCGAGAAGCTGCTCCGTTTCGCCGAGTCGCACGTCAAGTCTTCCGGGCTGATCGAGGTGCCTCCAGACATGTCGAGTGAGTCGTCGGCCTTTCATGACTCTCTTCTAGAGTCCCAAATCTCGAGAAGATGGATGGGCCAAGCTAACAAGACCGCAGTGCACTGGTTACCCCTGGGCGGGCCCGTTTTTGGCGCGTCCGGCACAACGAACCTCGCCTACTACGACGCCCTGGCCGCTGTGAAGACCATGTCGCCCGACGGCTATTACAAGATGCAACTCTCCGCCAAGATGGAGGCTCTGAAGAAGAGCATCGTGGCCCAGCTGTGGAACTCGGACAAGGGCAGTCTCCGTATGGGCACGGCCTTGCCTCACGACGGATTCTGTCAAGACACCAACGGATACGCCGTCACCCTCAAGGTAGCGGAGAACCCCGATACTTGTCTCACTCACCTGACATGCGCACCGGGTGAGATGCCGCCTGCGTTCAAGGGCTTGCAGCACTGGGACCGCGCCGGGGTCGTCAGCCCTTACGCCACGGGCTTCGCCGTCGAGGCCCTCTTTGCGCGCCATTGGGGCCGAGACGCCATCCAGCTGATCGAGAGCGTCTGGGGCCCGATGGCCGACTCTTCGGGCCCGGACTACTCCGGCGGCCACTGGGAGGCGATGACGGCCGAGGGCAAGCCGTTCGGGCACGACACCTCGCTGATGCATGCGTGGTCCACGTGGCCGGTCTTCCTCCTGCCGCAGTACGTCGTTGGCGTCAGGCCGCTGGTACCGGGGTGGCGGAGGGTCCAGGTGGCTCCGGTGCTCTCCGGCATCGAATCCGCTCGGTACCGCACGCAGACGCCGCAGGGCCGGCTCGAGGTTGAGGTGAGATCGAACGAGGCGGCCGGGGTGATGTATGTCACGGTGACCGTGCCCGACGGTGTGAGGGCAGATATCGTGACCCCTCCAGGGTATACGATTCGGGGTTCCGGTGTTGTTGAAGGCCCTTGCAAAAAGCTTGTAGTGGAACTTTTTCGTCTCTGAGTCTTTTGGGAAGCCGAATCAGTGTGTCTTGGTTGGATGATTTTGGGTGTTGAAAGCATTTGTGTACAGAGTCTATTTAATACTCTAGGTAATTTCCTCTTGCATCATATCAAGATGTACGGTCCAAGGATCCAAGCTAGATAGCTATAGCTACCACACAGCCCCCCCACTAGCTGAGCATAATCTCCCTCTGCTTGAGACCCCGGAACGCCTCCTTGAAGACCTTGCCCACCCCAATCCTCTCCCACCTCTCGTCCTTCCGCTCGATGAGCAGAACATAAAACAGATCCCACTCGCTCTGGTCACGCTCCTTGGGCACGTAGTACGTCCACTCCTGACACTCGGCCTCAGTGAAGCTCTTGGCCTCGGAGACGGCGATGAACTCCTGCCTGGCGTCCGCCTTGGCCGCCCACTCGGCGTCGAGCATGATGGAGCCGCACCAGTCGCCCCCCTCGTCGGCGATGTGATGCCGCACCTGGCCGCCCGCCCCGAGACCCATGCTTGTCCGCCTGCTGTGGTCGTCGTCGTCGTCATCGTCGCCGTCGTCATGCTTCTGCTCGGGCGGCGTGCTCGCGCGGATGTACAGCCACGTGTGCCACGTCCGGAACTGGAGGATCGGCAGCAGCGGGTACTCGGCGGTCTGCGGCCTGGGGTCGAAGGGCGCCTTGACGACGCGGTAAGGGTAGTCGCGCAGCGTGATGTTGAAGTCCTTGTCGCCGCCGTCGAAGAACATGTCGAAGAAGTCGGCGTTGTGCGTCGGATGCTCCGAATGTACCGGCGCCGGAGCCGGGGGAGGAGGTGAGGCGTTGCGTCGGGAGGCTCGCGGCGGGAAGATGGACTGGCGGGCAGTTGTCCCATCGACCGGAAGGGGGAGAGAGGCGGCGTAGGGTTGGGTGATGATCGGTGTGTTCCTGTAGTAGCGGCTATATATCCTCTCGGTCGCGTACGGGTCATGGTCTTGGCCTGTCCGAAACCTGGGTCGAGGTGGAGGTGGGGGCGGAGGTTGGGGCCTGTACGGGCTCAGAGGCCGGAGGTGGTGCGGACCCGGAGGCGGGGGCGGATATGGAAACGGCGCAAGTGGAGCCGGCCTCGGATCGGGACCATCCGCGAATCTGGCTTCCTTCTGGGGCGGAGGTACGCCCCCTGTAAGATACCGATCTGAGACGTAGACCTCGCCGGCTTCGCCCTGAGACGCCCCGGAAAATCTGTCCGAGTCGTCGTAGCTGTCGTCGTTGTTGTTTTGCTTGAACTTGTCATCATCACTCAAAAAGCTCCTCCGGACAAGCCGTGGAGGGGAAGGGTTTCGGCCCCGAGAGGGGATGACTGCATCCCTTGGTCCATACGCATTCGTGGCGTCAATGTCGTACTCGTAGTCGTCGCGTTGCCTCCTGGGCCGCTCGTTTCTTGCCGCCGCCCGGTTCCGGGTGTAGCCCCTCCATTTGACGTCCTTGCTCGTGTCCTCCTCGGACATCCGATAGTCCCAAAGCGGCCGTAGGTCGCCGTGGCCGTCTCGAACCCACCATTCGATCCAGGTGCGCGTGTCCAGCCAGTCAGAGACGCCGTCCAGAACGCCAGACATCAGGTCCTCCTTGTACTTGACCTCGCCCGTCCAGCCGGTCCACGACCAGCTGGGAAAATCCGGGATCGAGGCGTTTTCGGGCGTCTCCTTCAGGACCCTTCGCTTGCTGGAGTGTATGGGCTCCCAGAGGAGGGCGAGGTCGAAGTGGGAGCTCGGCAGCCCGTGGACGAAGGGCGCACGCATGCGCTCCTCCATCAGGTTGGCCATGCCGCTGAAGGCCGCCTGTATGTCCTTGGCCTGGGTGAGTTTCCGCTCCGTGTAGAGCTCCACGCACTTCATGTAGACCCAGACGGAGCGGCTTTCCAGCTGCCGAAACATCTGCAAGGGGGCGTCCACCAGGTCCAGTGACCAGCCGGCCCCCCTCTTGTCCCCAAAGATGTCCTCCGACATGCCGGTCGACCGGCACTGGAAGTAGACCCTCCCGTTGGTGAAGATCAGACACCGGCGCGACAGAAGCCTCTCCTGGAACGTCCACGCCCTCTCGTTCCACTCCGAGGCCCGGATGTACATCTCCGGCGGCCGCGTCACCATCAGCTGTAGTTGCGAGTTGATGTGGCCCTTGATCTGTCTGGTATTGCGCGTCGCCGGCCGCATGGCACAGAGACCTTTCGTGGCGTCGCCATCCGCCGCACAGATGGTGAGCTCCGCGTTGCCGTAGATGAGGTCCATGTTGTATGCGTTGAGCTTCCACGACCGCGCGCTGTTCTGGACGATGCAGAGGCGGTCTATCCAGACGTATCGGAACCCGAGCCTCCGCACCAAGTCGATGGCGTCCTGGATCGCCCTCGGTAGCTTTTGCAGCACCTCTTCGAGACCCCCGTGCGTGCGGTGGAGCATGACGTTCTCCGTGAGGGTCGTGTAGGCTCCGGCACCGGCGCCCCAGACGTAGCTCAGCGCGACGTACGGCTCGGGGTTGACCTGTTCCAAGGTCTCGTAATATGGCGCATGTCTGAAGGCCCGGGGCCCAGGTAGAGACTGGCAGGGCAGCTGCGTCAGCTGCATGTTCTGCACGTCGATGACGCCGAAGTAGGAGTGCGAGATCATTTCGATGAAGCGTTCGACGCGGCCGTCCTGTATCTGGCAGCAGGGCCCTCGGTGAGTCTTCCTGCAGAGATCCAGCCACGACTGGATCAGGGCCTGGTTCTCGATGTTTTCCGTGATTGCGCGTCCGAGAAAGAGCGATCCCTTGGCCCAGACGCGATCGGCGTCCGAGGTGGTCCTCGAGAACGTCTCGGGGGCGACGTAGACCAGATACGCGTCGGACAGCCGGGGGTGGTCCCATCGGATGTGCATACGCCGCGTGATGCCTCGCACGAGGTTCTTTGGGCTATGGCCGGGGTTCCTGGTCGAGGCTGCTGCTTCGCGACCGTCAATCTCCCAGCTGATGAGGCATGTTGCCCCCTGGAGTCGAGTTTCCGCTTTCTCGCCAAGAGGCTGGTCGGCTGGCTTTTGGGTGCCTGTTTCGTCCACCGACTTCACGACGAGCGCGCACAGCGCACAGGTTGTGGAGCGAGCTTTGATCTCATGAAGAGTGCCCAATCGTCGAGCGGTTGTGGATGAGTGTAATGGACGACTCGAGGATTGACCTCCTCCAGATCCTCCAGAGCCCCCGGGTGACCCTGACTGGACCTTGAAGCTGTGAACTCCCAGGTCGAGGCTCCGGCAAACCTCGCACAAGTCCTACGAAACCCTCATCAGCTTGTCAGTCAGCTCACGAGGCGGTACGCTTCTGCCAATGCGAGATGACAGAATCACCCACTTTGTTATCCCGTCGTCTCTGTTCGCTTCCAGAATCCATTAGCGGACGAGGAGGAATAGGCCTGGGCTTCTTTGCTACTTCCGTCCCGTTAGGCATGACGGACATGACGGACAACTGGCCGGCTCGTTGGTCGATCGTCTCAACAGAAGACATGAGCTGATTTCGGCGGTGAGATGCGAGACTGAGATGGAATGGCTGGGGTTGTTGCTAATGACGAAAGAAGAAAATGCAGGCTATCAACTGACTGCTCGCCTCCCTCTGCGCCGCGTCCAAGGTCCACCATGTCAGCAGTCCATTATGTCAGCACTCATCGTCTGCGGCTTTGGGTGGTGTCAGCATTTAGTGGCAGTTATTGCGGTGACTTGCAGCGAATAGAAATAAGCTGCATGGTCTCAGGGAGATCAGGGAGAGAAATGAAGTGATGTTGTGACTGGTCCTCCTACATTCATAGTAGATGGATGTTACACAATAGTAGCGTTGTAAGCTAGGTGACTAGCTGTCCAAGCTTTGTAATGGTTGGAGGGATGCTCTGTGGTTGTGTTAAACGGACCATAGAGATAACTATAGCGTTTTCTTTTCCTTGCACTCCCTAAAGTCCCAAGGTGACTTTTTCAGAAAAATGAGAGAAACTATGTCTTCTTGAGTGTCGGTGTCATTGAAGCGGTTCCCAGCTTACACGACACAACTCATGAGGCGACCAGCGATGTACCATACTGGACAGATCTTTTAGCACACGAAAGTCTCCAGGGGTATGTACTGCGGGTAACTATTTTCGACAATTTGAAGACGACCCCAGACTTCTCTGCATCGCTGCTATGTGTAAGCGTGTCGGACATTGCTTGTATGTCTTTGATCAGTGAAGCGCCAGTGGGTGTGTCAGGGGCGCTATATAGAGTGAAGAGGTCCACTGAAAGACAGCTCTGGATTGGTGCCTGAATTCATCTCTGGCCATTATTCCCCTTACAACTAGGGAGAAGGATGCAGGCTATTACATAGACCGACCTCAGTCATCTGGCGGAGCTCCGGCGGGCCACCAGTGCTCTCAGACCTTGCTCCTTAACTCTAGGGAGGTCCGGCGAGGCCGTCCGTATGCCGAGAGTCCTCTATTCCGTGCTGCGAATCCTTCAACGCCTGGGTAACCGGTGAAACCTGACCGGGCTTGTGACAGGGTGTCTCAAATTTACCAATACAATTCGAATGGAGAAAATATTAGTGATAAGCCCCTTGATAAGCCCTCCCTATATGGGATACAAAATCTTCTACACACATTAACCATTATATTAAGGAGAACCTATGAGGGTTTCTAGCTTTTAGTTGCAAAAGACTGTGCTTGGAAAGAGAACGCAAGTTCAAATCATCCAACGTCGTAATATGTATGCAACAGACAAAAAAAAAGAGCAGACAGAGCACTCATTTTTGTGGAATTTCGGCACTGCGCCCGTCCCATATCGTGCTCCATAACCTAGTCCCCGGGACGTTGAGCCGCGCCCGCTCGACATCCCCCTCCGTCCGGGGCGAAAGCCAGCCGTCCGTTCGGCCGTCTGAGGAGTTGACCCTCGAGTCCAACCTCACCAGGCCAGCCCCCAAACTCCCCTCGGGAAGATGTCCCGGGAACGAGACGAAATCGTGGCTGAATGTCGGGAGCGGGAGCAGCCCGGGCAGCCGCCGTGGCACCTCGGATACGGCCGACTGTGGCGGGGTCTCCGGCTCGAGCACGGCGACGGTCGCGGTGTCGAGTGTTCGCGTCTTCCCCGTCACGGTCTCCCACAGGCTGGAAAGCTCCTTCTGGCGTAGTCCGCCGAACCGCCCGGTGCGTGGGACGTTGAAACTCCTGGCGCGTTCGCGTACGGACTGATGGCGTTTAAAGAGAACGTTGACGGACGGGAGACAGGCGCAGACCAGACCGATGGTGAGCTCGATGCATCTTGGGACATGGTCAGCATGCATCAGTGCCATGTTAAGGAGGGGGAGGGGATGATACGCACGCTGTTAGGTCGATGATCACAAAGCTGACCGTCAGATCCGGCGAATCAACAAACCTGATGGCCGTTACGAGCCGGAACACCGTGGCCGCCGTCGCCCCGCCGCCGGCACCGAGCATCAGCATGATTTTGAACTTCTTCTTGGGCGACATGGTCAGCGACCAGGTCATGAAGATGGGCAGTACCAGGATGACGATGTCCACAAAGACGGCGATGGACGTGTCGACGATGAAGACCTTGCGCTGGTTGATGCACCGCGGCGAGACCGAGGGCATCCAGTAGTCCTCGATGGGCACGCAGATGGTGGTCTTGATGGTCTGCACGGGCGTGTACATGAAGAGCAGCACCCAGATGAAGACGTGGATGCTCTTGGCGATGCGCTCGTTGACGGCGAATACGTGGGCGATGAGGAGGAGGAGGGTAACTTTGGTGAAATAGGCGGCCGGGATGTAGACGATGGAGCTGGCGTACAGCCACTTGGTTTTCTCGGTCAGCGGGTGTAGTTTGCGTGGAAGCCCCGGTCGGCGGCGGCGGCGGCATACCTTGAGCACCTGGGAGTAGTCTTCGGCCGTAATCTCCCATGCGTGATATCCGAGTCCATAATGTGCCACTGGAAAATAAGTCAGCAACGGGTGAAGATCATGGACTAGTGTAAGTGGTAGGGCCAGGTCCAGACATACTAGCAAAAAGGGTCCCCGAGTACATTACAATCGTCACCTATCACCGTTAGTAAACCATTCGAAGCCATTGCTACAATATGTGATAATGCCGCCGAGGAGGTTTTACCCATGCTACCAAGCAGGTATCTTGATGCCAGGTTAGCCGTGATTTTAGACCGAGAATAGTTTCAAGCAACTGTGCCCTATGATACGTACAATCTGCCACCAAGATGCGGCGGTGGACAAACAACCTGACATAACATCGAAGACAAAACGAAACTGTGGCGAGGACGTTGCACACGATCAGCACGGCGACGTTGAGCGTCCAGTAGATATCCCGCGGATGGTCAAAGTTTGGCGTCACGCCCGGAGGCGGTGGGAGGAAGCCGATCCTCCCTTGGGGGTCTTGGTTGGTTGCCGCCATGTTTTTCTTTTTGTTTTTGCCCAGCCCTTGGCAGGAAGAAATCAACTGCGTTCGAAGGGCGAAATCTCATCCATTCTCATCCCTTTTACGGCCTCTCTGTGAGACTTGGTCGTTTGTCGAACAAAAGAACATTGATCGAACACGTCGACGGTGGGCGGAGGAGATGGGAAGAGCCGGGGGTAAGAGGGGGGCAGGCCGGCAGATTGTTATAAGACATTAAGGATGGAAACGTTCCCCTTTCCGGCGAGAGTTGCCGGCCGGTCCAGATTCATATGTGGGCTCGGACGCTTGGGAATCGACGGGCAACGAGACGTCAGGAACGCATAGTTCTAGCTTCATCTCCTTTGGTGTCTTTGAGACTGCTGTACACTCGGACACTGGTTCGGGTCAAGCGGGCGTAAGCTAGACGTTTTCGTCGAGGCAGTGTCTGACATCTACACCACGCAGCCAATGGGTGTGGCGGTCGCTATCCGAGTAGTCCGAGTCTCCCCGCGCTAATACTTTAGCAAAGTCCAACGCGGCCGCTTCGAGGTCAGTAGCGTTCTTAGCGTAGGGAGGTGACGGCACTTAGACAAGGCCGTTTAGTGTCACTTTGTTCGGATCGTTGCGCCCTAGTTGATCTTGTGTCAGGTGTCTACAGGGCTTGTTGTACGGGTTCCAGCCTATGTAGATCACCCAGTCTATCATGAAAAAGGTGAGCAAAACGGCGAGCCTCACCCAGCTTACCCTATTGATCAGACGGTGACGGGCCGAGAAAGCTCTTAACGCAGATTCTAAGGAATGGATCGACAACACGGCAGAGAGCGGGGGGGGGGGGGGGGGGGGGGGGGGGGAGGGGCTCGTATCAGCAGCCTAGCAGCATCTGTCTTTCCCTCGACCTTGTCGGAAGGGATATATCCTTCTTCGGAGACTTCCCCCCCCCCGTGATTCGTTTACTTTCTACCGCGCTATCGTTGATAACCTGCATGTAACGTTGGATACTGTGATGGTTTGTAATAAGCTTGAAAGGATCCAAAGTTTGTGTTCTAATAATCTGAAACTGTGCTCTGTTTTGGTGATGAGGTTTGTAACTTATGATTTACTGTACTTTCCACCATGTTTCTATTGTTTCCGTCTTTTCTCCCCGTGTTGTGTGCTTGTCCAACCCCAAGAGGAACCGGCTCTGCGAAACGTATTAGTCTCATTACAACTTTTAAAACTTCGCCCTCGGATGATTGACCATCACAAACTGCACTAACAACTCAAATATGATCTCTAAAACTTTCAGTCGGCGCTAGATGGACGACAAAAGTGAGACTACTTACCTCAACTGGCAGCGGCTGCTGCCGTCAAGCGGTGCGCTTTTCCATGTTGGGCAGTTCAGCTTGAGACTCAACTTAGTTCGACTGGTCGAATACGATTTCTCTAATGCATTAGGAGCTAGCTGGCTTCAATCTTCCGCCTGGTCATATGCCCGAGTATCACTAACCCGCTCCAATGGCAGTAGCATTGGCCGCATCGAGGACAAATGGACTCTGGACGAAAGGCGAGGCAGAGTCCAGAAGTGGACCTTGATGAACATCAAATACAAGAACAACCCCGACAATGCTTACTGCGACGTCAGCAGTGTCACTCCAGGCGATGTAAGTCTCGCTTTTAGACTTTCCTCTAATCTGATGCCCATTTTGAAGATGCACAACTAACATCAATGTTGTGCGGGGCGTTTTGAAGCGCTCTGGTAGACTGCTTCTACAACACCTGATTGGCGCACAAATCAAGGCGACATGCTGCTGATCGACAGATATAGCATAGTCATCTGACCTCAAGGAGCCCGGTGAATAAGAGGCCATCTGAAATGAACGAAGGCATGCATTCCGGAAGAAACTAGGCTGCACAGACTTGACTTGGCTCTCATAGATTGCTTTCTACATCAGCTATGGTGGCATAGCGAGACCTTTCTACGGGTCGTTGTGCAGAAGAAACCTTCGTTCGTTGCACGACTTTCATGCAGTTTGCCCATTTCCCTTATTTCATGTTTTGTTCCCTTCGATTGGTAAATGCCCTTTGGAGAGGGTATACTTGGTCTGTCTGTCTGGCCGTGTAACGTTCAATGGTCAAACTCCTCAATGACACTTCTTGGTTCAGTGTACTCTCCCACTCCGACGAAGGGCATGTCCAGTCCGAACGCCTTTGGCCCTCCCACCGGTAGACCCTTTTCCGTCTTCCAAAGTGGGTGGGCTGGAAGTGCGATGACGTTGACGCGCAATCCATAGCGAAGGTCCTGGGACCCTACAGCCTCTCCGTCCTGACCGAGGATGGAGATAAGGTCCGGCACTGTGCAGATAACCTCCTGATTGCTTTCTGAGCCTTCAGAGTCTGTGAGGGCAGCATATAGGTATTCATTCTGAAAGGGAATCAGCATGTGTCTGTTGCCCGAGGCGGACCTTGGGGCATCCAAGTCCATGTCTTCGTCGGCTAACGGGGCAATGAGGACGCTGCCCATGGTATAGCCACCGCCAACGTATCGCCTCACGTCGACAATCTTGCCGGTGAACAGGAGTTTTCCAGCGCAGACGTTGAACTACTCAAGCGGTCAGAGGTGGTTCAGTGGAGATAGAGTGGTCCCCCGAAGGACACACAGAAGAGCCGATTGAAGGTCTCGTAAGGGTAGTATGAGAGAAACACTCACAATGGCATCCACATGGTTCGATTTCCTTCTCCGCGCCATGTGGACCGCACGACCAAGATACCAAGCTTGAGACAACGTGTTGGGAACGCCGTGGGACTTGATAGCTGATCCGGGCAGAGGTCTTGCGCAAACGGCACACCCGAGTCCAAGTTCAATGGCTGCCGTGCGTAGGAAACGCTCCAGACGGACCGGAGTATCGGTATTCTGGAGGGGGGAACGTTAGCAGAGGAAGCGAGAACCCGTAAACGGGCAACCTACCATCACTACCGAGACATTTCCCCTTGCGTCGGACAAAGCACAAGGAGTCAACGGATGGCCGTAAACGCTCAACGTGGCTTTTTTGTTTTGAATAATTGGGTCAGCCCATTCCCTCCGCGCTTGAAATGGCCAAACATATGGTAGGTAGTCTTACCTTGATACATGGTAGGATACGCTCTGCCCATGGCGTCGCCGTCGACAACCGGAATATCGTAGTGAACGCCTGTCGGGAAGACGCTTAGTCCGTTTCCACCTCCACTGTGTTTTTTAGTTTTTTTTTTAGCTCGGCTTCACTGCAATCATCTCTCTCTTACTTACATCTCATCGATGAAAACACCGTCGAGAGGGACGTCGCCCAAGATCTTCCTTACGGCGTCGATCCCGTTGGATATCTCACTGCCTCCCGCTATCCTCTCATTGATGACGCTTGGAGTGCCGTACCAAGACCCGAAACACACCGTGTCAGTGTCTGACAGTGCCTTGGGTGAGATTATCCTCATCTTTCCCGGCTCGCTCGTACGAAGCGCGTGAAGACTTTTCAGGAATTCATGGTGAGTCGGCCCCCCACCACCTGTGCCCAGAACGCCACATCCAGTCGATATCAGCTCAAGGTCAACTTCGGACACATACCATACGCCACTCTTGACGTTGGGTCGGTAGTTCTCGAGGTCTACGTGTAGTGAAGGCTTCGTGACTGGCTGAAGGGCATCCGGAACGCTCTCCTTGAGCGCCTCATCTTCCTCCTGCTCGTTCTCGATGACGAACCCGTCTTCTTGGGCTACTTCGGGATTCTCGGGCACACGGAGCTTGCCGACCGCCCGGACCTGTATTCTCATTGCGCCATTGTCGACGTACTGCAGCGGCATCTTGTTGACCTCGACGACCTGTACGTCTTGAGCCGCTGCGCCTTTCTGGACAGCAATATCGATGGCTTTCTGGCACGTTGCTGCGACTACGGCCTTCTCATCTCGGCCCTCCAGGATCTCGATGACATCGACCTCGCCGGAGACTTTACCGATAGCTGCACCAACCGCATTGGCAGCCCCCTGATGGATTGGCTGGATGCACTTCTCGACGCCATCCAAGTCTTCCGTAACAAGGAGAGCACCACCGCCAACTAGGAGAACGTGTACCGGAGCCGCAGAGACTTTCATCTGTTCGATGACGCTCTCAAGCATCTTTTTGATCCTTTTCCTTGCGCTGTCAATGGTAGAACTCGGCAAATCCCTGATCAGGCTTGCATCACCCAACCGGGCTTTGCCTAAAGCGACCACAATGTCAGTGGCGGTAAGCGTTGGACCGCCGAATACCCTTGCCTGCGCCGTCAAGAAATGCCCAACGGATGCCGGTCCGACCATCACGTCTCCAGACTCTGACTCCGGTTTGACCTTGCTGCCGCCGCCGAGTCCAATTGACACGACTTCCGGCATTGAAAAGGCTGTTCTCACACCGCCAATCTCGACAAACCCGGGCGCCTGGCGAGGGAAGCCTGACGGCAACAGTGCGCAGACATCTGTCGTTGTACCTCCGATGTCCACAACCAGAATCTGAGGCTCCAAGCCCTTTTTTTCTCCAGGAGACGCTGTAGGATCTGTGGTCATGATCTTGACCCGATCCAACCCTGCTAGGAATGCGGCGCCTGTCATGCTGTTTGTCGGGCCACTGGCGAAGGTCTTGATGGGGTACTGGGCTGCCGTGTCGGCGTCAATGAGGGTGCCGTCGTTTTGCGAGAGATAGAGCGGGCATGCCAGCTTCAGCCGTGCCATGGCGGTCTTGAATCCACGAGTGACTTTGCGTGCCGTCCTGAGGATGGCCGCGTTGAGGATTGTGGCGTTTTCTCGCTCAAGAAGACCCGGCGGGCCAATGTCGTGGGAGCAAACCACGTCCAAATCAGGGGCCTCCTCCAGGATAATCTTTTTGCAGGTCTCTTCATGGATGCCTGCATGATCCAGGGGTGCGAAAATGCCGACAAGGGCTACAGACTTGACTCCTGCGGCCACAATTTCTCTCGTTGCCTGCTTGATTTGTTCGCGATCGAGGGGCGCAATCTCCCGGCCATCAATCTCCAACCCTCCGTCGAGGTAGTGGACTCCGCCATCGAGGATGCGGTGCAGGCCAGAGGGGAAGTCTGAAAATGGGGGAATCTGTCTCGTGAAAGGGCCGCAAAGACGAATCACAGCCACACGGCTTAGTCTTCTGGTGTCGGCCTCAACCAGGGCATTGATGAAATGAGTTGTGCCTATTGTTACGCTGAGAACCCTCTTTTGGTCGACTGCGGACTTGTCGAGGACGGTCCGGATGGCTGCTTCAATGCCGCTGGTGATATCCGGAGTTGTCGAGGCTTTATGGGAGGCGAGCACGCCGCGGCCCGGCGTGTCTGCAGCGGTGATGTCCAGGAGAGCAGCATCGGTATTGGTGCCGCCCACATCGACGCCGATGCGATATAGAGACATAATGTATTTCGTTGATTGGAGGTGTAACCTGGAAACGAGATGTCATCGAGTCGGGGGCACTGGTCAACGACATGCGTTTCGATGTTTCTCGGGTTTTGCTTCCGTCGGAAGAGGGACGTTCGGTTCTTATCAACAGGACGCTATACTACCAAAGATGAAAGATCAGTATGATACCTGTAATAATACCATGAAGTTAACCGACCCAGCATCGGACATGGTGTGAACAAAGTGCCTGATTGCATCTCTCCCAAGCGAGTGGAGATTTTAGCGGAGGTCGAGCATCTATCGAACACCGCAAGTTGGCCGATCGATCGGACAACCTCGGCCTTTTGACCAGGGTCGCCCCCGCCCAACAGTCTTGCGACTAAGCGAATTCAGAGATAACAAGTCTCCGCGGCGGAGGAAAGCCGCCAATGGAAATGATAAGTATCCTAGTTACTGTCCGCGTGGGATGGCGACGATGTCCGAGATAACGGCGCCAGGGGTCGAACTTATATGACACTTAAGAATGCCGCATTTATTCTTCTCGAGGCTGCAAATTTCCACAATTTGCAACAGGTCAGATACATACATTTGTTCCTTGGACAGGCGGCCTGCAACGTCCAGTATAAACCCAACAATACCATTGAAAAAAGATCATGGGGTTACAAGGCGTGCTGAAGCGAGCGGAACTCCCCTTTGTTTCCCGATGGATTGTACGTAAAACACAGACCCCCCGCGCCTCCGGCATTTCTTCTCCAGTTGTTGCGTGACGCCATTCCATCGAGTGACTGACGCATCATGGCAGAACGACGATATTCGCCCCATCGAGTCTCAGCGACGGACTTGGGGGTACTTGATGTTTCACAACTTTTGTTCGTGCTTTACTTCACGTCTTCAGCCCAATTTTTCTCTCGTGCTGACCACAACCCCCGCAGGGCTGCTGGTCAACTGCAACATCACGACCTATCTGACTGGCAGTGCCCTCATTCCCCTGGGTCTGACATGGTGGCAAGCTATTATATGTGAGGACACCATGAATCATCCGCTGCCCTTTCTTCTTTCTGACTCTCATTGCAGGTATAATCCTTGGCAACGTCATTGCAACTGCGGTTGTCATCGTCAACTCCCTCCCAGGGAGCTCTTATCACAGTAGGCTTCCAAGTTTCGGCTGCATTTCTCGGCTCCGGGGCTTCTGACATCGTTGTAGTTGGCTTTCCAGTGTTCAGTCGTGCGGTATGGGGCATGTGGGGGTCGCAGTTTGTCATTTGGAACCGCATCTTTCTATCACTAGGTACATTGCTGTCTGTCCATGCTTAGGGTTGCTGTCTATCGAGGGTAATGATGGCTAACAGATGCATATAGTCTGGTTGGCAACTCTCCTTAACCAAAACCAAACACGGGATGAAAAACTAATGGAAATTACTCAGGTACGGCTTCACAGCTTGGGTCGGAGGAGAATGCGTCTATGTCATCCTCCTTTCCTGGGACCCTAGACTCGAGTCGCATGTCCCCAACAGTATGCCTGCAGACACTGGCATGACCACGGCTCAATTCGTGTCCTACATCATTTTCAGCGTCATTTCCCTCCCGGTCATCTGGATTCGTCCGCATCGTCTCGAGAAGTTCTTCCGCTTCGCCTGCTCCGTCACCTTCGTCTTCTTCCTCGTCCTCCTCATCTGGGCCCTCGCAACCATGGGACCCTCGGGTTTTGGCGACACCATAACATCGGGTTCCGCTCTTCCCAATACGGGCGGACCGGATAGTGTGGCTTGGTTAATGGTCTATGGAATCGTGTCAACGATTGGGTCCATCGCCGCTGGCATTCTCAATCAGAGTGACTACTCTCGGTTCGCGACGCAGCCGAAGCACGCGATTGTGGGCCAGGCCATCTCGTTCCCTTTCTATGGAATCTTCAGTTCTCTGATCGGCATCCTCGTCACAGCCGCCACCCAACACCGCTTCGGGGGTGAGGCGATTTGGAACCCGCCAGCTCTGTTTGCCCAGCTTCTAGCCCAAGATGAGACGGCACGAACGAGGGCGGCTTGCTTCTTTGCGGGGCTGTGCTTGGTGATCTCACAGATCGGCGTCAACGTACCCGGTAACGCCCTCGCCGGCGGTTTTGATTTGGCTGCCACGTTCCCGAAATATCTCAATATCCGCCGAGGAGCATACATGACGGCTATTTTCAGCGTGGTTGTCAATCCATGGCGACTGGTCAACACAGCGACAACGTTTCTGACTGTGCTCTCAAGCTACAGTGTCTTCCTTGCCCCGATGACGGGCTTGATGATCTCTAGCTACCTGTTCGTCAACAAGAAAAAGATCAACGTTGATGATTTATATCGCGGTGATTCTACCAGCGTTTACTGGTTTTCTTCCGGGTTCAATTGGCGAGCCCTCGCAGCAGTAAGTTCTCACATTGTCCGAAAGCAACACGAAGACTGACAAGAAACAGTGGCTGATAGGCGTTGTTCCATGTATGCCTGGTTTCATCGCTGCGGTTGACATGTCGGTGACTGTGAGTGAGGGCGCAACTGAACTGTATTACATGTCATACTTATATGGCCTTTTGTCGAGTGGTCTGGTGTATGCTCTGCTGCACAAAGTCTTCCCCGCGAGGGCTTTGGATGCTTTTGTCAGAGACGCGCCCTCTCCGCGAGAGCTCCAGGAGATGCAGAAGGGGAAATGGGATGTCACGCTAGCTGAGACTCCTGACATTCTTGAGGTGCTGCCTGGGAAAGGAGGAAAGGCTCATAATACTGCAGATGTCTCGCCTCCCAAGGCAGATGTGTGATGCTTCTTTACAAACATGAAGAACAATTCCTTTGATCCATAATAATTACTCATTGTCATTTCTGTTGACTGTGCCGAGTCAAGTGCCGTATTATAGGGTCATTTATATGTGATGATTCCTCCGAAGTAAAGGCAATGGAAGAAGGCCTCCATAGTGGAGTGCTACTTGTTTACTCCCCTTTGTAAAAGACAACTGCCACGGTGTGATATAAAGCGTTAATTGCTGCCCGCAATAGACGGCGTCGTTTTTGCGACAACAACAAACTGCCTTCATCATATCACGAGTTCATGTTTGACTCGCCGCGTAGTCATATTGGCCCGGCATCTATATCTAGGCTTGCCATATGAAACTCGGCAAAATTGTTAAGACTTCGCTCTCTGGGAACAGGGTATGGATGAGAAGAGATGGGAAAGGGGGTCACTGAGCCGAGTAGGCACAAGCACACCTGCTGCCAAGTGGTGCCCCCCGCTCTAGCGTTGCACTGCCATGGGCGGGGGTGGTCTCTGTGCTGTGAGAGCCACTAACGGAAATGACATTGCCATGTCATCGGTCAACTCATCGGCCAACTTAGCTCTCGCCTCCACAACATATGAACTCGGCGAACAACATGACTGGTCGACCTATCGCTCTCGGGAAACAACTGCACACCGACGCGCCATCATGCCCCGCGAAGCTAGTCGCGTTTCTCAACGACGTAAATTCAAGGTCCAGAGCGAGTTTGGCAACGCCAGAGGCTGGAGAAGCAGGAAGAACAGGCCCTGCGACGTGTGCCGGAAGAGGAAGACGGCGTGCGTAATCACCAGTACTCCACCATGTAAGTTCCTTTGACGGTACGTTCTGGGCGTACATATCACAAATTGACACGAGTCAGGTCTGTTCTGCAAAGGAAGGGGTCTTGAATGCAAGTCGTCGACCGGGGCCGCAGCAGCATCTGCATCTGTGCCCACAGCATCCATCGCGGCCTCCTTGAGTGGTTTGGCCGATGAGAGGGCCATTGGTTTGGTTTCAGGATTGATTCCCCCTGAAGGCGGCCCGGAGAATCCAGTTAATTTAGGAGTGGAAGAGGTCCACGATATTGTCGGTACACCAGATGAATCCGACAGGCCGGTGACAGGAAGCGTGGCCTTCACCGGCCATACGCCGTCCTCACCCTACACTGCAAACCATGTCCAAGGGCGATACGGCCAGGATGCATCCGACCCATCCGCAGCCTTTCGGCCAGATGACATCGAGATCTGGTCTTTGGAAGACAAAGAGAACAGAACAGCACACAGTATGGGCCCAGCAGCCGAACAAGATACCCATCTCCTCGCGTCGTTTCGATCAGACATCCTTAGCGGACCGACTGATATAGACGCCGAATTCGTTCAAGTCTACGAGGGCAGCCAATACCCCTGGGATCCTCCAGTACACTTTTGCATTCTTCAAGACGAGTTCGCAGCACACGACGATGAGGTCAAAGCAGCGGCCTCCCGTGCTATCGAGGACCTCGTAGTGCCACATGGGCCTCTTCTTGTCAAGCTGTACTTCCGACATGTCCACCCAGTCTTTCCCATCTTGTCCAAAGCTCCTTTTCTTACACAGTACTCTGGCGACAAGACCAAGCTCCCAGCTTCTCTTCGCGGAGCAGTGTATGCCCTCGCCTCCGTGTTTTGGGAGAGTGAGCCTTCCTCGCATGGGCCATTTTCTTTTCAACAGCATGAGCTCGCAGATCTCGCGGCAGACTCTTTGCAGCGAGAGCTCGACTCTCCCAACCTCGCGAAGCTGCAAGCGTCTCTACTACTCCTTCATATGATGCCCAACAGAGTAGACAGCATTGCACACCCCAAGACTTGGACATCCACGGCGCAGGCCGTTGCCAGCGCCCAGATGATCGGTCTGCATCAAGACGCGGAGAAGTGGAATATTCCCAAATGTGAGAAGCGGCTGCGGAGGAAGCTATGGTGGGCGACATATGTCACGGATGTGTGGTCTGCTATATGCCATGGGAACCCGCCCCATATCTACCCTGCCTCGTTCAACACTTCGAATATCACAATGGAAGATCTGCGAAATGACGAAACCGTTCCCGAAGAATTGCGGCATTTCGTAGACCCTAGCTGCGTAGGAATCGACCTGGCCACCGGGGCGCGGTTCCTTGAGCTTGTAAAGCTTAGCCAGGCTCTGCATGAGTTGATCGACTGCAGTTTGTAAGTTACATATGCGTCGTCAAACCATTTTGGTGTGGGAAAGTATTAACCCCTTAGCTATGTAGCCAGGTTCCCCGGCTGCTACCTCCACAGTCACGCAATGGAGAAACGGAACGTCGTCGGCGCCAACTCGCACTGCAAGACGAACTCCATGGCTGGCAGATGCTGCTGCCCCAATGTCTTGCAATTTCTTCACCGGGCAAGACCTCGGGGTCTTCTAATAATGGCAAGTGGTCTAAGCTCCTATGGAAAGCTGTCTAGTAATTAACGAAAAGCAGCGCCCCTTCATCTGGCCTACTATGCCTACCTAGCCCTCCTTTATCGAGCACTAATGAGTCCCGCAACCAAAATCGCAAAGTCAACATCATCTTCTAGCCTTTGCCAGTGGTTCAGCACGGCTTTGGTCAAGTTTGAGAGTTTCACAAAGTTCATGAATATCATCTCACTCGAAGACTTGAAGGGCTTCTGGGGGCGCCGTTAGTCCCCCCTCCCTCCACCCCAAACTGCCTCGAATCACTCTGGTTATTGCCCTAGCCATGACGTAGGTACAGACTAACAGTCTAATTCTTCTTAGATGCGCGATCTCAGCTCGTACTTTGCGGCAACTTTCTCATCTATCTTTTCCTCCTCGCCTCGGAGGCAGCTGATGTAACCTGCGCATTCCGCCTAATCGAAGGCTTCCACGAGTCGCTCCAGAGGCTGAAATCCCAATCCGAACCAACTTATGAGCTGCTGATTCTTCCTGTTTCACTACGCATAGAGTCCTTCTTTACACAAGCAGCAGACCGACTACGGGGCCCTTCGCTGCCGCGCGATGCGGTCACACCGAGTATCTCACATGGTGTTCGATGACGTTATCTGGGAAGTTTTGATTCCAAGTTGTGCACATTACCCAACATGATACTATCATACAGTCAAGACAAGTCATTCTATTCCCATGCTTGTTAATGCGTCCCAGTGAAGCTTTGATGATGTAACCAAAACGATGTGATTGCATCTAGTTTTTCTGCTCCATGCCCTCCCGAGGAATATCAAATCTGCTTCTTAATCTCCATCCACAGCACCAGTTTCTTCAAGTCCTCCGTCATCTGAAGCTTCTACTACACCAAGCCAGTCATCCTCAAGCTGCTCCGTTAGAGCTTGAATGCTGTCACGCTTGCTACGGTCCGACCGACGCGCAATAGCTAACAGAGCAGCAACGAACGCCTCTTGGGTGTAGGCGAAGCTGAACTTATCAGTGATCTTAGTGATGGCCTTACACAGCTTGTTAGGGAAGTCAATCTTTTTACTGGACTTAAGCTTCTTCTACTAAAACTAGCGGTATGAAATGCACTATTCAAGGTTTAGGTTAGGGAAGAAGTACTTTTAATTAAAATAGCATAGGCGTTCCTAGTGCGTATTGGCTAGTTACTTCTGTACTAGGCCTGTGGATTTCATTGCCCGCGATGAATTAGATATTGGCAGTCCAGTTACGGTCGTGATGGGGACGGCCATATGGCGTATTGGCGTGGCGTTAAGAGAAGTCGGGTCTGAATGAATGAAAGAATATAACTACCTCGTTTTCAAGACGAAAACACGATGAATAGAGGGCTGAGAACAAACTCAAAGTCGATGTGTGCAGCTTGTAAGTCCATCCATACTGCCAAACGCCGACAACACCCAAACCCTTTTCAGCTCACCAAGACTGCTCGTCTTCCGGCAGCGGCTGCAAAAGACCCCTCTCCACAAAGATCTGCCGTTCATGCCGCCACTTCCTCACGGCATCCTCGTGCTTGTCGATAACCCACCCCAAACCAAATCTCTCGGGATCTCGGCACATCTCACACGTTCCCCCCAGCGGACCTCGCCTGTCGTGCTCCGAAGGGTGCTCCACCGCATCGAAGTATTGGTCGCCGTCGTCGTCCTCGAACCAAATATCGCCGTCGTCGTCCATCTCGGCTCTGTAGCCGGCGAGCTGTAGGGCGCAGCAGAGTGCTTTGACCAGGGGGAAGCGCGACAAGTGTCGACGTCCTTCTTTCGTGGAGATGACCTGTGAGAAAATAGACGAGTCCCTCCGAATCTCTGTCTCTGCCTGTTTCCTGTTCGTTGCGGGTTTGTGTGGCTGTCGGCTCTCTGAAACTTGCCCTGGTTGTGGAATTTTGCACTTTTCGGTTCGGTAAGCTTTGTCGGTTGAGTTCCCGGGAGAAACATCCGGATCATTCACGGGCTGAGCATCTGCGGATTTGCCATCCATAGATCCGCTCCTCATGCGGCGTTTCCATATAGTCCCGTCATCCAACCAGTGTATTGACACCCTCGGATTTCTCAGGTCCTCGCAAAGCTCCACCTCAGCAATTGGCCACGGGGGCGGCCAGATTATAACATTTCCGTCAGCATAATAGCTCCACATTCTCGCGTGCTGGTCTATTGTGTAGTTGGGATTCTCTTGGCCAAATGCATCCCATCCTGCGGCGTCCCAATATGATACGTCATGAAGTAAAATGTGCCGCAGCCTTGTCACTGTTGAAGAGAACTCCCAACGCCTTTCTCTGATGGCATTAGGACCCCAGGAGCCACGCCAAGCTTCGATTCCCGGCAAGAATTGTTGCGTTGCCGAAGTCACAGCCCAGTCGTTGAGTAGAGCCCAATGTGTAAGAGATTCGTCCCGTCCGAAGTCGAGTCCTGTCCAAACGAGGCTAGTGCTACTTTTCTTCAGGACGACGGCAACATTGATATCGATCCCCGGCCTAAACTTAATCCGCCATGGTGTCTTGCCCAGCTTGAGAACTTCAGCAGCATAAATGATGTCTGGTACACTACCAATTACGATGGCACCACAAAGTGCATCTGTATCACCCCACTCAGCTGCCGGGGCCCAGTCGGTACATCCGCTGGTGTGAAGAAGGCTGATTTGCTGGTGGAACTCTCGTTGCGAGCCTGAATAGATAAATCGGGTGGGGTTGAAGTCTGGATCAAGCATTTCGAAGCTCATGTTCTGCTGCAACATGAACCTCACAATATCCGTGTAACCCTCACGCAAGGCCCAAACCATGGTAGAGGACCAGTGAGTAGTGCAGCCCTGATGCATGAGGTACTGTATCAACTTGAATCTCGCCTTTGTACGAGTGGGCCGTCGACCAAGAATGATATCCGTGCCGGTCATGATGTGCTGATGGCTGTTAGCATCTATCCTCAGAATAATAAAAAAATCAAAAAGATTGTTTGGACTCACCTCTAGGAGTCCGGCGTTGGTCTCATCATCCACGTCATTGATACTTGCCTGGCCTTGTTCAAGCATCGTCTTGACGCCATCAAAGTCCAGTTCCCTACAACAATTGAAAATACGGGAATCGAAGGGCCGCACGTTCAGCACATCGATCCTAGAACCAACGAAAGCAAAGCTTGACCACGCCCGGGTGAACTGCCGAACACCCAGTTCGAATCGTAAAACCCTCTCGTTGAACAGGAAGAAACGCACTCTTAACGAAGCGCGAACCTCCCGGAAAGACGCCGTAGTCTTGACAGCAACCTGTCCGCAGTACCTAGGTACTCGCGTCACGGCTTCTGGCTTCTCTTCATCTGAGCTATCCAACTCCCACCGCGCATACTGGATGGTGCGGTTCGTTCCGAAATCATGGAATTCAGTGACCGTGTCAACAAATTCATGGCCTGACTTGAGCTCTCTGCTGGTCTTTTTGGTTGCTACTTGTGGAGGAGGAGGGCCGGTCGGTCGGTTGATTTGGGCACTAACGTCCGGGGTTGAGGACGGAATTTCTGGGACGTATGTGGTCGGCGGTGGTTCAGTGGCGGCGCCTTGACAGCGCACGATCTCCTACAGCATGTCAATCAATTGTGGACATATAATAGGCAGTGTGTGTCTGAGTTTCCGTACTGTCCGTATTTCTCTCCAGTACACAGATTGCTGAGCACTAGCAGCCTGTATCGAAGACTGGATCTCCTTTGTATGCTCCAACAAAGCCGGTAGCAGAGCCGCGTTGGAGACTCGCAAGGCCGCAAGAGACGTGTGCTGAATGGTTGCAAGACGTCTGAGAGCAGTCAGCAAGACAGCCACAGCCCCGTGGGATTGTTGGCTGGTGACTGACATGGGGATAATTTCTAAAAACTGGTCAAGAGTCTGATGCACGTCGGCCAGATCTTTCATGATCCCTGCCGTCCTCCTCTTGTCGACGAAAGCCCACTGCAGCTTCTTGCCTCTCCCTTGACCCCCAGCACCGGTGGCCAAGCTCTCGATGTCCAGCAGGGCCTGGTGGTGCGTTTCCAGCTGTTCAAGTAGGATCTCCCTGTGGATCTCAGGGAACACGTCGTCCAACTCCAGATCCGAGAGATCGTGGCCAATCTTCTGTACCTGTCCGATGCGGAACTCAAGTTGATTGACCTTATGAGCCAGCTCGGTGATCTCCCTGGGCGCGCCACGGTACGAGCGGATGATTCGCACCGTCGTCTGGCCGCATTTGATGCAGAGCTCGGAGAGCTGTGCGATGGCAGCGGTCGCACCGAGTACCTCGAACCCTGACATTGCGGACGATGCAGCCCCACGCGGAATGGCCGTTGGCAGCACAAGACTTCAACAAGAATATCACAAAGAGTTCCCAGGGAAGAAGATTCTGTGTGCAAGGAGGAACGGGCTCAGCCAGTCTTTATCTCATTTTCTCAACGTTGCGGTGGCGGGGCTGACAGACCCTCAGCCAAGCGTAGAAGCCTTAGTGTCCATCAATCATTATAGGGGGGGGACAGGGGACGTTCTGAATGGCTGGCCTGCTCAGCGAAGACGCTGCTTGTCCACGTTGTCGTACATGGCGGTGGCTCGGGTTCAGGTTGCATATGCACGTACTGCTGGCTGTTGGCTGTGGCCTGCAGGCTTTCCAAAAGGCAGACGGCGGTTGTGTCTGGCCAGAAATGCATTACTGGAAGAAGATAAAGAAGAGGCCTCAATCGAGGATTGTTATCAATTTGGTGCGGAAACGCTTTGTTGTTCGAGGGTATCTAGTCATCATTACCGAACGCTTTCCCTTCTTTCAGGTACTTTCAATGCCGGCCACAGTCCCGAGGTTCTGAGTCAATCGTGATGGCTTCAGCCAAGGGAGGCATATTTCGAAGGACGCATGCGGCAGAGTTGAGATCCCAGAGCAAGCGTGTTTCCAACCATGCTCGCCGCAGTCGCCTCAGGGCCTGTGTGTCCCGTAATTCCTTCCAAGACTACGCGGCATGACTGGACGCGCTTTCGCAAGCGATCGCCTGGTAAATGACATCTCGATTGAGTGAATTTTTTCTTTTGGCTCAAGTCGGTCGATTTTGGGCTTCTTGGCGATTCTTTTGAATCCGGCGGCGACATGACCGTTGGATTTCAACTCGGCTGGGCGCCTGTTTCAACTTTCGCCTCCGCTGCGGCCTTTTCCTCTGTCACTTGCTCCAAAACCTCTACTGAGGACTTTTCTGCCAGGCTATCTGGAGCCACTGTTGAAGCTTCATCCACCAACTGGTCCTCCAAAGGAGCCGAGGGCTCAGGCTTCGGCCGCCAATACAGACACGTGCTCGAGAACGTAGTGAACGTGCCGTCCTGGGGAAAGGGGAAATGGCTATGGGATGCGTGCATATCACTCATGCACTTGAAATCGCCCTCTTTCATCGTAGCGAACCTTGACTGTTGTCAGCATCCCTTCCAGCCACCAGCGGAAAGACGACATACTCATCCCAAACGTCCCAGCCCGTGCCAACAAACATGGCAGGCGACGCCTTCTCAAGCGTCGCCTCGTATATAGGCCGGTACATGTGCACAGCAAACACCAGGGTATCTTCATCAACGGCCTCGAAAGCGGCAGGCGACTCGACGACCTGGTGTCCCAGATTCGTGAGGAACTCGGTGTCGTTGGGCGTGAAGCGGGGCTCTTGGAACGAACACGGGATGGTCTCCTTGTACAACTCGGCTAGGGTTCGAGTGAGCTGAAGCCACGAGGCGACTGCGAATTGCGACGACTGGACATACACAAGACCTCCACGACGGTCAGGAACCCGTCGAGCTGGACGTAGGTCCGCCTCTTGGCGTCCCAGCCGCCGTCCTCCGGGTCGAAGGTGCCGACGCCGAGGCACACGGCCTTCCGGACCGTCCGATGCTTCGCAGAATTCGTCTCGACCAGCTCCCTCAGCTTCGTGTGGCAGGCGGTGTCGCGCCAGCGGGTCTTGAAGGAGTCGTACTCGGCCGTGATGTCGGCGACAGACTTGTGGATGCGGGGTTCATCGGATTTGGAGGATGCGCCGGGGAGCTTAGGCGACGGTCGGGGGGCGTTTCGCCGGAACCGGGACTTGGACTTGACGTGGGTCCATTCCTCCTGCTTGGGCTTCTCGGTGTCGGGCAGGTCGGCCGCGGCCATGGCGGGCATGTACGTGTGTTTTTGGAGGGGTAGGTGTAGGTGGTGGGATGATGGTTTGGTGGGATGAACTTTTGGGCCGGCAGAATCCTGCCACCGCCTGCCTCGTGGGGCACCACGGAGCTGAACAGAACTGGAAGGCGGTGGGAAACTTCCCAGTTGATAAGTTACATAAGCACAGAAGTACCCTCGTACCGACGGTCGCACGCCCAAAGTCTTGGTTGTCGCTCTCATTCTCCCGTCTCGCCGACATGGACAAGTGCTATCATCTCACCAGTCTCACCAGCATAACCCGGATTCTTCTGTCTGAATTAAGGTCCTTGGATTCGAATTCGAAAAATACCCTGCCATACCGATCATCCAGCTGCCTATTTGACAAAAAGCGCAGGACCGGGCACAGCCGTGACAACAAGCTGTCGGTCTTCAACGCAGGACCCAATTCTTCAGTCTCTAGGGCCCTGAACATGGACAAAGAACCATTCAATTGGGACGCCAACGATCCGACCGTAACGTCTCTCTCGGGTGGTAAAGACACGAACGCGTACCCAATGTGTCTCTGCGGCTGACGGTCTGACCATGGTCAGGACCCGACCTTCGATCGGCGTCTTCCGGAAAAGCCTGCTTCTGCTTCGCTGGGCGTGTCCGAGTGGACGTTACGGCGCCCGTCAGCTTACCACCCTTCGGCATTCACCATGAATCCTGCTCAAGTCTCTCTGCCGGCTCCTGTGCTCCTTCACGTTGCAAGCGCTCCTTCAAAGAGACAACGGCCGACGCGTCCATGCCATTGCGCTCTCTCCGTGATGAAATGGAATCATTATCACGCGAGGACATCGCACGACGAGAGGGCCTCCAGTGAGGTCGAATTCGACGTCGAACATGAAGACCAGCAACGGCCGCATGGGCTCCGCCCCGAAAGACCCCCTAGTTGGGGGGAAGGGCCGGCCTTGATCTCGCCTCCATTTCCTCGGACGACAAGACAGCCAAGAAGATGCAAAAGCCATCTCACACCTTTGCAGGGCCTAGCTCCCCTGCACACCGTTGGATTGTCACTCACGGTCTCCGTCTCCCGTCCAAGTGTGGTGGCAGCGGTGGCAGGTTGCACGTAGCATCCTGTAGCGCATGTGCACAAGGCCCGGCGCTTACACGCCGTCGCATCCCTGCTCGTCGCCTCCACCCTCCCGCCACTCACCGTCGAGATGCCCTCTGCCACCGAGGTGATGCGGCCTCCCATTGGGCACCGGGCCTCCCCGCGCGAAGACCACGAACCCCTGCTGCTTCCATCCCGCAGCGCCTCGCCTGGCGCTCACGCCCGTCATTGGTGCGCCGTCCCATGTGCTGCGTGCAGAGAGCAGCAGCAGCAGCAGCAGCAGCAGCAGCAAGCAGCAGCAGGGGAGCGGGAAGAGCAAATCACCCATCAAGCCCTGCAGGCTGGCTGGAGAGTGCAGACCGAACGGGTCGGTTTGTTTGCCCTATGGACTAAGGACAGTGGTCCACCCCTGGGAAGATGGGGGCACAGTCGGGGGAGAGGGCGCCTGGCGTTGAACAGCCGGAATCCCATCGGCCCTCTGGCGTGCCATCCGTGTTCGCCCTATCCTCTGTTCACCCACACCACTTACACCCACCCCGGCTCAACCTCCAAGGTCCGAAAGGAGGAAACCTCGATCCTCTGCCGACCATTGGACAGCTGCAAGTGCCAGTGCGAGATGCAGTGGGAGCGCTCGCATGGTCCCCGGCGGCTGGATCGTTCGGCCGGCCACCTTCTGCGCGGCCACCACGAGCGTCTTTTCCCCCCTCTTCCTCTGGTCAGCCAAATAGCACCCCGTCTGCCGTCCCGTCTGCGTCGGCCCTTTCCTCCTTCTCTTTTCCCTCTTGACGAGTTATTACAAAGCATTGTTCTTTGGCGATTTAGTTTATATCTTTCAGAACAAGAACTACGTTGAACCCCTTTCTCATCGAGATAGTTGTAAAGCACACAACCAAACCCGAGACAACCATCGAAAGACTGCCGGACATATCCCGAGATACGCACAGGACCAACCCCATCGACGTTCAAATCAGCAAGCGGGGCCAGAGTTGGACGTACGGACTGTGGCACGAAGAGCAGCTCGAAGCACGGGTTTTCAACTGAGAGGGAGATTGGGGAAGAAGAGGTCCTGAACCTTTCGCCGGACGGGAACACATTGTCGACTTTCGACACAGACCTCACCTATACACAGACACAAACTCACATCACCGCCAAGATGCTCTTCTCAACACTATCAGCCCTCGTTCTCGCGGCGACGGCATCCGCCCACATCGTCATCTCCTACCCGGGCTGGCGCGGCAACAACCTCATCACCAACGAGACCTACCCCTACGGCATGCAATGGACATACCCATGTACGTCTTCCCTTTCCCCCTCCTGCGCCCCTCGCCCGTTCATTCCCACTAACATAAACCCCCCAGGCGGCGGCCACAGCGTCACGAAGAACCGCACCTACTGGCCCACGACCGGCGGCGCCATCGCCTTCCAGCCCGGCTGGTTCCAGGGCCACGCGCAGGCCTTCATGTACGCCAACATGGGCTTCGGCACCGACGGCCCGGACGGCGGGCCCGCCAACATGTCTCACCCCATGGTCCCCGTCTTCCAGATCCTCGGCCCCAGCAAGAACCCCTACCCGGGCACCGTCTGCCTGCCCCAGGTGCCGCTGCCGGTGAACACCACCGTCAAGGCCGGCGACCACGCCACCATCCAGATCGTCGAGCTCGCCATGCACGGCGCCGCGCTGTTCTCGGTATGTTCCAACTCCCGTATCCCGGACGGTTCCGTTGTGGTACGAGCGTGACTAACAACCCTTCGCAGTGCGTCGACATCGAGTTCGCCGAGCCCGGCGACCCCAAGATCGCAAAGGTCAACGAGACTAACTGCTTCAACTCGACCGACATTGGCTTCGCGGACGTCTTCACCATCACGACAAGAGAGTCGGGCCAGGGCTACGTCGCGGCGACGTCTGGCGCCGCGGGGCTGCGATCCGCGCTGGGGACGGCCGGCTGGGTCCCGCTCGTCGTCGGGGCGCTCTGGGCGGCGCTGTAGTCGCCTTCCCACCCCCGTTTTACTCTCTCCCACGACAGGGCGAGATCGGGTTAAGGGTGTCTTATTGAACGAAGCGACGTTGGGAGGTGATTTGTGGGCGGATTGAAATTATACTATACTATACCTCTTGGGGATGACATATCTTGTACATCTCGGGCATAAAAGATGGCGTTTTTTTCTGTTGTTTGATTCCTGTACTGGAGGGGGGCGGGAGCAAACTTCTTCTTGAGACGAGCGTTCGCAGCTGACGTCGAAGTCGTCGCATTATTTCCCTCTTATTTTATTCTTTACAATTTTATCAAACATGTCCTCGACCCGGATCTTCTATCCGGGTCCGAGAGGGAAAGGGAGGGGGAGTCCTTTTGTATCCCCTCTCTCAATGATGGGTTCAAGGACCCAGCGACGGTACTCGCTCATCGCGAGTCGAATCCAATCTACATTCAAAGTTCAAAATCTAGGGAAGTCAACCATTCATGTGTCGATGCGTTCAAGAGTCGCCGGACGGTTCCGTGTATGAAGCACGTTTTTCGCCACAACCCAAACCACGACTTCAACACACGAATTATGACGGCCCGGATGGCCCCGAGAGGTATATAACCCCCAACTCAGCACAGGCACGAAAGACGAGATGACATGAATATCAGATTCTTGATTACGCCTCGAGGTCTAAACTGGCTACCCATCGGCGCCCAGTCAAAAAAAAAAGCTGCTCCGCGGACGACTTGCGGGCCCTCTGAAACGGCCGCCCGCCCACCGTTGCGCCGCAGCTTCAGCAAGCGCCGATGTCTGTGACCGCCATACGGCCGTCGACTTTCCGAGAGTTCCCATAACTCATGCCTCATTACCATGCATTCCCATCGGTCCGTCTCGTCACAGCAACTGGAGAGCCTCCTGGCCCACGTGCTTGACACGCGCTTCCGACACCTTGTCGATGGCTGTCTTGATCCAGCCCTCGCCTCCCAGAGACTTGACCTCGGCCTTGTTGCTCGAGACATACGTCCCCAGTGCGACAAGCGCTCGGTAGACGACTTCGGGGTCGGACTGCGCCGACAGGATCTTGCCGAGAGCCGCAATGAAGCGCTTTGACTCGGGCGCCGTCCTCTCCTTGGTGGCGAGCACGGCGTAGTTGATGAGTGTGGTGGTGGCAGCAATGAGGACGTTGCGGTTGAATTGCCCGATCGGCGCGCCGCCGGCTATGCCGAGCACGCGCTCGAGAACCGTCGCGGCGAGACCGGCCTCCTTGGCCGCCAGCGCTCGGCCCTTGGGCGAGCTGAAGATGTTGGCGAATGTTCGCAGACCCATCATGGCCGAGTTCTCGTTCGGTTCGGCACCGTCGGTGGCTTCCAGAGCGCTGATGGAGGCAATCTTAAGGAACGAGGCCCCGGGGGCGGCCAGCTCGGCAGCGAGTGGTGCCGGGGCGACGCATCGCAGAAGATCGAGGCCGGCCAGCCGCTCGGAATACGGCCAGTGCGAGACAATCTTAACCGCGAGGTCGATACCTTCTTGGCTGACGGGCTTGGACGACTCGATGGCCTCCTTGACAGCCTTGAGGGTATTTTGCTCAGCAGGGTTGAGAGCCGTGTCCTTGCGGCCCGCCGAGATCATGTTCGCATTGATGGTGAGGATCTTATTGATCATGGCATCGTACTTGCCCGCCGTGATGAAGAGGTACTCGGTATGGGGCAGCAGCCTCGGAGCCGCTGACTCGGACTCGCCGGGGCGGTATCTCGACTCGGTGCCGTAGGGGTCGGTCCCCCCCGCCGGCGCAGACTGGCCGAGAGTTGCACCTTGGGTGTTTTGCGTGATGAAGCTGGCGACATTGTCCAGGTAGCTCAGCGGGAGCTCGTTGTCGTTGAGGAACTTAGTCGCAGCATCGTAGGGGTTTTGCGAAAGGTTGTAGGGCAGCTTGAGAGGCGGCTTGCCGTCTTCGATGTCGACATCAAAGACAAAGTCATACGACTTGCCGTTGTATTCCGTCTTCTTACCGCTGCTGCCGGCCGAGTCGACAACCGTGCCAATGTTGACCCACTGCTGCTGGCCTGCACAAAGTTAGCAACAGATGGTAGGAATGTGTTAAGACGGAAACATACTCTGAGACCATTGATGGGCAGTGATCAAGCCGTTGCCCTCGTTGATCATCTGCACCTGGCCCTCCTTGGTGCCCGATCGGGACTGGAGGAACTCGGGGCCGGGCAGCTTCTCCTTGTTGATGTCGGGTAATTGTTGCTGAGGGATGGCCGAGGCCTTGACGGACTCCTCGAAGGCGGAGACGGCCTCGGCAGCGGCTGTCCGCTCGGTGCTACGTGTAAAGACACGAGCGATGCCGTCGCTGGCTCCCGTCACGATGTCTCCCGTCTCCTGGTTCGCCGCCACCGTCCACACCGAGATGGCGGGATGTGTGATGGTCTGGACGCACTCGTTTCCCTTCCATATCCGCACAGTGCGGTCCTCCCCAGAGCTGACCAGTTCACCCGAAGGCAAGGTCGCCAATGCGTAGATGAAGTTCTCGTGACCGATGAGCTCACCAACCTGTTGACCGTTGAGCTTCCACAGGCGAATGATGCCATCGTTGCTAGCGCTGGCGATATCGGCTCCGCTCGGATGACCCTTGGGGAGCTTGGCGAGGGCGCGGACGACCTCGGAGGTGGAAATGGTAGACCGGGGTTCGGCATCGCCGGCAATGGCGGAGCGCAGATTGTATATGCGGATATTTGTGTCGGCGCAGCCCGTGAGAACCGTTTCCTCGTCGTAGGCGAGCACCGCCCACACGCTCTTATCGTGACCACCGAGGCGAACCTCGGGCTCCCAGGTGGCGGTGTTCCATACAATGGCCTGAGCATCCCAACCACCCGACACGACGTAGGATCCCTTGGGCGACGCATCGAGGGAGCAGACGTTCTGGGAGTGGCCGACCAACAGGCGCTCGGCATTGTCGGTCGGAGCAGCTTGGGGTTGCTTGATTTCGACGATGGTGTCCTTGCCACCCGATGCAATCAGGCCATCGGGGTAGGCTTTGGAAGGCGGGAGGTATGTGACGGAGTTGACGAATTCCGAGGTTTGACTCGCGACGGAGGCTTCGAAAGCGGGAGGGGAATCGGATATTTGGCGCCAAACCCGAACGCTGCCGTCTCGCGAGGCGGACAGGACTGTCTGGGGGTTCGGGAAGCTGACGGCCTTGACCTGTGGGTTGGATAAACACGTTAGCTGTGAAGGCGAGCGATGAAGCGTCGTGTACTTACGTCTGAGTCGTGGCCACTCAGCTGGGCGGAGAGCTTGAAGTCTGCCATGGCGGCTGGGGCGGTATAGAGGGGAGGAGGGGTTGTCGCGAGAGAGAGGGAGAGAGAGAGAGGGGGGACGAAAAAAAAACAACAAAGGACGAGATGCAAGGTAGCAACACACGCACACACCCCGGGTTGATGATTTGCGAGGGGATGTTTGGTGTTGTTTGGGTTTATAGTGTTGTTCAGGGTGTGGTGGTGTTGGTGCTGGTCTTGGAGCTGTTGCTAATGCTGCTGTCCAGCGGGAATAGGTAACTGGACGATGACGATGCGAGCGGGAACACTGAAGCCCCACTGCGCCACAAGGGGCGGGGGACAGCCAGCATCGTGGTGGTAGCAGTACCAGTACCAGTACCAGTAGCAGCGGCAGCAGCAGCGGGGGCGGCGTCGCACCTCAAGTTTTGGAGGCAGGTGGTGGTCCCCGGGGCAATCAGCTGCATCCCTGCCAATGCCAACGATGAGGTACCCACACCGGTACCTTTCAGCTTCTTTTGGGTTCCCTGGGCACACCAGCCACAGGACAGGCCAGATGCTGACAAAGGGCAGGGCGGGTGGATGCATTGCTTAGCTAACTGGCCACTTAGGTAAGTTCTCCTTACCTCACTTACTAGTACCTCAGCCATCTGTCAAGCCACATTTAGTCTACTCCACTTACCCAAGGTAGCTCAGGAACCCGATTCCAGCACCAGCAGCGCGGGGTCATTTCTGATTACTCGTGGCAGGACCAGTTTCAGGGGTCTCTTCACTCCTCCTCCTCTCCTTCTTCCAGCGCCCAAACGACGCTAAGGAGCAATCCAGACAAGTCTAATCCTCTTTAGGCAGCAGGTTACCCCACTACCAGTGCTGTGACTGGCCAACAAGCTGCATTGGCCCTGCTCCGACCCGGGAAATATTCCCCACTTCTTTTATTTCCTCAGCGCGCCTTTCTCGTTGCTTTCGCATCCATTTCCTCTCCCCGCGCGCAGCTTTTCTCTCAATTTCCTTTCCCTTTTTTCCCCCTTTCTCTGAATGTGCTTTGCTTCTGCTCTGCCTTTCTTCTGCTGTCGCCGTCGTCGTCGCTGTTGTTGCTGCTGCTGCTACTGCTGCTGCTGTTGTTGCCTCGACCAGGAGCCTTTCTCACGACCTCATCGCCTCCTCTACGAACACTCACGACGTTACGGCTGTATTTGATTGTCTCTCCTTATTTTTTTTTAGCTCAAACAATTGCTCGTCTCGATTGCCATCTCATCTCAACACAACCGCAGCCAACCGACGACAGCTTGATACCCTCTCTACGACGCATCCACGTTGCGCCTGCGATCATCACGATACCAAATCAACCCTCTCCTTTCCCCCCGACCACCAACCGCAACCCCTCCGATACCACCAACACCACCGACGATATGGCTTCCCCCTCCCCCGCTCCGCCCGCCGCCGAGACCTCGCGTCAATATGTCCCTCTGACCTGCCACGGCCACTCGCGACCTGTGCCTCACGTCTGCTTCTCCGGCCTCGAGAAGGGCGAGCAATACTACATGATCTCGGCCTGCAAGGGTAAGCTCGCGACAATGGAATCCGCCGCGTCGCGACCAGGGCCGCCTTGCTAACCCTGTTTGTCGCAGATGGAAACCCTATGCTGCGCGACGGCATCACTGGCGACTGGTATGTTTACTGTCATGTCCCGTCCCTCGACTCGCCCACGACCCAGCACACTGACGCGGCATCCCCAGGATCGGAACCTTCATCGGCCACAAGGGCGCCGTCTGGCAGGCCAGATTGAGCCCCGACGCCTCCAACGCGGCCACCGCCTCGGCCGACTTCACCGCGTGAGTCTCGCCGTTCAATGCCGCCGCCGCCCCTGTCCCCGAGCAACAGCTGACAAACCGCAGCAAGGTCTGGGACACCCACAGCGGAGAGGTTCTCTACACCCTCCAGCACAACCACATCGTCCGCGCCGTCGCCTACCCGCCCGACAACTCAGAGCTCATCGCGACCGGAGGAATGGAGAAGAAGCTGCGCGTCTTCGACCTCAGCGACTTCGCCCCCGACCCCAACTCGCCCGCCGGCACCCCCATCACCGTCCCTGCGTCGGCCGGCTTCGAGATTGGCGAAGGCACCCACACGGGATCCATCAAGTTCATCGCCTGGACCAAAGATCCTAACACGATTGTTACTGCCTCCGATAACACCCTCCGCTGGTTCGATCTCCCCACGCGCACCGTTATCCGCCAGGAGGTCCTCGACGGCGAGATCAAGTCTTGCGAGCTCGTCTCGCTGGCACCCGAGTTCACCTCTCCCAGCGACATTGGCGGCGGCCTTCCCGTTCTGTCTGTCGCGGCCGGCAAGTGGGTGTACTTCTGGGGCGGTCCCCAGGCCTCGGACGAGCTGAAGCGCATCGAGCTGAAGCACGGTGTCGCCAGCGTCGGCCTCGATCTCAAGGGTCGCAAGATCGTCATGGGAGAGGAGCCGGGCACCTGGGCGCGCGTCTGCCGCTGGGACGACGGTACCGACATTGGTAAGTTTTGGCAGGAGAGGACGGGCTGTGTGCGGAGCGTTCACTAACATAACAACCCACCCATCCAGAAACCCTCAAGGGCCATCACGGACCCATCTGGTCCATCGCCTTCTCACCCGACGGCAAGCTTTACGGAACCGGCTCGGAAGACGGCACAATCAAGATGTGGAAGAACTGCGACGGGTTTTACGGCCTGTGGCGTGGCGGCGCCCCCAACGCGGAACGCAACGTGGATTAGAGAAGCACGTCGTCCAGCATGGCGTCGCGCCACGAAGGAAGCGACGCTTACACCCCCTCGAGCAGCCGGGTCTCGTCGGGCTCGCACTTTGACGGGACGGCGCACCTGAGCAACAGCTCGCTCACCGAAACGCCGGCCATCGCCCATCAGTTAATGGATCGGTTTTTTGCCACAGCAGCGGGCCGGTCCCTAGCGGAGGATGGGTCGCCGGTGCGAAGGGATCATTGCTAGTACAAGACGGAGTGAGCAAACACGCCGTCGCTGCCCTTGAGCGGCATTGGCTTGGCTTGGAGCATCCTAATGATGTAGAGATGCACGTAAGCAAGCATCGTACGGTCGAGCTCGAGTGTGTCGGAACTAGATGCCCACAAGCGTCATGGAATTAGGCTAGATGGTTGCCATCAATGGCGGGTCGATATCACCAATACACAATTACCAAGCGTCTGTCGTCCTTGCTCACGATACACTCACTGACTGTGCCTAGAACGAGGGCCGGCTGTCGCGCATGTTCCGAACCGGGTTTATTTATGCATGCTCTTATATCCGTACACTAGGGGGATACTACAGACATGCGAAAGGGGGTTGTTTGACTACCTACGAATTGCTGACTGCATAATCCGAGTCGGCCCAACTTTGGACCGCCAGTCAGCGGGTGATATGGTAAGGGTGCGCTGTGGGAGCCGACGCTGACCAACTCAAGATAGTCAGCATCGCGGATAGTCATTTCCCGTATCAACATTGGAGTTTGATGTTGGAGAACAGGTCGAGCAAAAGATGCAGACAAGGCAATCACTGTGTCTCCGAGCGGGCCAGTGAATTATTAAGTGAACGGTGAGATGGTTACTCCGTCGAGTTTACTGTCCCTCATGCCGGAGCCTATAATAATCGACATGTCTGTGAGTTGATGGTTATAAGCCGACTCACCATCGCCAGTTAGCAGCGTAGCATAGACTTTTGTTACACCACCCTCAATATCATACCGTACATCACAAGCAAGACTACACTTATACTTACTTACACTATGAGTTCCCCCCAGCCCCCCTCAACCATCATGGACGACCTCCCGTCCCCAGACGACCTTTCTCGGTTCGACGGCTTCACCATCCTCACGACAACCTACAAGACGGTAGCGGGGCACGCCATTGCCACAGACGTCCTGGTCCCGAAGAGCCTCACCGCAAGCGCCTCGCCGGCCCCAGCTAAGCCCAGTCCCATTATCTTGCGCTACCACGGCGGCGGCTTCATCACCGCCTCGACCCTGTACCCCGGCTTCTTCCAGTTGTGGTATCTGGAACTCGCGGCGCGCCACTCGGCCATCATCGTCACGCCCAACTACCGCCTCGCCCCCGAAGCGTCCATGGACGACATCTTCGAGGACATCGAGGACCACTGGGCGTGGATGCGGCGCGAGCTGCCGGCTTTTGTGCGGGAGGCGACGGGCGGCCGCGTCAGCGTCGACCTGAGCCGCGTCCTCACGGCCGGCGACTCGGCCGGCGGGTACCTGGGCATCATGATGGGGCTGACCCACGCCGACGAGGTCCGCGCCGTGACGGCGGCGTACCCGTGCGTCGACATGGCGGACGATCACTTCACGAAGGGGACCGCGAAGCCGCCGTTTGGGATGGACACGCCGCGCGGCGTGCTGGACGAGCACTACGAGAAGATGCGCAGGGGCGAGGTCCCCGCCGTCGTCTCGGAGGACGCGGGCCTCGCCCGGGGAGCGCTGATGCTCGCCGCCATCCAGCACGGCGGCTTCGCCCGGCTGTTCCCCCTCGCGAAGCGGCACCTGTTCCCGCTCGAGCGGCTGAGGGACGGCGCGCGTTTCCCGCGGGGCGGCGTGTTTGTGTGGCACGGCCAGCAGGACAGCGTCGTGCCCGTCGGGGGCGCTTTGCGGCTCGAGAAGGTCGTGAGGGAGGTCGATCCGGAGCTGGACTTCCGGCTGACGTTGAGGGACGGCGAGCACGGGTTCGACCAGCACGCGAAGCTGGATGACGCGTGGTTGGAGGAGGGGCTTCGGGGGCCGGTGAGGGCCTGGTTGGAGTGAGGTTCGTGTCGGTGTAAAACTCGGATTGAGCGGCCGTGTCATGAGATGGTCGGCCGTGAGGAACCTCACCCTCTGTCTGTGAGATGAGTGAATACAGGGCCGACAGGTGTAGATACATCCATGGCCTCGAGGATTAGAGCGGTTTTTTCTAAAAGCTGAATTTCCATCTACCGCATCTAGAGTCGTTAGTTCGGGGTATTATAACAAATCCTTGAGTTGACCAAGCCATGAGAGCTTTAGCTTGCATCTTGCAAAGAAGTCATCAGTCCACAACTGTCTGGGGCCGGTGGTGGCACACGCACGGGCGTACCCCGAGTGACAGTCACCATCTGTTTGGTAGGGAACGTTGAATGTGAAAGAATGGGGGGAAACGGTCGCCTTTAGGCACTTTGCCAGTCATTTACAGGTGTAGGGGTCCCGTACAAATACTGAAGTAGCCACCGCTGAGGAGCACTTGGTAATAATGTGTCCTGGCGAAGGAAGACGTCGGGGTGATTCGTGACGACGGGATTGCAGGTAATGAGTCTATGTTGAAGGTGTTTGACGTGGCTGTAAGCAGTTTCGTCTGAATCATTCAGCACCCAAGCGCATCTAGGGCAAGATCATCTAGATCGAGTTGAGAAGTAAGTTTGAGACTAATGTTGGCAAGGTTGGGAAAAGTCAACCAAGATTCATGCAGAGTATGTAAGAACGAGAGTCCGGCGGGATAGCAGGAAAAACCGAAAGCGAAGAGCCAGCCAATAATAACCAAGCGGGGGCTGTAGTCCAAACATCGAAGACTTTATTTATGTTGGTCTGCATCGCCACTCCCGTCACACTCATGAACACTCGTCTGCCTCGGTTTTGAGCATCCCTGATGGTGCATATTCGATGGGGGTAATGATCGTCCGTGTGGCAGGAGACGCAGCGCTTGATGGCGTGTTTGAGAATGTCCAATGCGAGATTTTCGATAACAGAAGTGCTAAAGGATCCTGTCAGGCCGTTTTACCATACTCCCAAGACTCTGCAATGATCTGGACCTTTTTATTCATATTCTGTCATGCGCATAGCGCGTATGAATCGTGTCTATAAGCGACCTCCTATCCCTAGAGCTATTCGTACAAAGGAAAGGATCTGCTAGGATCTACATATTTACAGCGAACGAAAGCATCACGACTCAAGTGAAGGTATCTTGAGTCGGGTTGGAACGCTGTTCCAGACACTGTTGTAACTGGGATGCTCCGGTGAAGGCTGGTATGGACCGGACGGTCTACGGGCATCACGATATACCGACAGCAAAAGGTTACAGGCCTTAGAGTTTCCATTTGCGACACTTGCAATCTTAATGCTTGGGTAATCCCTACCAAGGGTCAGGACGGCTGCTTTTTTAACCCATTAGAAATGTCAAGGCACAGAGCCCTTTATGTTTTTGGTACTAGCATGCAACCAATAAAAAGTATTTTTTTGGTCCGGTCTAAAGTCGTTGCTGTAAGTTGGTTCCCCCTTTTCTGTGAGGGCTCGAGGCATCCTTGGAGACAACTTTTACATTAAGTGCCTTGACATGCCAGGTTCTGGCCTGAACTCCAGCTCCGCTACAGCCTCCTTATTAGATTAATCATCGTCTTTACTTCTCCTATCTTCTCTACCTTTTCTCGCCACGTATTCCAGCCGCCGCCGGTCTTTAGAAGAGCGGTGGATCTTACAAAAGCATTGTTGTTGAGTAGATGTGTCTGTGAGAGATCTCATCAGCTCAATCTCTATTTGCTCCTTTCCTTCACCGCGCAGCCAGTCAAGCTAGCAGCTTCATTTTCTGTTTACTTTTCACCTCAATCTTTTCTTTCTTCTCCTCTTGACGAGCGTCCTTCTATATATTATTCACCTTCCTTCAGTTCTTTTTTCTCTCTTCTTGACCGCAGGATGACGACCAAGGCCCAGTTTGTTGCCAACAACTCCATGTCCGCGCTGCTGGAGCGGGTTATCCATTACTGCTTGCGGGTGCGGTACCGGACCCGCTTGGTGATAGGCCTCGCCCTAATCCTCTTGTCAGGATGTTGGCTTTATGGCAACTCCATCGTTGACAGTATCGGCCGGGGATTGTTCAACAACAAGTTCACGAGTAGGAAGAACTACAGAACTTGCGATGATAACTCTAGAGAGTCGGACTGGGTGAAACCGCGCCTGGGGCACTCCATCCCTCCAAAGATTTGGCAGATTATGCTACCCAAGGACTTGGACGATCCGCAGCCTGTCGACCCAGACACTTTGGCGGAGACGAAAACATGGTTGGCTATGAACCAGGATTACACATAGTAAGTACTTTGCAACCTTGATTTGAGAAGCCCGTAGATTAAGCTTCGGTCCCATGCTTGAGGTCGCATCTGCCTGATGATAGACGCACAGCAGGCTGGACTACAAAATGAATTATTAGAAGTCATGGTTGTTTTTTGATATCTAGCCAACACATCCCTCCGAGACTTACCTCCTGGTCAGGATCGCATTCCCTGTACTGACTCTTGTCCAGTACGCTCGTAGGCGAAAATCGCAGCAGAGATTTTGTTCAACGCCACTTTGGCCACAACGCTACAATTGTGTCAACCTATAATTCACTGCCCAACGTTGGCATGGAGTCTGATATGCTTCGCTACCTTCTCCTCGATGTTGAAGGCGGTGTCTACACGGATACCGACACAATCGCTCTCAAGCCAATCGACGACTGGGTACCAAGAGACTTTCGCAACCGGACACGGCTTATTGTAGGAATTGAATTTGACCAACGTGATGGGCCATCATGGGTCGACATCCCCCACCCGCTACAATTCTGTCAGTGGACTATTGGTGCAGCGCCAGGACACCCTGTCTTCCAGAGGATGGTTTCTCGTATTGTTCGCTCAATAGAGGACTTGGAAAGAGCGTATAGCGAGATTGGATACGGTTCGACATGGAAGCCAACGAGCTTCGACGTCATGAACTCCACAGGTCCAGCAGCATGGACGGATGTAGTGTGGGAGTATTTGCAAGAGACTGATAGGACCCTGACTGATCTCAGGAACCTGTCATATATGGACGAACCGAGACTAATCGGTGATGTATTGGTACTACCGATTGATGGGTTCGGAATGGGACAGCGCCATTCAGGTAGTACAAGCAACGGAAGTGTTCCCGACGCGGCGTTGGTACAGCACCAGTTTGGGGGTTCTTGGAGAGGTGAATGACGCTGAAGCAGGAATGCCAAGGTTGATGAATAGATAAAACCCTGGATTATGCGATAATGTAAACTTTTGAAAAAGGTCTTTTACTAACTGCATTTGAGCAATAAGCATACTTACCCTTAATGATATATATACGCTTCCCCGACTTGAATCTGGAGCTACCTCAAGTCTGTACCATTAGTTGCATCTACATAAACAACTCAAGCGCTAGTCATTGGCACATACGACCATACCCACTGGAAAACTCGGGATCCCGTCCGCTCTCCCATAGATAAGCCAGTGAGGGCCGGATTAGTAGTTGGGTCGGTGACGACCAGCGAATACCTGGTGTTGTATGTTCTTTTGCTTTTAGTTTTTATCACCTCTGTCCATCAACCACACAATGCATGTAGTACGTTTTAGAGGCATTACATACAGTAGCTACGTTTAATATAGGCAAGCAAACAGGTCAGTAAGCAGGGCTTGATTAACTATTTTGAGGTTTTCATGGCATGTAACCGATCAGTAATCGGAGCGAAGTATTACTATTCGCGTTGGCGATACACGCCCTGCCGCGCGTCGTCAAGCTCATACCGACCCGACACGCCGCCGCCGCTGACCGGCCCAGCGTAGTACTCTTTCTCGTCGGAAATCTTGTTCTCCTGCACCAACCCCAACGACCCGCTCGCGCCTGCGTTCTTTCCCCTCGTCTTCCGCCGCCTCCAGAGCATCCAGCCCGCCAGGCCGGCGATAGCGAAGGCGCCCAGCGCCGCGCCGACGGCGATGCCCGCGACGGTGCCGCCCGGAATGCCGCCGCTGTTGTTATCTTTTTTGTCCGTGATCGAGGACGGTGACGAGGTCGCGGACCCGGACGAGAAGGTCACAGACGTCGAGGACTCGGAGGCCGAGGGAGAGGTGGCGGCGGCGGCGGGCTCGGTGATGTTGAAATAGTGCGACGTGATGTCGCCCGTGCTGGAGCCGGACTGGAACATCTGAATGAATTAGACGGGGCTCGCGGACGGGTCACGGTGCGCGGGGAAGCCGTTGTAGCTGACGGTCCAGAGCATGCCCGGCGATTTGGTGTTTGCTGTGGAGGAAGAACGTCCGAATGAGCCATGGGAAGATCCGAAAGGCGGGGAGGGGAGTGTCGTGGACGGGAGACTCACAGATAATGGTGGTATACGTCGGTTCGGAGGTGTAGTAGGCCTCGTGCCACATGAGCAGGCTGACGGAGGCGAAGTCCGTCTCCCACTGTAGATCTAGCTGGCTGCCGAGCGCATATACGGGGTTGTCGCGGAAGTCGCCGGAGGGACCGGGGCCGGGCGGGCGGCGGAAGCGGTTCTCGGCGCGAGCGGCGCGGGGTGTGAGGAGGAGGAGCAGGAGGGGGAGGGGGAGCAGGCACGTTGCCTGGCGTATGGAGAGGACGCCGGTGTGGTGCATTGTGGACGACGGTGGCGCTGACCTTCTGACGTTCCGACCTTCTGGCGTGTTTGTGGGATTACCCTCATTTATCTCTCACTGTTGCCCGAGGGGTGCGGCGGAGGTACTAGAATTAGAAGAAGATCTGGAAAATTGGTAAGGGGGGGGGGGGGGATTCAATGAGGGTATATTGCAACTTCATGGCTTTGGCGTCGCGTTCACGCGGGTCATGCAAGCAAGTGTTCCAAGTCCCCCATCCGCCAGGCTCCTCTAACACAGTCTCATGTACGAAGGTAGACTTGACGTGTCTCTGCATATACAAACAACACGTACGGTCCCTTAGGACAACGTCGTAATTTAACCTGCTTCATTCCCAGGTCGAGCCGTCTCTCGTCCAACCGATATGCGCCGGTAGACGCTGGAGGGGGTGGTTTCTCGGCTATCCCCCTCGGATGGCGGCCGACAATGCGGGTTGCCGGCGCAGTCCAATGGTGTCCGGAGCACAGGGTGGGCTCTTTTATCAATTTGCCGCGGGGGGGGCTTAGGGCGCGTACAGACTTGGCGAGGACCAATGGAGGGTCTTTGGTTTTGGTTGCGCCGTGGGCTGATGGGGGCCTATATGAGAAACGATCTGCTGAGATGACACTGCATGTCAAGTTGGACATGGACTCTGGTGAGAGGGCGGGAGGAGGGATCATTGGGGGCTGGGTTGACTGGCAGAGACTCATGGTCTGTTGATAGCTTGGATGAAAATTGGAGATGGTGTCATGTCTTTGCTGTGTGTCCTCTGAGTCTATAGTTATATTACTCTACGCCGGAATCAACACCCTCTAGTCGTCTATCGGCAGCACGACGCGAACCCCCTCGGCGATTTGCCCTGCAGACAGTCAGCTCTCTCATTCCAACTCACTCACGTGTGTGTAAGGAACTGTCAAAAGTCTCAACTCACGGTCTACATATTCCAACACTTGCCCGTAATCCTTACACACTGGCAGCATCAACAAAACGTTAGCGTCGGCCCCTTCTGTCAGCCCTTAAGAGCCCGGGATATCTCACCGTGCATGCCGTTCCAGCTGCCGTCGCCGGGCCCGTTGTCGTCAGCGTCCGTCGCGAGGTGCGGTTCCAGCGCCAGGTCCGCCGAGCACATGACGGCCTGCCGGAGGTAGTCGATGCAGTGGTAGAAGTGCGTGTCGTGGTCCGCCGGCAGCCCAGCGGTGTTGCCGGAGGCGAGGCCCGAGTAGAAGCGGCCTATCATGTACTGTTCGCCGTTCAGTCCCAGGTCAACGATGGACACGGCTGAGGACACAGCGGAGGGGAGGGGGGCGAAACTTACTATGCAATGCAGTTGGTGCGTCATAGTCGTCGTGAAAAACGGCCCATCATCTTCTGACTTCCATCCGGCGCCGGCTTCAAGGGAGTCAGCGAGACGCTTGTACGTCAGTTAGTCGGGTCTGGGTGTGAAATGCTTACCCGGCATGATGGTCCGCCAATGGCCCAGCGTCGTTGAGGACAGAAACTCCGTCGCGTTGGGCGGCACAAACTTGTAGTCGGCGTCGAACTTTTGAATCTTGACGGGGACTAAGATAATCCGCGTGTCAGCCAACTTGTCTCCTGCGTCTTTCCAGAGCCTTTGAGAGTCTCCTCGCAACTCACATTGCGGCCCGGCCCCCGTGTAGTCCCCGCCGACCTGCCTCGTGCTCGAAGGGAACCTAAAGTCCTCGAACTGGAAGTACAACAGCAGCGACAGCCCCAGTGAGAGCCCGATGTTGGTGAGCAGCAGAAGTGTGTCGATGAGCCACCGGTGCCGCCGCAGCGCCCCCTTGAGCCGCTTCCATGTGTGCCCTTGCGACTTGTGCTCCGTGTCCAGGTCAATTTGGTGCCACTGCTTCTCGCCGCCCGCGAAGGCCCCGTCAACCTCCGTCGCTGACGAATCGTCGTCGTAAGTGTCCGCGTGGGAGACTGTTGAATAGCGCGTGGTCTTGGGCGGCATGGCTCGTGTCTATTGCGAGGGGGGGGGGGAGACAAAAAGGCTAAACAAAATTGTGTTTTCTGCAGAGGCGAGCGTGAGAACCGCAAGTGAGGCGTCACAAACTCTTCAAGAGGAAGTTAATAATGATGGAGAACACAACCGGGGGGATTGTCTTAGGTTTTGTCCGTCGTCAACAATGCCGGAGGGATACCTCACCCTCGAGTTCATTCATACTGCTGCATTATCCTACCGGGAAGCTTCACGAGCAAGGATCGCCCAGTCCCCCACGTCGCCGTTATCCGTGCCGGGACCAAGTAGAGCCGCTGATACGTCTATAGTCCTGTGCTGACGTGTTTCATGTCGTCCCGTCGTGTTTAGCCCAAGAGGGGCCCAAGAGGGGGGGTGGGGGGGCAGGCTTTGAAACGAACATTTGGACGAGGCGGTACCTTTCATCCATGTTCAAGAATTGATAGGCGCACAGTACTGTACCGACTATCGGTACAGCATGAGCTGTGAAATGAGATGAAGTTGTCGGTCATAGATCAGTCCGACTTGTGCCTGCCGGCATTGACCTTATATACGCATGTGTACTTTGCATCTACATAGTATTTGAGTTAAAGACAAATATGTAAATCTTCGTTTTCGTATAGTCTTATTCCCAAGCTGAGGAGAGGTCAACTCTGCTGCCGGCAGTTACAAAACTCTTCGACGGTTTGGGGCATGGGGGTCGAATCCGGAACGCTTTGCACAATGGCGGCGGAACACGTCTCAGAGGCCCTGCCGATGGCCGGTTCGATCCACACCTCTTTCAGGCAGGGGAGGGGTTCGTCTTTGTTGGGCCCTCGCTCATCTGGCCACATGCCACCAGATCCGAAAGCGACGATTGATCTCTGCTGGAAAGGTAGGGCTGCATGCTCTGGGGTGTTTGGGTTTGGCACTATGTACGTGTCACACAGCAGTCAACAAAACAAAAGACAAAAAGCCCCAGCCACAGCATTCCATTGTACATACTAGCCACGTTTACAGAGTAGTCTTCGGCTTGTTTCCGTTAGTTGCCCTCCGACACAGCACTTGAGATCCTGTACAGGTATTGACACAATGGCATGCGATAAACGGCGGACGGCGGTTGCCAGGTAGTTTATTAAAAATTATTGGTATTATTAAGTATTAATTATCTGGCTGGCAAGCTATTGTTACTGCTGCGCGTGCCTACTACAATTCCCTCCGAAACTCCGTTCGCCTAGGCCGGTGGCCTTCGCTCCAATGATTCCCCCACTAGAAAACTCCACGTAATAAATGAAAGACTGTGTTGAAATCAGACCCTGTAGAGGTCGAGGCTGATGCTGAGGAGGTTTCTCATCGCGTTGGACACCGCCTGGCCCGGGGCCTGGACGCTGGGGTCGAGCACCTTGACCAGCTGGTCGTTGACGGAAATCTGCGTCCGCAGGCTCAGGTTCAAGCCGCTGAAGATTCCTCTGATGAGGTCCGGGGCGCTGTAGGAACTGTCCTGAGTAGTAGACGTCGAGGTCGAGGCCTGTCCCAGCTGGGACCGGTGGTCCTGGAGAGCCTGTATGAGCTGAGAGAAACCCTGGACGACCTCGTTGTTGAGCCTCTGGACGAGGAGAATGGACTCGGCGATCGAGAGCGTGGTTTGCAGCCTCTGGGCCTGGAGGACGGCATTGCTGATGGCGGCCGAGAGGGGACCGTTGTCGCCGAGGCTGGTGACAATCGAACCCACCTGGCTGAGCACGTTGGGGTCGAGGATGTTGACAGTCGGGGTGAGGATCTGGCCGATGGTGTTGCTGATCGACGACAGCGTGGAGCTGATGCCAGTGAATACGCCCAGCAGGTTGGTGACGATAGGAAGCGTCGGCGTAGACGGAAGCGACGGGACCGGCTGGGCAGGGGGGGTCGGCAGGCCCGGGAGGCCGCCGATGGAGATCGCGCTGCCCGAGATGTAGAGATTGGGAACGTCGCCTGGGCCGATTGAGACGGTCGGGATGGTCGGGATCACGATGGCCGGGATGCTGACCGAGACGGCCGGGATGACGATCGTGGGAAGCGTGGGGATCTGGATAGACGGGAGCGCGATAGAAGGGAGGCCAATGGACGGGAGAGCGAGTGACGGAACCGCCGCGGAGGGGGCCGAGGGAAGGGCGACGGAGGGAATCGCGAGCGAGGGCAGAGGAATAGAAGGAAGGGCAATAGAAGGAAGGGCAATGGATGGGATACTGAGAGAGGGTATAGCGATAGAAGGAAGCGTCGGGAGGGCCAAAGAAGGGACCACGACGGAGGGGATATCAATCGACGGCAGAGTTGGAACTGCAATAGACGGAATCGCAATGGAAGGGATGTTAATAGAAGGGAGAGTTGGGATCGCCAGAGAAGGGACCGCGACAGAGGGAAGCGTCGGGACCGCAACGGAGGGGATCGCCAGAGACGGCAAAGAGATAGCCGGAAGGGCGATCGACGGCAGCGTCGGGACCGCTACCGAGGGGATGGCCAGAGACGGCAACGAGAGAGGCGGAAGCTCAATGGAAGGGATCGCCAACGAGGGGACCGAGAGAGGGGGAAGTCCAATGGAGGGCAGCGTGGGGATGGCCACGGATGGGATGGCCAACGAGGGAAGCGTCGGGACTGCAACCGAGGGGATCGCCAGAGACGGCAAAGAGATAGCCGGAAGGGCGATCGACGGCAGGGTCGGAACAGCCAATGATGGGATCGCCAAGGAGGGGATCGACAGAGGCGGAAGCTCGATAGACGGGATGCCGATGGACGGAAGCGTTGGAACCGCAATGGACGGCAGCGTCGGGATGGCCAAGGACGGAATCGCCAGAGATGGCAACGAGATTGCCGGAAGGGCGATCGACGGCAGAGTCGGGACCGCTACAGAGGGGATCGCCACCGAAGGGAGCGAGAGAGGCGGGAGTCCAATAGACGGCAGGGTCGGGACAGCCACGGAGGGGATGACCAGGGATGGCAGCGACAGGGCCGGAAGTGCAATTGAGGGAACCGCCAGGGACGGGAGCGACAGAGGCGGCAGCGAAAGCGCCGGAAGACCCACCGAAGGAAGCCCCGCAGTGGGGACAGCCGGGCCCGGGAATCCCGTGGGCACGGCCCCGGATGGGACCGAGAACGCCGGAAGCCCAATCGAGGGGATTGCGATGGACGGAAGCGCCAGGGACGGCAGCGACAGAGGCGGAAGGGCAATTGAGGGAACCACAACAGTCGGGAGCGAGAGCGGAGGCAATCCTACCGAAGGCAGCGAGGGGACTGCAACTGTCGGGATCGCCAGGGACGGGATCGCAATGGAGGGGATCGAGAGAGCCGGCAGGGCAATCGAAGGCAGAGCGATCGAGGGGAGGGCCAGAGATGGCACCGAAAGAGGCGGCAGTCCAACAGATGGAAGAGTGGGAACCGCGATCGAAGGAACCGCCAGGGACGGAAGCGAGATGGCCGGAAGGGCAATCGAAGGCAAGGTGGGCACGGCGATCGACGGAAGTGAGAGCTGCGGGAGTCCGATGGATGGCACCGAGGGGACTGCGATTGACGGGAGCGAAATGGCCGGCAGGGCAATCGAAGGCAAGGTGGGCACAGCGATCGAGGGAAGCGAGAGCGGCGGCAGTCCAACGGATGGCGCAGAAGGGACCGCAATCGACGGGAGCGAAATGGCCGGCAGGGCAATCGAAGGCAAGGTGGGCACAGCAATCGACGGGATTGAGAGAGCCGGGAGCGAAATAGCCGGCAGGGCGATCGAAGGCAAAGTAGGTACGGCGATCGATGGGAGCGAAAGCGGCGGGAGTCCAATAGATGGCGCAGAGGGCACTGCAACCGACGGGATCGAGAGAGCCGGGAGCGCGATCGAGGGGAGCGTCGGAACTGCAATCGACGGGACCGCCAGAGACGGGATCGAGAGAGCCGGAAGAGCAATCGAAGGCAAGGTGGGAACGGCAATCGACGGAAGTGAGAGCTGCGGGAGTCCGATGGATGGCACCGAGGGGACCGCAATAGACGGCAGAGCAATCGACGGGATTGAGAGAGCCGGGAGCGAAATAGCCGGCAGAGCGATCGAAGGCAAAGTAGGCACGGCGATCGATGGGAGTGAAAACGGCGGGACTCCAACGGATGGTGCAGAGGGCACTGCAACCGACGGGACCGAGAGAGCCGGGAGCGAGATAGCCGGCAGGGCAATCGAAGGCAGTGTGGGCACGGCGATCGATGGCACGGCGATCGACGGAAGTGAGAGCGGTGGAAGTCCAATAGATGGCACCGACGGGACCGCAATCGACGGCAGAGCAATCGACGGGATTGAGAGAGCCGGGAGCGAGATAGCTGGCAGGGCAATCGAAGGCAAAGTAGGCACGGCGATCGACGGCAGAGCAATCGATGGGAGCGAAAGCGGCGGGAGTCCAACAGATGGCGCAGAGGGCACTGCAACCGACGGGATCGAGAGAGCCGGGAGTGCAATAGACGGCAATGTGGGCACAGCAATCGACGGCAGACCAATCGATGGGAGCGAAAGCGGTGGAAGTCCAACAGACGGCGCAGAGGGCACGGCGATGGAAGGAATCGCGATCGATGGCAGCGACAGAGCCGGGAGGGAGAGAGAGGGGATCGCAAGCGAAGGGAGCGAAAGAGCCGGCAGCGCCAGAGACGGCAGAGACGGCACCGCAACCGACGGGAGCGAGAGCGGCGGGAGCCCAATGGACGGCACCGAGGGCACCGCAATCGATGGGAGTCCTACAGAGGGGATCGTGATGGATGGGACTGCAATCGACGGCAGCGAGAGGGCCGGAAGTGCCAGAGAGGGGAACGCGATAGACGGCAACGACAACGCCGGGAAGCCGGGCCCGTTACCACCACCGGACTGACCACCACCTCCGGACTGTCCGCCGCCACCAGACGGAAGAGGAAGTCCAAGCGAGGGCAGCCCACCGGTAGGCAATGTCAGAGCAGGGAGTGCCACGGAGGGGAGCGAAAGCGCCGGCAGAGAGATAGACGGGATCGCGATCGAAGGGATCGAGAGGGCGGGCAGCGACGGAACCGCGAGGGACGGGACCGAAAGAGCGGGAAGCGCGATCGACGGGATCGAAAGCGGGGGCAGCCCAATGGAGGGCAGCGAGGGGACCGCAACGGACGGGAACGCCAACGACGGGATCGAGAGGGCCGGCAGGGAGAGCGAAGGCAACGCAATCGAAGGGATCGAGAGAGCCGGGAGCGTAACAGAAGGCACTGCAGGCACTGCTACAGATGGCACCGAGAGAGCCGGGAGCGCGATCGAGGGGAGCGTCGGAACTGCAATCGACGGGACCGCCAGAGACGGAAGCGAGAGAGCCGGCAATGCGATGGATGGGAGCGTTGGGACTGCAACCGAGGGAACCGCCAAAGACGGAAGCGAGAGCGCCGGCAGAGAGATCGAAGGCAGAGCAACCGAGGGGACCGCCAGAGACGGAAGCGAGAGAGCCGGCAGGGCGATGGACGGAAGCGTAGGAACCGCAGCCGAGGGGACCGCAACAGACGGGAACGCCAACGACGGGATCGAGAGGGCCGGCAGGGAGAGCGAAGGCACCGCAATCGAAGGAACCGCCAGGGACGGAAGCGAGATGGCCGGAAGTGCGATTGAGGGAAGCGTGGGAACCACAGCTGAGGGAACCGCCAGGGATGGAAGCGAAAGAGCCGGCAGAGAAATCGACGGGATCGCCAGTGACGGGATTGAGAGAGCCGGCAGTGCGATAGACGGAAGCGTTGGGACTGCAACTGAGGGGACCGCCAGGGATGGGAGCGAAAGAGCCGGCAAGGAGATCGAAGGAACTGCAATCGAAGGGATCGCTAGAGAGGGGAGCGAAAGAGCCGGCAGAGAAATTGACGGGATCGCCAGTGACGGGATCGAGAGAGCCGGCAAAGCAATGGACGGAAGCGTAGGAACTGCAACCGAGGGAACCGCCAGAGACGGAAGCGAAAGAGCCGGCAAGGAGATCGAGGGCAGAGCAATCGAAGGGACAGCCACGGACGGAATCGAAAGAGGTGGCAGTCCAATAGAAGGAAGCGTGGGGACTGCAACCGAGGGGATCGCCAGTGACGGGAGCGAAATGGCTGGCAGTGCAATGGAAGGAAGTGTAGGCACTGCAACTGAGGGGACCGCCAGGGACGGGACCGAGAGAGCCGGCAGGGCAATCGAGGGCAGAGAGATCGAAGGGACCGCCAGGGACGGAATCGAAAGAGGAGGCAGCCCAACAGATGGGAGCGTGGGAACCGCAATCGAAGGAACCGCCAGGGACGGGAGCGAAAGAGCCGGTAGCGAGATGGCCGGGAGCGCAATCGACGGGATTGACAGCGATGGGAGCGCAATCGAGGGCAGTGAGAGTGCCGGGACTGACAGTGATGGAAGCGCAATCGAAGGCAATGCTACCGACGGGACCGACAGAGGCGGGAGCCCGATAGAGGGGAGGGTCGGAACTGCAATCGACGGGACCGCTACAGACGGGAGCGAGATGGCCGGAAGTGCGATCGACGGCAGACCAAAAGGTGGGGCACCGCCTCCGGATCCACCGCCACCGGACGGCGATCCCGCAGACGGAGCCGGAAGCCCCGCACTCGGAAGCGAAAGTGCCGGAAGCCCGATTGACGGGATCGACAGCGATGGGAGCGCAAGCGAAGGCAACGCCACCGACGGAATCGAGAGAGGCGGGAGTCCAATCGAGGGGAGCGTCGGGACCGCGATGGAGGGGACCGCCACAGACGGGAGCGAGATGGCCGGGAGTGCAATCGATGGGATCGACAGCGATGGCAGAGCAATCGAGGGAACCGAGAGAGGCGGGAGCCCGATCGAAGGGAGCGTCGGAACTGCAATCGACGGGACCGCCACCGAGGGAACCGAGATGGCCGGGAGTGCAATCGACGGGATTGAGAGCGATGGCAGAGCAATTGAGGGCAATGAGAGTGCCGGGACTGACAGTGATGGAACTGCGATAGAAGGGACTGCCAGAGACGGGATCGACAGCGATGGAAGCGCAATCGACGGGACCGCCACCGAGGGAACCGAGATGGCCGGGAGGGCAATCGACGGAATCGACAGAGATGGAACTGCGATAGAAGGCAATGAGAGTGCTGGGATCGACAGCGATGGAACTGCAATCGAAGGCAATGCTACCGACGGGATCGACAGAGGCGGAACTGCAATAGACGGCAATGAGAGTGCCGGGATCGACAGTGATGGAACTGCGAGAGAGGGGAGCGTCGGGATCGCAAGCGACGGGACCGCCAGAGACGGAAGCGTGACAGACGGGATAGCAATGGACGGCAGCGTGACAGACGGCAGGTTGAGCGAGGGGATCGCGATAGACGGAAGGGCCGCCGAAGGGAGGGCCACCGAGGGTGCCGTGACGGACGGCACGGCGACCGGGGGCAAGTTGATGACCGGGATCGCGATGGGCTGGACGCCTATCGGCGGGATAGAGACCTTGATCTCGAGGCCCGGGTACGTGGTGCCGGGGATGGTGGAGGTGCGAACCAACGGCCCGAGCAGGTTGTTAGCGAGCGGGATGATGAGCGCGGAGGCGGCCCCGGCCGAGGCCAGGGCCACGACGGCATCGGACTTGCGCATCCTGGGCGACTTTGAGGTTCGAGGTTGGTAAACGTTGAAGGAAGTGGGGGCCGGTTTGCCGTTTTACCAAGATCAAAAGATCAAAGATGGGGGGACCAAGTGCTTTGAGCGGGTGGGAAGAGAAGGGACTGAGGAAGGGTGGCGAACCTTTCGAGAGGTTCTGAGAGCCTTCGAAAGTGTTCGGTTCCAGAGACTTGTCCGAGTGCTCAGGTAATGATGGAATGAGTTGGCCTGCTTTCTTCCCTTCTCATGATTTCCTGAGGCAAAGGCAGATCATGGGAGTTTTATATCTCTTGTTCTCTCAGCTCTTCACATCTTGGCCCTCCACTCTTTAGCTCCTCACTACTTCACTCCTTCACTCTTTTCGCTCTTCGCTCTTCTCTCCTTGACACCTCCACATCGTCGAGCGTCCCACTTCCTCCCGTCCCAGTATCCGAGACATGAACCCTTCAGCGGCGCCTCTTGACCTGTCTCACACCGCGAGATCTGGACTTTGGCTAGCCTGTGCGCCTATCTGCCTCGACAGTTGCGTGCTCCCGTGGGGGGTCCAGAGTTGTTTCTCTTTGGAGATCCGCCGCTGGAGATGTCGGAATAGGTGAGGTCGCAACCGCAACCAGCTGAGACCAGAAGTGCGGTTGCGTCGCGGAGAACGTCATGGCGCTACTGTAGAATCGGGGTTGGAGGGATGCTGGGGAGGATAACCTCCGCCTTTCAAGGACGGCCCGGTGCATCCCTTCACGGTGGCTTCACGCTATGCCGATTCCCAGCGGGGAGAGAGATCCCCTTTGGGACGCGCTGCCGTTTGCGTGCCGCGGATGGCGGTCTCGGCCGCTTGGGACTTAGAGCGGAGCGGAGAAAATGGGGGGGGGGGGGGGCGAGAGTCCAGATGCCGGCTCTTCTAGCACATCACCGCACCTAGCGTTGTCTTATCCTCGGGAAACGCCGCTTCATTGGTGCTCCCGAAAGCTTGGTCGGCGATCCAGCACCCGCTCTGTCGACGGTGCGTCAATCCCTTGACGACATGTCGATGTATGTGGCTCCATGCGTGGTTTGATGCAATGTGAGTTGCTTTGCTGCGTGCACCTCACTCATGGATGGCTACAAGGCGACTATTTCATCTCGTGGGGACAAACGGTCTTTTTCTGTTGGCCTGTATGTATTGCGGTACAGATAGACCAGATGATTGTCTCTTGCGGACTTCGTGATGATGCCATGAACGTGTCACTGAATCTAAAGACGGACTGCAACAGGCTTCCAGTTCGTGAAGGGGAGCGCAACAAGTGCATGCCGGACACGGTCGATGTGATCGAACAGACATGTGACGTTTATCGTGTAGAGCAATGTCCAGTGCGGGAGGACCCATTCATCGAGTACGGTGTGCCGAACCACATCCAGCCCTTGATTACGGATCCCCAGCCCAAGCCGCGCTATCTGTCTGTGTTCAACAAGTCCCAATATCGTGGATAGTCTTGCAGTGGCACACAGTAGCAAGGGCTCCGGCTACTGATTACAACTGGGAGCCTCTGCAAAGAAGTTAGCGAAATCGCCATGTTCCTCGACAGGCCTCTTCCGGCCATAACACTGCTTCCAAGAGCCGCCCCGACCGAGGGATAGGTCGGGATGGCGTGCCTGGCAGCGATTGCGACATACAAGACGACGGCGCTGGAGTATTGCAAACGACCCAGTTCTGCTGCCAAGATGTGGTTAGCTAAGCACGCTGAATCATGGTTCTGTGATGGCTCCATCACGACGGGAGTCAGTAATCCAGATACGTACTTCCGCAAATAGGTTAACAAATCACAAGTTCTGGCTGGGCGAGAGTTCTAGAACGGGGAGGTCACAAAGATGGCCGCTGAGTCAAAATACGGCTGACAGGTGAGGAGTCTTCGCGGCGCTTCTCCCGATGCAGACGCAGGCCTTACCCGAGAGTCGATGGGCAGGCTTTCGGACAATGAGTCCGGGGGTTCAGTCGCCCCTCCCAGGCTGGCAATTGCGGCACGTTCCGGCAGCGGCGCGAGGAATGGCGTTCGCCGTCGGGAGACATAGCCGGCCGGATACCAATATGGTTCCTTGGACGGCGTTTGCCGGGGATCCATACGGCCGGTAGTGATCTGGGACGCTCTCCCGAAGGAACATGTGCCTGACGATCGCCAGTCTTCTCTTTTTCCAGCAGCGACGACTTCAACATCGGACGGTGATAGTGCTTTTTTCTTTTCTTCTTCATCTAGTGGCTCGGTAGACGGGTCTATCATGGGGCGGGTGAGGGAGTGGCGGGATTTACCGTTGTCGTTCTGTTGACGACAACCAGGGTTCAGGTTCATCTCAAGATGGGATGTCTTCACGTGAGGATAATAACCGCGTTTCCTTCGTAGCAAAGCCGGTTCTGGTCTCATGTTTCCAAACCAAAGTAATTTTGTGACGGCCTCGATTATTGATGGATGAACTTTGGAAGCTTTAAACAACCATTGAAATATGGAAGGCCATGAGTGTGTTTAGTTACCTCATGGGACCGGGAGACAATCGGGATGCCCCGATGTAAGGATGACAATGCGGAGCGACAATGCCGTGATGGTCCCAGACGAACCCTTAGACAGGTCATCTGTTGACTTTATCATGGCTTTCCTCAATCGAGAGTTGCTGGATATGAGAGAAGATGCATTGCACTGCATCGCCGTCAAAGACACCTACGACTGTGCGCATGATAAGCAGAACCACAACCAGGTACAAGCCAGCCGTGGCAGCATTTGCAAAAGGCTGTTCGGAACCTGGAAGATATATCTACATATGAGTCTTTCGTGTTGTCAATGAGTCTCAGGACACACCTGGCTCATGTGTGTGGGCAGACTTGTCGAGATTTCTATACAGCCGCGCGGGCGTGCTAGATGGGAGTACTGGCGTTGGAAGGCCATCTGTACATGTAGTGAATTCAGGAAACTTCTCAGGCGATCGGTTTGTGGTCACGTTATGTTCTTCTGGATCTCCATCCTCCGCACCACCTCTCGACCAGAACGTGGATACAATTGTCATTGGTGGAGCATTTCCAGCCCATGGAGCAGGCGGCCCAAGTGTTCCTATATCCGTGTTTCGACCAAATAGTGTCATCGAGACCAATGGTATTTATTTTATTCGTTCCTTCGTCTCATCAGTAGGCCCAGTTGATATTGAAATGCTTGGCTACGTGGATGTCGCAGCCGACTCCCGAGAGCCTAGCCAGAGGAGACCTCGGCCCCTCTCCCTTGCCAGCCGGCATCTGTGCCGTCACATCATGATGGAATCGGACGAAATCACACGTGTAGGCTTGATAACGAGACGACATAGCCTTGATACACTCGAACTATCAAAAATAAAATAAAAACTACATAAAAAACCCGTACCGCTGCTGCCCTCCAGGAGTCCAGCCTCCCTCTCGCACCAGCGCCCAACCGCTTAAAATATCATGACCAGGGCCAAGCAGCCCGTCGTCCCGGATTCTTGGGACCACACGCTCAACCGAGCCGTAGCGGAAGTCGATTCACCACGGCCTCGCAAGGCGTACATGCCCTCCCCCCCCCGTCGGGGATCCCGGCTTCGCATCTGGGAGTGTTCTGTGGGAAAGGGAGGGATGCCGGCGGTGTGGGTACCGGAAGCGTCTGTCATGTAGACGTTCTGAGACATGGGCATCGGCCTGGCCTCTGATACGTGATTCACAAACCCAGAAACGGCCAGATGGGCACTTCTCCCGCGCGTCTCGATCCCACCCGCCAGTCTTTGATCGTGTCTCTGCCTTTCTGTCTCTATGTCTCTCTATCTCTCTGTCTATTTCTCTCTCCCCATGTCTCTCTCTTCCTCCCTCTTTCTCGATCATCGCCTGCCTTACCGTTGGGCTGGCGGACTTGTTCTCCCGGGTCGGGCTTGATTGGCCATTGTTCTGCGCGAAAAGGGGGTTGTTTGTGTGAAAGGGAATCGTAACACACAAGATTACATTACCCCAACTTTCGGGCCTGGTGTCCCGCGCCGCCCATGCATTCTTGGTCTGTCTACCCCATGTATCCATCCATACGGGCGGGGGGGGGGGGACACACATAAGGATGGACCATACCCTTGGACGGCCGGCCGCACACCCTCTTGTATGCACTCGGTGGTTTGGCAGCCAAACAAATTGCCGCCGTCTGCATTGCCAAGCGAGGAACCCAAGATTCAGGCCCTACCAGTCGTCCATTCAAAATAAGAAACCTCTCCCCCTTCCCCAAGCGTGTTAGTCGCCTCTTGGCACAATCCTTTGGGACCCCAGCCCCCCCCCCTCCTAACTGGGTCACAAGTGTTCTTTCTCCCCATCACATTCCATTTCCCCCTTGAATCTCAATTCCCGCGACAGCAGAAGCTCCCCCAATGACCGCCAAGCGTTTAACAGCAGGGGGGGGGAGAGCTGCTGGGTACGGAGTACAAGGACCGCAAGACTTTCCAGTACTGCGCCGCACGACCGATCAGCCAACCCCATCCACCTCCGAGAGTTGGGCCGCGTGCCATAGGGCGACCTGGAAGAGCGGCCCGGACGAGAATGTGGTGAGTCGTGACACGCTGGACAGGATAGGTCGCGTCGGGATGGCCTCCGTGAGGAAAAGGAAGGCAAGGCAAGAATTGGCTTGCACTTCAAGCTTTTACGGACGGCGCTTGGCTCCTCCCACGCGCACACCCTCCATTCGGCAATGTTTTATTCCCTGAGAAAAGGGGGAGGGGGGAGTTCGCGCCTGTTTCAGCCCGGCCTTGTGACGATGAGACTTGGAGGAGAAGAAATATTCACGCGTTCGAGGACTTTGGTGTCCCAATGTTCTCTGTTGACGGCCCGGCGTCCTCACCCCCCCCTCTACCCTCCTCTCCTCTCCCTCTGTTGAACCTGAGAGGACCCTACCAAGAAGAACTTGCGGGGAGGAGGGGGCCATGATACATAGTAGCGTCTGCAACCCGCAACCCCGGGGCGCGAATCCGGGGGCGCAAGTCCCGCGGCCCGTTTGGTGAACACGGGGGACTGGTTTCCTCGTCCCGTCTGCTGGCGTCTCTTTGTACGATGCTGTTGTCCCAGCATTCCCATCTTCACAACGAGATGGATGCGCGCCGGAGATATGCCACGCTCGTCTCTGCGGGCTCGAGTGCTCCACACACACACTCTCGACGTGATTGAGGGCATCTACTCCTACGCGAGGCCCTCGCATTGCTGCTGTGAAAGCCACTAGTCAGCCCAGCCATAGACAGACAACCCATGTGGATGAAGCCCTACTGCTATTATTGCCACTGTTACTACCACCACCTCTACTGCTCCTGATGTTCCTGATATCCCCCCCCCCTAAAGTGCTGACCCCAGTCCTCGCTTCCGCCACGAGGCCAACCAGCTCCCTCTCCCCGGAACCCCAGCTTCTCGATCCCGGCCGACACCGCACGGCACGAGGATGTGTGGCGCCGTGTGGGTGGTCTGGAGGAAGGTCACCCTCTCGAGGGCGCACGGCGAGGACACGGCGAGAGGCACACCGCGTTCACCCCCTTACCTAGGCACAGGGCCGGCTACCCGCCATTCCGCATCTTGGGACGGTTTGTTCCTGCGTTCCCTTTTGGGATCGGCCTTGAGGAGGGTTGAGAGGGCGTTGAGAGGGCGTGATCCCGGAGACGAATCACCAGGTCTTTTTTGGAAAATGGGAAGCAAACACAGAATAGGAAAACAAAAATCATAAAGTCAACCATCATCCCCCCGTGTTCCCATTCTTCTTTTTCTCTTCGTCACCCATCTCATACACCTCTCCCCCCGACCCTCTCCCTCTCTGTGTCACCACGCCCTGGTCTTATACTGTGCCACCGGCTCACGGAGAACCATCCAAGATGGCCGCCACCACCACCCACGACGCCCACGATGAGAAGGACCTCAGCGTCCACGAGGCGAAGCAGCCGGCCGTCGTCATCACCAAGACGGCCATCGGTGACGAGGCCTTCCAGCAGGCGATGCTGAAGGAGCCGCCTTCCTGGTTCGGCAACCCCATCATCATCCCGGCCATCATGGTCGCCTTCTGCTGCTCGACGACCAACGGCTACGACGGCTCGCTATTCGGCACGCTGCTGTCCAACGATGATTTCAAGGACTTCTTTGGCGTCGAAAACAAGGGAATCGCAGCTGGTAGGTCCCCCCTTCCCCCTCCACTTATACCTCCTATCCCACGATACCATGAGAGCACAAAGGGACCTGATATCAAGGACAAACCCAATAAACTAACACCACCAGGCATCGTCACCGCCATGTACCAGATCGGCAGCGTCGTCTCGATCCCCTTCGTCGGCCCCGCCATCGACACCTGGGGCCGCCGCGTCGGCATGTTCCTCGGCTCCCTCATCATCATCATCGGCGTCATCATCCAGATCACCTGCATCCAGACCGGCAGCGTCAACCAGTTCATGGCCGGCCGCTTCTTCCTCGGCTTCGGCGTCCAGATCGCCGCCGCCGCCGGCCCCATCTACGTCGTCGAGGTCGCCCACCCGGCCCACCGCGGCGTCTGCGGCGGTCTCTACAACGTCATGTGGCCCGTCGGCGCCCTCGTTGCCAGCAGTGCTGCCCGCGGCGCCCTCGACCTCGGCGGCTCCACGAGCTGGGCCATCCCCGTCGGTCTCCAGGCCATGTAAGTCCTCCAAAGAAGAAGCCTCTCTTCCTCCCCATCCCTCCCCGCCTCCAACCCCCCGCCCCCAACTCTTAATTCCTCTTTCTCTTGGGGATATGATGGCTGACATGTGGCGGCGGCGTTCTTTCCCCCCCTCCAGGTTCCCCGGCATCATCCTCCTCGGCTCCCTTTTCCTCCCCGAGTCCCCCCGCTGGCTCTACACCAACAACAAGCGCGAGGAGGCCCGGCAGATCCTCAGCCGCCTCCACGCGCGCGGCAACAGCGACAGCGAGTGGGTCAAGCTCCAGATCAACGAGTATGAGGAGTTCCTCGAGCTCGAGGGCTCCGACAAGAAGTGGTGGGACTACCGCGCTCTCTTCAAGAACCGCGCCTCCTTCTACCGCCTCACCTGCAACTGTCTCGTCTCGTGCTTCGGCCAGTGGGCCGGCAACGGCATCGTCTCCTACTTCCTCAGCGCCTTCCTCGACACCGCCGGCATCCGCGGCGACTCGACCCAGATGAACGTCCAGATGGGCATGAACGCCATCCAGATCGTCTTCGCCGCCGCCGGCGCCTCCATCGTCGACGGCGTCGGCCGCCGGCCCATGCTCATCGTCGTCAACATCGTCTGCGGCCTCTGCTGGATCGGCGTCATCGTCCCGGCCTCCATCGCCAACATCGTCGACATGGACGACAAGGACGCCGCCGCCGCCATCAACCCCAACGTCTCCCGCGCCATGCTGGCCTGGGTCTACATCTTCCAGATCTGCTACTCCGCCGGCTGGACCCCGATGCAGGCCCTGTACCCGGTCGAGGTCCTCAGCTACGAGATCCGAGCCAAGGGCATGGCCTTCAGCGGTCTCTTCACCAACTTCGGTAAGCAAAGCACCCGTCAAAGTCGTCCGAGTAATAACATGTTCCGATTTCAAATTCTCTAACATCTTCCTCTCTCTCAGCCCTTCTCTCCAACCAGTTTGGTGTCCCCGTCGCCCTCGAAGACATCCAGTGGAGGACTTACATCGTCTTCTGCGTCTGGTGCTTCGTCCAGGCCGGCATCCTCTACTTCCTCGTCCCCGAGACCAAGAACCGCACTGTAAGTTTTGGGCCCCCGTTTCGTTCCCTAAAGAACAGCCAAAAGAAAAAAAAAAAAAGACCACACCCGCTGACCATTGCCACCCCTACCCACCTCACAGCTCGAGGAGCTCGACATCATCTTCTCGTCCCCCAACCCCGTCAAGGCCTCCACGGCCAAGAAGCACTACGAGGTCGACGCCAGTGCCAACATCGTCCATGTGGAGGGCAGCACCGGCCACGATACCAGAGAGGTCTAGGGATGCCACCTCCACGCGCCCTCGATTGCCCTCCCCCATTTTTTTCATGTCTTCATCTTGATATCCGACATTCGTTTTGTTTCGAGTTCCCGGGGGGAGGGATGGGCAGAATGAAAAGAGCCCGTGCAGCAGCACTACTACTGCAGCAGCAGCAGCAGCAGCAGCTGCAGCAGCAAAAACCTTTAATATCTCCCACGAGGGTCACCGTTCTTTTTTTCCTTCATCACTTTGGAATTTGTGTCTTTCCGTTCCGCGGGGGTTCGCCTTCTCATGGAGTAACCTGACGGGACGGGAGGGGCAGATAATAGCCAGGGGCGGAGGAGCACGCCTGGATAATACTAATAAAAACGCGATCACGCTACGATGTCACCGTGAAAACGATGTTTTGTATACATGACAGCCATCTTCTTTCCCTTACAGTGCCGACCTATAAGCTCCAAGTGACCGCCGCCATACTAATTGAAATCTCCCACAAGCAATCTGTAAAGAGATTAAGTTCGAGACTCCTCTTCCTGAATGAATATGACGTCGAAAACAGTCAAGTAAATCCCAATTCAAGCCTCCTGTTCCCTGCCCACAGCATCTGGGCCAGCCCACTTGCCCACCAAATGACTCCGCTTACTGTTTACCACCAGGAGAAATCCACTAAAGGGCTTATGTTGACGGGTAATGCCCTTTGAACTTCAGCTGATATCACGGGCTGGCCAGGCGGTCACGCACTTCACCTCATCCACGACCCCCCCCCCCCCCCCCCCCCCCCCCTCCAGGGGCCCAGCCAGCGGAACGAAAGGAACCCCACGAATGGGACCTGACGCGCGCCGCCTTGGCGCGCCGAATGCAGCAGCCGGACCAAACGGGCCGCCATCGTGAAAGGATGCGGCGCGGAAGGCCCAGCTCCTGGCCATCCCTCCTTCTCGGACGCCAAGGGCGAAAGAGCGCGGCGGGGACCCTGCATGCCTCCGTGGATTCTTTGAGCTGCGCCGCCAGATTGCCTTTATAAGCCGTCCACTGACTAGTTTATTCGTGTTCACTTGGGCGATGTTATGTGGTGGCATATGGATATGGTAACTCTCAACCCAGTGTGATCGGACGCCCTTCCTCCCTGGGCTCCAGTGCTTCTGATATGATATCCACAAGCGACGAGCAACAGAAGCCGGATTCGGTAATACTCTCGTGCCATTTATGGATTCCCTAAGCTTAGCCGTTGCCATTTGGCTCGACTGGCCCGCCTCGAAAAGCACATTGAGTCGCAGGGCCACAGGTATGCATCCGAAATTGAACATAGACTCTACCTTTAACGGTATTCCCGTCAGCCACCGCACTTGGCAGGCAGACTCAAAGACGGCAGCCAGGTCATTTCGTCGGAAGACGGAAAGATTGGGGCCGACAGAACGCAGCCGGCCACAATCACAGCTGTTTGCAGTGATGAACTCAGCAGCATCATAGCCACCAACTTGAGCATCACATTCGACTGGCATTCTATACGGCCATTTCAACTCACGCATCACGCTCGTCAATCGACTCATGGAGACGCCAGCTGGGCTGAGTCATCAGGAGTCGATCAAGTGCCCACCTAGCGTGCCGCTGCCAATTGAAGCTTGTTCGTCTTGAGAGGCAATACTGCATAAGGTATGTGGATGGCAAGATGTGGGCGGTATCGATTTAGGCTCTTTCTCGGAGAACCGATCTATTTCTGGGCGGAAGAGAGGGGAGGGTTGCATGTTGGATCGCCCTGTTGCTGTGTCGCCTGACTCGCCGATACGGGTCTCAGGGCCAGCAGTTAGGGGATCCTAGAGGTTCATAGGGACGGGCTGTCCGTTGGCTGTTACACAACCGACGACAGACGACTGACTGATGGATGTGACAGACGGCACCTGGCAGGACTGACAAAGCTGGGGTGCATGCGGGAAGAAGGCGTTCATGACAGGAGCAGCGGGCGGATGTGTGGCGTCGGAGCTGAAGTGTCAGTGAATGAGAGGCTAATGAGTGAGGAGGCAATGAGTGGAGAGTCAGTAAGTAAGAGGCTTAATGAGTGTGCGAGTGAAGCGCCAGTGAGTGAGAGGCGCGGTCTGGCCGTGCGCAGGGCTGCAAGCAGCAAATTGCGTCGTCGCATCAGCTCGCCCCAAGACGGCTGAGGGCCGTTCAGGGCAATTGTCGAGAGTCGAAAAGAGTGACATGTTGGCCCGAAAGAGGAACCGGGTTGAAAGCCGGCTCAGGCGATTTGGTGATGTCATGCGCTGACATGGATCAGCGTTGCAGGGCAGGGGCGGGTTCGACTTGGTTGTGCCTCAGCGTGCTTCACGTAGGTTAACCCTCCAAGTAGGGGAGTGCACCGTTGTTGAGTTCGCAGACGGGACGGCAGTGCGAGAGGATATGGGACGATGAAACAATGAGACGATGAGACGATGAGACGACGACGAGACTCGAGACTCAAGGGGGTGGTCCCTGGCGGCCGCGAGGGTTTCGGGGGTCGGGCATGTTTCTTATTTGAGACTGGAGCTGTGGATGGTTTATGGGAAATTGACAATGGACGAAGGGGGATGGGATGGCAGTTTCTGAATTGCACTGATGGATGGACGATGTCAGGCGGGAGGGAAAAGTCAATGGCGGGCAATTGAATTTGAGGTGGTTGGACAGAGGTTGGTTGGTTGGTTGTGGATGATGGTGATGATGAGGATGGTGAGGATGATGATGGTGATGATGATGATGAACGGGGCGGTTGGTGGTGGAGAGTGTCATGATGGAGTTTCTGTCTGCTTTGGTAGAGGGCCGGTCGATCACCGTTACTCGGCGCCTCTTTCTTCTCTTTATTTGTGCGAATATCCGTACGGTCGGCCCGTTGTACTCGTACAGGTGGCTGACGGCTGTCGGCCTTACCGTTCGTGGACTTGTTGCATGACGATCGTGGGGGAATGGGTCAGCAAGGGGAAAGAGCGGCGGAGGAGCAAAGGGAGGAGAAGGGGGGGGGAGAGGGAAAAAAAGAAAGAGAATATGAAAAGGTGAGCAGCGGGAGTACATGCAATTCTGACAACGGTCGGGTTTCGTGGGAATTGCGGCGCAGTTACACTTAAAAAGAGGAGGCCCGGGAGGGGAAGGCGTCTCGGCTGACGGCGTCGCTCAGCCAACCACGGGCGGACCAGGAGATCCATAAGAAAAGCAAAAACGGGGCAGGCGCCGACGGTCACAAGGTTTGCCCAGTTTGTTTTGGCAGGGGCGATGGAGGGGGGCGAGACTCGAGAGGTCCAGGGCCCCCATTGAAGAAACAAACTTGGAACTCAGCGCTGTCAGTCAGTCAGTCACTCACTCACTCAAGCTGTTACTCACTCTCACTCAAGCTGTTACTTTCACTCAAGGCTGTCGCTCACTCTAGCTCTCACTTTTACAGATTATCCCTCACTTACAAACAAGCATAGATGATACCAGCGAGGGAAAAAGAACCGCCCGAGAAACAATGGCTCTGTCAAGGTCAGACGGCTGCTTTCGGGAATTTACACAATGGGCCGCGGTCTGCCGCTGCAATACTTGGTGGAGGTGACGCCGCCTCCCCCAGAACGGCACTCGGCCCCAAGGGCCAGGGCACCCAGGTCAGCCAAGCACGGCCTAGGTACCTCGTCCCCAAGATTCCCGTGCAGAGGTACAAGGCTGGGTGGGTTCCCGGCATCCGCTGTTGTCTGGTGGTCACTGCGGCACCCACCAAAGAGGCAATTGTCAATTGTCAGTTGGGGCGGGCAATATTTTGACTTTCTCTCTGCTGTGTTGACGGAGGAAAGAGTGGTGCATCCGCATGGATGGTGGTATTGTTTTTCCTGCCTTCCTTCTTTCTCTAGTGTTTCTTGGGCAGGAAGTGGTGCATCCGTACTTTACTCAGAAGTGTATCTGTACCTGTACCTGGCATGGAGCAGTCGTCACGGTACGTATACACACACCACCTGATGCTTGTCCTGCCACTGAAGGAAGGAAGGGATGGGTTGCGGATGCGCATACGTAGGTCGGGGATGGCCTGGATGGATGGATGGAAGGGAAACAACGGCCTCCCTTGCTCCATCTGCTTTGCGTCTTGCCTTGTGCCTTGTGTGTGTGTTTGTGTGTTTTTGCCCAGACCTCAGTTGCTTCCTTCCGCCCTCGAGGTCCTTCCAATTTGTCTCACACACGCCCTCGCTTCCTTCTATCCTTCCTCAGGTATAGAGACCTATTCTATTGCAGCTCCAGGTCGTCGACTTTCTTCATCTCGACTGCTGCATCTCGCATCTCTCGTCTGTCCCCATCCGCTCCCGCTTCCGCACCCCCCGTCGCCGACTCTGCCCGCTGCGCCGGTGACGGGTCCGAACCACGACCGACAGACACCCAACCCAGCCAAGGAGAAGCTGGAAGCTGGACGCAGGAAGCAGCCCCCAATAGTCAAGCCCAAGATCCAAGATCCAAGATCCAAGCCACACTCCAACGTGCAATGCAACCTTAGCGTCGTCCACTGCCACCACGCAACACCGCAACACCGCAGCACCGCTACGCTGCGTTTTGTCCTCGTCCCTCTTCTCTTCCCTTCCTTTCCAAGGCTTTCTCACCTTTTTCAATCCTCGCCTCGTCCTCGTCGACAACTCCGACCGGTTCTCTCGTTCCCCGTACCACCTCCCGGGGACCCTCGACCGTTTCGACTCGACCGAATCGACGACCCCTCGGCTCCCACTACGCACCCCGCGGGCGATCAACCCACAAGTCTCTCGCCTTCGTCGACGGGATACGAGCAACCGTAACGCAACGCCAGACAAGCGAGCCGCACCGCGCTACCAAATACGAATTCCTGGCCAGGCACCGCCGCTGCGGGCGAAACATCCCAAAACACCCTGTCCACCCTTTTGGCGCCTAACCTCGCCCGGTGCCAGTGGCGTACGCCCAAAAAGCTCACTCACTACTGACAGACCTGGCTGAACCGACTCCGTTGAAACCTCTCTCTTGTGTTTTCTCTCCTTCTCCCTCTCCTCCTCCGTCCCTCGAACCGCTTTCGACCCGGTTCGTCGCAATAGGGGTTCCAAGACAACGTCTTGCTGCGCCCGGCAGTGTGTCACTTTTTTGCATCCACGACTGTCGCGCCTCCTATTGCCTCTACAGGCCCATCCATCGCCTGCCCACCAACACGAGCACACGCACACACGAAGGACCTCGTGTCCGTTGCGCGCCTTACCGCAGTCAAAACCCCCGAGAGCCGGACTAGTCCCTGGTAATTTGCTGACGTCGCCTGCCTGTCGTCCTCGCATCTTTACTTCAAGTCGCCCGGCGACCTGCTGTGCACCGAGGTCAGTGAGTCTTGTTTTTACTTCTGTGTCCGCCTCGCCTCCGGCAACTCTCCGTCCCAACCGCCCTCTCCTCGTCGCTTGCTTGCCGTCGCTGGAATGGCCAGACGAAAATGATCACAAAGCGCTTGCACTAAGAACCACCCGCTCACAATTAAACAGTCTTCGATCCGAGACATTCAAGATTGCACCCGCATTCTTTTCCCCGACGCTCTCGCCATAGCCAGTCCCATCCCAGCTCGACAACCTTCACCTCTTCGACGTCCCTCTTTTTCTCCAGCCCCTCTCTCGTCTACACTCGTCAGGAGAAAGGCCTTGTTGGCTGTTAGTCGGTCAACAATTCAACCCACGAGGGTTGCGAGACGTTCACTCTAATCCCGCCTGCCCACGACTCCGAATCATGCCGCGATACGACTTCGACGACGGCACTGCCGAGCGTGAGCCTCTGGACAATGCTTATCGCTCTCATACCCCTAACCCCCCCGAACACTATCAGGACAACCACTATCACAATGACGCGCCCCAACCCTACTACCCAGAACAGGACCCGAGACCGCAGCAGTATCCCGACGCTCATGCCGACCCCAGCTTCAACCACCTGAGGGCAGAGCGGCGGAACGATCGCCAAGGTCCACCACCAGCTGCCGTGGGAGCCGTCGGAGGGGCCGCTGCTGCTGGCTACGCCGCTCACGCCGTTTCGCCTATCGATGCCACTCCCCAAGTCCCGCCTCATCGTGACTGGGGCCCCGACCGCTATGCACCTGCGCCGCAGCCCAACCTCAACCCTAACATCACCCCCGGCGCAGACAACTTCAGCGACACGGCATCCGGAGGCATGGCCGGCATCGCCTACACGGTCGCCGAGCGTAACGCGAGGGAGAGCGGAATCGATGCCATGAGAAATGTCGGCCAGGCGCCGCCTCAAGCACGAGGCCAGTTCCAGCAGCCACCAAACGCTCCCCCACAAGCCTACAACCAACCCCGAGGCGATGCCTACGAAATGACGGCCGCCCCGCGCCCATACCCAGGCAGTCTCCCGGACCGTGACTCACACTCGAGCTTGACTGCCCTGGGAGGCGCAGGTGCATCACCAGCCAGACTATCGCCGGCCTCAAGTCCGTACGGCTTCAACGACTACTACAACGACAACCCGTACTACCAGAGACACCCTGGCCATCTCGGTGTTGTGGATCCCAACTCGATCGCGGACGACGGCGATGACGGCTTGGAATATGGACGGAGCAGGAGCGGACGCAACTCGATGCTTAGCCTGTCTAACAGCGACCGTACGGGAAGAAGCAAGGGTGCTGCAGCAGGCGCAGCCGCCGCAGGCGGCGCTGCCGCTACCGGTCTCATGGCGAGCCGCAATGTCAGCGGATACTACGACCCAAAAGACGTGGCCACAGGCTACCAGAACGGCAGCGCCGTCGACCTTGGAGGACAGGAGAAGTCGGAATGGCTCAGGAACGAGAAGAAATCAGGCAAGAAGTGGAAGATCTGCATCATTGTAGGCGTCGTCCTCGTCATCATCGGCGCCATCACCGGCGGCATCGTTGGCGGCCTTGTCTCGCGGAGCAACCGAGAAGGCGGTTCAAGTAAATCAGGCCAAGGCCAATCAGCCGACGACGACAAGAGCTCCAACGGCGACCTGAATATTAACAGCTCTGAGATCAAGGAGCTCATGAACAACAAGCAACTGCACAAGGTCTTCCCCGGAATGGACTACACGCCCATCAACACCCAATACCCCGAATGTATCCACAACCCACCTTCGCAGAACAACATCACGCGCGATCTCGCGGTACTCAGCCAGCTCACCAACACGATCCGTCTGTACGGAACGGACTGCAACCAGACCCAGATGCTCATTCACTCGATCCAGCAACTCAAGATGGAGGACACGATCAAGATCTGGATGGGCGTCTGGCAGGACAAGAACACGACGACAAACGCGCGGCAGCTCGAACAGATGTGGGATATCCTCGACGTGTACGGCGACAAATACTTTGAGGGCGTCATCGTGGCCAACGAGATCCTGTTTCGACAGGAGATGACGGAGGCGGCGTTGGGCAACCTCCTCGCCGAGGTGCGGACGAATCTGACGGCCAAGGGACTGAGTCTACCAGTGGCCACGTCGGACCTTGGCGACGATTGGACGGCTTCGCTGGCGGCCAAGAGCGACTATATCATGGCCAACATCCACCCCTTCTTTTCGGGAACCAATGCCAACGACGCCGCCATGTGGACGTACGCCTTCTGGGAGAACCAGGCCGGCAGCTTTTTCAAGTCGGACAAGAAAAAGAATGTGATTGCCGAGGTCGGCTGGCCCACCAAGGGCGGCATGAACTGCGGCGACGGCACGGCTGTCAACTGCCCAACGCGCTCGGTCGCCGGTATCAGCGAGCTGAACGAGCTGCTCGACGAGTGGGTGTGTCCTGCGCTGGCCAACGGTACCAATTACTTTTGGTTCTCGGCGTTCGACGAGCCGTGGAAGATCAAGTTCAACGAGAAGAACAAGGAATGGGAGGACCAGTGGGGCCTGATGGACGTTAACCGCAACATCAAGTCTGGCGTCGTGATCCCAGACTGCGGCGGCAAGACAGTGTAAGGTCATGACTAGTAGTCTCTTCCCCCCCCCCCCCCCCCCCCCCATCTTTCATCTTTTCTTCTTTCTCATCAAGGATGGACGAGGCACGACGGGACAACGTCCGCCTCTCGTCTGGAGCGTGGCAGCACGCAGCAGCGGTGTACATGATGGAGTTAATTTCTGGAGTTGCGGACTCGAAGCATGCCCGGCTCTGATTGCCGCGGGCATCATGTTTATGATGTTTGATACCGTACATAACGTTGGTGATGATGGTCTGAGCGGGCGATTCCACACGTGTCATTGGTATTTGACGGAACCAGATGAATAGAATAGGTAAATCTACTGCCCCTGGTGCTTCGTGATGATGCAAGCCTTGATGCTGAATGTGGGGATCCGAGCAACCTCATCCGATACACGTGGCGTGGTGTGGTGGCCGTGACTGGGCTCTCGGCCTGCGTAATGCGTGATGCGCATGCGGGGAGGGGTGACACGGACGATGCGGGCCGGCGTGGGGAGCGGGGAGGGAGAGTGGCCAAAGACGTTTATCTCTCCGGCGTTTCCGGGGTGGGGGGTCTAAGGGTTTCTCGCAACTACACATCATCTCGAGCAACTCCACAGAACGAGATATTCTGCTGCCATCCCAGGGATTGCAGAGCACCGCCTGTTGAATACACGCATTGACGGTGTGCTCGAGAACCTCGACACCCAGAACAGAACGTCCGTCCCAGTCTTCGGTCGCAACAGACGTCTAGGCCGGCATTAGCCACTGCAGGGGATGCGATTCGTACCGTCCCAGGTCGTCCTCGCCTGCTCGTACGTCGTCGGCACGATTATCGCGAGAGGCACGAATACGATGGACGAGGGCAACCTGACGAGGCTACGTCCGGGGGTCCCGCTTGCGCCGGTGCCGCTTCCGCCGGCCGGGCCCGCGCGAGACGGGGCGGAGATTGTGAGGCAGCTGATGGGGCTGACGCGGGCTGGTATGAATGGCGGTGGTGGTGACGACGGCGGGAGCCGGTTGCGATTTGTGAAAAAGGTCGAGCTGGAGGGGGATGTGTGGGAGCCCGAGGGGATTGTGAGGCTGATGGGTGCCGGAGGAGACGACGACGACGACGAGCAGGAGAGGTTCTGGGTCTCGGCGGGGGAGTATACCGTCCCGACGGAGAAGTTCCCGGACGGGCGGTGGATCGACGGGACGGACCGGAGCGCCGGGGCCGGGTTTGCGCATTTCGTGGTGTTTGACGGCCGGGGGCGGCGGTTGGCGGACTGGGTCGTCTCAAAGGAAGGGGATGCCGAGGTGAGTTTTCCTTTCCTGAAAACACCAAAAAAAAAAAAAAAAAAAAAAAAGTCGTCTTCCGGTCCTTTTGGCCTGTATGAAGTGCAGGAAGTGAAGAAGGATGCTGACGAAGCCGGTTGAAAAAACAGTACCATAATGGTGGGCTTGACTATGACGGCCGGCACATCTGGGCGACGCTGTCGCAATACAGGCCCAACTCGACGGCGACGGTGGTGCGGGTCGACCCGGTTGACTTGCGGGTGGAGAGGGTTTTCCGCGTGGGGGACCACCAGGGGGGCGTTGTGCATGATGTCGAGACGGGGACGTTGACGACGCTGAGCTGGGGAGGGAGAGTGGCGAGGCGGTGGGATCTGAAGGGGGGTGACGGTGGTGGTGGTGGTGGTGGGAGAGAAGAGGAGCAGGTCCGGCTTGTTCACGGTGATGGTGTTGACAGCGGTACGGGATTCGACGTGCCGGAGGAGGTGATGGTCAACCCGTCGCACTGGATCGACTACCAGGACTGCAAGTCGCTGGGCCGCGTCGGGGGCCGGTCGCTGGCGCTGTGTTCGGGCATCGCGACCCTGGCGGCCGGGATCGAGGTCGGCGGGCTGGCGGTCGTGGACGTGGACGCTGGGATGACGCCGGTGTGGGAGATGCCGTTCATGGAGAGGACGACGACGGCAGCGGCGGGGGCTGCCCGCGGGGCACTGATGACGAAGAACCCAATGGACGTGGCGCTCGTCGGCGGCCGCGTGAGGTTGTACTTCGCGCCGGAGGAGGGAAGGGGCGCTGTTTTTGTGTACGAGGTCTGCGAGGGCTGAATCTGTGTGGCTGTTTTTCTGGCGGCTTTACGGTGGTCTCGGGCCAGGATCGTGAGCCCAGGGTGTGTGTAATAATGGCATGGATAACCGGTAGGCTTGCTCCGGCTGGTCTGCGTTCCATGATCACACGTCTGGGAGGGGGGTTTGACGAGACGGCTTGATAGCCGTGGCCCGGATGGTGCTGTAGTTGACGCGACAAAGACATGATGCTGTCAAACTTGGAACGCGGAACTCGTCAGGTTGCTTGGTCGCGATACCCCTCGTGCCCAGAAGGCCGTCACAAAGGGTTCAGGCCTCGTGACAGAACCGTCATCTGTTCTTATAAAGCAAGTCGCCAGCAAATATTAAGCAAGGGATCCCTGAATCAGACTATCGTCAAGCAAGCAAAGCCGTTCGCGACGCTGTTGCGATGTGTTGTTTTGCGGCCAAGCTCGGCGACGACGTAAATGTCTTCTCCGTAGTCCCAGGAGCGCCGTCTCCGTCGCCCAGATGAAATCGGAAGGGTTGCAGAGTCGGAGGAGGATGAGCGCGTGTGGCGTGGCCAGATGCGGAATCCGAGGGCTGAGACAGGCGGAGATTCGACATTCAGGTCGACGGACTTCTAGATCTGTGGTGGCGTTTGCCTGCCGAAACGAGGATGGTTCAAGTGTCAATCCGAGATCGAACCTGGACGCTTGCGGTGCGATCCCTAAGGGGTGGAGATGAGGCGGGTGGATGTGGACGCGGCTGGCTGGACCACGAAAAGACCAGCATGACGGAGTTGTCAGTACACCGGAACAATGTCGTTGATCGAGACAACAGACGTCAAGGGCACTGGCCGGCTTCTTGTAGCATGAGTTCGGTCGTAGATGAGCGTGTCGGTTTTAGTTCCGCTTATTAGATACACAGCAGATGTTTGGCCCATCTGACATGGTAATTGGTTACTCGAATACTAGACCCATCTGCTGCCCATTGAATGTGAGGAAGAAACCGGACTGTGCTGCCACCATCAAAAGTAGCCAGCTTATGGCAACACGACAGCAAGCATTAGGCCAGGGTTTTGGCTATACATATGCCTCAGCTTCGTGCCGGGGAAGCCCGTGTCGGAGGTCTGGTTCGGCAACCCTGACTCCGACTACGACTCCGGCCCCGAATCCGGCCCCACGGACCATGCCGTGCCGCCGCGTGAGGAGATGCGTTTTCGGATTTTGGAGAGTCTGTCGCAGGCCATGGCCGCGTTCGCCCCTCTGGCATTTGACACGATGGGTTCCGTCACAGGGGACGAGTCTGGCTCTGTTGGGATTGGTCCCGTATATGACTGGCACGAGGACGAACTCCCCGGAAGCGTTGAAGGGGTACCGAGTTTTACAGAACGCATCTCGGGGAGACGGCCGGGTGGAGCGGCGACGGCCGGTTCACGAAGGGAGACCACGTCGCCGAGGCCGTATAGATTGCCACGCTCAACCGTTAGGAGCGCCCGGAAATCTGTCGCAAACTAGTCCAGGCCAGCTTAGGAGAAGAGGTCGACGCGCTGGGTGTGCTCAACGATATCGGCACCGGCGAGCATGGGGTACAAGAATGACACAGGTTGGAGGTCGAACTGGGGCGCTTAGTTTCTGGTCCCCTCGATTGGATTCTCTCATTGAGTGGTGAGAACCTGCGGCTTTAACAGACACTCAATCGGGATTTGCAATTCTAGTGAACGTCTTTAGGTGCAACATAGCTCTGTAGTGCTTTCTAGATGACTATCTCAACCAAATATTTACATATTAAAGGCTCTCTCGAGGCAACGTAACGATCGCACTAACCTAAGCCGGCGTATTTGATCGTATATCTCTTACTCCTCATCCTGATCAGGCAGTCTGTAGTACCACGCAACCCTCTGGAGCCCAGCCCCAACATCTTGATGGAGGTTCCAAGCCGAGCAGTCGTTGTAAAACTTGAAGGTAAACTCATAAGGACCAAGGCGAGCCGGGATCGTAGACGTCAGGAACGTTCCAGTTTGCACGCCCTCGGGACCCTCTGGGCCCTTTTCATCCGTCACATTGGATAAACGGAACGGTCCAGCACCGGCGACGCTGTACTTGCCAATCTTGGCCCACTCCGAGTCAGGAGAGGAGCTTGGGTTGCTCTGGTCCAGCCCCTGGGGCCGAAGGTCGGGACGAGTTGTGTCGTTGGCGGTAACTAGTAACGCGGTGTATCCGTTGGGGGTGAACAGAGACATGCCAGAGGGGACGGGGTAGGCCCAGTCCTGAGTGATGATGTCGCCGGAAGTGGTGTTGCTGTGACTCATGTGAGCAAAGATTGATTTTGACAAAGGGATCTCCGGATGGCAGATGGGACTTACACCAACGTCGAGTTGATGAATCCCCATGCTCCGACGAAACATTTCATCGCCGTCTTGACGGATGACTTTTTACAACCTTTCCCCATGATCGCAGATTGAATGATAGGATGAAGAAAAGATGGAAGACTTGGGCGAGAATGCGAAAAAAAAGTAACCTTAGACGAAGGGTGGCTATCAAGACTTAAATGTCATTTCACATCTCAATGGGTCCGAAACGTACACGTAGTAGAGCAAAATTGTCTCGTGGCAACTATGATCGTCACACCACTGTCTAGCTCTTCAGCTTTTCTATAGCTCAACGTCCTTGCCCTGTCATAGCTAAGAACCCAGCATGAAGGTGAGCACCCTTCAAGAGCTAGAATTATAGCCTTCATGCCGCGATCCCTCATTTCGATTGTCGTCTCCTTGCGATGGTAGGGCTTTGAGTGCCGGTTTAATATTTGAGGACATAAGCTCTAGGAAGGATTACAGGCTATTCTCTAAATGGATAAACTCCGAAAGCAGGGCGTTGCGTGCACAGATTCAAGACCCATTAATAGATGCTAGTGAATTAGCCAAAAGCTGAATCGCCATTGATCAGCCCGAAGCCGTTTGTTAGTGGCTTTTCCCCTCAATATTAGATCGATGAAGCTGGGCGCTGAATCAAGATGTGCTTATAGTGTTAATTCTCCCGCCACATTGGATATGAGGCATCGTTACCTGTCATCTAGAGGCTTCCCACAGATTTCAGAATAGCACTTGTTGCAGGATAGACCAGAAGCGATTATCATTTTCGATGCGCAGCTCGCTGACGGCTTTGCCCTGAACTTGTCCTGCCCTTCGTCATGTCGGGCTCCCTGTACATATGTATGGGCGCATTTAGGAGCAGAGCGTTGATGCTTTCTTAGTTGTCAGTGGAATTTGACATGCCCATAACCAGCGTCTTCACAGATGAATTGACAGCTGTTACTGTGAAGCTCTTTGCTCTGTGCAGAAGCTCATTGTATGTAGTTTATATACGAGGAGTTGTATTCTAAGACTGGCAGGATGTGAACATGTCAAGGAACCTGTCCTAAATGTTATGCTGCTCTTGCTGCTAACATTTACATGAGACTGGGGATGGAAGTATTGCCTTCTGGTTACGCCGTGACCGTCACGGACTCATGTTCAAATTTTGGACTGACAATTGGAAGCAAAACATAGGCATGACAGGACAGTTCCAGCTTTGGGAATGAGCCTAGCTAAAGAAATACAGTCTGAAGTTCAGCTAGGCCGAACTTGAAGTTGTTCCCGTGTTCAAGCTGCAACCGAAGTGAAGGTACTACATCCTAACCAACCTAGCTGAGATGCTATTACTGCAAACTGCAAGATATACCCGGATATGTATGGAAAATTGTTGACGGCGGTTTCCAACTGCTCAATATAGACAAGAGGCAGCTGTGATACATGTCTATTGAGACTGCAAGTGGAGTAGAGCAGTGCTGCTCTGACAAGATTGAGCGATGCGGGAGTGGGAAACTCTATTGGAAGTAACGACCGGTGTGCAAATCAAACCAATACAATGCAATGGGACGCTAACTACACCCAGTCCATCTCTTGACAGAAGCAAAGAAGTCTGCGTTGGTCAATTCGACTGCGGTGGTTGATCGTTTATAAGTTTCCTAAGGACAACTGTTTGTCACATACGACCATACCCACTGGAAAACTCGGGATCCCGTCCGCTCTCCCATAGATAAGCCAGTGAGGGCCGGATTAGTAGTTGGGTCGGTGACGACCAGCGAATACCTGGTGTTGTATGTTTTTTTTTTCAATTTTTCTTCGATTTCTTTTGTCCTTGATGGTGTGGAGCGGAGTGGGTTGTGAACAACTGACCCAGCAACCAAGCATCCAAGCTCTGTCCACACCAGGCTGTCTGTGTGTGTAATGTGTGGCCCATTTTCTCGGCTACAAGCGTAGTCAGCTGGGATCTGTCAATTCATTGGTTTAAGAGCTTCAGGCATGGCATCCAAAGCCTTGAAGTATTGACACAGCTCTCTTCTAGACCTAATGCAGTCACCTATGCTTGAAGTGATGTCAGATAGTTACAACTTGACTTCTAGCCTACGCCTGCTACGATGACAACACACCCATTACTGTTGAACTGCTGTTTTAAACGCAGCTGAAGGGCAGCCATGTGCGGATTTTACCTCTAAACATTTTGCTGCCATCTCTCATTTGGCTTTTCATATGGAACCCCTTCTTTAATTACACCTTTATCTAGACTTCAAACAATACAAACACATTTCCAAGCCTATTCCTATGCGCATACCTACAACACCTCATAAGCCCCTTTGATCTCTGACAATCCTACCCTGGGATGAATAGCGTCTTGCTAACTGTAATGCTCCCCCATTAGAACAACAGACAGCCGACTCAGTCTTGGTCAGCCTACAAGATTGCTTACGTCGTCATCCAGCACCCGTAGATCGGCTATGCTAATTCAAAAGCCATGTCGTCAAGTCCACTGTCCGTTACGGAGATTAAGACAACATCCTTGCCGGCTTCTTCAGCCATCCGCTGCGCAACCTTGCCAAAGGGGCAGTTCATCAATCCGCTCCAGACCGAGCTACTATCTGTGATCCTGAAATCTTCAGTGTTACTTAAACCAAGCCTCGCTCTTGCGGATGCAATTGCGTCCTTGGTGGGTTCGTTGACAATCCATGAGAACTCGACGGAAACTAGTTCACCAGGGCTCAGTCCGTCGTCCTCCCAAAGGGCCATCAAGATTTGGTTGAGATAAAGTCGGTTTGGGGTCGTGTCATGGGCGTTCCACGCCCCCTTGGCTGTTATCTTGTAGTCAAACGGGTCAATCATAACTCGAACGACAGCCTGTCTGCCGTTTTTGTAACCGTTTGTGAAAACCGACTTTGCCAGGGCAGAATCCCGGATAGTGTAGGCGTTGTTTCCCTAGAGTCGTATTAAAGACAAGCAGGCTGAGAACCGAAAGCCCTTTCTTACAGCAATCTATGTAGGACCATATTAGCCTTCGGTTCCAAAAAGCAAGAGCATGAGAATAAGCATCTAGGGTAGGGTGAACGAACTGCAGAAAACGCACAGCCTACGTTCAGGCCAAGTCCGAGAAACAGGCTTGTAATAATGGAGATCTTCATTGTAGGTGTTCGATGAAACGAAAAAGGCAGATGACGCTGAAAGTGGGAGTGAGGAGCTCATCAATCCTTTGGATTCGGGATTGGGGTTTTATACTATGTGGAAGCACAGCTTAGGTACGTGTAGCTTGTCTCTCTTACCAGCCGGATGAGCAAAATGTTTGATTACGCGAGTGTTGCATAGCATTGTGAGATTTCTAAAGTTAGGGATATGAATATTAGACGAACTGTTGATAAATCTCCGTAAATAGACCTAGTAAAAGGGAAACCAAGATAGTGTTCTTTTTTACCCTTTGTAGCTGCGTCTTGAACTCAATTTGATTAAAATGCATCTTTTTACCAGTTTCGGAAGTGGGGATCCACCCTAACTTGCTCCAAAAGTGGGGTTTAGAAACTATGTTCGACCTTAGAGGAGAATTCTAATACTACGCGTGTTTATATAGTAAATTAGGGAACAGTGTGGGACTGGTATCGCAGTTTCTGGCTGCCTCTTGATCAGTAAACTGGATTCCTCGAAAAACCAAAAAACTGATAAAGATCGGTGCACTTCCCAGAGCAGCTTTCGTCCTGCATTACATTCAAAGCCATTTTCACTTACTATTTATTTGTCTCTACAAGTGGCTTGAAAACATGGTGCTCAAAGCTCTACACCTCCTCACGGGCGGCCTACTTCTCGCCAGCCCCGTTGTGTCTTTATTGCCCCGTGGAGACGATTCTCGTGGACAAAATTGGATCGGCCATGGCAAGATAGTTAGTTGTCTTTACTCAGGACGCATCCATGGCGACTGGGTCTTTGAGCGCACCCTTGTCGGGTGGGACTCTCTCCCAGAGGTAGCCCGGCAGGCGTTGACCAACGTTACGTATGAGAAGACACAGGTGCACTAGTACAGACAAGCATAAGCATTTTCGCGCTGCTGTTGATTGTCCGAATTCTTCCGTGACTGGCAGTCTAGATGTTGAACAAACAGTACAGGTTCTAATAACTTGAGGCTGACGGACGGACTAGTCAAGTGACTGAAAATGGAGCAACTGGAAACCCGGATCCTCGACCCCAACACACGAATTACAAAGTGTACTGGTACAGAGGGCTTTTCTCGCCCATGCTGTCCAGCTGTTCCTGGGAGTATTGTTGGCGAATCTCGGCCTCGGAGAGTTGTGCTTTCTTTTTGTTCAAACTCCACAGAAAGAATTCCAACGCAAAGGCTGACATAAGTCCCAAGCAAATGATGCCTAGTGATGTTCCGTACCCAGTAGGATACTGCGGGCCCTCCTTGTCCAAGAAAATGTTTGTTCCAATGAGACCTAAGAAATGAGCAAGAGTTAGTATTCTTATGCTGTGTCCCGGGGAGAAAATGTACGTACTCCCCAAGTTGCCGGCCGCTAAAAGCCACGCAATTCCGATAGACCGCTTCCATGAAGGAGCCAAATTGTTGCCTATCCATGCAGTGATGCCCGGGAGGAGTGGGTATATGCCGATCTGAGCCAACACGACGCCGACATACATGGCTGGTACGTTATTAGCTACATCAGCAGAGTAATGGAACAGAATACCAAGAGCTATCGCGAGTACAGCCATGGGCCCGGCTATGAACGGCATACGCCAGGTAAACTTGTCTGACATTCTGCCAGTAATCCATGCCGCCACACCACCGCAGAAATACGGTGGGATGGTAAGCAGCTGGGCCGTCGCTGTGGGGAATCCCAATTGCTTGATGATCTGCGGCATGGTGAACTTGAACGCGGCGTTCGGCACGGAATTGGCCCACGCAAGCAAGATTCCCAGGCCGATCTTCCAATCCGTCATGGTTTGGAAAAGCAAACGCCAAGAAAGCTTGTCGCCTTCCTGGGTTTGGGAGCGAACACCCGACAAGCGGAGACGCAAGTCGATAAAGCGCTTCTCGTCATCGCTGAGCCATTTGGCCTTTTCCGGAGTATCCAGTATCAATAACGGCATCGTAAGCCCTGCTGCAATGGTCACGGCTCCTTCTATTAAGAAGATCCACCTCCAGCCCTCTATACCACGAACGCCATCCATACGAGCGATTCCGAAAGCCAAAAGGCCGCTCAAAGCGCCCGAGAAGGCTGATGCTGTGTAAAAAATGGCAAGGCGCTGTTGGAGCTCGTGTCGCGGGTACCAGGTGGTAACAATGTAAACGGCGCCTGGGAAAAAGCCGGCCTATGCAATAGAGATCCTTGATTAGCACAGTTCAGGCTTGGGGGTAGACCAGTTGATCCTTTCCGATGGGTTACCTCGCATAGTCCAAGAAACACTCTACAAATGGCCATGCCTTGGAAGTTTTTGACCACTCCCATAAGTGTCATAACAGTACCCCATGAGAGAACCAAGAAAGACAGCCATAGGCTAGGCCGAACCTTCTTGAGCACGATATTCGAGGGAATCTCTGAAAGATCCGACAGTCAGTTCTCTGTGCTTCCAGACATCAAACATTCGGATGGGGGTGTAGAGTATTACCAAAGATGATATAAGGGACGAAAAAGATTGTGCTGGCGATGTTGTACTGGTTTCCTGTGAGACCGAGGTCTTTATCCATGCCCTCAATTTTCGCATTGCCGATGTTTCCTCTGTCAATGTGGGCCAACAGGTAAAGAAGGCCCATAATGGGAATCAGCCTGTAATCAATCTACACATTATCAAACACAATCATTAGCATTCGTTATGCAAAATCAGACGGAGCTTTTTGTTTGCGATCCCCTGCATCCGAGAGAGTTTCTCACCTTTCTGACCACTGCACGACCAGCCTTTCCTTCGTATCTTTGCATGAACTCTCCATCATCAGAGGAAAGGGACGAATAGGGGCCTGGAACCCCAGTCTCCTCAAGGTATTTGGCCTCCGGCTTCGACATTTCCATTTCCTCTTCCTGAGCCGAGATTGTCTGGTCAGTCGAACTGAGCGGCGTAGATATTAAGGCGTTACGCAGTCAAGAGAAAACAAGCGTATGGACCGATCTTTGGATTTTTCAGTTCAAGAGGTGTCGGTTCTTTATGGGTTTAGGCAACTGAAACCGGACAGGATCCGATGTTTACGAAGCTTACCTCGTAAAAATTGAACATGTAGGGATTTGGAACAGGCTAACTATGTAGAGAGAGTCCCAGTTCGCTCCGGGGTAACGGCCTTTACATCTCTATCTCCGCACTCCCCCCCGCATTTTCTCTACACATCAAGCTTTTCAACTACCTGTAGAGGGTCACAATCAGTTCGAATGTGGGGTAAAGTATCCCCTCAGCCAGGGATGTTGCATCTTGGGCATACTTGATGTTCTGATGGTCGGGGCCTCTCCGTCTGGCGGACTGACTCCGGTGCATCTACTCAGTATTCCGGACTGGCGCTATCGGACACACTCCAGGCCTATACCGTCGGCCTCGTTCACATCCAACGATTCATTGGTAATTCTGTGTAATATCAGAGGCCGTGTTAACCGTGACGACTGAGACTATTGCCTAGCATTGTGTGACTTGAGCCCAATCATGTTTCTCACACGATCGGAGCCTCCCCGTCGAGCGGACTGACTCCGGTCCAACTGCTGCGTATGATGGACCGACGCTATCGGACACACTCCAGGCCCACACCGCCCATACCAAACAATCAATCGTCAATTCGTCACTACCTCGTCCAGGTTGAAGTCAAAAGCGTCGATGGAGAAGCTTGACCAAGGTTTTGTAATCACTGCTCAGGTCTTGCTACAAAAGATTTCCACGAGAGGGTAGTATTGCTGCATTACCTACCTACATTTCTTCTTGTTCTAAATCCTGCTCTCAGATGCTCTTTCTCCTCATTCATCACAATGGTACCAGATAAGTATCCGAGCTTTGAGGAACTACCTCTTGACAAAACAGGGCCACACGGCAACGCGTGGGGTCTTTGGGGTCCAGACGACCAGCTTGGCACTCTCAATCTCCTTACGGATGATGTCGTCGCACGTGCAGCCAAGGAAAACATCATCAATGGTCAAAGGGTATCACTCAAGTAAGTATAGCTGTCCATTGCTTACTACGCAGTTGGACTTCCTAGTTCTGGTATTTGATCTAGAAGGAGCGTGTAAGACCAATTCTCTTGAACCTCTACTGATACTTGTTGCGAGAAAGCTGGTCCATGACCGGTGCCTCATACCCAAAGTTTGCACGCAAATTGCTTGAATTGCATACGATCAACAAGGCGCCTCTCAAGCATGCTCATGACGATGAGGTAAGCAGAAATGCGAGTCTGAAAACTGGGAGAGCGAAATCTGACATGGTGAATCTCAGTGGAGCTTCAACTCCCAATGTAGCTCACAATGGGATGGATTTCGGCATTATGCATACCAGAATGAAGCCGTGAGTTCACTACCTTGATCAAGATTCCATCCAGCATAATACAGCAAAGTCCTTATGCATCGGTACAGCTGTATTACATGGGGCGCACTGCCAGGGACTTTTCTGAATCACCTATCCCGAACGGGATACAACGTAAGCGTCTTTGCGTCTAGTGCTCTCAACAAAGCTAAGACGATGGCAGATGTGTCAAGAAAAGGCATTGTTGGTCGTGCGATTTTCATCGACTGGTATGCCTGGGCTCAGAAACGCGGGCTTGATGTCGACGCATTCACGGCCTATGAAGTGCCATTCAGCTCGCTTATGGAGGCCTTGAATGAGCAAGGCCTCAGCAAAGATGTATTTCAGCCAGGCGACATCATCGTTATTCGATTTGGCTACCTATCGCAGTATGAATCGATGAGTCCCGAGAAGCGAGAAACGCTCAACAATCATTACAAGACGAACAAACCCGACAACATCGGCATCAAGCCATCACGGGAGCTCCTCGAATTCCTGTGGAACAACAAGATTGCGGCGATTTGCGGAGACAGCAGGTCGCTGGAGGTTTGGCCTTGTAAAGACACAGAGTGGCGCCCAACTATGCTGCTCAAGCGGAATCTCTTCACCGAACTGCTCACCCGGTTGTTGCTGCTTTTAACCCTTCGAGTGATGCCGAAGGTGAGTGGTGGGTGAGCAGCGGGTGAGCGGGTGCAGCCAAGCTTACAAGTGTTGGTTGGATGTCAATGCAGGTAAGCGCCTACAGTCTACGATAATCAGGAAACAGAAAACTGAACGTGTGATTGAAGGAGCGCCAAACCTTCTACAAAAGCGCACTGTTTCCCCTCATTTGACTTTCCTGCTCTTTCTCCAGATTTAGCCCCTCTTGGTCCCTCTCAGTCTGATTGAACTGTCGATTTCTACACGATAACGCCAAATCCGACCCGATATCATGGGGTTACTCCCTGAAGAACTGATTGCTCGGGCGGCGGCTGGGGGGTATGAACACGGTGCCTACGAAGAACGAGACAGCCAAGCGAACCTAGAGAAGTACGTCAGCAACACCACAGCCATGCATGCCACAGTTCTCAATCGCTATGCAATGTAAGTTCAACCTTAATATGCCGATTATTCATTCGCTTACCTGCTCTCAGCTGGCATTGGCAAAGGGCTGTTGGGATTGCAGAGAAGTTGAATGCAGCACCTCCTGATTTTACCACTACCCAAGCCTTCGTCTTGCGAAAGAACGCGCCTGCTCCCAATATGACCGAAGTCAAGGACTTTTTCCGCTTTTACATCGCTTCAAGTTGCGGGAGGATCGCAGAAAACGGTAGACCAACAGCGGAATCTATGGTCAGCCGGGCAGAGGCGTTCTATCGTGCATTTAAGCACGAGACTGGCACGGAGACTGATCCACAACAGCACACTGAAATTTATCGGGTATGTCCTTTCCTATAGTGTTTCTCGTCTTCTTACTAACGTTTGAGCAGTGGATGAGACGCGTCCTTACGGCAGAAGGTGTCTTGGAGGATAAAAAGAAGGAGAAACATAACCTCAATCGCATCGCGCTCGGCCGCCTTCTCCACGCCATTTGGAGTGACCTCACGGTCCCCCACGAGCGAGTCAGAATACAACTGCACCTCCTTTTCATGCTGTACGTGACGACAGGGGCAAGAATCGGCGCACTATTCGCCGGCAACGTTACGTACAAGGTACTTATCATTCGGTTGACATCGTCTGGCCGGCACTGACAGAACAAGGATATCGAAATCGTTCAAACGCGACGGGAGGGCGGCGGCTACCGCTTTTTCTGGAGGTTTGACCAAAGATTTGTAAAGAACAATCGCAACCCTGAGAATGACACGTAAGTTAGACGGCTTCTCTGTTTGTTTTTGTTGTACTCATTCAATGAACAGGTTTGGGAGCTCAGCCCGAGACCACGATGTCCTGCTGTACTGCGCTACCGCCCTGCTGCTGTCTTTGGCCTTTGCAGACGACGCCATGTTCGGCTTTGACAGTCTAGAAAGTCTCTACGAGTTAGAGATTCCAGAGGGCGACAATGAGATTATTCTTCGCTGGAACGAGGATGTTCTCGATCTTCCAATTGTGCGGGGCATTGCCCGAGACGGAACTGTCACAAGTAAACAGCTCACCGAGAGTTCGTTCCGCCAGTCCTTTAACAAGGCACTGAAATTAGCGGGCTACGTCGGGGTGTCCCCATCGATTCATCAAATCCGACGCTATCTTGGGAAGCAAGTCGACGGTAGGACAGCCCATTATTTCTTGCAGTAATGTGTAGTTAACCTATTCCTAGAACGATATACTGAGGTCGAGAGATCCCAGCATCTTACGCAGTCAGACCGAAACATCTTTGGAGCTAGCTATGTTGCAAATTGCTCTTCCGTGGACGGCCTAGGCGCTTTCTTAGGCGAGAAATCGGACCATACGGCTGTCAACTTTTTCCAAGGACTCGAAAAGTTCCGCGAACAAGGTGCCCCAGTAGTGCTCCCCGCTGCTATAGAGAGAGCCTTGTGGCAGAAGAAAGAAGTTGTGGGACTGCAACGGCGCATCGACCTGTCAGAGGATTCTATAACCAGATCCAAACTTGTCGGCGCACTCCGCAATCTGCGACGCAAGTTGAAAGCCAAAGCTCTCGAATCATACCGCCAGCAGTGGGTACGGGAGCGACGGGACTGGAAGGTATTGACGAGGGGCAAAATCGCTCCCGAACTATCGACCGCCGAAGGCAATCAGCTTGTCAACTTTGTGCCTGAACTGGAGAGGGTCGAGAAACTGATGTTGTCGATGAGTCCCTTGAGCCCGGAAAGCATGCGGCAAGCTATGCAGGATCTCTACGTTCTCGCATCGAAGGGCTTTTCCATTCTCTATTATCCTGGAGAGGAGCCCGTCGCAGGAGAGTGCCGCTTTTGCGGCATTGAAATGTCTAGCATGTATGTTCCAACTTCCCCTATTATCGCACAAGGTTAACATCGTGATACAGCCACGAGAGATCTCGAAGCTCCCACGCTCATCGATGCTGCCGGGTACACTTGGCCAACGAACGACAAGTGTTACAGACTGATCTTCATTTCTGTTACATGTGCGCCGAGTGGTTCGTGAAAGGGGAGCAATGGAGCGACCACTGCAAGTCACATCTTGATCCTCTGCCAAAAATCTGCGGGTCTGTCGAGCTACGACGGACACTTGTTCGTCCCGCACACTGTCCGTGGTGTCTCGCTAGCCAAAACAATGATCCAGCGAAGCGGATGCGGCACTGGAAGCGAGACGCTGACGTTATCCGGCATATCAAGGCCGACGAGCTACGAAACACCTATCCAGCATCCTGTCCACTCTGCTCGGAGATCCTTCTTGATGAAGAGGCAGTCGACTGTCACTTACACGATGCCCATCTCCTGAAGATCCCCTCCAAAACAAGAAAGAGGAAGAGAACTGATGAGGGCAATCTTGCTCCGGACCTTGGTCATTTGCATCCTCGACAAGGGCCTCTGGAATCTGGAGCAAGTTTGTTTGTCCACGAATACGAAGTTCGTGGAGAAAAGAACGAGGCATTGCCATGTTATACGCTTTCAGATGAACAGAGCGATATCTGGGGTCATACAGGCGATGCGGATATTGGTTTACTTCCGTCAGACCCAACAGTAAATCCGACCTTGGACGAGTTCATGGGCTCCTGTATTGAGTTCCCTCTGTCGCCTCAGCCACCATCTAACCTCAGTTCTGAGTACATGGTCGATGAGGACGGTCCAGTTTTTGGAACAGCAGACCCAGTCCATTCATTTGGGCTTTCCGATCGCGGCCTGGACGTAGACGCGCAGTCCATAGATGCCCGGCCACGAAAGATTAGGATCGTCCTTCGCTCAAAGGAAGCAGCTAACGGCAACAATGCTGATGAAACAACAGGCTACGGAGAAATGTTTCCGGACGATTTCAACAATGAAGAGAGTCTCTCCGATATGACTCTGTACGATGACCATGTGACTGGTTCGGAGTTCTCATCCGAAGCCTTTGGGTTAGTTTCAGGCTCAGACTCCAAGTTTCTATCCAGCAGAACACCGATTGATCTGACTGGTATGCCGACGAGATCGCCCCGAACTCACCATCATCAGAATTCTTTGCATTACGGCATAAATAGGGTCACAGAGCCCTGTCCGAAGGAGGACGACACGTTCACTGTTGATTGTATATTGGGTAGATGGGGGAGTACTCTGTTCTTCCTGAAGTGGGATGACGGAAGTCACAGTTGGGAACCGCGGGAGAATATTCTTGATGACCAGCTTGTTGAAAATTTTGAAGACAAGTATAAAGGATTCAGGGAAGGGGTAGATGTCTTGAAGACTCGGACACGGAACGGCAAGATGGAGTACATGCTGCACTGGACAGGCAGACCAGACCGGGAGGATTCATGGGTTGCGGAGAAGTACATGAGTCCAGAACTGGTATCTAGATACAGACCACCAGTGAAACAGAAGAGAAAGACTAAGAGGACTAGATAAATGGTGTGGGTGGTCTCTTTTTTCCACTAGCTGTAATGGACAAACTTTATCCCAAGGCATTAGTGCTGGCAAAGGAAGTCAGAACGACAGGCATTGCAACTTTGCTATTCATAATCATGCATATTTTGGATTGCAGTGGATATCTCCAGCCAAGATGGCGAGCCCAAACATGCGATTGCATACCTCGTTTGGTTCCGAGACAGCAACGGAAATTCTGCAACGAGAGGGATAGGCAGACGAAAGTGGGGACGGGCAGTGGTGGATCACGTCACCTTAGTACCGAGTCTTCGTACTTCGTACAGAGTCCTCCATCCGTCCAACCACCCAACCTTCCATCCATCCATCCATCCATCCATCCGTCCAACCACCCAACCTTCCATCCATCCATCCATCCATCCATCCATCCATCCATCCATCCATCCATCCAACCTTCCATCCATCCATCCATCCATCCAACCTTCCATCCATCCATCCATCCATCCATCCAACCATCCATCCATCCATCCATCCATCCATCTGACTATCCATCCATCTGACTATCCATCCATGACAACCCGCCTGGTGCTAAGCCCAGTTACATAGCCCGCCTTCTCGATCAGCCACATGTCAGCCATAGTGACACTTAAGCCACTCTTGAGCGAATGGACCCACTTTATTGAACCAGTCGAGCGCGAAGCAGGGGACCCCAGAAGATACGAGGAACGAGAGGTAGGTCGGCAAATTGACATAGCCCGCGCCGTATCTGACAGGTCGTCGCCCCGGGCGAACTCGGAGCCCGACCGCCAGCCCGAGTTGACGGCAGCCTCACAAAGTTGCCATCACGAACCCCAGCGGATACTCTTAGCGCGGTGCCTCCCTGGTTCCCGCGATCTACCGCTGCGTGATGGGTGAACTAGCTGTTGTGCGCTAATCAATAACCTTGAGTATCGCATATTTGTCCCGAGTCGCCGATCATTCGACCGAACGAGCCGCCAGTGACTCCATAGCAGTAGGAAGCCCTGATTGACTACAGAACCCTAAGGTCTACTGTGTACAAAGTCGATGGTGTCATAAACAATAGAGGGGATTCTAGAAACGAGCAGAGACTTCTCTATGGACATGCTTCAGAAAGAGTGATAAGAGAACTCCAACGCAGTTCGACTACTCTCACAGGCCAAGCTAATGTTATGGAATATGATGGAACCATCCATGCATGGCGAGGGCATTGCCGAAGCCTTATTACGGCTGTAGCCTGTGATAACCGCTTCCTCTTGACTAGGAGCAAAAGAACTAGATGGGAGATTCTAGTACTAGCTGTGACTGTGCTAGCTCTTGTAAAAAAACTTTCTCTCCTACCCTTCCTGTGTCACGCATTAGCAATAAGATATGTAGATAATGCTGAGAGTAGCATTAATGACTTAGTAGTTAGGAGAAGGACGGAGAGCCGTGTGATTTACAGCTAATAACTTTCTAACGCAAACTGCAAAAGCAATACACGGCCTGAGTAACAACCAACAGCTAATCTTGAGCCTTCCGCCACGTGACACGCCGCTCGGTACTCTGGAGGTAACCAAAATATGTTGTGAGATTTGTTCTTTATCCATGCGCCGTGCCGTGAGAGCACGTGATGCCGATCATCAGGTCCTTGACTTGGTTCCTGGGTTGTCTCCTCGAACAAGTTTTCCAAGCCGGTGTGGCCCTCGAGCGACTGCTGGCTTCGTGGATAGCCAGTTTGGTTCTTCTGCATAGAAGAGTTCTCTTGCTGCACTTCTTCTTGGACTGAATATAAGTGCTGATCCGTATACTTGAAGAGGACTGTCTTGAATACCGGTTATGTGGTATCTTAAGAAGCGCAATGCGAAACGCTTACAGCCCAGTCATGCTTCTGCTAGTCGAATCCGCTCCCGGTCGGCCTGATAGTAACAGTGCCCAGAGCCGCCGCCGCCGTGCTGCCGTCAAAGGGGCTCTGTTCTAAAGATTCCTGATCTCGGTGCCCGATAGCTTCGAGCAGGATTGCAATTGGCCAGGTCTTCGCAGTGCTTCAACCATTAGGACCACGAGTTAGCATCGAGTTGCATTGGAGCCATAGGACAGAGGTGTTAGGGACAATAACTTCTGTATGCCTATCTAAACATCCAAAGTACACTCTGTAGATCTAATCTAGGCCTGGCCCTCAGTTTAGACTTTTATCCTTTTAGCCGTCCGTCTACGCTTTGCCTTTTTTGATCGTCTTTGCATAACCTGGCCTGACGTCCTGAGCAAAACGCCATGGAAGATTTGTACATGCCGTCTGAACGCATTTTACGCGACTTCTATTCACTCTATGCTAGTTCATTATGTACATAGCAGACCGAGATGCTGATTGGAAAGATGCCGTGGTTAGTGATGGGGCATCTACACATTGACAGTTTCTGTGAAAGATCTTCAGTATGGTCAGCAGTGGCATAATGAATGGGGATAAATGTGGTTGTATTGCTTAGAGTGATCTGCTGGGCCTGCAGGAGATCTATATAAACGAGTGGTATCTATCCCTTGTAGGGCAATCCTGGCCCGACTATGCCGTTTGTCGAGTAATGAATGTATCGGGTCGGTTTTACTAAAGCGAGGGTATCCCAGGTTCTGTCATTCTGCTACAGAGCTACCACTGTATTTGACTGTCTCTTTTAGCACAAAACGTGATGTTGAGTTTGGTGAGAGGAAAAGAAGGCAGCAAAGCATGAAGAGAGGTCAAAGGACGGCGCGGCCGTCCGGTTGGGGTCGAGCACGGGGTCGGGTAGAGGCTGTTGTCGGTCAGATTGACCTCGAGTTACAAGGCGAGAAAGTGCTGCGGATAGTCACTGCTTACATCAGCGATGGCACTTGCCGCTTTGCCTAGCCCGCTTACTTGTACATGCCTTCAAGCGGACTTCATGGGCTTGCAATTAATACACATATTCCTATCCCATCGGGTGCTGCTTGACCCCATTTTCGCCAAGAGCGGGGTAGAGCCAATAAGGGGTTGTGAATCTATTAAGATAACCAATAGGGTTAAAATACCTCTATTGCCTATAGATTCTGAGTGTGCCAGAGGTACCAGCAACCTCTATCAATACATAATGGTACATTACAGTCTAAGCAGCCCTTCCGTGTTTTTTTCCGAGTGAGGTTATTCCCAGAGATCTCGCCTAGGGTCTGGCGGGCTCTTACTGCCCTTAGATTACTACAATAAGAGCAAGGCGAATTAACCTTCCTCGACCCCTTTCTATGTTGTTCCCATGGAATAGAGGTATTCCTTTTATCTATAGTCCGTCTAGGCCGTGACCTCTGCCGCCCTTGTGCTAATGGTCCGAACTGCTGAATAAGCTGGGCTGCAAGTAACTGCCGCCATTGGTGGTGTGATTTCACCTTCTGCCACCTAGGGCTGCCCCAGAGCTGCAGTAGGAAGCTATTCACAACTACCACTTCTAGTAGGAAATTCCAGGCAATTGACTGCCAGCCCCCTCGACGAATAGGGTGGCTGTATTGGTAATAGGACCTCATCTGGTCACTTACATCAACCCCATTCATCTTATGGTTGTATTCATCGATTGCCCTAGGGACTGGAAGGTCCTTGCGGACGTCTGGGCCAAAGACTTGTCGGGCAGCCTTCTTAGCAGCGGAATTCCCAGCTGGGCGGCGGCGGCTGCGGATAACTTCCTGGCCGTCCTGGAAGACAGTTGACAGGAAGAGCACAAGGGCATTATCCTTCCAGGTGAACTGGTTGACCTATTTGCTAGTTAGGTAAGTAGGCTGGCTAGACTAGGCAGGGTAGGACAGGGCTAGGCTGGCTGGCTGGCAGCTTACCTCTCCATCTAAAGTAGGGATACAGTGTATTTCGCCCCAGGGGATACCCCGTCCTTCAGTCTCTTTCTCAGCAACTAGGATCTCATCTATCCCACTATCCTTCCGGCAGGTACCAGAAGCTCCAACCTGTTGATTCCGTAGGGTACGAAAGAGCCGTATAGAGGCAAAGAGGTTGTCAAGAAAGACGTGGTAGGTTGCAGCTGGAAGTAGGGAGATAAGGGTAGTTACTACCTGCTGCGTTGGTGTCAATAGAGCCAGCTTTCCAGCAGCTGTCCCAGTCGACCGGGCTGCCCACCCGGGCTGAGCTGGGCTAGGCTGGGCGGGCTGGGCCTGGGGGACTAATGCGTATGGGCCCTTTCCATGGACGTGCCACAGCCACCGTACACAGTAGCCAGACTGGGCAAGGATCCAGATCTTATAGCCAGTTGGGATAGGTTTCGTTGGAATCGTTGTTGTCTCAAGAGATCGACCTGTAAATCGGACCATAGCCTCGTCAACTGTAAGGTCTGAACCAGGTATATAAAGGGAATCCCCAGTCTCTTGGATGTGGGATGACCACTGGTTAACCTTCCGGTATACATCTGGCATTTGATCTTGGGTCTGACCCCGGCCCCGACCCCGGCCCTGGCTGGGCTGGGCTGGCTGGCTGGGCTGGAATTCAGCAGTGTTAAATATCCGTAGTCGCTGGAGTAGTAGTTGTAAACGGTCCCGGGATATAAACCGCGTAAATAGGTGGATAGGATCCTCCTTTTGCTGCTGGGTCGACCAGTAGGTTGATAATCTAGATTCCCTATGAATTCCTATATATAATAGGATCCCTAGGAAGAGGTAGATCTCTTCTACTGAAGTCTTCCTCCACTTATACACTCTAGACGTTCTGGCCCTAGGGCCCTCCTTAGATAACGGCGCCGCATTCGTCCACTGGGCCCACTGCTCCACGAGGCCCTGCGGAACGTATTGGACGAATAGTTCTAGCGGGCTTGCAGGTAGCTGCCGTACCTCTTGGGCCCGGGCCGGCACGTTGAAGGGCCGGAAGGAGCCCGGAAGACCATGCTCGGCAGCTGGAGGTTCGTGGGGCCGGACTGTTGCTGCGTCACAGCGCTCTGGCGTACAGTCTGTATTACAGGCAGTAGTAAGGTCTTCCGGAAGGACCTCAACTACTATACAGCTGCGTATAGAAGTAACAGAAGCGTCAGAAGCATCAGAATCGCTAGAAGACATCACAGCATTAACCAAAATGGTGGTTTTAGTGGTGAAGGTAGGTCGGAAATCATAGGGGTACATGACGTACTGTCATGTATCCCTTTGAATGCGGAGTAAAAGTGGATAATTAGTGGGTATTTCCGGGCTTGGCGAAAATGGGGTCAAGCAGCACCCGATGGGATAAGCCATGTGTGGCCCGAGTGCGGGGGACCGATGTCCTCCCTAGGACACTAGCGTGACTAGTCTCAAGGTGTGGCAAAGGAGTCGGATTGCACTCTGGCCGGATTGAGAGTTCAATCTCTTCCGCTTCTCGTCCTCAAGACCGACCGGCAACATGGCAAGCAACTATTCCGAATACCAAAATCTTCCGCTCAGTATTTTCCATTAATAAGAACCTACTTGCAAAGACGTTCCCGAGCTCAAACCGTGTCGACGACATACCAAACTTGACCGACCATCCATCGCATTCGAATGCCAGTGGACAATCACCGGCAGCGACCGCTTCTCCCACGAACTGCCCAACCCCTCGAGCCGAATGCCACGGACCGCGATGATGGCAACTCAAATGGACGCAAGAGACGCCGGTCCTATGCCTCCAAAGCTTGCAACTTTTGCCGGGATAAGAAGATGGCCGTAAGCAAACAAACCGCTTACTTGATAAGCTTTCGCCCCCCGGCTCCCAACCGGCCAAAATTCTCTTAGGCTCAGCCTCGTGCACAGGGCAACACTGACAGTTAGCCTGTTACACAGTGCGACAGCCAACCAGAGTGCTCCCAATGCCTGCGTCGTGGGCTCAAGTGCGAGTACAGAGTAGTCACCGACACCATTTTGAAGGCCATTCCTGTCGGCTTCCAGCTCGTTGACAAGCAGCAGTCTCTGAGCAATGCCGACGCCGCTGACTTGCTCGAAATCCTGAAGAGGGTCCCCGAAGACGAGGCTCTGGAGGGTCTGCAGCTCCTGAGAACCGGCAACGATCCAGCCCTCATATCCTCTGCTTTGCGGAGTTACGATGCCGGCCTGTCGTTAGCTGCGCTTAACAGGGCAAGCTTACTACCCACCCAGTCCTCCTTGGAATTTGAGTTGATGATGAGGCACCCCGTTGCCTATCCTGCTTGGCCGCCGTTTCAGCCATCCAAACTCGATTTGGACTTCCTGTTGCTTCCGAGGGAGGTTGTCTGGAACAAGAGTCAAAGTGGCCCGACTGAGTACGTTGGCTCTCTGTTAAGTCCCTAAGCAGCGCAGGCAACGCAGCCCATCTTCTTTCCCCCTACAACCCTGAAATCCCTTGTGTGCCACCGTTTGTCCCTGGTTCCAAAAGCACAAGATCCCCGCTGACTTCCAACCCTGGTTTCAGAACCGCAAATTCGTTTTCGTCGTACGCTCATCGCCCCCGAGGGGATAGCTCGAACTCGACGGGCCGAGTCGGGCCACGAAATCCATCGACAGTATACGATAATCGGTTACTGAGTGTCGACATATCACAATGGACGGATGTGCCCATCACCAACGAACTCTCCCTTGCGGTCCTGCACCTCTATCTCGAGACCGACCATCCGATGATGCCGCTGATTGACGTCGATCTACTCCTGGACGGGCTGCTCGGTAAGAACGAATTCTGCTCTCGGATTCTCGTCAGCGGGCTATTAGCCTGGGCTTGTGTAAGTGGCCTTAATACTGACAGCGCCCCATTTGAGTTGCTTTATGTGTAGTCTTACCGCCATACAGCAGGGATACGCAGCCTTCGAGCCCGAGGCCACTGTCGTGGGCTACTCATTCTACGAAGAAGCAAAGGGACTGTGGAGGAGGAGCAAGGAGGCCCGAGTCGAAGACAGCATCTGTACTGTGGCAGCGATGCATTATTTGTTGATGACTTCAGTCTCCCTTGGGGCGGGGGCGCAATATGTCGAGTTCCTCGACGACCTCTTGGACATGTCCAAAAGGCTCGAACTCTTTAACGATGGCCCCTCTCACGACTCACGGCTCGATCTCGAGAATAGCGCAAACTATCGAAAGGCCAAGTCCCAGATTGCTTGGGTTTCATTCGCCTGTCTCACGTACGTAGGCATCGATTTGATGGAACGATTCTGGACTCGTTTCTTTTGCCCCTTGTCATCTTTTTCCGTTGTCATCTTGCCCTTTTGCTATTTCGTTCCCTTGCCCTCTTCTTTCGTTCCTTTCCGCAGAAGGGGATTTACCCTTTCCACTGCTGGTCTCCATCGCCCTCCAATTCAGTTGCCCGAAACTGCAGTTCTAGAATTCGTGCAATGCCTCTTGGGAACGAAGTACATAAGCTAATGATCCCGACAAAGCTTCTTCTCGACACAGCTCCATCAGCGCTTGATCGAGCACCCACCCAGCGGACCCTTGCCAGGCGACAGCATACATGCTGCGAGAGATGCCGACACCATATCCAAAGAAGACAAACGACGAATCTACAATGCAAGCTTGCTCAAGGAGCACTGTCGCCTCTCCCAGATAGTTCACGACGCGGTCAAAATAATGTACGGGCCGAAACAGACCCCTTGCGCCAAAGCTGTCTCTCTAGCCTTCGCCGAGGAGACGTACGGACGGCTTCTGATGTGGGCAGATAGCCTACCCCTAGAGCTGGCTCAGGGGGACCAGTGCACACATCACGCTGTGGTCCTGCAGTAATTAAGACCTAGCTACCGGTGGTTAACAACTGCTTTGGGGTGTTTGGCTAACGCAGATTGCAATCTCCAGCATCTACCACCACTCAGCTATCATCGACCTCTTCCGGCCCCTTCTTCAGCACAACGGCGCTCCTTGGCAGCGACTCTCTACCTTAGAGTCCGAAGAGTCCACCCCGGATGCTGTTTACGCGGCATCCGTGAAACAGTTGCAGAGAATCGTCCTCTTCTACCAGTACAACCACCCAGAGTCGGCATACTCCTTCTTCTGGCACTCGGCGCTGCTGTATCTCGCCAACGCAATGCTCACCGAGGCAAATATTCCTGGGCATGCGCCCGACTGGCAGTTCTACCTCCGCCTCTGCATTGCACGCTACCAGACACTGTACACCGGCTTCCGCCTGGCCAAGGGAATCACGCTGAGCCTACTGTCCATGGCCCTCGAGAAGGGCGCGATGGACATCCCGCAGACGAGAGCGATCAGGAGGGATCTCGAGCTGCGGGGAAAGCACCACCTGATCCCCGACCAGGTTCCTGTCTACTGGGTCGTGGATCTGGACCTGGCCGTGACGGATCCTTCCGCGGCGCAGGCGGAAAACCTGTTGCACAGGTTTTGGGAGCTCCACCTCCGTGAGACGAGCGAAACGAATGAGTCTTAAGACCCAACAGCTAAGGAGCGGCTTGTCATGTTTTGGGGGATTTCATGTTGATGTACACGAATATCAGCAATCCCTTTATGAATTCCCTGTCTAGTCCGGTGCGCGCACAGAATGCGGCAAAAATTCATCCTCCTCTCCAACCTTCAAGTCTGCTTCTTTAGAAGACATACCTCCTCCTGGATCACGTTGCGCCCGTAGTTTTCCCACAATGAAGACGACTTCCGACGTGTATCAGAACAAGTTCGGGTGCTTGTCTCCGACATGTCAAGACTTGACAATTCTCTGATGCACGAACCAAACCCCGGCCTCAGTTTGCAACTTATGGAACTTGAGCCGATCCGTCTGCCAGATGACATGCCAGATTCGGCATCGACGCATCTACCCAATTGAAACGCCGCCCCCGCCGAAAACAACGGTTGTCGCCAACGTTAGAAATTTGGGGAATATTTCCAACTACATACACAACGCTTTAACATGGTTGGCCTAGCGGGGAGGGTTCCGGACTGTCTCAGTCTCCCATTGGCTTACCAGACCTCCTGTTGTCGACTTCTCTACATCGCCCCATTCCCTCCCCCGAATTGACATGACCAGCCTCTGACGTTCGGTCAATACTAGGACATGCCCTGTAGGGATATGAGCAACTCTGGTTTTTGGCTGTACGGAATTTTCTTTCCAGTACGTTCTTTTTAGTTTTCTGCATCGGACTTCTCCAATGACCTGACAACCTGTCATTGTGTGGCACCTCGGCCCACAGTCTTTTGACAGTGACCGGTAGGGTAGGTGTTGCGTACATACGCCGGGTTCGAGCATTGTCTGTGAACATGTCATCAAGCTCCTGTAATCGTCATTCCAAATCTGCAACATCAAATAGTGTATCGAGTTGCCCTGTTGGATCACCAAACCATCTATTCGCTGAACAACCAAACGCGACATTACTGCACCCGGTTTCTGAAAGTACCGCTCAATGGAGAGCACAACTGACCCCTGAAGTTATCTACGAGAACGCTGCGCACAAGAAACGGGGGCAATGGTCAAAATATTGATCCAAAATGTCCGCATGTTCGATAGCGACAACATTCTTAAACCTGGCAATGTTGTCTTTACGCGATCCGCCGGAAATATTCAAAACTACATGGCTGACGACTCCGACGCCGAGACTTCCGACTTTGTCATTGACGGCCGAGGCTGCTCACTCATACCCGGTCTCATCGACGTCTATGCCAATATCAAAGGCGCCAACGCAGCCCTTGGCACGTATGCGAGCCAGGGTGTCACAACCATCCTCGACATGAGCAGCACCACCCAGCAATGTCAGGCCATGCGCGTCTACGCCGCCGGCAGAACGGGACTATCGACCTTCCTCACCAGCGGTACCGAAGCATCTCCTGCCCGAGGCTACCAGCCGCGGCTGTACGACAGCCCAGACGGCTACGTTATCCGGACGCGCGAGGATGGCATGGCCTTTGTCTCGTCAAGGTCCAGTGGCCCGGACCGCTCGGACTTCATCAGGGTCCCGGTCGACCCTGACTCGTTCGACGACGACATCCTCAAGACCCTCGCCGACGCTGCCCACGCCCACGGGAAGCTGATCATCGCCCGCACCGCTGGCAAGGCGTCCTATGAGCGCGCCCTGCTCGCCGGCTTCGACGTCTTTGCCCACGCGCCCCTGGACGCGCCCATTGACACCGCGCTGGCGCTCAAAATGGCGGCCAAGAACGTAATATTCGTGCCGACGCTCACCATGATGCGACGGCGCGCGTCGGCCATTGACTCCAACGCAAACAATACTACTGCCATCTCCTCCCCAGGCCCCGACAAGACCACGGCAAATCAGGGCCCTGTCGAGCACTCCCACACCGACTTCGTTCCCGGCAGCAGCTATGATAACGCGACGCAGAGCGTGCGCACACTCCACGACGCCGGCGTCACTATCTGCGCCGGCACGACGGCGAACCCGGTCCCGGGGTCCCGGATCCCTTTTGGCGAGAGCCTGCACGAGGAGCTGCGCCTGCTGGTCGAGGCCGGCATCCCCGTGCTCCATGTACTCCGCTCGGCGACCTGCGTGGCGGCCACGGCCTTCCGGCTCAGCGACCGCGGCATGGTCCGGGGTGGCCTCCGGGCCGACCTGGTGCTCATCGAGGGAAACCCGCTCGAGGACATTACCGCCACGAGGAAAATCAGGAAGATATGGATCCGCGGGGAGGAAATCGAGCCGTCCGCCGCGGCGGCTGAGATATGATGGACTGGATCGTATGGGTTGTCTTCTTCCAGGCGTCAAGGCGATTGAGATGAGGGAAGTGATTGGAACTTTACGGAAAAGATAACATTTAGGATCATACCCTTATCTCTTGTCAAACTTTGGAATGAATTGAAAGGCCCCCCCTTGGTATACTTGTCACTGTGATCAAGTCCCCATCCGTCGTACATTATACATACTCCTGCGGGCAAACCCCTTCCCATCGTCCCGTGTAAACCCAGTCATTTCCGTGGAAGCCATGATAATCGTTGCCATAAGCAACCGTTGCGAAACCTCCAAGCAAGAAACGGTCAAAGCATTACCCAGACGTGCGAAGTGCAGCATTATTCTCCGCCACTCCTCTTTCCTCTCCCCCAGCCCAAGCCCCATTTCCAGGTCACTTGTTGGCTGAAGCCTAGAAAATATTAGCAATGGTCTTGCCGAACCTCACGTTGTGACGGCCGTCCGACATCCTGCCCTCGGCGCCGTTGAAACCCCCACACCGCGCAACATGACCATGGGCGGGCCTCCGTGCGCCTCCAGGTTTGCCTCCTGCCTACCGTACGCCGGGACGCGGATCCTAGCTGCCCTCGCCCTCTCCTCGATGCCCTCGAGCAGTTCCCCCGCGCGGCCCGAGACGCCCGCACACGCCATGTCGTTGAGGACGCAGCAGGCCATGCCGACGATGTCATGGACCACGGGCGTCGAGGCGTTGGTCTCGAGAGACGGAAGAAGGGCATGCGCGACGAAGGAGCAGTACTCGGCCGCCAAATACTCGTGCTTGATGGTGTAGATGCTGCGGTATATCCAGAAGCTCGTCATCATGGAGCTCGCGTGGAGGACCAGGAGGGAGGCGGCGTTGCGGCCGTCAAATAGGTCGGTGCCGGCGTGGCTCGTGTAGCTGTGGAGAAGCCTCAGGGCGACGAAATCGTATGTTGCTCTGGTGGGGAAAGCTGTCAGCTGGAAGCTTCCGGAGAGGGTTTCCTTTCTTTCTTTCTTTCTTGCTTTCTTGCTTTCGGTATCGGAGAGAAGAGATGTAACATGACTTGCTGGAGCAGTAAAACAGATGGCGAGACGCTGTTGCTCGTCATAAGATGGCTGGGAAGTGACAGCTTCCAGCAAAGGAGCTTGTTGTACAACGCCGTACACTGTCTGCTATCCAGAAGCGAGGCCTGTTCATTCATCGAGAACCCAGACATGAACTGGTTAGAAATCTCGCAGAGGGAGCATTTGGCACTGAAAAGCTGCAACTGATGTGAAGTTTGGCTATCCAGGCTGTCATTGGAGGTGGAGCGGAAAGAGGCTGGCGAGCAGAGCCCTTGCTGAGCTTCCACGTCTTCGAACACCTTCATAATTTGAGGCCTCGGAACCAACATGTCTGGAGAGAACAATGCCGCCATTTCTCTGTGTGAGGTGGGCGCCTGATTAGTTGCAATGTGCATGCACTAGGGGGCAGTGGGCGGTAGGGAGTACGTACGCAAAGAAGCAATAGAACCCCCATGTCATGTGAGAGACCGCCTTCCAGATCTTGACGTTCTGAGCCTCACTCGTTCCGGAAACCCTGAAGGTCATGGGGCCACCGGTCTCAAGACCAAGTTTCGACCAGGTGCGCTGGACCACGCCCCCGAGGCTGGCGGCCTGCGTGGGGGATGCTCGAGCGCCCTTATTATTGGCGAAGAGCCAGAGAATGGCCGCGCCCTGCAGCAGCGTTAACGAGCTCGAATCCGAACGTCTCTCGGACTCGAGCAAGTCAAAAGCACAGCGGGCAAACTCGTGGCCGAGCGCGACGAAATCCCCCGAGTGTGGGTTGAAACTCTTGCGTGTTGCATGTAGCTGCGGTCGTGTAAACGCAAACCCGTTAGCGAAAGGGGCCCCAACAGTATGATTCAACACGCGGATTGGATTTCTAGCCACGAACAGAAGCCACGGCAAGAATTGCGTTGACGAGAAAGGGCGAACAGAAGCTTCGGGGCTGACCCGTTGAGAGGTCCGGTAAGGTGGCGCTTAGATCGGCAATGAAGAGCTCTTGGTCGGCGAGGTGGGATAGGGTGCTGTCCCACATCCAAAACATATCAAGAAGATGGGTCAACAGTTTGTTGTCCCGAGAAACGGTGGTCCAGCGCGAAACTGGAAGGACATGATCCGGCTCGGAGTTGCCGGCTGACGTGTCTCTTTTGGAGCTATCATGACTAAAGTGACGATCAGTCAGCAGATTTCAAGGGTTATTTCCATGAACCCTACGTCTGGAACATACGTTGACAGTGGCTGAGTTGTTGACTCGGAAGTCGAGTCCCCCGGCCCTGGGGGTGAGGAGAAATCCGCCGAGACTCCTACGAGCGACAAGCCATCACGTTAGCGACTGCTCGACTGCCGCATTTCCTGTTTGACGTGTCTTGGACTTGCTGGAAAACTCACGTCTTTTTTCGTGAGACTTGGGAAGCAAGAGACTAGCGTCGGCTATCGATTGGACCGCCTCGTCAAGGTGCTCTGAGTGTTGTAGCTGCTTCAAAATGTCGTGAGAGGCGCCGTCCCGACTCGCCCGGAGCAATTCTAACACCCGTTGACTGTTCTCATGGGCCCTGGACACGTAGTCGAGTTTCTGCTTCTGGGCTTGCCTCTGCGAGAGGCCCTCTGGGACGAGGTAAACGCATGGCGAATTTGACGTCATGCAGGTATAGCAGCTCGGTCGAACGCCATCACACTGTCATGAGTTTTAGCCGGGCTTTGATGTTGCTTGACTGTATCTGTAACAACAACAACAACAACAACAACAACAACAGTAACGCAGCGAAACTTAGGAAGAGATACTGCTGCTGACCTTGACCTTTCTCTTCCGGCAGCCTATGTGTTGTTGTATCAGAGGTCAAGCTTATTAAGTTCGGCAGGGGCTAGCGTACCGTTACATGCGGCTGAGACGTGTGATCTCTTCCTCATTGGTGGTCTTGTGACAACGGGCGCTGTCGGCGGCGGGCCGTTGGCAGCGGCGACGAGCGGCAACAGCGGCCTGAACTTTACTGTATTTGACATGATTCAACCTCGTCCGTCCGAAGTGGTCGTGAACAGTAGAGTATTTCCTGCAGTACACAGAGCGAGGATTGGGAAGAAAGCGGGATGATTGATTGGGTGATTGTATAAGATGCTGAATTGGGCAATGCAGGTATAGAGCGGTCTTTTTTGGGCAAGAAGAGAGGTATAGTATAGAGTGACTGAGCGACTCAGAAAGCTCTTAGAAAATCATCGCCTCCTGTCAGGTCCAATAACCCACGTGAGTGATAGGTCTCAATCGTGAGATGGCGAGTAGGTGAGACAAAGAAGCCGGGAGATTGAAGAAAGACTGATAAGGACAACGAAAAGTGTCCTTCCTATTGAAACTTGGCCGTTGTGCCGCATCTGGACAGGCAAAGCCGTGTTTTTGTGACATTACTGTCATGGGATAAGTCTCTGTCGGTCTATGTTGTAGCATGTGCAGCGGAGAAGCCCGCCGCCGAGATAGAGAGTGAGAGTGAGGTCTTACGGCGAAGCCAATCAATCTCGCTTGCGGTCCGGAGGAGGCGCCGATGGTCAAAGCAGTCACTTTGCCGAACCAAACATGACGGAACCCTGATGTTAGGATTCGGTCACTCGATGATTAAGCACAGACAGGGGTTGCGCTTTCCGGGAAAAGGGGTTAGACGCTTCCCCTACCTGCGTTTGCCAGGAAAACACGTCCGTCCCTCCATCTCTTTTATTTTGTTGCATGTAGTCATCTGTATCTTCATTTAGAATTCAGCTATAATATAAATTGAAGATTTGCGTTTCTTTTGATAGGAAGTTAGCAGGGTCGACAAGATGGTTTGTAACACTCACAGACAGAAATACAGATTCGGTAAAAGTGGAGTGAGGTCAAAATCGATTACTGAGCGACGTTGAGACAATTTCGGAGCCTCTAAGTCATTTCATACATGCATTCAACGATATAAATTGCTGAAAGCGGCGTCATCTCCTGGTTATTGCGATTTGATCCTCGTGAACCACCGAATCTGGTGTTTCAACTACCGCGAAAAGAATATGCAGTAGACGCAGCTTTCATCATCAGACATCAGCCGCGGGTTTTAGTGTAGATCCAAGATTTCAGGAGCATGATATACATCACCCCAGCTGCCAAGCGTATCTCATGCTCGGCAGTAGTCTCGTATGACAGCCACAACCCGTGCTCTGTCTCGTCCAGAAAAGAAAACCTCCGCATGGTCCTTTTCCGGCAACCAGATAATGTTAATGCCTGAATGGGACGAACGATGATTGAAGGACTGCACGCCTTGGACAGGCCCATTTGGTGGCTCGACATGATTGTGCCGACCTTGCTCGCCTCGCAACCGTGCGGGACACTCTGTCCAGTCTCCACCAGCCAGATACCTGGCGACAGCACGCGTATTGACGATCAGATCCAGCTCAGCCAAGCACACAGTAATCCGCCTTTCTTTGATCCGCTCATCGCTCGCAGAGTCTGACACTTCGCCGTACCCAGTTAGCTCGTCGGCCCAGATGGCATTCTCCCTCCAAAAGAAGTATCTGCCAAGACAATGCGCAACTCCGGGATCTGTGGCCGCGAAATACCACATCACCCACTCGTTGACAGTCTTTGGTCGGCGTCTCGTGAAATTATAGGCAACATCAGGAAGGTGCAGCATTATGCTCACCGGGTCAACAAGCACTGCACGGGGGATTCTCGCTTGTATCTCCGGGCATCGCATGGCGTGAGTCGATAATATAGAACCGTACGAGTGAGATACGAGTGTAAACTCTGACCACGCATGTCGATCCAGTATCGCTTTGAATTGTCGAAGGAAAGCCTCTTTACCAAGCGGCGGCCCAGTCAACCGGAAGCAAACAGGCAGAATCTCCAAGGCAATCACACCAGTCTGACCGTTACTGTTTCCTCCAGCAACCTCTGTGAGGAATCGGATGTAAGGCCCTAGGCCAACGCCTATACCATGAAAAAATACCACAGGAAGGCCAGTGGAACGATGAGGACGATGCCAATAACTCAAACTTCCTGCCGTTGAACGACGCTTGGCAAAAACTTGTTGTATCCGCGGAGGGAAGACCGGCTTTGCTTGAGACTGGGCGTAGTACTCGAATCCCCGGAGGAGAAATATGACGTGTGTTACGTGGTCCAGAAGGGCCACAAAAGCATACCACCAGACGGTGCGATATTTTTGGTCGACAGAATCGACCGTGAGTCGTAGACACTTGGCCGGGCCGCGACCAGGTTCGAAAGGTTTGCCGAGACCACACAGAGTTCAATACGCCCTGGCTAAGCTATAAGGAGCTCTTTTTTCTATTTCACATGCTCCCCTTATTGGGTGTCTACCCTGGTCTCAAATAAGGCCGTAGACAAGATCCATTTCCCTCTGTGTCATCTTTGATTACTCCTTCCAGTGTTTGCGGTTCTTCGTGTGGCTAGTGACAGGCAATCTTAGAGCCAACTCCTCCAAGTGTTCAGGTCCTTCTCTTTGGCAGCTGAAGCGAGCCCTGCTGTCGGTGGCACAAGAGTGCGTATAGGGCTTGTCGGTGGTTGGTATTGACTGTGTGATAGTGCGTCGCTCTCGTCTCGCCTCTGGTTGATCTGCATATCGAGTCGTCCCGTTGCCATGGCAAACTTCACTGTTTCTCTTACAACGTCCAAATATGACGACCCTCTGGAATTACGACTTGTCGAGGAGAAACGGGGCATAGAAGTTGAACCGCGTGAAGCGTATCACGCCATAAGTGTGACGCAAGGAGTCGTCCCCTTCTGAGGTGTTGCCTAGGTTCGATGTGAAGTCGCAAAAACGCTCCCAGGTGTGTCGCTCGGGACAAGGCATAGGCTCGTGTCTAAGGCGATGCGACAGTCGGGCTCGTGTCTGACGAGATGGTAGTAAGTGCGCAAGTAGCCCAACGGCTCTCATCGGACACGCGCTTCACGTTCACCACCAGCCGGCCTGCAGAGATAGTCACTCTAGAACCGGTGTGATTCGATGTGCCGGGGCAGTGGCTTGATGAAGGTGCGGGGGTCATTCCACACCAGGTGGAGTTTCGCATCGACATATTTACAGGTTGGTGAGTTAAGGTCTGATTTACAACATTGGAAAAGCTGCGTATTATGTGTTCAGGCTTCTCGCCAGGGTCGTCGGCGCAGATTAAGGCTAGCAGGTGCTGTGCCCTTGCGAGTTGTTTGGCATGTTTAACGAGATCCTTGCTTGTAATAGTCCGCGAGCCAGGGTCTCTGTTGGAAATAGGGCCAGATGCAAGCTGCGACCCCTTACCGTTGGCCAGGACTAAGTGAACTCCGCCAGGAGACTGCTGCCTTGCCTGATGTGTCCCCGAAAAAGGTACTAGGACTCACCAACGGCGTTTCGAAGCCCATCGAACCCTTGAGGACAGGTAGCCGGCCAATTGCGCAGGGCCTCCTCCTTCAAAAACGCCCTTCCTCTGGAGTGCTAGCATTCCCAGAGTCTAGTGACACTACTGCCCTCGCCTTGAAGCCGTTGAAATGCGTCACTGTTGCCGTGCCGATCTGTGTCTCGTTGATCGGACGCTCGGTCCCTAAGGAGCGTACACGTTGCCCTCTCGCACGCCCGGTACCCTGCCGGCCTCGAGGATACCTGCCCCTTCGACAAGATGCTACACCAGTACATTCGTTGCGGCTTTTTCGAGCGAGAATTACAGGTGTGTTTCGAGCCCTTCCACGTGTGGATTCTGCCGAGGGAAATCAATGTTAACCACCTCCTATACTCGCTGCAATATCGTCCGCCATGGCATCAGTTGACCGGCTTCGTTGCCATTTTCCGACGCCTCCCGTAGCGCCTTGGCTAGCGCGTTCGTCATTACTCCGCCCACTGGCCGTTTTTCACATACTCCCATGCAGTCTCGTGCGCACGGCATACCTGTTGCCCTCAACATCCAGGCGCGTACCAGCTAGGAGCTGCTCCTTAGTACCGAGGCGGGCGATGTGCCGCGATTCAGGCAGAATCCCTGCCAGATGACACAAAGCGTATAGCAGCCTATTAGAAACAAAAAGGCAGACAAACCCGAGCGCCTGCTGTGATGTCAGCCTGTTAATCACTATGCATAGACACCAGTCACCAACATGCGACCATGTCATGCAGGCTGGCAAGCCAAGCATCACAGTCAAGCAAGCTGAGACTAACACAGCTAATAAACAGCAACGTGGCTGCATATACAGGCAATAATGCATATGCAGGTAAGACTCTAGGACGAGACATACCACACCTCTAGCTAGCTCTTTACGACGTTAGACCCACTGGTTAGTATCCTTGTCAGTCCCTCCTGTCAAGTGCCGCATAAGTAAGAGAGGCTGCACTTTCTAAGAATTGTTCACCCTTTTTGATGCTACAGTGCATTCAACGCTTGCGAAGAGACAAAGATATTATTACAAATCTTCATTTGCACAAAGATGTCAGATCCTCAAAATTACACTGTTGGCTGGATCTGCGCCCTCACTACCGAGTTCGTCGCTGCACGGGCCTTTCTTGACGAGAGACACGACGGACCGAGAGAAGTTTCCCAGCATGATAGCAACATCTACGCACTAGGCAAGCTTGGTAATCACAACGTTGTTATTGCCGTCCTGCCTGATGGAGAATATGGTATAGCCTCGGCCGCCGTTGTCGCTAGAGATATGTTGCACAGCTTTCCTAACATCCGACTTGGATTGATGGTCGGCATCGGAGGCGGCGCGCCGAGTGCAAAGCACGACATACGCCTTGGCGACGTCGTAGTCAGCAGTCCGCGTCACGGGAAAGGCGGAGTTTCCCAGTACGACTTTGGCAAGACGATACAAAACCAGAATTTCTTAGAAACAGGGTTTCTGAATCAACCGCCGAAGGTACTGCAGTCGGCCGTAGCCGGACTCAAGGCCATGTATGAGGCCGACGGCCATCAGCTTAGCGAGGCTGTTATGAGGGTTCTTGAGAAGTGGCCGCGACTTCAAAAGAAGTACTCACAGCCACATCCTAGCAGCGACAGGCTATATAAATCGCACGTTGTGCATGCTCCAGGCATAGAGGAAGACTGCATTGAACTGTGCGGGGACAATCCATTACATCTATCACTGCGTCACGAGCGGGACAAGGACGAAGACAACCCGGCCGTTCACTACGGACTAATCGCCTCTGCAAATCAGCTGATGAAGGACGCTCTAGTCCGGGATAAACTGGCGGCCGAAAAGGACGTGTTGTGCTTCGAGATGGAGGCAGCCGGCTTAATGAATCACTTCCCCTGCTTGGTCATTCGGGGTATATGTGACTACGCCGACTCGCACAAGAGCAAGGAGTGGCAGGGTTTTGCGGCCATGGTGGCTGCAGCGTACGCCAAAGACCTTCTTCGCCAAATCCCACCTAACAAGATCAAGGCTGAAAGGAGAATGGCGGAAGTCCTGAGCTCGAGTAAGTGTCCTAACTCTTTTCGATGTCAGTAACTCTAACTAGACTAAGTGGAAGGATCATTGGATCATGTTAGATCGACAACAGACGAGATGATGGTTCAAGTCGATACCATGAGTTTCAACAACCACATTCGAAAAATCAAAGAGTGGCTATCGCCCCCTGACACGTCAGTCAACTCCAATCAGGCGAGAGAAAACCGGCACGAAGGCACTGGTACATGGCTCCTTGAGAGCGCAGCCTTCAGAGAGTGGAAATGTGGATCTCGCCAGCATCTGTGGCTCCATGGGATGACTGGCAGTGGCAAAACCGTCCTTAGCACTATTGTCCTTGATCATCTAGCGCAGATGGACGACCGTGTTACGCTGAATTTCTTTTTCGACTTTACCGATACAGGCAAACAGAACCTAAACGCCATGTGCCGATCACTCGCTTTTCAGCTCTACGTCAGCCGGTCCAAATCAAGGGAGGAACTCAACAATCTCCTAACCTCCCATGATGACGGACGAAGACAGCCAACAACACAAGCACTTTCTCAGTGCCTTCAAGCGATGATGCAAGCTCATGGGAGACTTTGCATTATGATCGATGCGTTGGATGAGTGCGTCAAGAGAGCTGAACTACTCAGGTGGATACAAAACTTTGTTTCCAGCTCTATGCTTCCCCATGTCCAGCTTATTGCCACCGGGCGACCAGAAGAAGAATTTTTACAGGATCTTGGCAGCTGGATTGGCAAAACCAACTGTGTCCCGCTTGATCTAGAGTTTGTGAACGTGGATATCCAGTCCTACATCAGCACCAGGCTTGCAACAAGCAGAGAATTCAGCAAATGGACTTCAATGCCGTCGGTATTGCAACAGATCCAGAGGGAAGTAGGAGAAAAAGCGGACGGAATGTAGGGTCGATCCACGCCGTGTCCTGCGGAAGCACATGATACTAATGTCAGTTTTAGGTTCAGGTGGGCGGCATGCCAATTGAACAGTCTAGAGGCATGTTTTGACCAGGAAGAGCTTGAGGCCACTCTTAAGTCATTGCCGTCAGACCTCAATAAAACATACGACCGTATTCTGCAAAAGATACCTTCACACCGCAAGAGGAAAGCAATCCGACTGTTACAGTTTCTTGCCTATTCAGACAGACCTCTCACCGTACCAGAGATTGTGGATGTATTGGCTGTTCGTCTTGAGGAGGGAATGCCCTTCAAGCCAGGGGACAGACTGTCTGATTCAATGGACATCACAAGATTCTGCCCAGGCTTAGTCGTTCTTACTGAGCCTCTAGGTGCTACAAGAGAGAAAGGCCTACTACACCTAGCACATTCCTCAGTCAAAGAGTACTTATTACAACAGGACATTGAGGGTTTTCGCGGAGTACAAGCTCAGGTGAGTATCACAAAAACTTGCCTGCTATACCTTGAAGGCGTGGAAGAGGATAAAGGACCTGAACTGAGGAACCAATTTCCGTTGGCTCCATACGCGGCAGACGTTTGGATGGACTATGCAAAACCAGCTGAAGTTGCAGGTGACATTGTAGTAGCGATTTTAAGCTTTCTGCAAAACAGCAAAGCATTTCAGGTGTGGGCTACGCTGTTTTGTACTAAGAGGAGATGGGACGACAATCTGGGCCGGCCTCATGCATCTCCGCTCTACTATGCGTGCCTTAAGGGGCTTATAGAAACAGTGAGGAAGCTACTACTTAGCCAAGTAGATGTCAACGCCCAGGGCGGCAAGTACGGCAACGCTCTTCAGGCTGCATCCTCTAAGGGCTACCAAGAGATCGTCCAGATGCTCCTCGACAAAGGGGCAGATGTCAACGCCCAGGGCGGCAAGTACGGCAACGCTCTTCAGGCTGCATCCTCTAAGGGCTACCAAGAGATCGTCCAGATGCTCCTCGACAAAGGGGCAGATGTCAATGCTCAGAGCCAGATGTGCGGCAATGCTCTACAAATCGCTTCGTCAGAGGGCCACCAAGAGATCGTCCAGATGCTTCTCGACAAAGGGGCAGATGTCAACGCCCAGGGCGGCGAGGACGGCAACGCTCTTCAGGCTGCATCTTCAGAAGGCCATGAGAAGATCGTCCAGATGCTCCTTAACAAAGGGGCAAACGTCAACGCCCAGGGCGGCGAGTACAGCAACGCTCTTCAGGCTGCATCTTCAGGAGGCCATGAGAAGATCGTCCAGATGCTCCTTAACAAAGGGGCAAACGTCAACGCCCAGGGCGGATTCTACGGTAACGCTCTTCAGGCTGCATCTTCAGGAGGCCATGAGAAGATCGTCCTGATACTCCTCAAGAAAGGGGCAAACGTCAACGCCCAGGGCGGCAAGTATGGCAACGCTCTTCAGGCTGCATCTTCACGAGACCATGAGAAGATCGTCCAGATACTCCTTGACAAAGGGGCAAACGTTAACGCCCAGGGCGGCGAGGACGGCAACGCTCTTCAGGCTGCATCTTCACGAGGCCATGAGAAGATCGTCCAGATACTCCTTAACAAAGGGGCAAACGTCAACGCCCAGGGCGGATTCTACGGTAACGCTCTTCAGGCTGCATCTTCAGGAGGTCATGAGAAGATCGTCCAGATACTCCTTGACAAAGGGGCAGACGTCAACGCCCAGGGCGGCAAGTATGGCAACGCTCTTCAGGCTGCATCTTCAGGAGGCCATGAGAAGATCGTCCAGATACTCCTTGACAAAGGGGCAAACGTTAACGCCCAGGGCGGCGAGGACGGCAACGCTCTTCAGGCTGCATCTTCAGAAGGCCATGAGAAGATCGTCCAGATACTCCTCGACAAAGGGGCAAACGTTAACGCCCAGGGCGGCGAGGACGGCAACGCTCTTCAGGCTGCATCTTCACGAGACCATGAGAAGATCGTCCAGATGCTCCTTAACAAAGGGGCAAACGTCAACGCCCAGGGCGGATTCTACGGTAACGCTCTTCAGGCTGCATCTTCACGAGGTCATGAGAAGATCGTCCAGATACTCCTTGACAAAGGGGCAAACGTCAACGCCCAGGGCGGATTCTACGGTAACGCTCTTCAGGCTGCATCTTCACGAGGTCATGAGAAGATCGTCCAGATACTCCTTGACAAAGGGGCAGACGTCAACGCCCAGGGCGGCAAGTATGGCAACGCTCTTCAGGCTGCATCTTCAGGAGGCCATGAGAAGATCGTCCAGATACTCCTTGACAAAGGGGCAAACGTCAACGCCCAGGGCGGATTCTACGGTAACGCTCTTCAGGCTGCATCTTCACGAGACCATGAGAAGATCGTCCAGATACTCCTTGACAAAGGGGCAAACGTCAACGCCCAGGGCGGATTCTACGGTAACGCTCTTCAGGCTGCATCTTCAGGAGGCCATGAGAAGATCGTCCAGATACTCCTTAACAAAGGGGCAAACGTCAACGCCCAGGGCGGATTCTACGGTAACGCTCTTCAGGCTGCATCTTCAGGAGGCCATGAGAAGATCGTCCAGATACTCCTCGACAAAGGGGCAAACGTTAACGCCCAGGGCGGCGAGGACGGCAACGCTCTTCAGGCTGCATCTTCACGAGGCCATGAGAAGATCGTCCAGATGCTCCTTAACAAAGGGGCAAACGTCAACGCCCAGGGCGGATTCTACGGTAACGCTCTTCAGGCTGCATCTTCACGAGGTCATGAGAAGATCGTCCAGATACTCCTTGACAAAGGGGCAGATGTCAACGCCCAGGGCGGATACTACGGTAACGCTCTTCAAGCTGCATCCTCAGGAGGCTGTGTAATGATGGTTCTTCCATTTATTCTTGAAGGATGCTATGCAAAGATTGTCCAGATACTCCTTGACAAAGGGGCAGACGTCAACGCTCAGGGCGGCGAGTACGGCAATGCTCTTCAGGCTGCATCCTCTAAGGGCTACCAAGAGATCGTCCAGATGCTCCTTGACAAAGGGGCAGTTATCAACTCCTTTTGTACTGTTTGTAAACGTTTTTTTAAAAGCAATACGTTATTACAGCAGCACCTACAGGACTCGCCAGCACATGCTTCGTCTGCTGACAGCAACAGCTCGTCATTTGACTGCTACAACTGTAACCGATCCTTCAGCAGCAAGGACTCTCTAGAACAGCATAGGCAAGACATGCCGGCACATGCTTCATCCTTTCACTGCTACGCCTGCGATCGAACCTTTGGCAGCAGCCAGGCGTTAGAACAGCACATGCGCGACTCGCCGGCACATGCTTCATCTGCCGACAGCAGTGGTTCGTCTGGTGACAGCGACAGCTTGTCTTTTTACTGCTTCGCCTGCGATCGAACCTTTGGCAGCAGCCAGGCGTTAGAACAGCACATGCGCGACTCGCCGGCACATGCTTCATCTGCCGACAGCAGTGGTTCGTCTGGTGACAGCGACAGCTTGTCTTTTTACTGCTTCGCCTGCGATCGAACCTTTGGCAGCAGCCAGGCGTTAGAACAGCACATGCGCGACTCGCCGGCACATGCTTCATCTGCCGACAGCAGTGGTTCGTCTGGTGACAGCGACAGCTTGTCTTTTTACTGCTTCGCCTGCGATCGAACCTTTGGCAGCAGCCAGGCGTTAGAACAGCACATGCGCGACTCGCCGGCACATGCTTCATCTGCCGACAGCAGTGGTTCGTCTGGTGACAGCGACAGCTTGTCTTTTTACTGCTTCGCCTGCGATCGAACCTTTGGCAGCAGCCAGGCGTTAGAACAGCACATGCGCGACTCGCCGGCACATGCTTCATCTGCCGACAGCAGTAGTTCCTCTGGTGACAGCGACGGCTTGTCCTTTTACTGCTAACTCACAAGACAAAGATAATCAGTCACCGCTCTCGTGGGCTGCAGAAAGTAGACACCGACTACTGCTCACGTGGGCTGCAGGAGGTGGACACGAAAGCATCGTCAAGATGCTCCTCGAAATCGGGAAGGTCGACGTCGACTCACGAGACAAGGACAATCGATCAGCCTTCTTATGGGCAGCTCGGTACGGACATATGGCTGTAATACAGAGCTCTGTAGTACGGGCCAGGTTGAGGTTAACTTGAGAGAAACGAAATACGGCCTAACACCATTATCATGGGCTACCGAAAATGGACACGAAAGCGTCGTCAAGATGCTCCTCGACACAGGGAAGATCGACGTCAACTCATCAGACAAGCACAATCGATCGCCAGTCTCCTGGGCGGCAAGCAATGGACATGGGGCCGTGGTAATCTTGCTCCTCGGCACAAGTAAGGTTAGCGTTGACTTGATAGACACAGAGGGTCGCACAGCACTTTCCTGGGCGGCCAGGAAAGGCAAGGAAAACACAGTTTCATTGCTGGTTCAGAATAGCAAGAGGATGATTAACTACCGCGATAATCGTGGCTTCACGCCACTTATGTGGGCACTGGCACGATCCCACCACCCAGTGGTGGAGGTACTCAGCCGTAGTGGAAACCTTGCAGACGACTCTTACAAAGAACGGCTGGCTTTCCACGCGTTCAACTTCATGTCAGCCGCTGAGTTGGAGAAATTTATGGCCGACATCGGCTATGCCGGTTTGGACGATTTTTTAGGGCTTCAGGCACTTTTCTATTTGTAATTTGCTTTGCAATCTTAGATCGTTATTCTTTGGACCACAAGAGCAATGGATCTGTGTTTCGTTGTCCGAGGAGGCTGCAATCACACAGGGACGTGCAGTAATTTTGTGTACAGAAGATAGGTGAACCTGTCACAAGTAAGTCTGTAAAAGTGACACTCGGACAACCGGAAAGCATTCTCTCTTGGTGTCTTGTCTGCATATCAAGCTTTGCTTATCAGCATTACAGTCTCCACTGGTTATCGCCGGTCACAACTGTCTAGACCTTGACGGATGCTGCGGCGGCTCTGTAACCCGGCTCATCTGACGCTGGCCGCACGATGATGAAGGGCTCTTGTGAAGATTAGCCTTCTTGAAGATGTTTTGGTCCTAGTAACACGTATATCTATTCCGCCGAGTTCCCGCACTCTCCTTTGTAGTTGCCTTATCCACTGCAAACAGGGATCCAGCTTCCTATCGCCAGGGCCTCAATTTAGGAGTCTCGCGTGCGTCTGACAAATATGCTCGCTCCGAGGGCAAATACTCTACTCTCTGGACGAACCTCTTCGTCAGTACATGTCACGCTTGCCACCCAGCCTCTGGATTCGCGGCACTAGGCGGCACAAAGGAAATTGCAGCAGTTTTCGGCGGCCACAACGGCAGTATGGGGGGCGTAAGCCCGCTCAATTCCATTATGCTAGCCGCATACCCCTCTGACTCAACGAAGTTCCTTCATCCTATTCGCACAAGATGCTTGACTTCAGCTATTACTAGTTGGCTTGCAACCCCCAAGCAAGTCATGAAAGACAGCAGTCGGTGGATACAATCTGTTTTATCCTCTGAGCGCGCCTTCAACCCGATCTACTGCCCTGGGCGTCTACGGGGTTCCGCAGATCTTGCAAGTACATGTCGAGTTGCCCAGAGATTATCCTTACTCCATGTCAGCAAAGTCATCCAGGTGGGGTGCTCGGGTCTTACTTCAGAAGCTTGGCATATTTCAATATGGAATCGAAGTCTGACGTATCATACAAGCCGTTCTTCTTAAAGAGCTTAGCGATCTCGTCCGCCCCCATTTGGTCTGAACCAGCTTGATCCGCGAAGTCTTTCGCAATGTTGACAAGCATGGCCAGCAAATGGAGGAGAATCAAGAATGCATTTAGAGTGAGGCTCTTTTCCGGGTCTAGCGGCATAGTTCTCATAGCTTCATCGACGTGTTCTCGGACCTTTCTGTGAAGCTTGTCCAAAGGGTCGGAACTCGGTGGTACGTCTGGGTTCATGTTGCGGTTTGTGGAAGGATCAGGCGGAGGGGTGGATCTGGGGATGTGACAGACGCGGCGGAGGGCGGGCGACGTTAGAAGACGGGACACCGACTGTCGCTTATAACAGTCACCACTTGGTCTGCCTGTAAGTGGGCCCGAGAGCGAGTGACGAGCCGCAGGTGATACGGCCGAGAGTAGGCGCCGGACCAAGCAACATCGTATCATTCATGGTCCAACCAGAAGCTATGATGGAAGCCATGTCGCGAGTCAAATCGCATTGCTTCTGCCCAGGGACAGCGGTGAACAACCCGACAGGGATGAGCTATGCATCGATTGGCATCGACTGAAAGCTACGTTGCCATCCCGACTCTTTTGACGGTAAATATTGTCAACTTATCGTGCAGTGGATCGCAGCCCGAGCGCACAATCATGATCTGCAATGAGAACACTCCATGTGCTCGCAGCGCGATAAGTGTGCTGGCTCGTGCACAACAGGGCCTGGGTGTGAGCCAAGATGCCGGCAGGCCGACAGATGGTACGGTCGTAGTGTATGCAGCGCGAATGCCAGCGACGCTGTCAGGAGCTACCTCTAGCGCCAGGGACGCACTGTGTCGCAGGCCATGGAGCGGCCGTGGTGACTCGTTTTGTGCAAAAGAACTTCGCAGAACCTGGCCCGCGCCAATTGAAGTGAGCCTGGCTTCAGGGACACATACTCTAGGTACACAGAAGCGTCCCCAGGCAAAACCCTCGCCGGCCCAAACCTCGCTTCTGTCTATCGTCTCGGACAGCAACTCCAACTCGATTGTCTGCTCTTGGATGAACATGCGAGGATTGGCTGCCATCCGTCAGACTCAGCTGCAATCCGATCTTGAGCGAGTTTATGGACTCATGTGTTGAGTTCCCGCTGTCGCCTCAGCCACGATCTAACTTCATTTGTCTTAAGCTTGACTTCACCCCATTGACTCAGGAGTGTTGTGTCTGTGTTGATCCTGGATTTGCTCTTGTGAAGCGAGCGAGCTGAAGGCTTTTGATGCAAAGACGAATTCACGACTAAAGGCCCCTCTTCTGCTGTTCGTAGGTCAACATGCCCGCTTTCCGACACCCACCATTCCGACCGCCTCAGCCCCATCATTCGCACCAAATGCTTTCAGATGCTCATCACGTTTCCCTGCGACAGACTGCCTCCATTGATCGTGTATTGCCCGCCAAAAGCAGAGCCGTTCTGGGTGGCAACGACCCGACTACCTCGCTGAGACGCCGGGGCCGATGGAGCTGCGCACAAGTCAGTTCAGAGAGGAGACATGCCTTGGGCTGAAAACGTGGGATCACCCACGGTCTTCGGTCCAAGCAGCACCAGACACAAGACTGTTGATCCGCTCTTTCACAACAACATAGGCATCGTCTCGCCGGGACTCAAACTTGACGAGCCCTGAGTGATCTGCATCCAAAGGAACGATGTCTTCGTCGGGCACCACGGTCAGGCCGGTACTCGTCGCCGACTTCCTCGTCACCATCAGAACGGGCGGTCCCGACTTCCGCAGCGCGCCGTCGGGTTGCATCTGGATGACGTGATCAGCGCGAACTTCACAAACAAGTGGGAGGCTGTACTTCAACAGTCGCGCTCAGCCTGCGCTCGTAGAAGGAGACAACGCGCAGCCGCCCTTGGAAACACCGGGCAAAGTCGTCCGACATGCGGGCGAGGAAGTCCGAGGGCTCAGACTCGTCGTCCACGACCAGAGCGCGGATAAGAGCCTCGCTGGGCTGCCCTTCTACCACAGAAGCGAGTTTCCCGTTCCACAGTCCCAGCTGGGGCACCCCAAAAAACAGCAGTCCGCAGCAGACGTGCGAGAGGCGGTGGGTCGGACGACTAGCAGGGCTTCTGGCGGCGTGGATCAGTGCCTGCCCCGGGTCAGCATTGGTATCGGAAGAAGAGCGAGGCAGCTTGCCTCTTTGATCAGCAGGCCACCGAGGCTATGGCCTATGAGAATGATCGGGCGACGCTCGGTCTGCTGGGTCGTTAGTCTGCCCCGTGTCTGCGTCCAGAGCACCCACCTTGTCGCTCGTGCGGAACGCAGTCAAGCTTTCTAGAAAACGCCGTCCCAAATCCTCCACGGACGACTTGGCGTTGCTCTGCAGCAGCTTCGTGTCGTACCCGTACAGGAGCACACGTATGTTCGGGGTGTCGTCCGAGAGCCAGTCCACACGCACAGTCAAATCACGGAAGCGTCGCTGGGGTCATGTGTCGCCCTTGGAACCTGCCCTTTGCCGTTGTGAGAGATGCGTCCCCCAGAACCATTGGTAGATGCCAGCAGCGGAAGAGCAACAAAGCTCGCTATGATGAAAAGTTGTGTCGACATCTCTATGGCGCCCACCTTCGAGAATCTGACCTTTGCTTCGCGAAACAGGCGAAATGGGATTTTCCAGATATGCGCGCACTGCAGAACACATAAGCGGCCTGGCACCCCTCCATGATTGCGTGGCTGAGAAGTGCAAGGCTCAGATCAGGAGTCTGCCGACCTGGGCTGGGCTGACCTGGGCTGGGCTGACATGCGTCGACGCTTGTCGGAGCCTCATGTGGTCTAATTTAACGACCAGGCGTATTCCTATGCCATGACTACCAATTCGACTGCAATCGCCTATCCGACTCTTACAACATACGCCTCTCGAGATTCATGCGTCCCTATCAAGCATCATGGCCTCTCAGCTATCGCCACCATTCAGTGTTGAACACCAGCTAAACCTAGAGTTAAGTGAGGGTATGGGCCGCCTCCCCGCACACCATTTGCCTGGGTACCCACACATCCCGCTTGACGACCCGCGCCGCATCTGGAACTTCCTCAACGGAGAGTTCTGCTCGGACGACGTGGACAAGATGGCCGACAGCTTGTTGAAAATTTTGAAGACAAGTATAAAGGGTTCAGGGAAGGGGTAGATGTCTTGAAGACTCGGACACGGAACGGCAAGATGGAGTACATGCTGCACTGGACAGGCAGACCGGACCGGGAGGATTCATGGGTTGCGGGGAAGTACATGAGTCCGGAACTGATATCTAGACATAGACCACCGGTGAAACAGAAGAGAAAGAGGAGGACTAGGTAGATAATGTAGATAGTCACTTCTTTCTACTATATTTAATGGACAAACTTTACCCTAAGGCAGTAATGCTGGCGAAGAAAGTCAGAACGACAAGCATTGAAGCTTTTCCATCCGCACTCATGCATTTGTTAGATTCCGGCGGATATCTCTGGCGAGAATGGCGAGCCTAACTGTTCGGCCGCATACTTTATCCGGTTCAGCAACGAGAACTCGGCACCGGCGGCCAGTCACACTTTACTGCAAACTCATATTGGGGACAATCACCAAAACGTGATTGCCCAACTACAAGCATCCATCCCTCCATCCAATCATGCATGACGACCTGCCTAGTGCTGAAAGCGGGCTCAGTACCCATCGCCTGGCTTCTCTATCAGCCATAAATTTCAGCCATAGTGACACTTGAGCCACTTTTGTGCGGATGGGCCCCCTCAGTTGAAGCCAGACGAGAGCGGAGCAGGAGACCCTAGAGGACATAAGGAACTAGAGGTAGGTCAGCAAGTTGGCATGGCCCGTGATGTATCCGACAGGTCGTCGTCGACCCGGGCGAACCCGGAGCCTGACAGCGGACTGACAACGGTCCCCACAAGGTCGTCTAAGGGAACTCATCCGCATTGCTAGTGTCCCGACGGAAGCCAGGCCATGGAGATTCCTGCGAGGAACGCTGTTAGCAAAGGCATGATTAGCCGCTCACATGCATATCACAACCAATCGGAAGTAATCGGAAGGTAACATCCAGACAATCGACCCCACTGATCCCACTGTCCATTGATGATGCCAATAGACGTTTTAGGCATTCTTCTTAGATGCGTTATTTTCTGCACACCCAGTCGGCTCTCCGTGATGTTTGAATTACTGCTCTGCGACCGGCTGTGAACAAGTCTGAAGTGGACCTTTGCAAGCGATCAGGGACCTTCCATTAAGCTGGACGCCAATAATGACTCGGAGTCCAGAGTTCTCCGCAGAGCGTTAGAGCTGGCACAACTAGCCAGCCACAGTGCTTGCGAGCACATCTATGACGAATGAGTAGTGCAGTGATGTCACAACCATCCGCTAGTGGATAACTACATCCCTTCCTAGTGGAGATAGGGGTTCGTGACTTACGCATGCTGGTGGTTCAGGCGTGTTGGTGGCTGTTGGCTGTTGGACAAAAGTTCCAGATTTTCAACATCGCAATCCCGTAACACCAACATGACCGACAGGACCCTCTCCAAATAGCCAATGATAGCTTGAACATGTCAAAACGGCTGGTCCCGACAGTCTGGAAATTAGTGCAAACTAGCGTACATACTGTTCCATAATTTGATTGGTTTAGCAGGGGTCGACACACAGCGCATTGTACAGGTGTGATGCCCCTGGAAATTTTCTTGCGAAGTCGTTGCTGCAGTGGGAATGAAATAACCCCGGCACCATCACTGGTCTGCTGTAAGCCAATCGGAAGCTTCCCCAGTGTCTCAGTCCCCCATTGACCTTGTTGCGCCATAATGGAGGACGCGTTTGGCGTCCAACGTTTTCTGGGCTGACCCTTGCCATCTGCATCGTGTCAATTGCAAACATCACCCTATCTCACCGGATCATTCTCACTCAGAAGGACAACCCAACCATGCCAACATCGATAGTCGCAATCTTATTATCAAACCGGTTGAGAATATTTTAAATTGCAACATAGCACCAGCATGTGGAGCAAAAGTAGATCCTACAATCTTGCCGAACTTACTGCACAGCCTGCGGCGATGTCTTTCCCATCTTTCTCACTGGAAGTCCTTAGCAAACCAGACCAGTCCAACATGGCAGTTGCATCATTACCTCCCGAAATTGAAGCCGCACTTCAACGACTCAGTCAAGATCTACAAATCGTTCATCATTATGCAATAGCAGAAGAAGTAACTGCTAGGACCGCATTGGACGAAAAAATGCCTGTCCTTCAGAATGAAGTTGCCGAAAACAGGAAGAAACTAAAGCAGATGGAAGAGCTAATGCGAACGTTAAAACGAAATGACGAAGTTGCTTATCGTGAAATGGCTAAGCTTGAGGAGGACTACCGGGTTGCTGTTGAGCGTAGGCAGAGAGTCGAGGCTTTTCCTAACAGCAATGGTCTAGTAAGTGCTGGCAATGCTAGTATGGTATCTTGTTTTAACACCACAGGTTGATTTTGTCTGTTCTGGCGTTTCTGCTGCCATAGAATCCGACACTTCCGACCTTGTCCCTGGGAGAAAAGTCTCATCTACTGCACCGCAAGCAGCGCACAATACCGGCCAACCAGAGTCGCCAGTTCAATCGGATAAACAATGTGCCTCTTTGACTGAGGCTTTCCTAGAAAAGAGAGCAGCCAAAGAAGGCCTTGAGAGCAAACCAAAACGACCGAGGCTGACATCGGAGGCTGAGAAGGCCTCGATCAGCTTTAATGAAGTATACGGCGACGGAAACTCCACGCATAAACACAAGATCGTGAATTACGAGGGTAAATGGTTCATTCTTAAGTGTGATGAGCATGGTATTCATTTCCCGTATAACGCCGTCGTTGCGGCTGGGTGTCATTTGAGAAGCCACTCTCATGGTGGAACTTCATCATCTTTGTCTGCAGTTGTTAAAGCATTCGGCATTCGAGTAAATGACTGCAGTCATGAAAAGGCCGAGCTTAACAACAAGATGTTCCTTAACGCTTTGAGTAATGGATACCGAGTGTTGAAGTCTTCCAATTCTCAAGGCGAACAGGAGAATTTGCCGTGTACGACCATTGGTATGTGTCCGCAGCCCAGCCCAGCATTGTCACACTAACTGACTGGCAGTATAAATTTCAGGCGGTGTCTCACAACGCTCAGACTCTCAAAACAAACCTCTCAACAGCGAAACCGCAGAAGAGATAGTGGTGGCTTTATCGAACAACTACGATTCAATCCCCAGGAGTTTTGTTGTTCCGGGAGGGTCGTCAACGGCACCAGAGTCTGCCACACAGAGTGTCGACAATCAGCTGGCTGGAATGAGTTCTCAAAACAGTGACTCGTTGGTGTTCAGAATCAGTAGCGTCACGAAGTCGCCTAATAATAACAGTGGTCTTCGTTCTGCTTACAGGCGTACCCCTAGCAACGACAATTCTCATTCCAATAGCTATGACGAGCCTACGAGACAGGCTTCTGCCTTACGGTCCGACAAACAGGTACATGTTCCTTTGAACAGCAAACCAACGGACGAATGGTCTCACCAGGCAACAGAGACGGTATCCGGACGCAAACTATTGCTCACCAATAGCGAAAGGGAGTTGACGCTTGAACCGGGTTCTGTGGACAACAGCAACTCCATCAGCGCGGGTCAATGGTGGCATGTTGTTAGCGGGCACAGTCATGATCCAGCCCAGTAGTAAATATCCTTATTCTTTCTGCGATTGGTGGCTTCCCCTCTCATCGTTATGGCTGAAGTCGATTTCAAAGACAAGACCGCCAGCGAAGTACGACAGTATTCATTTTCAGATGTGGGTGGCAGATTTATTCAGGTCCACGTCGGCGGAAGGCCATAGAGAAGACAACGCTCTTCCCATCTGGACTTGACGCTTGATATTAATGTATGATGTAACAAATCCGTGGAACATGAGACGCCGAGCTCCGTAGGCAAAGCTTTGCTACTGGGGCGACGACCTATTGCCCACCTTCGCCTGCTGAGTCCACTGCGGTTATCAGAGAGTGCCATGATCTAGCCCGTAGTTGTGATTACCTTCAGGATATTATTATCCACTGCAGGTCGGTTCTCCACATTCGCAAGGACAGTCTACTTTGTCCACCAGTTAGCCAAGAATTTCCTGCTAAACAAGGCATTTGACCAGATTCTATTTTCCAGCAGTGTACACCAGCACCATACAATTCTCCCCAGGTCTTCAAACGTTTTATGTAGAACGCTTAGACGCAGGATCCATGAGTTGCGCTCCCCTGGAGTCTTCAAAGAGGAACGTTCACCTTAACATTAAAAGACTGGACGACAGACAAGACTGCAGTCACGTATCTAAGGAAGGTTTTTACCTATTAAATACAATAGCAACCTCAGTTGCGTCCTCGCTACGATATCAAACACTAAGCAGACATCAAGCTTTGTTTCTGGTCAGTCGAGACTAAATTTTGACTCATAGAGCTCAATAAGCCAGTCGCTAGAGTACAGCCGGTCTTTCCTTCACCTCCTGCCAGTCAAGCATCACACTCGGTGATGGAAAGGAAGAGGAGAAGGAAAAGACAGATACGGAAATCTTTCAGTTGGTCTATTGGACGCATGTACGCCTATAAAAGGCATCAAAAGGTAGAAACAGAGTCAGAGCAAGTATAGTTAGTCATCCCCACCAGAACACACTAAAAGGTTCAGCTCACAAGCGTCTATCCAATACTCAACTACTTTGACAAGCAGAGAGAAGACAAGCCAGAGCAAACTATCCAACAGACGATCCAGGTAAACACACTGTCTTGCTAACACTCTATCTACCCCAGGACTCTCGTTAGAAGTGATGGTCCATAGTAATATAAGAGTACTAAAACTTCGGTTTGCAGTATGCGAAGAAGTACGTTAGGCAGAAGAATGAGAATGGGTTTGACGTTCAAGGGGGTTCAGTTGTATGAATGGCCTGCCTGGACAGTCACTAAACCCTCAACTAGCTAGCTAGAAAGGCAGTATGAGAAAGCAGCAGCGCTCTACTAAGTCGTTCTTGCCTCTCCTACTTCGTTATTCCAAAGTTTCCAGTATTCTCCTTTTCTCCCAAGGAGATTCTTGTGGGATCCCTCCTCAACAATCTTTCCTTCATCACCAAGCACTAATATTTTGTGGGCGTCCTTAATAAAGGGCAGTCGGTGTCTTTAAAAGACATTGTCAGCTTTAAGCTACTTTGTAAGGGGCTTTTACTTACGCAACTATAATCACAGTGCTTTCTTTGAACACCTCTTCCATGTTTCTCTTAATAGAGGCTTCAGTAAGAGTATCCAGTGCACTTGTTGCCTCATCCAATACTGCAATTCTTTTTGGATTCGAAAGAAACAAGCGAGCAAGCAATATCCGTTGCCTTTGTCCGCCAGAAAAGTTACTGGAAACCAGTTAGAGCAAAATATTAACCTGTTATGTGCAACTTGCCTTCCATTCTTCCCAATTTTATCCTGGTATCCTTTGGGCAATCTCAGAACATCGTCATGAATGCATGCCTTGCGACAGGCCTCCTCTATCTCCTCTTGGGTCGCGTCCTGTTTTCCATATCGGACGTTTTCTGCGATTGTTCTGTCGAGTATGCGATCTGTTTGCTCAACAATCTTGACTTGGTGTCGAATGCTATTAGACAGTTAGTAGGTAATCAGGGACGGGGCGTGAAGTCTTACGAAAAGTCGTCCATCTCAGCAGTGTCTCTCCCATCAATCAGAACGATTCCCTTACTAGGCCTGAGATGTCCTACAATTAGACTGAGGATAGTGCTTTTGCCTACACCTGTACCCCCAACGAGAGCGATAGTTGTGTTGGGGGCAATTCGGATGTTGACATCTCGGAGGACCTGCTGCCCCTGCATATATTCAAAACTGACGTTTCTCAGCTCTAACGATGCTGGACCTTTCTGTTTTCCTCGGTCTTTCTGTTCTCTGTTCACCAGACTATCCGATCCTTCCCTCGTTGAGGTCTGAAGCTCCAGGAGGCGTCTGAGGTAACAAGCGTGCTGCAGCTTCTGTGCCAGTTTTGGCCACTCCTGTTGAAAGATCGACATAACTCGAGTGGTCATAGACCAGTAGGTAGGGTAGGCGATGATATCCCCTACCGTGCTCTTCCCATAAACAACGTAATGTACCACAAGCATCAACCCAAGAAACTGTCCTGTAAGTAGAATAGATTCCACAAAAATGGATTTTTGGTACCACGTATAGAGATACGTCCAGTAGTCTTTGTCCACTGCCTCCCCCTTAACCGTGTTAAGCCTGATTTCAGACTGGATTCTGTTGTAGTTCGCAACCGTCCTCCAGCTTTCGATGCTATCGTGCCGGTGCAGGGTCAGATCTCGGTCGGTGGCTGTGTAGGAATTCCCGTCGGCGAGTAGACCCTTCGTCATCCTCCTTGAAACGATCGCAAAAAGAATCCAGCAAACCATCAAAACAAGGATAACAAACGGTCCACATATTTGGACCATATGGTGAGAGCCCACGACGAACGAGGCAAGTCCTGGGATGAGAGTCAAGAAGAGTGAGTCAAGTATGCTCACAACTCCTTCCCCACGATCAGCGTCAGCGATTATTGCAGCTGAGTTGCCGATTCTGTGATGAGCCGAGCTGAGTCTCATGATTGCTGCATATGTTATGCTTCTGACGCGCCTATTGCGAGAGGTTTCGTATTGCATCCACAGCCAGCTCCTGAGGTTCTGTAATGCAACGTTCGACTGTAACAGTGTCAAAAAAGTTAAGGCAAGCACTGGGAATCGGATTTCTTGCCAGCTTGCTGCTTCGTTGGGCAGGTTGGCAAGACGAGACAAAAGGGATGATTTGTAGGCGGCCAGGTATTTCTCGATCACTGAGATAATAACAGATAGGACAAGACAGCATTGCAACCAGTGATCTCCAGTAAGCCATATATGTGGCCAGAATATTCTGAATTTCTTCAACCAAGGGAAGATACCGCCGACTTCTCGTATTTCCTCTTCGGCCGTTCGATTTATGTAACCGGACGAGTCGGGGTCGATCGTAGATCTATTTGGTGTGTGGGGCTTATCGGCTTGTGGAACGCTTTCGTGACTCTTAGAGCTAGTGATGAGACAGGCTAAGTAGGAAGCATAGCCTACACACTTGCACACCGCGAATATGAGTCGGAGGTATGACCAGATGTCGAAGGAGCCGTTGAGATGAGACCAAATAAGTAGGTTTTCGTAGCAGATACCTAGAACCCAACTCCATACATAAGGGGTCCAAATACGTGAACTGTCGTCGAGGAGTCTGTCGAACTGAACAGTGGCCGTAATGACACAAAAAGTGGTGTTCCAGGGGGCAAGGTCCTGAGGGGTTGATTCGGAGAGTGCTTCTAGCAGCAGTAGGAACAGGCTGACCCAGGTCAAGACCGCCTGGGCCCCGCCAACCCAAAAAACAGTACGCCCGGGCTTAATAGGTCGAGGATGGGAAGGATATGGCGCTGTAGATAGAAGCATGGCTATAGTCGCTAAGGCGAGTTGTATGTAGCCGATAAAAAGGGAGTTCGTGGTCATGTTGGATGATGTGGTTGCGTAGTCAGTAGAGGAGACCAGAAAGAGGAAGATGAAGGTGAAGCTGGCTAGGCTGGATTGATGTGGGAGGATGGAGCTGATAAGCTTGCTGCTGTGACGGCGGCCGAGCCGCGGGACCAGGTCTAACAGCAGTGCCTAGTCCTAGAACGTGGTCCTCCTCTGATGTCAAGGTGCAGTTTCCTGTAGAGTCACTGCGCAGTCATTTTGGTATCTATACATTATTGACGTCCGTTTACTGGACGATTGTCGCGCCATTCTATTATCTGCATGACTTAAATGGACCTTTCTTGAATCCTCCTCCAAATACGCCGAACATGGGCAAACAACTTTAGATGGTGTGCCTTCTTCTGACGCTGTTGAACACGCCTGATATCCGTTCTACTAACACTCAGGATATTTCGTACTTCATAGAAAAGTTCTTGATTCTGACGATGCATAAGGAGGTGGTTTCGTGGTGAGCTGAGGAGTTCGCGGACTTCTTCGAATAATTCGACTCGGTCTTGGTGATCTATCATAGTTAGCAGAATTTTGACCTGTCTGAAGGATATACTAACCGCTTTCTTTGAATTCCTTTCGAATGCTTTCTTCGTCCATCTTGAATTGTCCAAATAGGTCACAAGAGGAACAATGCAAGCTCGAGGCCAATGTGTTGTCTACAAGTTTGTGCCGAAACAAGCAGGGCGGAGGCGAGCCCGTACGGTTTCAACGGTCTCATCTCTTTGCTAAGCAGTCTGGTTACGATTATTCGCTCCTCGAGATCTTGAGAAATCTTAGCTCTGCAGGCTACGTACTGCTACGTAATAGCCAAGATCAGGCAGGGTACATACATGCACCATCCTAGAGAGACTAGCAGGGTATAGGCCCCTGGCCCTCGTAAGGATGATGCTGTTCCCCGATTGGACTTGATGGGGCTAATCACTATTCCCTAGCTAACAGGTACTTCTTTTTATCCATCCACCCTATCCATCCATCCATCCATCCATATCCATCCATCCATCCATCCATCCATCCATCCATCCATCCATCCATCCATCCATCCATCCATCCATCCATCCATCCATCCACCCATCCATCCATCCATCCATCCATCCATCCATCCATCCATCCATATCCATCCATCCATCCAATAATTCAACCAATGTTATCTAGTGATGTCTGAGAGCTTGTCGGCTCGGCCTCGGCTCGGCTCGGCTCGGCTCACTGTATCCTAGTTAGTTTAAAACTAGAAATTAAGCAATGACGACGCGTCTTACTGATTACATAAGGCTGATTCACGTGGTTATGCGGGGTTTATTAGCTCTTGCCGATAAGGACAGCATCTGTTTGTACGATAGTAACAACAATGGCGTCTGAGACTTGCTTCTTCACTAGGGAGCCCTCTAGTCGCCCCTCTTTGAACTTCTGGCAACCTGACGGCCCTCTTTTTAGCTGGGTGGACTTTTTGCACATTTCTACATTAACAGACGAGTTCTTGAATCAACTCTTGTTGGAGTGCCATTATGCACAGGTGACCTTACAGAAGGAGTTTAACAGGCGGTGCGTACAAGAGCCAATGGTAACGAGCCACAAACAAAAGCCAGAGAAAACGGGCCACGCACTTTACAAGGCCTTCAATCGAAACTCATCCTCGGCCTTATTGAACCAACCCGAATGGCTTATTGTCCGGCTGACCGGTAGCTTTTCCCCTGTATGTAATGAGGAACGCCTATCCGTCTTTGAAAAGGCTAGCTTGGTCAGTCTTGCGATAAACCAAGCCAGCTATCCAGGACCAGATCCCGCCCACTTGAAGTTGACAGCACTTAACACTGTTAACTCCACCTCTACTGCCGTATTTCCCAGATCCTCTCAAAAGGACCGCCTAGCTCTACTCACTTTCTTTGCGGCAAACGACGTCCCAGACTGCCTTTTTTCAACCGCAAGTTTTCGCTGGTCAGAGGACGGCGAAATAGAGTTTAAGGAGGTTTCATTGCCAAAATTCGTCAAACTTCTCAAAGAGAAACACATCCTTCACCCAGTCTCTAAAGCTGCAGTGAATCGACACCAGAACGAGATCTGGAAGGCAGAAGTCATAGAGCATGTTTGTCAGATTTTCCCTAAGGATGGTCATATAGCGCCCACCAAGTAAGATCTTCTTATTTCAGCACTCCTCTCTGTGTCAATTCTAGAAACTGATTTGACATAGCTACACGCAAATGGGATACGCCCTTCTGCCGATCCTTCGCCATGTTGCAGACTACTTGTACAGTAATAGCATGTGGACGAATTGGGACGACGCAAAGCTATCGACCGCTTTCGAAGCATTTTTGTCCGCAACACATTTCGGCGATTTGTCCTGGAAACTTCAAGCCATACGGGTTTCTGAAGAGTTGGCACTCTTGAGCAACGATCACGTCAGCCGAGCAAGAGTTGAGATTCGCCATTTGGCGTTGAGGAGGCTTTTCCCCCATGCCCTGACAGAACAACAGACATTGAGGGGGGCGTCAATGGAGAATGCCCCAACACATCAGCAGACATACAGAGGGCCTCGCCACAATCTCCCTCGTAGATTCGCAACCAACAAGCGTTCAAATGCCTTTCTAGGTCAGCTTGAATTGTTTGAGGTCCAAACCTTGATCGATGACAAAGCTAGCTCAGAAAAGGTACTCAGAGCAATTCAAAGATTTCAACCATTCGACAAGGACAACCTGTCTCTCCAAGAGAATCTTGTCTTACTGGAACTGCGCTTCCTGTATGCGAAAAGTCTGCGGTATTGGGGCAAAATCGAAGAGGCACACATACAATTCCAACCACTCCTCGACCCGGCACCGCGTCGGAACAGCATCATCCAAGATACTGGAAAAGACGGTTGGCACTCAATTGCACTACAACAACCGGCAACACGTCGACTCACGCTGAAAATTGCCATTCAATATGCTGAACTTCAAAGCGAAAGACGCCGTCATTCCATCGCACTGGGTATGTTAGAGGGAGACCGGCAGATGGTGGGTTCCCAACAACGACTCGAGCTGGGAGCCGGACGGCGGCTGACCCTAGCACTTGCAAACGCAAGACTTATTCAAGTCGTTGACAGTATGCAACGGGGCGGAGGCTACGACAATGTCGCTTTAGCAAAGGCTGCGGAATCTTTCAGATGGCTGGAGAGTACGTATGCGGGCCTGGGGCAGGTTGGGCTGCTGATGAAGCAAAGTGCCTTCCAAGCATCTTGCGGTTTAGCAATGGTTCATCACCTCGCCGAGGATTTGTCATGTGCATTCGAACTGTGGGAGAAGGCCAAGTCAGCTGCCAGACAATGTTGGGAAACGCCGGGATTTGCGTTGATGATCATTACTTATTCACAAAGTCAATTGGCTTTCGCGCTGAATAGGCTAGATGAAGCGTCGTCACTCTACAACTTGGCTAGCGACATTTGGGATGCTATCGGGCGACGCCGATGTTTTTATTTTGTTGGGCTCGGAACGTTTTGGCTTGATCATATAGTGCGAACATCGCCACCACACAGGCGCCTTGCTATACATGAGGCTGCTTGAGTTTCTTCAGCACATAGGCAACCAGGAACAGACTCCCGGTTACTAGTATATAAGAACCCTCTTCACAACGTGCCTGTTCTACCCCATCGTCACGCTCTGCAATGATAACTCTCCGCGATGACAGCTCTCCCCATACTTTGGCATAGCCCTCCAGACGTTCACGATCAAAAATTCCGGTATTGGAGGTCAAGATGACACATGTGATAGAGTTTCCCAGTACTTCCCCCAGGGATTTGAGAGTCTCGTGCGGGTTATGGCGGTCTGAATCAATGCCAAAGAGAAGCACACTCCTCGCTCTGTTCTATAGGGTTAACAGACTTCTAAAGGATACTGGAAGAATCTCTTACCGCTTGGGTTTAGGAATATTGCTGAACCAGCTAGCAGATACTGTGGCGCTCATGGGATTGTGTGCGCCATCCAAGCACCAGGTCAGCCTCTTTTCTGTCTTGACTAATTGGAATCGGCCCGGCAGTCGGAAAGTTTGGATTCCCGCTTCGATATCTTTTTCTGTTAGAAATCCTCCCTGGTCTTGCTGGACGAGGAATGCGTTGCAAGCGTCCCTTGCAAGAGAGGCATTGATGCGTTGGGTTTCATGCTGGAAATCACCAGGAAGGCCCAGTGAAGTATCGACAAATTTCAACTGGAGATGTAGACCCCTTGCCACTTCTTTGAGTACCTCTGCAGCATCTGGAACTTGAGGGGCTGATAATGCATAGGCACCAGCCTTGAAAATACCCGACTTGTGCCACGCAATATTCTCAATAGTTCCACCAAGTTCCATCTGATGATCCAAACCAATAGTCGTAATGACTGTAACAACGGGATGCTGAATGACGTTTGTCACATCGTATTTCCCTCCATGGTGAGTCTCGTAAACTGCAACGTCAACGCCTTCTTGAAGGAACACATGGAAGGACATAAGAGCAAGCAGTTGGAGTTGCTTGGGGGTACCAGTATCTTCCTGACGTAAACCAAGGCCATCCCACACGTCGAAAAATGCTGCAGTGAAGCGTTCGTCAGAAAGAGGCACCGAGTTGATCCGTATCATCTCGTTGTGCTTGTCTAGGTAAGGCGACATGTAGAGACCACGCTTGGCAGGGAACCCGGTTCGGATCCCATGACTCCGCAGGAAACTGTCGATGTAGGCGCACGTGCTACCTTTGCCTTTTGTTCCAGCGACGTGGATAATATTGAGTCGATTCAGGTTCTCCTCCTGCGCATAGTTAGTTCGTATCGAAAGATAAGAGCCATCTGGATTGGCATACCTTGTGTCCCAGCTTCTCAAGCCATTCCTTCATTCCTTGGAGGTGAGGAGTGCCACGAAATGACGGTGAGCCATTTGGCAGGCGCACGATAGGCAGTGTTGAAGATGGAGGCTTTGCTGATCTCTGCATCCTTCTGGATCGCAGAAGCTCAACCGCGCGCTACATCTCTTAGCTCTTTCGGTTAATACCAATAGTAAGTTTTCTACTCACTTGGTAAGTCTTTTCTTCGCGCATCTTTACCACACCTTACTGCTTCTACTCTGTGGCACTACCGAACATATCGCAGATCTACCTGCTGCCGCATTTACCTACCACAGTTCAGTCGTTTGAAAGCTCACGGGCGAAGTCACGTGATACAACTCACTTACCCCACTTCTGTAGAAGCACATGGAAGAGAATGGAAATTGCTTGTCCCTGCACCGCCACATAGGGCAAGAAAATGCCCATTTGCTCTAGGTCTAGTTTTTGAAACAGTGTAAAAGGAATACTGCAATAGTCGAAGCCATATTTACCAGCAGAACCCGAAGCGACAACGCCACAGCCACCTGTTAAATAGCGATAATTGTGCTTGTTTTTCGAAAGTGGTATTCTCTCCGTCTGGGTCGAACACCAAAAGCTGACACAACAAGACTGCGAACGCTAGGAAAGGGGGAATTGGGGCCTTCACCGAAGTCCCCGGACCGGAAAAACTATTGCTTACGTGGCTGAGCGACGCTAGCCAGCCCCACCCCGCGCCAGGTCGCAACTCCCGCTTCCGCTTCTAGTTACTTCCTGCCTTCCACGCCTTCATATACTCTACCTGCTGCAATTGCTTACAACTGAAACCTACCTTCACATTCCATTATCAAACGGCCTGGTAGTCTAGTTGGTTGTAGCCTAGCCGCTAGACTCAAGGGTTCTATAGCGAATGGCAACCTCTAAAGACTAGCGGTTAATTATGGGCTGTGGATGTAGTTAGAGGTGTTATGGACTACTGCAGTAATGTCCTCAAATACTGCACAACTAACTATGTGTGGGATGTTGGTTTTAGGCTGTTAGCTAGGTTGAAATAGGTGTAAACCGCATTCCCTGTTCTGTTAATCAATAATAGTGCGTATCCCAAAGGTCCTTCATCAGTAACCCTAGAGTAGACCTTAAAAGTTAGTAAGATTGAGACTACTCTCTTCACTAACTTTTTAGTGTCTTCTTGTGCTTTCGATGTAGCATGTAATAATTTGTACGTAGCACAGGGAAGTGTGATTCGGTACCTTGGGTAATAAGACAGTTATATTAAATCGGCTGACGCACGCCATCAAAGACGGAAAGCTCAACATCTTCATCATCACCGCCGCTACTATCATTATTATCACCGCCGTCGCCAATATTGCCAGAGGGCTGCGCGACAGCAGGTCCCTTCTCGCGCCCAAGGCGCGCCAACACCACCGCAGACTTGCGTATGTCTAGCTCAGCCTCGGCCTCGGCTAGCTGGGCGTCGCTCATTGCCAAATACTCCAACTTCAGCTTCTCAATGTCCAAACCAGTAGACGCGAGCAGACGGGGGCGGGGGCTAAGCACCCCTTGGCTTGGTTGAGGCGAGGCAACCCCAACGTTCGGCGGCATGCTTGAGCCCGCCTGTTTTCTGACCCGCTGCTTGACTAGGCTAGGCGAGCATGGCAATCCCTTTCCAATGCAGCGATCACATTTCTGTGGCCACTCACGTGGCTGTGGAATACACTGCGAGTTGAATAATTAGTTTAGCGGTGACTAACAATGAGCGACGGACATGGACATGGGAAAGCAATGCCTTGACTTTGTCATTTCGACACTTCTGACACTTTGCGTTGTCTAACTTCCGGGGAGGCCTTCTTGCACTGAGCTCAGTATACGCACTCTCCGATGCGGATTCGTTCGAAGGGGTATTGAGAACTGCTGTTAGGTACTGGGCAGAAGCAGATAACCTATTCGGCAACGAGAGCTGATTGGGTTGAGAATGAGACATTGTAAGCCAAACTGGAACGACGGTGTCAAAGAGGTCGGTTGTGGAAGAGAGGGAAGTTTGGAATGTGGTCATAATAGCAAAAGCTGCGATGAGAAGTGCGTACTGGGCTGAGATATAGACCATCATCAGCCACCGTACTCGAATTCCAGAGACCAGGTGACACTCCTAAATAGGTCTCGAGATACCTAGTCAATCATTGGCCATCGCACTTGATAAGTATGACGCACAGTCCAGGTAGCTAGGCTTGCAGCCTGCATATGCGGCCGCCTCCTGCATCTCTCAAGCGGCAAAGCGACAGACAGCGAGTAATGAGACAAGCCATGGATTGCTGTACTTAACGGCTCGCATGTCGCACGCTAGCGGCCAGGGAGCTACCTGGCGACACTCCCAGTATTGCACTTACGCACTTGGGCTTCCAGCCATGCGCAGCCTTTTGGCGAAGTCTAGGTGCGTCTTATCGACTGCGTTGTCCAACGCCAAGTAGCCAGCACCGCTCCCCATTATCCGGGCGCTTGATGCATCGTGGGACTTGGGCCGCTTGACAGACTTGATACCTTACTCCATTGGCTTTCGCACATTTGGCGCATTTCGCATATCAAAAAAAAATAAAAAAAATCCGTGTCTTTTCAGTCTAGGTACGTGGAGAATCTGAACACGTTCTCACGCTTCTTCCGACGATTGTTGAGTTTTGACTCATGACTATGATGGTTCTTCTGGGTTCGGTGGTTCTGACCACTGTCCCGGAGACAAATTAGACCTCTGGGCAATGCTGTGGAGGGGTATCCGTGCTAACGTCCTTCTCCAAAGTCCCAAATAGCGCTCTATCATCCAAATATTCTATGATATTGTAGACAAAGTGTCTCCGGGGCGTCTTTGTCAGGGGCGCTACACAGAGTGAAGAGGTCAACTGAGAGATAGATCTGAATTAGTGACTAAATTCATCTCTGGCCTTCCTTTCCTTATGACTAAAATGCAGAGAGAAAGAGACCATTGTATAGACCTCAAGGCTCCTCCAGCGGAGCTCCGGGGGGCCAGTGGTGCCCTCGGGCCCATCATTAAGCGACAAAGAAGGCCCCATGAGGCTGTTCGTATGCCTGGAGTCCTCCAGTCTAGGCTCCGAATCCTTCGACTCCTGGGTAACCGGTGATACCCCACTGGAGCTCGCGACAGTCTTCCCTTGACAAAGTACATCCGGCCGGGCCTAGCCTCCATCATTGTTCGTACGGGCAGGAGAAAACAATGGAAGAAGAAAGAGGTAAATTGTCCTAGTCTAAAATACTAACGCAAGTGGTGTCAGGCTCAGAATTAGCCTCTCGCACTCGTACAGAGGGATGCCTCTGCAAAAAGTTTTTAACCCAGTTTTGTCCTAATATCCCCTTGTCTCCTACCTTAGCCAGTGCATTCTTGGTCTGGGCTATAAGTTCATCCTGAGTTGGTTTGAGATCGAGTTCGCCTAGTGACTTCGCCCAACTGACAAGAGATTCTTCTATATTAAGAGGAACTCTCCTGGTGTTGTGTGGTTTCTCCTTCAATTTCCCCCGAGCAGCCCTTGTGAGGTGCTTACGAGTCCTAGCAACCTCTTCTGGTGTACCTGATTGTGCATCGTCCGGTATGCCTGATTGTGCATCGTCTGGTATGCCTGATTGTGTCTCCTGTTGGAAGCCCGGCAAATTGGTGTGACTCCTTGAACTGACCTCGTAACCTTTTGTTAACGTCTGCGAAGCGTTGGAGTTTGTGCGGGTGGGCTGAGGCTGAGATATGTCCTCACACAGTAGGGTGCTGGTGGAGTATTGTGGTAAGGAGAGTCTCGTGCGTGGTGATGAAGTCGACAATTGATCGATAACGTGGGGTGGCTGGTTGTATTGTTCAAGAGGCATGCGCTGAATCTGAAAACCCAAAGTTAATGCTATTCTGAAGGGTAAACGCATACGTCAAGCTAACCTGTTGGCCCTGTCTGTAACTTTGCTTACATCTTCGCCGTAGAGGAGTGGTGTTGAACTGATAAGGTACAACTAGCATTCTCTGTAGATGCACCAGCGCACTATTCAGTTCGTTCCACATTGGATTGCGTGCAATCAAAGAATCATATTGGTAATGATCAGGTGAATTGTCTGCACATGGCATTGACGTCTCAAAACGCCCGCATGCACCGGTTGCTGTTTCCAGTGCGGAAAGCCCAGTCGCATCATCAATGCCCTGTTCACATTCAGGTAATTCATTTGTCGGATAAGAATAAGCGTCAGTGTAATGATGACGAGCGTCATGATGATGACGAAAATGAGCGTTGGGATGAGGAGATGTTTCTTGAGCAGGATGTGCAGCTTCGTGATGTGTGCTATCTTGGGTTGCAGAACAGCTGGTGCGCTTTTCTCTTCCAGGAGATGAATACCTCTGCTGCATCTGTTGGGATGTAGTTACAGCATGACTGGCATGGCCGAGTGCAGTTTCTGAGTGCTGTGTCCTCTTCAAGCTTGACTCTGGTTCCAGTTGGTTGATAACAGGTGGGCGGCTGAAGTTTGGGGCTGCGTCTGAAAACTCTTGAAAAGACCGCGGCTGATTGTTTTGGTCCAACCTAAGTGGAGGAAGTCGGATACCTGAGTGGTCAAAAGGGGAATACATAGTGAAAAGTAAGATAGTTCTAGGTTAACAAACCAAGTTTTTGTAGGACAGCTATACCACTCTTTTATAGAGATAATAGATGTACCCCTTAGGCTATAAACTATTCTATCCTTCTACCTCTTCTATCTATCTGACTATAGATGGATGGGATGAGATGGATGGATAGATGGATGGATGGATGGATGGATAGATGGATGGATGGATGGATGAATGGATGGATGGATGGATGAATGGATGGATGGATGGATGGATGGATGGATGGATGAATGGATGGATGGATGGATGGATGAATGGATGGATGGATGGATGGATGGATGGATGGATAGGAAGGAAAGATCTATTATTTTTCTGCATCGATGAAGTTAAGCGTAGAAGCAAGCGCGCAGCTCTAGCGTGGGAGAGACCCACTGTTATCCTGCATCCTAGAAATAGCGTATGCATCGTATGATGTCTGTCTGGATGAAGTTAAGCGTGGAAACGAGCGCGCAGCTCTAGCGTGGGAGAGACCCACTGTTATCCTGCATCCTAGAAATAGCTTGTACAATGTCTCAATGCAACGTCCTCCTACGCGACCACCCCTAAATCGTTTCAAAACCAGTATAATAATGCATTATAGATGAATTCTATGCATAAATCGGCCGTAGGGTAGACTATTTACTGTACTGCAACCTAACAACAGTTGTGACGCTAATTAGTTAATGGCAGTTGCGCTACAGGGATAGCTCCAACGCATTTGTTTCTCTATTGAGAGCATACTACGGTGGTACAATCGCAACCCAAGCTAAACATTGGCAATGCAATAGGTGTGAATAGCTAAATGCCTTGCTCATTCGCCTAAGGATCCACTAGAAATCGACCACTCTCAGTGTCATCTGCAACAGCAGTCTCGGTCTCTTCTTGTTCCGTTTCCGTTCCTCTCTCGAATAGCTAGCTTACCGTCAACTGCTGCTACTGAAAGTCTATCCCTTATTCTTGAATCGGAGCATAGGGACTCAGGCGAAGCCAGTGCCCCCTAGAACACACATAACACATCAGGACCTGTGAGGGGCCTGCTGAGCAGTATACCGGTGACACCCAAGGCGGCACACCGGTGGTAGTTCAACCTCAACAAGACAGATAGAGATACACAGGAAACCATAACAGGTATTAGAGTATCGTGTAACAATAAGCATTGCTTGCTACTTCAGTCTTACAAAACAGTAAAGATAGCTATGCGTATTTCTATCCACCATCATATATATCCCTTCCGAAAGACACGGTTTATTGCATCTTCATGGGAGACTTGAATTTCTGGCCTTGTGAACAAAGACTGGATCCGAATAAAAAGATATTCCGTGGCGAGAGGATTTAATTCCTGGTAAGCTGGAAGCTGAAACTTCTGAATCAAACTCTCAATTGGACCGCGGATGGGTGCATCAAGCCTTTGGAGTGCAACACATAACGGATATATCAGCTGCTCCAGGAATAGCCGGTGGTTGGGGTCGTGAAGGCCAACTTTTCCTAACAGCAACGAATCAAACTCCGTAACGAAGGTCGTAGAGGATGACTTGGGAAACGTTCCGTGATGAAGCTGCCGCATAAAACTTAGCATCAACAGAAAGCAGATGATAAATTGCGATGGAGTCTGCGGTAGCAGCATGGTGTTGCGAAGGGTAGTGAGCATGGATTCTCCAGCTGTAGACCTAAGTGACAAGAGAAGCTGTTCTTGAAGTAGACTGCCGTCAAAGTTCTCGAATGTGGTCGCTGTGAGAAATAAACTGAAATTCTGGCGCCCTTTGGTTTGTTCAACAAACCATGGGCTCATGCGTAATAAAAGACTCCGCGGCATGTCGTCCTGTTTCTCAATCAGCAATAGGCCTCACCTTCAATATTAATTACCTACCAGATGTTGGGGGGGCAAGATATGATGCGACTGCAGAATCTCAACATCATATTGTATTTTTGTCTGGCGATTCACAAACCCGCTGGCTAGGTCTGTTTCCGCGATCTCATGGGGAAACCCCCAATATATCGAACCGCACAGTAGCAAATTCGTGTGATATGGAATCGCGGGGTGGAAACCTGGATACTGCTCTGTGATATCTTGTTCCCCTATAGATGCTAGGGCAAGTTGAAGAAGAGAACAGCAATGGAGCTCGAAATATTTATTCCCGATTGGGTTCAAGGCCCTTTTCTTGATTTGTGCCGTTGTGTAATCATCGTCGAGTGGTATGATCAACGTACTCTCAGTTCTAAGGACTGCACTTGAGACCATCAGCAGCTCTTGGAACCTTAGGCGAACTTCAGGTAGTGAGCCCTGTGACTGTTAGAGCCGAAGAGTCAACCACGCTGGTTATACTCACCAGATACATGCAGGCTAGCGTTGCCCATCTCATGCCCGTTTCTAGCCATGGCGAGCGATGGCTGAAGTAGGTTACGAGCGGTGAGTCGCCCTCGGAGATAACCCTATCAAACGCAAAATCGAGGTACTCATTTTTCGCCTGGAGCTCTGCTGCTTCTTTCCCATGCCTCAAAGCTATTTCTTCATCATATTTGAAAGGACTGTAATTCAGGTCGGTTTCGATTCTGAAATTCGTACGCATATGACTGACAAGGTCAGATGGAACGGCGACTTCCCAGTGCATTTTATCGGGCATCTGCCTTATAATCATAAGGTTTGGGTTGGACAATTCTGCTTTCAGATGGTCCCAGTTGCGAAAGTATCCCTTGACGTAGACAGTTACTAGAGAACATTCCGTGCTAGGCTCCTTCGGGGAGTCTCAGTCAGTTCAGCTGCATCAAACTTAAATTAGGTATCGGTGAGTACCTTTTCAGTTACGTGAGACGACATGGTGATCGTATCGCTGCACACCGATGAAGATACGGTTGGGCAAGTGAGAGTGAAATGAAGTTTTTCTCGGGAAAAGATTCTGAAGATTGTGGGCGGAAGATTCAAAGGAATTTAGGTGGAAACCAAGATATGAGACCTGAGGTACCAATATGAGCGTCGTGAATTGAGTAGCTAGGAAAAAGCCTAGGTTTCCCACCAGAGGTTGTAAAGCATATATGTTTAATGAAAGACTGGTATACTGGTGTTCTGACGGATGTCTCACGTACATCAACGCAGCTAATGTATTTGTGCGTCAACTACCTCAGATTGAGCCTACCTTTTGCATTGTAAGAAGTTTAGCGCAGAAACGAGCGTGCAGCTCTAGCGTAGGGAAGTCCCACTGTTACTCCGCTTGGATAAAGTTTAGCGTGGGAATGAGCGTGCAGCCCTAGCGTGGGGAAGCCCCACTGTTATTCAGCGTGGATGGATGTATGTCGTGTGAATATGGGGAGACCCGCCGTTGTCATGCAGCCCTGAGTTGGAGTGCGCACCATTCCTCACTCAGCACAGCGTGCTGTAGCGATTCACTATCTTGGAAGGCCTCCTAATCCAGTGTAGCTTACTCGTCTACAATGTCATGCATGATTTCAACTTCTTGTCATCCCCCTCTGGAGATAATGAAGGAAACCAAGTTTTACCTCTGCCTATCGGCGGCGTTTGTCCTCCTCCCAATATATCAAGGCCCGTCGTCCTCAAGCTGATACTCACAGGGGGCGTATCCATAGAGCTGACCTCTCTGCGTAGCGACATGCCTCTCTACGTATTCTATGCAGCCCGGAACATCCTGCAGTAGGTCGCATCAACAGCGACACGCGCAGCTTTTGGATTGCCCAGGTCATCCGTTCTGCTAGGGGCGTGACGGATGAAGTCGGCCGCTGAGAGATCACGCCATTCACCCTGAAGAAAGACAAATGAGGGAGCTGCATGCTCCTCCTCTTTAATGTCTCTCGACGGACAAATCATAACACGAGTACATATCAACAACTCTTAACACAATGTCGATTTACGCTGGAAAACACGCGGATCCTCGAGTCGAGACTAAAAGCTGGTTGGACAAGTCTTACGACGAAAAGATCGGCGTGCAGATCCGGGTGACAGCTATCATTCAAAGGGTACCACCCATTTGATGCCCCTTGCGTATTCCAGCTGACTTGAACCACAGGTTTCTTTAGGATGGCGGCTTCTTTGCTATTGTGGTGGGCTCGAGCAAAACGATGAGCTCCAGTGACAACGGCAAAATGGCCGGCGCTTGCAATGTTGAGAGACTGTACAGAACTGTGCCCTAATATGAAATCAAAGTGTTGGCGTTATCCATTTATCCTTTCCACCAGCATCCCAACGTCGATGAGGTATATTGAGTGTGAGTGGAAGGAGCTATTGTTGTTAGTACAGGTGACTGAAGTGGTAACACATGCCGCAGGGGCAAGATGTACTCAGAATTGCATACCATAGGCCAACAGGGTCTTAAATACTGGTAATAGGTGTTAGAGAGTGCAAAGACAAGCAGAAAGGAAGCCGTGGGGGACGATGTAGCGTTTCGAAGGACTTCAACAAGTGCAAAATAAATTGTATTTAGCAGAAGTTGACTGATGCAGGAACTGCACGCCGACAGAAAGAATCTATTTATTCTACGCGCCATTGTTGCCCTTGGATTGGGAGTCGTAATCTTCGACCTTGGAACTGATCATCTTTCAGCCAAATGATCCCGTTTAATGTGACCCAGCCTGCTTCTTACAGTCTCAAATCGAAATTCGAGTCCATCCTCGTGGCACCCCCCACAAAAATACGTCTTCGTTTTTGCCGGGACTGAGAGAAGCTGTTCAGCTTTTTCCGGGAAAATCAGGCGTATTCTGTTCTTGAGGTCTGATGCCTCTGTATGTGGCTTAACAAAGCCTAAATAATCGGCTGCGTTGACATTTGTGTTGAGTTCGGATACTGCTGCCCAGTTGTGCAAGTCATCAACAACCGAAGAAAGCAGAGCAGGATTTTCGAGCTCCTGAGGCCTATGTAGGTGAGTAATAGAATCGTGAGACTTTCAACAGCACATACCTTTCCTCCATCTGCAGTACAGATCGTTCCAGCCTGTGATACCCAAATAAGATTTTCATTCCCAACGCTGATCGAGGCAGCTTCTTGCAGCTGAACTCCTCGAGACTGCTTAACCACCCTAACAACTGTTTCTGGTGGAAGCTGTTGTCGGCGATTTGGCTGGGGGGGGATGCTCCAAGGCGGGCAGTTTCTTCAGCAAGGCGTTTGGTAAAAGTCTTCCATTGCTTGGAGGATGCCCCTTTCTCAGGTGGTACGGGCAAGCCGTGAAGCCTGTTCCCTTTGAGTGATTGAGAATCAGATCCATTCATGAAAAGTACCGGTGCATATTGGAAAAGAAGGCAGTGGGACTTGATTAAAGAGGAATAGAAATTGATAAGTGCTGTTTCCTCTTCCGGAGTGCCAGGTGGAGAGGCTTCTCTGAGTTTGACGTTCCTCAGAAACCCATGACTGCTGATGGTTTCGAGAAGAGTCTCGAATCTGGACGCCATCTCCGTTTCTCCAGGCTGTATGCCAAAGAAGGATTCAAGATACCATAACAGAACTTCTTGTTCAGATGCCATGGTCAATGATTGTACGAGGATTTGAAAGCGGAAGGGCAAACGAGGATGACCGGAAGACGAGATCCAGAGTTTAGTAGGCGGCATAGATGTATCCGTCCAGCAGTCTGCACATTCGCAGGCTTGATTGTAGGACGACCTTCCGAGCGCCTGCCCGTGCTTCCTGGCCAATCTGGAATACAGCTGGCGCAATCCCCACGCATCCGACACCTGCATCAATAAAGTCACATCTCTAAAGCCTGGATGCATCAAGAAGCGGGGTCAGCTCTGCTTTGTTACCCGATTTGATCTTTGTTGCGTTAGCTGTCTGAAATGGCCGTCTTGTATTGTCCAACTGGTATACGTAGCGAAGGCAGTCCTTTGAGGTTGCACAGGAACGTCTCGTCCTCAATCTTCCTGCATTGTCAGACAACACGCAACGCTCTACCAGAGGGAGGGGGCGTGACGGCAACGTCCATGTGCAGCATACGTATCGCTTGATGACGACTTAGACGATTCGTCCAATTAGGGTCATTGGAGGAGGCAATCACAAAGCTCCATGTGCCACAAGGCTCTATTTGATTGGGTTGGATCGACCCTGCGCAATGCTACTTACTAGCGCTTGACTTGGGATCGCTTAGCCTGTCACCAATCTACTTGCTCCCTTCACTCATGGGAGTAAATAAAAGCGGACGTCCAAGCCTAAGTATGCCGTTGTAATTGTACCTACTTATTTAGTTGATAAACCGCTCCTAGGAGTATGCATTGTTTGCGATGGGGGTAGGCGTAAATATGGGGGCTACCTCCATCCATGATGGGAGTGCGCTGTATTTACACTTGGGGTAGCCATAAATGTGGGACAGGAGCGGCCAACTTCAAGCCACTTGCAAATATAAGTTGTGATAACTATCTGAATAAATGGGGAAAACGGATCGATAAGCTACTCTGCGTCTGCAATTCACCTTATTAGTCAGTTGCGGACACACCTTTCGACACTTACTATGTAGTAGCAGAGACTGCACCTAAACACACCCCTGCATTTGCATGAAGTGCGTTGTGTTGTGCACCAGGCGCAATCATGATTTTGTAGTTGCGTTGGTGCTGGCAACATGCACTGCATTCCTTGAAGCTCCCTTAGAACCCTGTTCGTTCAACTGTGCTTTAGCAACTGAGAAAAGCAGCAAATCTAGAACCGGTCTACTTGTGGCGGGTTCCTCTATTCATACACCCGGCTGCTGAATGCCTCAGGACTGCGTCGCCATTTTGTATAAATTAGGGGAAACCCTCACCTAGGGAAAACTACCGCCCTCCTCAGAGCTCCAAACCTCATCAACCTCCATCAAATACCTTCAATTCATTCCGATCAACCTAAACAAAGCTACAACCTACCCAAGGTACGTTGTCATTACTTCGTAGTCACGTCGCTCATATGTGGTCCAGCTCCAATTATCAGCAACACCATGGCTACTTGTGGGAAGTGCAACGGTGGTGGGAACACAACATGCACCAACTGCAATGGCACAGGCTCCACTAGTTCCGAGACCGGCACCTGCTACAGCTGTGGGGCCAACGGCACAGTGACTTGCACATCTTGCAATGGCACGGGGAAGACTTAGTGTCTAGCGGTGGAGAATTGGGGATTTGAGTTGATGGGATAACCGCTCCTCTTTTCATTTGTTGACTCACTGGGGTTTTTTTGTTAATGAGGGTAGCGGCCCTTGGTGGTCGCTGCTACTCTTTTTTTTTTGCCTCAGACTGGGTTGTTTCTTTAGTAGGGCAGTGGTCCGTGGGGTACCTTCAAATTCATAGGTTGATTTCCCTTCGACGGGTGGGGTAAATGTGTGCAGCGGAATTATATAACACCGGACCGGCCAATACATATCTTACCCAAGCTGTCAACCAACTCCTTTTTCCTCACAGGTTTATCGAAGGTGTCTCGCCAACGTCACAATGATAGCAAAATCGCAACCCTCACTTGGGTCCAATACAACAAACACGCGACGAACACAGCCCCTGATACACTTCGCAGCTGGCGCGTGAGGCAGTCTTGAGTAATTGCCTCGTAATAATGCTAACGCATTTTAGGAGCGGTGGTGCCGCAACCTCCCTTCTCACCTCTCCCCTCGATGTTTTACGAACTCGACTTCAATCCGACCTCTATGAACCTCCATCACGATCGGCTAATGCGGGACAAGCCCCTCGTTCTTTTCTGAATAGAACTCCCCTGGGTCACGTATTCGAAACGTTCGACATACTTCGCTCGATAAAGAACAACGAGGGATGGCGTGGGCTATTTCGCGGCATTGGGCCCAGCCTGGCCGGCGTGGTTCCTGCAACTGCTATCAAGTTCTACGTGTACGGAAACACCAAGCTTCTCGCAGCTAGGTATCTAGATTACAAGGAGGATGATCCTATTGTTCATGCGCATGCCGCCATTGCCGCCGCCATCGCAACCGCCACAGCGACGAACCCCATTTGGCTTGTGAAGACCAGGCTTCAACTGGACAAATCACGCGCCAATCAAGGGGCAACAGTGCGTCAGTACAAAGGAAGCTTGGACTGTGTGCAACAAGTGCTACAGAAAGAGGGGATTCCTGGATTGTATCGCGGATTAAGCGCGAGCTACTTGGGCACAGTTGAAACAGTTCTACATCTTGTTGTCTACGAAAGGCTCAAGATACTATTCCAGTCTCCATTCCTTAGGCATCGGTCAACGCGCAACCCTGCTGTAGAAGAACTCGGAAAATGGGTCAGTACCAGTGGCGCTGCTGGTTGCGCAAAGTTTGCTGCGGTTCTGGTCACGTATCCCCATGAGGTACAAAAGTCTAAGAATATTGTTTGTCATGAAGTAACCCATTGTGTAGGTGATACGGACGCGCCTGCGCCAGGCACCGACAGCGAACGGGCGGCAAACATACACCGGCCTAGGACAGTGTTTCAATCTGGTGTGGAAGCAGGAGGGCTGGCGAGGATTGTATGGGGGCCTCACACCACACCTCGTACGCTCAATTCCTTCTGCTGTAATCACACTCGGCGTATACGAGTTTGTGTTGAGGGTGGCCAACACTTCAGTGTGACGAGATCAAATAATCCGGGTGAGGACTGGAGATAGAAGCATACTAGGGGGAACATTCGTCAAGAAAAACGCGTATGATATGCAATGGACACCCGTAGTTAAGGTGTACGATAATCAATAGGAAACATTAGTTATATCTCCATCTCACAGAGCTATCGAATCTTATTCGATGTAACTGGCTTTTTCGCACCACCAGCGAGACCAGAAAGAGGAAGCCACTCACAGGCATTACTCGTTTCGCTCTTTCCGGACCCTTTGACTGGGGGTCCTATTCTGCTTCTTAGCTGGCGTCTTGCTGAGATACCACACAGCACATTCCCCATCTTGCGCTACCGAAGTTGTGCGCTCGTAGTTCAAGCATCTCGTCTCACAAGGACCCGCGCAAAAACAACTTAACGTGTCACAAGGCGTACGGGACATGTCGTCGAACTTGATTCGATCTGCCCCTAACAAGACACGAGATCTTCGCCACAGGCAAACAGAGCGACATGTCTGAATTCGAGACCCTGCTGTGCCCTGAGCGGGCTCGTCACAAGCAGACGTCTAGCGACAAGGGGATACAGGAGATGCTGGTTGGTCACATTGTCAACCTCGACATCCCCTTCGGGATATACGGGGAGCGGTATCTAGCCGAGTTCTCCCACCGCTTCGATCCATCCCTGGCCTCGCAGACCGCATGGTCTTGGTCAAGTAAGCGTCGACAACTAGAGCGTGTTTTCAGCCAGAACAAGGATTAGACCAAGGGCTCACTCCACAATACAGTATCCAGGGTCCATTTATTCTTGATCCGTGGACGTCATCCAACATCTATACGATCATGACAGTGTCTGGCCACTTAATCGCCTGCTTGCTAATTGTAGCGCGCGTCTAGTTAAAAACCACCTCCTTTATTTCAACAAGCACTTTTCAATCTTCAAATGTCGGGAAATTTTCAGGGTGAATCCCACACTTGTTGCCATCAGACAACTGAATATTCAAGAGGTATGAGTGGATGTGGCTCTTCGAATGCCTCCTGGTCTTCCTTGCAGAAACGCCCGGCCAACGGGGTTTAACATGTAGCTACATCAACGCATACGCCGGTGTGACATATCTTCCTTTCTTAGCTTGGGTTCCAGCCGACCGAACAAAGCAAGAGTGCAGGTGTCGTTGCTTGAGGCGTTATCAGAGACTCCTCAATCTCCCAATCCTCTACAATCCGAACTAACTTACTTACGAGATTGACTCCTGTATAGGAACTGCTCTGCTGCGTCAGAGCTGTTGGTTGCCCTTGCGGTCAAGGAAGTTAGCTATTTGTTTAACTGTATTGACCTGTCGCCAACAGGAGGCACTTTCCTACGCTGCTTGATAGAGACAAAGCCGTATTTCTTTTTGCTGGTTGGAGACATTGTTAATAATAGGCGACAAGGGGCAGGTGTTGCTGTTGTTGGCGATGAGGTCACTTGTTACGTTAATCGATACGCCGTGGCGGGACCATTGTTGATTAGACGGAATGGTGCTGCTATCCTGTAGACTATTAGAATAGACCTCTAGCATACTGGACTGTTTCCTTAAGGACGACAGAATAGTAGAGAAATTGTGCTAGGGGACAAGCAGATTGGCTTGATGAATGTAATTGGCACTATATACCTAGAAAGTGAAGAACGAACATTGCTTGTATTTCCAAAGATTAATTGTAAATTAAGGCAAATAAGAATGCTATGAAATAATTTAGACAATATCCCAGTAATTGCTGTCAGGCCTTAACGGAGCTCCTCCCTCTCGTTGAGACGTAAGAAGCCGCTCATGCTGATATACTATAGGTGTGCCGATCCCCGACCGAGAGTGCCCCGACTCTGGGGTGAGTGGGACGCTGCTGTATGGGCTCGTTGCCTTGTGAGACGTGTCTAGTCTGACAGGTTCTCTATCTGCAGGGGCTTGAGAACCCCATTGAAGAGATGGAAAATATGACTTAAGTGGTGGCAGACGACGAAAGAACCAGCCGTTTTGAGCTTGGGACGGATCATTACTCCAAGGTTTTTGGCCCTCTCCTATTTCAGATCTGGAGAAAAGCGATGAGCTTGGTAGTGACGCAATGCCTGCTTGTTCTTTCATCCATAGGTGAGCGGGCGGTATTTCAGGGAAAGATGCCGGAGTTGGGTCTGTTGGAGAATTTCTGTTGTATTCTATGGCGGACCGTGATGCTAATGATGGCTGAGACGTAAGAGATGTATCTTGCGCTGCGTGAGGTGTCACATTTAGTGATTGTAGAGCCCGTCGTGCTGGTATACCACTTGCGCTAATAGCAGAGCGAGAAGAAGCTGAGATCACCGGAGAACTCATAGCCAGGTACGATGCGCCTGTAGGTGAGCGTGAACGTGTGGTAGAGTGTGAATGAAATATCTCTCCTCGGTCGTCAAGTCCGCCCGACCAACTGTAGGAAGGGGTTTCGATCCCAGATCGTGACTGAGACCATGTTTGATGGTCTGCTTCACTGGTGTTTTGAAAGCTCTCCAGCCAGTGGTCCACCGACGAATGAACCGTGGCCGACTGACTCAAGACCGAGGGTAGCTGAACATAGTTTACGAGATACTGTGCCCCTACGTCGCGGAGGCTTACAGTCGTCGATGCCCTCGGGCGGGTCGACGGGTCCTGTCCGCTGCTGCCCTGGTCCATGTTCACGTCTTGGCTGGCTGTGTTCTGATGCGGTATGGTGACCGTTCCTGTGGAAGTTTGGCGGCACTCTCCCAAAACGCCGAAAAAGGAGGAGATTAGGTCCTGCTGGACGACTTGGACCGACACCTCTTCCCCCGAAACTGCATTCGCAAGACGAGGAAGAAACATGATGTCCTGGGCTTCTCGGAATGTACTGCTGTAAGGAACGCCCCAACGGTAGTTCAACGGTAGTTCTCTAGGAGCTTGTGAGCCAGGTTCCAAGTGCTTAACTGAACAGGAGTCCCCTGAAGATGTTTTGGCTGGGATTTGAAAGCCAAGGAGGTGAGCTCTATCATAAAACATCGAGATTCTAGCAGGGTCGGCTGCTGGCAGAATTTCGTCTCCTGCTGGATCAATCCTTGGCCTATATTGGTTAGACAGGTGAGGGAAGTTTCTCAAGGCCGCCAGAACCACTTGTATATAGGCGGTTTCAAAGGAGAGAAGCCCTGTATATTGTAGGAAGTGACCCTCGCTCACTTCCATCGGGTTCTGTGGAGGCGGGGACCAAGATCGTCGGAGCACCTGTTGGAGCGTCCACCTGTGATTTTCGTTCTTCCAAATCTTACCCCGAGCTAACCCTGCGAACATGAGGTCCAGCACAATAGAGACACCAATAGAGAGATACTTCATGTTCTCCTGGAAGGACTTGAGACTCGGAACAAGGCCCCTAAAACGAAACACGCTATCCCGCACCTCCGCTCGAAGTTGGGGGTCCTGAACTCTGGTGAAGATCTCGTCATTGTGGAACGCGTCTTCGATTAGCACTCGGTCGCTGTTACTGAGCCCGGGGGCTCGCCCTTGGAGAAGTTGAACGGTTGCTATATCAACGATGGCTGGGTGATTGCAGGTTAATTCCAGCCAGACGGTGCGGACATGCTGCAGATATAGGACTATTTCTTCGTCGCAGTGTAGGGCTAGGTGCTTGTGGAAGCTGCCAAGAGGAAGGCTATGGAGAAGACCAGGAAAGGGTATCAAATCGACAAGACAGTTGTGGATACGTTGGTTCTCTCTGATCATCCGAAGGTTGACTTTCTTCTGGTTGCCTAGACGCTCTGTCCATTCGCGAGCTTGCCCCATCTTGCCCTCTTTCCATGATTGACAGATCTTCCGAAAGACCTCGCCATCCGAGTAACGAGTCTGGTGCGATCGAATGTCAAGGGTCTGAGAAGTAGTGATATCTTGGAGCACGGTGGAGAGCTCGACACCCGGCCTGCAAAGAAGCCTCACCGTCCACACAGCGTCATCCCCAAAAACGGCTCTTGCGGCCAAGGTTCTGTGCTGGCCGTTAACGCAGGATATTGGATGCCTAAGCACAGGTCTTTGGCCGTTGAAAATTGTCTCCTGCAGTTTGCCAACTGACATTTCAAGTTTCTTTGTTACATCAACAACTTCTGTGTGTTCGATATAACCTTCAATTGCGTTGTGGCACGTGTCGTGGTCATAGTCCTGTTGGAGAACGGACGCCAGATGTGACGTGATTGCTGGGTCGGGCTCGCGACACAGGTCTCTCTGAAACTTCAAGAAAGACACTGGAACATAGACAATGCCAATGCATTGGTCATTTCTGTCGCGGCAAGGGCCTAACCAAGCGCAGCCAGTGTGAAATTGCACACAATTAGCCATAGATGTTGTAGGGCGGTGATGACAACGGAAGCCCAGATAGTAGAGCGTTCTGAGCCGCTTTTCTACCCCAGTGGCCTTTCCCTAGGTCTCAGGACTGGTACTGTTCTCAGACTTCTGTGGCGGGTAGTGCAGCCTGTTCCCAGGAACGAGCCCCTGTACGGCTCACTCCGGTTGTGGAAACAGAGCCCCGTTCCTAGGAACAGTAACGCCGCCTACCCAACCAAAGCTAGCATCCTGGGAACAAGCCCTGGTTCTGGGGTTAGTGTCCTGGGAACGGTAAAAACACCCACCTAAGCCTAAATCTGGTTCCTGGGAACGGTGGCACCTACAGGGGAAGAAGCCCCTGTGGTTCCTAGGAACGTTAGGAGTACCCCACCTACGAAAGCCCTGTTCCTGGGAACAGTAACGCCGCTTCACCCCGGTTTCCTAGGAACGGTAAAAGCACCCACCTAAGACCAATTCTCGTTCCTGGGAACGGTAGGAGTACCCACCCACAATATCCTAGGAAAGCATTGACGCACTCTCCCACCTAAGTCTAGCATCCTGGGAACAAGCCCTGGTTCTGGGGTTAGTGTCCTGGGAACGGTAAAAGCACCCACCTAAGCCTAAATCTAGTTCCTAGGAACGGTGGCACCTACAGTTCCTAACCTAACCCAGGAAGCGACATGTGTCCTAGGCACCTGTGCCTAGTGGTAGCCATATATTAGCCATGGCGCACTAGCGTAATCGTGAAGTCCATTTCCATTTGTGACCTTCTCTTTATTAACTCTTATCTAAGCGACAGCGTTCTAGCCTGGATTGCTCACAACACCTATTATCCTAATTATAAAAACACACTTCTACTTAATCATGTCTCGACAAAGTAACTTGGAGCGGGCAAAATGGAGAAACAAGTGCCGTGAAGCGCTCTCTCAGCATATTAGTAAGCTGACCGTAAGCCCTTAGAACTTGAGCCTAACTATCTTTTGAAGATGACGGTCTCGGGCTCGAGATTAACCCCCAACAAGTCCGTCTATTACCTCACGAAGATGATCTATATACATGGGATGTTTCGGAAAACAAAAGGCATCTATTTAAGAAGCATCTTAGCAAGCTATCTACTGGGCCTCTTATGGAACTCTGTCGAGAAGTTGGGCTGTCTTTCCGGGCAATCCGTCAGCAAAGAACAGACTCCGAGAGTGAAAATGCATTGCCATGTCAAGTTCAGGAGCAGAATGCAGCACTTAAAGAGGAACTTGACTTGGCACGGCAGCGGGTAGACCTAGCTGAGAAGAGGCTTGAGCGTTTAGCACAAGCGTTTCGGATGTTGAAAAGACGCAACGAAGTAACGGCCAATTTCATCTTAAGGCATCGCGCACATATGATAGACTACATACGAGAATCCAGATGTATGAAACATTACTGATATTAATCTCCATTGTCAACTACGAAGCTGCAACAGTCAGGTGGGACTGAGCGAGGCGATGACGAAGGGGCACTATGCTTTATCACGTTCAACTTATTCACTTGTGAGAACATTTAATTATCCTTCCCTCAAATAAGAGCAATGAAACCATTCGGGTCCTTATGATGCATTTTAGGGAACTGGTCACCGCTAAGCAAGGACGGATAACATGCGGATCAACACGGCAGACCGGCAGAAACAAGGGCACCGAGAGCAGAACCGAGGGGCGTCGAAGTGAGAAACGGCTCTTTTATGAGCAGAAGGGAGTTCAATCACGGGTTGATCACCGGATAGACTGATGGATTGGTGTATGTGGGTTAGAGAGGAGGCTGTTGGGATAGCTTAGGAAACATAGACGAGTCGCTATTCATCTAGCTGGCTTGCGTCACAGCATCCAATGCCCTACTACCTTTCTGCGTGTGAAAACAGTGACCGTTGTACCATCACTGGACGGATACCAAGCCGTGATACATGAAGCGGTAGACTTATTGCTGCAGCTCGCAGCAAAAGCTAAATGCTTATTCCTAGGGAGCTGCACACCTGCGTATTACTTTCTAGGAAGTTTTGCTTGCGAGGGATAAGCGATTGGCTGGCAGCTGTTCATCCAAAACAATGGCTCGCCATAGAGTGCTTTAGCGAAGCCTTGTGATTGGTTGGTAATGTTCACTGGCAGCATTTACGGCTGAGTGAGCTTGATGGAAAAGCCCTCGCGTCCCGTTGGTCCGTTTGACATGTTGCAGGTACGTCGAGATGCGCCAAGCACTTCTGTACTGAGGACATTGCAAGGATTGGCCTAGCGTAATTCCCATGCTGGTGACCGGCAACATCACGCGGTTGCTACTTGCAGGGGTACGACGGAAAACATGCTGCATGTATGGATGGATACCTTGCGACGCGAAGTACAATGCACCGAGCAGGGGTCTCACTTGTTATTTAGCTGTGGCTTCCCGCTGTTCAGGTCTCTAACACCGGCGAAGCAACAAAGCTCGAAGCGATTTCGCAACGGCCCTAGCCATCTTTCAACGGCGCGATGTCGGATCTAGCATCGAGAATATTAGACCTAGGAACAAGGCTCAACCAAGTTACCCACATCTTATCGCAGGTTTTGTTCCCCGCCAAAAAAAAGAGAACTCGAAATCGACGGCATGCCGAAAGCTCTACCTTAACGCCTAGCTGGGCTGATGAGGTGAAGAAACTGCTTCAGATATCGGCCGATCTGCAAGATGTCATAAGAGAGGTTTCCCGCTCGTCTCCCCAGAGCATAGACCTGGTACACAGATCACCTCCAGCGGCCGGCCCTTCTGAAGATGTCTTTTTGCAGCCAAGCTTTCTGCCCGCCCCTCAAGAACAGCAAAACATTGGTCCATGTCAACCGCAATTACCCACTCAAGCAGTGCAAGCGCTAGGCCAGCAAGCCCAGTCTACCACTTCGAGCGAAGAGCGAGAAAACGGTCCGTGCTCATCAGCGGAAAGCGCCCCGACCGCAACGACGTCGATGCTGCTTACGAGCGTTCCGTCCGACATTGAACCAACGTCCCTATTGTCTACTGAGAGTTCGGAACAAGTACATGAAGCGGCCCCGAGTACGAACTCTGTCATTCAACCCTCGTCGCCTTTAGCCCAACCGAAGTTCAGCTTGACGACTGATGAGATGGGACCAGATCTCGTCGCAAAAATCGCACAAATGGTCCCTGACAGCAACTTCAACGGCCTCATTAGGGTCAAAGACCTGGCACCAGTCGACTGGAATTGCTTAGTAGAAAGAACCTGTCCGCCACAGTATCGGGACCAGCTTGCGAATGAGTACTCTCCTGATCCAACTATGACAGGATGTTCGCGTCTGAGGGTGTCAAGGTCGGCAAACTTCAGATTTCCGAAATTCTCGATAACGCCACCGAAACCTTCGGATGAAGAGGTCTGGAATTACCTGGACAGGCTAGCCCATGCTCCTCCAAGAGGGCAGATACCATATTACGTCGGGCCGCCACTGACATCCGACTTCGACTTGTTGCTTCATCCAGGGTCAGAGCTCTCAGAGTTCACAGATATAGAAGGCGTAAACTCTCCATACTGGCATGTTGGCGAGGGAGGATCAGGCACGGCTAATCACAGAGAAGATGCGGATCTGCGGTCAGCCAACATAGTCGTTTTCGGGTGGAAGCTATGGATCCTCATCCGGGATTATCATACCGCTCGCTTCGAAGAGTTTGTCAAGCGACACTGGAGGACCAACCGTTGCGCGCAGTTCGTCCGTCACCTTTCGCTATTCATCAGTCCTACGACTCTCAGGGAGGCGCGAATCGATTTCACCATCCACTGCGCTGGACCGGGGGACATGGTCGTCACAAGCCCGGGCCAGTACCATTTGGTTGCGAACTTCTCTACCTGCTTCGCTGTGGCAATAAACTTCTTGCTCCCAGGAGAAACAGTTATTCCAGCGAACCTTGCCGTCTGTAGGCAATGCGGGCTGTTCCCACTAAACCACGATCACGCAGGACTTCGAGCTGTCTCCTGCCCGCTGACCGACAACGATACAGAGCAGCCAGCAGTAACAGAGTCGCCGGATATCAGCGTCGTAGAAGGGACAATGTTGCAGCCGAATCAGAGACAGCACGAGCTGCGGCCGATGACGAAACGGGTCAAGAAGACAGCAGCGTTACGACCACAGAAAAGACCCAAGAACCACTCGATCCCGACACCGGTCAACCATGAGCTGAAAGAGGCCGCGGAACAGGTCAAGGAAGTAGACCCGCTGTGCAAAATTCCTTCTTTTGGGGCAAAGTCTCTTAGCATCGAGGTCTTCAAACTGGCCGCTGTAATCTACAGTCGGCGGACCATTAGCCAGTTTTGCTCCCTTGTTCGCAGCAGAAGAGACATCAGAACTCGAACCAACTTCTCCAGAGACGTTTTCACGCGCATTGGGCAACGTCTCAGCAACATCAGCCAATCCGAACGGAGGTATCATCTTGAGCTCCTCTGCGCTCGACTGGAGTTGTCCTACTTTGCGCAAGACATCGAAGATTCAAAACAAGGTCGCACTAGGGCCGACCCGAAGTTCATCAAAGAATTCCTAAAACAAACCAAACTTACAAGGGACACGTTTGAAAGACTCCGCGCCAAGGGAAACAAATGGAATCGTCTCTGCAAGGAATACAATGGGCTGCTGTGCCTTATTGTCCTCGACGGCAAAAACCCTTTCTGCATAAGCCCACAAAACTATCTCGATCTAAAAGAAGCAGAAGTGCCCATATTCGAAGACCTCCTCAACGACCTCTACATCAAATCACTTTGCTCGGCCGCAAACGCCTTTCAACAGTCCCTCGACTGCACGTCCTACGACACCGAGTTCTGTTGGGAAGCCGAAACCCAACCTATCGCAGAGCTCCCGGAAGAAAAGTTGCTCGAGCTTCTACAACCATTTCCTTTAGCCCCGCAGAACATCTATGACCAAGACAAGTACGACTGGCCACGCCCTCCGAGTTGGCCAGAGGAGTGGCCATGGCCGGTCGATCCGACAGCTGTCTTGGGAGCAGAAGAAACGAAATGTGACTTCTGCGATGAGGAGAGTTGCAACTGCATCATACACAAGGGTTCCGAACACAAACCTCGTATCAAGTACTATGGGGAGAAGGGCCGGGGGCTACAGGCAGTTGCGTGCAATCCAGGAGAAGTAGCATATCAGAAAGGCGATCTCGTCGGTTTTATTACAGGGATCATCGTTCCGCGGGGTACCTACGACGACAGCTGGACGGTGGATTTTGTTCGTCCAGACCTACCTTACGAGCCCGTGGTCTGTCAGATTCGTTGCGCTGAAGCAGGTAACTGCTTCCGGTTGCTGAACCACTCTTGCGCTCCATCCGCGCGTTGTGTACAGATGAAAGCGAGTGGGAGGTATGTGACAGCAGTCAAGGCAACGAGAGAGATTTACGATGGCGCAGAGATCACCATTTGCTATGGTTATAAGACGGACTGGATTGAGAACGAATGTCTTTGCGAGGCACATCCGAAGTGAGACTTGTCGTGCACGGGCCACAGTCTGCACTTGATGCGGACTGTGGCCCGTGCACACCAGACGACCTGGGGACTACTTTCTGGCAAGGCTTAATATGAGGTTAGGTATACAGAACATAAGCCGGCTCTAAAAGTCAATGTCAAAGAAGCTGTGGCGCTTGTCTGAAAGCTATAAAACGGTGTGATCTATTCGATTAGCGGAATGTAGGCTGCACACCTAATCTACTGAGACGTTCGACACAGTTGAGGTTGGAGTCCGCAACGGCCTCAATGCACCAAAGCCATTAAGACAGCCGATGCCCGTGAAAATTAGAAAAGAGACAGCAAGGTGGCTCTAGGTATCGGCGCGCACATCTCGAGAGTCGGTCTGAATGTGACTATGGAGCCTAAGAGTGAAATCATGAAGATCGGTCGAGGCTCCGAGCTCAAGGCGAAATTGTCTGACGAGCCCCCTTGCGTCACCAAGTTGGCGCCTGGTGAACAAGGGGTCAGGTTGTTACTGGCAGCGAACCTAAGCCATTGGATGAGATACTTCCGAGGCACCAAGATATCATCGCGCAGTTCCCCAGCAGAAAGTTGGCTCCAGCAGCGCATGACGGGGAGAGCTGGAGGCGTGATCATGGTGCGACTGACCAAGGCAGCAGCGTAAGAGACAGAGTCACACCGCCCTCGGACAAGGGTACGACTCAGGAAAATCAGGGAATCCAAGCAATGAGTTTTTTGTGAAAGCGCTGGGAGGAAAAGTAGATGGTACAAAGCGTCGATGTCGAGACGGGCGCGACGCCGTATTTATGGGCGGCGTCGATTGGCACAGGCAGGCTTCAATTATGTCCTTTTATGATCTCAACATGTTCGTGATTTGTGCTTTTAGAGACTATTGAAGTGAAAATCACTTAGCTCTTACTGCGCATCTGTTGCACAAACAATTGCAGATACAAAGCAAAATTTGTGCTACCCTGCTGCAACAATGTTTCTATCGCGCTTCAAGGGCGACTTTATGGCCTGCCTCAAATGCAGCTAGGCCAATGTTCCCTGCTTCTGCAGCCAAGTCCTGCTTTTAGGTGATTGGGGATATAGGTGAGCACCAGCAGTGCTGCTGCTTGTGTTATCACATCTCCCACGAAGAACGCTGATGATGATGATGATGTATTTAACGTCCAGAGTAAAAAGGGACGTGCCGGGCGATGCCGACATGGTCTATCCTAATCTAAACTATTTTACAGGCTGCCGTCTTCACCTAACGTTCCTGTTCAATGACTCGGGCAGATTTCGGAGAAGAAATTGGTCGCGTCCATCCATTCGCACAGAAGAGAAGCTCCCTGCGTAGTACCTAGCAGAAAATCTATGCTTGCCTTCGCCATACGTTGGCGGAGATGCCGCGGGGTGGCCTTACGGCCACGCTTGCAGAAGTAGAAGTGTACTGGGGTTTTGCGTCTTCCGCAACTGCAGTGAAGCAGTGCGTCTTGGTGGGCAAATCTCTCGTGGTACGCTGCAAAGTCTCCATGATGCGATCTTGCCGCATATAGCCTTCCTAGCAAATGCCGAGGAAGGCGAAGTTCGGGGGGCTTGGGATGAGGACTTATCCCAAGGTCGGCATACTGCCGAGGGCAGATTGACGGCCATCTCCTGGCGAAAGCCTGGAGATCGGCTGCTCTGGACTCCCGCTTCAAGTGCGCCAATGTAGGCTGTGGCTGTGATTCTGGAATTTGTCTGCAGGCCTCCTTGGCAAGAGCGTCTGCTTCCTCGTTTCCTGCTATTCCCGTGTGTCCAGGGCACCACCAAATGTATACCTTGCCAGGCATCGTCCAGCTCGTCCGTCCTCTCTGTGCCCAAGAGGCGGAGAGCTCACTAAAGGCCCTAAACCTAGCCTGGCTGCTTCCTGGGCTCCGGGTGACGAGTCTGGCTGCGCCTGCGAGGTTATCAAGGCAGATGTGAACATTGTCTGCCATCCGCGCCGTGGGAGACCTCATGGCTTCCAGTAGGCCCCGAAAAGCGGCTTGCGCTTCTGCGTCAAAGACCTCCGTCTGGTGGCCGAGCGGCTCTGATCCTCGGAAGATCTGCCGTGTGGCCTGGTACCCGACCCAGCCTGCTCCAGCGGCGGTTCTGCTACCGTCCACCATTTGGGAACCGTCAGTATAGACAACAATGTCCCGCTTTGAGAATGCTCCCAATCTGTCTGTAAAGGCGGTGGCCAGTTCATCCTTGGTCTTCCTTGGTTCATAGCCGACCATGCTCAGGGCTGTGTGCCAGTCGGCTGAGCGCTCCCAAGGCGGTAGCTCTAGCGGGTCGATGTATTCGGCATGTCTCTCGATAAGGCTTGCCATTCGCCGTAGTCTTGAGTCCGGTCCGGGCCTGTCTCCGAGCCTCGTTCGGAGGGGGTGTCGATCGTCAAGGCGATGGATCCTTACGGAGGCTTTATGGAGCTTCGCATCTAGCATCACCTCTGCTGGGGGCAGGGCAGCTTCACGCTGTAGGATCGGTACAGGCGTCGTTCTATACACAGGAAGTGCGGCTCGAATAGCCTTGGCCTGCGTAATATCAAGTTGGTTGAGTAGACCGTTGACCCCGTTCGAGGCGATGTGTCCGTTCTTGATCCGATTCCTGCCCGGCCACCATGCCTCTGATGCATAGTACTGAATGGGCAATACGCAGGAGGCAATAGCACGGCGCAGCAGGTGTGCCGGCGCGCCCCAGGCGGTGTTCACGAAGAACGCAGTATCCCTCACGTTAGCCAGCGCGTCGGTCACAGACCAAATTGAGTCACGTGGCTGGCCAGTACCCTTTCGCTGACTCATAGAGACAGTGCGCTTGGTCTGTGACTACGAGCCAATCAATGTCTAAGTTTGCCCCGCCAGTTATTGATTAATGAGCCGCATAAGTACTGGCCTCCTGTTAGGCGACAGCTTGGCAGCCAGCAATAATGTACATATTGGTCTATTCCTACTAAGCGAGTGAGGTGATGTTGTTGTTGTTGACACGTCTTTCTAACCTTAAACAATAAACAGAACAAGGTTTCAAGGCCATAATGCCTATATCCCTTATTGCAATAGGGAATCGAGCATGGGTTGAATGCATGACTCGGATATGCAATGTCCAGGTCTGACACACCCCCTCAGAGGGTCATTTTGTTGTAAGATGAGCCTCTGCAATTGAAGCAGTTAAACAGTACTCCAACAATCCCAAATATTCTCCTTATCAGATAGAGACTGTTGAAGGCTCTGTGCGTGAAGTGGCCATCTGTTGTGAGATGAGTCCTTTTTCATGTCTAGTTCCTCGCCAGCGAGGTGATTTGCTCTTCAACGTTGGTCATACCAAGCTGCGCAAGGAAAAGAGCGTGCTTTTGGCCTGGCATGGCCTTTGTTGTTCCATCCGCGACCATGGCGTTGGTTTTGACCCAATTGTACTTCAAAACACCCTTCTGAAGCTCCTGGCGAAGCCACAGATTGTTGATGTTGATGTGCCGAAGTTTGCTTGTTGCTTGAGGCCTCTCAGCGGTCAATAGCCTCAGAGTCTGCTGGTTATCACACCACATGATGTAATCGTCATCAAGCTTAAGCTGTAACTCCTCCACCAGTCGTATGGTTGCAAGGTATTCTTTGGTTGCTTGTGTGAGAGCTACCAATTCAGCCTCAGTGCTGGAGGTGACAACCCTTCGTTGCTTTGAAGACTTCCAAGCAATCGGGCCTCCAAAGAGCATCGTGACGTATCCTTGAGTGCTTTTGCGGGTGACCGAATCGTCTGCAAAAGAGGCATCTGATGCGCAGTATAATATCCCGTTGTCTTCGCAGTTGAACTCAATCGCAAGATATCGAGTTGAGTAGAGGTATTGAAGACACTGATCAGCCGCTTTGTGGTGGGCTAGTGACGGGTTTGTCATAAACTCTGCAAGTCTTGAGCAGGTCCGAGCAATGTCTGGTCTGCCCATGATAGCTGCGTAGTTCAGGGAGCCATCCTTTCGTTGGTACAGGTGGATCTCTTCAGCTGTTGCTTGCCCTTCGTTAGGCATAAGGTTGTCTGATGCCATCGGAGTTTCCACTCCTTTCTTCGACTTTTCGATCTTGAATTCGTCGCATATCTTGGTGATGTAGTTGTCCAAGCAAAGCCAAAGCTTCCTTTGATTGCGATCACGGATGATCCGTACTCCCAGGAAAATGGATAACTCTCCCAATTCCTTCATTTCGTATGTCTCTTTCAGTCCGTCGACGATATGTTGGGCTTCCGACTTATGTTTCTGGCGGTGAATAACAGCAATGTCATCCACAAAGACAAAGACAGCGACGTTCTTGCCAATGAAGATACAATCGTCTTCTTGAAGTCGCTTGAGACCCATAGACTCAAGAGTTCTAGTGAGACTCTTCTGCCATAGGAGAGGGCTTCTCCTGAGACCATACAAAGCCTTATGAAGTTGTAGGCAGAATCCGGACTTGTTGAATCCCGGTGGGAACCACACGTAGATCAATTCGTCGAGTCGGGCGTTAGTAAAAGCATTTACAGCGTCTAGCTGTATTGTATCCAGGTTGAATCTGGCGACGATTGCCATCAGACTGCGGAATGACCTTCCAGCAAGAGTTGAGGCGTAAGTGTCGAGTCCGTTTGGCAGTTGCAAATCGCCTCTGACACAGATTCTTGCCTTGAACTTCTGCAGGTGTCTGTGCTTGTCAAATTTGTATGTAAACACCCATTTGAGCGGCAAGATTTTGTTGACAGATTGGTCTACGTCAGACAGTCGTATCGCTTCAAATGTGCCCTTCTTCCAGACTGTCTGGTACTCAGCGTTCATAGCTGCAAGCCACTTAAGCCAGTATTTGTGGGTTTTAGCCTCTGCATAATTGGTTGGTAAGGCAGGTAGATCGTTTCGATGAATCTTTCCTAGCCCATCTGCGGAGCTGTCTGTCTGAGCTTTCTCTTTGACTGTGTCCGTAGATTGTAGGAAGTTGGATGTTGAATTGGCTCCTCTCAACCTTCTAGATGATCTTGTAGCATTGTCTGGTTGTTGATTGAGTTGGCCAATTGGGATTTGACGGTTGTAGATATTATTGTTCCTACTGCCCCTTGGCCTGCCATGAGATTGGGGTTGTTGAGCGGGTTCTGGTTCAGTCACCAAAATTGTTTCGTGTGTCTCTTCCTCAGGTGTTGAGACTGGAGTCATCCGGTTTTCTTCTGATGATATGTCGTCTTCTTGGAACCCTTGGTCCTGATTTGTAACCTCATCCCCTGTTTCCACCCCCTCAGGTGAGACAGATTGCTGTTGAGGCTGGGTTTCTGCTGGAGAAGAACGAGATGGAGTCATTTGATTTGGTTCTCGGCCTGCAGGTTTGTCTTTTTGCAGATGAAGAGAGCTGGATTCCTGTCCATCCCACAGCGCTGAGTCCATAGGAATTTCTTCTTGGATGGGATCTGGGAATGGGATATCGAGGCGTGTAAACTCGATCTCAAGTTCCTGACGATGTAGTAGACTTGTATCCTCGGCATTGGGGTCGTACATCACCCCCTCATTGAATGTGACGTCTCTGGTTCTCAGAACTCTATTTAGAGATGGAATCCAGATGCGGTAGATGTTTGTGCTGTCGTAACCACATAGGTAGCCTATATGGGCTCTAGGCTCCGTTTTGTTAGACTTTTCCTGACCGCTTTTGTATGTTTGAGTAAGAGGGTATGCTCTGCAACCGTATCTCTTCAGATGAGCCATTTGAGGTAGCTCTGGGCGTTGATGGGTTGCCCAGGATTGTGAGTTCAGCCAAGCATTCATCAGGCCTTCTGGAGTCTTCCAGTTGTGTCGTTTGCGGCCTAATCGATTGGCAAAATAAACCGCAGCCCGGACTAGCTCAGGAGCTAGAGACTCGGGGAATCGTGATTGGAATCTGAGGGTCCTCGTGATCTTGAAGATGATCCCCCCAACTCTCTCTGCTGGATTCTGAGCTCCTGTGTAGTCTGCTGATCGCTGTACAAGGTAACCCTCTGTGGCTGCCCAAAGGTCGAATGCGTTGCGTAGTGCTGTTTCCCAGTCAAGTCTCACAATGGAGACCTTGATGTGATACTGTCTTTCGAGGAAGGCGATCATGTGTTCAATGGCCAACAGTCCTTCTTTTCGTGACCTGAGTGTTCTAACCCATGTGAAATCAGACCACCTGTCTCCAATGATCAGGACAACCTTTTCGTTGTTGTAAGCCTTGCTTATAGTGAAGAAGTCGATAACGATATAATCGCCTGGAGCTGTGGGCCAGTGATCTGGAGATCTTCGAGAGACATGTCGAACTGCCTTTCCAGTTGAACAGGCTGCGCACTCATCCTTGGCAATGCCAGCCAGTTGGATCCCAAGAGAGTTTTTCACTAATTGCTCAAGTCCTTCAGCACTTGGATGGCCGAGTCGTTCATGCCATAGCCAAGCCTCTGCCTTGGACGCAGATCTAGGCTCAGTTGTTTTCTGAAAGCCTACTGCAGATACATCGAATTGCACTGCCTTTTGGGTCTGAGAAGTAGCTTTTGAAGTCGTTGTAAGCGCGTCTGAAGTGTATGCTGTACTTGACGTCGATGGCGGAGCTGCCTCCACCCCCTCAGGTGGGTGGTATTCCAATAGATATTGCCCATGTCTATGGGGAGTTTCGTACAGTACCTTGCCTGTCGAATCCTCGAGACCTGGGTATCGAGTGTTGAAGTACACTTGCTTTCGTTTGAGCGGTTCTGTAGCCACAAGTGAGACTGGATAGTCGGAAGCATACCATACAGATCTGATGATCATGGTTTTATGTCGTTTGCCCATGTTAGGCTTGACTACCATATCACCTTTGCCTGTGGCAGTGATAGTGCCCCCTCCAGTGAGTATATCCTTTGAGACTGAGAAGTCTACATCCCTCATCCGGGATAAGTCATTGCAGATGTGGAACCCAGTCCCTGAGTCCACGATAACCGTATTTCGTAAAGCAAAACCTGTAAATAGGCTTGCATCCGGAGCAGTGTCCAGAGTGAAGAAAGATGAAGAAGAGCCCTCTGTGTCGCTACTGGCCCCTTGGCCCCAGTATGATGTGGCTTGCTTCTTAGCTTCATCTGGTTTGGCTTCTCGCTGTCGCCAACTTGCTGATGAGGTGCCTGATGAGGTTGATGGCTTAGAGTCTATAAGCTTCTGGATCGTCTCCTTGACTCTGTGATTGCTATCAAGCCATTTTTGACCTCTAGTAATTGCTTCTTTGTTTTGAGGCGACATTGGATTGTACCATGATGGTCTTATGGTTGGGTTGCAGTGGAAGCAGTCTTTGACGAAGTGTCTTTTCCCAGGACATGCTGGGCAAAGTGGGATGGGTCTCTCCTTTTTTCCATTCTCATCTTCCCCTTGCCATGTAGCAAAGCTGCTGGAAATAGTGGATTTCGCTGCATCATTGGCTGTAAGCCATGTCGGGTAGAACGTCCGTACCCATTGCCTGAAGCTCTGCGCTTGCTTAACCCCAGGGCAAGTCTCGCCCTCTTTTGTTTCCTGTTTCGTCTGGCGCGAGAAGTCGTATGAGGCACCAGTATAGTAGTCTGGGGCGATCTCCTTGATGGTGTTGAGAAAGTCAGAGACTTGAGTTGTTGGGTCGATGAGTTGAGGGACTTTTGCCGAAATTGCTTCCTCCATAATCTCTTGATATATGATAAGCCATTCGGTTAGCCTGGTTCGTTTGATTGACCGCTTGTGAGCATTGTATCTCTGTAGAACCTGCTGCTGTCTGGCGAAGCTGTCTGGCTCCAGTTGAGCCTTCAGGGCCTTGACCATGTCCCTCACTGTTGGTTGGCCTGTGACTTGACCAAGATAAACTTGATCAACCGTGGAAGTCACCCATTCAGCAACTTTGATGATTCCCGATTTTCTAGCTTCGTACTTCCTCATGGAGTTTCTGTAGTTGAAATCTATAAGACGCATTGTGTCGGAGAAGTCTGCTGAGCCTACAGCCGGGAGCGGCTCTGGTTGAGGCTCTGAATTCTTTGCATTTTGGTTTGGATCGATGTACTGCCAGACTTCGTGGAAGTTGGACACCATTTTAAGGTTGTTTAGCCATTTTACCCAGTCGGCGTCGCTTCGGAGCCTCTGAGTTGAGTTAGAAGAGTCCATAGTGATGGATCTGCTGAGTTCCTCCTGTGTTAGGAGATGTTGAAGCTTGAGAATTGTGTTGAGTTTCGAGTTGATTGCCTCGTCTGTGGAGGACTTCGAATTGTTTGCCACGTCTGTGGACTTTGAGATGTGTACCTCGTCTTTGGAGGACTTTCTTATTCAGCTGATAGCTGGTGATCTTCGTATCGCGAGAGCAGATCTTGTTGGCTGCCTTCTGGCCATTTCAAGTGCCAGGGGTTGCAATGGTCTCAATCGACTTGGATTCGGCGATTAAGAGCCAATTGCCAGAAATCAACTGGGCTCATAACTGTTAGGCGACAGCTTGGCAGCCAGCAATAATGTACATATTGGTCTATTCCTACTAAGCGAGTGAGGTGATGTTGTTGTTGTTGACACGTCTTTCTAACCTTAAACAATAAACAGAACAAGGTTTCAAGGCCATAATGCCTATATCCCTTATTGCAATAGGGAATCGAGCATGGGTTGAATGCATGACTCGGATATGCAATGTCCAGGTCTGACACCTCCCCTCCCCCAGCCGGTTGGCTAGACCCTCAGCGATCAACTTTGTCATTTCCTGAAGACCGAGAATCCCCAATTACTACATGGTTGTTTCCACTACTACCGTCGTTATGACATTACCTTCTCCTCTCTCTTGGTCTTACGAGCAGCATTCTTAACTACTCTCGCACAACAAATATATCGACTTGCGCAATGTCTAGGACAACTAGCTGAAAGTTAAGTTTACATCTATTTAATGCTCTATTGACCTTGTGCGGCAAGAACTCAAAAACGACATTGGTTTCGTCAAGGCCCAGACGCAGCGCCTCGAAGACCAGGCCCAGCGCCTCGAAGACCAGGCCCAGCGCCTTGAAGATCAGGCCCAGCGCCTCGAAGACCAGACCCAGCGCCTCGAAGCTCAGAACCAGCGTCTCAAAGCCAAGATCCGTCAATCACATGCCTACATGCAGAATAACGCGTTGAAGAACCTAACTCTCCCTATCCGCCCTGTTGTTGTGTATTGTCCTAGATAAGGCATCCTTGAACCTAAACTTACACGATTTCCCTAAAACGCAAACAAGTTTTATTCCTTAAGGGACCCTTAAACAAATTAACACCAGCCAATGTTAGCATATCTTGCTGCCTTCTACAATGTTTAACTTAGAACTGCAGACTATCCTTTAGAAGATGACAGTAGCAATAACAAAATATTCCTTAGCCGCCTAGATAATATTGTAGAGAAGCTAGAGGACATCCTTAGCTTAAACGAAGATAAATTTGTTAAGTTTTAGGAAAGAGTACGCTAATTAGCAACGCAGACCCCCTCTAATCCTATCAAACGCTCGCAAATCTTGCTCCCTAACAAGAAATCAAACTCTAGTCTACGCTAACAGAGACTTAAGGTGCGTCTAATTAGCGCTAAAGATAACAGGCTACACATTCACCATACTAGAGGCTGCTAAAGTCCTAAAAGCGCCTCTTTAGAAGGCTTAACTAATGCCTGTCTTGGATAGGGGCCCTGCTTAACCCCTTCTTTGCAACAACTCCAAATAAACTGCATTCAAGAGCTCAAGCCTGTGTCTATCACACGCGAATCTCAACCTAAGACACCAAAGACTGATTCTAAGATACCTGATCCTAAGGCGACAGGTAGCAATAGCCAGACGCATGCGTTCACGAGTCCGCGGGAGCCATAGGTCCACCGAAGCATGCCGATAGAATCACATTACAACACTTGGTCTGAATCCGGTCGCAGGAAAAACCCTGTCATAGTTCGACTACCTACTCCACGGGGTTTAGACCGGAGAAGTCAGACAATCAGCTCGAAGATTGCCACCGTCGTAACATCTTTATGACGACGAGGCCGGCATGATTGAAGAGGACCTGTCCGACCATCGACCCATGGACATTTCCGTCCAGGCTTTAAGATCGCGTCGGTTCCCGGTATACTGGTCTTATCTCTCCGCAGAACGGCCTAAGTACGAGCTGAGAACGCAATTCCCTTGCTGCCGTCTAGTTACCACTGCAATGCTACGGCCTACCGGAAATCTCAGGCGCAATCCGGTTCCAGCCTCCCGTTACTGCAGCTTGCCTTTGACTGCTTCAGATGCCACGTCTAGCTAACAATACCTGCATTGTATATGAAGAACCCTCCAGGTCCGAAAGTATTTAATCTACCAGGATCGCGATTGCAGGGCTATCTTTTCCAAGTCCAACATTTAAGACGGTTTGTAACCTAGCCTAGACACTCGTGGTGGACACCCTTTTGGACAGCCATCGCGGACATTCCAAAGTCGTCCCTTTTGGATGAATAGCAGATTAAGAGACCCTGGAAATGAAGAAAGTACAAAACCTATTGCCAGCGGAAGCTATGGATGTGTAACTGTTAAGCGCTTAGTAACTTGTACGTTGATACTTGCAGGCACTCGGTGACGGTGTGGATTGACTTCTTATGTAGCGACTAACGTCAACTGTGCCTAGACTTTTGTTTCCTCTGGAGAGCAATTTATCTGGTCTAGACAGACAGGTAGATAAGGGTTTCCTAGGCGAACGTTTCCCCGGACGCATGGATGTGTGGAGGGTTCCATGGATGAGGAACGGATTAGGTGGGAGCTCCTGTTCGTCCGGGTTTGAGGCTGATTTGCAGTCAAGGCTAGGATTGAACTGGTGCCAGAGGAACCATTCAATTATTTGATACGCTCAAGTACGGCGTAACCAAGACTCCGCTGCAAAATGGTTGTTTGTCCTAGCCTGCTGATTACTTGAGTGGTTTGTTGGTGCTGTGTAATCTCGACCAACAGTTACATCAATGTGGGCTAGGCGCCGTGAAGACAAGAGACGACCGCATTGTACACACTAAAACGGAACGTGGACTTGGCAGATGCTATCATATTTCACGTCTATTTATGGACCCCCTGTCAGACTGGTAGCCACCTAGCCTAGAATGTGATAGCCTGTTAACACGGATGACTGGAAACCATTAAAATCCACGAGTGATTTGCCTATGTCAACCATCCTGGATTACTTTAGATTGGCAGCGTCCACCCCTGATTCATGCACGCATGACACAACCAAGGGTGTGGCTAAGCCCTTCGGCTAGTGGATGCATCAAATAGTCAAATGCAATGTGATCTATACAGGAGTAAGTTCGATCCCCTTCAGCCATTGCTATCCAATCGGATGACCCGCAAGGCTGTAAGAGCGCTTACCGTGTGATGGAAGAGGTGAGTGGGCCTTGCTTCACCCCGACAAGCTCCTTGTCAGAACAGGCGCCCTGCCGTTCGTTAACCAATCAGAATATCGGCGTTGAATGGGGCCGTTTGGATAGCCATGCTTGAGCCAAGAGCGCCATGCGAAAGGCAGTTCAGTGGCTGGAATTAACGGCTTTGTGCCAAGACTTTAGGCTTGATCTTCCGCCCTAGCGTTGTGAGAAGCAGGCCATCGGCGCTTCCGCGGTTCCGCGACGAATGAGATGACATGAGAAACGAAGTAGGAGACACTCGAGTTTCTCGGCAGGAACCAGGTCTGCTTCATTGGACGTGGAAAAGAAAGGCTGGTAGCCCACACCACTTAGTTAGGACGCAGCTCCTAAGCGTTGTGCCAAACGCGGTTGTGGCGGGATAGCAACCTGATGCACTGGACAGTAGGGGCAACCAAGTCTGCTGGGAAAACGTAGACATCCAGCCCGCCTGCACTCCAACGGGGAAAGGGCGAGTTCCCGGACTTCCGCGCTGAACTGAACTGGAGGTATAAGTGCAGAAACATTGACTCGGAGACGATTTACCGCGCCAAACGGAAGACAAGGTTATCTACACCAACAGATAGGGTGGTCCACATACTTTGAGCAGTCTGTGGAGGGATATCATACAGTTGAGATGAACTTGGAATAGCAGCCGAATGGCGACGCATGCGGGAAGTATCAGGAGAGATATTGGCAATGGTTGATTTCAATGGAGATACACCGATGGCTAATTCCCCGTTCAACTCCCAGGGGAAATTGGTTTGCCCTGGGAACCAGAGACTAAAAGCACTCAGTATATCAGCTCTCGTAACTCAACCCAAAATAGTAATTCCCTAGAGAATATCATGCGAACGTATATTGATATGCTTGATAACTTTCTATCGGAGAGGAAGGTAACAGGCGCGCACGATCCGATGGCATTGGTCGGGACGGTCTCGAATGACGGAATGGTCCAAGCATCGGTTATGATTGAGATCAACATCGAAAACCCCAATAATCCATCCGGCCAGAAGAAGATGTTCAAGCTCGCAATGAATGGCATATAACCTCGGAAGTAGTATGATGAAACTGAAACACAGGCAGACTTGGGAAGAATAGGTGTAAGTCTTTTGAGACTGATGTGACATATTGGGTATGACAGGACAGACAGTTAGGCGCATACACTAGACTTCTGTTCTATTTCAATCTGCACAATCAAGAATATCCCCAGGGGCACTCCGCCCGTAACGAATATCAAACTCCCGAAACAGATGCTCATGCAGGCTACTAGACAATTGAAAATGGTCGTACAGCTGGCGGGCGCCTTCTTTGTTGATATAGTAGCCTCTATTCGGGCCGCCGCCTACCCAATCTCTTTGTATGTCGGGGTGCTTTTGAAGGAACGCATAGACGTCCTGTAGCGACACTGCGCCCCCAGGCAGACAAATATCCCATGCATGTACCCTGCGATTGAGGACCTGAAACCTGATAAATTTTCCATCAATATTCACTTTGAAGCGTTGCGCTGGTTTGCATTGCGCTGGTTTGCATTGCGCTGGTTTGCGTTGCGGTGGAGGTTTGGAAGGAGGTATGTCGATGTTGGTCTGAGCCTCACTGTCTGTTAAGTCGGATCGGATGATCTGCAATGCATTACTCGCCGCTTGACCCGCGCTGAGATCAGAGCAACAGGATGCTGCGTCATCGAATGTAAGGTAAGTGCCTTGAATGTAGGGCGATCCTTTCATCGTTGTGCAAACACACTGTCTATTTTTCGTCCATTGCAGTCCTTGTTGTCGCTGGATGTTAGCCAACCTGAGCACAGATGTTATGTTGACTCTCTGTAAGAATGGATGATATGCAATCCTCTGTTTGTCGTATCTCATCACTTTATATCCAGGCGGGCGCTTGAGCGGTAAATTTAGCTCATAGACGTTGATGGGTATGTGCTGCCCTTCGTGCTCTCTGGGTGTGTTTTGGATTATTTCTCGTGTCAACTCGCGTTGCTCCTGTTCGTAAGGTCGAATAGAGTGTGGCTGGTACTCAAGTCCTAGGCCAGACAGTTGCGTATCTCGTTCGGACGGAGTGATTTGATTGACATTCCATCCAAGAGATGGCAGCTCCGAATCTTCTTCGTGGCTAGCTCCCCCGAACATTGGTGTCTCAGATGTCTCGCTTCCTGTGGCATTTAGATTTCGTCCGAAAAGGAAGGACTCAAGCGGATCCTCTATGCTCTCAAGAAAACGTGCCACCTCCGATAGCGACGAATTTGCGCCGTTCTTTTGCCTCTTCGCATGCCTTTCCAGGGAAGGCGATCCAGTCTCAATACCGGGCACAACAGTGACAGGGTAATGGATTTCTGTGGCTGGCAGATTATCGCTTTGACTCCCTGTTGATGAAGGGACGTCCTGTAGCCCTTGTCTCGAAGGCGAGGCTCGAATCGTATCTTGGGAACCTAAGTCATCGCCCGACTGTTCCGCGCTCGTCTTCCCTGCGGGAGAGGATATGCCAAGTTCGGAAGAGAAAAAAGGATGAGCTAGGGCATCTTTTGCAGAAGGGCGTACTTCTGGGTTTGCTGTAAGCAGGGCTGAAGTGAATTGGAAGGCAGGAGAGCGGGGCATATGTTGAAGGTGTTGCTGTACTTTATCGGGCCAGCTTCCCCAAGAGCCCCAATTTGTTTGTCCTCTGGGCTTAGAGTCGTGCTTAGGCAATGGCGGAAGCTTGTGGGAATATTGTAGGAAGAGGATCCCAAGAGACCAAATGTCAACCTTCTCATTATACAGAATTCCCCTCAAGACCTCTGGCGCGGCATACGAGGCGGTGCCGCAAAGCGGAGCTTTATCAGCCAGCTCAGTCGACCTTATCGCCAATCCAAAATCTGTGAGTTTGGTGACCATAGGATCTCGCCACTTTACCATCACATTGGGAGGTTTTATGTCTCGATGGACAATTCCCCGATGGTGTATGTACTCCACGGCAGAAAGTTGTTGACGCATGACTTCTCGTAGCTCGGTCGAAGTTGGATGATGGGCCTTGAATGCCGTTTCGAGGTTCTGACCGTCGACAAATTCCATGACAAGGTGAAACGAGTCAATCTCAATAATGAAGGCGTGAAAACTGACAATGTGTTCCTAGCTATTGGATTAGCTCTGGTTCATGATTGATCCCATACAGGCAATAGATCGCTTACATGTGTGATGTTGCGTAATAGCATTACCTCCTCTAATCGCATATGTTCGTGTTTCCCGAGCTGCTTGACAGCAACCACATCACCAGTAACTCGGTGCACTGCCCGGTACACAACACCATAGGTCCCAGACCCAACCTTCTCACGAAGTTGGTAGGGTGACGCACGTAAAGATGCAGTGCTTGCGCTAGGTCCCGACTCCAGCTCTAGGTTTTGGAAGACTGGGATCTGAGACGAAATTCTTCTCGTAAAATTTGACAATTCCGTGCGATAATCGGCCAGATGTGCAGAGTGATCGGGGAGTCTGATCTCAATATCATATATTCCCAGGGAGACGTGCACACTCTCGTTGTCTTGAAGCGCTCTTTGGCTACTCAAAGCCAACTTGCCAAAACTCCGAGCCTCAACATTGGTTTTGTTACGACTGCGGTTGATAATGAGGAGGACACCGTGTTGCTGGGTGACATGGATAGCGAATTGTCTTTTACTTATGCCCCGTGCTGGGTCCTTGTCGAGCAAGACATCGCAGACCTCAGGATCACTGCCGAAAAGGAAACCGATCTGCGCATCGTGAGGCTCATCGTCCGTTGTAACTCGAAGAAAGGGAAGTGCTTCTGAGAGAGGGGCAGGTGTGATGTCTTGTTCTTCGTCGACCACTTCTCCAGCAACTGCCAGATGACAGTCAGGCGCATAGGACTGAGTCTCGCCGCAAACAGAAAAATTGCCATTATGCGGGTCGTAAAGAAAGCGACGGTGCTGGGAATGGACGGTGAAGAGAGTCTTGCTTGGGGCGATTTCGTTTTGCATCGCGTGCTATGTAGATCGTTGGTAGACTAGTGTTTAGCGGGGTGAGAGGGTGTTCTTGTTTAATTAATGTGCTAATGGCCATATTTTATCTTTCTCTCTGCTGATGTTGTGCAACGAGGAGCTTGAGGGGCTGCCCTCCAATCAATCAGCCTCTGTGCATTTACCGTGTTCGGCGGCTAAAGGCACATGTGAGCAATCTACCCTAGGTATTTGTTGACACTAGGGGTAGTAAAGGTACAAGAGTGGAAGGGTGGAAGGATAGAAAAATTGGGATGGATGGATATGAATGGATGGATGGACGGATGGATGGATGGATGGATGGATGGATGGATGGATGGATGGATGGATGAATATGGATATGGATATGGATGGATGGATGGATACGGAAGGATAAATAAATGGGCCCAGGGAAACGCGGGAGCGCGGCACGTGGCACGTGGCACGTAATACCTCTCCACACGGTGGCCTAACGCGCGTGAATGCTCCATTGATTTTGTCCCATCTTTTCCATCCACTACCTACAATTCACTACCTTCTATCCACAACGACAAGAACCTTTCAAGATGGACGGACCATCTCCCGAACATCCGCTAACCAGAAGAAACCTCGGACAGTTAGAAGAACAAGCCTTTTTGAGTCCTGCCTCATCGACAGACCTACCTGATGATAGGCTTGCACGCGCGAAGCGACAAGTGTACAGCTTCCTCTGGAGCTTGAAAAAGATTGGCACCAAAGGCGAGCAGATTCTCCACCACGCAGACCTCCAGATTGTCGGCTACGACGTCCAATATCGAGGTGCAAGACAACCTCCCCCCGATCTCGACGATCCCACATTCTGGGCTAGCGAACTACAGGCATACGAACGAAAATACACCCCAATATTGAGATTGGAACGGGTGAAGGGACGGGTGCGCGCAGCGATGATCAGTCTCCAGAGCTTTAGGGAAGGTCTCCAGGCTCTGGAACTGGACGATCTTCGCATTACCAGCGCCGGCGCTTTCCTCTATCGTGGCCCCAGTGATAGGAAGCCGAACTTTGAAAACCTAGCATACTGGGAAAGCAGATTAACGTACTTTGACGACTTATACAACGATCTGTTCCAAAAATGCCGGCCAAGGCCTCCGCCTGCATCGGAATTTGCATCGGACTCGGAAGTGGAGGAGCACAAAGCTGACGAGGTGCTCAAGGACGACTGGAACAGGAGGCAGAAGGACATACAAACATGGGCGCTTGGACAATCCATGCGTAAGCTTGCAACAGATCATGTCATGCCGACCTCTAACGTACTCCAGCCATCGAGTTCAGCCCAAGCGACACACTTGATATTCTCCATCGTCCAGATGGGACCGGTTTGAATGCTGCTCAGAAGGGCTCGCTGCACAATTTAACAGATGCGCCCTCTCATTCAAATAGTACGTTTCTTCATCCAATCCATGTACTACCACAGTTGAGCGTACTGCTAACGTCCCTTAGGTGCTTCCGCTTCGAAGCGTATAAAGAGAAAAAACTGTCACTCAGATACACTAAGCCTCCAAAATAGGGAGATAGATGATCGTCCAAGCAAGTGTCACAAAACCAAGAGGTATAGCGGCGCGTTGCATACTATGGGAAAAGTAAGCGGCACATCCTGCAACCAGCAGCGACAGATGAAAGGGACTAGGAAAGCCCAGCGGGAAAACAGTGGTATTCTGGGTGGCCAAGCGGAACCTGGCAGCCAAGAACTGAGGAGGAGTCGGCGCATAGCTGGACTGCCGAAAAAGAACTATCGCATTTGATTGACGAGTTGCCTGGTTTGATCCACAGTGCGCTGAACTACTCGACGTACGCGACCCTTTTCATAACTGCTAGGCAGAGCCAAGCTTGTTCGGAACTGCTCCTTAAGCCAAGACACACTGGAAGTTTGGCAAGGCGTAGCTGCATGCAGTACAGAGAGGACCGTCCAGATCCCGGGTATAAAGCGCGTCCCAGCAAGCTTTTCTAAAAGACCGAACGGCCCTAATCCAGCCTCTGAACACACTTTACCGGGAAGATTTGCAGCACGGTGTCTTGAGCGGCTCTGTGTTGGGTCAGAACATCTGCGAACGGCTATGGGGTAAGAGTAGATAGACTATAACCTATGGAAGTAATAACTTGTGCGGAGGAGCACCAAAGCAAGTCGTTGAAACCGCGATTGGCCCAGTCTTTAAGCACCTAACAAGTAGACAACATAGTATGACTAAGAGGGTGTGAGGTAGTCTTGATAAAAACGAAGTATGTCTTTTCTACCTAACCTATGAAAGTAGTGTCCTATTCTTGGAACCGCGTTTGTTCCATGATACCACTTAGCTGTCAGCGTAACGCTAGGTCCAAAACGATCATCAAATTGTTTGGCGCTGTTCACTTGTTTTGGAGTAGTCGAAATAGCAAATGCTGGGGTCTGGCGGTGATCTTAAGCGTCCTTGAAAAACTTTACATACTCTGCGTTAAACTGTGTGAGAGCTTCGATGGACTGTTGCACGGTTTCATCTGTTATTTGCCCGCTTAAGTGTCGTGAGCGGTGAGCCCCCACTGAGAATGGGCTGCTTCTCTTGACACTGGAAATGCGTGGCTATTGTCTCCTAAGGTAAGGTCCTTAAAGACGTTGCCTCGCTAGTTGGGTAACTCGCCAGCTTCAGATACAATCCGTATGCGCTGGCAGATGCTCTCTTTTGTATGCTGGAGCTGTTACAGGAGTTATGGAGCAGCTTCGGGAGGAAAATCCTGCTCTTCGTAAGGTTGCCTAGGTAAGAGGAACACGCATGCGTAGGTAACGCCAAATCAAGAACATGGCATTGAGCACGTGCTCAAGGATTTTACCTAAACAACGCTTCGCATTCTTTCCTGTTGAAGGAAAGACTTGCTTCCGTTGCCGCTTCGCCTCTAATACCGTCACGTGGTTTCAGTAACAGTTATTTGTCACAGGCATAAGTGTAGAAATAGGCATAAAAGCGCGGTTATTTTTTGAGTGTGTAAGGAAAGGGTTAGGATGAGTAAACGAATAACATACTTCCTCTAAGGCCTTTGGTACAGGTATACATCTCTTCAAGGAGCTTGAATCATATCAAGACGATCGTAGATGGAATGCATGCCTAAAAATAAGACTACTATAACTAAACGAACTACAAAATCAATCTCTACAAAAAGCTGGAAGAAAGAACTACTCTAGAAAAAGCCTAATCCTGCTAGCAGGATCACTAGTTCCAGACTATGTGTTTACATCTTTATGCTGCTGTACAGTGTCTCTGGAACGGCTGTTTGCTGCCGTGAGAAGGGGGTTGACACATGTCTTCCTGTAGACTGTCGTGGGATAGACTCCTGGACTGAGGGCTCTTGGAATGTAACAGATGGCTGCTGACTCTGTTGACTTAGATCAGGCTGTTGATACTGGACGGGATGTTGATACTGGGTAGGCCGAAGCGTCCGAATTGGTTGTTGGTATGGTTGAATCTGTACTGGTGTTAAAGGGGACTGCTGTTGCTGCACCGGCTGGCCATACTGCTGGCCTTGTTGATTTCGGATGGGCAGGTGACTCTGTTTGGAGGGTTTTTGGTTCTTGTTGGTGCTTCTCTGGCTCTGGTTGGACTGTTGCCGCCGGATGGACTGTTGAAACTGGACGGGCTGTTGGTACTGAATAGGCTGTTGGTACTGAATGGGCTGTTGGTACTGAATGGGCTGTTGGTACTGGATAGGCTGTTGGTACTGGATTGGCTGTTGATACTGGACGGGCTGCTGGAACTGTTGACTCTGGACGGTTTGTTGACTTTGGCTGGATTGTTCATCTTCGTCTAGGTACTCATCTTCGTCCACGTACTCGTCGTTGTTCACGGACTCATCTTCGTTCACGGACTCATCTTCGTTCACGGACTCATCTTCGTTCACGTACTCATCTTCGTCATCGTCCACGTAATTGTTCTCGTCCTCGCTCTCCCCTTCAATAATACGACTTGGTGACTTGCTCTTGAAAGACCTATGCTTCTCTGGAGGCAACGAAAGACGAACTCCACTTTTCCCTAAAACGGGAGCGCTACTGTGAGCCCGATCCCAAGCGGAAGCTTTCGCACTATTTCGCGTTGTCATACCCCGATGCTGCAGCTTCTCCCGGTCGCGCTTCGGTTTAGGTTGGCGAGGGTCAGACTGTCCAGCTCTTGCCCATACGCTTTCGAAGACCCGCCAGTTCGAGCCTTTGAATCTGTAGCGACAGTCACTGAAGGTAAACCATGTTTGCTTTGACACAGGGCCGGGTCCCAGATCGACGTTGGGCCCATGTTCCGTAAAGTCCTCTGCAAAGCATGCCCATCGCTTGCTGTTCTGCTGGACCTCAAAAGCATCTGTCAAGGTGTAACCAGCCCCAATTGGCCGTAGGTTACCGCTATAGTTCTCAATCTGCTGTCGGGTACCCATTTTCAGCCTCGGGATGTTCTGCGGATCGACCGGTACTTGATTGTTGCTGAAGGCGTAGTGCCTTCTAGGACGCCCGTTCTCCAGAGGAATGGGGTCCAATGATACCATAATGTGTCCCTTAATTCTCAATTTGCCTTCAACCCTAGCCCACACTTTGTTTTGGTTCTCAGGGTCGGTGCATTCGAAACGCCAATAACCTTTCTTGAAACGCACTGTTGCCTCATTGTCGACAGGAACGTCTTCCTCATACTCGTCAACAGGTGCGTCTTCGTTATAAGTCTCGCGCGATGTCTTATTGGACGGTCTTGATTGGTTTTGTGAGGTCTGGTCTGTCTGGGTCTGGAATTTGGTCTGTTCTGACTGATCTTGGAAGGTCTGGCCTGGCTGTGTCTGCGAATTGATCTGGCCTGCAGTTGGTTGCTGGGACTGGGATCGAATTCTCTGTAAATCCTGGATCCTGGAGTTTATCTCCTCGTTCTCTCTTTGCAATTCTTCTAAGGTCAGACCATCTAGCCGGTTCGTCGATATATCATGATTAAGCCTTTGCATTTGATGAGGTGGCGAGTCAATAGAAGAAACCGTGTCCCCCATATTCATGTCCATGGGCGGATAATTCGACGAATATGGCACAGGCTCAAGGGCCTCGCTGTTTCTCATTCGTGACGGCCTCAAGCCAAGAGTTGGTCGTGCGGCTGGCATCGGAATGTCACCTTGTGCATCAGGTTGTTGACTTGGGGTTGGACTTGGGGTGTGATGCCTCTCAGCTCGCTTTCTAGCTGGTGTCATGGGCAGGCCTGAGTCTGCCTTGAACGTGATTTCTTCCTGGAACTGCGGGTTAGATTTAAAACCAGCTTCAACATGTTGTGGGTGTTTGGATGGGTTGAAAGCCGCCTCCAGATTTTGAGTCAAGTCCGTTATATCCTGATCCTGATCCTGTTGCTGTGGCTGTGGCTGTGGCTGTTGCTGTTGCTGTTGCTGTTGCTGTTGCTGTTGCTGTTGCTGTTGCTGTTGCTGTTGCTGTTGCTGTTGCTGTTGCTGTTGCTGTTGAGGAGGAAGTAGTGGTTGCTGCTGCTGAGAAGGAGGAGGTGGAAGGTGCGGCTGTTGATTCTGAGGTGAAGAAAGTATTGCTTGCTGTTGCTCAGAAGGAGGAGGTGACAGGACCTGTGGATTACGGGGAGAAGGGTGTGGTGGCTTCTGCTGTTGAGGAGAGGGCAGTTGTTGATTCTGAGGAGGGGTCGATGGAGGAGGGGACGATAGCTTGGAAGATTGTGCTGATTGTTGCCCATGATGCTTTTTCACCATAGTGTTGACGTACTGGACAACCGATCTGTTCCCATGTACTTTGTCCTTAATTTCAATTCCAAGGTCCTCCATGCAAGTGCGTGCATCCTCAACACTTTCCCAGGGCATATTCATGCGTCCGGTCAAGGTCTGGAGGACAGACTCGTTGGAGTATGTATTTTTGCCTTTCTTGACACCACTGTATCGGCCGACCAGCTCGGCTACTAACTGATTGAAGGACCGATGCCCTTTCTCCTTGGAGCGATGGATAAGAGGTTCATCGGCGACTTTGAAACATGTTTCCGATAGCGCAGGATGATGTTGCATTCTTGTGTTTATTGCTGTCAACATGTACTCTCTCACTTCCTCCAGTATACTGTCCTCTGGTAGCCTCGCATCGTGAATGGGTGCCTGTTGACTGGGATTTGGAGCCTCGGTAGCAGCAATTGACCCCTGCCTCAATCTGCCATCTGTCACTTCCCCTCGGTTAAAGGCTTCCTGAGCCGCAATCTCGTCAGCGCGCGCCATTGCTGGTGACGCATATAAAAGCAGGAGGTTAATTGATAGTCAGGAGTTCAACGCGTGATGTTATGTGCTAATAGAAGCAAGTTGAATTAGGCTGGCGACTGAATGCTTAAATAACCTGTTTTTATCTTATGCTAGTACCTGTGTTGGCTCATTGGTTGTTACCTGGGACCTGAATCCAGTTACCTGGAAGAGGTTCCTGCAGCTGTTAGGCTTTGAGAAAGCAGCTATCGGGAACGTGCAGGCAGGCAGGCTACTGGCTTCAGAAACAGGGAACCTCGCGTCTTCTTAACTGCCGCCACTCCCCCCAATCAATCGACTTACTGCTTTACATACCTAGGCAGCAATACCACAGAATGTACGTTACCTATTGGTACTGTGTGGCATTAGCTGCGTCTTCTCTGCTCCTTGCTCTTTGGCGGCTGGCCCGGTCCACGAGACTTCGCTTTTCTATTCACGACAGACACTACATCTTAAGCCGCATCCGTTCATTTCTACTGAGAGTGGTACTCCCCCGCGCCTTTCTCGGTAGCCTTAACTTTCTTGATATTCTCTTCATTGCATTGTTCTTTATCGGCAGCGGCCTCGCTACCAGCCTATCCCTCTATGGGCTGGGCCAGCTCCGCCACAGGGCGGCGACTCTTGGTTCAATCAACCTACTGCCGGTCTTCATCGGCCGCCGCATCTATACGAGCAACTTGGTCGGTGCTTCTGCCCGGACGTATCGCTTGATCCACGCTTGCTTTGCCATCGTCGGCATCGTTCAGGCTGCTTTACACTCGGGCTTAACTGCCCATCTGGCAACAAGATCCAGCATCCAGGATCCGTACGTCTTTTATACAGGCCTTGCAGTACGTCTCGCCGCAAAAGATGAAGTGTGCGCACTAACATCGCAGGGGATCGTATTCCTTGTCCTGCCTGCTCTCATTTCGCCCTTTCTGTTGCTCCCTTTGCGCCCACGCCGCTTGGTCCGTGGCACGCATCTCGCGTTGGGCCTGCTAAGCTTGCCGATGCTTTGCTGCCACATTGCCCTGACGTCCCAGGCCGGCAAGATAGTCGTTGGAATCTGTGTCGGCCTGTGGACCGCCTCAGTGGTCTACACCTGGTTACATGCGCACCTATATGGGACAGGAGAAGTCCAAACGGTGGTTGAGCTCACCGGCGCTAGCATCGTGCATGTTCGGACCACAAAACAAATAAGGCCTTATGCTGGATGCTACTACTACATCGCACATTCGGCTTTTTCTCTAGCCGTCGACTCCCCTCAAATCGTGTTCCACTGGACCGCCGGCGCCAAGAACGAGGGCTCGGACCTCTTTCTCCTTCTCGAGGGTCACCACGCACATATAAAGAGCCATGCACAGGTCCTTCTTGATGGGCCTTATGGCCTCAATACGCACCCGGAGAAGTATGAAACAGTCGTGCTTGTGGCTCAAGGCCGTGGCATCGCTGGCCTCCTTCCGGCCGCCATGCAAATCGCGCGCATTGGCCGCCATGACCGGATCACACGTCGAATCGACCTCCAATGGAAGCTTGATCACCATGACCAAGAGGAGTGGGTGGAAGAACGGCTACAGAACCTCATCCAGCTCGATCCTCACAGGGTAAGGGTTAGCCGCGTGCGCCCCATTGCCTTCGTGGCTGACCAGGCAGAGCTTGTTTGCGGCCCACCTCTACTATCCGCGCCTGCGTGTTCGTTCGCTGAAGAACCTTAACATACCCGAGAAACACTCCAAACAATGGAACACATTTCGGCTTTCGCATGATGAATGCATGAACCGCATTCGTAGAAACATCGACTCGAAGTCGCGATACGCCGGGCACATGACCGTCCTAGGTGAGTTACCCCGTGCCGAGGCGTAACACCGTTAACGTCAACAGCGTGTGGGGACCAGGAGTTCACTGCGGAGATCCAGAGCTACGTCTTCCATCTACCTACTATGGCTAAGTTTGCCAGTATTGACTTAAATTCCGGCGGAAAGAGGCTGTCGCCGCAGGACATAAGTCACATTCCAGGCACGTTGGCGTGATTGGTATATCCTTGACTTTGGTTATCTACTCTATAGACATAAGAAATCTTACAGACTGCGTTTTTCATACAACATGAATCACGCGATGATTGTTCACAAGCGTTGAAAAGAACAGTAGTTACGGACTTCGAGATATTAGTAAATGCTCTAATAAGCTATGATATCTTGTAACAACATCCCAAGTTTTTCCATCTCATCCCATAGTTCTTTTTGCCCATTTCTGTTCTCAGAAAGGTCTGTGTGACGAGTTGAATTTGAAGAAAGCCGGCTCTCCTGGATGCTAAGCCCTGATGTAGCATTAGAAAAGTCGTGAGCTTGGAGTAGATCGCTGACAGAAAATGGGGAGCTGCTGATATCAGTACAGCCTCCTCCCGCCGGCGTGGTGTCGATCCGGATGTGCACAGGCGGTCCGAAGGCAGGCACATCCAGGCATAGTAGCAGCTCATACTCTTGACCGCTCTTCAGCATCTCCCACGTGTCTTCACTGCAGAGCCTCGTCCGACACCATGATCTTGACCCGACTCTATAGAGCACAGGGGTTTTCCAATCCCGAAGTCTTAACATAAGATTGAGCAAATGAGGGCCCGGGGAGAGACGACACCGCAGAAGAATGCCGAATGTATCCGGGTGTGAGGACGAACAAGGCTCGGCATAGAAGCACGATGACAGTAAGGAGCCAATGCAGCCTATGTCCGAGGCTCCCTGAACCAGCGTATATACTTCTGTCACCGGCCATGTTCTCTTGCACTCTTTCTCTGCGACCAGTTCCAGGCTGACATGCAGTTAGCTGCCGCACAGAACACCTATAGGTTAGGTGTCATACTCGTCTTGCCCCATGAACTTCCAGTCGCCAACGTCGGAGTCGCTCATATACGCGACGTAGCATTGCGGGCTTGATGCAGCCCGTAAGCGCAGACCGCCTTTGAGACCTAGTTTGCGACGAATTTGACTGCCCCGACTTTCAGGTCTCGATGTCTCGGCTAGTAGTGAACTGTCTCTCGGAAGCCCGACTTCGGCTGACTGAGCGGGAGACACTGCACGGGATTAGCATGAGTTTGGAGCACCAATCAAGGCCTTGGACAATAAGAACCTTTCGAACAGGATATCACGAGATCGAAGTAGTCCTGTAGAGGCCCAAACAGTCTACCGCGTAGGTTTTCGAGAAAATTCCATGTTGTCTCCGCCGAGGTGCTGGGAAGCATCAGAACCCGGGCCGCTGCTGTGGATGGCTTCACTCGTAAGCCACCACCCGACGGTTTGCGGCAAATGGGGCACTTTTCGAGAGAAAATCTCCATGCTGGTTGCCGTATGCCGCTGTGGACAAGACACGAATCGCAAAGTTGATGTTCGCACCCAAGCGCATGTGTGGAGGTCCGAATAAAGCAGGAAGCGCAGAGTGCTCGGGGTATGCTGTCGTTCAAGTGTGACTGTACAATCAGATTGATCGCTTCACACGGGCGGTCCAAAGCTGCAGCCTCTGCAGCTCGTTCATGGAATTCCTGCTTAAGCTGGCCGGGTGCGCTGACCTTCCGGCACATGAGTTGGACATCATCAAGTTGTTTCTCATAGCTCCCGAACACAGTTTCTGCCGGTAGATCTGCCCAGAATTAGTATCTCAAGCATGTAGAAAAAATGATCCAAGTGCTCACGATGTATCAAAGGGTCCGTAGCAAGTGATGATGACAATATTCCCAATGGGTTGATGCCTCTACCCATGGCAGCTGCGCACACCTGGGTCAGGTGTTGCCCTGCCTGCGTTGGTGACGGATACAAGCTTCGCCACGCAACCAAGAGATCAAACGGCTCCTTGAGAAGCAGCTGATTGATAGCAAGTCTGAAGAGCTGACCTAGTTGCAGGCCGGTAAGCCTGTGCTGCTGGGTTGTCCTCGGGCGGTAGACATAGTCGGACGGGCGGGTAAGTTTTATTTCCGCGAAATGCAGCTTCAGCATTCTCTCGGCCTCGGCTGGCTTGGAAGGGGCCTGCAACCCGGTACACTGCATCATTCGGCTTTTGACCATGGCAATAAATGTCTTTTCAGCGACCGTCGAATTGGTGGCAACGACAAGGCAGGGCGGCAGTGTCGCCTGCTGTGAGGTAGATACCCAGATCGCCAGAACGTCGGCAGCTGCTTCTGGGCCGCCGAAGTCATCCGCAAAGAATAAGAGGGTTGAGACAAAGGGATACAAAAGCCTCGAGTAGACCGTCTGCACAGCGGTGGGCGGCGCCTCCCGAATGGACTCAAGGCAATAGCGGGCGACATGGGCTGCAACAGGACCTCCCTGGGCCTTGGGGAGGGCATTAATTAAGGTGCAGTCCACAAGAGCCATCGATTCGCTGCAGTGAATGAAATCAATGTGACCTTCAGGCCTGTAACGTAACGTCTTGGAAAATGTTCGCCTTAGGTAGATCTGCTTCTGAAAGTTGCCGACGACCATAAGCAATTGTGGTACTTTGGTAGTTGTGCTATATGTCAAACTGTTCTCCTCTAGAAGCACGCCCGGTAGCCCGGGTGCGTTGGCTTGAATGTTTATCCACCACATGGTTAGGTTGCCATAGTGTCAGGTTCGACTGAGGGCCGTTCCCCAGGGCCATCGCGACCGTGGGTCATATATGGCCTACATAGGACAACATAATTCTGTTTCCGGTAATGAGTAGCCTGTTTGTTGCTGTCACATGTCCCGCGTAAAGGAATCGATGAACTGAAAACTAGGAGCAGAATGATGACATTGAATACATACTGTACTGTCTAGCAATGTACATCCTAACCCGAAGCGGAGTTTACATCATTCTCAATGCCTAACTCTAGCGTAAATCAAAACACTCTGAAAACACCTGTTCTTAATTGAAGTATTTCGGAAACTTGTTGACCGTGCGACTTGTTGACGATGCCTTGGTCACACCTTGCGGTTTGGACGCTGTTGCTGACGGTCGAGGAGAGCCTCTCGTCAGAGGCGTCCTCGGTCGCCAGGGGGAGGTCGGTCCCCAGGTGGAGGTCGTCATCGATGGGCTGACGGTTACAGGTAGTGGGGAGCTTGAAGAAGCGACCGCGGAGGTTCTGTTCATCGCCGACCTTGCTGTGGCTACTGGTGGCAAGGAAGGTTCAAGTGCGTCTACGGTGATTGACGACATGGGAGGAGTGGCCATCCTCGAGGCAGGTGTAAAGGGCTTTGATGGATTATACACCGGCATGGGAGCAGATCCGCCGCCCGTCAGAACTGAAACTTCGTCCGAGCTCATGGATCTACTCGATCCGGAGCCGTGGCGGGAGGTCCTTTCCACAGAAATCGTGGCGAAGTGGTCCGGAAGCTTTTGATCGTCCGGCACAGCGACAACGCCCTCAATTTTGAAGGGGTCGACGGGCCAATTCTCATCGGACTGGTAACTGTACATTTTGCCTTTGTAGAAGGCAAAGATAGCCACCTTGGTGCCAGGAACGCGTTTCTGGATTTCGTGGGCTTTAGCGATCAAGCCGTCCTTGCGGGTTCGGAAACAGCGCGAGTCCTTATGAGACATTGTAGAGCCGGGTGGTGGAGAAAAAATGAGTCTCACCGGGAGACAAGTGACAAGGAAATCAAAGAAATCTATCAAATATATTAATGGGTAAGGAGTGAGGTTGCTGCTTCGAAAAGAATAACCCCAACAGACTGAAGGGAAACTGGCCCTTATATCTGTTCCAACATTTGCAAAAGATATTATTGGATAGGTCAGGCTGCCGCGAACAGCCGACATCTGTTTTTAAACACCACTCAGAGCGCAGCAAGTACCGCGCGTGTCCGCTGACCAACCACAGTGCGTCACAAAACCGATTCCGGATGGCTCAAGGTGATTCGAGATGAAGGGAGTTGAGGTACCTAATATTGCTAAACATAGAACACCCTTGGAGCAATCCACCGTGCTCTGAATGGCCACTGGGCTTCACCATTCTCTAAAAACCGCAATAGCCTATACTTCCTATCTCCCTCAATAGAAAGGTGAACACAAGTGGGGTCCAGGCCGTTCATGTATCCCTCGAGTGTGATGTCCGCGCCTTTTCCCATTCTTCTGGCTCGGTGACAGAAGGTATCCCAATGACCGCGAACCAGGGTGGCGTCGCTCAGGTGAAGCGAAACCTGCGGATTACGCTCCAAAACCCTGAGAAGAGCAGTTTCGGACACATATAGCCTGTGAAGTGAAAGCCTCTTCAGGAACGGCAGTGAAATCTTGTCTACTGGAACGAGAACTTCGGTTGAGGTGAATCCAAGCGCTAGCTCTCTGAGACTGGGAAACATGTGAATCACAGACAAAAAGCGTTCACGGTCCCAGCTTGCTAGCTGAACAGCCTTCATTTTCAGGCTGGTTATTTGTATGATTGGCGTTATGTCCGTGATAGATGATAGGTTGAGACGTCCGTCGATGGCAAGATGCTGAACCGAGGACAACGTGGGAAGCAAGGTCAGCACACTTTGGGCGATAGCCCCGAGAGATTCCGAATCGCTGATACAAGGGGACATCCATATCTGCTCACGCAGATGAATGTATTGCTGAGGGCCGACAGGTCTCCATCCCTTGGTGTGTAAATGTGAGACTGTGAGCTGGCGGAGCCGCGGGAAAAGCTCGAGTACTTTTTTCAGTCTCGTCAAGTCGTCATGAGTTGTACGGCGGGCTTCATTCTCAACGAACAGCCGGTATCTTTGGAACGCGTCCGTCCATTTAGGGGACGACGCAGTTTGGGGGAGAGACTCGTTTAATTGCAACGGATGAGTGGCCCATCGCTGGAAGTCACAAACGGGCCACCGACCGTGCAACAACGTGAGGCTCTCTGTGTATCTGCTTTTATCGTCGAGGGAAAGGCAAGAAAAGAGTTCTTCCAGGTCATCCAACGTGTCGAGAACGCATAAATGTTGAAGCAACAGGTGCAGGCTGGCGTAAGTAAATCGTCGACATGCTAGTCGAAAGCTTGAGAGATCACTAAGACTCAAGAATGAAGCGATATTGGAGAGTAGTTCGGATGGTAACGTATCCATGATGAGGAACACAGAACTTGGGCTGGCTGGCCACGTCCTGACCTGCCACCAGGTGTGCTTTATTTCAGTGAAGTCCAGCTGTGGGAAGGCCGCCTCAACGGGGCGCAGAACACGTGCATCATACAACGGTTTTCTGAACCATGAGAACGAAATGCTGGAAAACATTTTACTGTGTTGTGTTTTTGGTTTTATAGCGTACAGTAGGGAGAGACTTCCAAACTTCCAAATATGAATGCAAACATAAATGAGGGATAAACATAACAGATGAAATAACACAGCTATAACCATACTGGCTACATCCTCATCCCTTGGATTCAAGGGCTCATAGCGGTAGGAGTCGGGGGATCGAACTGATACACGACTTTGCTCTCCATCGATTGCTGCTTGGATATTAGCCAAATTCAAGCTGTGGGGAAAGGAAAATTCAGACCTTTTCAATCTTCTGAGCGCTAAGTCTAGACTCCAGTGCAGCCATTTTCTGTTCAGTGCAGTTCAATTTGAACTCGATTTCGCAGAGTACATTATATAACTCCAATCGAGTCACGTAGCTCTGATGGTCGAAGAAGGGGATGTAAACATTCTTCGGCTCATGAATCAAGGTTGAAGGCAGGGGTGTAGTGACGCGAGGGTCGAAGTGAGACAACCGATGTGCATCCCCTAGGCTTCCCTGAGGAAGGTGAGAACCTATCTGAGGAGAGTTGCTTCCTTGAGGAAAGTGAGGGCTCATCTGAGGAGGAGCTGTGTTGGTTGGAGTCGTCGGGACCTGCACATGTTGCTGAGGCACCTCTCCACAGGGCTTCATCTCGGCCGCCGCAGACTCCATGATCTGAACAGGGTCGCCTGCGGCGTACGAAAGCCTGGGAGCCAACAGGGGAAGTGGATGCCTAAGCCCCTGGTGATTGCTGGCCATGGTTGCGAGTGATGGAGAAAGATGATAGGTAATAAGTGAAGAAAAAGGGATAATGAGGAAAGCTTGAAGTTGGAGAAGTTTTATTCAAGGTTTTCTGGAATTCATCACTCTTAAATACTTAAATCACCACCGTAGAGACAGAATCAATACAGAAGAACTTCTATTTATCTATCAAGCTAATAAGAGAAACAGCAGCAAGCGCGCAGGACCGACTAGAGGGTGTAGTGGAAAGTATTCTTATTGCACGATGCCTATAACAAAGAAAAGAGCGGCCACAAGTTAGCTGCCTCGGGTTTTACGCGGTGAATGTAGTGGTGCATAATCCTGGCTGCGTAACCGTCATGGTGACAACCGAGATGGTTGTGGGAATGCTATCTGAGGGCTGATTCTTGATGCCGCCAGAGGCACTTGCGCCAGATAAGGAAGGATCCTCTGGGTTGATTGGGGTGGAGGTGGAAGGCGTTGTGATGGGAGGGCTTCCAGCATCCAAGCCATCTCCAGCTTTAAGTGTAGTCACGGCGTTAGACGTTGGTGTGGGGGTGGTAATCGTCGTACTGGTTGGGCTTAGGGGATCCAAAGAGCTGCCGGTTTCGGGCGCAGTCATGGTGTTGGACGTTAGTGTCGAGGTGAAAGTCTCAATGGATGCCCCCGGAGCTGTTAGTGTCGAGGTGAAACTCTCAATGGATGTCCCCGGAGCTGTTGGTGATGTAATAGAAAGCTGAGATCCCTGAGTCGTCCTAGAAGGATCAAGGCTAGTAGGAAGGGGATCCCGAGCTGGAAGAATATTATTGCTCGTGGGCATGCTGGCGAAGCTCGTCGTCGACAGTGTTAGAACCGATGACACGAGGCGAGTGACTGTGTTGCCTTCATCTGTCTGCGTCTGCAAAATTGTTGTGGTCTGAAGCAACGAAGAGATGCATCCGACTCTGCCGAGACGCAATAGTTGCTCGGAGTCCATGTTTCCCAATCCATTCCGAATGAGGACGTGGCTGCAGGTGGGGGAGCCCTGCCCAGCACATTGCCTGCAAGCACTTAGCAAGGATAGATGCAGGTCAGTTCTCCACGCACCAGTTGACGACGGCGTCCCCGCTGGGTGCAGACTTTGGTACTACAAACTGCCCGAGCTGCTGGCCCTTGCAGTTGGCCGGATCGAAGGTCCACGTTATGGGCAGATAAGTAGGGTCAAGGAACTGCAGGGTGGCCTCGCAGCGGTTGTTCCAAGGGTTGTCAATTCTATGATTGGTCAGCCAAGCGCCAGCTGGAGCTGATTGGGCAATTCATACTTGGCTGAGAGGATCGAACCCGCCTCGACAACTATCGCCGGGTCCCAGGCACACACGGCCGGCTTGCCATGATGGGCCATGACAGACTTCACCAAGATTCCGACGACGATGAGAATACGAATGGTTTCCATTGTAAGTATGTTCTTTGAGTTAGTGGTTACGTGTTATGGTAGCTTGTTGATGGATGAAGAATTTCCTGTTGATTTTGCAAAGCCAAGTTATATACTCCATGAGACGGACCAGTTTTCGGGCTCACGTTCTCTCGAGACAGTATTCGGTCTTCGCAGCGCAGGCAACGGTATCTAGTCGCCTGAAATTCAGTTTCCCGAAATAGATTCCTTGCTGGGTCGGCGCGTAGAGAGCAGCGACGAAGATATAAGGAGAACGATGGAGGACAGGAAACTTCCCAGACCACCCCAACAACAACAGAGCAACTACGAGTCCCAATTTTTATCCCGTTTCCACACATCTACACAATGACTCACCTTATGACCGACGAGGAGTTCGCCAGCCTGCTCTCTTTGCCCTTGGAAGAGCTTACTACCTTTCCATATGGCTACGACCGGCTGCCAAGTTTGTCGGCGACACACTTGGATGAGCCGGTGAAGTCTGGGACCCCCGACGCAAGTGGCACAGGGCTGTTGTCGCCATTTTTAAAGCATGCATCCTACGACACATCCATGCCGCTACTAACAGGCATGGAAGTCCCCATGGATTATGCGGACTTGCAACAGGATTGTACGGACTTTCAGCAGGATTTCGTCGACTTCCAACAGGGGATGTGTAGACTGCCTCAGATGAACGCCACGGTCTTCAACTTGGGAAGGCTGACCGGCGTGCCAGACACAAACCAGGCGGGGTAAGGATCCCGACTCCAGCTGTTGCTGTCCGCTGACCATCGCAAAAGATCAGAAGCGCATTCCGAACCCCTTCTGAACATTGTCCAAGCAGCCCTGGACCAGATGATTGCCAAGCAGGAAGAACACGCGAAATGCGTGGTCGAGAGGCAAAATGAGCAAGATCGGCAGCTGGGTATCTTGAGCGACAAGCTTAATACCATCAGAGACGGTCTGGATAAATTCTCGGCGGACGTGTGGAGATGGACTCGGCCAACCGGTTTGGACTGCAGGGAGGAGATGTTCTCAAGCGAGGCCGATTACAGTGACATGAGCGGGGTCACAGCCGGCGAGACATGTCTTGAAGTTGCTAGTGATTGGCTTGACAATCTGCCATGACGAGGATATGTCGTTTGTTTGTGACAAGGGTGAACACGAGATTACATGTATTTGTACGTATACGGCAGGGATTAGGTACTCGGTAGAAGAATATCCAGACTGCTATGGAATAGAAGCATATTCAACTTAGCACAAGATACAAAAGACCTATTATAAGCTGTACCAAAACGAGTAGACTGTTTACAGATAACGGCGCTTTGTTCAACTTCTGCATTCCCTTTCTTCTCAAGTGTGCTCCGTTTTCTGTTTTCTGTCTTCTGAGAGGACATTGCACTGTCCTATGCATGGTAAAAATAGCGTGCGTTGGCCCTTAGATATGCAAATGCTATTTATCAACTACCTTTCCCTCGGTCATCTTCGTTGTTCTAGATATTGAGAACAAAGCCGAAATGCCCACCCCACTCGAAAAACCCCTCCCAAAGAGGCCTCAGCGATTCGAATTTGAAGACGACCCAGCGGAGCCAACTGGCTCGGTGAAGCCCCTGTCACAAAAGGGGCTGACAATCGGACTACAACATAGACGACAGCAGAGCTTTGAGACTCCAGAAGCTAAGGCAAAGCGACTTGAAAAGCAAAACACGGAGCATCGGGCCACCATTTCCAGGCTTGAGTCTCGAGTACGGGTGCTGGAACACAAAAACACTCAACAGCGTCGCAACTGGAAGCACGAAATGCTTCAGGCGACTCTACGCCACAGCCAGTCCGTCAATCAACAACTTGCAGCCCAGGAAGAGGCTCTGAAGGAGATGATCAGAGCGATTAACACTGCTTTCGAAAACTTCAAAGTAGCGTACGAACAAGCACAGCGTAACAGTAAAGACGAACAAGAAGAGATTCATATCTTCCGAGACTCTGGAAGCTCTTCAGAATCATTTTTTTAATTCACAATTCCAGCATACTGTTACCTGTCCTTCGTTACTACATTTCATTCTTCTGATTTCTGTCAATACCTTGCTTGTACCACTTATATAAAGGCGTCTACCTCCCACCTTCACCAGAATAAACCCCCCAACAGCCACAAACTTAGAAAGACTCACTTCAAACCAATCACTTCTAAACACTCATTAAACACCAACTTGAACCAAGACTATGGGCAAGACCAAGGATAGCCTGAAGGCAACCGTCGTCGCCGCCGGTGTCTTCATTTTGGCGAGGAAGATGTAAGGCTGTCTCTTTTTCTCACGGGGCCAGCCACTAACTCTTCTTAAGGCTTGACTCGCCCGATCGTAACAAACGCCGTCAGCCTGACTTAGAGGTCCCGATTGCCCGAAGGGCCCATGACACCCAAGAACGCAGGCCCGAGCGCCGCACTCGTCGCTACAGCCGGTCATACACCGAAAGTACCTCTGATTAGGTAGCTCGGCTTTTAGATTGGGCTGGACCCTTATTCAAGCATTGATATGAGGAATGGAAGAAACCTGTCGCTACCTATAGATACTCTTAAAGAACTCGAATTTTTTTCATTGCGCTTGGATTTGGTTCGCGTTCGCTGTGAAATCGTCCGTTGTAACAGTAGCTGTATCCTAATAAATGCTGCCCAGCACCAATAATAAACGTCTCTTTCATTAATGTAATAAACTATTCTTACAACTAAGCAATAAGTAATATAACAGTTGTCAAGCTTTAATTCTAGCACCACCTGTTAAATCTCCAGGGCCCTTCTACCCAGTGTCGCCCACATGTAGTCTCATCTAAGGGCTACTGGAGGTCTAACATATGGTGTCGAAATTGAGGCTTCACGATTAGGCCCAATGATGAAGTTGAGCAGTGCCCCCTCCAAGTTGCTGTCAAGATGTGACCTTTTGAAGCTTACCATTGAAACTTAAATGATATGTTAGGCTAGGCGACCTCCTTGTAATTTTTTCTGTAAACGTGAATCGTGTATTAGGTCTCATATCCTACTCTATGTCTTGGAGCCCTATTTCGTCAGCCACTTCGGATGGCACGAGTCACGAGTCTATGTCACGTGATCCTTCTCCTGGTCCCCCAACCTGACCCTTCGCTTGAAATAGATCTTATAAAGATCAACCATTGTTAATTCCACATTTCCTAGATGTACAGTGTTCATCCCACTCTAGGTATCTACATACCCGGAAGTTAAGTACTGCAGTCCGTTCACACCTAACTTGGGGAATACACAGCGATTGAAGTCAACGAAGATAACTCAGAGATCAAATAAACAGTTCCAAAATCCCAATCAAGAGGCTCAGTACAGAACAGCCAAGACATATAATACCGAATGTTCCACCGATTCCTACTTCAATTTCGAATCCAAGATTGTCAATGACTGAGCGTAGTGAATATATGATGACGATGAAAATGACGATAGGGGTCAGGAATAAGATCATCGTTATGAGGATGCACCACATGATGGCCTTTCGAAGAGCAAACCAGATAATAAAAAAACAGCACCCAACAAGGAGAATAGTCGAGGTCGCGTCGGCAAGAATAAGATATTCCGGAGCTATCACCCGTGTAATTTTGACGGTGACGGCATCGAATCCAGTCGTCAATGACCCTTGGAATGCGGACTCCAGATCACGAAAAGCCCAACATTTGCGTCGTTCTTCGTATCCGAGGCAAGCATTCCAGACACCAACAGTCAAGTTGGTAGGCAGCTTGCCCGTCAGATGAGAGGGCAGATCGAGACGCTGGAAAGGGTGGTGATTCAGGTTGTCTTTCAGCTTGGTCGCGTTGAACTTCATGACGTTTAGCAGTGTATCTACGCACTTCATGATCAGTCAGTCTCTCACCTTGACAACCACTATACTGTCGTCTTCGAACTTTGTCGAAAGAAGGAGGCCGTCAAGGCACAAGTGAGCAAGGCCGAGAACGCCAACAAGAATAAGCCTCTTCAGCATTTTGCGTTGCCAAGGTAAGCTGTATGCTAATAGATCGCTCTTCGGCTTTTACTTGTCTTCTAGTCTGGCTGCCTTGTGCCCAGTGCTATTTATCTCCCTTGAAAATATCCTGGCCCGTTTTCTCGTTTCGGGAGCCCCGTTAGCTGCCCCAGTAGTACTATACCGGGGTTTCGGAATGCTGATGTTCGTAACCAGACCCCTGGTTACTGCCCCCATCACCTGTCCCCACCCCCATGTTGGTTGTTGGTGCATGGTAGCAGTCATAGTGGGTGGTGTGATTGTGGGCTTACCGGCCGTAAGACCCCCTGCCCCAAGAGCCAGGAAGCTGAAGTCAGGACCCAGTGTCACTGATTCCCTTGTTACCGGTCCAATCAGCTCTCAGCCATGTGGTTATGGTTACGATGGTTGGATGGTTAGCCGCGATCATCACGAGAGTCGTATGGTAAACTTATGTAGTGTGGGTGGGCTTCTTGATTGTTGGCTATTGCGGGCTTATGAGGTGCGGTATTATTGGCTAGCTTGACCCGAAAGTTTGGTTTGTCCCTGGGGGAAGTTTGAGCTAGTGATGCAAGTTACATTTCATTAAATGCTCGCCACTTCCAACAATCGTTAATTGTGTCTAGTAACTAGTTTTCCGATAACTCAACCCCCCAACTTGCGAGACACCCCCACATCCGAAACACTATCACCACCACCATCACCACCACTATCACCACTTATTTCACCACCACCACCACCCACCCATATGCAACTTCCGGCCTCACTGGGTAATTCGGATGCACTGGATTCATCCGGACTATCCATATTGCCGATATCCGGACTTTGCGCCCGCCGGATATCCTATATAGTGGCAAAGGTGCTGTTGGGCGATAGGGGGACCTTTTTCCTCTTGCGTTGCTGTAGGTCCTCCAACTTGCCCTCTAGCTGGCAGACCTGGTGCTCTAGAAGTGCTACTCTAGATGCCTGGTTATTATACCCCTTTTGCACCTTTCTAGATAGGTGACGAATAGTATGGGTATCTAACCTATCCTTGCCTATATGGGTTAACTGGCGTAGTTGATGCTGTAGCTCGGCAGACCGACGAGGTGTTGACTATGGGACGATAGATAGGGCTTTATCCTACTGTTGGCTGCTAGGCTGGTTAGTCTGCTGGCTGGTCTGGATGGTCTGCTGGTCCTTAGTTACTATGGGGTTAGATAGAGGCTGCTGTATGCATATTGGCCATAGTCCAGCTGACCTCCAGCCACTTGTAACGTTCTGGGCTGTTATGGCTGCATCTCTGGCCCTTATATAATAGGCTAGAAATGCCCTCTTCCTAGCAACGGTTGAATTATTAACCTAATTATCTAGATATCCAACCTCCCTATGATAGGCATGCTTTAATGGGCTGAAGACTGATATATCTAGTGGCTGAAGGACAGCAGAGGAGTGTGGCGGTAGATATAGTAGATATATCTTGTTCTGGAAGCATTCCTACATGAAGTCTGTAGATATATGGCTGTAATGCCTATCTAGAACTAGCAGTCTGGCTGCCTCTGGTTTACTAGGCATAGTGCCTGGGATGAACACCTTCTTTAACTATTTAAGGGCAGTTTTTTTAGTCGTCTAGCTATTATCCGTATATGTGAAGTGCCATCCTTTATATCCAGATAGGTTGGATGGAAACTATTGGACTTGGACTGATTTACCCTTATATATAACTAGTGGGCATAGGGACCTCCTATCGGCAGCCACACACTTGATAATGGATACCTATGCCTGGGATCCTGGCTGCTTTTTCTGGATATGCCGCGATGCTGCAGAGCCCAGCACTAGCCTATTAGATCCCCTGCCCTCCATAATGCCAGTTTCATCCATATTCCATCGGTTGGATGGATGGATTCCCTGGATGGCAGGGATATTGGTCAGATGATGGAAAAAACCCTGGATAACCTCGGAAGAATGGGCCTTCCATCGCCGGGCATCTATTGCTCTGGATCGCTGGGTCCTAATTGATGGGTTTCGCCGCAGGAATCGGCATACCCATCTCTTGCCTAGAGGTTGATGGGTATTATGGGTATTGCCTAGCATACGCTCTGCCAGGCCCTTTAGTTGTTGATGGGTAGGGCCAGCACCTAGGGCATCTTGGATTTGAACCCATCCAGCTAGATAATCCTCCTGGGCTTGGGATAATCGCTGCATATGGGTATAGGCAGTAGTTTTGCTTTGCCGCCCATGGAATCGGTGATGAAGTGATGCGACTGGTATACCCCATGCTCGAGCTGTTTCCCGGATACCCTTCCCAGCTGCTACCTCTAGAAGGGCCCGTTGGAGCTCATCTTCGGAGTATTGCTTCATGATGGGTTGAAGAAGGTATTCTGAAAAAATGGCGTTGTTTGGTTATATATGGCAATTGTTATAATAGTTTGAAAAAGGCGGTGATGGTGGTGAAGGAGGAGAAATGGGGTGTTTCGGATGCGGGGGTGTTTCGGATGTGGGGGGGTTGAGTTAACCGGTTCTTGTGTTTCGTGCCATGTTCTTGGCTTCGTTCTGTTCAGGCAATCCCCCATCCCCCATCCCTTTGCCTCTGTTCTTTCATTCTTTCTCCTGCGTCTCCCACGCCTCCAGCGTTTGTTTAAACGCCTCTGTTGGCTTTTCTTGGTCTACCTCAGTTCTCGCTATTTCTGCTCTGTGGATTGCCTTCTTTACTTGATTTTTTCTCTCCCATTCCCATTGCAATTCTTTCAGGGCTCTCTATGCTAGATACTGCCTCGAGATTTCAGACTACAAGAACCATAATCTCGACTTACCGAAAACCGGATGAACCACCATCATACCTGCAATGACCCCTCTAGGCAACCGAGATATAAGCTTCCGATATCTGGTTTGCAACTCAGGGTTTCAGGAACCCGAGGCTCGAGATCGTTCACTATTAAGAGCCAATTAAGCCTGGCGATTCAACAATCAATCACCACGCCCGACATGAATCTTCCTACCATCATCATTATTCCCCCAACACCTATCAAACCATCTTTTCCCATCACCGATACCAGTCCAGACCATACTGCTCCCACTTCTCATACCGTCTCCTTCGTCGATTACTAGCAATTCGGCGTTTTCAATAAGACAACTGTTGGCCAACCATCTCCCACATAGTCGTCAGGTTGGGCAAGAACGACGTGCTGGTCCCGTCGTTCCCACCCTGCCCTCATTTACTCGTGGTTACACATAGAGGCGTTGCTGGAATAGAGCAGCTTGCCAAACAGGAGCAGGCAACTGCAGCTTCCTGCGGTTCGATTCTGTTTTGAGCTCGTCTCAATGGAACGGACATGATTCAGCCTTTGATGCGCACTTTAGACAGTGACCTGGACCAGAGGTAGCGCGAGGGATCGGCCTAACAGCGCATTACATTTGTTCTACCCCAGCACAGAAGTCCCCAAGCCAAAAATAGAAACGATTCAGTTCCTCTTTCAAAACGGCGTGAATCCTGCCATCGCGACACGCTCGGCAACACGGCTCTCCACATCCTCGCCGGCCCAGCTCAACGACTGAAGCCTCTGGTAACAGAAGCCCAGAATATTACTGAAAACGGCCTCGAGCCGGCGTGGCTTGCTCCTTTGGGCTGTGTTCTGACCATGGTCTCCGCATGAGACGTGGCAGCCATGTTTAAGGATACCTGATCAACACGACAGCATCAACATTACGGGAACATTGCTTTGGTGATAACGTTGCTGTATAATATTATTTGGGAGCAAAGGTTCTCAATCATGGGTGTAGCCGCAAATGAGGAGGGATCTAGACTTCTCTTACAGCTGGATAAGAAATTGCACAAGTATTTAAGTAAATCGAAGTCTCGCTTTGCTTTGAGGATCCCGTGATCCTGCTACGCCCAATCTATTATCCTCTATGTCTGCTTCAACACGTTCTCCTTGGTGACATTCGACATTAACTAGGCAATCATCAATCATCGCCTGACTCGAAGTCGATAACTAAACGATGCTGGCTTGGTTCATGTTCCGGCGGCGCCGTGTCAGGTAGGCTGCTGGTCGATTCATCTCCAGGTGGTGCTTTGTCAGGTTCATTGTTCGGTTCTCTAAAGGGCGATGTATCGGGTAGATTGTTGCTTAAATCTCTTTCAGGTACTACTTTTGCAGGCACCTTAAAGTATGTTGAGCGGCTGAGGCATTGGCGCGCAGAATGGCGGCCATCAGGCGATGGGCACAACCACTTGCGGAGTTCCGTTGTAAGGCTGGAGTTTGGGCATTCTTTTAAACGTGATGCCAGCGCGTCATACCAACCCTCCTTCCCTATTCGGCCATACTCTGGGATTCCATATGAATACTGCAAAGCAACGATTCCGAGAGACCATATATCGGTGCGACGAGAGAATGAGGGCCCGAAACATCTTTCCGGCGATGCATATATAGGTAAATAACTGTCTGGGTCGCCAAAGCCGCCAAGTCGAACGTAGAGGGGCTTTCGCGATTGCACCAGCACAGCGGAAGGCGTCAAGTCCCCGTGGATATTTGACTGTTGGTGGATGTAGTTGAGAGCTTGGAGAAGTTGATGGAGGACGTCGCGTGTTTCGTCGGCCGTGAGTTTTTTTTTCGCCTGCTCTTCCTGAAGATTGCAGCCGACGAACTGCATGACGAGCGCTTTTGGGTGGGGAAGGAACTCAATGAACTGGACAATGTGCTTCTAGCCGAACCATTAGTTTGGTCCACCGAATGTGTAACAGCAGCTTACGTGAGAAAAGTTCAGCAAAGTTTTGGCCCTTTCCTCTATCCTTCGTCTGGATGTGGAAGCAACAAAGTATTTCACAGCGTAGGTAGCTTCGGTCTTGCGGTCGACTTCCAGAAATACGCTACTCCCACTTCTTCCACGCCCGATCTTGTCCTTGCGGCTGTGTTTCGATGGCTTTGATCCCGGCTGGCTCGTTCTGAGCAATGAACCTAGATCTAGGTGCCGAAGATCCGGGGGTGCGCTGGCGAACTTGGAGATAAATTCCACCCAACATTGTCGGAACGCGTCCCAGTGTGGCTCATGATTAGGTACCCGAAGTTGGACCTCGAAGGCTTGGAAGAAAACGTGTACTTCGTTGTCATGTGCAATGGGCCGCATGGATTTCACATGATGTAGTGCAGTGCCGACCATGATCTTAGTACCGTGTTGACTGTGGTTCTTGACGTAGAAGGTTCCGGGTACCATCATATTGGGGACAATGGAGAACTGCTTCATGCTAGTCCCTCTATGCTGGTCGCTATCGAGCAAGACATCGCAGACTGTCGCATCGCAACCGAATGTAAAGCCTAGAAAGGGATCTCTTGGCCAATGATCCGTGGTGATACGAAGAAAGGTAGTCGGTGGGATGTCAGGCGCCGGTGTCCCATTTTCAGCGGGGTCCTCGGAATCGGGGAGGGGATCCGGTTCATGCTCGCCCTTGGCCTCATAGATTGAGTGGTGTGGGTCGAAGATGAATGAATCTCGAGAATGCACGGTAAAGAGTGTTTTCCTTTCGATTGAACCCATCATGTGACAGACTTGGAGCATGCGTTGAGCTGTGCTGTTTGACGTGTTGTTCATAGAAGGGTAATCAAGCGCTAGTCGAAACAGTGAACGGTACCCATATCGTGTTGAGGTACAAGCGGTTTCTCACGGGTATATTTATGGGTGTGTAAAATGGACGGAGAAGAACGGATACTGGTGGATAAATGGATAAATTGATGGATGGATGGATATGGATGGATGGATATGGATGGATGGATGGATGGATGGACCACTTGAGCGGATCAGTGGTCAGTGCTGCGTTTCTTACGTAAGTTGACGCCTTGTATTTGGAAATGACGGTTTTAGTCCGTCGTCCATCCTTACACTCTCTCAATATACTCACCTTATCCCTATCTACAATGCCTTCCGAACGTCTATCCAAAGCCGGTCTGGAAAAGCTGCAGGCCGCTTCTAATACTCCAAATAAGACTGCCCATGATCTGGAGCAGGTTAAGGGAAAGGTATACGCCATTGCTTGGAGTCTTAGCAGGGTCGGAAAAGTAGGCCATCAGATCCTCCTTGACGAGCGACTTTCTATCGCTGGCCCCAACGACGTTCGTTCACTTTCCGATCAAATAACGAGATCCGATTCGGACGACCTTATATTCTGGAAGGCGAAACTCAGATGTTTAGAGAAGCACCAGGGCACGATTCAGATCGAACGAGTGAAGGGATGGGTCTACACGGCAATGGTTGGTCTTGGGCGGATGGGAAAGGATGGTCGCAGTGTCCTCCGAACATCAGGACTGTGCCTTCAAGATGGCGTTGTACGCTGTCACACACGATCCGGAGAACCTGAGTTCGGTGACCGCTTTGCCTTTTGGGAGGAAAGGCTCCGATACCTTAAGAACGAACATACATCGCTCCAACGGCCGACCGCAAACCAAGCGATGTACGAGTTCCTGTCCTCAGACTCTGAAGTCGAGGAAGATAACGCTGAACTCGCGCTGGTCGAACAACACGTGTATGGCTGGAATGACAGGATGGAGGGCATCGCTGCTTGGGCTGAGACTGGGGCAGAAGCTTTGCGGCCGTCTCGTGACGATCCTAACTTACGTGCTACCTCGGTAGAGTTTGAAGAAACTGCGACCATGAGTAAGCGTTGAAAACTTTTGCTTGGATAATTTCTAATACAGACAGCAGAATTTGGGCAATGTACGAATAGGAAACGCCCAGCAAGCAACATGAACGACGACTTCGATCTAGGGACTAAACCCAAACGACAAAAACGAAGTAAGCCTAGCTCTGCGTCGTTCTCAGATGTGCAGCCAACACCACAAATATTTGAATTCCCGAGCACAGATGGACCAGAGTGGGCACAAAAGGGGCAACGAGACGAACCTGAGATTACAGCACTCCCGCATGGACAGTCAACAACGAAATGTGCAAGATCTTCGACAATAAGTGGGATGGTACGGGCAAGTCAGCGGAAGCGAGTAGTTGCTACCGATCGTGTCACTGCGAAAGCACAGCGTAACGAGTTGTCAAGCCCGGGCAAGCCGGCGCGAGCTAGGAAGCGGCAACGGCAGACTCCACTAGCAGAAATTGGGCCACGTAAAACTAATCCCGGACGTAGGGCCAAACAAGTCATCAGCCCTGCTCCCAGGAGGAGTGCGCGATTGGCAGCTTTGAGATTGAGAAACACCGTTTAATCGCGCAAACGAGAAACAGTGCCTATATGTGTCTGTGTATTATGTTTCTCAGTATGGCTCCTCTATAATAATCTCTTCACTGCGTCCTTTATGAACTCGACGTTATTGCGGCCATTATGACGTATCCTAATGCTGCCAATCTTCCAAGGTCGACTGACTGCTACGACTCATTGCCAGCCATCGATTGATTAATTGATTGATTGATTATATCCTACGCGGTTTCAGCCGCTTTGTCAGCAGCTATGCCCGGATAGCGGGGTTTGGCCAACAGCCGACGTGTCGACGATGAGTCGCAACGCCCCACCTCGCCCTGTTGTTGAATCAGGGCCAGCTGTTTCCAAATTCCTCGCTGCACTATCTATCCTATATGTTGATTCTCTCTGTTAAAGTCTCTCTTTCTGCTGCCTCTTTTCCAAGCTGTTTTCTTTCTTGCCTTCAGATTCCCTCTTTTGTGTCTTCCTGCTTCAGCTCTATCGGTGTCTACCACCGTGTGCAGTTCTGCATACCTCCAGTCTCCCCCCAGCGCTCAGCTCGTCTGTTTCTCTTGTCCGCATCCTCTCAGACTCGTATGTACTATTTCTCAGTTAATCTACAAGTCCTTTTGTTACCTCCTGCCAAGTTCCTATATAGCCTTATATTTTTTATCAGTTAACTACTATTGCCATCCACTACTTTAACCTAAGTTTCTTCCACAAAGCATAATGCTCTACTAACTCTAGCGTATTTAATTACTAGGTATAAGAGCTCCCTTACAGATTCTGCAGATATTGCTATACGTTAAAGAGATACTAATCCTTTACTGCAAAAGGGGGTAATAAGGTGTTACGGCCCAACCAGTTGGGTGCTGGCCGGCGTAACTATATATTGCAGAACAGGGGATAATGATGCAGGTGCATCATTACCGAAGCTTTTGCTTTGTGCCACAGTTGGTTGCCCTGACCTGCTCGTAACATAAGGAACTAATCTATCTATAGTCTGTAGTATTTTGCAGCATTAATTATAGCATGCCTAATATCTAGTGCTTTCTCTATACAGAAGTTAATACTATTCTATTAGATACGCCTTTATTATTATAAGACGTTGCAAACTGCTATTAGAGGTAATAAGAAACCTAAAACCTATTAGTAGCAGTTGTACTAGTATTAGTTGTTTAGGCGTAGTTATTATGCTTTATGTAGCAGCTTGTAGTTTGCCTGCAGTAGTAGTAATAGTATTGTCTATTAATACATTATACTTTGTAGCTTGCTCTTAAATTTTTTGTAGTTAGAGCCTGCCTGCAGCTACAAGCAGGCCCTTTAAATGCAGAATTAATGCTAAGGATAGCATTATGCCTTAAATAACCTCTGCAGACGCGAGCGGACGTGGTTTGATCAATTTGGTGCTGTTTTCAAAAATTTCGTTCTCGCTGTTGTTGATGTTTTTCCATTGCCAGCCATCCGCAATACTTACCGAGCAGGGCGTGCATCGATTGCCACGGGTTAATGGTTCCTCCGATTCCATCCACACATGATGCCGAGGTGCCTGACGTGCCCCGCTTGATGCCTGATATGCCCCGCCTGGTGCCTTGCTGGTCAGCAGGGCTGAGGCGCCAAATTTTGTGCAGGTTCTCGGGGCCTGGGCGTCATTCGCGAAACTTTCTGTTATTTAAACCTCGCACTCTTCCATCGCAGTTGCAATTAGAGACGTTGACCTGTTACCTACTTTCTGCCAAATGGTAAGAGCCGATTATGAACATGACTATTATAGGACGAACTGAGCTTACATTGAATTAGAACGAACCTTCAGTTTCCAGTCAAGACCTCAAGCAATTGGCGGGAAACGGAGCGCAAGTCCGAAACGGCATATTAAAAAAGTCTCGGTTTAAAATATCATCAGATAAGGAGCTTGTTGAGAGATGTGAGGAGGATGTAAGTGCACCCTAGGATTTCAAACAACTCAGTACTTACTTCCTAGCAGACTGGCAAGCGATGTTCTGCGCCGATTTGGCGAGAACTTGAGAACGTCCAGCAGGAACCGCCTCTGGGAACGCTTTTCCTCCTGGTGGAAATGAATAGTATGAAAAGTGGTGTGGTTTACATTCAAAGTGCAACAAATGAATTAGTTGATATGGTTGGGAAAGACTTTGTAGGGCACATGGTTATGGTGACTTGGGAAAAAGGGCTGAGATTCACATGCTCTGGTAACTGCAAAGTTGGTCTAATAATGTCTATGACAGAGTAGCGGTATACACTCCCATCTTTATTAAGATTGTAAATGCCTGGAGGAAGTCTAAACTAAGTGTAATTTTCGGCGTCTGTCCAGGCAATTGAGGCATAAAGAGGGAAATTGGCCCCTTGTAGTAAGCCAGCACTGAATACAGGTGTTCTTTGTCTATATCGTGTGATTCACCATTGAATGACTGTGATATTGTTTCGGAAACTCGTGCTACTTCTTCAGGGGTGGCGTCGTTGCTGTTTGCGGCAATGAAACCCCCAAGTGGGCCTCGGTCATCGTCAACAGACATGTTACGCTGAAGGGAGCTGCCGGACAGACTGGGTTGAGCATTAGGGTGATACGATTTTTTGAGCGAAAGGGCAGCGAATGGAGAGCTGTCAGGCTGAGGGGATGCTTTCTGGTTGGAGGGATCGAATTGAGGGGCCCTGTCGTCGAACGTATCGAGTCGAGGGGGATCGAGTCGAGCAGCACCGGGTTGGGAGGAAGTCTCAGTGTTGGGAGGAGAACTGCTGCTATTGGCAGTGTTCAACTGAGAAGAGGCAGGTGGAGAAATATCGAGCTGAGAGGGAGTTCTGGTAATCTGTAGGATAGAAGTGTTAGGGTTGCTTTCCTCTCTATACTGTCCCTTAACTGTGGGGGCCTGTTTACTAACCTTCGGGCTCTTTGAGCTAACGAGCTCACTGTCTGCTCGTTTGCGTTTCTTGCTCTCTGAGTACTCCGAGTAGTGTTTCTCAGCTATTGGCCGGGCATAATCGGTAAAGGCGGAGAGAGCGTCTGGGGAGGCACTTTTGAGAAATCCCTCCATATCTTTCTCTAAAGCATCCATATTCGCCTCAAGGTACGTTAGGCTGCTTCCAAATAGGCACAGGTAGTATGCAGTGTCCCCGATGTCCTTAAGTTGTCGTAGTTGGTTAATGTGTGCTTGAGCCCGTTTGTAACGCCGTTTGGTAGTGACAGGATATTGATCAAACAATGACACATCTTGCATGAGAATTCCAGTAAGGCGGAGTTTGTCTTCCATGCTATGCTCGGATGTCTTCCTGCAGTTGGCAATAAGGGTTTTCCAATTCTCCATAGCGTTAGATGACGACTGGTATGTGTGTAAATTGATTAATTGATTGATGGATGGATGGATGGATGGATGGATGGATGGATGGATGGATGGATGGATGGATGGATGGATGGATGGATGGATGGATGGATGGATGGATGGATGGATGGATGGATGGATGGATGGATGGATGGATGGATGGATGGATGGATGGATAGATAGATGGACAAAATGGATGAACAAGATGGATGGACCAGATGGACATGGACGGGTTTTTATTTCGCGGACATGGACACGCCACCAATCTTGGCACTTACCCCGCACGCTCAAACTTACTAACCGCTACGTAATCACCCTACTCACCCTACTCACCTCTTACCACCCCAGGTCGCGCAACCTTAAGGCGGCGGGTGATCTGGCCGCACCTGAGCGACATAGTGGCACATGCATGAGTGGCTTCTCGCTGGTTGGGGCATGCCGATAGGAGAGCTCTTTTATTTGGAAGACGTCTCCCGGATTTGCTTCTCACTAGGTCGATACATATTCTTTCTGTCAAGCTCTCCTATGAACGTAAGTCCACTTTAACTTCTTTAAGTCACTGCGCCCGCGACTGACCACAGGTCTCATAGGTTCCGGGAGCTGTTGCAAGCCCTCCCAACGCGTTGGCCTTCTTCTGATGCTTAGGTGACGACTTCTTCTACGATGAAAAGGATTGAAGACTGATGGTAGCACACTTGCCTTTTAGGTAGTAGTTTAGAAATAAAGAAGTTTGTTGACTGTAAACGTATTCTATGCTGCATGAAGACTTAGCTAATTTGCTAGGTTTGTCTACACCTTAACCAAATTCCGACTCTGAGCACTTTACTTAGACGTCAGTACCTCCGCCGACGAACGCTTTACGACATTGAACTATTGTATTAGTTGATTTTCCAGCCTTCCCACTCGATGAGGGATTTCTCGGTTATCAATAGGGCATGTTGGGAGAAATGGGTTTCATTTTACTTTACTGTCTACTCTAACTCTGGCAGTGAATACTGTTTTGTAATACTGAGCTTGCTTATTGTCATGCTAAGAGACTACAACAGTCTAATGCAAACATAATGTAGTACACTGTGGCGACTTATACAAGTGTCTAAGAAAAAGAAGAAAAGAAGAACTATCTACAGAGATACGTGGTCTCTGGCCTGATGTCAGATCTGGGCATTGCATATTTAGGGTCATGCATTCAACCCATGCTCGAATTCTCACCATAAAAACCAAGGAACGTAAGCATTATAACCACAAAACCTTGATCTGTTTCTTATCCTAGCTAAGATAGACATGTTAACAACACATCACTCGATTAGTACGCAATAGGCCAATGTACCCAATACTGCTGGCTGCTGAACTGTCGCCTGACACCTGATCAGGTCCGGACTCGTGAATGAAGCAGGAGTGGGTGCTTTATCAGACTTTTAGCTGACTCAAAATTTCACGTCAGGCTGATAAACTTCAATAACATGATCCACAATGCTAAAATGTCAATTGCAAGATGAAGATGTGGGAGCTCATCATGTCACCCGCTCTTATCGCAGCTCAGAGCAAGCTCTCAAAGGAACGGTGAAACTCGAAATCATAAAACGAGTCTGAGCATTCCACAACAAAGAGTTTCGTCCCCTGCGTCCAGGCCGTTCCGCCAATGACGACGACAGAACTCATAAGAGAAATGTGGTTCAAGCGTAGTTTAGCTAAAAGGATAAGTAGTCGGCGATGATCTGCAACAACGCGTCGTTAGATTCGTTGCTTTAGTTGCCGCGGTCTGTGCCGGGGTCTAGTGCTGGACCGCCGGTGTCGATCTTCACCTAGTCCATCGGCTAGACTGTGAGCCGTTACCCAAAGAGTCCGTCGGCAAGTATTCTTGGCTTAGGTGCCGGGGCGTGCTTCTCTAGAGTTGAGATCACTGAGGAGGCAAAGCACCTGGAAGGCCATCTATCCCCTTCAGTCCAAGAGGCTGCTGGGAACCGATCACGTAGAACGGACGTCATGCGAACATCGCTGCGCTATAGCGTTGCTAGCAGAAACCCGCCGTCCGACGCGCTCGTGGAAGCTATCGCGCTTGTGGAAAAGGGTGATTTCTAAGCGGAGTGAATACCGGCCATGGTCCATCTGCCTAGCGTTGCGTTTTCCCACCCCCATAAGTGACTTGGACGGTCCACCAGTCGCAAGGCCCCGGCCTATTTTGTCTATCCATTAACATGCCAGGGGGCCAGAAAATAGGAGCCACGGTGAATGTGGTTCCCACCCTTCAAGTCCGGGGCAAAGACCGTGACATCGACGCCATGTCCGCGAGCTAAAGCCGCTACTGTCGGAACCGATGGATCCCGCGTCGCCAAGTCAGTGCTGGGCTTGCCGGGGAGTGGCCGGGGCCACACCGTTTAAGGTGTTGACCTCGGACGCATGCCCCTGACATCACCGGCCAGAGCCTATATTGTAATCTCAACTTGACGAGTTCTATTCTAATGATGTCGCCAGTTCGAATTGGTGCTCACTGGGGCAGTGGAGGTAATATATATATAGTCGTCCAATCCGTTGTTGGGAGCATTCCCAGGTTCCTTACAGTCGACTTGTTCCGATTCCTTTTTACGACTTTCCCATTCTCACTTACACCCTCAGAAAAATGAGACTTCAAGGTGCTATACTGGCCTCATTGGCCGCCTCGGCAACGGCCTTCCCGTCCATGGCCGCAAAAGAGGACCTCGAGAATCTCCTCAAGCGCAGCCCGGAACCCCAGCTCCTCACGAACCTCGTCGGCTCGCTCACAAACACGATCAGCGGCCTCCTCGGGGCCGTCGCGCAGGGCGCCCTCAACCCCAACGACAAGCGTCCGGAACCGGGCTTCGAGTTCAAGGCACCGGGCCCGGGCGACAGCAGAGGACCATGCCCCGGCCTGAACCTGCTCGCGAACCACGGCTACCTCCCCCACGACGGCCACGTCAACCTGGGCCAGGTCATCGAGGCCGCCGCGCGCGGCTTTAACATGGGCCCTGACATCGCGACGATCCTGGGTGTCTTCGCCGTGCTGGCCAACGGGGACCTCGCCACCGAGTCCTTCTACTTGGGGTCCGGCCCAGGAGGCATCGGCGGTCTCAACAGACACTCTACGGTTGAGGTAGGTTCGAACTCTCCGTAACCATAACTAGGGGGGATCTCCCATCTAACGACAGTTTTTCCCAGGCCGACATCTCGCCCAACCGCGAGGACTTCTACAACGGATGCGGCGACAACCATCACCTCTCGTCCCGCCTGTTTAAGCAGAACGTCGACATCGTCGCGAAGAGCGGCACCAAGCAGTTCGACCTGACCAACATGGGCATCCAGTACCAGCAGCTGTCCATGTTCTCGCAGAAGAACAACCCCTACATCTACTACTTCCCCTTCCCGCTGATCGTCTCGGTCGGCGCCTTCGCCTTCTACCCGCAGGTAAAGCCGATGAAACAAACACAAGCTTAACCCTTTGCGGTACGGTACAATGCTAACGATGCCCCTCCACACCCGCAGTTCTTCAGCAACGGCACGTACGGCCTCGGCGGCGTCGCCAACTACGAGTCCATCTCCTCCATCATCGGGGCCAAGTACGACAGTAAGACGGGCGACTTCCAGTACGTCCCCGAGACCTGGCCAGCCAACTGGTACCGCCGCGCCACGCCGTACGGCGCGGTGCAGACGGTGCTGGAGGGCCTCGCGGCCATCTACATCCGCAACCCGGTCGTGCCCGGCGTGGCCCAGCTCGGCACGGGCAACCTCAACGCCACGACGCTGCTGTGCGACGTGTACCAGGGCATCAACTCCATCGTCCCGCTCTTCATCGCCGGCACGACGGAGGAGGTGGCCGCGGCGGCGTCGTGGGCTATCGCGAAGCTGGAGCCGCACTTCGGCGGCACGGCCCTCGGGTGCCCGAGCAGCGTCCTCTCGCCGAACGCGCCGAGCCTGCTATTCCCCAACGCCAACGGTCGGGGCGGGCCGTTGAACACCCCTCCCAGCGTGGCCAGGAACGTCGGGAACAACGTCTACTACAAGACGTACTTTGCGAAGGCGCCGGTGACCCCGGCTTGCTAAAGCAAGCAGTCGTTTACTCCTTGTCGTAAATTTTGTAATTATTATACGGTACTGCTCGTGTTGGCAAAGTGAGAAATGCACATATTCGGTAGGATTGGAACGAAATTAGCCTTTGGCTTGCTAGCGAGTATTTTTAGTCCATCTTTTTTGCATCTACGATGTTGTCTGTAAATCAAGACCCTCTTCTAAGCACAATACACTCCAAAAGGCCTCGTCTTTATACTCGTTTCACTCTTTGCTTTGATGCACAATTCCCTCGTTGTAGTATTAGGTTGTGAGAACAATAAGTAAGCACAACCATCTTGTAGGATCGGAGCTATGTGTTCATTCTTCTCAACCACGTGAGTATACAAATCGCTTCAATTGGCCTCCGAGACGCCAATTCGCGGCTGATTTGCCTCTCTCTCTCTCGATACCCCTCACAAGGACGACAATTTCCTTGAATTGGGTAAAACCACAAGAAGTAATTGTCTGCCGAGTGATGACATGACAGTATGCTTCTCCACTCTCTCCCCCGCTTCTCCGCAAGGTCTCCTCAGAGTTACCCATGTTAACAAGCAGGACGATCCCGCTGCATCCCCAGACCGGACGATCCGCGCCTATCACAGCCACCAGATGTTCAATACGGGAACCGGATACTTTAGGATGGCCTGAGCTTATCCGCATCAACAGCACGGTGATGCCATCACCGGCGTGTCTCGGGGGGATTCGTGCCGTCCATGTTGTAGCCTCCTGTTCAAGGGGGGCCCGAGTATAAACGTCCGCTCTCCCTTGTGGAACAATGTTATAAACTCTTCTCTTCGTTGCTTCTCTCTGAATAGCTAGGGACCGTTGACTCATACGCTATCCTTCCATTATTCATAATATCAGCATGGTACTTCTCTGGACCGCGGCAGCACTCCTGGCTGCTGGAGTTGGTCGGGCATACCCCACCAGAAGCTGCTCAAACTCATCCAGCTTGAGTGTTCCGCGGAGCGCTCTCGGAGCTTCCATACCACACACCAACTCGTTCGCCTCGTTTTCCTTCGAGCCGGCCTTCTGGGTCGAGTTCTTCGGCAACGCCAGCGCACCCAATAATATCACCTTCAGCCTGCTCAACCGCATCCATGAGCACGGGGGACACCCGGTCATCCGGCCCGGCGGCATCACAATGGACAGCATGGTCTTCGACCCCAACGGCGGTGACCCCGTCCGCACCACCAGCCCCGAAGGCGGCGTGTGGCGCACGACCGTCGGCCCGGAGTACTACCGCAGCTGGGACAACTTCCCCAAAGACACAAAGTTCATCTCGACGCTTAACTTTGGCAACGAGAGCCTGGACATCGCCAGGGACCTGGCCGTTGCCTCGGTGACCTACCAGGGCGACAAGGTCGCGTACTACGAGCTCGGCAACGAGCCCACCAACTACGAGCAGAGCCGCTGGGAATTCTCAACGGAAGCGTACGTCCGCCAGTGGAAGGACTACACCCGCGAGATCGACGCCGCCGTCAACGCCACCGGCCTCTCCGACATCCCAAGCGAGCGTTGGTGGGCGTCGTCGGCGACGACAGACGACTCCGGCCTCGAGGTCCGTCCTGTCGCCCTCATCCCAGCCGGCATCGACTCGGAGCGCCAAGTCGGAGTCTACTCGATCCACTCCTACGGTTTCTCGACGTGCGACCCGGCCCGCGCCGCCCTCGCCACCATCCCTAACATCCTCAACCACACGGAGCTCGCCCGCTACTGCGACGACGAGATCTACCCGTCCGCCCGCGCCGCCCTCGACGTCGGCGCGCGCTGGAACATCGGCGAGTACAACTCCGTCAGCTGCTCCGGCGCGCCCAACGTCACCGACACCTTCGCCCAGGCCCTCTGGGTCGTCGACACGCAGCTCCTCTACGCCACCCGCAACGCCTCGGCCGTCCACCTGCACCAGGGCGCCACCCTCGCCCTCCAGTCGCGCGACCAGCTCAACACCCCCGGCGAGAACGGTACGCCGGGCTACAGCACCTACTCGATGCTCTACCCGCGCGACAGCGCCAAGCGCGGCCCCGCCCGGGCTCTGCCCTCGTTCCTGGCGCAGCTGTTCGTGGCCGAGGCGTTCGCCGTCCCGGGCACCCGCGTCCGGGCCCTGGCGCCGCCGTCCGGGGTGAGCGCGGAGTCCTTTGCCGCGTATGCCTTCTACGTGGACGACCGCGTGTCGAAGCTCGCCCTCGTGAACATGAAGCCGTATTATGCCAACTCGACCTCGGACTACACTGTCCATCTCGACTTGTCGAGCCTGATGCACGCCGGGAGGGGTAGTAGCGTGTACTTCAAGCGGATGACGGCGCCGTATGTGAATACGGGTGATAGCAAGCTGTCTTCGTGGGCGGGACAGTCGTTCCCGCAGGGCGAGCCGGTGGGGGAGGTTGATATCGGGACGGTCGGTGAGGATGGAACCGTCGCGGTCAGGGGCAGCGAGGCCGTCCTGGTCTTCTTCGACGAAGAAGAGGTATATGGGTTGTGAAATTTGAGGTTTTGGGCGCACAAGTTACGATTTTGTCAAAACTGCCCCAACGGTAGTGGTTGACACTGCGCAATGTAGCCATTGTAAAAGGCAAAATCTAGACAAAGCAGAATAAGTATTAAACCAAACTTCAACTGAAGAGAGTATATTACTAGTTACATGCAGGAAGTCGCTCTCTGTGTGTCACGTCACAAATTTCTTTTACTTTCCAACTAGATCTTATGACTATTCACAGTGACCACTCTCTCTTGATGTTGCAGAGAACTCTAGTCAAGGAAATTCCACTTGCAGGTGGCCAAATCAATCTCAGCTATACTTTCACATTGCCCGAGCGGCGCCCTACAATTGCCGGGTTGTGGCCACCATCGTGGCGTCACGAGCATGGCCTTAGCTACTACTTTTGACACGCATAGTTCTTGTTAGTACTTAAGAGGTCTAGGCGACAACTATGACTTTACGCTGTATGTCAGCAGCGCCAAAGAGTATATCTGGGAGACACTTGAATACACATCTTTTGAAACTGTTGAGACTAGGATCTGTCGCGATACTGGAAATATGTCAAGAAGATTAAAGTAGAGAACGACAGAGGCTCGGATATGGTCACTTGGGAAATGAGATAGCCGTGCTGCTATCCGTTTTGTCGATACCTGAGGACGCCTTCTTGTTGTATTCTCGAGGATGACCAACCCAAACATACGAAAATGTGACAAACTTATCTATCAAATGTTGTGTCCCCGAAATTGATGGTATATGTGACATGTCTGCTTTTCCGATTGAACCCCTGGTATCAGTCACCGGATGTCCTTTCCGCACAATATTCTCCCAGTTTCATAGCTGTCCTGACTCTCTTATGCCATACTGACAACGCCACGAAGACCACGCTCAGCACCCTTGGCGTGCGAGAGCGCGGACGACGTCGATGCAGGCGGCGCCGGTGTACTTGTTGTCGGCCTGGCCCTCGGGGCACGAGCAGGCGGGGTCGATGAAGGCTGGTGTGCCGGAGCCGTTGGCGGGGGAGTCGCCGCAGATGTTGGCGCAGCGGCCCTTCTGGTACTCGCACGAGATGGCGCCACCGACGCAGATACGCTTGCCGTTGGGACCGCTCTTCTGGGCCGAGACGCTCATGGCGAGGAGGGTGGCGGCGAGGATGTTGGAGATCTGCATGGTCGCGTTGGGTTGGCGGCTTTTTCTGCTTTTGGTGACGAGGTGGTTTTATGGTAGGCCGGTGAAGGTGGATGAAACGGATGTGAGAGAAAAAGCTGTATAAGACAAGTTGGGAGTATGATGATGAGCGCAGTTGATCTGATGAGACAAAAGGATCTATAGCCTTGAGCTTCAGCAGAACAGCCAAGGCTTTATATGCCCACGACGCTCCAGGACTGAATACACCTTTGTCCAATCTTCGCGTACCCTTCTTGATTTTTCGTACGCTCGCTTTGTCGTGTCATTCTCGCCCCTTTCGTGTCTACGCCCTATTCCCGTCGTCCGAGTCAGAACCAGCGACCCTCATGTCCACCAGAATCAATGGATGGCCTAGTTGGCAATCCACCTCTCGGTCTAGTGATGCCGAATTATTGGCTTGCAGTCAGGCTGGAGGTCAAAAGAGGAAGGCCGTTTGCTAAGATGTGCCGTAAAGAGACCGACACGAGTAAGATACCCCGTGACTGGGACACGGAGGCGAAGCAGGAAAAACGTGGAAGTGGGTAATTTTCTGTTGATTGCGAGCGCAAGCGATGGGCATGACCTTTGACGTGGACGTTTCTACACATGTGATTGGTTGGTGGCCCATCTAAGCTAACACCTTTCAAGGAGTGGGCGGGTGGAGGCTTGGAATAACCTCATAAGCTCCTTGATTTCGGGAGTAGCCCGTCAGACTAGTGTGTTTCGGGAAGTAGGTAGCACTCGAAGAATCAGGGGTTCTAATCGCTTCTCATGCCCTCTTGCAGGGTGTCATCGGTAGCTAGCTTTGTCTACACGTCTCCCAGGGTGTTACAGCAGACAGTAGTTGCTGGCTAAGTTCGTAAAAAAAGGGTGATTTTCGCCGATCACTTAGCCTGTTAGTTGGGGCCCATAAAGGTCAAGCGTCTACACGTCTCCGACGCCGAGGAGGGTTGTCAGTCCTTCACCCTTGTTTCAGCGGCATTGCGAAAACAATCTTCTTAATCTGTGTTATGAAGATTTCTTGGCGTAACGGTTGCTACCAATGGTACTTCCTAGACGAAAAGAAACAAACCATGACAAAAACCCGATATCTAGATATTAGCTATCTTGATAGGATAATCCCCAGTGGATGAGGAGCTTCTAAGATGATAGCACGAGTAGTCAAAAGCCAATCATTGGAGGCACTGGTCTCTCAAGCTGAAATCGCGGTTCTTTTCCTTTCTCACAGGGGCATCTTTAGCCTCGGCCTCTCCTGCTGAGCTGATGGCCTGGTGTCTGATATCTTTATGTCACTTTGCCCGATTTTGACAGGTCAACAGGACACAACAGACTCCAACCCTCAGCTGTTCGTGGTGTTTCCTCTTCCCTGCAAATGGGATTGTACCTTACGCAGGGGCGGGAGCCCCGCCCAAAGACTTTAATGTGTCCTGCCCCCTTCTCGACTCGACTGCTATCTACCAAGAGTTGATACTGCTATCTTAATCAAATGTTTGCGTTGTTAGAAGCTGCCTCATACCAACAATACGTAGGTTGACTTATTGGTGCACTGAAGACAGTAGCTATCAAATTCCTACGGCTGTGGTCACTGCTTAGTCTCTTGGGAGGGCGTGCAACGAAAGATTGTTGCAGGCTTGTCATCATGATGCCGGCATGGTGCCGGTATGCTGAAATCGTTAGACCATTCTTGTCATCTGCCTTCTGGTGGACAGAATTGCATGGTTGTCTTGCTGTGAGTCATGATATGTCAAGGTTTGGAGCAATAACAGGCTGAAGCAGGGCTGCCGCAGCTGCATGTGAGAGATTTCTGCAGTTGTAGGCAATGCTGTGTTTCAGCAACGGCAAATGCCGAGGCTTTAATTACCTAGCCCTCTGCTGGACTCCTTGTTGTAACATTGCGATGGGTCAGATGGACCTGGTGCCTGCCTGCTGGTTCTTAAAAGCGTCGCTACATAACGACTTGCACTGGAAACAAAAACAAAGGGGGTGGGGATAGCAGCTGAAAAGAGTCTCAACGCCGCTTCGACGTGGTGGGAGGTTCGGTAGCGGTTCCGCCCAAAGCCGACGAAAGCCGCCGCAGCGATGGGTTAGAGGATGCCGACGGCCGCACCGTGGAATAGGGAGGAGATACACATAGGTGGTTTCGCTTTGAAGGGGGTTTGGAGGTGTATGGTATCGTAGGCCGGTTGTGTGACCATTGATTGGCCTAAAGGGCTGCTCCTAGGGGCAATAAGATCGTGGTGTTACCTGGATGGGTTCCCTGGCTGTGGATATCAGCGGAGCTGTCCTTTTGTGGGTGTGGCAGACCGGGACCATAAGGATGGGACTCTTATATTGAGAAGTGCTGAATAGGGAAGTCTGGGAATAGTTGCGGCAATCGGCTGGGTGATAAGTCCGTCCAAAGGCGCTTACTAAGGTACAACTCCACAAGCCTGAACGATGATCAAAAACTGGATGGAGGTCCGGTTTTGATACTCAGTGACGAGTCCAACTTCCTGCATCAATCGCATCGGAGCCTTAACGACTACACCGAGCGAACGCTGGACATGTCTGCCTACGCCAACAAGCTGCTGGCGAATCCGAGGGGCAAAGATGCAAGTAAGAAGTCCTCTGATGACCAAAGTCTTTCCCTTGATCCTTAGGAGGGGGGCGTACACGGATACTCGGATGCTCGGATTGTCATCCCGCCTTGGCGTACCCAACGTTGGTTCCTCGAGATAAAGGTTTCAAACAAACCAGTTCGGTTTGCATCAGGCCAAGTGAGTCTGTCACGCAATGACTGGATTCGAAATGCTACTGATAGTCTCTCAACCAAGGTCTCGGCAGAATGATTGTAAGAACGTAGAGTTGACAATGAACTTGTCCTATGAACGGGAAAAGGCGTGTTGGAAGTCTGCAACATGGGTAGCAGATGCAGGCGTTGTCATCGTCGACCCATTTATCGCTATCCACCTCGGAAGTCGGCTCGTGGCTCCTCAAGACCTCATAATCGAGAGCTTCCTGTCATAATAATCATGGATAAGGCCATCCCGCACGTCTTGGTCCTGAAAACCAACGCTCCCTCTTTTTCTTTGGTAATTATCGTCTCGACGATTATCAACCCTGACGTCAACACTGGACTTTGCAGACGTAGACTCGCATTTTTGCTATCACAACTACAATACCAGTCCCCAACTGCCCACTGCCGCCTCCTCGGGGATTCCGCAAAGAAGAAGCCAACGCGTCAGCGATGGACGACACGCCTTCAACGAGCACGAGCTCCAGCGAGAAGGACACCGCAAAGGATCAAGGTGGTGATATCCAGGACTGTCTCCGCGACTGCGACTACTCAGGCTCCAACGAGCCGCGCCCCGCAAAAACACCAGTCAGCGATGGACATTGCCGTCTCGACGTTGACGGCTTCGTATGCCGCATCGCCCGGAGTCGCCGAGGGTGAGTTCCTGCGTTCAGCATCAAGAATGGAAGCGCTCTCTTCCGACGCCCCGTTCAGCTGGTATCACGTTTGGCACTGGTCGCTAACGAGGGCGGAAAGCGCACTGGTTATCCTCTCGGTGACCATGTTTGCCGAGGCGGTCTTTAGAATCAGAGGCGTCGAGAAGGTGCACGAGGCAGCACTCGTCGTCTGCTACATGCTGCTGTTTTGCTGGTCGTTGACCATGTCCTACGCAGGCATATTGGGGTGACCTGCAGCTTGATTGTGGGGAACTTTGTCCTGGGCGAGAGTGTGTTGTTATGAGATCGTTGTGAGACTCCAGACGCGTCTCGTCCAACCAAGCTTCACCGGGGCGGTTGGAAGGGCGTCTCCAGCCCAGAGGGAAGAGTCAGGAGCGAGACACATCTCAATTTATTGTTGACTCGGACTATCCAACGATCGATACATCAGAGATCTCTCTATGTCAAAACCACGTTGTGGCGCTTAAGTCTTAGTGAACAGCAAACTGCCGACTGCCGGCGCAAAAGAATCCAGACTTTTGCCATAGCAGACCGGAAGCGGCGTTCCGCGAAATCTAGCCACCTGTAATAAATAGCTGAACTAGCACCTTCTAGTTCTCAAAAGTCACCAAGTGTTTCTAGTTACATGAGAAGCTCCGAGGCTTATTCCTGACCGCCGTGCTGGCCTTCACGCCCATGTCGAGCATTGTGTCCAACCTGGTCAACTCGCTCAAGAACGACGCCAAAATCGCCGAGAAGGCGGGTAACTTGCTGGACGGCATCAAGAAATGGAAGCCACTCACGGCGTCCAACCTCAAGGGCGCCGCCAAGGCCGGCTTCGGGTTCTACAAGGCCTCCTAGCCTGACCCGGCCAAGCCGGGAGACAGATCAGTACTCCAAGTGGTCCACCTTCTCGGCTGACTCAGTTCCGACAATCTGTCGGATCAACTGGCTTTCGTTCAGGTCCCTGGGCTTGAAAATGTTGCCAGAGGTTACGTCTAGTAGATCAAAGACTGCTGGCTCACCACTAGAGAGATTCGCATCAGGTACTCCGTCAACGACATCAAAGAAACGTCACATTGAGGCCTCTTTGGAACCTCGGTATCAGACATAGTATCATGGTAGTTGCTGTTGGTACCCTCACGAATGATGACTTGAAAGAGTCGCACGGCATGTTTTTGCATTGGTAACTGTATCTATCCTAGCCTGCATACTTGGTGCAGAAGACCGAAGAGTCCTCAGTGGTTGCCGTTGGTGCCATTGATGCCATTGATGCCATTGATGCCATTGATGCCGTTAGTGCCATCGGTGCCGTTGGTGCCGTTGGTGTCGTTGGTGCCGTTGGTACCGTTGGAGAGAAAGTTGGGCTTGTCGTAAGAGCCGGGAGCAGGCTCGTCAAAAAAGTCCTCCGAGTCACAGTCGGGAAGCCCCTCGAACTCGCATCCCATATTGCATCTGGTTAATATCACCACGTGCATCTTGGCTATTCCCTCCGTGATGCGGATGCCACCTTGGTCCTGCGACCAGTTGATGGTCTCGATCGTCGCGCAGCCGTCACCTGGTTTGATAACAACTGAGTAGAGCTCGCGGCCTATCCAGTGCCGGACGATGTGGACGGTGACGTTGCCGCTCTCGGGCTCCTCCGTGAACCAAACGCGCAATTTGTCGTCCATGCTAAAGACCTGGAGGCCGGCCTTGAGCTTCTGAAAGTCGGCGTCGGTGATGGTCAGACCCCACGAGGCGGTGGCCGGCTCCGGCATAGGGTCAATTCGATTCGTCGCCGCCATTGGGGAAGCCTTGCTTTGCGCGTCAGCACCGAGAAACGTCTGGTGGGGTGGGAGCTCGTCTTCTTCATTTCTCCTTTCTCCTCTTGTTTTCTTTCTCCTTCCCATGATATTTGGCACGTACCTCTGAATGCTATAGGAGCAGGTCTCTATACGATGGCGATGGAAGACTGGTCGTAAGGTAGGTAAGTAGGGTGTTGTTTGTGTTGGAAATGGCCCTGCCCGCAGAAAGGGGTCGAGCGGTGTGTCTTATTGTCCCCTTTGATGAGTGTGAGTAAGCTTGGCGAGTCCCAACCGTGACGTAACAGTGTGGCCGTTGGAAGAAGGCCGCATTTTGGCGGGCGCTTAATGCAAACAAACAGCCCTCCCTGTGAATGCAGTTGGAGGCGAACAAACAAAACCAGATGTTCCTTACTCGCCGTGCGACCAACTGCATATCATTCTTTGGTGTCAGGGAATCTCAACAGAAGGCGGCTAGGATGAACTGCACTGCCATCCCCAGGTGGGTACGACCAACCCCGGCGAAAATCATCATATTGAAACTTGGAGGGCACCCACCTATGGTGGTTTGGCCTCTACGTGTCAAGGGCCAAGCAGCACGGCGACATAAGCCAGGTTGGGGCTGTGGTATCTTGGCGCCCCCAAGTGCACAGAACCCCAGCCGAGCAAGTTTGATGGAAAGCCATGTTGGAACACTAGATTAGTACTGTAATCTGGCTCTCAAGGCAGACAGAGCCAAGTATCACGGCGACAAAAGTCGTGATGGTGGGACTGTTGCGTTGAGATCATGCCCTGCTTCTGTTATGTCCCCGAGAAAGGCCATGGCGCCGACAAGATATGTCCCCGCGTGGCTTTTGCAAACTACTCTCCTTGTAGAATCAAACCACATCTGACGAGCCTTAGGAGCGGGTGCCAACAATGTGCCATAACTTAGGAGAAAGAAATGTATAAATGAAGTTTTTCTTCTTGTCTTCTAGGTTCAATCATCACAGACATCGACAAGCGACAACCAAGACATTGAGGTCACTCTGCCAACATTCACGCTCACAACATAGACCCCTACCCTGACAAGACATACAACAACGACCCCAAACATCAAAGGTGCAAGCAACCAGCACAATGCATACCTCTTCCTTCATCCTCTTCTTCGGCCTTCTTGCGTCGGTAGTGAGCGCTGTGACTCTCTACCGTGGCGATAGTCGTGGCCCTAAGCAAATCAAAGATGCCGGGGGCTTCAAGTCCAGGGCTGACCACGATCATGCGGAGGGTACATTGTTTGAGCACGTGACAAAGCAGCTGAAGCATCCCATGAAGAACCGATACATCCCCACCACGGTCGATATCAACGAAGCCAAGAAGCAGGGCGACTCCAAGTACCTCTATCACCTCAACTCTGACGAAATTGAGGAACAAATCTGGGACGTCGCGGCAGAGTACGAAAAGGCCGGCAAGAAGTACCCCTACGCCAACGAGCAGGAGTTCGCGGTCGAGTACCATATCCCCTGGGAGGCCATCACCAAGGTCGAGAAGAATGTGGACGGCCAGTGGAGGGCAATCAAGTTCTCCAAGCGAGGAGTTGAGCTCTTCGAAGAGAATTTCTTTGTCGACTGAGTTCTCTTGAAGAGAGCGGGGCCAAAGAACGGTAGAATCTGAACGAGGGAGTAGGAAAGGGGGATTGGGGGCGGCTACAAGAGCTCGAGGGGCGGGAACCGACGTGGATCAACAGGAGGACTTGGAAGAATGGCTTTATGTTCTGAGACAACTTTGTTGAGCAGCTTTAGAAGGAGTATACGCTGGAGGAACACGTTCGCACATGGGGATCGACGCGCTGGCGCGGGCGAGGATTTTCCCTCATATAACAGTCGTTACAGGATATACAATTTACACAGCTGGATTTACCGAAGAGTGTTCCTTGTCAAAGCAACCCGCGTTCTTCATGAGTGAGCACTCTATGCCATATAGCTTCCTCTAAATAACCATCATGCCCATGGGTGCTAAGTGTTTTGAGCATTAGCGCATTTGGTAAGGCGGCCTAAAACAGTTGTCTTCTAAGCATTTGCTAGAACGTAGTCGTCGATCTATCCTCAGTAGTACACGGCCCTTTGGACAGTTCTTTGTCCTATGCCCCCCCGAGATTTGCCTTCCTTAGTATCTGTCATAGTAAGGTTGTACACAGTGAGATCCTATGGCAGAGATTTTGCAGCATACTGAAATAAATTGGCCTGTTCGGACGCACTGCTCAACTGCAGTTACAGTACAGTAAGCCCGAAACAAGGCATATTTGAACGTTAGTTGAACGATTCCCCACGCTATCTCTACTTACACATAGCAAAAGTAGATGTTGTATTTTTACTATGTTTTATTCAGGGAGTTTCTTTTGTAGCTAGATACAGAATGTTATAAGCCTCTCTTCTTAGTTTTAGTCCAACCAGCTTATATAGGAACGTAACTCACAGTGCCCTTCAGTATACCTAGGTAATCGAGATTAGTATATCAGTGTTGCCTAGCATGTCTCTTGTTGTTCAGGACGCTTAAAACCTTCCCCTTCACCCTATAGTCAAATTACCCAGCATGAATCGACGCGTTTTCCCAGCACAACAGGGTGCGCGGCAGTGTAAGCGACGCCCATATTTCCGATCACCGGATATCACCCTTCAGTTCCACATTCTCCAATTTTTGGAGCTTGGCGATCGATACATGCAGCTAGCACCGGGCGCAGCCACGTCGACACAGCCTGCACGTAGGCGGCGTGCTACGTTGCGAAGTTAGCTACAAAACTACGATGTACACCCTGCCTCGCCACTCGTATTCTTATAGCATCTCTCTCGCTTTCCGTTAACCCACCGTTCAACTCTGATCAGTGCTTCTGAAGGTCATCCAAAAAAAAGACCATGTCGAAAACCAAGGAGTCGGCTGACTCGTCTCTCCCATCCTACGACGAGGCAACGCCGCCCGGCCAGGACGTCTCGCAACCGACGACGCTAGTCCTCGTGGGCCAGGCGATCCACGCTCTGACGCCGGACTCGCCGCCGCTGTACCGCCTCAGCCTGGGCATCGCGGACCTCTCGGAGATCACCACGGAGGTGCAGCTGTCGCGCGTCGAGCCCAACAGGGACGGCACGGGCCGCGAACGCCACATCTACGACCTGAGGCACATGCGCTCGATCCCGGGCGGCTGGGAGAAGCTGCCGGCCGACTCGCCGCGGTACTTCATCCAGCGCGCGAGCCGGCGGCTCCCGGGCCCGGCGGCCCTCGGGATCAAGAAGGGCGGCAGCTCGTTCAGGCCGGGCAGGGCGGCGCGCTCGACCGCCGTGCCCGTCGACGTCTCCGGCAAGACCAGCAAGTACGGCATCCCCAGCTTCTGCAAGGACGGCGCCGCCGTCTTCGCCACCGACGGGCGCGAGTGGACGGACGCGCGCGGGGACGCGGTGGCCGTCACGCACGACGACAAGGCGGACAGGCGGCACAGCCTGATTGTGACGGCAGCCTTGCCGCGCGGCCAGTTCGACATGCTCGTAGCCCTGTGGTGCTGCCATGTATGGGAGTTTGGCGTGGCGAATGCCCCAAAGGTGCATGAAGGGATGGATGGAGGTAAATTGTCCCAGGCCCTTTTTTCTCTGTCCTTCTGGGATGGCTCTGCAGCCTCTGGCTTGATATCAGTGTTCGCAGCAGCTGACTTGTGGCGCGAACTTCTAGTGGCAAGGAAGATGAGGCAGGCCAGAGAGTTCGGGTTCGGGGGTTCCTGGGGACCAGGTACGTCGTCATCACACGGGGGGTTTTTATTTTGTTTTTTTAATTACCTTCTGAGACGGTTCCGTCGCGATGAGTTGTCTTGGCTAACAACCCTTTTCCAGCGGGCGGCGGAGGCATATCTGGGGCGTTTTAAGTCTGGTGGGTTTCCTGGGACAGTCGTTGCTTTTGGCGTCCCGCACACATCACCCTGGACCTGACGAGAAGGACGGGGTGATGGGCGTTGGTTTCATCAAGCTGTTGACTAACATACTGGTCTTGTCGCGAGTTCCGAGTACCCCGACTGATCGAAAGACCATCCCATGCTTTGGTCGGTCAGTGCATCTCATGCCCAGTCTCTGAGTTTAGTTGGATCGGAGTGAAAGGCCTGTTGGTGGTTAGTGGAGGTTGAAGGCACATGCATCAGTAGCAGTGTGACGGAGAGCAAGTCTAGCGATCCCCAGGCTTGATGCGAATGCCCTCTTGTGTGGGCGCAAGTAGACCCACGAGCTCCTCCAGACTTCACCCGGGCACCTCATACGCAAGTACTGATATAAACCATGCATGAGAGGTGTCGCCCACCCTAAGCACGGCGCGCAAGGTACGACGACGATAGACCAAGAGGCAGTTGACGAGCACGACTGGTCATGTCGACTTCGAACTCTCCTAGCCGCTCCAACATCCAGGATTTGGAAGAACGTCCGTCTCGGAAGTATGCGAATGAGCTCTGGCTGGGGCATACAAGACCTTATTCTGTTTGGACTAGCTCAACCAGGGGGCAGCTGCAATGAAAGTGGTGCTTGAGACGCTTCCTCGTACGATTCGCAGCATCAACCGAACTGCTGGGAAAACAACATCACCCGCCAAGTAGCGACGCCGACTGTTGTCCACTTGCACGGCGTCACGTCCCGCCAAGCCTCCGCGGGGGGGTGTTTGTTGAAAGCACACGTTCGTTGCGTCGCTGGTAAGTTAATCCGAACAATCTCGCCAGGAGCCAATCTGGAGAAATTTGAGATCTAACCAACCAGTCCATGTGTCGAAAGTACAGATGAAGGGTGGACAGAAAGCATGTAAGGTCAGGGAAGGGATGGGGGGCATGCAGCCCTTTTCGAGTTGGGAACGCAACTCCGCTGTGCATAGATATGCAGAGATATACACAGATGTGCATAGAAGTACAGATTTGTGCAGATTTGTACAGATCCGATTGAACGGTAACTATCATAAGCAGAGCCCCGCCAATCAGTAACATCTGCATAAATGCATACACGCACCGAGACGCCCTTCGGTGTCCTCGCACATTCCCGCGTCCCCATTGGTGGCGCCTTGTCCTGTCGGACTATCGGTGGACAAAAGTATCCGTGGGCCGTGGGGAACGCAGCCCCGCTGCGAACGGCAGGGCGATCAGCGACTGGCTGGCTGGCCGGGTGGGTGGTCAGATCGTGGGCTGAACGCCAAGGGTGACGGCGGGTGGCTCACGATGATTCATCCGCGCTAGCAAGGATTGGTCGGGTACGTCTCTCGCCGCATCTCATAAGAAGGAGAGTGGAGAGTGGAGAGTGGAGAGGTCGGTTGGGATGGTGGTGATAGCCATGGGGGAGGGATGAAACCAAGATTGAGCACGAGCCAGTGGCACACCCATCCTATCGAGGGGGGATCTCAAGAGCCGAGGGTCCTGGGTGACAGACTGAGATGGAGATGTTGTCACTGCGATGAGGGTCGTAGGTTTTATAATTTGTATGTTGATCAACATTACTCGAGAGTCATGTTGAGCCATTTTGATGGACTCGGACGTAATGGTGAGCTGAGAGAAAACAGCAGTCTGGGTACGATAGATAACAGACATACCCCTCTTTGGTGAATTAGTCGGGATACTCAGGGCTCGACTGTTAAGAGGAGGAGGATGGCGTGCTGGATGAGCCATCTGCGGTCGACTGTGAACCATCATGACGGGGGCATAACTGAGCGACAGTATATAAGCCCCGAGAGATAGAACAAAATGGCATGGAGCTCGTGGTATGAATGATACAAGTTCACACGCAACCATCGACTGTCGTGCAAGGTGAGGGTAAGAGATGCTAAGGCAGTATAGGCAAGAAGCGATTGGTAACCATTTCCATTCAAAAAATACATCGCTACATAAAACGACAACAGCACCAGAGACATCGTCTCGACTTGCGTCAAGAACACCCCTTTTCCCCTGCCCCCATCGAATAACAACTCCCCTCGCATGATAACACACACACACACACAGTCCAGATCAGCTGAGCTGGCTCACAGACTTTATTTCTTGGCGTCCGCGCGCATGATGCTCTTGAGGGCTTCGGTCTCGGCCTCCTGGCGCGCGAGGCGGATGCGCAGGTCGTCCCTCTCGCGCGTCATCTCCTTGAGCATGGCCTCGAGCTCGTCGATGCGATCGACCTTCTTCTGGCGGTACTTGCGCGCGGCGATGGTGTTGCGCTGGCGGCGGAGGATCTTGTCGGCGTGGGGCGTGGCGACGTCCGAGTCCCGGCCGTCCGAGGTGTTGGGCGAGGCGCGGGAGGGCGGCAGCAGCGGCGGCGGGGCCCCCGAAGAGACAGCGGCGTAGGCTGCTGCCATGTCCAGGGGCGGAGGCTGGTTCGGGCTGTTGGAGTTGGAGTTGGGGTTGGAGCCGGAGCTGGAGCTGGAGGCGAAGGAGGGATCCAGCTGGGGTGGGAAGAGGTTGTTGGTGTCTGGGAAGGGGTCGGGGAACGTGTCGAAGAGGGTAGGTGGCGAGGTGTCGATGAACGGGAATGCTGGATATATAGTCAGTGGACCTGGTTTAATAGATAGATGGTAGAAGGGGGGGGGGGTTTGTTGACTCATTCGGTGTCGAACGAATCGGTGAACGAATCGGTGAGATGGTAGGTTAAAGTGACTTACGTTGGCCAAGCGAGTTATCGAGGGGACTGGCACCGAGGTGAGGCGTCGCGGAAGCGGGCGACGTCCACGACAGCGTGTCCCAAGGAGACGGGTCAAGAGGGTCGAGAAAAGCGAGGGTGGGATCGAGGACGGACTCCGGGCCAAAGAGCCCAAAGTCCGCACCCGGGAGGCCGGCGGCGGCGGACGACTGTAGTTGGTGATGTTGTTGTTGTTGTTGATGGTGTTGATACTGGAGATCGTCGAGGAGACCGGCCTCGTCGGGCAAAGTTGAACTATCGTGCGCCCAATGCGACAGCCCGTTGCTGGGGCTGGTAGAACATTGTGGCGGTCTGGCGCGTGGCGCCGCTTGCAGTTGCAGTTGCGCCCGGCATGATTGCAGAGTGTAGCGGCCCCGTTAACGAGGGGCCGTTAGATGGCAGTTCAAAGAGTAGAACGGGGGGGGAGGATCTCGGCTTGCGAGAAGTGTGGTGAGGAGGGAAAGAGAGGAAAGGGATGAAGATGGACGCGGGGACGGAAGTGTGTTATATGCACTTTGTGAGATGCTGTGAAAGCCCCCCATGAGATTGGGAAGAGCGGGGGGGATTTGGGGGGGGGGGGGGGGGGGGGGCGGCCGTATGGCCTAGACGCCCGCTGCCCCAACGTTGGCGCTCTCTGTCTCTCTGCCTCTCTCGCGTGCGCTCTCTAACTGCCCGGGCGCGAGCAGTTTTACGACGGCTGCAGTCAGCATACCAGCAGTGACAGCGCGCCAAACCGCATCAGTGAGACAAGCTATGGCGCAAGCAGTACGTACCTACTTGCCTAGGTACTGGGATGTGTGCTGAGGGACGTGCTGGAATCTTGAAAATTAATTTTGGGTACTATGCTCCGGGGTACGTACCCGCTGCTCATCTCGATCCGATGCATGGACCTAGACGCTTGCAACTAGCCGAGCTGCATCAAATCTGCATAAATTTCACAATTCTGATATGCACCAAGCCTGGCTCATCGCACAATCCAGGATCACCACCGCGCGTGATCACTCACAGGCTGAAATGCCTCGCCCGTCGTTGGTTTACTCGCCCCTTGGTCATCTTGATGACAAACGTAACAATAATGTGAAGCTGCCGCGGCCAAAGTACGTCACAATCGCTCTACTTTGTCAAGAAACAACCAGGCGCATCTTCAGCAAATACCGGTCTCTAGACCCCACCATCCCATCTCATCACACCTGTACTGCTGCTGCTGCTGCTGCTTGCTGGCCGATAACCATCTGCTGTTGCTTGCCTTTGCTGCTCAATATAGACAGACCCTCCCGCAGACAGACGAACAGATTCCCGACCTGCAGAACGGTCTGGACAGACCCCTTGCCGAGTCAAAGCCATCGGCGTTTTTACAAGGTTCGAGTCCGAACCCTGCCCGTCCCGTCTGTCGGTACACGGAGCTCATCGGCCGACCGATAGCCTCGCATATCTCTTCCCTCACTCGGATAAACCCTCCCTAACTGCCCCCTCTTCGTCCATCCAGAATGGATCCAGCTCATGCTGCAGATACGGCGTCGACATCAACCGCCTCCGCTCTGTCGCCACGGACTGCTCCTAGCCTGGCCGGGTCCCTTGAGAGCGAGAACGGCACCGGCGTCGGCAGACCACCACCCATCGCCTACCGTCCTCGACACACCCGCACAAGCACCCCCAAAGTGAGGACAGGATGTGTTACCTGTAAGTCTTGTCTCCTCCCCCCCTGTGGTCTGTTCACCCAATCTGGCGTGTTTTGTTGACCTTTTTGTGCTCGCTCCTCTCCACTAGGCAAGTAAGTTTAGTTGCTGGAACTTTGTAAACTCTCACTACCCCCCACGGCTCCCTCATGTAACCATCTTCAAACCAGGAAACGACACATCAAGTGCGATGAGGCCAAGCCCCACTGTATGAACTGCCTCAAGACCCGCGGCATCTGCGACGGATACGCCGTTAAGCCGCGGAAGTCGCGAGCCAAGGCGTCGTCCCGAGTGCAGGTCGAGAGACTCAACCCGGACCGCTCGTGCCATCGCGGAGGCGGCGCCGGAGGCGGCGGCGGCGGTGGCAGCCCGCGTGTGCTCATCCGCGAACCAGACATGAACACACTCGACTTCGCCGACGACATGCAGAGCGTCTACTTTGACGACTGGAACGACCTCGTCCGCGTCTCGCTCGGCGGCGCCCCCTTCTCCCGCACCAAGTTGTGGACGACAACCATGCCCCAGCTCGCCCGCCGGAACCCGGCCCTGCGCCACGCCGCCATCGGCATCGGCGCCATCAGCCGGGCCTTCACGGCCCAGGGCCCCTACATCGTCACGCGCAACTTCACGGCCGTCGCCAACCTGCTGCAGAGCCCGCACTACCAGAACGCCATCATCCACTACTGCCAGGCGCTGCGCCTCCAGGGCCAGGCCGACTTCCAGACCGCCAGCATCCAGGAGGCCGTGCTGCTGTCCATCCTCTTCGTCGCCTTCGAGGCCATGCGCGGCAACCGCCACTCGGCTCTGCAGCACGTCAAGTTCGGCTTCGTCCTGCTGCAGGAGCTGCTGACGAGCGCCGACTCGGAGGAGCGCATCTGGAACCTGGCGCCGGACCCGAGGCAGCTCATCACCGAGGTCCTGGATCTGTACAACCACCTCGACGTCCAGAGCCGCACCGTCCTCAGCGGCCGCGTCAAGGCGAGCCGCTCGCCCGCCTACGAGCTCATCCGCGGCCTCAAGGCGCGCGGCCACACCATCGAGACGTACAGCATGCAGATCCAGCGCTACACGGACCCCGGCGAGGGCCGGACGCCCATGCCGGACGTCTTCCACGACGCCGAGGACGCCTACGCGTGGTGGAAGACGTGCCAGCGGCGCATCGCCAAGCTCGGCCCGCTGCTCCTCAGCGTCGTCGACGACCTGAAGCTCGACGAGGTCGTCGACGAGCAGGGCATCGACCGCATCCTCGAGGCCATGCAGACGCAGCCGGAGCTGCTCGCCTACTGCGAAAAGTCCGCCGCCAGCCTGCAGCAGTGGCGCCGCTCCTTCGAGCCGCTCTACAACAAGACGCTGTCCGACGCGGACGTCGACCGCCGCGAGTACCTCAAGATCCTGCACCTGCGCATGCACTACCTCATCATGTTCCTCCACAGCTTCTTCCCCAAGTACGCCGACGAGGCGACCATCGCCTCCATGACCCCTTACTGCCGCGAGGTCAACGACGTCGTCGAGATCCTGCTGCGCGAGCAGCAGCGCGACTTCCGCTCGGCGGCCCACGTCTTCTCGATGGAGTTCGGGCTCGCGTGGCAGCTGACAGTCGTCGCCATGACGTGCCGCGACCCGCTCGTGCGGGAGAACGCGACGCGCATCCTCGAGGCGTACCCGCGCCGCGAGGGCCTCTGGGACAGCGTGGCGTTCCTGGCGGTGCTGCGTAAGAACCAGGAGCTCGAGGCGGAGAACGCAAAGGGGGGCGGCACGGCGTCGGAGCAGTGGCGGCGGCTGCGCCGGCGGGAGTTTATCTTCGAGGACGCCGGCGCGACCATCATCTTCCGGTCGCTCAAGAAGGACCCCGACACGGGGCAGTGGGAGCTCGTCGAGGAGGCGGCCGAGTTCCGGGGCGAGGCGGAGGGGTTGGAGTGGAAGACGAGGCCGCTGAGCGGGGCAGGCTTCATCATGACATGATGACCCCCCCCCCCCGGGTTAATGAAATGACGCGCTGGCACGTGGTTTCCTTATTCACGTCTGGGCTAAAATATGTCATGTTCCTCTGACGTGTCAAAGTCGTGGACGGACGGCCTCTTCTCCTGGGGCGCGGCTAGGAAACGTTTGAATTGATCGATACCCAACTCTTCCCACAGCTACAAGTGGCAAACAATGCATGTCATCAAATGTTTGCCATTAAGTGTTTTGTCATCAAGTTTGTTGTCATCGAGTGTTCGTCATTAAGTGTGTACGATATTCAGTGTGCTCCGTAAATTCGTGCTCATCTTTGCACCTCGGCCCCTACCGATTGTGACAGCCCCGGAGCGGAATCTATGTTCCGGCCGGCACACGGACCCACATGTCCGGTACATGCCGGGCCTCTGGGATCCCCGAGTAGCGCGGTCCACCCTTTCGAGAATCTTCAGCTGGTTTCTGCTAGTTTGGCTGTGTGGTTCCGTCAGTCTCGGGCCAATGAGCGATCGCATCATTGCCACATCATGACGTCTACACCAATGCTTGTTACGTCGGTTCGCATGTTGTTCGGGGACTTCTGGATCATCAATCTTGGATAAGTCTGCTTACTAGCTCCTCATTATTATTAATTCAGTGTGCTCTCTCTCCCTCATTGATGGTTAAAGCTCGTCATTCTAAAGAGACTAAGACATAAGCCCCAACTTCTCATTCGCATACTTAAGAGTCTTGATTGACGTTTTCCATACAGCATCCAATCAAAGACTAAATCCTTAGTTGCATTTTTCTCTATCGAACACTTTTCCAATCCGTCTCTCACCTGTAACTCAAGCCTTCTCTTGTCCAGCCCTTCTCTTGATAATTGACGCCTTCTCCAACATCGCAATGTCGACCACCCACCACAACATTCAGGAGAAGCCCGATGTGCCCAAAGGCATCGTTAATGAGCCGGCGCCGGGTATTCCCTACTTCACCCCCAAACAAGACCCCCCTGCCGGTACCGCGCTGCTGCCCGAGGGGCAAAAGGACGTTCCCAAGCTCTTCCGTCCCCTGAAGCTGAGAAACTTGGTACGTAGTTGCGGAACCCCCCCCCCGTCACGCCAACAATAACCACCAAAGCACACGCTCACCATCCCCAGGTCCTCCAAAATCGCATCGCGCTGAGTCCCCTGTGCCAATACTCCGCCCAAGATGGCCACTACACCATGGTAAGCTCGAACTATTTTCCAGTCGCAATTAACCTCCTCCGAGGAACGCTGGCTAACACACCTCTCCCTCCCCCCCTTAGTGGCACGACACCCACATGGGAGGCATCATCCAGCGCGGCCCAGGCCTCGCCTGCGTCGAGGCCGCCGCCGTCCAGGCTCGCGGCCGCATCACGCCGCAGGACGTCGGGATCTGGAAGGACAGCCAGATCGAGCCGCTGCGCCGCGTCGTCGAGTTCGCCCACTCCCAGAGCCAGAAGATCATGATTCAGCTCGCCCACGCCGGCCGGAAGGCCAGCACCGTCGCGCCCTGGCTCAGCTCCGGGGACGTCGCCGGCGAGGACCTCGATGGGTGGCCCGAGGACGTGCAGGCGCCCAGCGCCATCGCGTGGAACGAGCACCACGCGCAGCCCAAGGAGATGTCGACGCAGGACATTGAGGAGTTCAAGAAGGCCACTGGGGATGCCGTTCGCAGGGCCGTCAAAGCAGGGTTTGACGCGATTGAGATTCACAACGGTAGGTTCTTGGATTATGTCTTGCAAATCAATCATCGAAAAACTAACACACATCGTACAGCTCACGGCTACCTCTTGCACTCGTTCCTCTCGCCCGTCAGCAACACGAGGACCGACAAGTACGGCGGAAGCTGGTGAGTCCCTTGACCCAAGAATAACCCCCACACTCAGGAACACATCTAACATGATCCCAGGGAGAACCGCGTACGCCTGACCCTGGAGATCGTAAGTCCCCAACTAAACCCCAGACTCACCTTGCCGCACATCATTCTTCCTAACACCCCAACCCACAGGTCGAGCTTGCCCGCTCCATCATCCCCGACACCATGCCCCTCTTCCTCCGCATCAGTGCCACCGACTGGCTCGAGGAGCAGAAGGACATCCCCGCCTCTTGGACCGGCGACGACACCGTCCGCCTCGCCCCGCTCCTCGCCGCCCGCGGCGTCGACCTCCTCGACATCAGCACGGGCGGCAACCACCCCCGCCAGCACCCGCACGTCGGCCCGGCGTACCAGGCGCCCTTCGCCATCAAGGTGAAGGAGGCCGTCGGCTCCGACATGGCCGTGAGCTCCGTGGGCTCCATCGAGAACGCCGAGCTCGCGAACCGGCTGCTGGAGAAGGACGGCCTCGACCTCGTCTTCGTCGGCCGCGGGTTCCAGAAGAACCCCGGCCTCGTGTTCGCCTGGGCGGACGAGCTGGGCGTGCAGGTCAACATGCCGAACCAGATCCGCTGGGGTTTCGGCGGCCGCGGCAAGAAGAGCGGCAGGCCTGCTACCGAGATCCCCGAGCTGATCGGCAAGCTTTAAGATTGGAGCCGAAAGGGATGTGATCATGTGAATCGGTTTTTTTCCTTCTATCCTGGTGTTGATGATAGAGGACTCAGGAAGGGATGGTAATAGATTCTTTGCAAGATAGCAATATAAGACTCAACGAATTTACCTTCTCGCTTTTACTTCGTCGTCTCTTCCGAAATCGTCCACTTCGTCTCGATCCTGATGCCCTCCGCGTTCCCCGGCAACCCCGCCGTCGAGCCTGTATCCGACCCGTCGTCCCCGCCGTCGTCGTCCGTCCCCGGCCGCTTCCTCCGCCTCCGCGACTCGCCGCGCCCGACCGTCGTCGTGAAGGACGCGATCTTCTCGCCGTACATGGTCTCGAGCGGGATCCCGTTCGTCAGGTCCTCCACCAGCCGCTTGTGCCGCCGGCTCGATTGGTCGCTGTCGCCGCCGAGCCGCGACACGTACTCGTCCGTCTCGAAGCGGCGGTGCTTCCAGAAGGCCCAGAGCGGGAGCAGCATCGGCAGGCTGTTGCAGAGGATCGTCAGGTGCGTCTCGAGGACGGTCAGGAAGGTCGTCATGGCGAGGTTCTCCACGACCTCGTCGAGGCTGCGGACGTTCACCATGATAGAGAGCCGCACGATCGACACGATGATGGCGCTGGGAGGGTTTGTCAGGGCTGGTCAGTTCACGTTTACGGGAGATGCATGGTTTTAACCCGTCTTCGGACACGGAACCACAAACTCACATCAGATTCAACAGAAAGACGCCGCTGAGGCCAAACCGCGTCGAGACGCTCACCTTGCGCAGGCTCCAGATCGTGTACAGCGGCACCAGCATGACGAAGCTGTTGACGACGCAGTTGAAAAGTCCCGTCGAGAGAATCGCGGCCTCGTGGTCGCGGCAGATGTCCGGTCTCGTCGCGTGCCACGCGCCGTCGCTGATGTGGCAGATGAGCAGCGTCTCCAGGATGTTGGCGATGCCCCAGAGCAAGACTACCACGAGCGTCAACTTCGTCGCCACGCGCATCGGCCGGCTCGTGAAGACGCGGAGGTAGAAGAAGAGCACGCTCAGCTTCGTCGTCAGGCTGGCCGTCGCGAAGAGGGTCTCGAAGGGGAGGAAGAGCTGAGGGTTGCGTTGACGGTCGAGGTTAGCCGTGTGCCGTTCGGATGGTTTTTTTCCTTTTCTTTTTCGGTCGAGAAGAGAGACTCACGGAATCCATGTAGAGCCAGTTGTCTGACACCTCTGACAAATGGTAGCCCAGCCCTGCTGTCGACCCTGCGGTCGAAGTTAGCCTTTGATACCCGCACAACCCAGCATTGGTCTCCGAGCACAAAAAAGACCCAAGAAAACCCTTACATTTTCCCTGTATCACCAGCAAGCTGATCGCCTGCGGCAGCGCCAGCAGCGTAAAGTAGTCATCCCACCCGAGCTTGGATCCTGCCAGCACGCGGGAGACGACGCGCAGCCCAACCACCGCCGCCGTGAGGAACGCCGCCACCGAGTTGGCGATGAGAAACGCCGCGGCCGCAGTGGGCATCTTCATAGATCTTGTCTTGCCGTCGTTTCGCTGGTCTTGGACATTGGAAAGCTCGCCTCTGAGCCGGCGGACCTTATTTGGTGGACAAGAGAGAAGATCACTTTCCCCCTTCTCCGCTCCCCGCGTGGGCGAGAGAGGGGCGGGAAGGGCGAGGTTTATCAAAGACGGTAATGTTTCCTTGCATTTCGAAGTAGGTGGGCGGCATGCCATTTGTTTGCGGAGTTCCCGCTTCCTCACGATAGGGGCCAATGACTCGCATCATGACCCCTTTCGTTTCCCCCTGATCTCGGCTTTCAGGGATGCTTTTTGGTGGACACCAGATGCTGCTGACTCGGGATGAACTGTTTTGGGCTCGTAAATCCACGGTTCGCCAGACGGTGATTCGGCAGGTCCGTAACTTGGCAGCCCTTCAGCTTCTCGTTGCCTTGCTCGCAGCGGGATGTGGGCGATATCACCCTCACATGCATTTTTACAGGCCCCACAACATACCGACTCGGTCAGCTCAGCCCTCAGTCAGTCCTCGCAACACTTCTCATCATCATCAAACTGATGAGAGAGGGATGGTTTTGTCTCTGTAGCTGTGGGCAAAACAAGTTTCAAGACCTGCTCTACTGTGTAAGAGCAGATGGCTCATCGTAAGCTATCAGCTCCCGCTTTTTGAGGCCCGCCCCGCCCTTTGATGTCGGGAGTCTGAAGTTTAATTAACCTTAAGACAGAGACAATATAATATGAAACGGAAAAAAAGCATGCGTACAAGGGTACAAGTGGATGCTCTGTCAGATCATTCCCTATCCTGTCAAACATCGCCGAAAAGTCATACGCTTAAGGAGCTGCGAGTCGGAAGATGAGATGACGACACCTACCGTTCGGAAAATAGGCTGGGGGTTAAGGGGATTGAATCGTTGGCCGTACCCAATTGTTGTCTTCCCGCGATAGCTATCGTCGTCAACAGTCCGATTCCAGAGTGGGTTGCCCTTTGCGGAACAGACATGCTTCCATCTATTTTTCCATCTCTTAAACAGCCCGGCAGGATCTGGTTGTACTGTTCCCACCTAGTAAGGTGAACGCCTCGAATCTCTACCTGAATCATTCACTTGTCGACGCCGTTTATCATCAGTGTACATTAAATCCCCAGTCTTGTCCTCTCTTCAATTCTTATCGTTGTTGCAAGGCACTGGTGAGCGCAGCTTTGTTCTGTACTCTGGATACGTATTATGCACCTATTCCAACGACTTGTGTGGAATCGAAACAGTTGGAAAGCCTCGTTATGACAAACGGTGCACTCACCAAACATTGTTGTACATTGGCTGCGGGTGATTGAACTTGGTTAGACCCCAAGTGATGATGGCCCTCGAAAGCTTTTTCACAGATGTATGATTAGCTTCTTATATCTGGAAGTACAAAAAAACAAACCAAAAAAAACAACAAAGTAGAGTTCTCTTGGCTATGTTTCATTTTGTCCATGAAGTGAAAAACTGTCCAGTGTACATGTTTGCCGGCCCTCTGTAACCTGATCTCTACAAATAGTGCAGCAACGACAGTGGGAAAACAATCAACGTCTTCACATGGACACAAAGTGGGCGTGCATTGACCTCCCTGCTCAGCCAAAAAATGATCCTCAAGGTCAAAGAGATAGATCTGCGACTTATTCGCGGTGGCACCTTAAGACATTGCCCGTGTTCAGGTTCAAGTCAGTCAGCGGGAGATTCTAGGCAGCGTCAAAAAGGCACCCAGACGACCGTCAGAGACTGAAAGATCGAGTACGAGGCAATAGGGGGCCGGTACAATGCCAGCTCTGAGCAGTTGCGGTGGGGGGTTCTGGAAGGGCTCAACACGATGATGTAGCATCGGGTCTTTTACCCCAGCGACGACAGGGACTTTGAGCCTCTGAAAGAGCTTCGCTGACTTCCAACACAGGATCTGGACGAAACCACGCGTATGGGTCCTTCGATGTAGGCATCAGTCCAACTATCTCCATGGTCCACCCAGAAAACTTCGGTATGATAAGTCGCTTCTATTCAATTTCGCTACGCTTCCATAGGCGTCCGGGTATTCGTTTCATCGCCGTTACTCTTCTCTTTCGACTGCCTGAGACTCTCGAACGTCTCCACCTTATCATCCACTCATTTGTCAAGAGCAGCTTCCTTCTCCTTCGCAGCCTTCTCTGCCGCAAGCGTCTCTTCCCACGTCATCTTCGACTGGCGTGGGGGAGGTTGGCTCTGGCCGTTGCCCTTGGATCGCGGAGGGAGGCCTTCGGCGGGGACACAATCAACTCCACCTGTGTTGGATGCGCGGCTGAGAGCTGGCTCGGATGTTAGTCTACGTGAATACGTCGTATGGACAACAATGGTGGAACTTGGCCTTGATTGACACATACCGGCAGCGTTGGTGGCGTGCAGCATGAACCTGTCGGCCTTGTCGCCCAGTGTACGGAGCTAAACAGTACTGTCAGCATCGAAGTAGGGTTGTAGGACATGCTGGCGATCTTACAAAACCCATCTTGATATCTTGGAGAAGGTGTTCTTTTTGTGTTGTGATACAACGTAGTTTCCGTTCGTTTGTGTGCGTAGTTTATAAGAGGCTTATAAAATGTTGAATTCAGGGCGATACTCGTCTATTTCAAGAGCGCCAATCTCGTCATCGCCTCTAGGGGAAAGGACCTACCCACTAGATTCGCCTTGTGGCTGAGTGAAAATCAACAGACCCAAACAAGGTGATGCATGGAGCCAAATCGGTTGTGGCAGACCGGAAGGCCCAGCTTATGCCAAGATGATTTTGCCGCCAATCCCACGGGGTTTTCGGGGGAACATCTTCTTGGACGTTTGCGAGTTTGGGTTGCTGTGCCATTGGCGGCCCGCGGGAACGAGGCGAAGCTCGTCATGCGAGCTTTTCGAGAGAGCACCATTGGTTGTATGTCATGGGCTGTGATGGGGCGAATAGCGAGGCTTTCTCTCATGTTGTTGGTCGGCCCAGCGTATTGGTGTGTTGATCGATTCGCCCGATGACTGTTGGTCGGGTCTTTCGGGCTCACTTGATGTGCACGTGTCCATACCTCTTGTCATATCATGCAGGGTGACCAGGTAAAAACGATCTCCATTCCCATCAGAATTTCGCTGATGGCTTCAAATCAGGCGTCTCATCACGCGCTCGAAACATGACCTTATTCATGAAGGCCGAGAGGAGATATCACAGCCAGTAAACATTAACAGTCAGATGTCTGATAATGAAGCTGAACAGATTATTTTATATTAAACTTGAGGGAGAAGTGTATGTAATGTCGTTGAAGAGGTAGTAAAGACAATCCCAGACCCTTCCACTCTATGAGCAACTTTCTTTTCTGTTTCAAGAACACAAGGACATTGAAGCGCTTTACATTCCTGAAGGAGTACAGTCCCGCGGTTCTCAAAATCAACCTGTGTAACCACTCGTACGACAGACCTCTGGACCGGTTCACTGGAGACTAAATTGGTTGTGTGCTAAAATCTGCTTCTAGTAGTCTTAATGCATGTGACTTCAACGTCAACATACAAGCAACAAAAAGAGGTGCTCAGACTGGACCCTTACACGACTCTCCGTTACCATTTCTCAGGGAAGAGACTCCCGATATTCCAATCGTCGTGCACCTAAACTGATTGGTGTCTGCACTGCACAGCACGACGTGACATGTACATGGCGGATGCAATGGATGAAAACAGTCTAAATTCTAGTCCTGCAGGGCGTACCCTGCATCAAATTCACCAAAAGGCCGTTAAGATCATTACAAATAACAAAGATCTGACATGTTGATGCATGCCGAAAACCGAGCATCCAAGTGGAACTCTCGGCCTACTAAATCTTATCCAGCGAACCTGGCAAACGCCACAGCTTGCCAACATCCTCGGCCTCCTTCGCCTCCAGGAGCCCCGAATCTCCCAGTCTATCGGCCGAGCGAACACCGAGCCGGAAAACGCTGAATCCGCTCAGGGAGTCCGCCACCCTGCGCCGGAACCCGTACACGAGTCCGAGTATCAAGGATCCGAGGGTCCATATCGCAAAAGGGATCACAGCAGACAGGGGCGAGAGGTCGCCCGTCGTCAGGATCTTGCCCTTCCTGGAGGAAGTCAAGCCCGCGTGCTCCCAGCTGCCCTCGAACCCGTACTGGCCGTCGTACATCAGATTCAGGGCCTCTTTCACGTACCCCATCGAAATCGACTTGCGCAGCTCCGACGAGCTCACAAACTTTGTCAGGCTGATCGAGTTGGACTCGGCTTTCGTGGCCCGGGTGTTGATGGAGGTGAAGATGTCGTTCACGCCGGCCGCGGGCAGGAAATTCTCTACCTGGGTGCCCAGCCGGCCGACGGGCGAGGCCGCCTTTACCAGTGGGTCGCTGAACGGCTTGGGATACTCAACCTTGAAGTTTGAGAATGTCGAGGTCGCGGGATCGAGCGAGGCCGAACCGAGCGCTGATCTGACCACGCACCGGACGCCGATCGGAGCGGCCACCTCGATGGTCTGGCGTCCATGGTTGATGAGCCTTTGCCAGACGTCGTTCTTCGCCTTGGACCTCGCGGTGAAGGTCTTCTGGTCGAAAAAGGTCGCATTGGCGACCCATGAGCCGTTGTCCGCCTTCATGAAGGGGGTATCGAGGCCCTTGACGGTCGGGCCGACGGTGTTATTGAAGTTTTCGATTTCGGCGTAGGAAGTGTTCACGCGCACCTGCCAGAGGGCGAACTCGAACACGTCAGGCTGGGAATCGTTGCCGGACCCGAACGGATCGGGAGCGGTGCTGTCGTATGTCGGACCGTTTACTTGCGAGGGTCCGACCATTGGCATCCTGGAACCGACTTCCATGTACGACCAAATGTTGGTCGCCTTGTCCACCATCCTGGCGCGGGGGCAGATTTGGATCGGACCACCGCCGCAAAGACCAGTCGTGTTATGACCGATGATGATGAACTCGGAAACATCCTCCACGACGGAGCAGTTGAACCCAGCGCGCATGCCCCAGGACGTGCCGGAAATGGGGACGCTTGCCTGCGGGACCAGAAACATCTCGGGGACTTCGGGGTCGGTTGGTAAGTTGTTTGGGATCTGGGCCAGGACGTCGTGGTCCTTGCGGCTGACATGCTCCGGCGTGTATATGATACTGATGCCAGGTAGCGTGGCAGGCGATCCCACTTGCCACGCAGTCTCCGACCCCTTGTGAATGGATGAGTCGCTGGTCGACGAGAAATACCTGGCATGGAAGTCTGTCGAGTTGCGGCCAACGACCATCGGAGCCTCATTCAGAGGAACATAGCCATCGGAGAGCTCCATGGTGATACCAGAGAGGGGCATCCCGACGTACAACGAGAGGGTGAGGAAGGCGAGGAGGTACCAGAGCCTGTAGGTGTTCAGGGAAATATACCAGCCGCCGATGGCCGCGATGTTCCGTTCCTTGAAGAGCTTCGTGAGGCACTTGACCCAGCCGCCCGGGCCGCCCCAGGTTCCTTCGCTGTGGTCCAAGAGGCCGATGAGATGAGGGGCTCGCCAGAAGGAAGTCTCCAGCATGGCGACCTCGACTCCGACGAGGCCGTGGGCCGCCCAATCCAAGGCGAACACACCGACGATGAACCAGGACCAGAACACCCATGATTCATTGGCTGATCCGTACTTGACCGCCTCATCGAGGTCGCGGGAGAGCAAGTACAGCCATATCCAAAAGTAATAGCCTGTTATCCCGAGGGGAACGAGCAGAAGAACAAGCGTCCGTGCCAAGTGCCGGCTTCGTGGGGTCGAGAGAGGTGCATCGGGCGTGACGTCGGTGGTGGTGACATCTGAATGGGGGTCCTTGGAGGAGACAAGCTGAATGTCCTCGGCGGGAGCGCCGACGACGTGAGAATAGTCGTGGCCCGTCATGGCGCAAAAAAAGATGAATGAGCTTTAGTTACTTACTTGACGGACGACGCGCCGGGCCGCCGCGACATCTCAATGCTTTTAACTCCCTTCAGTCTCAGAACCTACCCACAACCGCAACCTTAACGTGCGCCACGTCGCCCAGGGTCTCGCCTCTTTCTTTTCAAGATTTCCGCCATCCTGAGCTTACGGTGGGTGTTCCTGACAGGCGTAGTCCGCCCTATCACGGAACGACTTTCGATGCAGCCTAAACCGAAAACTTCGCAACCGACGGGGGTCGTGATCCTGTCGGTGGGGACTCTCTATGCAGCTAAAATAAAAGGTTGGCGGCGGCAACGCTCTCGAGATTCTGGTTCGAGGTAACTAGCATCGGCTCTGAGTGGCATCTTTGCTGTGATATATGCTTTCCACCAGACTGTAGGGCTTGCAGTTGGCCATTCTGTCCTTTCACCACAGCCCTTCTTAAGATTTAAATTCCTTTCTCATCTGCTCGTTCTCTGCAATACTGGATAATGTTTCGGCAAGCTGAAACTGAAGAAGTGCTGTCAAAGCAAAATGGCGCCATGTGATTAGATATCATCACAAGTGACCCAAAAGAGAAGGGCTGAGAAGTAAGTAAGACAGAAGGATCAGGATCAGGCAACAGCGTTGCAACAACGCCTGCTAACCTTTCGACGCAGGGGTTTTTGCTGTGATTCCAAGTTCGAGGCCAACACACCCTTGTCACATCCCTACAAGGATCTCGGACATTAGCGCAGTGAAAATGCCTGATATTTTACCGCCAAAACTTCAAAAGGAGTACACAAGCGCGCCTAGATTGTTCCTTCTGCAATGTTGGCCACGACATTTCTACTTTGCGTGGGTTTTTGTTTTCCTGTGGTTTTTCTCACAATATGTGTCACGGCGACCTCAAGAACCGCCTTAGCTGCATTTCATTTATCGAAGAACGCTGGTTTCACAATTCAACTAGCGTAAAACCAATTGGATTTAGGAGTCAAGATTCGGCACACAATGCAGGAAAAGAAAAACAGCAGTAAACAACTGATTACTAGCACTTTGCCCCCCCCCCCCCAAAGGCCGGCACCGACCTGGAGTGCAACGCGCACCCCGGCTTAAACGCCCTGCAGATGGCCTGGAACTAGTCCCTTATCTCCGAATAGTAGGTCGATGGGTCTCTAACGAGGATGTACGCAGCCCTAGTGTCTGTAGGCTTGTTTAACTAAGCCTAGGAGCAGCTGCTGCGCTTACTATTGTAGGAGGATGTAGATACTAAGGAGGTGTAGGAGCTTGCGTATAGGGCGGCAGTTAAGGGCGCTGTGCTCCTAAAGAATACTAGGACTCTACTCTTGTTGGCTGACGCAAGGAAGTATGCCCTTGTCGGCCTGTAGGCAAATGCAACTACGCAGATGCAGGGTAACTACTTTAGCCCTGCGCTGTACCTGATCTCCCCTTACCATTCTCACGCTGTCGACCTAATAAGGTAGCTTGTTTAGAAACACCTGCTTTGACTACACGTCTCGGCATTGTTTCCTTCTAGCCGTCGTATCCGATCAGGAGCTAACAACCCTCAAAATCTTCAAATATTACCTAGACCAGCAGAGGACTCGAATATACTGGAGTTGACAACAGCTGTCATTTCAAAGTTTTTTTAGATTTTGTGCGTTGCAGATAATCTCTTTCAGCAAGAGATAGAACCCAAGCTCAATTCTTTGCTCCTTTTGTTTCCAGGAAGGCCTGCATAGTTGATGCCGATGGGTGTTGGTTAATTGAAAAGAAACAGGTGCTTTCAAAGTGTTGCCATGGCATCCCTGTCCATATCTACTGCTGAAACTTACCAACATGGCTCAGCACGTTCACTGGGCGTTTAATTTGACTTGCCATGATCCTTTGGTCCGTGGGAGCCGGAGACAGCTTCGCCAGCTTGTGGTCAGAGCTTCCAATGGCGAAATGACGTAGAAGTCGCCCACGCAGCCAGTGCCGGACTCTCTTGGCCCAGGTGTTGAAGTGTTGAGCCACAAATCAATTGAAGTTTGCGTATACCCGACCTCAACGGTGCTTTTTCTTTGACAACAATCCTGGTTAAGTTTTTTGATTTTGCTCTCCATAACGGGATTTTTTGTGACTCAAGACTAGCCTCAGGGTCGTGAAACGCAACGCCGTGCAACACGTGTAGCTGAGCGGCTTATTCTCCATGGGCAACACTCTTGGCATGGTCGAAGTGACTGTGAAGGTTGGATGCGGTCATTATCAAAAAATCTCCGAAGTCATTAAAAACCCACCACGTTGGGGCATCTGCAACTCCATTCGTCGATAGAGCCCCGGGTTTGTGACATTGGCTTCATAGGAATCGTAAACAGTGGAAAGATTCCAACTGCCAAAAGCACCATGCTACTTACTTTTGTGTTCATCTACTTGAAGCATTGGGTTGGGCAACCCCCAATGGAAAAAGAAGGGAAAGCATTTGCGCGTAGACCCGTGCCATAGATAGGAAAAGACATGACGAATGAAATATGTCTACTGAGACAGTTACAAGTTTCAGAAGTTTGGGGTCGTCAAAGGCAATAGGTGCGTCTTTAGTAACCGTTTCCGAAGCAAGAGAGGACTCGTCGGTGAAAACATGGAGACTGACTCGGCAGCTTTCAACTTTCGGGCAGCTTTTCCGTCTTTATTGGCCCCCTGGGCTGGGAATGGGGCAGGGCCGTCCGCAACTTCATGAATCGTTTCCGCTGGGGCTTGTCAGCGGGTTTCCGGTGACGACATATCCATCTCAAACTCAGACTTGCGGAGATTAAATGAGGATCGTCAAGCCGCCCGCCGCACAACAAGGAACGCGGCGATGATCGAGTCTCCAGACAACCGGGTCCCACCCCACCCTGCCGTGGTCATGAACACTTCCATCCTCGTTTGACGTACACTTTCCCTCTTCGTGGGAGATGTCGAGCGAAACTCAACTAAAGTGTTGACATGCCAGTTCTGTTCTTGCAAACTATCACAATCTCCTCGTAAATCAGGGATGCCAAGGAACACTCAGCGAGGCAAACCCCCAACTTGGCACATTATGCTTATCTCCGCCGAGAGCTACGGTGTGTTCGCATCGCATTCTTACTCGAGAAGTCCCTGTAGGTTTGAGAGGCGCGCTCCAGCAGAGAGCCGAGTCATGAAGAGTGAAACCCGACACAGAAATGGAGACACGGCTATCTATTCAGTGTTTTATCATATTGTATGTCGTTGATCTTCTCTCTTATATGGGGCATCACAACGTGATAGCCTCCTCTCGACGACCGTCACAACAGTTAGCCCTGCCGGAATCATCGGAGGCTGGCGGAGGCTGGCGGGCAACTTGCCACTCAACATTTTGACAACTTAAGACCATCCCACCGGCTAAAAACTCTATTTCCTGGATACCGGGGAACGTTCCACAGTGACGGTACGCCCATCTCTCCACCGGATAGGCTTGACTAGTGCAGGCTCATCGGCTTTACCTTCGCTGAAACACAAAATCCCTACATGATCCCGAGAATATGATAGCCAAGCGTTGAAAACACACAAGAGCCTCGCTAGGATTCCTTATCAGCTCCGCAGCGCTTCCAACCAGACATTCTGTTGAAGCCCTCCCTCCCCCTGGTGATGACCATTTAGCCAAGTGGAATATTCTCCACTCTTGCGTCGTAATAATGCTGGTAAAAACTCCTTGGCCGTCGATCTCATTAATATCGGGGAGCTGTGCAGCACTCGGACCGTTAAACAGCCGCAGTCGACGACATGGCAACCAACACGCAGAAAACTCGCGCTGTGCTGTGCAAGCAAAGGGGATGATGCGGTGAAGGAGATTTAGATGGGAGCTGCCCAGGAACCAGTGATAGACGTTATAATTAAGACAAGACGCAAAACTCTCTTCTTGTCATTTTGCTTCCCGCCGTGGACGAAGTCTAATGTCACATCGGCCGTGGACCGTGAATAGATTATGGCCTGTGGGGTGGCGGTAATGTTGTGGGCATCTTACGAGATGCCCTTGGTCACGCATGGAAGATCCTCGTTTGGACAACAACGGCACGAGTGTATTCAGTCAGACCAGAGAAGGCAGTTTCGGAAACCAAAATGGGATTTTGATCTTCAAATGTGTAAAGTTTAGGTTTGATTGATATTTACTTTTTTGAAGCGAGTCCCAGCCCAACTCCCAGGAATCAAGTATATGCCGCCATGAAAAAAAGTACAGGTATCTATCTATGTCCAAGCTTGTTCGCCCGGCGTCATCCATCATCTCATTGAGTAGACTAGTTGGCCTCCGCCCCTTGTGCGCCGCACTTCTTCGTGCAGTAATAGTTCATTTCGTCACCTCCAATGTGCCAGCCGTCAGAGTGGCAAATCATATCGATCTGCGGGGGCGGTAAGCGTTAGAGATATTTCGCACGAGAAGAAGAGGCGACGAGAACGTACAACTTTACAGTCCGGGCACTTATCCCACTGGTTATCGCCGGTGTTGCGGTTCTTGTAGTGTTCGCAGGCGCACTTGGTCGCCTCGACTTCGATCTCGTAGTTGTTGCTCCAGGTGTAGCTGACGCTCCACGGGGTCCCGCCAACGGGCGCCTCGACTCTGTTCTTCACACAAACGGCTTGGTTGTGTAGATCTGCAGCGACACTGAGGGTTGATATTCAGCATAAATGCTACACTGATGGATATCTGGGGGAAGAAGCTTACCTGGAGGCCAGTGCCACGAGGGTGAGGATCGACGAAATCTGCATGTTCGCGGCTTGGGAGGGATGTGGAGCGGTGCTTTGGAGCTTGGACGAAAACTTTGATAGATAAACGAGACAGAGTCGACAAGAGAGAAGGTTGGTTTTGTGGATAGGACAGGACGCGCTGTTCGAATGGGAAGCCGAATTATATGTATGGCCGTCGACTTCAACCGCCAAGAAGAAACCTGATATCGTTGGCCGTCAAGGTGATGACATCTCGTCCTGCCGTATCTACACATCATTCCTCATCAAGACGTGATCAATCTATTGGACACCGACTATTGAATCCGCAGTCCACACGGTCAGATGAGCTCACTTCCGAAGATCCCTAGTGAACTCTCATGTGTCGGTGTGTGAGGCCGCGCGAACTTTTGACATCAACTTACCCGCAAAACGGGCGGGATAACCAGCCATTCGACGCTCCGCGTGACGGAAGCTGAGTCGTGTGGTGTTGAATTCTCCATGTTTGATAAGGGAAACCAGAGACACAGACGATGGAGCTCCGTCCGGGGCCGCTGGAATGCCGGGGGGTTCTGTTTCCGCTGCGAACGTGGCCGATCCTTGCCCGGTAGGACGGCGGTATGGATACACACGTGCTGGTGGCAGGCGACCGCGTGCGGCGGTATGATTTCTCCCCTGGCTGATGAGAGGTGGACTTCACAATTTACCTTGCTCTGTCACCATGACTCGCAAGGTTGGTGGTGTTTCCCAAAGAAGGAAGATGCATGCAAGATCGTCAACCGTTTGGACGAACGACGTGAGTATCACTGAAGATTACAGGCACGCAATGAGATGGAGAAGAGCTGATGCGAACCTGAACGATTGATACCGTGATGGTCTTTGAAACGGTTATAAAGTCATCGCAAGCTCCCAGACAGTCTTAGTTGTCTTTCTTGGTTTCCACATCCCCAACACCTCACTCTTCTCTCTTCTCCTCCAACCACACCTCTCTTTTCAGCCTCGTTTGCCCGTAATGGTCTCCGCAAACTTCCTCACCCTCCTCCTGGCTACGGCCGCCAGCGCCGTTCCGTTCTGGTCTGAGAGGGGCCTGAACAGCACCGGGCCGCATTTGGCCACGAGGGGCCTGAATGCCACCAAGAGAAGCCTGAACGCCACCAAGAGAAACTCGGACCGCCGACTCGCCCCCGGCGAGGTACTTCTCTTTGGCAAGGACAGCGGTAAGGGACCCCCAATAGTCACTCCCATCGCTTCACTTCTGAGCCTTGACTGACTTTTTTACGTGGCTTCCAGCCGAGGTTATGCAGCTCGACAAGTGGCATGAGCTCGTCAAGTCAAAGGGCTACCTACCTGAGCCCCCCGCGTGGAACCAGAGCTGGATCGACGACGCCAAGGACCTGGCCCCGATCCCCTACGACGAGAGCATCCACGGCTCCGGCCCCGAGAAGCGCGACTGCGCCCACACTTTCTCCATCGTTACCGACAAGAAGGAACGCTTCGTCAACTGGGACGTGCAAATGTCCCCCGTCGTCATCGGCTACGGAAAGGGTATCGACGTGACCGTCTCCAAGTCCTACTCGGTCGCCGACGCCGTCACCGTCAGCGCCGGCCTCGACCTCAAGGTCATCAAGGACCGCCTCGGCGCCTCCCTCGGCGTCAGCGTCTCCCGCACCTGGACTACCCAGCAGGGGTACATGATCCGAGGCACGATCGAGGACGGCGAGACCGGTGTCGTCATCTCGACCCCCTGGACCAACCGCTACTACGGCCGCGCGTTCCAGGGCTGCGTCGGAAGCATGAAGCAGACGGGAACCTGGATCGCCGACTCCTACGAGGAGGGCTCCTACGAGGGTGTCGACTGGGTTGCCGGCGCCATCACTGTCTGCGCCAAGAAGCAGAAGTCGATCCCGCTGTCGCGCTGCAACGGTTCCGGCGACTTCAAATAAGCGTCCCCCGCTCGTCCACGGCGTGGCAACCGTTGTCTACGACGCGGAACGGAACGGTTGCCTCTTACAGTGATGTTACCAATCCCGACGGGGTTTGAAGCAGGGCTTCTTCGTTGTCCTCGCCCGTGTACGTCGCGGTGAGCTCTGAATGAAGAGGCATGAGAGGAACTCAGATACCCATTCAACTCTTTCTTTTCGAGTATATGCGAGACTGTTTATATATAGGCATTGAAGGATGGACATAATAAAACACTGGCTGCACAATGGGCCGTACATGGTTGAAAACTTGCTCACATACACCTACTTATTCAATGGATGATGAAGTTTGATGAGGTGACATGAGAACTACATGTACTCACTCTAAAAGGATGTAGGGTAATCGTTAACAGAAGCCTATCTTTACCAAGTAGCGTGTTACGCTTTCAAAATCCACGATTTAATGAACTGTTGGCCGGGTGTGGATTTAAGCTTAATTCCCGAGGGTTAGCTCTTCTTTATCCATCTCATGTTCATCTCATGTCATCTTGGGGTGAGCGCATTGGGGAAGACGCATTCGATGTTTCTCCAACTGAAAGTCATGACGTCAGCGCTCATCATCGCTCAGTGACGCGATGAATATGCAGAAGACGTGTGTGTGTCTTTGACACTGATGACATACCAGAGTCACTCAACGCCCCAAAACCGTTCAAAAGTCTTGTCTCTATCCACCGCATACTTCTCTTCCTCTTTCAACTTCATCATCGCCCTCATGCACTTATCCGCTAGACACATCGCAAAGCAAATCGCTACCCATCCCGAAACCAAGTCAATCGCAAAACAATTCCAGAGAAACATGGCTTCAGGCACTCCCTCCGACACGGCCAAGGTCCAGGCCTCGGCCGATTCGAACGCGCCCAGCTTCGAGTCCATCGGCATCAAGAACAACAGTATCAACCAGAAGTCCGGCGTCTCACTGTCCCAGCAGCAGAAGGTGCTGGTTGGCAGCGTGCTCGATGTAAGCATGGTGATCCCCAATTCACAAGGCTGCCATCGGCTAATGAGTCCCGCAGCTCTTCGAGGGTAACCCGACCCTGAAGCATCTGTCCTTGTGGTCCAAGAACGCCACCTTCCAGGACAACATCACCGTCGCCGAGGGGTTTGACAAGTACGCAGCCCAGTGGTACGGACTCCCGGCGCTGTTCAACCCCATCAAGATCCAATCGCACACCGTCACCTCGGCCGGCAACCCAATCGAGCTCGAGCTGAAGAACAGCTACACCGTCAAGGGCGTCAAGACCGAGCAGACCATGGAGAGCATCGTGCAGATCCAGGTTGGCGACGACGGCAAGATCGTCAAGGTCAACGACAAGTGGAACAACAACCTCCCCGATGGCGCTTTCTCTCAGGTACGTAACGCTCTGAATGTGTCGTTTCTCAGCGCGGTCCGGACACTCGCGTGGCTCCTTAGCCAGGCGGGCGTTGCCGTCTTCTGCCGAGTCTCGCTGTGGCGGCCTTTTTGGGTATGCGGCTTCGCATCCTGGCTAGACGTTGCTAATTTTTCGACAGGCTTTGCGGAAATTGAACGCCGTCACCGTGCCGGCGTTTGTCAAGGTTCCCAAGAACGAGGAGGAGGACCAGAAATTGAAGGCCGAGCGGGAGAAGCAGTAACTTATAGCTATCAACTCGTAGCGTTAGAATGCCCGCAGCAGCTAAAGAAATAGGCAAGCAATGTTAATTTAATGATCTCGATAATTCCTAAACGTTTTGGCCCGCAACCCTGGATGTTACGTGACATTCGAGTTTTGTCAAGTATTAGAATTCATCAGCAGGTATTTGATGAGATTAATGATCCATAGGTTATCGATCTCGACCTAACGTTATGCATCATGGATGTACACACAGAGTCGATTTATTGGAAACGATTAGTCAACGAGGAGTTGCATGCATGCGGGTTGATCTAGCGCAACTCTAGCTATTTCCCTCCATTGCTGAATCGTCCCTTCGGGTCACCTCTTCTTCAGGAATTCGCTGACTATAAAATGTGTCTTTCTCCCAGAACCGAAGTACGCCAGCGGGCTGCTTACGCTTCCATTGTTCCAAAGGTGGATACGGAGAGGGGCTGAACACCATTCGGAGTCGATGCCACTCGTAGAACGGGTTGGACGGGTCCGTAGGCTTGAACATGCCCTGCTCGAGCCGCAATGTGTATTCTTTCGGCTGAAAAGCACCTTCTTCCAGCACTGTCTCATTGACGCTGTACCGTTGTGTGGAAACACCCCCAATCTGCGGTATCTTGCGTTTCGTCAATGTCAGACTGATACTGAACTGGAATGTTTTACTGTCACCCAGCTCTAAGGGTTGTGTTAGGGAGGCCGTGGTGTCTACTGGCTTCCAGTCGAATTCCGCGAGAATAAACATGACCAACGCGTCACAGGCCACGATCTACCAAATAGTCAGCTACAGTGTTCAGGGATAGGAAATGTCTGTACAAGGTGCAACCACGTCTGGCTTACCTCGCCTGTTCCATTCTCATGGAATCTCAGGCTATACGAGTGACCCGGATCCCAGAGCCATTTATCACCACACAGAAGGGATAAAAGCGTTTTGCCTTCGTTGCTGGCCATGTTGCTGAGACACCAGCGACGACTTGATTCAGAACTTGACAATCAATTTATCACCCTTTGACAAAGGAACGGCGACTGTTGGGAATAAGGATCGGTACTGTCAATTCAATACTGATTCTCGATATCCAACAACAAAATGTGGGTAAGGTACAATGCCAAGGGCAACAAACCGTGTGGATGTAGGCTTGATGCAGGTTGTGTTGTTGGATGAAGAGTCTCCTGGTATGAGACATGGGGTCGTGTATTTATAACCAGAGGATAATCATGTGGCTGGGCCAAGTTCATGCCCGCCCCTAATGCATTGCTTGTTGGGGGCTGACACTTCGCTCTCCGCGGACGCTCTCAACCGGGGCTCCAACGCCAAGCAGTTCCCTTCCCTAGAGAAAAGTTGCAAGCGGTTAGGACTCTTGAAAGACATCAATCCAAAGATAAGCACGGGGATGGGCTTCAAATCACGAACATGTCATAGTAACTCACCGTCCCCACCTAGGGGTGGCTGTGGTCTAAGTCAATTCTTGGCATCACGGCGACTTTCTCAGCAGCCAGCTTCGAGTGTTGACTACCTAGCGTAGGGAATGATATTAGACAATTGTAGATCATTACTGGGTACTGAACGAGCTGTTCTGATTCGCTGGGTCTCTACAGTCTCTCGTTGGACGGAGACCATGACCATCAGCGGCTGCCAAGACACTGCGATAGACTATCATACCATGTTACCGGCGTCCTTTTGGCAAAGCTTCCGAATACTCGCCGTTATTGTAACCTTCCCTGGGCTATGGATGGCTTGTGGTGTCAACGAAACTTCGGAGGCTAAGTGCATTCAGAAGCTGTTTCCGCACCGGCGAAAAGAGAGCGTGACAGAAACGAAGAATCATTGTCTAGACCATGGAAAAAGGTATAAATGGGATTAAAAAGCCTTGAATATCACCAGAAACTCAACTCATCAAGAAACACAAAATCCCGACTGTCAAAGATTGAGATCACTAGAACACCCTCGACACATACCCATCTGAAGCCGCTTTCGCAAGCTAAAGCATCAATATCAACCATGCTGTTCACCCCCGCCGCTCTGCTGGCCCTCTTGGTCACCTCCATCGTCGCCAGCCCGATCACACTGGCCAAGCGAGACAAGATCATCATTGGCTATAGGCGCGTTAGCAAGGTATGATACTGGTTTCAGGGCTCCCGATCATGACCAACACGGTGGCTCAACCATCCACAGGAACAAGCTGCCGACTACAAAAAGAACGGCGGAACTCTTACCTACGACCCACGTTTGGCGACCGGCGGCCAACAGCTTGGCCCTGGTGTTTATACCTCTCCACGCCGTGGCGCATGGCCGATTGGCGGCGACAGTGACTGGTGTGTACAACCGATAAGCTGAAACCCTCAAAAATGGTCTGAGCTAATCTCTTTTCCTTCAAGGTGGTGTGTTGTCAGAGCAGACTCCGAAGCAGTGGACAATCTCGGCAAGGTTTGGGTACCATCCTTCTACCACGACTTCGACAACCTCTGGTACGTAAGCGAGGAGACCATGACGGCATACATCAAAGAGGTGGACGACGGGATCGACCCGGAGAAGGCGTTCCGCTTGTCACGAATCGACAGGGACGAAAACAATCTCCAGATGCTAATCCCGCCGGGTCTGCTGAACGGCCAGGGAGGTGGCCTGGGTATCACTGTCGAATGCGACCCCGACGCCAACAAACTGCCGACAGACGTGGTGGACTATGACAACTTCGACGCGAGCGGTGACAAGGATCCCGAGTTTTGATAGGTTCGGCGGCTGTAGGGTCTATGGCTGGTGTTTTCTTCTTTTCTGTGAACGTGGCTTGCTTTTTGGTGTCGGTTGCTTCCCTGTTTCGTGTCTTTTCGCAGAAGGATTTCTCCTCAACACATTCATTTGGCGATTATATCAATTTTGGTCATTCTGGGGTACTGGAACACAGATCATGCTGGAAAACATATCTATGTATCTCGGTTGAATGCCCAGGTTAAAGTACTCTCTCGGGGTTGTGAGGCCATGTGAGACCTATTCACACGACGAACAAGACGCGTTATATATCGCTGGGACAGTAGACGTGCCACGAAACTGCTATAACTGCTTCGGTGCGCTCACCCGGGCCATTCTTTTCCAATGTGTGATGTAACACTCTCTTGGGGTAACTGTCGTTCGCATCCTCAGTGGTCTCAACATTCTTACAATCAAAGCTCGAGGTTCGTCCATGTAGACTTTGTCTTCACCGGGACTCTCACCATCCACACCAATATCTCAAAAACAAGTTGCGCTACCGTGGTGGCCGTCGTCTGCGCAACGTTATCGTAGACGGGCGACAGCTCTGCTATATCTGCACCGATGATGCGGACCCCCGCGGCACTGAGACCTCTGAGGACGGCCGCCAGCTCTCGTGTGGTCCATCCTCCAATTTCAGTGCACCCCGTAGCAGGGGCAAAAGCTATCGATGGGAATACAGTCAGAATTGGGTCAGAGACGCGGTGATGGCTGGCTCCCAGGCCCAGGACGGGACTTACCGGCGTCGAGTACATCGATATCGATCGTCACATATGCAGGGCTATCGCCGACCCTTTCCACGATGCGCTCGACAATGGCTGCAACCCCGACGGAGTCAATGTCAGCCGCCATGACGGTTTGGAACCCGCACTCGGCGTCATGACGGAGGTCTTCGGTTTCATCGAAAAGCAGAGCACGAACACCGACGTGGATGCTGCTGTCGTTCTTCAACAAGCCCTCCTCGTGGGCGAAGTGCAACAGTGTCCCGTGTGTGATCTTGTCGTACTTGTTCACACCGCCTCCCCACTGTCGCGGGTTCCACGTGTCGAGGTGGGCATCAAAATGAATGACCGCCACCTCTCCCCACACGGAATGGAGCGCTCTGAGGGACGGGAGGGCTGGTTCAGGTTTGTTAACAACAGTTTGAGACGTGGAACAATAATCAATGGCCAGATTCGGCAACTTACTAATGGTGTGGTCGCCGCCGATAGTAATGAGGCGCACGTTGTCGCCCTTTTCCGTGGTCTTGGGGACCCTGGATGCCATTCTGCCGAGACCCTGACCCAGCTCTTGGACCGCTTCGAACTTATCAAACAAAGAATTGGCAATATCGCCACAGTCAACGACGGTAGCCCAGCTCCGAAAGGGGTTCAACATATCATGGGCCATGCTGTGTGTCGTGCTGGTCTTAGCTCCCCCCGATGTACTAGGGCACGCGAACCATAGGCTCACCTGTATGAGATGGAGGGTCCCATGCGCTGCGAAACAGTTCTCGCGGCGGCCGGACCGAACCGCTGACCAGGCCGGTAGCTTACGCCCAGATCGAACGGCATGCCCACTATCCCGATGTCGAACACGCCATCGCTTTCGGCGGTGAAACAGTTGGTCCAATTCAAATGGGCAAACGTTGCTATGCCAGGCATGGGCGCAGACTTGCCGAAGTTATCGTAAAGCTGGAACTCGGGTTCCGGCTGATGATCTGACCCGAGCACGTTGGGTGGCGGGCGGAAGATGGACGTCTCCCGAAAGGTCTGTCCCCCGGAAGTCGGCTTCTGATGGTGCAGAACTTGGCCTGTCACGCAATGGGCCAGGCACTGGACCGCCAGTGCTGCGGTACCAAGTCGATGTATCTCAACCATAACGATAAGAGACGATAGATCTTGTCCGGTCACAAGTGAGGACTGCTTTCGTGGTGATTGGGAGAAATCCGAGGTGACCGCTCGTTTCTCGCGGCTGATCAAACCCCTCAAAAGTAAGCTGAAGGAACTTTTTGGAAGAAAAATAAAATTGGTTCAAACGTCACTGCCAATGGCTCATCCGTATCTGCGATTTGTATCTGCGGGGTTAAGTCGTGCTGGGGAGAAAGGAACTGGTCTTATCTCGGATAAGTCGGCAACGCGTGTCGTTTCATTACCACTACAACAACCCCCATGTCTGAATCTGGGTTGGGAGAAATTCATGGGACTGGATGAGAGACAGGCTGGGAACTTCAGAGTTCAGCACCTGATACGATGACCGTGTAAAGTCAAAGTCCTGAGATGTGAGTCGCAGAGATAGACACTAATTCTTAGGTGTGATTCCATGCAATAAATAATAAGAAACCGACAGAACGCAAATCAAACAACACATCATCGAACAATGGCTTCCAAACCATCTTCTCTTCCTAGCCCAATGTACTTCCCTGTCATGTATCCGACTCCTTGTCGAATAAAGACTGTCCTCTTGTCGTCGCCAGATACGACTCCAGAACCCGCAACAACAAGAACATAGTGCCTCTTCTCGCTCACTGGCTTATTCCCTCGTTCCTTGGCAACCACAACGCACATGGCCCGATTTTCACCGGACCTTCTCTCACGGCCAGGGTTGTCGTAGACGAATTTGACCTCCCCGGGCATGTGCCCCGCCACATTGAATGGCCGCGCAACAACTCTAAGATTGTGGGTGTTGTGAGACTCCCCACTGCCAGCGGCCGTCCAGGGCGGCTCAATTTCCGTCTCCTCCCATTCCGTCTGTTGGAAGGGAGGATCGAGGTAGTCGATACCACCCTCGTGTGCCATCCATGACCAAGTCGGGGCCGCCGACTCGGGTTTAAAAGAAAAGTCGATCAACTTCAGGGCCACTTCGTCCTCACTCCGCTGCCAGAGCAGGCTTCGATGGAAGAGTCCGTGACCGGGTCTGTCGTCGAAGATACCATAGGCGCCCGTGCTCCAGTACGCTTTCCGCAGTCGGTTCTCCAGACCGGCGATGGCGATGGGACGATCTTGGATGTGGCTGAACTCGAGCTGTGAGTATCGACGATACAGATCCTGGAAGTAGCGTATCTTGATGGCGCGTGAGTTCTCCTTCATGGCCTTTTCGGGGAACCTTGCATCACCCAGAAACTCTGCCATGCTGCTGCACGATTACAAGTCAGCATGATATGTAAACATGAGAGGGTATTAGGATCAAAGATAAGATTCACTTACTTTTGCATCTTTGAAAGAGTCTCGCACCTCACTCCTTTACCACATTCAAAGTATGTCTGAGCCTCTGTAAAGTAGATCGTTCGTCGCGCCAGAGCGCGTTCCTGGAGAACCCAGCCGCGTTGGTTGAGAGCGCCATCCAGCACGTGTCGGCCGAAATCATCGATTGTCTCGCACAAAAAGACAGAGCTGGATTCTTCTTGTGGCATTGCGATGAATTGGCGCTGTGGTCTGTCTCCCAGGAAGCCATCGTGCGGGTTGGAGGCTCTACTGGCTGCGATCACGCAGTAAGCGCAACTGAAGACGTCCTCCATACGCTTGGCCTCGGTGTTGAAATCTCCGCCATCCCCTTGGATGATGCACAAAGAGTCGATCCAGAGGTACCGGATGCCTAGACGGCGGGTAGTCTCTATAGCGTCTCTAAATGTCTGGGGCACATCCTGATAGGGGATGGCTTGCCTGAAAGACTCAATGTCGTGTCCATTCTCGTCCTTGAGACGCGTGCAAAAGGGCCGGTGCTTTCTGGTGTCGCCCCAGCGGTGAGATAGAGCAATGTATCTGGAGTCGCCAGAGATACCCTCGCCTGTCTCGACCAGTCGTAAGGTCGGCAATTGCTGTGTTCCCACGTCAATCAACCTGGTGGGAAGCCTTGCCTCGCCTACGACTCTGCAGCCCTGGTGATTATCACAGTCTTGTAGCCAGTACTCCAGAATGTTGAAGAACAAGCTAGTGCCAGCTTTTGGAAGTCGCGGAAACCCAATCTGGAAGTTCGAGACCAAGTACGAACTTTCTGATGGGGGGATTTCAAGTTAGCATCGACGTCATTCAGGCGTAGAGGTACCAGAGTATCATAGAGTGTGGCTTACCAAAGTTCCTTAGAATAGAAAGAACTGGCAGCGACTGGACGCCGATCAACTTGATGATCGACTCAACCCTCTCAAAGCGAACAGCCGCGCGAGGGCGGCCCGCTTCAGGCAACTTGGAACACGCGTGCCAAAGCAATTCGCACAGCTGACAGGAGGATGACTTCTGTTGGAGTCTATCGTAGTTGTCTACAATGTAGAAACCTGGATCCCAAAAGCTGAGTTTGGCGCAGCGATCGCAGAGGAACGTAGGTGCCGAGTGATGGAAGTTTAACGAAGCCTCGCCCAGGCGGAGTGCGACATGTTTGGCGAATCCGTTATCGACGGGAAACTCCCAGTTCTCAAGCTATCTCTCGATCATCAATATCAATCAATACCTGGCTGATGGAAACAAACTCGAACTTACTGGCTAACAAAACGAGGAAGCGCCGCATGATTAGTGTTCTGAACGGGTGACTACCACCGAGAGTACCAAGCTGCGGAGGATAACAACATACAGGCTAGACACACATGTGTTATTATTTGCAGCACAGTATCTATAAATGGAGAAGGTCGGGGCTTAACTTACAAGCTTCACAACCAACCAAAAGAATGTGCACACATTAGCCCCTTGCGGGAGAACACAGCTTCAATTATCCAGTCTTACCGACTATCTCAGTCAGCAACTCATGGTACAGCTCAGAGAACACATGCTTTTCCTACGTACTGTGATCGGTGAGAAACGTCAACTTTTACTCAGTAAACATTGATGCTGATAAAGGAGCAGGGTTGTTCACGTACGTTCTGCAAACATCATGTTATTATCCATTCATTCATTCACCAAAGTCTGCTGTTTCTTATTTTCAATTAGTCTGATGGATTAGTGACGTACATTCTGTGCTGCCTTTAGCAATAACTCTCGATGTGTATGCAGAAAGCTCTGTATGAGCCTTTTGGGCACACTTACTCTTGCACTTGGCGTTGGAGGGACTTGAAGGCTGACATTTGTCGTTGCCTGTTGGTAGTTGTGATGAATTGGTCCGGGCAAGAGAAGAGCCTGCGACCTTTCTCTAGGTACTGGAGCAGTCGCTAGTTCGGAGTCTGTACTCATTAGTAAATAGGGAGGGTGTTCAGTTGCTCGATTCAACATATCATGCATGGCGTTCTCAAATTCAATTGATGTTGCTCTGTACCGTGCCCCGCCTTGCGCCGACAGCGAGGCGCCTTGAAACCCGCCGCTGTTACTTAACAGAGTGCCCCGTCGAGGGGAGAGCTCGGCGACGAGAAGCTTATCCTCAATGAGTTTCATGATAGCGTTGATGGCCGTATCCTTCTGGCACTCTGGATGAGTGTTTCTGATGTGAGACAACCAACGGCGGACATCGGGGTTGAGTGTAGCTCGAGCACCTTCATCGGTTGGTTTGATGTCGTAGTAAGGAACCCACTTGTGGGGGTCCGGGCTGGGTCCCCTTATGTGGTTGTAGAACCTCTTGAGTTCAGTATTGCCGTACAGAATCCAGATGATCCATTCTGTTAGGATGCATCCCATCGACCAGATGTCATACTGACGAGACCTCGCTTTCTTCCCCAGGGATGTCTTCGCTTCGGGGGCTTCGTATAGAATCGTTGCCGAGTTGGTCGTGGTGGGTTTCGGCCGTTCCTGTGTGGCGAAGCTGTGACGCTTCGCTAGACCCATGTCGGCTATTGTGAGACGTCGACCGTCGTTTTCCGTAAACCAGAGAAGGTTTTCTGGCTTGAGGTCTCCATGGCGAATAGATGTTCCGGCGCTGTATTCCTCGGTGACATCTTTTGTGCCATCGCCTTGTTGTTCGTCTGGATCTGTCTGGTTATTTGTCCCCTCTTCCAGGCCGAAGTTGTGGAGCTGGCGAAGTGCATTGGCGAGGCCTTTCAGCTGGACGAGCAGCTCCCTAATAGTGGAAGCAGTGGGAACCGCGTGGGATGTATCATCCCAGTATTCTCTAAGGCTTCCTCCCCTCGCCCACGGAAACAGTAACAAACGATCGTTCCCTCTTTCGATGGCGGCCATGCAGTGGATCAGATGCGGGTTCGCAAAGCCTCTGATACTCTTCAGTAGTCGAACTTCGGTTGACCATGCCGCGGTCACATCGCCTCTACAGTGTCTTTTGAGCACTTTGACAGCCACCTTGAGAAAAGGTCAGCGATCCAGATGTCGAAAACCGGTTGAGCCGGAAATGAGGAAATGAGGGATAAGTGTATCCGCTTACCTCTCTGCAAGGAAGATCAGTATGTGCTTCATGTATGATGACATGATGCACCGATCCAAAAGAACCCTCTTTGGCTTCCTCTTCAGGGTTCAGGGAGAATGGGAGAATCTGTGTAGGCTGGAGTTTGTACTCGAATGTATCCGACGCGAAGAAGGGAACCAGAAACTTCCATTGAGTTTGGACAAAGCTGTCTTCCATCTCGTCTCGGGTCCAAGTGTAGCTGACCCAGGGATCTCGTGCATTCTTCACAGCGGAACTGGGAAATTCGGAGGAGCTTGTCCAGGGGAGCTTCCCGTCGTCGAAGCCAACCTCGCGGAACAGCTGCAAAGATAACAACAGTTCCCTCGGTGATCTAGTGATCTTAGTGTGAAGTGTAATGAGAAGTGCCACGGGCGCCTTCAGGCACGTCCACTTGATCAATTCCTGTTCTTCCGTGGTGGAGGCGGCGTAGACGAGGCCCAGCTCGTTGGCGACGGCCTCAGGAGTGACCAGATCGAGAATACAGTTTCGTGGTAAGTATTTCGAGGGAGGCTGGCTGAGGAAGTTACTCTCCTCGCAGCATTTTGCAATCTTCCACCGTAGGATAGCGCAGACCGCTGTGCTTAGCATAGGGGTGTGGCTCATTATGGGAGAAATTTTGGCTTGCAATGGAGACGGGGGTGTTGTGTATCTGTGTTGATCCCCTCGATCTCTAATGAGCCTCTTGTTCAAGAGCTGAAGAGCAAGAGTAAGCTAAACCAATATTCTGGGAGTGTGTTGGTTTGAATAGGGAATAGAAAGGTAGCAGCATGACAACCTACAAACAAGAGAAATCCCCTGATGAGTAGAAAGATGCTACTTAAGTCCCTCTCCTTAAGATTCAAATGCGTCAAAATTCAAGCTACGGTCCTTGGGAGCCAGCGACCTTCCAATGCAATCATGCATATGGGCGGAAGCCAGAGCCTGATATTCTGCTCATCTGCGGGGCATGGTCGTAACTACGCTCGAATGCATGTATATGCTTGCGTGGGGTGTCTCTTACCCAGCAAGATCTTCGTCAAACAGCATGGGGTGGCCAAGGCAGCCTGCCTGACTACACCCACAAGCTAAAAGTTGGTGTTGATTCAATTCGCTACAGATAAATCAAGTGACCTCGCGGCATAATCAGTATTATCGATGGAGAAAGTGAAAAAGGTGTGGCCGAGACATGTTTCAATAGTGTTATGTTGTGGCACCACACTGTGAGCTGGTCATGATGCGTAGTGGTTTGGCCGACGGGGGCGGGCGGGCTGTGCGGCCAATGTCTGTTACGAGGGGTGACGGATCAAAGTGTCCTATCTTACTAAGAATAGATCTGCTAACTGCATGTATTGTGATATTGGTCTCATAACCAATATTTCTGGTTACTTTGCCATATGACTGCAATTTGATTGGCGATTTACTTCCCAAATCGAATGACAAAATTGACAAAAAGAAAAGAAAGTTATAACCAAAAGTCTGACGGAGATTCTATCTGAGCGCATAAAATCAGACTCTGTGGCACTCAAAAGCAAGGAGATACAGAAAAAGAAGGGGAGCCGCAAGAAAAGTGAAAGATGCATGAGGTCCCCCATCGGCATCGTCAGGCGCGTCGCAAGACCACTTCCCAAGGGGTCAGCCTGATTAACGACTATCGCGAGTGACGATCTTCTATGTGTTTTATCTTCGCCGACATCGCGCAATCTCTGTCTGCAGCATGGTGGTCAGCCCACCTGGAGTTTCACGGGAGCAGGCCACCTGTCAGCTACTCACAATGGAAAGTTTCCGTGGTGCCTTGAGGGAATATGTGTTGTGTGCCATCTAGACAGTCAGTTCAAAAATTATAACATAGATTCTCACGAAGGTGATAGATGGAGGGTGCTTTCTCACCTCCACTTCATAGGCACCCGGAAAGTTCGTTTCAAGCATTCTAACAAGTTTCTCAGGATCCATATTCTGTCCCGCAATATCTTGCCTTGTCGCCTCGGCTAGTTGCCAGACCGCTACACCGTCATGTCGAGGGCTGGTACTCTCAGGAATACAAGTGCTCATGATGAGAAAACGAAAGTGGCGGCTCGCAAGGGGCTTTGGTTGATGGCACTGCCCTCCAGGGGGACTTGTACTTGAAGTTGAATCCAGTTTTCTGCCTTTCAAACTTTCAATCCATAACGGCGATGAGGGTTGTAATCATTGGTATATATAGTTCAAGACTTACGCCCTCAGCCCCTCGAGCATACGCAGCGTGGAAGATGAGCCTGACAAGTACGCCGGAGGCTTTTGGCGCCACTGTGTTTCACCGATCCCAGAGCAAGGCAGCCAGTCAGCCCATATTTCCTGACGCCTTTTTCCATTTTCCAAGCAAGGCGCAGCCATCTCCCACACGCCCCCCTCCCCCCCTTTTCAGAGCCCGAGATTGGCTTTAAGAAGTCTGTGTGTGAGATTGGTTCGATGGGCGACACGAAGTAGCCTGCCTGATGCCAAGCCAACCACTTAGGATGGGTGACATTCCCGCTGAAATTAGCTTCCATGTGATGGTTGATATGCGAAAGCTGTCGTCTGCTGAGGGGGGTGATCATCATCTCTCAAGGCTTGAAGGATTATCACCCAGCGCTTGCACTTGATCTTTCAGCTTCAAATCCCGCCCCCAAAGTGGAAAAAGCAAAAATGCAGGGTAGACAGAGCAGTCTGTTTCGCTATTTGATCAAATGTTATTTAACCATCATCCTATCGGGTTCCAGGAGTTCGCCAATATGACAAAATTCCTTCCCCATCCGCTGTTGCACTTCCCACCTATGCTTTTCGCCATAGGTATGTGGTGGCAGCGAAGGTAGTTGCCAGAAGTCGATATCGATCATTATCCCTTGACTTTTCTTGCAAATCAAGTATTTGTTGTTCCACTTTGCCGTCTTGGGCCTGGAACGATGTCTGGTACGGTGACCGATCCCGACTCAGCGGGTATTGGGGAGCAGTCGACAGACACCACAACGCCGCCATCCACGCCGCCGCACCATTCTCTCGAGACTGAGCCAATCTCTGAATCGCCTGGGCAACGTCGCCTGTTTTCGCCACAGACATGGCCCAAAGACTATCGAACGACGACGTTGTTTGAGACGCGGCAACAAGTCATTGAAGAACCAGACGAGACCCTAGTCACGGTGGGATTACACTCGATTGGACCAGGGAAGAAGCCTTGCTAACCATCCACGTGAAGCAGCAGTTAGCTCGACGAACCAATCCAATCATCCACCCGGGCATCCCTGTGGTCGGCATCAGAGACGCAAGTGAGGCCAACGACTTTACGCCGCAAGACACGATTCGATATCTGTCTCTCAGGCCAACCACCACCATCATCTCCGATGGAGGAAACCAACAATATCAAGAAACAAAACCCCCGAGACCTACAAGACAAGATGAGCCCGGAAACACCGGATCGACACTCGAATCACCCACTCCGAATCTCAACGCTCAAGACTCCGAATCTCGACGACGCTCTTCTATTGACACCAGATACAAGCTTCAAATACAACTGCGGGTTGCATGTCAGCAGGTCGAGAACCCAATGGAAAGAGGCAACCCAAAAACGTTTCTTCCCAAAGTGGATCTGGAACGTATCATCAATCCAGAATCCGTCGTCCAAGAGCTGGCAGAGCGGCGGCAGTGTAGCCTCGACGATGTCCAACTGTGTCAGCAAGCCGAAGCTGTATGCAATGAACAACACGTTGACCTTGGCGGAGGGAAGCATCGTACTCGTTCGTTCCGGTCAGTGTTCGCCATCTTGGTCCTCATTGGGAAGTCAAACAGCATCGGTATGTTCATGAAGGAGAACGTCAGTGACCTCGATCTGCCTCTGAAGACTCGGGATGACCCGAGTAGACCCGAGTGTTATGATTTGTATCGAAAGAACTCCGAAGGAAACCCCCATGTCATGCCGTTGGACTGCTCGAATGATTGGAGCCCAGGAGAAAGAGAACAATTCTATCAGCAGCAGTGGAAAATGCTGGCGCCATTCTTCTTTCTCTCGGCCTACAACCACGTCAATCACTATCCGTTGACAGAGGAACATCTACCTTTCATCAAATGCCAGAATGACTATCTAGGTTATGTCCATCGGAGCACCGACGACGGACAATCACAGGATGGAGAGATTCGAGGAGGTACCTCGCAAGTCTACATGGTCTGGATACACCCTGATCATCACAATTTCCATCAAAACAACCGCCACATGCTAGATCCGGGCCGCGGGTTTGCAATCAAAAAGCTGGAAGACGAAAACCGCGTTAAGTTTGACCGAGAAATCGAGATGTTGAAGAAGTTTACGGGACGCGGCTTCCACCCTCATGTCGTCTCCATCCTGGCAACATATTCGCGATTTGGGAAATACCATCTCATCTTCAATCGAGCGGATGGGGATCTCTTCGACTATTGGAAAGCCGTGTATAAAGTTCCAGAGTTTGACTACGATACCGTTCTCTGGGTGTCAAAGCAATTGGCGGGACTGGCAAGTGGATTGCTCCGCTTCCACAGGCATCACACGAATTCAAAGAAGGCTTCAAAAGAGCCTGCACGAGCTGAAAACAATGGCAACGGGGGAGGGGTATGTTACCAGGACCAGGGGCTATCAGAGATGCAGAAAAGCCGCCTTCCTAGCAAGCCGCCTCAACCTCTTCAGGCCCATGATGCGGAGATCCGCGATTCTCAGTGGCATACGCAATTCGGCCGTCATGGGGACCTCAAGCCCGAGAACATACTCTGGTTCCCAGACGTGAAAGACAAGAGAGGGATTCTCAAGATCACAGACTTTGGGCAGGCTGAACTTCACTCGAAGACAAGCAAAACGTACAGACGCAGCAAGGGATTCGACACTTTGACGTACCGGTCCCCGGAGTGCGACACACCGCCCCAGCTCATCCGGCAGTCCAGCGATATATGGTCCCTGGGATGCATATTGCTCGAGTTCATGACCTGGATGCTTGGGGGCGCAGAGTACCTGGACGACTTCAAGAGGAGCCGGTTGCTTCTTGACCTTCACGTCAATCCTATCAAAACCGACATTTTCTGGGAACGTGTGCCGCTCGGAACGCTCGACCATGTGGGCACTCGGTTGAAACCGGCCGTCTCAAAGGTCAGAAACCACCATACCAACCTCATGTTTGCTTGTTCTGCAGTCGTCGTTCAGGCTTGCGGGTATGTCCAAGACAAGACCCAGCTAACGACTAGCATTGCAGCATATTGAGGAACTGCGTTCCCACCAAAATTGCTCGCCGTATGTTCAAGATGTTCTCGATCTCGTCGTGGACATGCTTGTGATTGAACCAAGCCATAGTTATGACAACCAGGCCCGGCGCAAGACCTGTGCAGAAGTTATGGTTTGCTTGAAGAAACTCTTCGAGAAGTGCCAAAAGCCTGATACTGGTGTTTCATACGCTATTGGTGTCCCAAAGGGATAATTTTGGGAAAGTCATGCGTCCCTAGAAGGTCTCGTTGAACACAGGGGTCGACACAGACAGTCCTGGCTGGGTGCCAAATTTTCAGTCATAGTTTGAAAACTAGGGTTTCAGAAACAGCCAATGAATTTCAGTGCCAACAGTCTAGGCTTGAGATCGAAGATTCGAATTTAATGTCGCTCTGATCATTTGTCCGCGTGTCGGAGTCCCCTCGTCTTGCGGGAAAGTGCAAGCTTGCAACCATAAACGCCCCCATCCAACACTACAGCGCGCACTCTAGGCGTCGTCCCCATGCTCGATCAATAGTAGCCTGGTCCTCGCGTCCACCATCTGGAGTAGGTACTATAGTCTATACCGGCTGGTTAGCTTAAAATACGCATACGTATGACACCAGAGAATGCTCAAGCCTACCCTGTTGAGTGCTGATGCCGAGCTGGTCAGCGACGTTGACATAGCCCTCGCGGGTGACCTTGCCGCCCTTCTTAATGTCCTTGACCATTTTCTCGTCGCCTTGCCAGACACTACGACAGAACGGACAAGTCACATCGCTGCCGCTCCCACCGCGGCGCTTTGTGGCAGCCCATGTTTCAAAACAATCCTTGTGGATGTTCTGGCCGCAGGCCGCGCGGCACCACACAATGGTTTCCTTGCTCTCGGCCTCAAACTCGCAGAAGCAAATGGGGCAGTCGCCATCGATAGGCTTACGGTTCTTGTCCTGGGACCCGTCGGCCGGAGCATCAATGGGAGGGGCGTCTGCAAAGATCTCTCTGAGCTCACTGGGAACGAGAGCTAGTTGATACGTGTGTTCATACTTGGCGCGGAGGACTCGCGACATGACCTGGAAACATTAGACACGGAATCAACGGGCGAGCTTGAGTGACTACGCGGGAAACATACATAGAGCCAATGCTTGCACTGGTTGCCCTTTAACGAATGCGGGCAGCTACAAGATGGGACCTGGCCGATGTGGACGGTGTAGACGTTGCCGGTAGAGCCGGTTAGCTCGACCTCCTCCTCTGGGGCATCGTCGGTGCCGCACCGACGCCGCTCGAGGACGTAAAACCTCTGGGTCGTGGCTCGGTGGTAGACATCGTGAAAGCTCTGGGGAGGTTTCGGACGAAATCGACGCAGACGCTTCTCGTCGGTGGTGGCACCGGTTGCGGTCTTTAGCTTCTTCGGTTTTTCAGGGCTTTCTGACTGCTGTTTATCATCGAAAGAAATGGCCTTTCTCTTTCTACTCGGTGGTACTATCGGCGTTGTCTGGGATGCTGTGGTCGTTGAGCTCTGGACGTCTTTCTTGTGACCTCTTGGTTCAGGGCGGGTCGCCTCGGCGGCAGGATAAGAACCCCCCATTTTTATGTAGAGGTACAACGTTGGTCAGGAGCTTGTGAGGTCGAGGTGAGCTTGTGAGATTGATATGAACTCGAGAAGAAGGAGAGTGTTTACGAAGAGAAAGCGAGGATGGTGTTTGAGTGTTGAGAGGAACGGAGTGTGGTGTCAAAGTCCGAGGAAAGGACCACCAAGGCCAGGAGGTCAGAAGGGGTGGTACCTGCAGCTTCCCCACGATCCACAAGGTGGTCAATGACGGAGGAGCCCATGTGCACGGACCAGGAGAAAACAGTCTCGATGTGGCGATGAACATCACGTGCCCATTGCCAGAGAGAGAAAGAGTCACGTGACTCAGCGGTCTGGAATGTTCAGCAAGCGATGCAATGACATGATCTATTCCTACTACAAGCAATGCGGAACTGAGCTTTCCATACATCCCTCATCTAAATAAACAGCCTCCTCATATTCTCAGTACACCAATAAAGCTCTGTAAACATCACGCGGTTAGCTAGCTCTTCGTCACCTGGACTCGCACTCGTCATCAACGACCCGGGTAAGGCGCTGTACTACGCGGGAGATGCCATTCACGTTCATAACAGACGATTTCTAGCCATTAATCGCGGTCCAAGATCGATAATAAATCGTTTTGATGTCGAGGAATCTCTCAAAGGCATCCGTGCCGACAACGAACGGATTCCCCGCCTCAGTGCTTCTGTGCCTCAACAGAACAAACTGGTAGATAGACCAGTCCTAGAGCTAGTGGGATGGGGGCAGATGGTTGCTGTTCTTCTCCATAGTTTTCTTTAGTTTACTATAGTCTTACTAAAGCTGTAAAGTAGTATTACACAACAGCAATCCTAGCCAAGCTTACATACCTTTGTCTATTAATCTACATCTTTGGCAACTTTGAACTACTAGTAGCACTGAGACCTCTATTCTCTTCTACCCTACAACCAGGTTAAGTACCAGTTAAGGGGATACCTTACTGTTGGATTTGTTAGCTACAGCTCCTAGTTGTTTCCGATACTTAGTTGTAGGGGCTATAACTTACTTGAAGGCGACTCCTGCGTCGGCGACTAATACACCCGGTTGCACCAAGTCGTTTGACCACTTTGAGTGGTACCTAGACATTAGGGTTAGTCAGTGCCTCTCTGTCCCTCTCTCTATATCTCGTTCAAGCATGGTATATCTGTTAACGTACGTGCTGCAGAAATAATCCTCGTTGTATTTCCCGTTTTTGAACTGCAGTATCCGGTAGATAAAGACAGAGGCGCACTTGCCTGGAACAGTAAAAAGCTGCTGTCAGTCTCAGGGGTTTCTATATTACACTACCAACGGCAGCGGGGACAGGGTAGGATGTTGGGACTTACCTGTACATCTATCCAGGCACCACTGCTCGATACTGCCCTTGACGTCAAATTCCGAGCTGTCCCAGCTATCGACGTAGCTGTGGCCTATGACGCCGTCCTCTTCGAAGACGCGCTGAAAGCCCTGCGGGTTATCGCTCCACTGGGGCTTAGGGGGCCGCGGGGGCCGCGCCGAGGCAGGGGGGTCTACGGTCACCCGGCAGCCCGACCCGGCGTCGCCCGGCCTTCTTGGCGACTCGCAAGCGAGTCCCCGTGGGTCAATGCCATTCCAAATCACAGGCGGCCCGCGTTTGATGCGCGGGTACGAGAACTCTTTCACCATGGCCTTCACGTTTGCTGCGACCTTGCCAGGGATCTGAAGCCGGGCGGCATGTTCGTCTTGGGAGAGCCAGACGGCGATAACTCCTACGACGGCGGGGACGGCTGGTACGCTAGGTGAGCCTCTTGTTGTGTGGCAGCAAGGAGATAAAATGGGGAGGGGGGGGGGGGGGGGGGCTTACCAAAAGAAGTGCCAACTTTCCTGGCCCAGGTCGTCGAAGATTTAGCTGAGGCGCACGTAACTTCGCCTGGGGCTGACGTAGTCAGCTCTTTAGCGGTGCCCTGGGAGTATGGGCTGCGGGAGCCGTCTTCCTCAACGGCGCCAACAACAATAATGTTTGTGGTCCGACTAAAAAGTGCTGGGTAGTCTGACAGCTTATTAAAGCCATCTCTCTAGTAATTGTTAGTTGGGGCGTGCTAGGATAAGTCAAAGAGTAAGAGAAGGGTTAGTGGGGGCTTACTCTTGCGTTGCCTGACGCTGTGACGATAACGATGTCTTCATTCATAACAGTGGCGAGGAGGAGCCTGTACGCTGTCACAGAGGACTTCTGTTTCTTGGTTAAGTCTAATGGGTACTGTTTTTAGTAAACTGGGCGAGAGGGAAAAGGGGACTGGGACGGGGACGGTAGAGGTTACACAAGGAGGAGCTTTGCAAGACTTACATTTCCCTAATGATAGGTTGACTACAGCCTTGCCCTGGATGCCCTTCTCGTAGACGTCGTTACTGATCTCCACGAGTGCCGAGAAAGTCGAAGCCAATCCTTTTTCCTTGTGGTGAATCTTGACCATGACAATGTTGGCGTCCTTGGCGGTACCGAATAGTCGGCCTGTCACCTTGGACGCTATACAGGAGCCGTGGCCTTCCGGGTCCGTCTCCGACTCCTCAACGCCAGGCGTGTATATAAAGCTCTTGCTCCCCTTCATGTTTTTCCATTCCTGTTTATCTTAGTTAGCGGTTGATGCCCTCTGATGAAACTGGTGAAACCGGAATCTAGTTGTGTCGTGGCGAAAGAAAACACACCGGACTCTCAATGTTGGCGCCGGTGTCGATCACGTAGATCGTCACCCCTTTACCAGCTTCGGCGGCGTATGCGAACCCGGGGAGGTTCTCGGCGCGCACCGAGCCGGGGGGCTGGGAGATGACGTTGAGTTCTATGGCGGCCGGCATCTGGAGGCGGACGTCGGCCGGGTTTCGGACGTCCGTCAGCGGCGACTTGGACCGACCCTTGCCAAATAATTGACGAGGCGTCAACGACGGCCGCGCCGATGATTGGGGCGCCGACGGGGTAGGCGGTTGTTCTTCATCGGGACTCGAATCAGGGGTTATAGCACCAACCTATAGCGGTCAATTGCGATTAGTACCACGATAGGGGTAGTTGACCAGGGACGGAGAGAGTGGAGTGAGTCGCCTACACCGGGAAGCTTCTCGATCGCGTCGGCCTGGGCGGAGCTGATGTCTGCCTTGAAGAAGACGACCAGGCCGGTGCGTTTGCTGGTTTTTGCCTCCAGAGACCCCGGGGCGGCTTCTGTTGAGAGTTTGTTGTTGAGGTCCCGGATCTGTTCCCTGGTGGCGCTCTGTTCCACAACAATAACGTACGGGATTAGCTTTGCGGTGGACGTAGACGACGTAGTGCTCGCCGGTCCTTCGATTTCGGGGAGCGGTTGTCTAACGAATTGCTGTATGAGATCCTGCGATCCATCCCGCTGGGTAAGAGTAAAGACTCCGTTGCTCAAGAAGAACAAGGCGAGACACCAGAAGAGGTTGCCGGAGAGCATTTGGGCGGGAAAATAAGGATTGGTTATTAAATGGAAAGGGGGGGTATCAGTAAGGGAACGCAAGCCAACAAAAGAACGTAAGAAGACGCTGGAGCGCGGAAGGGCAAAGAGGCCGCGATCCGACTCATGAATTGAGAGTACTCTCGGGACTTATACAACTAGGAGCAGCCTCCCTCCATGGTCCCTCTTTTACATGGCAGACATGGCCTCTTCCACCATATTAATCCTATCAATCTTATTAATAGCGGCCATGAGGTATGCTGAGAGCAAGGCTGTGCCATCTCGACGGAATTCGGTAACTCCGAATGTCCTTCATCGCAATACAAGGATTGTCGAGATGGGTAGTGGCCTTTGCGGCGGCAACAGCCGCATTTCATTCATCAGGTGCGGCAAGTCCACATTTATGCCAAGGCAGGGCAGAAGTTTACTGATCAGAAGCATTGCAAACAAATTTTCGTCTAATTAAAACCCCCAACTTAAAATATCATCTACCTCAGGGGCAGTAAATCTAGAGTGTTTATGTGTCTTTGGACCTAAGGAGAGTAAGGAGGTCTGCTTTTGCAACTAGGTTTTGGGATAAGGTGTGACACTTGCATGAACTAGATCCCTGCCAGGTCGTCTAGGGGCTGTAATTACTGCTGGACTACTCCGTCCCTAACAAAACATGCAGAATTCGCAAGTGATCTAGGTTATCACCAAACGGCTTATGTTGTCACTTTGACTCTCTTTACCTATAAAGAGGGAAGTTGCGTAGCCTGGTATCGGTGTATGATTCTGAACGGTGTTGCCCTAAACCAAAACGAACACTTCTCCATCGCCAAACATCTTCCGGGTACTCTCATCCGCCGTCTCCGGCATCAGCGGGCCGATGAAGCAGTCCCCCAATAAGACCCAGCCATCATCCACCTGCCTCAGAACAAACGGTATCGGCCCCCCATAAAGGAGGACCACAACGTCCCCCTCTTCTGCACATGCCGGCGCCAAACCGTAGAAGCCCGCCGCCGTCTCGAAGACGCGTCGCTGGTCACAGGCCCGTGACGCAGCAACTCGAAAACGGGTGGCATCGCCATCGCAAAGTGCGATTTCAAGAGGATCAAACGTGTCCGATCGGCTCCCGGCTCTATCAAACAGTTGTCCGATGTACGTGAGGAAGTCAGCATAGAATTGACTCAAGCCCTCAGTTTCAAGATCCATGACAAGCTCATATCCGTCTGTGAATCCAGTAGTGAGAGTCAAAGCCATTTCCATGATGCCGGCGAAAGGGCGATCGGCGGACACAGACATTGCGTAGCCCTTGCTGGAGGATGATCGGTGCCAGATTTCTAGGAAGGGATGTTTCGCAGCTTTCGAGGGAAGAACCTCCTTTTTGAAGTGCTCGACGTCGAGTATGTCGGTCGTCCAGGCAATAGTGTCAAAACGAACTCCAGAAAGCGCCACCTTGCCGTCAGCGGTAGGCTCGAAAGCTACCAGGCTAGGCAAGCCATGCTTGTCTCCGTTTTCCCACGCGGTCAATGACAGGCTGGAGAGTAGATTGGACGCGTTTTCGCTGATATCCCAACGTGGCACCCAGGAAGGGAATCCATTGCGTGAGTATTCACGCCCGTGTTTCGCATAGCACAGAGATGCCAAATTCCCGCTCGTTTCTACGGACGTTCTGACAACATCGGCGTAGACATCGACAACGCTTTTGCTGTAGTCTACCCTTCGGAACCCTTTGAGATTTTCTTCGCTCACAAGACCCAGCAAGCCGTAAACTTTGTCTCGAGGGTCTGTGGCGTTGAAATCGCGGAATGTAACGAGAATCTCCAGCAGGCTGGACTCGGACAGCCCGTTAGTGTCGAACATGCTGTACGCGGTGTCCCAGTTCAGTCCCTCAAGTTCGTCCGGCACGTCGTAGTCGGTGGCAAGACTCTGTTCGCTGAGCCAGGCAGCGGTGACGCCGAGCTTGATCCAGTGCAAGGAATGGGATCCGATGTAGACCTTGGATGACCGAGCCAGGACGATTTCCTGAACGCACCATACCCGTGTGAACCATTGTCGTGACAGGACCCACCCCAGCGCCGTCCAGCCTGCGAGTTCAGGCTTGGATCGGTTCGTGTTTTCTGCGACAGTAGTGATGTCCGAGATTGAAACCCCTGCAAGACCTTCGAACTTTTGCGTGGCCAGGGTAAAGTGAGCCATGTCGAGTAGCTCGACGCCTTTGGCCATGGCATGGTTTTCGCAAGCCTTATGAATCGACTCAATCAAGTGGATGGCACATGCAGCTTGGCCATCAGTGTCGAGGCCCAGCCAGACCATGACGCTTGTGGAACGAGAGTATATCTCGCGCATCAGCTGCACCTGCTCTGCGCGTTCCTCCAGATCATCCTGGTTTATGCACAAGGCGTCTGCCCAGATCAGTAATTCTTTGTCGGGAAGCCGAAAGTGCCGAAGAGCGTCGAATAGGCTCTTTGTGACGGAGATCTCCTGGCCCGAGATGTAAATGCACTCTCGTTGTGATGGGTCGCCCCAGACGTAGGAAAGCGCTGCAAATGTTGGCCATTTGTCAATGTCCACCTCTTGAAGACGAACATGGATGTGATCGGTCCCGGAGCCGCCTTGCAGGGCGAGGATCCTTATCCATCGGCTCGGTAAGCGTCTTGAATAGATGGAATGCATCAGGAGTTGACAAACACTGCACCATCTGCATTTCGAGAGGGAGGCGAAAGAGGGGCGCGTTGGGACCCGAGACTACTTGTAGACAGATGTGTGGGGGATGACGTGGCATCAAAGATGGAACTAGCTGACATCGCGCCGGGGGTCATGAAGGTCCGAAGACTAGACTAGTTGTGGAACAAGTTTTCAATGATAAATCTCAAATCTTTTCATAACAGAAACTCTCTGCCCCTCATAAAAGAGTATTAGAGCGAAGGTGTAGGAGGATTCACTGGGTAAACGCATAACAACTAGACCGGGGAGGATGAAATGGGTTGATGCCGGCTCCCTCAGTTATCAACCCGACTCTATGAATGCGTGGACCACCTGGAATAGTCCTCCCAGCAGCTGTTCCAGTCTGATAGGATGGATGGGCTGCGCAGCTGCTGGAATGAAGGCCACAGAAGCACAGGGTAGCTTCACATAATGCTGGACTGATGGGCTAGCAAGGAGCTGCTGACTTGATTATCAGATGCGTGTAAGAAAGCAGGAAGTAAGTGGAACAAAAGGCAAAGGCAAAGGAAAATGCAAGGGCAAAGACAAAGACAAGGACAAAGGCAAAGGCAAAAGTGAAAGCATAAGGCAAGTTTTGTTAAGTATATCTTTTCATAGTTAAACCTAATCTAGGAAGGTTTTCTTTGTGGGACTCAATGAACTTATACCAGCTGACAGTTAATGACTGCTGCTCGCACTCACAGCTTGCAACCACCTCCTTATTGCACCTTGAACTTACTATTAGTATCACAAGTAGGATAATGCCATCATAGTGCAGCCTCTTGGCAGGTTGAGGCAGTAGTGACTCTATTAGGTACGAATACCTACTGAAAGAAAGGTACGTAGGAATGCAAAAGCATTTGTGGAGCAGTAGCCTATCTAGTTAGAGTGGGGGCATTGAAAACCATCCTGTTAAAGCAAAAGTCGCTGGCCCTGTTGGTTCCAGAGCCCTAATCTAGCATCATGCCAGGGACCATAAAGGTTCCAGAGACTAGACTAATTTTGTTGAAAGGATAGAGTGGTTCCTTTTTAATCTGTGAACAAAAGGATCTTGTTACCTATTATTTCCAAGAGAGTTCGCGCAATAGTCTAGGAATAAAAAGAGGGAAAACATATAATAACTAGCCAGTGGAGGGAAAACAGGCTTGTCATAGGCGCCTGTCGCAAGCGGTAGCTCAACTTCAGATTAAATCAGCAGTTTGCAGGAACTGAAGACACGCAGACGATGAAGACAACAGTCTACATACAGTCCAACTCTAGCTTCACCCACCCTAGCCTCCTTTCTCTATCCACTTTTTGGCATGTTAGAGAGATTGTGAACTGCAACATCTGGGAAAGAGGAAGAACGCTACCTGATAAAAGTTGCTATGAGAGCAACGCATTTGCTTTTTCTGAAGAAACTTCCAAATAGCCGCCCTCACTTAGACAATGCGGAAGTGCTGCTTCTCCCCCTCGTTTTGAACGTGAGCGTTGATCCTGTCAAAGTCCTCCTGCGGAATCTTCTCCCACGGCGGCCACGGCTGGTTCTTGTACCCTAGCCGCTCGTATGCGCCGGGCTGACGCTCCGACCGTCCCAAGACGATGCTCGTCAACCACCGCTGGCCGTTGGGGTACTTGTTCGTATACTCCCACCAGTACCCCACGATCATCACCCACACCGTCACGGGCGGGCTCAGCTCGACGCTGTCGACGTCTCTCACGCGGTACGCCGTGTTTCCCAGCCCGTGGGCAGATTCCCTCGGCGTGGGGCGGATCGGTCCCGGCGCCAGGTGCGTGTCGCCCCGGAAGGGGATCTGCCACCCGCCGACCTTGGCGAGGAAGAGCGTCTCTGGGTGGCCGTGGGGAAACATGGCGCCGGGGTTGTTGTAGTCGAACAGGTCGCTGCCGTCGTAGGGCGGGTGCGTCTCGAGGGTGGCCTCGATCAGCGGCGCCTCCATGTCGACCCAGGCGTCGACGACCTGGCCGAAGACGGGGTTGCTCTGGCGCGTGGCCCCGGCGTCGACGACCTGGGAGAGGTAGAAGCCCTTGGCGGCGATGGAGTTGTCGTTGTAGAAGACGTTGCCCGCCACGCTGGCCCAGGAGAAGGACGGGGCGCGCCACTGGCGCGTCGCCTCCCACTTGAGGCTCTCGAACATGTGGCGCTCCCAGCACATGTCGCGGATGAGATTGTCGCGCCACAGGCCGGCGATGTACCGCGAGCCGGTGACGTCGGCAACGTGGCCGGCCACGGCCGAGATGGCGGGCAGCTTGTCCGTCTCAAAGGTGAGGCGGCGCTTGGAGAACTCCATGACCTGGCTGTGCCAGAGCGAAAACGCCTTCTCGGCCGTGTCGATGGTGATGAGCGGCGTGAAGGGGTGGTTGGGGGAGCTCGTGTGGCCGCCCTCGCAGGCCTGCAGGGTCTGGCACGACCACTGCAGCTCCGTCCGCGAGTAGACGAGGATGCGCGTGGCCAGGAGGCGTTCCTGGAGCGGCCAGCCGCGGCAGTCGAGGGGGTCGCGCGCGCTGTAGAAGGACTGGAGGTCCTCGTGGAGGCCGATGGTCGGGACGGCGCGGGCGCGCACGGCGGCTGGCTGGGAGGGGTGGGCGTCGCGGATGACGAAGGATTCCGGGCGGCGCATCCTCTCGTCGTCCTCGTCGTCGCCGAGGAAGGACTCCTGGCAGTTGCCGATGGCGGCGGCGGCGATGACGACGCTCGCGTTCTTGTAGACCCAGGACATGCGCGGGAACTGGTCCTCCCAGTCGGCGTGGTCGTCCTGGATGATGCATAGGCTGTCGACCCAGAGGTGGTTGATGCCGAGGCGCGGGGCGATGACGGCGACGTCCCGGAAGCAGCGCGGCAGGTGGCCCAGGTTGATCGAGTCCATGTGCGCCGTGATGTTGGCGCGGAGGGTGCGGATGTTCTTGTCGCCGCCCCAGCAGTAGCTCAGCGCGATGTAGGGCACCGGCTCGTCGGGGTGGATGATGTGGCCGCCCTTGTCGGTGAGCCTGATGAGCCTCTTTGGCATGAACTCATGGTTGATCTTGCACTTGTCGTGGTTGTCGTGGCAGTCCTTCACCTGGCGGGCCATGAAGTCCATGGTGGCTTCGGAGCGGGGAGAGGCCGGGACCTCGAGGAGCGGATGGAGGTGCTTGACCGCGCTGTCGGCCTCGGTGGTGTACAGCTCGAAGGAGCAGGCGTCCTTGCCGGTGAGCGAGATCTTTGGGTTCTGATGGTCCTCGAGCCAGATGGTCATCTTGTCCCAGTCGGACGCCAGCTTGTAGGCGGCGGCGAGCAGCACGGCGCAGCGGTAGCAGTCATCGCGGCGGCTCCGCAGCTCGGCCGGCGTCCGGTTCTCGAGCGCCACACGGTGGATGCCGAAAGTGTCGCGGAGGACGGCATCGCGCTCGTGGAGCGGGCCCTGGGGGTCAAAGTCGTGGCATGCGGAGCAGTAGTCGTCGGGGCTCGCCGTGACCATGGCCACACTGTATCAAGCGAAATCAGAGGAAAGGGTAGGAGTATCAAACCAACAGCCTCTTACAGCAGACTCTCAGAGCGTCTCATCGGACATGATTATGTCTCAGGTTGCAATGCTCTAGGAGACCGGAGGCAGGCAGACTTGACGAGCGAAAGACCATATCGTGCTAGGCAGAAGCGGGGTAATCCAATCCTCTCGGATGCATGGAAGGATGGATGCCAGTCTTACGGGAGATAAAGGATTCCGCGGGCCCATTATGTCGAGCCCCTGGTTGACGTTGCCCAGCTTTGGACAGGCACATGATATATATGTGCTGCAAATTAGACCACGAAAATGGGGGCAAAAAGCCGCTTTCTGCTAAACTCTGGGGCCGAAGGAAAGGCCTTTTTTAATATTGGATGGCCAAAGACAAAGGCTCCTAATGAGACTGTTGGCTCTGGAGGTTGTTGACGGACGGACGAACGTCTAAAGCTGCTGTCACCTACTCCATCCCTGTCCCCTGCTAGATTACCTGAATTATCCCTTGGAGGAAACAAGCATATTCTCAACATAACTCTCCCGCTTTGCTGCCAAATATCCAAATATCATCATCTTCGATAGTGGAAAACGTTGGAAACACTTTCCAGTTACTGCTTCGTGATTCATTGAAACCACGATGTCCTGCACGCCGTCTTACGGAGGGCACACACCCACCACCCACCGAACTGCCCCAGACACTGCACAGCCTGCAGCTGAACTAGATCGACTGCAGGATGCATCATGCAGTAAACACAGTAGATACAAGGCAACGGCTAAGGCATAGCAGTCGGGCCGCGTCTGCAAGTCAGCGTAGCCTGATGGTGGCCGTACGACATCCTCTAATTATTGCAGCGAAGCATACATCCCGCACTCCAACTCCTCTTCAACCCTGAAATTGGACAGCAAAAGACGGAACACACAGCCAGCGAAGACGTCGTCGATTTAAGTCTCATAACCAACTGCAATGGACAAATGCTGGTTCGTTCTGCGTCAAACGCATTATCTGGCGCCAGAATACTCAAACATGGCGCGAGGGGAGGCTACTGGCAACCTTCTCCTCGGCCATGTCATTCCGAGTCTCAAAGCGCTCGACCAGGTCATCAACTCCGACGGCCCGCTTCCGTTTCCCAAGGACATGAGGATCGAGCAGTCGACGATGTATGATATCCAGTGGTCCACGTCCAAGGAATCCGGCATCGAGGCCAGTGCGAAGGCAGACGTCCCCGTCGCGGCAGCAGCTGGTCTCTCGGTCCGAGGAGACGTGGCGCTTGAGTTCCAGAGAGGCGCTGGCGATTCATGGCAGTTCGACCAAGTGGACACGCAGACCATCAGGCCGACCAAGAACTACATCCGACAGTGCCTCAAGACGCCACTGGTCGCGGCGCACATCGAGAGAGTCAAGTTTCTGGACAAGTGGAAGCTGTTGATGGTCTCCGGCATCATGATTGCCAAGGGCGCCAGGACCGAACGAAGCGAGTCGAAGGGAAGAGTGGCTCACTTCAAGCCTGGGATGTGGGTGTCACTTTCGGTCATCTCAGTTGGACCTGTTGCTAACCAAGCTTTGCTAGGAACATGGCCGAAGTTGTCAGTGCCGAAATTAGCGCTGGAGTCTCTCGAACAACCCAGTCGAGTCTCTCCGCGCAACACGAGAACGATTTCATCTGGGCAGTTCGTCTCACGGAGCTGTCAAAGAGCCCCTTTCGGTCGGATGTCTCTGAAAGGGTCTTGACGAAAGGAGCAACTCTGGGGCTGGATGACGACTTGCCAGATATCGATTCCATCGCTGATGCGGCGGGCGTGCTTGATTATCATCAAATCGAACATGAGACAGCTGACGAAGGTCAGAAGATTTATTTCATCTTTCCAACTGACGAGAATGCGACTTAAACCAAAGGGCATTCGATGACTGTCGGTTCCTCAGACACTGTTTCATAGTAAAATCAGGAATGGGTTGTTATCCAAAGATGCTAGAATTTCTCCAGGTAGTGCGCAATTCTATTCATCACGCTCACCCTTGCCTGTTGGATCTCTTCCTCCGATGGATCGTCCGATTGCCAACGTAGATTCTCTGGGAGAAGCTTCCACGGGGCAATACAATGGTACTCCTCGTCCTTCTCCGAGATCCCGCACAAGACTTTCGCCATCCCCGCCTTTTCTTTCAGATCATTGCAAAGATTACCATATATACCCCCGGCAACGGGATTTTGTTTGGCAAAATCGAGCAAGCGAGCTGCCAAGCCGCAAGCGATCGCGGTTGAGTACGACGTACCCTTCTGCGTCTCGCCTGTGAAGACTTTGATGTCCTCTCCAAGGATCGCAAAGTTCTCGTCTTTGCCGCTCCCGGTAGGGTTGATTTTGCGCGAGTTCTTTGCGCCGGCGTTCGTCGAGAAGACGCCGAAAACGCAGTCGTTCCAGCGAGCCGGATACACAACCCCGCTCATGTTGTTGTGGTTGGAAGCCGCCGCGAACACAAGAATATTAGCTGCAAACGCCTTCTTCAAGACCGTCTTCAACTCTGGGACCTCGGTTGCGAAACCAATCGCCATGCAAATGATGTCAACCTCATTGCTCATTGCCCATTTTAGTGCCTATGAGCCAGGCAGGTTAGCCACTCATCGAAACATGATGAGGCAAGTGAACTTACTCTGATTACTGCATCCACCGAATTCCTTATGGCATGGCTCTTTTCCATAACTCTTGCGACGTAAACCTCTGCAGGCTCGCAAATTTTGTAAACCAAGTCAACCACGGATGTCCCATGGCCAGTGTCATCGCGCATGTTTTCATCTGGACGGTCCGTGAAGTCTCGGTACATCCGGCCCTGGATCTCGAATCCCTCAGCAGCTTTTGGCGATATTCCCGTATCGAGGACTGCTACCTTTACTTTCTGGTAGTTGTTGTCTTCAAGGTCAGCACTCAGAACTAAGTTCAGGCTGTCGACCATCTTGAACCAGCCTTCGCTGGTCATTGCCTTGTGCCTGGAAGTTGTTAGAGCACTGAAGTAGACAGGGGATTGGTTTTCAGGGTGTACCTCTTGGACGGCTCTCCATTCAATGGATAGGTGAGCCGAGCACCAACTTCCGAAGAATCCGGATGCATCAAGCTAGCCTTGCGTTTTCGACTATGTGATGCCTGATTACTCTCCCATTTCCGCGGCTCTGGCCGTATCGGGGTGGTCCATGGTCGCAAATTCTCGTCGAGCTTTAGTATGATTCGGTTGTAGATCCATTCTTTGCTTGGTTCCTTGACTGTGGCCTCTGACCGATATACCTCAAGGCATGCTTGAACGGCGGCAATCACAGTTGACGGGACCTCTCCTTGGGCATCCGGACTATTGATGAGATTTCTGAGATGACCGTATCTTTCCCCGTCTTTGTGAATGTCTCGGTAAAGTCTTTCCTCCAGATAAATCTCCATCAAAACCTGCGCAAATGACAGCATGCGAGTTTGTGCCGCTTCAACGCCTATTTCAGTCGAACCGGGAAGACAATTCGAATTTTCGGTTTCGGTCAGTCTGGTGGAGAGGTACGGACGCTCCCTGTCCAACGTCGGGCCGCCTGGTCCTTTTGAATCGAGAACGAGAAATATGTTGTCGAGGTTCCATTTCCCATTTACCCATAGATCCGAATCAAGATGAACCAAGGCGAGCGAAAGATTCAGACAAAGTGCTGCCTTCTCTGCCGATAGCAAGAGGTGTTTTGATGGAAAATTCCGAGATGCCTGCTGATCAATGAGATAGCCTAAGGATATCTCAGGCGTGTCCTGCCGGCGGGCAGAGTTGACTCGTTTTCCGGATAGCACGAGTCGGTTCCCCGCCATCTGATGGAGTGTAATAAGTAGTTGTTCCTGGAACTGTTCGCACTCTCGCAGCAGATTGCATAGGCAATTCTCAGAGTCTTCCACCGTTTCTTTGTCAGTTTTCCTGCCGTCTTCGGGTTAGAATGTGGAAAAAGAAGCAACGGCAATGCACCTACACCGCAAGCTCGCAATCTGTTTCCTGCCACCGGCAAGTTTGAGAGTTGGAGTCCGAGGAGATGAACAAAAAGAAGCGAGTAGATTTGTCATCCACCCCAAAGCTGAGGCCTTTGAGATGAATTCTTGCAGTGTGATCGCGGCAGCACCGTGAATAGAGCACCAGAGCGCGATGCAACTGCCCAGAAGCCGTAGCTAATGAGTTGATCACATGGTTAGTCCGCTTGACACCAGGCGCAGGACGTGTTCCACAGAGAGCGACTGCCATCGCTTCGGCTTCGGAAGGCTTTCCGCGCAAAGCTTCGAAAAGCTCCAGTCCCTTCTTAAAGTTGACTTCCTGTCGCTTGCCCGACTCAAACGACTTGTTCGTCGCTGAGATCCATTCATATAGGCGATCCAGCTGATCGGTTGCGGGTGTCTTTTCGTCGGTGCCAGCATCTAACTCGCAAAGGTCTGACTCGAACGAGATGAGTTCTACCTCGTTCTGAGTTCTTGTATCCTCTATGGACAGTTGGCCCCATGATGCCTCCGATGTTATCCCATCTAGGTAACGCCTTAAAGGTTCAAGGAGACCGAAAAGGCGGTGGCTTCTCCAACTCATGGTCGAAACGAGGTCCACTCTTGGAATTTCTTGGTCATGGTGATTTTGTCAAACGAACTGACTTAGTGTCCACGCTGCATTCTTTGGCGGTGCGTGGCGGAAGGACGCGCTTCGAGAGGCGAGAGGGAGATAGGAGAGTTCCGAGAACAATGGGGGGCCTCCAGGTCGGCTGCATCATCAGCCCCTTTTGCAACTCCAAAAGACAGCAACATGCATGTCAGCTCATGTATGCATGCAGCATGCTGACCACCTATTGATGACACCAATGAAACCTCAAAGATAGGCCCATGCATATCTTGTGCACTGCAGCCATGCACTCTCAAGCCCGGCTTCTGTCACTTCCTGCAGGCTCGGACGAGAGACACTCAATGATTGGATCGCTTGACAGAACGAACAGCCAACATCAGAGGTATGCGTTGGCATGAGTAGCTTTTGGCGAGCTGAACAGGCGAACCCACCCCTCTCCTCCCTCCCACAATCCATCTGGGACATCGCGGCAACACCAAGGCACACATTATCTCGTTTTCTTGTTCAATTTGAGTTATTTTGCTCGAATTGCTGTTTCTTCCACGCGTCTCATGCATCTTCGTCATCAAATTGCCTAATGCTGAAGACAACCGACCCTGGAGGGGGTCTGGGACAATCCCAGGACGCAATCTACAATGCAGCCGTCGCGTGTAGAGACTTGTTCGACTCAACGATCAATCAGATCATGTCTGGTAAACGGCCTTTGAAAGAACTCCAGCAGCGATTTTGGCTATGGTCAAACAATTCCGGCGTGTTTGCAGAACCCTTTATCTCGCTTGATGCTCGCCTACAGGAACATGAAGAGCCTCGGGCCATGATTCTGAGATTGCTTGGGTTGATTCAAAAGAATCTGGAAGCCAGTAAGTTGAAACTCGGAGATCTCAGGAATTGCCCAGCTTAGAGGCTAAACAGTTATGATCAACCACAGTGGCACGGCTTGATGAAGAATTTCGTCGAGATGATAACAACCGAGAACCTGAAGAACAGCATGAACAATCTCAGGCCTGGTCGGTAGTTGATGGCGAATCAATGACCGAGAATAAACATTTACAGGGATCATTCTTCGGAATATCTGGTGCTCTCGAAAGGTTAACTCGGCTATCTGTGTTGATATCTAAAGCGTCGCAAAACAACAGATCAGCCCGAGTCGAGGCGTTCAGGGAGAAAAGAAAGATGGACTTCGCTGGTTTTGAAGAGCTCACGAACTTGATCATCAAGAACAAATACCCGATGATATCCGACTCCCTCAAGTTACAACTGACGAGATCGATTGTCTACCGCAGACAGAGCATCGTGTACCACCAGCACCGGGAGGCAAAGTATCAGAGGGAGCGGAAAAGGAACGAAACAGCAACCAAGAACAACACACCCGGAGAGTCGATGCTGGGGACAAGAACAATGCAGCCCGCGCAGGCTGCCGCACAGAATCATCAGGAAAAGAGCAGTTTCACTGGTTTTACTCCTTTGGATGGTTCTGAATTCAACCGGCAACACGTTGCTCTTGGACAATCCAAGACGGAAAGCACAGCTTCTGTGGGTGCTGCAGATGTCTGTTACCCACGTCCGCCTCGTCCCAAGGACGAAGCGGTCGGGTACATTGACTGTCGTTACTGTTCCAAGAAAGTCGAACGAAGGATCTTCGGCAGCCCCGTTCTGTGGAGGTAAGAGTGTGTTTCTATTGGTTTCGAGACTGGACAGAAAGTTGCAGAATACACAGCTACCTGTGTCGAAACATTGTGGCTGAGACTGATTTCAACTGGACACCAGGAAGCATGTTGACGACGATCTGAAGCCGTTCTTTTGCGTGTCCGAGCAATGCACCGATCCAGCTGTCGGATTCTCAAAGTACTCTTCGTGGCGCAAACACATGGAAGAGGAACATGGAACCAACTGGATACAATACAACCATGACTTGCCTCCTCTCGAGAGCAAGTCCAGCCAAGCCCCGGACGATGAGAGCGCCATCTGCCCACTTTGCCAAACACCAGGGGACAGACTGGAAGATGGAAAAACCAGGACCAAGATCAAGCACGAACCCCCACAAAGCATCGCACTTGCTTCCGCACCAAAAGGTTCTAGTCCTCGAAAAAACAATGATCGCCAAGTCCATTTCGGAGACGAGCCATCGCCCGGTGGCTACGAAGAACGGGTTTCCCTCATCGAAGAACCTGCATACAGTTCGGGTGGTCTCGGTGTTGCGCAGAAAATGTTGTCCAGGCACATAGCGGCACACCTACAGACTCTATGTTTCCAGACTCTCGAAGCTGGCCTAGCCGACGGAGACATCTGTGAAAATTCCGAGCATGGAAGCGAAAGTCTGAGAACAGCTACTGAATCTTTTGGCGGTCTTGATCGAGACTCCTCCGACCTGAGCGATGTCTCACTTCCCTTCGACGAGGACTCTGGCCATCTCACTCCCGTAACAGACACCCCTAATGCATTTGATCGACTTCGTATCGAAAGTCTGAAGTCAGATAGCGAAGGTCCGTTTGTTGGCGATTGGCTTCGGAACTTGGATGAAGTCTCAATCTCTGCTGCTGAGAATTCTCATCGTCTCCATTCCGGACAGGATGACCATGTTTCCTTTCATGGACCGTCAGCTGGAGATCTGCGCCAACATTCTCCAGAAACCCAGTCTCTAGATCTTGAAGATCCTGCAATTGCTACGGATGAGACTCCCAGGCCGGAGCTAGTTTCTGTGCTGTCCGGTTTTGGGAGTGAGAAGGGCGAAGACCTACGGGATTTGGTTTACGATCGGCTTGTATCAGGGAGCGATGGCCGGCAGTTCCTTCCTTTGGACGATCTTGAGAACCTCATTTCTCTGCCAAACGTGCGACAAATATTGAAAAGTCTCAACACCTACAGCGACCTTGAGGTGGAAAAGTACGTCAACGATGTATGCAACACAACGCCTTTTGGTAACAGTCAAAAAACCTCGAGGAAGAAAATTTTCGCCATCTTGGTTATGATTGACCACGTTGGAGCACTTCCCAGCTTCATTTCAGAGAACATGTTCGACGTTCACCTTCCCTTTGAACACAGACGCAAAGAGGGGAAGCGCCCGGAATTGGTTTTCAAGCCTGCTTTAAATGGGGTCAGTGTCCGCTTCGAAGGGAGTAGCAGTTGGAAAACTAGCAAGATGTGGGAATTCAACGATAAGCAATGGCAGGTTATGTCTCCGTTCTTCGACATGCAATCGAACAAGCCCCGTTTGTATTCTTTCGATGACCGAACTGTCCTTCCCATTGTCCAAAAAGATTGGAGATTTACATACGGCGGTTTCTCAGACAGTGTCAGGATAAAGATTCATCCTGCGCATCACAACTACCCGCAGGTAAGACGCTGGGATCAAAGAGACAACGGTATCACCTGCGCTGACAAGTGTTGATTTTTAGTCTACAATTTCTCATTTCATTCTCGAACACTTGTATAGCAGGAGTAGTCGAGAGCTGCGAGTCCTACAAGAGTTAGGTCGTCAGGACCAGAAGCACTTGCTAAGACTCCTTGCAGCCTACGATATGGCTCCTAAATCATATCATTTAGTGTATCCCTGTTCCGACGGCAATCTGCACGACTTTTGGGAACAGTTTCCAGAGCCAAAACCCGACCATTCTCTCATTAGTTGGTTAGCTGAACAGGCTGCTGGGGTCGCATCGAGTCTTGACTTTGTTCTCAATCAGCCTACCATCTTGGACGTATTGGGACAGAGTTCAAATCATGGCAGGGGTGTCCAAGTGGACCCAGATAATGTACTCTGGTTTCGAGACAAAAACACGGACGAGAACATTGCTCAAGGCGGAATACTCCAGATCAAAGACTTCGATGCGGAATTTGGTGTAACCCGGGGAACTTACAGAAGCCCGGAGTTCGACGTAGCAGGGGAGGAAATCTCTCAAGCTTTCGAGATTTGGCACCTAGGATGCCTCCTACTGCTGTTCATTTTATGGTATCTCGAGGGTCATCAAGCGCTTGACGAATTCAGTCATGCTCAGATTGGTGATGAAAGAGTAGATGAACCCCTACCAGCGAGCATATTTTTCACAGTCTCAGTAGAAAACGGCACAAAGGTGGCTGATCTCAAACCATCTGTCAGAAATGTAAGTACATCCATCCACTTCTTCCACTGAGATATTGGACTGAATAAAGAACAGTGGATCCAGCGGCTACATCGACATCCTGAATGCTCTCTATTCCTCCACAATATGGTCGACTACATATCAAACCGGTTGATTTGTATAGAACCCAAGGAAAGAGACAAACCTTCCGAGGTTGTCAAAGAACTCACAGAAATGGCGGAACGTTGCAAAGCGGATAGGGTATATGCCTGCCAAGGTTGTCCTAGACAACAGAGCAAACCCGAAACCGTCCTGACAGATATCGGGGCCGGCCAGCCAAAAGATGATCGACTTTCATCTCATGCACTGTCACAGAATTCTGCTACAGGGGAAGAATATTCAATGGACTTGGATGGAGCCTTTGATGTGATGACCGACGTCCTGGAACTTGGTGGAAAGGGAGAAGAGCCTTTGACTACAGAAACTCTGTCTCATTCAAAGGGCCAAGGCGCCAAGAAAAGGGGGCTTGATAGCTTGCCTTCTGCTGCAGCATCAGATACGGAAATGTCGAGCAGTGGCTTTGTGTCTCCACCTTCATTGCCGGCAGATGCGAAAAGAAGGAAAACACAACCAGAGGAAGGTTTGTAGATTAGCCTACTCTCAAAAGACATACCTTCACTCTGTGGATTGCTGCGAATTCACCGAGGTACAGGCACGACACTACATCCAAAATGTGAAGATTGATTAGGTACTGCTGATAGTGGAACCTCATGATCCACATCCAGGACAGTCGACGGTATGGCATGATAGAATTCACGCTGAGCATGAGTTAAGAAGTTCGAATGACAGTACTCTAGTGTATTTCAAGTCGTCTACTATCAGAAGTAGCCTTCGCCTTGGAGCACCGCGTTTCTCTATCATGCAATCTTCTACACTGTCAATACTCGACTTGAGCAGCAGAATAGGCTACGTGGCCCTTGACTCAAAGGGCTTCCTCTCATCCCCAGTCAAGACATCCCATCTTCTCAGTGCCTCTAGGAAATTCGTCTCCAGATCATCGCAAAACATCTTTTTCCCTTGACATGACAGGCACCCCAGACAGCCTCTCTGCGCCGTTTGCAAGATTTTGAGACTTCCTGGGCTCATCTGCCGCTGTTTTCGCCGCTCTCAACGAGGAAAACCAGTAGGTGATGTAACCGCTGCCAGAGCTGTCTCATTCTCGACCCATGCCTTACGGCGGAGCGTTTCGGATCGAACGCGGTAAGTGTCCCGTTGGCCCTCTGAGAGAGCAAACCATCCCGGCTCAACACTGAAGCCCGAGAGGTGCGTGTCCTCCCGGAAAAGGTCGATGGGACCGCGCGATCGGACAGTTGGTGGCCAGGGCCCAGATCCGAAACGGTCAGCGGGCGATAGAGGAGACGTCATGGGCCATGATGATGGTGATAGAGTGGAGATAGAAACCCCAGCCTGTGGAGAGGTAGCTTGGAGGGCGGCGAGGTACTCCCTGTTACGGGCGGCTACCGGTTCGTCTGTCACGTTGCCGAGTTCATGCTCCTCCTGGAGAGAAGCCATGGCGCGGATGATGTCGTGGGGTTGTTGTCTCGGGTCGAAGTGACTTCTTGGCGTGGTGGTGTTAGGTTCCCGCAACGAAATGGATTGCAATAGTCCGGGGCTGGGAAGCCCCAGTGTCATAGGTCGCATTTGGCTCATCTGGTGCATATGGTGTAGCGAAGCAGTCCGAAAGACAACAACATCCAATCCCAAACGGCCCGATATCAGCTCCACAGCGTGCCCAGCTCCCGGCGCGCCAAAAGCATTCGATCTGTCTACTGGGGAGAAGGTCTCGTCGTCCGTGGCATGGAAGCTGCGTGCCAGCAATGCAATCTCATCCTCGTTCAACAGCGTCGCGAACTGCCCACGGTCCACCGCATCCTTTCCTTTGGCGTAGAGCTCGCCGGGTGTGCTGAGTTTCCCGCCGGTGGCGCGTTGGATGTTGGCGCGCACCACGTCCGGCGGCGGCCAGAACAGGACCTGGTGTGTCTCGTCGGGGGTGAGAGAGTCGGGATTGGCGAGCGCTTTGCCTACGACGTCCCCACGGCTGTTGAGGAGGCTGCGCTCGTCCTGTGTGAGCTGGTCGTGGTGACTCTGTGCTTTGGCATAAAGCGCCAGTGGAATGGTGCCGTCAGCTGATTGCGTGTGTTGTTGCCTGATGGAACGCTCGATGGTCGCGTGGAAAGCAATCTCAGCACGTCGCATCGCTTCTCTCCCTTCGTCCGTGTCGGAGTCTACGTCGACCTCGGGCCAGTCCTCTTCCTGGGTTCCAAGGATGGCCTCCATATTTTGCGGTTGTCTTGGGTTGAAGTCGATCAATGTTGTATTGTAAACATCGAGCGTTGGTGGACAGTTGTCCAGGGTGAGGATAATAGTTTGGCCACACGAGGCAAGCGGGCAGCAACGGCAGTATGAATGTGTTACATTATCTGCCTAATGATTTGCAGGTATCTCAAGACCCTGCATTTAACATAGTGCTCTGGGCTTTGTCATCTTTTGCCTTTGGGTTACAATAGTAAGTAGTCTAACTATCACCTTTTGGTATAACCGGCTCTTTCCCCCGGCTTCCTGTCTTTCGAGACTCCTTGTTCACGGATTGAACAGATGTCTAGCTATCTCGATCTTATCCCTTGGCCGCTTCATACTTGTGATCTTAGTCTGTCCGTCATGACGCTTATATAAGCCACAGTAGTTGCTTAGCAATTATGGATCCTCCTTCCCTGCGAGAGTTGTGAATAGCTTCCTCTGAGGCAGGTATTGCCAACCCGGCTACCCAATAGCCGCCACACTTTGGGATGGAACGTTGGCCTCGGGCTCTACTGCCGCCAATTCCCAAGAATGACACCAAAGGTCTCGCCCCTTCTATCTTCAATCGATATAATTCTGTGAACTCGCTTCCTTGGCTTTCTTATGGAATGAAGCTAGCTGCCAATGGAAGTGGCCACCCTAATCGGCGAGCATCAGTGGCTTTAGTAATGATTTGGCATGTCCATTTGACAACTCGACACCACACCACATTTCTCTCTTACAACAAATTTCCAATGTACATCGAATTTCAAAACACCGCAATGGCGAATCCGAGCACCGCCAAAGAAGAAGGCGATTGGGCCATCGTCAGCTTCAAAGACCCGTGGCACTTCCCGACGTGTAATGGAATCTCTCCGTTCAGCCAAGGCATCAGCCGCCCTTCCTATGACCCGGCACTGGACCGCTGGTGTCTGTTGGCCGAGGTGACGGACACGGCGTTCTTCTTCAGCGCCCGTGTCATCGCCCGCGACCGCGATGGCAAAGATTTCGTCGTCGGCTTCTATCCGAACAACGCCGATGCCGCCAATCTCAACTTGGGCCAGTTCCACGTCGGCCACACCATCGCCCTCGCGTACCCCAAGCCGCACAAATTCCCCGACGGGTTGTGGGGTGTTCGTGTTGACGAGCTGGACTCCTGTTCAGTGAGTCTGCCGCTCCCATCGCAGCTCTTTCTAGCCAGCATTACTGACTGCCGAGTCCAAGCTGTTCCCCGTCGGTCTGAACGACCTTCTCCAGATCAACTCGGACCTCTGTGCCTACATCGGACCCAGAGGCACACCCAGGAAATGCCAAGCCTGTGGAAAGCATGACAAGGAGCTCATCACGTGCGGCGTGTGCCAGTTGTACAGTTACTGCAACCCGGTATGGCGGCTCTGTGTGCTCTCGACTGAGACTGTCCTAACGGAGTAAACAGAAGTGCCTGAGAATCGGATGGAGAGACAAGGGACACGAGAAGGCGTGCCAGTTGCTCAAGGACCCGGACTTCAAATCCCTGTTGTTTTTTTGCGTCGGAGAGGGCAAGGAACGCTTCCGGTTCCCACTTTGAAAATTGGTGTTTGGGCTTGGGCGGACAAGTCACTCTAGGGGTTTCTGCTGGGCTGGTAGAGAACACGGCGGCACCTGAAAGTGGGCATCTTCGACATCAAATGGTGTTGACATCAAGTACTTGAGCCCTAGATCCCGCGTAAGATGAGGGGAAGGGAAGAAGTAAATAGACTTCTGTAAAGGATTCAAAGTTTAGTTACGATGATACTCTTGCATGCCACTATCGGTGAGTTAGAGCTGTGATTCCAAACAGCGAGGTGGAACAGGTTGTACCTCGCCAGGCCAGGGGGGGGTGGAGGTTCTGAACGAGGTCTGCTGATGATCTGACTAGCGTTTGTTCCCGGCTCCCGCTCCCGCCTCCCGAGCGTTGCATCCGAAAAGACCCCCACAAGACGCCCGGCCCGGATCCCCGAGTTCCCGTCCCGCGAGGGTGTTGACTCAGCCCACCCGCATAAACGGCATCCCCTTTTCGCTGACGAACGGCTGAAGGCTGAGGCCAGTCTAGGCTCGTTTATCTCATACTCTGGGGGTGAACGTGGCGGGCCTATTCAATTCCCTTTCTATTCTTGGGAGCAACGTGGGCGCAGTCGACGCGTCGTACGCTTCTCCACTCATTGGGAGAGTCGCGGCCTGATTTCGTGCTTTAGGGCCGATAGCCACTTTGGCCGACACGTTCGCACAATTCAGATTGTTGCTTTGGAGAAAAGTGACCTTGGGTCCAGCGTGGGTGAAGAGTCGCAGACATCCTGTTGTTGGATGAACACCTCGTGCTCTACGATGGCTGGCTGTATAGAAACGGAGGCTCAGGGCTTCCAACACACTTCAGGTCCATCTCACACGTTCATAATGTGAGAGATGACTCCGAATACGGGAAGTGTTGTGCAGAAGGCCTGCGCAGAAACCCAATCGAGACTGATGACCGCCTCATACTAAGTAGATATTGGATCATCTGCAGCGTTGAAAGAACCCCGCTTCGTCTACTTAAATATTGGCTGCTGCTATCAAGCCGAGTTGGCCCATCGCCAGGAACTGCTTGAATACCAGACACAGCATTGGCTGATAAGCAGTCACAAGTCCAAATAATGCATGATGCATCGCATAAATGTGCAAAAAAAGTCGCCTCGTTTGTTGTCAAGGCAGACCAACCCATCACGTCTCCCGCCCCGGTTTGCCGTGTGCCCCAAGGTTGCCTTATATCGATGGTAAGCATCATGGTTTTGCATGGTTCGCCCGTCTTCCTCCTCGTGGTTAACCATGCCCAGGCCCCCATCCAATATGCACGGTGCTTTCTTGTGAGTGGTGAGATCCCCCCATCCATCTCACCACCCCTTGTCGAAGAGGCTCACAGCCATTGGACGCTTCACAATCCTCACCCTGCACCTCGTCGTTGGCAACCCTCGTTGGGCTTCGAGCCGCTCCGTTGTGCCCGTCGCACAATTCATAAACCATGTCGACGCTCGCCGCCGCCTCTGCGACGGCTTGCGTTCACCGCTTTTCCACCCCCCCCCCCCCTCCTAACCCCACCAGCCGCCGACGCTCGCCCTCCCGAATCTCGTCAGATAGTTGCCCGTGCTCCCCGTGCGTGGCCATTGTGCGCCGCTGCCGACGACCGTTCCTTTCGATAGTAGAGTTCCGATCGGACTTGAGCCCCGCATCTATCATGCCCGTGCCGCCGACCGCAGAGGAGTGGGAGAGCTACCGGCCGCTCATTGCGGATCTGTACACCCGCCGGACGCTCAAGGACATCAGGGCGCAGCTCAAGAACGTTCATGGGTTCCACGCGACGTGAGCCCTCCACCGGCCATGGTGACCAAAAGTGCATGATGCTGATGGCATGCCAGGGAGCGTATGTACAAGGGGAGGTTGAAGTCGTGGGGCATCGAGAAGAATAAACGGCATAATCGAAGGCCTCCGCCGCCGCCGCCGCCAACGCCGCCAAAAGAGAGCGCGCGTTCTCCTGGTGCCGTAGCGTGTCAGACGAGGCCCACGATCATCACAACACCGAGCGACGATTGCCAACACCGCAAAGAACCGCACGCTCCCAAACCTTCGTCTCAGTCCCCATTCGCGTTGACCCCAGTTGCATCGCCCTACCCCAGAGACGACGGGCTAGAGACCCGCTCCACGACCTGCATCGGCACGCCGCAGTCGTTCCCACCAACGCCAGCGACAACACTGGGGTACAGGTCGCCCAACGGATACGACCACGGGGACTTGGGCGGGGACCCGGAGGTGCTATGCAAGGAGATTGTGAACTGTGCCATCTCGATCCTGTCGAACCTAGTCCCTGGACGACCCCCCGGCACCGGCTTCGAGGACTGCACGCCGACGGATGACCATCTCGCGATATACCGGACGCTGCAGGACAAGCTCAGGTACGAGACCCAGATCAGGGGAAACTTCGTGAACATCCCGTCGTCGGCGTCCACCACCGATTTAAGGCGGGACGTCAAGATGCTACTCGATAACTTCCACGAGGCGATGCCGATCGGCATATTGAGCACCATCAACCAGTCGCTGGACCACCATGCCATCCAGCAACTGGCAAGCTGTCTCGCGACATCATCCCAAGAGATGCCGAGACCGAACTCCGACTTCATCCGTCTGGCACAAAGTCTTCGACATCTCCTGGCCGTGACGACGTTTGAGAACTTCCAAGGGCTGATGGACCGCATCTGCGAGGAGCTCGAGGGGAAAGTGCTCAAAGTGCTCGGACAACGGAGCCTGGTGACGGTCTATTTGGTGTTCATCCTCAACTCCAAGAAGGCGAAGAGCAAACAGCAGCTGGACAACCGGATCCTGAGCATGGCGATGGGGAGAATGTCCCACGTCAAGGCCCGTTACGGGCACGAGGCTTTGCTGGTCGTGAAGTTCAGCCAATTCATCATCGGCTATCGCAACCTCGCCAAGCCGGAGGGCCAGTTCGACCAAGACGTTCTCGACATGGCGGAGGACTGCTACAACCTCTCCGAGCAACACCTGAGAGAGCAAGAAGAGGCCAAGGGGGCCAGCTACGCCGCTATCACGGACGCCAAGTCGCACTACGGGAAAAGCTGCTCCTTGCTGGCGGACTGCCGGTATTCCCAGGGCAACGAATACGCCGGGGATCGCGCGGAGCTGCACGACTGGTCCCGCAGGCTGCTGTTGATGGCGATCGGGTGCCACGTCGACAGCCCGATGGGCACCCTTCCGTATTACGAGCGACAGAAGCAGAAGCTAGAGAGGTGGTGCCGCGAGGCAGGCGACACTACGAGGCTACGGCAGCTCGAGGATATCGAAGAGCTCATCCGGGGTAATGAAGAGCGCCCGAAGGACGGGCCTCTGCTCCCGAGGCTGCAAGCGCTGGGGCTAGGGTCGCAGATCGGGACCGAAAAAGGGCAACTCGTCGACGGGAAACCCGATCGGTGAGGACCAAGCTGGACTGGATGGGAAGAAGAAGAGAGGCTTGGCGGGCCGATTCTAGATGGCGAGATTCGCGACGAAAAGCCCAAAAAATGGTGTCATATTAGTGGGAACATCATGATGTGCTCCCCTCTCTCTCCCTACAGGAACGTACCTGGAAGAGTCCCGTTGGGCTTGTTGCGAGCTGCGAACGATGGAAGATTCACGAAGGAGCTTGATCCGCTGTTTGAGCCAAGCTGCACGGGCTTGTGTGGTAGAGTGAGATATTCTGTACGTCATATCAGCTCTGTTCTCCGTCTTTTACTCCATCTCGGTGGGATATGGAGAGAGGGGGAGGGTGGCTCGGTCAAGGCGAGTTCACCGAGGCCCCACCGACACTCACCGAGACCGGCCGGATCAGAACGTCCGTATCACGGCACCGGCCACGCCCCGTGGCGATCGGATCTGCCCATCTCCAAAACCTTGCCCACCCAAAACACTGGATCCCGCATCAGATTTCAGTTTCTACTTGCCCACCGCCTCGCTGCGATTCCTACCTTTTTTGTGTCTGAACCGGGTTAATCTGACATCATCTCAGGGTCTTCCTCCCACCATCTGCTTCACCCTTTTTCTCCACGGAAAAGTGGCGCTGTTATCTCATCCCTCGCTGCCATGATGTAATCCTGCGTGTGACATCATGCGCACCTCACCTGCGGCTCTCGTCATTTGGTGTTACTGGCCGACCGACAATAACATACTTAAAGCGGACAGTAACAGCCGGAAGAGGAGGATTTTCTTGTATCAATCAACACAGCTTCAACAAGACAACCCATAAGATACCCATCACACACGACCAGAAACCACCTTTTTCATACCATATCCAGAATCACAAAAGTCAACAACGACACAACCGCACAAGATGTCTGTCAACCGTAACGTCGAGTCCGTCAACAACAAGCAGGGCGAGTTCCACCCCAGCGTCCCTCGCTCCGAGCCCCTCACCACCAAGGGCGTAAGTTTTTCAGTCCCCAATGCCATCACAAACAAAAGAATCACAATAGAAGTCTAACACATGGAAAAACCAGCACGCCCCGGGAACCAAGGTCGGCAACGACGCCTACCCCGAGTTCCACGCCCAGACCTATCCCGCCGGCACCGCGCCCAGGGAAAACACATTCCAGCCCAACGCCCAGGATACGCCCGGCCAGGCCCTGAACCCGGAGGCGACGACCTACACCGCCGCGAACGACTTCCCCGGCGCCACGAGCGCCGACGTGCACACCGGCCTCGGCAAGCCCATGCAGGGCCAGACGAGCGCCGAACTGCACGGCGCCAACCTCGGTCGCCGCAACCGGGAGAGCGCGGGGCTCGAGGGCGTCGGTGCCTCGGGCAAGGACAACTTCCGGGAACGCCGTCTGGATGTTGGCGTCGAGCCGGACTCGCGCGGCAAGACGAAGAACGCCTCGGACGTTCCCGGTGCGGAAGAGCGGTTGCCTGCCTCGGCTGAGGAGGTTGCCAGCGAGCGCCGCTGAGGGATTCTCCTACTTTTCACGAACTCATGTATTATTACCCTTTGTAACGTCACGAGAGGAATGGCTTTTAGCGTCGAGTGGTTAGGCATGGAATGCTTCATAAAAGTCTGAACTAAAAAAGTTTCACACCATTCAAATGTTTTTTGTATTGCTCAAGTATCGGTTGATATTGATGTCTTGTGGCCGATGTGAAAAAGAAAAAGAGACCTCAAACATGCCTCAACAAATGTATAGCATTTCTCAGATCTCAATACACCCGCCCCGCGTGGACAAAAGGAATAGAAACCTCCCTCAAGCACCACGGGTCTTGGTCTTGCTGGCGCTGGAGGGCGGCGTCTTCTTGAGCGTGAGGACGACCTTGCCCTCCGTCGCGTCGCCGCTCTCGTTCCACTTGAGCGAGTAGATGCCGTCGACCGAGCTGGGCGTGGCATACCACATGGACTCCATGCCGCCGGTGCTGCTCTCGACGAAGATGAAGGTGCCGTAGAAGACAAAGCCGCTGGTCTGGCGGTCGGAAGAGGTCTCGTTGGAGCTCACGAAGCCGACGTCATGGTCCGAGGAGCCGTCTGTGGGCACAGAGAAAGTGAGGTTAGACCAGCTGGGAGGCGTGGTGGTGTTGAGGGCGGTGGTGTTCGGGGCGCCGAGCCAGGTGTTGTCGTCAGTTGGGGTAACTTGAGGAGGAGGTTAGCATGCAACCACATCGAAAGGGGACTCGAGTAGCGACTTACAGATCACGGGCGCCGCGTTAGAGTCGTTGAACTTGGTGTGGTCGCCAAAGTAAGCGTCGCCTTGGCACAGGTTCAATGTCAGCTCGGAGACCACTTAGGAAGGGATTTCGAAACCCGGGCTGGACGGGTTATCAGAAGACAGAAAAAAAGAAAACAGGAAGAAGACTCGGGGAGCAACTGGAGTCTCTTACGAAACTCCGCTACCCCCCCCCCCCCCCCCCCCCCCTCTTAGACAACAAGTTGCAAAACCAGCCTTACTACCTCCTGCAGAGAACATGGAGAGACCGCCGATGCCGGCGCCGTAGGCGTAGATCTGGAACGGGCTGCTGTTGTCCCTGGACGCGGCGCGCGACTGGATTTCCGCCGGGGCCGCGGCTGTGAGAGCCGCCAACGACAACAGGATGGTACCGATGGACTGCATGTTGATGACGGATGATGGGTTTGTCAAGAGTCAAAAGATGTCAAGAGTTGGAGACGGGTATAAACGATTGAAAGAGGCTGTAAAGAGACTCGAAGGGAGACGATGGACTGAAGGAGAGTTATCGTGTTGGAAGAGCCGGAGTGGTGTGGGGGGGTTCCCGAGAATCAAGCGGAAGAGGGGGAAAAGCTGGTTAAATAAAAGTGAGGTCAAGTGATGCAGTTCGGATCATCCGTAAGTGGTTGCCGGTATCGCCTGGTTTGCCTCGCTCGAGGACGACTAACACCCGCACCACCACCACATTACGCCTGAGATGGTTGCCCTTTTTTCCCTCCTTTGTCTTCTGTGATTACGAACAGCAACTACAGGCCAAATTAGGTTGCAATCAGGAAGTCGAGGCGTGTCCACCCATAATCACGGTGGAGAGGGGTCCCTCCTTTTGCTCCTCATCGGTCATGGCCGTCCGGTATCTGTCAGGAACCTTGGCAGGGATAGGAGACGGGGAAAAGCCGTCGGCCAACAATAAATCGCCGGGTGTTGCTGTTTTGCGACGAAACCTGGGACGACCCCGGGAGGGAGTGCCTGTCAAGCGTGTTTTGTTTCGGCATGTGGGATGAACTGGACCTGGGCGAGGCCCGGGAATTGTGGGCTCTCCCGGAAGCTTGATGCATAGCGGAGACATTATAGGCCCGTTACATCACGTCCAGTCGTTAAAGGGGGCCGGGTTTCTTGTGAGGGACCGCGTAAGGCGAGGGGGGCTTCGCAAGGGGACGACGAGTACACAACCCCTGGGTCGCCGTACACGGTTTGACGGCATATACCGGCGAGCGGGGGGGACGTAGGTTTCTAAATCGGGAGGACTTTAAGGATCCGTAAGCCGTCTTGGTGCCCCTCCGGATCCGCCCACTCTCACGGCCAGCCGGAGACACCGGCCATAGACGTGGGCCATAGACGGCTCGACCGACTGACTACCTCTACTGTCTTTACACTCTTAGATTAAGGCTATGGCGGGGCTTCTTTCTCTACGGGATATAGCTTGCCCCCTGTCTAGGCCTGGCACGGATGCACAATACTCAGCCGCTTGCGAGTCAGCCCAACTGCGATACGCGATCCACGTACCCTCTTACGACTTCGAGTCCATGGAGCCAGCCGCGCATGGATCCGTAAGGGGTCTGTCTCAAGAAACGATCCATCTATCAACAGGGGCGGGCGCTATCACGACATGAGAGGGTGACTCCTCCATCATCACGGAGGAGTCTATCCAGTCCCTGATTCGCTCGATACGTTGACGATCTCTTGAGGGGCAGATGCGAGCCGTAGACGGCCATGGGTGGCAGGACAGCTTCGCACTCGGTTCCAGGATAGGACCAAATCTGTCCCAAAGGGGAAACCTTCCTTGCTGAACTTCAATGGGGTAATAGAGTTTTTAGCCTCGCGGGCTGCAGCTCGTGCCGTCAGCCGTCCGCGAAGCCAAGTCCACTTGTGGCATACTTAAACTATTTGCCGCCCGTTGCTTGTTTGATGACATCCTCATTCGCTCGCCACCCAGTACAGTTTAGCTGAGCTTCCATTCGCTACAGTCTTTCTCTTTTCTTCCTTCTCTCTCTCTCTCTCTCTCTCTCTCTCTCTCTCTCCCCCTCTCACTCACTTACTGTATTCCAACTCGTGTCAAACAGTCTTTCACTCACTTTTCTCTTGGCACACATCAACATCATCATGTATCAGTCCTTACTCGTGGCCGGCGCCTTCGCCGCGTCCTTGGCCTCTGCCTTGCCGTCTCTCGGCTCTCTCCCCGAGCCCAAGTTGTTCCCTCGTGCTGCCTGCAGCGGCAACACCGCCAGCACGAGGAGCGAGTGGTGTGACTACTCCGTCGACACCGACTACTGGACCGAGGCCCCCGACACCGGCGTCACGCGCGAGTACTGGCTCGAGCTGACGGACGTCACCGTGGCCCCCGACGGCGTCTCCCGCTCCGCGATGGCCGTCAACGGTTCCATCCCCGGCCCTACCCTCTTCGCTGACTGGGGTGACACCGTCACGGTCCACATCACCAACTCCCTGACGACGTCCAACAACGGCACCAGCATCCACTTCCACGGCATCCGCCAGAACTACACAAACCAGAACGACGGCGTCAGCTCCATCACCCAGTGCCCTACCGCCCCCGGCGACACCATCACCTACACCTGGAAGGCCCTGCAGTACGGCTCGACCTGGTACCACTCCCACTTCGCCCTGCAGGCGTGGCAGGGCATCTTTGGCGGCATCGTCATCAACGGCCCTGCCACGGCCAACTACGACGAGGACCTCGGCATGCTCTTCCTCAACGACTGGGACCACCAGACAGTCGACGAGCTCTACTCCACCGCCGAGACCAGCGGCCCCCCGACCCTCGACACCGGCCTCATCAACGGCACCAACGTCTACGGCGACGACGACTCGACCTCTCAGACGGGCTACCGCTACAACGTCACCTGGACGTCCGGCACGTCCTACCGCATGAGGCTCGTCAACGCCGCCGTCGACACCCACTGGAAGTTCTCCATCGACAACCACACCATGCAGGTCATCGCCTCCGACCTCGTCCCCATCACCCCCTACGACGCCACCGTGCTCGACATCGGCATGGGCCAGCGCTACGACATCATCGTCACGGCCGACCAGGCCGACACGGCCGACACCTTCTGGATCCGTGCCATCCCTCAGGCGGCCTGCTCCGACAACGACAGCACCGACAACATCAAGGGCATCATCTCGTACACGGGTACCATCACCACCCCGACGACCACCGGCTACTCCTACACGGACAGCTGCGACGACGAGACGGACAACCTCGTCCCCTACGTCTCCAAGACCGTCTCGGACGCCAACTGGGACGAGCTCGAGAGCGCCACCGTCGGCAAGAACACGGCCGGCCTCTTCAAGTGGTACCTCAACAGCACCAGCATGCTCGTCGACTGGGCCAACCCGACCCTCGAGGCCATCGTCAACGGCACCACGAGCTGGGACACGGAGGAGGCCGTCATCGAGCTCAGCGAGGCCGACCAGTGGGTCTACTTCGTCATCGAGACCACCCTCGCCGTCCCGCACCCCATCCACCTGCACGGCCACGACTTCTTCGTCCTTGCCCAGGGCACGGGCACCTACTCGAGCTCCTCCGTGACGCTCAACACCTCCAACCCGCCCCGCCGCGACACGGCGATGCTGCCGGCCTCCGGCTACCTCGTCATGGCCTGGGAGACGGACAACCCGGGCGCCTGGCTGATGCACTGCCACATCGGCTGGCACACGTCCGAGGGCTTCTCGATGCAGTTCGTCGAGCGGTACAGCGAGATCGCAGCCATCACGGACAACACCACCCTCACCGACACTTGCAGCGCGTGGACCACCTTCCAGGAGGAGTACTCGATCGAGCAGGAGGACTCTGGTGTCTGAAAAGGAGGGGTCTATGTCGGGCAAGAGATTTTGGTGGTGGTGGCGGGGGGGGAAGCATTTGTGGCGCCAGCGTGGTGTTTCTTTATCCAGTCTCGAATACAAAGGGCTTGGGCGGCGAACATCGGTTTGATTTTTTTTCGTGCTACATATTTACAGGCTCCTATCGCGAAAAGAGCTACAAATGTTATCGTTTATAGGCAAGAACGAGATGTACACTGGAACGTCTACCCGTGAGATTTCAAATGCTGGGAGTGATAGACGGGGCCGAGGCGTCCAAGTATGATAATAAGCAATGACTACTTCTGTCTTCTGATTTCGTCACAGAAGCATGCGGTAGTCCACAGCAGCTTAGACTGAGTTGTAGGTATAATGCATCACTGGCGGCTATCGGCAGCACATAGGCCGAGTCCTATCTAGGCATATCCCTGGCGCCATGGGCTTTTATATATTATACAAACGTCTGGTTATTTTCACGTTCTTCTTCTCTCTTTCTGGGTCTTTCAAGCTTTTGACATCCTTCTCGTGGTTTCCCATGTGCCGTTTCTCTTGACACGCTGCCTGTAAATGCTTGGAAATGATATTAAGAGCTACAGGAGCTGGCTATAGAGGAAATGGAAGAAGGGTAGATGAAACCTGTAGCAATTTCTTGCCGCTCGATAGTTGGGCTGTCTTGGGCGGCATTGACGACAATAGCCCGCGCTCATAAGAAGAAAAGTCAAGATATCCACGCATACTTGTGAGAGGAGCACGTCAATGGCTCGGAAAGCAAAATTCGAGGTATACTAGACTCTTCTCAATGCACAGCCTTGTGGAATTCCATGTTTGTACAAGGTATCCACTTTCGTTTTGTACCCAAGGTCAAGCATTATGTTATTACCCCTGTTTGGTAGCTGGTCGTTGAGCCTAAATCGTGTAGTCCCGTTCGTAAGCTGCGAATGTACAGTGGACTGGACCGATGATCACCATTTCCGGCCCAGCGCTCAGCCTCGGAAGCAGTGTATTATTGACTAACCTCCTTTTTCCGAGAAATCTATTCCAGTCTTAATGACGAAGCAACCCGTTCTTTTCCCATAACTCACCCAGACTATAGCCAATACGTACGTCCACACGTGTGCGGCCTACAGTTTCACCCATCGTCGGGATGCTTTGAGCCCTTGAGGCTTCGTCATCACCGAGCCGTGAACAATGCTAACGAACCACAATCTCCACATAGGGGACGGTCCCAACACGCGGGGTAGCCTCCGTCATAGGCTCACAGCCCTCAGCAGCGCTGCTCGAGTCAAACGCATAATCTAGAGTTATCAGCGTTGTTCCTACATTATAGACAGGGCCTACACCTGCAATGTTGGCAGGGTTCCCCTTCGACGGGCTTCAGCTCTCCCCGCCGGCTAAGAAACCGGTTAAGGGGGAGGATGCAAGCATGTTTTCGGAACGTTTCTGCCGTGACGAGACAGGCTCTTCCATGGCAGCCAACATCTCAACTGAGTTTACCTTGCGGTCTAAACTCCTCATTGGGAAGAGACACCGCCGCGAGTTACCTAAAAATGCCACCCTGCCTGAGGGGAATCCGTGCCTCAGGACCATTCAGCCTCACCTAAAAGGGGAAGCCTGACAAACAGACCCGAGATATTTATGGATACGCCCCTGGATCTCAATCGGCTTTCCCAGACAGGAACCCTTCTGGAATGTGGGGGTGGATTAAGTGTCGGGAGCCGCAAAGCTTGGGCGGCATAGGAGGCAGGGGTATCCCCGTATCCTTACAGGCACCCCGGACATATCTTCTACCGCATCTGCCGGCACTCATCGGTCGGTGTAGCGGCCCGGGCAGTGTTGGTTTGATGGTTGAGCCTCACGATTGAAGTCGGAATCTGCCTCCAGTAAACGTCACAACAGCCGACGACTTGACCATGATGAAGTACTGGCTAATCAAGTGACGGGTGACTATTAGTTATGCTGTCGTTGGCGATGTCACAGCTGAACGTTATGGCTGATACAATGCCCAAGTCAATGATGGCCCCCGAACATCTTCCATAGCGAGGGAAAATCCAAGTTTAACGCTTCTCCTCGTCTATCTGGTGAGAACACCAAAAAGGCCCTCCCCATCGCACGAAGATGCCGGACAAGCTCTTTGAGACCCTCATGTTGTTTGCCCACATCACGGGCTGAACTATATCTGGCATCGTATGAGGCTGTGAACGTCAATCATGCCGCCTAAGCAGAGAATATCATGGTGATGAAACCTTCTCCATGTTTTCCGAAAGCTTGCCCCTGAACAAAGTGGTATTCGGACTGTCGATCATCTGCTTGTCCACGCGTTCCGAAGGTCAGATGTGTAGATACATTGGAGATGCGTCGTAAGAAACTCTCTCACGTCTCCAGTTTGTCACGATTGTCAGTCAGACTCTAGTCAGTCAGGTTGTCATAATAAGTTCTCATCAATAATATAAAAGCTGTCGTCCAACCCCTCGATAACCTGTCTCTTCTCTCCTCATCCTCAACAATCAGTTCACATCCAATCACCCATAAGAATCTTTCTCTTTCTCAACGCTTTCCCTCAGCATCACTTTCACTCAAGACCAACCACAATCTTCACATCGGTTCAGATCACCATTACCACAATTGAAAATGCAGTCCTTCACCATCGCCACCATTCTCGCCCTCGCCGCCGCTGCCCAGGCAGGCCCCCTTGCTATCCGGGACGTCTGTAACTCCGCTCCCTCGGGCCCTACTACCGCCAACGTCAGCCCGCTCTCACAGCCGTCCGCCGCCACTGCGGAGGCCTGCCAGAAGCTTTGTGAGGTCGACCCCAGCTGCCAGAGTTTCATCTTCGGCCTCCCGGAGTCCGGCACCACGCCCCAGTGCCAGCTCTACGCCGTGCCCGCCTCGCAGGTCCCCAAACAGTCCAACGCCAACCTGATGGTGTTCGACAAGGCCTGTTCTGGCGTGCCCACGACAGCCCCGACCAAGGCCGGTAGCGATAACAACGGCAGCACTGGCGGCAACGGCAACCAGAACGGCGGTCAGCAGCCCAAGAAGCGCACCAACGTCTGTGGCGCCGCCCCCGCCGGCCCAGCGACCAGCAACCCCACTCCTATCCTGAGCCGACAAGACATCACCGACCAGGACGCCTGCTTGGCTCTTTGCAAGCAGACCACAGGTTGCCAGGCGTAAGCGACTTCTGCCACTCGTATGTGACACAAACTGACACGATTGATAGCATTGAGTTTGGCAAGCCTTCCGCCAACGAGCCGGTCCAGTGCCGGCTGTTCGACACGCCGGCGTCTAACCTTCCCGCGCCTACCAATGGCCAGACATTCGTCGCCTTCGACATCGGCTGCTAAACGCCTTGCCAATCAATGGCAGGCGATGCACGGCACTCTCATGACCCGGGCAAATGCCATGTAACTGTTCTTGGGTTAGCACAGAAACTTTGTTGACTTGGAAATTTGATGGTCGAAGGGGATTTACAACAGATGGTTGTTATAAACGATGGCTTTCCCACTTGGTCATGGTTAGAAACCTCTTTTAGCTCGGCATTTCTTCAGATTTTCGCAGCCGGTCATTGGCTTGAATACAGGAAAGGACATTGGACAGTAAAAACAGATAGTTTGTGAAGTAAACAACGAAGAAAACGTATTGAAGTGGGGAAACTTGTCTGTGTTTTCGAGATGTGATGCTTGGAATTCATGTGGCTCTAACAACTTGGTCTCACAGGGCAGCCGGAGATGAGTAAGGTCCGCCTTCTTTTAAAAGAAAACCCGTCCGGCATGCGTGAGATTAATGCTATCAGCTACGAGACGTCGGTTGGTTGTTTCTCAAAGAAGGTTGAGTCCAACGCCGGATTGAAATAGCATCGATAGTTGACGGCCTGTCGACGGCGGCAGGATTCGGGGTTTATGGGGACGGTAACGGGACCGAAAGTGGGTCTCAACGCCCCGCTAAACGCCGCACATCGGTCGGCTTGACCAAATGTCAAAGCGGCACATACACGCTGCCGCCAGTCTCCAAGATGCGCGGAGAACCAAGATTTTCGGAGAGTTGGCGAAGCGTGGGGGGTTCGTCTTTAAAGTTGCCAAGCATGGCCAAGTTATCTAACAAACATCCACCGGCCGATACCACATTAGGGAAGTTGGGGGACTTTGGGAGCTTTGAGAGGGGAAGCTAGAGACCCAGTCGGTGATGTCGCCATTGACTTCGACATGTCGTGATCCCGTTCGGCCAATCGGAGAAGAAGCAAATGTGTTTCATCATCCACCTCCGCTGGCGCAATCCACCCGGCAGTGACGACCTGCAACGGCAGCTAAACGATTAAGGGAATGAGGCACTGGGGAATGTCATCATGGATTGATGATGCCATGCGGGCCTGGCAATACGGCAGTCGAGAGAGCTGTACTAGTAAGCGATGTACGGGGGAACTGACAAGAGCTATTATGATCGAGGGCTGCTAACCGAGGAGGCCACCCGGACGAGTCCAACCCACTCTGGCAATCCATTCGCCAATCTCATTTTATCGCCCGCGAGGCCTTTTTTACTCCGACAGTTTGGTCCTGGTTCCTTGGGTTTGGGGGCCGCATTGAAAAGCTGTGCGCGTGGCCATCAAAACAGACTTTCACTCCAAGACACACACCACCGACCCCAAACTCGACTTCAGGTGATATTCACGACTTTTCTTCGTTGTCGAGAGAAGCGGGAAACCCTCTGTACGACGCAGTGGCAGACGATTTCGGAATACGGACAACAACCGGAACCAAACCCTCAAAACGAAAATAAAATAAAACAAAGAAAATACGAACGAACCGCGGCTCACAATGAGCGCGACGACCGACCTCCCGCCCGAGAAGGCGCTGGAGACCCCCGCGAACGATGCAAGCGGCGCGGACAGTCCTTCCGAAGTCGAGAACGGGGACGAAGGCGTCAATACGAAGGCGTTGCTGCGGAAGCTCGATGCCAAGCTACTCCCGGCCGTCGGCATTCTGGTGAGACTGCGAGACGTCCAAACCCCTTATAGAGACCCAACTAACGACGAACCAAACAAGTATCTGCTATCTTTCCTAGACAGATCGAACGGTGAATAGTCTAGCGGATCCCAGGTGGCTCGCCGGAGACAATTCTAACGGGGTCACAGTCGGCAATGCGCGAATCGAAGGCCTCACCGAAGACCTGCACATGTGTTAGTTGGGGATGAGTCCGATTTCTGGTGTCCGTGCTTACTGACGACAAACAATAGCCGGTAATCAGTACCTCACTGGTCTGACGCTGTACTTCATCGGTTATGTGCTCTTTGAAGTAAGATCAAACAGCATCTTCCCACCCTCCTGGCGTCCAACACTACAGAAATGCTCATCCGCCGTCACAGATCCCCTGCAACATCATCCTCAAGAGAACCACGCCGCGGTTCTGGCTGCCAACCCTGACGGTCGCCTGGGGCATCGTCGCCACGCTCATGGGCATCGTCACGAACATGGCCGGCTTCTTCGTCGCGCGCTTCTTCCTCGGCGTCACCGAGAGCGGTCTCTTCCCCGGTGTCGTGTACTATTTCTCCATGTGGTACAAGCGCCGCGAGAGGCAGTACCGCATCTCTCTCTTCTTCAGCGCCGCCTCTCTCGCCGGAGCTTTCGGAGGTATCTTGGCATGGGTACGCCGCCCCTCAAGAAGCCCCCCCCCTTCGTGGAGCGGGAACACCTTTTGCTAACTCAGCCAGGGTATTGGTCACATGCGAGTCGTTTGGGACAATGGATGGCGTTGGATCTTCATACTGGCAATTAACCCCTTTCTATCGATCCGTACCCAAGATAATAGTTGCTGACAGCTCGCAGGAAGGTATTGCGACGGTCGTCATCGCTATCGGCGCGTATTGGTTCATCCAGAACTACCCCGACACCGCAAAGTTCGTGTCCGACAAGGAGCGCCGCTTCATCCGCGCCAGGCTCGCCGCCGACAGCGATGCGACGCACAACGAAAAGTTCACATGGGGCAACGTGATGGACGCTATCAAGGACCCCAAGTGCTGGCTGTACGGGCTCGGCTTTCACACCATGAGCCTGCCGCTGTACACCTTCTCTCTCTTCATTGTAAGTGACCCGCCGAGACGAGGGAGCGTCGCCTTTTTTTTTTTGAAGCGTGAACGGGAAACCTGACCGCCCACAGCCGACAATCATTAGAAATCTCGGCTACACCGCCGCCGTGGCCCAGCTCCTGACCATCCCGCCCTATGCCGTCGCCTTCGTCACGACCCTGACCGTCGCCATCTACTCCGAGCGGACCGGCCGCCGCGCCTTCTTCATCATGGGATCGTCCGCCTTCGCCGCCGTCGGCTACATCATCCTCCTCGCCAATGGCGACCCGACAGGGAAGCCCGGCGTCTCCTACCTCGGGACCTTCTTCGCCGCCGCGGGCATCTACCCGTCCACGGCCCTCGTCCTCTCGTGGCCCGCCATCAACGTGTCGGGCCAGACGAAACGTGCCGTTGGCAACGCCATGCAGATCACCATTGGCAACTTGGGCGCTGTCCTCGGCACGCAGCTGTACCGTGCCAACGACGGGCCGAGATACTTCGTGGGCCATTCGTTTGCGTTGGGATACCTCATTGCTAACATTGTTGTTTGCGGCATCTTGTACATCGTACTCAAGCGGGAGAACACGAGGAGGGAGGCCATCGCTCCGGAGGTTCAGGCCATCGGCGACTTGGAGGACTGGCCCGGAGACAAGGATCCCAGGTGGAGGTTCCAGTACTAGAGATGAGGCAGCTTCATCATTTGTTTAAGGGTGGGGTTAGAGACTGGGCAACATTCCTCGGCATGTTAGAGCGGTATGCTGATGTCGATGGTGGAATATGCAGGCGGCAACTTCTTGACCATTGAAGCGCGTTCATACTGTTAGAAACTAGTGAACCAGAGCGACTTAATGCTAAGCAGAATTGGATATTTTTTGTGACCGACACTCAACAGATGGCAAACTTGGAGGTTCATTCTCAAGCACATGGATCTTGAGGCTGCTTTTAGCCACTGAACAACCACGGCCGTGGCTCACCATAACTCTTGTTGATGACAGCGGATATGCGATCGAACAAGATTTGGCATCAACCTACGAGCAAAAGAGCCGATGGCGCGGTTACCCATCGAACCTATGTAGTAAATATATCGACAGACAACACACACCAGACTGCTGTTCTTGAAACTCGAAGGTCTCCCCTAGTGGTTTGGCACGGGAACAGACTTCGAGTCGTCCCAACAGCTCAGGTAGTTGCGCTGCATTACGCGACAAAAATATCTCTCCGGCTCGTCCTGCGGGTCGTATGCATCGATGGGCTTCCAGTACGGACGGGGGAAGCACTCGCCGCCGACATAATTGGGTTTGGCTCTTCCGGAGAAATGTCAGATTCTTCTTCAAGAGGTCCATACCGCGGCGCCATGAGAAGAGGGCATCCATCCACTCACTTGTATCTCCAGTTCCAGTAGGTGGTCACGCCGCCCCGGCCCTCTTTGCACATCAGCTGCTTTGCCATCCCGCTCATGCACTCCCTAGTTGAGATGTCGCGTTTTATGTCAGCGCCGATCATCTGGAGCTTTGGTCAGCGATCATGTATCGCGGAAGTAGCCGTCTGGCTTCACTCTGAACGTTGAAGCCAGACATGGAAAAATTGCTCAGGGAAGGCGAAGGAACTGTCAGAGAGAGAAGACACAGTACCTTGAGCTCGAGTCCCCAGGATACTTGGTATTTGTCCGTTGCGCAGAATCGCTTGACTTGCAACCTGTCATAGGTCCCGTTCAACTGGTTGCAGACATCCACGATATCCAAGACGTCCTGGTTCTTGTGGTAGGATCCTCTCCGTCCTTCCGAGAAGCAAAACCCCGCCGCAAAGGAGGCATGAAAAAGGGCGGCGAGGAAGACAAGAATGGAGCGCATTCCGTCGGACGTAGACTGGGAGGTATGTGAATGCGCTGTAACAATGGACGAGGTTGTTCGAGACTCGAGAGAACTCTGGACAGCGGTCGGGCTAATTCATCGCGGGTAGACGAGCCATCTTAACGCTGGCCGAGGGTCCGCTAATGTCTGCCAATGAGGATAGATTCAACACTGTGTTGCCTTGCGCAAGGTTCCTTGTCAAGGTAACACAACGTTGCATTCCCTCATCCCTATTCATATGAAGCATTTAGAGCGTGGTGGAACTGTAAGCAAGGTATGACACATGTTGAAGGCCTACCAAGGCGTGATGGTCTTGTTTTCGATCAACCGCAACACCGGAGAACGGCCACAATGAAGTCTCCCACTCCACAATCCATGCAAGGGGATAAGCCTCAAGGATTGAAACATTGGGGGATGCTTTATACGAACTTTCGCGGTCCACCGTTATGCCGGCCTCTGCCTGCTTGGCAACAAAGAAAGCCCTCCGGCACGACAGTAATCATTCAACCATTGAGCCAAAGATAGATCTCGAGAAAGAAGCTAGGATTTGGTTTTATCACTCACTATTCTTTTCGCGCCACCCAAATAAATGGGCCTCGTCTGACTTGGGTGCCATCTCATGTCCTAGCCATCGCTCAAAACCTATTAAGGATTGCTGGTGTTCTTGTGGAAGCTTTCCCACCATTGAAGCAAACTTGCACGGCGTAATCAATCCACAATAGATAACTGCGTCCTGAAAAGCTCATTCCCACCAATAAAAAGATTGACATCATCTTTTCGTCTTCGTGTCCATTCTCTCTACTCCAGCGTCAACATGTACATCGGCATTAACCTTGACACCACTACCTACTCAGGGGTCACTGGTCCATGGTCAAACAAAGCTCAACTATCCGCACCTTGCGCCACAGAACAGCACATACACAGCGTCTAGGTCAAACATGTCTTTTAAGCGAATGCAGAGCGAATATCCCTGCGGAGATCTTCTTCAGATGCCGCTGATTAGAATGGAAGAATATATCAACGTTTGCGTAGCGCTCAGCGTTTATGTGAAAAATGTGAATTGGCACTAGAAAATGTTCTTACTTTTACTTATCTTTTACTTTACCTTACTTATACTATTTATTTATTACTTTACTCTTCTTCCATTCTTATGCGCGCATTTACTTACTTGCTCCTACTCTATTACTTTGTCTCTTTACGTTGCTCTCGTGTTATTATGCAAGAGCTGCTACAGCCTATCCCCCCTATCAGATCCGGGACAGCTGCCAGGAGGGCTGTGCCACCTGTTCCTGTTGAATTAGACATAACGCACACAAAGGGCGCCATGAAGGGCATCGGAGATAGGAATTATCGGCCGGCCCGTTCGGCCGCTCGGCGGCAATGAAGGTACTGCTGCGGGCTTTGCCCCGGGCAGTGGGTTTCGTGGTGGCCTTAGGCACCTAGAAAGGGGGGTTGCTAAGGGCCTCGCTCGGGCAATGTTGGAAACATTAATGGGATGGATCTAGCCACCCAAAAGTAGGGTTTTCCATGTTGGGGAACATGGCCAAAGGGGACAAGGCCATCAATAAGGAGGAAGGATTTCCCCAGTTACACACGCACACACCCGAATACACGCATAATTGACTCACCATACTTTACTACACATAAGTGCTGCTGCAGCCTGCGAGAATAGTTACAGACACAATACACTCAATTGACCATCACGGTTACCCTTGCCAATCTGACAGTTCCAATAGGTCTTTCACTTTCGGCCAGTCCGGCTAGGCTAAGCTGAGCTCGCGCGTAGGTTTAGGGTCAAGAATTAGCATGTGGGGTTCCGTTAAGATTGACTTAAGGACATAATAAGAAACATTACTAGGGTTCCTAATCACGCCCTCGAATACCCCAATCGGAGACCCCGGTTCTACACCTAGCACTACCGTCAAAACTTCACCATAAAGAGCATCCACCCCCTATATCAAGCCGCTTGGGCAGAGTATTTGTAAGTTACACTAGATAGAATGTTAATCTATTAAGAATAAGAGGGCTAATAGTTCCCTTGTGTGTAAGATTTCAAGTGGATTCTCTTATGCTGAGTTTTCTCAGCAAGTACAGTGGGTAAGTTGGTAGAGCTGAGCTTAACGCAAAAGTATATATTCTTTCAAAAATCTCTCCAGACTTGATTGACGTTTACCCGTTGCATGTTGTGTTCCATTTCACAACTTTATACCCTTCATTCTTAGCCTTATCTCCAACATGCATTCTACAAATCTCCTCTTTCTCTTTTGGTCGCTATTATGCTGCACATTTGCCGCTTCTGAAAAGGGTCTTCGTCATGACAACGATATTTATACTGTTGAAAAGGATGGAGACGTTTACTCCGTGTACACACCCTATTACACACCACCCCTTCAGCGTACACCAGTTACAAAGTTGATATTCCCAGAAAAAGATCACGACCTAATAACTGTTGTTGCGGCTTTTAACGGCAGAGAAACCCGACACGCCGATGGTAGCCCAAGGCTACATCTGTCTGAAGTAATTCAAGCTGTAGCAAGCAGCAGGCACGCAAATAGGCCACTCACATCAATCAACTGGATGAGAGGTACACAGGTTATAAATGAAGAGACGCTTGCGATTCTTGATAGGTACTTCGACGAGTGGCGAAAACTTAACAAAAATGCCAAGATTCCAGACACATTCACTTTTACCCCGTCTAGTTCGCTTTGGCCACCCTTGGAAAACACGTCATTCTTTAAAGCCGTTAAGTGGACTTTCGATGGAACCGGGAAGACTATAGGATCTATACACATTAGTCCAAGGAAAGGGTCCAGGAACCCGTTTCGGTGGCGGTTCCATGGGGCAACGATGTCGTGTCACCTAGAATGATTTATGTTGAATTGGAGGGTATAACGCACACGAAGGGCGCCACGGAGGGCATCGGAGATAGGACACGTTGGAGAAGTGCCTGGCTGCAAGGCTGCGTCGATCTAAGGTTGGATTCTCTTTAAGCAACTGAAATTCTTTCAAAAGATCTCGATGATTGTTGAGCGCTGAACAATTCTCTCCCATAACATCAGCGGCATATGATGAAGTACAAAGGCTGCAGAAGTGGAAGAATGGCTCGAGTCTATCCAATCGCTTCTATAGGCATGCTGTAGAAACACAACGCTAGCTATAACTACAGACATAACACGCTTGCCATTGCCATAATAGTTGGACCAGTTCTTGCTTCTCAGCATCTAATATCGAAACAGCAAGCAGAAAAGTGACAATTTCAGGGGTCATCTTGAATATTTTAAGTGGGGTAATTTGGATGTGTACGAGCATTAAGCAGGGTGGATGGTGGAAGATAACATATACGCCCTCTCGGGCCAGCAGTGCCCGCCGCAAGCCACGTCAGTTCAATATGCGGCCGCTTGAAGCTGCAGGTTATGCCGTACTACCTTTAGGCGTTTCTTTCGTAGTCTGATTGGCTACGGTTGGCTGTGAGGTGAGCTGGTTTGCAGGAAGCGCTAAAAAGCCTTGCGGTTTGCCTCAGCAAGACTTGCTTCGCTACGTTGTTGTGCTGTGCCGTCCTCGTCCTCAATACCCCGCATGAAGTCAAAGCAGTGAACCTGGAGAGAGGTTTCGCCCACCGATTTTGATACAATTGCCTTCTTCCCAGATTCTTGCGTGACTTCCGAAGCCACTATTGCACGTCATGTCAGGAGCCCGCGGCAACTCTTCTGATCGCGGCCTTGGCGACGAAAGCAACGGACCACAATCTGATGAGTCGTCCAAGTCACCTGCACCGTGCCTCAAAATGGCAACCGAAGTTCGAGTCGAGTGATTAATCGCCGGCGCGAGGTTTACGGCCACGCTGTTGGAGACGACGTGTTTAGCGACATCTATGTCATATCTATGACGGATATCTTCAAAGATATTGGTCGCTGTCTGAGGGCTAGATCGGTTAAGATGCCATCCCGCGTTGACATCTTGTCCGTTCGCTGTCGAGGCGCTTCGGTTATACGTGGTGAAGCTCAACAAAGATACGAAACGACAACGTCGGCAGACAAATGTCTCCCGCCGGGGCAATTTAGAGAAGCAGGCCAAGCCGAGTTCAGCTGCACGAAACCCCCTCAGAACCCACCAGCCCACCTTCGCTGTCTCAAGCCTAAACTGCTGCAATGATTACAGGTTACTTTAGTCTTGTTCTTTACGCAATTGACCGTTTTACAACTGCGAGACCTCCTCTTCATTTGGTTTTAGATGCGTATCCAATAATAGAAAACCCTTTCCAACTTTCGACAAGACCAGCGCGAGTCTGACTCCCAACGCCTAGGACATTTTTTAGCTGAAAAGCTTGGGGCACTCTTTATGACACCTTTCTCCTCATCAGGATGTTGTCGGCCAATAAACGACTTTCTCTTTGCTTGAGAAAAATTCGAAACAAAACGCGTCACTAAACATCCTGAGTTGATGTAAACAAGCCTTAGAGGGAAATTTTGGCTTCGAAGTTCCTAGAATAAAGCGTCTACTTCAATTATGTAACGCCCTCGGACGCCCTCTCCTAGCTTCATCCACGGAATATTTCAACAGTCATCGGGTAACACGCGTCGAGAATGCCAATTGGTGGCAAATACTCTCTGCTCCGCCCCTTCTTAGGGAAAATCCGTGGCACTACAAAGTAAGTCGATTGAGTTGATATTGGAGCAGGCTGTAAATGAAGTACATGAACTATTGAGTGTTCTCCAAAGGGCCGGAACCATATCTGGCGGACCAACTCTAGCTCTACAAATCAAAGCACTCTGCCTGCTTCCACTTCATTCATCATGTGAATCTAGCCCTAAGAGCTTTTCTGCGCTTCCTAGATATCAACTCAACCCGGCGTACAGGAGAACTGGAATCCCGAGAAACGGAATCAGATGCTGACATATTCTTGCGCACCCGCCGGTGTGGTCACGTTGTACTTTACACAGCTCTCCAGCGACGAGAGACAAGTTAATTTGAGACAACTTTGTCTGTATTGTTTACTTCTCCCTCGTCTTGTCGTAGGTGTCAATCTGCTGAAGCACACCAGAAGAGATAACGCCCCTTGGTTCCAGGTATCCGAGTGCTCTGAGAATGAGGCGGTCTGGTACTGTGTTTCTGTCGTTCAACAACTTGGAGAGTTGGGGATTTTGTGCAGGCTTTGAGGTCCTGTGGGTTGCATTTTGTTAGCTGGGTGATTCTTACGGGAAAAGAACAGGAAAACAACGAGGTTCAATACCCTGCTTGGAGACTACCCTGAGGCTTCGAGGAATCCATGATTGTGCTGCTAGAGTAGTGTCTGATGGAGTGAAAGTGGTTTTGATTTGATTCGCCGATTCTTCGTTCACAGGTTGAGAAGTGCATGCCGTTAGAAAAGCCGGCCTCCATTGCAGTAGCCCTCAGTGACAAAACAGAGCATTTATGAGTAGAGAAATGACCGCTCCCCATCGTCATAGAAGCGAACCGAATGGTTCACACCCCAAATATTTTGAATGGTAGTTCAAGTTTGGAAAATTGAAAGCTTTCAATCTGACATTGGATTGTTGTGTGGATCGCTTCTGGCTTATCAGCCATCTTTACGATGCGCTCACTTGAGCTGCTGTAAGAACACAAACCCAACTCAAATTTGACTGAGGCTCAAATAGATTCAGCGGAAAGTATTTCTATCCGCGCCCAAATATTCCCGAGGAGTGATGCAGGAACTTTCAAAAAAAAAAAAAATCTTTTTCTTTTTTCAGGAGGTAGACGATAACACGTAGGTCTTCCGCAGTGCATCTTTCACAAGTTTCTAGCTCATTCTCAAATGAACATTACCTGTCCCTTTCGTTAGGTGTACCTCAATTGGCCCCCAAAACCAGCGATGTTCATTCTTAGTTAGTAGCTAGATGGAGACTGTCCCACTTTTGGCGACCTAGATCTGTTGACTCCTGGTCTCCAATGATATCCAATCACGACGATTCATTCAAATTCATTCGAGTCGAAATTGAGCAAACCAATCAAAGCCTCAGCACTTGCGGCCCACCGCCTTGCCCAGGATCGTGGCGTTCTGTCAAGGATGCTCTGTGGTCTCTAATAGGTCTCTTTCTGGACACCCCATCCACGGCTTCAGCCACGACTGCAGGTGATAGCCTATGATGTGAGATGCCTCTTGATAACCAAGCGCCGCATTCCTCTATCGGGCGAAGTTGAACTCAACCAAAATGAAACAAACCAATCACAGCGACAACGATTATGACATCAACTTTGAGCCGGGAGGATGCGGCTCTGCTATTTGCACTCTTGCACGCCCTTCTCTCTTTTCGTGTTCATTAAGTGGAACATAAGCACACTAAATTGGAACCAGCCATTCCCGATCCAAGCAGCCTCGTCCATCATAGTCCACACATCATGGCGGACAATAGTAAGGCGACCATGGTCTCACGCAAACACGACAGGCTTGAGGCATCACATATGCCATCCGAGCCTATATATCCTGAAGCCAAAACATACAGATCATCGATTTCCAGCACCCAGAAACGGCACTTCACCCAAACAGACGACAGCTGTTCCGTGGGAACTATGTCAAACTCTGACTCCAAATCCCATCTCACAGTCTTTTCGAACCCTCCTCCTTTGGGCTCCATAATGGGTTCCCTGTCACCAACAACACCCTCACCGTCCCGACCTCCGAGCCCTGTACTAGCGGCCCGAGCCTCACATGCAGTGGAATTGGATCTTGCTGGCATTGGGGGACCGTTGCCGGTTCGATTCAAAAGACAGCAAAGTCTTGATTTTCATCAATCGGAAGACCGAAGCAAAACTCCTCAACAAGATACCAGCCTAGGCGAGTGTAAATGCCCATCTCGTGACCCAGCGGTCGCCAACGATCTTTCAGACTCGGACCCAGAAGAAGAAGATGTCGACATCGATCTCGAGAACACTGCAAGCATCGCATTGTCTCTATGCTTTGGGGTTACTCTTGACCGCCTTCTCCGGCCGATCCGCGTCCTCGATGCTTTCTCTGGGTTTAAAGATCGGTGTGCTGAGATTCTTCAGGAGGATGAGAATTTCAGATTAATAGATTGGGATGACGACGGTTTTTCGTGCTTCGATGTGGAGGAAACTCCACCTGCACACGATGCTCACCCTCCCGAAAAGACCTCGAACGGGGCTCAACGATCAACTCCGCCGACAAAGAAACGCTCACGAGGACCAGAGGACGAAGCTGATGAGTTGGACAGTTCGAATCTGGATCCGAATCAATGCCAAGTTTCCTACAAGCGAGGACCTTACAGGAAGAGACGCGATGCCAGTGATCTGAGTTGCCCTTTCAGAAAACGCAACCCCAGGAGATTCAACGTGCGAGATCATTTGGCATGTGCAAATGTATCCTTCAAGGACATGTCAAAGTTGAAGTGAGTAACAAATCCCTCATTATGTTGATGACAGTACGTCTTGCAGGCCTGGACTTGTACTGTTCGAGCTCTCATAAGTCCTTTGGATGCTGTAACTCAGAACTAACTTCAGGGCCTATCTCAAGGATTCATTTACGCACACATCATATCAGACCTTTCTGCCGTTGGTGTATGCAACCAACTGGCGATGGCCCCTCTCATTCCCCCCAAGAGTGTATCCGCTATAGCCAGACGGGCGCCGCTCTCGAAACTCGACCGCGAGACCCCGAAGATGGCCTCAATACACAAACAGGAATCATCCTCATGAGCAGGGCACGCGGATCAAGGATCGAAGACTGGGCTTCCATGTGGCGATTACTGTTTCCAGGAGATGAGAACGTGCCATCTCCAGGTGAGTAGACTTTCCACCATGTGACTGGTCTGTGACGGGGCTAAACTGTTCTTCGTCAGAATTCGAGCCAGTGATTGAGCACCACGATATCGCTGATGATGGGTATAACTTCTGTGTTCACGATGTCACAGATGCGGTCATCAGCACTATCAGTGATCAATTTGGGCTTGTACACCAACGACACTTCAGCTTGTCTACTCGCCAGACAATCAAAACGGCTATCCATACCAAGTTGCAACCCCTCTTCAAAGGTTCACCGTACGCTGTCTTGAAGCAAGTGGAAGTTTCTGAAGATCCCTCGACGCTCACAGACCTAAATCAAACGATTCACGGTATTCTTAATGCTTCAACAGCTCTTGATGACAGCGATACGTCGGGAGATAGCGATATGTCGCCAGATAAAATCACTCCGCCTGGATCCACATCTCCAGACCAGCCCTCGGGATCAGGAGATACTTTGGTCTGTGACCAAAGGCCCTCTGTGGCATGAGTCCCTCCCTTGTCATTCTTGGATCAGACCCTTCTAACCGTTCATTTAGGCTGCAAATTCGGCTCCAGTGACTCATGTAACAGAGCACACGGGTTGGCAACCTGGTTCTTCACAGTTTCAGGTGGAAGTAAGAATATCAACCCTGAAAATGATACTGAGAATCCCTAACGTTTCCAGCATCTTCCACGACCCAACTCTGCTTTTAGCGGATTGCCAACTGCTTTCTTTGGCAATGAAAACTTCCCCAGTCTCGCCAGACTTCCTCAGCAGTCACAGTTCCCCAACTTTGCCGGCCATCCTGAAGTCCTGGGCGATTGGCCATCTCAATTTCCGGGTACATTTACAACTACACCTGCGGACGACGAGGATTTATCTTTCATGTCTGTGTCCTGGATAGGCCAGCCAACTGGTTACGATCCGTGGTTTTGCTCTGCCCCGAATAATGAACATGAGTACTCCTTTGGTGGCCCTAGTCAACCTCCCCGACAATAGGCCTGTAAAGCGGTACTTGTTGAAGGCTTGACTTGATCGCGGTCATATTCCGGCCTGCCTTGTGGATCAGAACAAGCTTAGAGCCAAAAACCAGTCGGTAGGTTATTTGTGTTGATTGAGCGAGTGCCAGAAGAACGACGGAAGATGAGAATGTACTTCAATTACAGCATTTCCAAGGCCTTAAACAAACACTTTATTTTTCTCTCTATTTTGTGTTTGTAGACAGGTAATGAATCGGATGTGTCCCTTTAAGCAGCAAACCTCACCGCCAGGCGTTACGCCAGACGAGCCGGGACTTCAACAAACCGCAATCGTAGTTGTTGTTCGCCTTTTTTGTTCCCAAACAAATCAGTTTCAATTTACTAGATGCAGCCTCTTGAGACCTTTCCTGTTGAGCCTAAGCATCAAGGCCCTTCTTCTCCTCTTCTGTAGCCTGTTCGCTTAGAGTCTGTTGCAAAGGCCGTCCAACATGGTCATGGGTCGCGTCCCACTCAGCCAGCTCCGCGATAGGCACCTTGATAAGCTTGTGACTCTGCGCGCCGTCTGCAAGCTCTAGTACTTGCTGACGGATCTCGTACCCCTTCAACTTAGGAACCGCATAGATCCAGAGCCAGTAGTAAACTCCACATCCAAGCAGACTTGAAGGTCTCGCGTTAGCCTTCTTTCTTCCACTGTTGATATGTAGAATCCTAAACGAGAGAATTACTCACATTCCGATGCCAGCGACAACATATGTCGCGTACCAGAAGCTGACATCGCCGGCAAACACGCCGCCGGCGGGTGGGTACCACGGCATGACGAGGAGATAGACGTCTTTAACGATGTTGAAGACGATAATGACATCCCAGGCCTTGAAGATAGGTCGTGGCAGATTCAGGCGCTTGCGACGCCACCGGACGACGTACAGGCCGACAGTCATAACGAAGCCAAAAAATGCAGATGGGTAAACCTGCAAATCGGCAACTGGGTCACGGTTAGTCCAAGCTAAGAAGGGAACATCGGCATGAAGACTCACTAAAGTTGAAAGCGTCACCGGCGGGCGGCGCGACCACCATAATGACGGTCAAGATCCATTTCACGAGGTATGGACCCAAGGTTGTGCCAAATGGCCTAGTGGAGGCCCAGAATCTGGGGTACGGCAGAACTCCTTGTCTGCAAAGTTTCAATCAGCAATCAACACGAGTGCCAACTTCCAATGTTCATAGAGCCCTCACCTTCCACACTCGCGGAGCATACGAGACGATCCAATCAGGACAGTCAGGAGATTGCCGAAGGAGCTCAGTGCAATCAAGAAATTGAGACCTCTGACGGCCCGGCTGGAGCCGAAGACGTTCTCGAAGAAAAGACTCGCGGCAATCTCCTTGGCCGCGGCGAGATCGGCTTTCGGGACTAGTATGTAGCGGTTAATATCTGAGGCATAGGCCGCATGGCTGATGGAACGTCATTGGGCATCATCTTACCGGCAGCGAAGTAGGCAATGTTGGCCAAGATGTAAAGCACAGTGACAATCGCCAGTGCGATCCAACCGTTCTTCCTGATCTGCCGAACCGGATCCTAAAAGGACTGGTGAGCACAGCCGAGGTATGAGACAGGGCTTGTGTCCCGACCTACCTTCACTTCATTGACCACGTTGAAAGCGTTCTCGTATCCCGCGTAGGAGAAGATGATTCTGTACAGGGCGTTCGTCAGGCCATAGGCCGTGGCAGTGCCTTCGAACGGGTTTTGGAAGTTGGCGCGCGGCTCGGGCACTTTCGTGTGCCCCCCGAGAACGACAAGACCTGTGATTACGATGAAGACCAGAGTGATGAGCTTGACCACCCCGACTCCGTTTGAAAAGCGGTACGCGAACCGGTTGTTGAGTGCAACGACTGGAGTCGCAGTGTCAGCCACAACAAGGCTGGAATTGCTCTGGGAACAAAAGACTCACCCAGTGTGGCGACTGTGAAGCCGGCCACCGCGACGCCTTTCAACTGCCAGGGGCTGGGGGTCGTCCCGGCAGCTCTAAACAGATATTGCGACAAGACTTTCGAGTATCAGCAAGCGTTGATCTGGACCGTGGCTAGACCGAACGTCTCACCGATGGCGTTGCCGCTACTAAACGATAGAGCAACGGACTGAAACGCAAAGGCAGTTGGGAACAGCCACTTGGGTCGAGGCCAGGCTTGCTCGAGATAGACAACCTCGGACCCGGACCTGTTGGGGAAGTATGATGCGAACTCGAGGTATACGGAAAAAGAGGCGATGGATGTCAGGAAGCCCAGAGCCCAGTATATCATGCTGAGGCCCACGGAACCGGTGCCCTTGAGGATCGAGGAAGCTTCACACCGGTCAAGTCAGCTATGGAATAGGCAGTTTTCGGGGGGGATTTACGAGTGGAGTACACTCCGGTGCCGATCATCTTGCTGATGTTCAGAAAGATGATTGTGATTGGGCCGACGCTGTATCCCAAGGGAGAGCTTGTCTCGACCGGTGCCCCCGTCGCTTCCTGGTAGGATAGACCAGAGTCATTGCCGGCTTTTTCGACGACAAAATGGAGGCTTCCGTCCGTCACGTCGGATTCGTGGCCGGAGTTGTCTTCATGGTTAGCCTCCGGAGTTCGACGGCTGAAGGGCCGCCTCAGGAACGACATCGTGGGACCTCGGTTCGGAACCAGCTTGAACTGAGAGACTGAATAAAACCGATAGGCAGAACCTGGATGATGCTATCAAGAGAGGAGATATTCTGAAACCTGCTTGGACTCTCTGGAGAGATCGGTGAAGATAAGATGGGACGACCGGACCCTATAAACAAGCTCATGACATCCTGTGGGGTCCCCATTCCGTACTCGAGCCCGCCTCACGGACCCCCATCACCACATGCGTTATCAGGTGTCAGACCTCACCTTCCTTGGGACAGCTCTCAGTCTTGCGATGCCAGCTGAGGTTTCCCGATGGCACAAGCCGGTGGCAGACCCCTATCCAGTCGTTGGGCGGTGGGGGTTGCGACGTTGCAATTCGGGGTCCCGATAACGCAATTCGAGAGGAGCAGCAACTGAAGTGCAGCTATGCGCCGGCGTGGGATGATAAGGTTCGGGAAATATCGATGCAAACGCCATGCCCCCGTCTTGCCCGTGCCGAGGATGTGCCCAAAGACCACAGACATCGATGAAGTCCCAAGTGTTGATGCTGTTGGTTGCTGATATCGAGACCTTGCTTGTCAGGGGTCGATACCCCAATCCGTCGTATGCCGCGGCGAACGTCATCTGTGCCTTGCAAGATGCGATTAATGTGACCGGGTTACGCACTGCAACTAACAACAGGAAAGCTAAGGCTAGAACATGTGCTTTATTTTTTGACTGGGAGCTCAACCAGTTAGATATCAAGCCCATACATCTTCTATGAAGGAAGCGAGTCATGAGCCGTGTGATTGTTGATCTCTCTTGCACACGCGCTGGACATGGCGTCCTGACCCGGACCAGGTTAGCGAAGCTTTCAGTAACGCCGGGCTCTCATAGAAGAGTCTGTGAATCCATTCACAGCATTCTTTCTTGTGAAATCAGAGTGTCGTATTTTTGCTGCTCATTAGAGATGGTGTTTGTGTGTTTGATTAACCTAGTTGGATCCGGCTGCGATGACAAACGATACAGGGTTCATTTTAATAGCCACGGCCGACGTTCTCCCCATGCAGTCGCCTCAAGAAGTCGAGCCGGCATTCTCCTCAGGCTTAAACTCCCCTCTGCTTGCGCTTCGGATCTGTGGCTCGAGGGGAAACACAGACTTCTCGGGAGTCACGCCAGAGTATACCCGGTCCCATCGCTCCTTCAGCGCCTCGGGCGTCTTCCAAGCATTTTCGGGATCCCTAAGCCAGAGGCGGATCAAGTGACGACTTTGCAGAACGAGTCAGTAAATGCATGGGAAGAGGGCAAGGGGTGGGAGCTCGTCGGGGGCTTGATTTGTAATTCGCCACTTACTGCTTCTCCTCCGAGTCGACGAACCCCCCACGGGCGTGGAAGATGCTCAGGTTGTTCGCGTACTGTATGTCGCCAACATGGAAGTCCAGGGAGGCGGCGTACTTCTCGGCGAGGAAGTGCAGGGCGTCGAGGGCCTCGGCCTGCGCCTCCGTGATGGGGGGGATGTCAGACGACCGCGGCAGGCCCCAGTACCCTGTGAAACTGCGTCGGGCGTATTGGATGATCAAGCGCTCGGGCACGCCGTCGGCGGCGGGCTGGTGGTGCAGGAGGGGTCTGCTGCTGTAGGATCTGCCATCCTTTCCGAATCTAATCCGGGGTTCAGTTGTGAGTCCTTGCATATCAGTTCGTTAAATTGAAAAGAGGGACTCACTCATCGGCGTCCCATGGCTGGGCCAGGGTGTGAATCAGATCGGGTCTCGTCCTGGCCAGCTCGTTGTAGACGTGCCAGCTGCTCGACAAGTAGCTCTGCCCACCTTCGGCGGCCTCGCCGAGAGCGAAGAGGGCAATCACATCGCCGACATCAGTGTGGAACACCTGCTTCTCCGTGGTGTACGCTGGCGCGCCGATTCGGTGGGCGTCGACGACTTTTGTGAGGTCCTTGATGTGGGCGAGCACGACATCCGCAGGCTCGCCTTGGAACTGGTTGTCTTGTCGCCCGCGAACCGGCGCGACGTGAGAGGAGACCCCGGCGTAGATGATGACGTTCTCCTCGCGGCTGTACTTCTCGACGGGCACCCCGCGGACAACCTTGAAGCCATGGCCGTTGTGGATCTCATCCGAGATCTCGCGGAGGGTCTGGTGGAGATTAGGCAGCGGGAATGTCTCTTGGCTGATTTCGCCCAACGGCTTCTTCAAGGCTGTGTCACGAGTGAGTAATTACTCGACTGCATCCAAGCAAGCGCAGTGGAGGTTCACCTACACTTGAAGTGGTTGAGCGCCTCATCGATCTCCTTCTTGTCGGCATCCGTTAGGACGTAGTTCCAGTTGTAGTGCTGAGCCAGGGTGTTGCCGTCCCAAACTAGCTTGGACTCCAGTTTCTGCGGGAAGCCCTCCGGCAACGACTTTTCCAGTTTTTCCTGCTCTTGGCGACGCTTGATCCGAGCCAGGTAGTTGTCATGGCTGGGGGTGTATGCGATGTCTGGTTGGCCCGGGGGACCAGGAAGTGTCGGGGCTTGAACTGCAGCGGCGGCCATTTTCAATGTCGTCTGTCTTTTGAGAAAAATTCCACCTTTGCTTCGTCAAGTCGGTAGAGATCTTCACGGGGGCCTCTGTGCGTTTTTATGTCTTGTCCAAGCTTTGAGTCAAACATGAGACGACGCCCTAAAGTTGACTCGAAGGTTCGCGTGTGGAGAGCATCAAATGGCAAACGGAGTCGGAACCGTTACCCGAGGTGGAACGCTTCGCACGAATGTCGTGGCACCCGTGAGACAGGCCAATGATGGCGGTCATATTGAAGATTCGCATTTGTCAGACGCTCCATGAGTCGCGCTGGAAATGCGAACGCAGGGCTTGTTCTCAGACTCTCAGTGGCTCTTGTGAGCTTCGCCATGTTTGCCATCTCGGCTAGAGAAGGCGTCATGCCGCGTGTGTTGCGATCCTGCGGGGAACCCTGAAACGCAATTCGACGGCGTCATCTTCCCGCAAATGTCGCAATCCAAAGCCAATGTCCGTGTATGCAGCGGGCGATGCCCGGGCGCACAGCCGATTTCCCATCGGAGAATGTGGCTTGAAGCGGGACCCTATCCGGAGGCTGTGGCTGGGCTAGTTACCGGACTTTGAAGGTGCTCCGCCCGGTCAACGGATCCGAATCAAACCACTGATGACCGGAACCCCACTCGGTCCGGACCAATCACCTCCGGCGCGGCCCCATAAAAGCGGACGTCTGCGACCGGCTCGGCATGGAGATTTTACTGAAACGAAAAATTGTGGCAAAGCCTGGAAGGAACCCAAACATTGAGATCTTCAGAATCTCGATGATGCTTAAACTTGGTAACCCTTCACCGAGCTACATCACTTGATTCATCCGCTGCCGACACCAACAGCAAATCCCGAGGTAAAGCGAGCTTTGAGTCAGAGAACACAGTCACCCTGCGACACCTAATACCGTCGAACCTGCACAACATTCGACATGACGTGCAAGAGAAGCCAGCCCCTGGCCATCGGCTCGACTGGCAATGCAGATAGGAACCTTTGGTCCTCAACGGTGCATTCGAAGCGGGAATCAACTTCGCCAATGCTATTCTGATTGGCCAATGCATCACGCCGTCCCGGCGAAATTAATGCTTCGTTCTCCAACCGAGTCTTGGCCCTCCTTCGGCTCTCCCATCGAACGTCAACCCCGCATCACCCCAGCCCCCTGCGTGTGCATATTACCTTCGCAAACCGCGTCGGCTTCCCGGGCAAACTTGGTACGACTGACTTGGCAGTGCGACTGTGCGGCCTGCGCAAAGATAATGAAATCGCTAGCGATAAAAAGTGCCCAAGTAGGAAGGTGCCGACGGACGCAACGCCCGCGGGCTTTGGGTGATGCGTAGATATACTGTAGCTCGCTGTTGCGAATCGATTATTGTCTGGGAATTTCTGCCTTCCTCTGTGGCTATCAATGCGAGTCTAGCTTTCCTACAGAGGAGCCAGGAGAATGATGCTGCCCAGGCTGTCCCTTCTCGCCCTCGTGGGTGCCCTTCTCGGCCCTTCGCTAGCTCAGTTTCCCCCAACGCCCGAAGGGGTCACTGTCTTGAAGTCTAAGTTCGACGAAGGCATCGAGATCAGCTTCAAGGAGGTATGTTGTCCTGTCACAAGATCCGTCAAGAAGGCAACGCCTGACACCATCAGCCCGGTCTTTGCGAGGAGGCAGAAGGTGTCAAGTCCTACGCCGGGTACATCAAGCTTCCTTCCGGAACCCTCGAGGGCGTCGGGCAGGAGCAAGACTATGAGATCAACACCTTCTTCTGGTTCTTCGAGGCCAAACATGACCCCGAGAACGCGCCCCTGTCTATCTGGATGAACGGCGGCCCCGGCAGCTCGTCGATGCCCGGGCTGTTCAACGAGAACGGGCCGTGCTACATCAACGCAGACTCCAAGTCGACGCGGCCCAGCGAGTGGTCTTGGAACAACAAAGGTGAGAGAATCCTCCTTGAATCCACAGCCCTCCAATGCTCACACATCCCCAGTCAACATGCTGTACATCGACCAACCGGTCCAGGTGGGCTTCTCGTACGACACCCTCCGCAACGTCACCAGGAACCTCCTCGGCGGCACTCAGACCCTCAATGCATCGAGTCCCGTCCCGTCGCAGAATGTGACCTTCCAGACGGGCACGCTGGCCAGCGGGAACAGGAACACGACGAGCTGGGGAAGCCGCAACGCCGCCATCGCCCTCTGGCACTTCTCCCAGGTCTGGTTCCAGGAGTTCCCCGGCTACCACCCCAACGACGACCGCATCAGCATCGCAACGCAGTCCTACGGCGGTCGCTACGGCCCCGCGTTCGCCACCTACTTCCAGGAGCAGAACGAAAAGATCAGAAACGGCACCTGGGACGGGACTGAGGGCGAGAAGTACATCCTGAACCTCGACACCCTCCTCATCGTCAACGGCTGCATCGATCGGCAGGTCCAGTGGCTATCGTACCCCGAGATGGCCTTCAATAACACGTACGGGATCCAGACGGTTAACGAGACGGTGTACCGTGGAATGGTCGACGCGTACCACAGGGGGGGCGGGTGCCGTGATCAGACCGACGCCTGCCGCGAGGTCGCCGCCGTCTACGACCCGGAGAACGTCGGTATCAACGCGACAGTCAACCGGATCTGCGAGGCGGCCGAGTCGTACTGCACCCGCTACATCCGAGACCCGTACCTCGACATATCGGGCCGCGACTATTACGACGTCACCCAGGTCGACCCAACCCTCTTCCCGGCCCCCTTCACCGTGGGCTACCTCAATCAGCCGCACGTGCAGTCCGCCCTCGGCGTGCCGCTCAACTGGACGGGGAGCTCGAGCGCCTCGTCCTCGGCGTTCCGCGGCATCGGCGACTACCCGCGCCCCGGCTGGATCGAGGACATCGCTTCCCTGCTGCACAGCGGCGTCAAGGTCTCGCTCATGTATGGCGATCGCGACTTCGCGTGCAACTGGATCGGCGGCGAGGAAGTGGCCCTAGCAATTCCCTGGGTGGACCAGGAAAACTTCGCTGCGGCGGGCTACGAGCCGCTCCAGACGAATTGCACCTACGAGGGCGGCCAGGTGCGACAGTACGGAAACTTGTCGTACATCAGGGTCTACCAGGCCGGCCACGCCGTGCCGTCATACCAGCCCGAGTCGGCGTACCGCATCTTCAACCGCGCCCTGTTCAACAGGGACATCGCGACGGGGCGCGTCGACACGGCGGCGGACCCGACGTACGGCACGCGGGGGCCAGCTGACACGTTCGGCATCAAGAGCGAGGTCCCGCCTCAGTACGAGGACTTTTGCTACGTCCTCGACCCGAGCACGTGTAGTCGGGAGCAGGTTGCGGCCCTCCGCGCGGGCACTGCTGTGATCAAAGACTACATCATGATCGATCCGCCCAGCGAGCAGGGCGCCGCGCTGGGGATCAAAGCGAGGGAGATGTAAGTGATGCTCGACTACTCGAACCCCCCCCCCCCCCCTCCTTCAATTTTTTTTTTGGAAGTGCATGCTGACCGATATTCTCCAGCCTTGATGAAGTATAGAGACTATGAATGCTGCTAGAGGTGCTCATTTTGAGTAGATAAGACTTGCCTCTACTTACAGCATAGGATTTGGTGTATCGGACTTGGGTGACAAGAGGCTACAAACACAGGTTCCTACCCTGGCTTGTTCGAGTCTAGATTTGACTTGGATTCAACTCGAATAGTGCCTCATTACTCAACCTGATTCCACGATGGCTTATGCAGCTTCATGTCAAGGGCTAGGAGTAAATATCTCTTCGATCTTTGGTCGTTTACGTTATAACCTTGACTTTCAGCGACCTAAGATGTGATTTACCTCTTCCGCATTGTGAATGAAAGGCTTGGCGGTTATTGCACTTTTCCCACTGTCTATGCTAATCTCCTACTAATCGCTTACCTGTCGTTCCGAGACCTTCGGTTTAGGAAAGCCCCTCACCTCGGCAAGCAGGACGAAGCACAAATGTGTAAGAACATGCAGCTATGATTCACCACGAAGAAGAAACCACTGCCGTGTTGACCGACGTCCAGGTTACATCGGAATGTTGCTCCGACACACCCGGGCCGGAATCTCCGTCTCCCACTCGGCGTTGGCCAACATCAGCTGGCAGTCACCTTGCCATCCTGAAAGGGTTTGTTCACTGTCCGAAGGCACCCTTGTTCTGCTCCGTGGTCAACGGACCACCAAAAATGTTTGGCGGCGGTGGCTTGCTTGCGAAGTTGAACAATCCGCCTGCGGGAGGCTGGCCGGAAGGGCTTGGTGAGGTTGGCGGGTTTGCACCGAATAGGCCGCCTGAAGAAAACGCTCCTCCTCCAAACCCGCTAAACCCTTTGCTAAATGTCTTGCCTGGCTTGGTCGCGTTATCCGCTAGAGTCGATGACGGGGCCGCCTGGCCAAAGAGTCTCCGTGGCTGCGCCGTCTGACCACCGGGGGCCGTTGATGTAGCCGCAGTGGCACTGAAGAGCCCGCCCGCCTGCGTCGACTCGACTGCTGGTTTTAAGATGCTGGAATTGGCTGGTTGCTCTCCAGCTGGATCGCGAGGCACGGAGATCTTCTCACTCGGCTTCGATCCGCCGGTAGCTGCAGCAGGACCGTGGGATCCACTGACCTGCGGCAACCTAACTACTGGTTTTCTTGAGGGGTTGGCTTTGACCGGTTGTTCTCCAGTCGGATCGGAGAGCACGGAGACCTGCTCGATAGTTTTCAATCCGTTGGTAGCCTTACCACTGCCGGGCTCGTCGGAAGGTCTCAACGGAATACTCTTCTCAAATCCTTCTCCATCGTCACTGGGAGTCGCCTTTGAAGTGAGAGATGGGCCTATTCGGTTGTTTTAGTGTTCCACTCGCGTTGGCATAACGAAACAACTCGGCGACTTACTGGTGGTCTCCGACCCCACGTGTTCCGAGGTTTGTTTCTGTTGCCTTTTCGATCCTGGTCGAGTTGGAGGAGGAACTGCGGACGGTATCAGTATCAGTTTGCCATATTCCACGGGGACAGGCAATGGGCATCTGACTGACATTTCGCTACCGCTCTCGGCTTGTATCGCCGGCATTGCTCAAGCCCTTGCGTGAGCTGCTCAATTTCCTCCCGGAGCAAGGCCCGATTCTCGCGGGCCTCTTCGGACTCGGCAGCGAGCTCCGCCAGCTTGTTGTTGTCCATATCGTTCACCAGTCTCGCGGTGAAGATGCCGGGGAGTTCTTGGATCAGACAGCTCTCGATGGCGAGGTTGGTCAGGTTGTCCGTAAATGTTTGCAACGCCATCTATAAAAAAAACACCCCGACAAGTCAGCTTCCTATGGTCGCGTTTCCTGTATCTGGGGACAAAAAGGTCAAAAGGCTTACATCGTAGAGGGCCTGAGTCGTATCGACAATGTACTCGGGCCCGGCGTCATCGTTGCTTTCAGGGACGGGAACCGAAACCTGCATAAGCCGATCCTGGCCTTCTCCGCGGGCTGTGGCGCGCTGCTCTGCTCTCCTTTCCATGGCGGATCGGAAGTCTCCATCGTGCTGCATGGCGTATCCCTCCTTGAACGGCCGGAGCAGCTCCGTCAGCTTATGCGAAAGCACTTGCTCCCTCTCGTCGAAGAAATTGTCCACAAAAGTGGACAGGATAGCTTTCGTCGTGCTGTTCGAGTCGAACGGCCCGACGATATGCCCAAAGGCTTCGTCCACGAAGACCTTGACTTCCTCGGTGACCTTTTTGAGGTGTAGCTCGGCGAGATCCTGCCACGGCTCTACCTGCTTCCGGAACAAGTACATCGCCGTGTCTATGTTGCCGTACCCCGGGAGCTCCGTGCCCTGGTTTGCAGTCGCTTGATGCTCGATCTGCTCACATAGTTTTGCCCAGAAGACGGGCTCGGGGCGACGGAGACCGCGAGTGTAAGTCTCGAGAAACTGTTCGAGAGACGCGGATACCGGAGGCGGGCATGTGCTGCCTTGAGGGCGGTCGATGACCTCCTGGGCGGGCCCATGAACAACCAAGGTGTGACGGATAGCCCGGTGGAAGTTTCGGAGCTGGGACCGGAGCTTCCGGTCCGTCTCGTTGAAGCCGCCGAAGAACGGGTCGTTGTAGTGGCCTCGGATGCCTTGGCTGACCAGTTTCTGGTAGTCGTCGGCGATGTCAATGAGGTAGCCTTTCATGTCTTCGGGCGTTGTTCTAGGCTGCCCCAACCGGCTCAGCTCCAGTTTCCGTACCGACAACATGGTATGGATGTCGTCGAGGACCGACGGCAGGCTCTGCCTGATCTGGTCGTGAAGCATTTGACTCAGCTTCGCCCGAAGGGCAACGATGCCTCGGTTTGCCTTTGGGACCGAGGCCCAAGCATCCAGCTTGAGAAACTGCTCCTCGACCGCGTCGCGGGGACCGAGATCCTTTTCGTGGTCGGCCCGGTTGCGCACGACGTGCCAACCGACCCCCGGGCTGTGGAGGGTGTTGCGGCCCCGGAGAACCTGCAGCCACCCCGTCTCAACCGAAGAAGCCGGTTCAAGAAGATCCGGCTTCGTGAGGACCCGGAGAGTGCGTGTCTTGGTAGGGTCGTGCTTCAGGACCTCTTCGATGACGGCTTTGCTAACGACGCCCTCGTTGGCGGGGATGACTACAAGCACGACGCTGTTCGGATTCTCCATGTATCGTTCCACCAGCTCCTTGATGATGGCTTCGTCGTCGGCCCGTTGCGCCGCCGTTGCCTCGTCAGAACACCCCGGGAGGTCGACCAAGGTGAGCGGGTACATGTCATCGCCCTCGATCTCGAGACGGAGGACGTGCTTGGAGAAGCTGCGGCCGGTGTCGGGGAGTTCCATCTCCACCCTGGCCTCGGTGATGATCCGGTCGATCTCATCTTGGGTGAAGTCGGCGACCTGGAAATGGTCGGGCCTAGTGCTGCCTGCAAAATGAATGCTTGCGGTCACGCGTCGACGGCTGCCCGGGCGGAGAACCAGCTCCGTGGCGAACCGTGTACAGCCCTCCGCGTGGGCCGGAAAGTAGACATGGGAGATGGCTTCGAGCACGGACGACTTGCCGGACGATTGGTCTCCGACGACGATGATCTGGGGCGGGTCGACGATCTTGCCGACGCCCAAGGGAGACAACTTATCGACTGTGTCGAAGATGTTCTTGGTCTCGGCACTATGCAGCTCATTGAGAGCCGAAGAGTCGAGGGTGATGACAGTCATGGCTATGGTTAAGACACGGGATGCTGGAGTCAGAGGAGAGGGGGCTTCGTCTGTGATGTGATCAGATGGGAATGGTAAGTGATGTGTATTTGTAAAAAAGGGGTTCCAAAACCGCGCCCTCCAACCGGGCCAGAATCCAGATCCCCGCCCAACCTGCGTTGTCCATCATTGGTCGATGATAGGTGATGTGACGCGAGACAACGTTGCTGCGCCGCAGATTCCTGGCCGGGGCTTGCCCATGAAGGGATACCACAATCTGTCCCAAGGTACTCTGCACACCCACACTGAAACATGTCAGTCGTGTTGTTTGAAGCAGTGGTACGTGGCCGAAATCGTCAACGTAAGGATGGACCTGGCGAGAACCAGAAGAAGAAGAAGAAGCTGCCCGGCTCTAGGCGCAGGTACACGATGAAGTGAATGATGCCGGTAAACGTGATGGTGTCTATGGCCTTGTTTGGAAGGTCCATAACATGACTCGAGACACTCTCGACCCACTCACCTTACCTCTCTTGAACCAAGGAATCATTGCAGTTTTACCCGAAAACCAATGTTTTTTTATTTTCTGTTTGGGATAAACTATCTTGGCAATGTTCCTGGTAATTGACCTCTACCCTTGGCAAAAACCAGGTCTATAGGCACCTCAAGGGATAGTGCTTAAGAGCATGAACGATTTGAGCCTTAGTGACATGGGGAGTCTTACCTCAAGCAAGACATCCTACATTAAAGAACGTGGACAAGGCGGTCCCTCTTGAGGTCGCACAGGTACAAAAGAATAAGTATTCAAGAAAAGTCGGTAGGAAACACAGCATAAGTGCTATACCCAGCACTGAAAACAGTATATGATTTCTGTGGTAGTAAGACACGCAGAATCATGAAGGCTTCCAGGACCATAACCACCCTATTAACCAACCCTTTTGGGACAAGACATGCCACACCATACCAATCAAATCCGTCTTTGATCCAAGCCTGTATAGACACCAGACTAGGGGATGAGCAGTATCCCGCGGTGAGCTCAAGGATTACTCCGTAAGTAGTCTGGAGCGTGCTGGCTCGGCAGTAGTCTACCGAGGGAGTTTCTCACCGTGCCTGGCCGGGTAGCTTGAATCTTGATGCACCCATCCACGAAAGTAAACTACGTGAGCAGGTCCTGATAGATGGCCACGGTTCCTCCGGTATTTGACCGTGTCTGAGCCGTGCTGTCGTTTGGGGTCAGGGGTATCCGAGTGTAAGTGCGCCTGGTGTGGTACAAGCCCGAAACGGGAGGACAGATGTTGACAAAGAAAAATATTCCCGATATGTTACTGGTATAAAATAGCAAAAAAAAAAAAAAAAAAAAAAGAAAAAGAAAAAGAAAATTGAGAAAAGAGGTGAAGAAGGAGAACACAGAAGAACGCAATTCGCAGTTGGAAGAAAACTCAGACGCAAAGTTTCAGTTTGTTTCGTTATATTCTGTCATATCACATCGTCACCTGGATATTGTCATGATACGTTTCAACTCTTCTTTCTCACTCATACAGTATTCCACTAACAAAACTCCGCTTTCATTAGAATTAAATCCTCGGCGTCCCCCCTCCTACAACCCAGCAGCGAGCGTGTACCCCCCGTCGACGGCCAGGGTCTGCCCGTTCAGGTACTGGTTGCACGCAAAGTACAGCACCGTCGCCGCCATGTCCTCGTCCTTGCCCGGCCGGCCCGCGGGCACCTTGTCGGCGTACTTTTCCTTGGGGATCGCGCTCTTCTGCTGCTCGTCGGCAGACTCCTTCGTCGTCATCTCGCTGGGGAACACGCCCGGCGCGATGCTGTTGATCCGCACCTTGATTCCGTTGGACGCCACCTCCTCCGCCAGCATCCGGTTCACGTGGATCGTCGCCGCCTTGGACGCGTTGTACGAGAAGTGGTGCTGCGACTTCTTGATCATGCCGCTGATACTGCTGATGTTGATCACTGTCCCGCTCCACCCGCGCCGCTTCTCCGTCGACGCCTGCAGCAGCGGCAGGAAGCTCGCCGCCACGTAGAACACGGCCGCGACGTTGGTCCGGTACGTGTCGGTCCAGTCGTCAAAGTCCGCCGCCCCGCCGTCGAAGAGGCTGGCCTTCATATCCGCGGCACCCTCGCTCTCGACCTCAATGGAGGAGCTCGACACGCCCGCGTTGTTGACGAGCACGTCGAGGCACTCCTCGCGCGACTCGATCTCCTTCGTCAGCCGGTCGATGTCGGCCTTGCTCGTGACGTCGGCGACCAGCGGGATGATCTCTCCCGCGACGGCATCGCCGCCGTACGTCGACGCCGCGTTCTCGATCTTCTCCTTGTTGCGCGATGTGATGTAGACGCGAGCGCCGTTAGCAGCAAGGGCCTGTGTGGCCATCAGGCCGATGCCCGTGCCGCCGCCCGTGACGAGGGCGACCTTGCCGGTCAGGTCGAACAGGTGGCTGCGCGTGAAGAGGGCATTGCCCTCGGGGCCGGCCGTCTTCTGGTCTGTCGACATTGTGCGTGTGTATCTGTGGTTGGTGGGTGTGGAAGTAGACAAGAACGTTCTTCTGGTTGCGTGCGTGTTGTCAAATGTGCGGAAATTCTCAGTGGTGAGTGTATTGAACGTCCAAAGGCGCCATGATGTGTGCGGAGAGCACCACTTATACCCGCATCGCGCGGCGAGGCGCATGGCGTTAGGGGCCGATGATCTCATAACCGTCCGATGACGCCGAGTGCGTAGCTTGGGGGGTCCAATGGAACCCGGGGTGAGAGGCAAAAAAGGGTGTCCGAGTTTGTGCGGTTTCAATGTCGGTATCTGTGACGGTGTAATCTCATGTCACGGACGCATACGCTCAATATGTTTAAATTCCTGTCTAAATCCAATGGTGTGGAAATCTTTCTGGCCGGTCATCGGGATTTCATGCGTCAAATCGTGCAGGAAACGATCGATGATGATTAATGAAAAAATGAAAAAGAAATGAAAAAGAATAAGACCACCGCTGGCTCGGTCTAGACCCTCGCATAGGGAGACGAGCGCGGTTACGTATCCATGAGGTGAGTCGTGCATGGCGATACCGCATATGCACCCGGATGAGGTCAGTGAAGCCTCGCCATGACGACACACACACACTGCACTGTTCACTGTTTCCACCCCCCGGATGGAATGATCCGCTCTTGTGTTTTTGCTGCTGTACCGGGAGCCGGGAGCTGCGGGGTCAAAAGTGGGGCCGTTCTCCGCCCCCACCAGTTTGCTCCCGGCGTCGGTACGTACCGACCGCCGCCGTCCCCTCACCCACTGCAACCACAACGGACGGCATCGCCATTGGGAATAAGGGGACATCGCAGTTTTTGACTGGACTCGGAGATTCGGATACAATTGGGCGCAATTGGCAGAAACTTTCCGTGATCCGTCGCAGCTTGCTTGCACAAGTGTGAATCCGAAACCCCAATCCATCAGGTGGTATTTACTTATACAACAGAACTCATACATCCAGTCCTTCGACCATCCGCTCTCTGTTCACCACACTCCCCGATCCCATCTGCCACTTCACCGGACAGTAATGTGCTGGATGGCGCTCTTCCACTTCTGCTCGTCAGTCCTGCAGTCTCGTTAGCATTATCCTGTCAAACCCGCCAGCAAACAAACGTACTTGTCAAATCGCAGGATCCTGCCCAGCACAGGCACGAGCTGCTCCCGCAGCCGGTTGTCCTTCTGCTCCAGGAACTGCAGCAGGATCGTCTTGAGGTACATCGTGTCCGCCGCGCCGCCGCCCCCGGGCCCCGGCGATCCCGCCCCGTTGAGTCCCGATCGGGTTGAGTCCACCGAGCTGCGGCCCGATGTGACGCTGGCCCCGAGCTTGCCCTGCACCGTCTTGAGCTCCTTGCTGACCTTGTCGAACCGCTGCTTCGACTCCTCCAGCAGCCGCCGCAGGTCGGACTTCTGCTTCTCCGCCTCTCGCACCTGCTGCTCCGACGCATCAAGAGTCGACCGTAGGTCTGACACTGCCGACCGCATCGACTCCACCTCCGCCTCCGCCTTCTCCTCCACTGCCTCGAGCTCCTCGCGCCGCTTGCGCCACTCGCGCTCCTTGCCCTCCAACTCCTCCTTCTCCGCTGTTAGCGTCTTGATGTCGCGCTCCAGGTCGCGCATCTTCTGCCGCAGCTCCTCCGTCTCCCGCGTCTTGCGCCGCGCGAGCGTGCTCGACTCGTCCTCGATCCGGTCGCGCTCCTCGATCGCCGCCTCCATGCGCGCCCGCATCTCGCGCACCTTGCTGTCGGCCCGCTCGTCCACGTCCGCCAGCAGACCGCGCATCCGCTCCGCCTCGCGTGACCGCTCCGACAGGTGCTTTTGGATCTCGGCGAGCTCCTCCTCAAGCGATTCCGACTGAGACCGCGCCTCCTTCAGCTGTATCGTGAGTTCCCCCGTCCGATCACGCATACTGCCGAGCAGGCCCTGCGCGTTAGTGTACTGCTGCGTCTTGAGCTCCGCCTCCTGCTGCAGCAATTTCTTCTCCTTCTCGAGCTTCTCGACCTGTTCCTCAAGCTCCTTGACCCGGGGGCGCAGCTTGCTGGCCTCCTCCTGCACTTTTTGTAGTTCGCGCGCCGTCTTCTCCTCCTTGGCGCTGATCTCGACCTTTTCGGCCTCGGATCGACGCAGGTCGCGAGCTGACACCCGTTGCGAATCTTCGAGGCGGAGCCGGTTGTTCGTCTCGTTGGTCAGCTTCTCACGGAGCGACTTGATTTCCGTCTCGCGGTCCGTCGCCAGCCGCTGGACACGCGCCACGTCCGCCTTAAGATCCTTCTCCTTCTTCTCCAGGTTGCGCAGTTCCGTGTTCTTGGCTGCGAGCTCCTCCCGGGTCGTCTTGAGCGCCGCCGAGTCCTGACGCAGGCTCTTCATTTCGGGCTGTGCCTTCTGAAGCACCTCGCGCAGCTCCGTGAGGTCCTTGAATCTGCTCTGCGCCAGCTGCTGCGCCGCGCCGAGGTCCGATTGCAGCGTCGACGACTTGCTCTTGAGGTCTTCGTACTCACTCTGCAGGCTGTCCAACTCGCCCTGCAGCTTCTCGCTCGCTTTTGAGTCCTTGGCTGAGGATCCCAGCTCCTTCTCGAGCTCCTCAATGCGCGTCTGCAGCGCCTTCTTCTCGGCCTCGAGGTTCTTGATCTTCTCCTTGGCCACCACATGTTCCTGGCCAATCTCGGTGACTTCGTCACGCAGCGTCTCGATCTCCTCGCGGAGATCCTCCTCCGTCTTGCGCTGCTTCGTCAGCCGGTCGATTTGGGAGTCCTTCGTCGCGACCTCCTCCTTCAGGCGGGTGATCTCCGCCTCCAGCGCTTCCGTGTCAGACTCCTTTGTTTCGTCGGCCGCAGGAGGCGTGGCGGCACCAGCGGTTGTCGCCGGTGTAGCTGCTGCTGCTGCAGCTGCTGCGGCACCAGCCTTCTTCTTCTTCTTGTTGTTGTTCTTCTTGGCGTTCTTGCCTGTGCCAGCTGCAGGAGTTTCTGAAGGTGCTGGGGTTGTAGGGGTGGCTGGAGTGGCTGGAGGGGCTTCCCTGGCCTGCTTCTGCTCCTCCAATTGCTTGGTGAGCTCCTCGACGTTCTTCTCCTGCTGGGCCCTTGCCTTCTTAATGTTCGCAATTTGGTCGTTCAGCGTCTCCACCTTCTTTTCGATGTCAGACTTTGCAGTGAAAGCCTCAAAAGCGCGTGCCTTTTCCTTGTCTACCAGAGCATTGGATTCATTGAGCTTGGCTTGCACGTCCCTGGCGTCCTTCCTAGCGGACTCAAGTTCACCCTTGAGCTTAGCCTCTACTTCTTTGAGCTGCTTCTGAGACGTCTCCAGGCGCTCCGTGAGTGATTTGATCTCATTGTTACGTGCTTCAAGCTGTGTCTCGAGCGAAGTCTTCACAGCAGCCACGTCACGCAGTTCGCCAGCCTCCTTTGTCGCCTTTTCAAGGTTCTCTGTGAGGTCGGCGCTGGACTCCTGGGCAGAGGCAAGATCGGCTTTCAGGGAGTTGACTTCGGTCTTGAGTTTCTGAATCTCTTCTTCCTTGGCAGCCATTTCGGCCTCAAGCTTGGGGGCCTCCTCATCGTAGGAGAAGAAGTCGCCTCCAGACTCCTCGAACTTCTCCCCCTCGGGCTTCTCCTCATCGGGCTCCTGCGCCTTCTGCTTGGGCGAGAAAATGCCTAGCGCCTGCTGCAGGGGCGATTTGACGGCAGATGGGTCGGGGGACTTGACGGAGCCGTCCTCCTTGGTGTTTGTGGCGGCGTCGACCTGCTCCTTGGCCTCTTCCGTCTTTTCGGCGGCGGCCGGAACCGAAGACTGTGCCGCCGCCGCCGCCTTGAGCTCGTCGACATCTTTCTTGAACTTTTCAACGTCCTTCTCGGCCGCTTCAAACTTCTTCTTGTAGTCGTCCTTCTCGATCGAGACGCGCTTGTACTCGTCCATAATCATCTGCTCCTTTTGTTTCAAGGAGTTGAGGTACTCAACCAGCGCCTCAGGCTCGCGGATAGAGCCGACGCTGGTGTGCTCCTTAAGCACGCGCTCGAAGGGCTCGATGGATGTGGCGCGACCATGGGCAATTCGGTAGGATCGGAGGAGCTCTGCGACAAGTTAGCACTGTGGCCTCCTCTGGGAGCCCTTCTCCCTTTACAGAGAGATGGGATACGCACCAGGATATGTCTTCTCCAGCTTGTCCAGTTTCCGCAGCTTGGCGCGAACCTCGGGAGACAGCTCGGGGGCAGCAGGAGCGGGTGCAGCAGCGGCGCCGTCAGCCTCCTTCTCCTTCTCCTTGTCGCCATCTCCGTTCTGATTCTGGCCCTCGTCGGCCTTCTCCTTCGTCTTGTCGTCGTCCTTGTCCATAGCGTCGGCGGCGGGCTTCGGGGTCCCTACGCGGCTGGGTTCCTCGCTGTCGTCGAGGGCGAAGGCTGCTTCGAAGACGGCCGGGTCGGGGTTCGAGGGGCTACCGGCGGCGTCGTCCTTGGCTGCGTCGGCTGCGGCGCCCGCCTTCTTGGGCCGGGGCCGTCTTGCGGGCGACTGGTTGCTCCGCGAGGAGGTGGAATCGGAGCGGCGCGGGGTGGCGCCTCCCGGTTCGATCCTCTGTCGTGCCTGCTCCTGTCGAGCCTGTTCCTCGGCGATGGTCCGATCGATGGCGCCCTTGAGCCTCTGTTGAAAACCCATCATTGTTAGCGACGGCGGATAATGCAGAAGGAGGAGCAGAAGCAGCGCAGGCAGAGCAAGGGAAAAATACAGCGCCCAATGCCTAAGGTTTCGAACGGGCCTGCGAAGAGGGTTTGGGGCCAGAGACGAACCTGGAACATGTTGCCGATTTAGGAATGATGGGATTCCCCTGTGACCATGGATCGAATGGTGTAGTCAGTCTGGACTCTAAGGGCTGATAAAAAAAGGGTGGATCAAAAGAGCTATTCGCAGATGTGGATGCAGAGGATCCAAGGGAGCGGCATCATCGGTGGCGCAGACCTTTGACGAGAGGGAGGGTAGAAACGGACGCGACGTTTGTTCGTGGTGGTGTGTTGGTGGTGGTTTGGGAGGGACGGGATTGGAATTCTAGGGTCATCGTAGGTACAATTCACAGGTGTCCTCAGTCTGTAGCTGTTGCAGGCATTGCAAGGTACGTACCTTCTCACTGCCTGAGCGCTGGGGGAAGGCATTAGATGCCGGCGTTGCACAGATCCAGATATTTGTGGAAACCAAAGGACCTGTCCGCGTTAGCGTTCATGGTCGGTTCAGCCTCAGCACTAGCCACATCTGGCCCGGTACACGTGTGCCTATCGTTCTTGGATAGGTACGTACTCTTCCCTCACGATCCCCCTGGCGGCATCGTCTTGATGTATCACGTTGATGTACGTATGTCTTCATCATGACTAACTAACGTATGTAAGGGAAAAAATGTTGCTGTAGCTAGCCAGCGGGCCCACCAATGCGCCGCGAATCATCTTCACTTGCCGCCCTTGCCCTTGCGCTTCTTCGTCGCCGCCGCCGCAGGACCCGGACCTTGTCTGCCCGTAGCCTTCGCTCCGCCGTTCGAGTCCTCCACCCCGACCGCCGGGTCCGAGTCGTCACTATCCGACTCCTTGAACTCCTCGCCAGCGGGGACCCCGTCCCCGTTACCGTCGCCGCCGCCCCGCGACCCCAGGACCTCCTGCATAATGCGCTTGCCTTCGTCCATCTCGCCGTTGGCGGCCCCGCAGCCCATGCACTTCCATGTGCCGATCTCAGACAGCGTCTTGGTGCCCGGCGGGGCTTGGCCGTTGACGAGCCGGCAGTTGGCGCAGATGAGGGCGATCCTGTTCTTAGACGCCGTCTCGTCCTCGCCGAGAAGGAGGTCCATGATGCGGTCGTACCAGTGGGACGAGCCGGGGGTGCCGTCGGCCTGCGCAAAGTGCTGCGACTGGGACGGTGGAGGCGGCGGGTGGGCGTATGCGTTGGGCGCGAACTCTTCCGTCGGCTCGAGGCCGTTCGGAGTCTGCGGCGGGCGCTGTCCGGCTTGAATGCCGGGCGGGGCAGGCGAAGCTGGGCCGGGGAAGGGGCCGTCCCGTCGCTGGATGTTGGCGGTGGCCGGAGGGGGAATGTTCGTCCGGCCCCCGGCGGCGCTCTCGTTGTGTCTACCCCCATGTTGTTGCCTCTGCTGATGTTGCTGCTGCCTCTTCTCGTCGTCGGCGACGCTTTGCTTTCTGCCCTTGCCCTTGCCCTCGTTGCCGCCGTACTTCTCGAGGAGCTCCAACGTAGTGTCGTACCGGGTTGCCTCCTTGAGCTTCTGAATCGTCTTGGCGCGCTCGGCCTGCTGCTCCTTGAGGCGGGCAGACAGAGTGTCGATACGGTAGTTGAAAAAAGCATTTACAGTGGTTCTCGTAAGGTAAATACTGTGTAGTCATGGTCAGCGATGTGACGGGCGCAAAACGGGGCTCCGCAAGACAAGAAAGCCACGTACACGACCGGACCCCCAGCGACACCGGTCCATTCCCAGGCGCCCATGCTATTCATGCCGACGACGAGGAAAATGACAATGGAGTAAACGAGATAGGCGAAGGCAAGGTATAGAGACCAGAGCACTCTGATGCGACGGGAGGTGGCTCGCGCGCCATCGAGTCTGGCCTGGGTGTCGGTGATCTTTGCCGAGAGTGCGGAGAGCGTCTTCTCAAAAGAGGCAGGGGAGGAGTCGTTGGCCTGGGATGGTAAGTCAACACCATGCCGTCTTTTACGGCGGAAAGAGAAGTAAGTAGACGGCGGCAGAGGCGCGTAGACGTACCCTCCAGGGCCAGAAGGAGACCATGGCGACAGATGATATGAACACGTGCGGGCTTCAGAGCGGCATGGCCCACGTCGTCGGGACCGGCTCAGAGGAGAACAAACGGGAAAGAGGAGAAAAGAACGGATAGAAAGAAGGATTCGCCGGCAGGGGCAGTCGGTTCAATGGCGCAAATGTTGAATCTGAGATCAAACAAGCAAACGTCGTGGGAAAGAAATTGATCGCAAAGGAGCGGGCGGGATCGGGAGGAGGAGGATGAGGGAGGCTGGTGTGGCCCGGCAAAGGGGCGGGCGGCGGGAGCTTCTACCTAACGAAAAGAGAGGGAAGGGAAAAAAAATAGGGACTGGCCAGCTGTTACATATGACGCAGCGACGACGGTTCAACTGCGGGTGATGGTGACGGTAGGTACCTCTTGGTGAGCTTTTAGGGTCTCCCCGGGCGAAAAGCGGGGCAATGAGAGCTCTATCTGCGCTAACCCGGTCTGCTCTAGCGTGCTCTTCCCGCTGGAGCTCAGGGATAGCTGCGTTAGAAACCGTCCTAGGTAGGTAGGCAGGCAGCTAGCTCTTCACCGGCCCAGCTGGAGCTTCACCGGGACTTCAAGACGACAGAGGACGGCATTTTTACATAATCTCCCGTGGTTTACTCTTCACTATGTCACTCAAATGCTAGAGACATGTTTGGTTCAGGGAAACCCTTCGACCAGTGTCTCTGGGCTTATGATCGTCTTTCCTTAGGCATCCTAGGCACTATACACTTACACCATCATGGCCATGGCCGGGCAATAAATAACACGACCTCACCCCGTCGACCGATACATCGGCCCAGGAGCTCTGGAATGGAGAAACTAGTACAGCTGATTCAGCTGATATCGCGGGCTACCTTCTACTGAAACCTACCTTGGCCACCACTTCCATCACCTCTCTCGCTCACCATCCCTGCCAGCTTTCGTCCGCCTCAACCAGACTCCACGCCTCCGTCCGCATCTCCAAGCCCACCGCGCAAACCATTCTCCTCAGCACCTCGAGCATCTCGGGCGTACAAAACACCCGCGCCAGCGCCCCGTCGCTCAACCGCCCCAGCCTCTCCCTCACAAGCTGCACCGCGACAGCCTCCCCCTCCGCGGGCCTCCCCAGCGCCCCGGCCAGCGCCGCCTCAAAGTTCTCCCGCACCAGCCACCGAACGTCCTCCGCGACCGTCGCGAGCAGCTGCGTCCGGATCTCATCCGCGAACCGCGCTCGCTCGAACTCGAAGTTGTCGTGCACGCTCTGCATCACCATTGCCCGCACCTCCTCCCGCTGACGAAGCCGCGCCGCCTCGGGACTGCCCCACACGCCGTTGCGCATTCGCACGTCACCTTCCGTGTCGAGGCTTGGCTTCGATCCTGACCCCAACCCCGACGTCGCGGGGCTCGTCTCCATCTCGACAACCCGCAGCCGCGTGACAGTGCGGCTGCTGCTGCTGCTCTCCGGCGTACGGAAGGCCGACGGCGGCGACTCGGGATGGGGGTCGGGGGTTCGGGGCCGGCGGTAGGGGGTCGGCGTCGCGGGGCGCAAGGGGACGTGATCTGGCCTCTGGTTAACCCGATCTCGCGACAGCTCCGCGGCGATCCCGACGGGGTGGCGAGGGGCGAGGGGGCTGCGGCCGAGGGTGAAAGGCGGCATGGCCCCGCGCATTATACCTTGGCTCATGTCGAGGGAGAAAGGGTTGGTGTCGATGATGTCGGCGGGAATCTCCCGCTTAGGGCGGCGGTCGGTGACGGGCGCCGGAGGACGCTCCGTCGTGGGTTTCTTGGCATCTGGCATGTTCCTGGCTGGCGGCTATGAGTAGCTGGATGCGTGTAAGTGCGAATGATCATGTGTGATGGCATGCGAGGGTGGAATCTGCATCTGCCTAGGATGCTGCTATATAGCTCCCTCCGGCGTTGTTTGCTCCTGGCCGCGCTATGACTCTGGCGAAGTCGTCGTGGGACTCTACAGAAAAGTCCCCGCATGGTCATCATCTTGATGTGGAATGGGATGTGTAGTAGCAACAGAATCAGGATCCTCCAACAAGGCTCAATGAATCACTTGATTCGCAGTTCCAGCCCCAGCCCCAGCAGACGCCGCGTCGGGTCGCCCAGTCAAGAGTCGGTTTGCTCTTCCGACGCCACGTCAGGTTGACGGACGAATTCGCACACTCGAGCTGCAGGCCGTGGCTCGGCGGCGTTGGAGGTTTATCGCCCGTGTCAGCCAAGTTGCTGCACACCGACATGGAACCACGTCACAGAAATAAGTTTCACGACCCGCAAGATGCTTGGGAGATTGCACCCGTTCGGGGAGGCAAGCAGCCGGCCGCTACACCGTTGACTTGACTAAGAGAAAAACGCAAGTCGACGCATTCGGACGAACCGATGGGTTTTCCACAGACCACGACTTGAACGCCAACTCAACTCAAAACTGTGCAGTGCGTGATTAGTGCCAGCGCGAATCCCCCCTATTTATGATAGAGGATCAACCTCTCGGGTGCGGCTGCAGGGTCCTGTGCGTACGTTTGCTGCTCAGATTAACAGATCCTGCAGGCGAACCTGTCCGGACCACCATCCGGCGGGCGGAAGGGCGGCAGCGTCGTGGTGCATGCAGCGTTGCATGGAAGAGAAACATGCAGCGCGGGTTTCGTTCCGCGGCTGGGCGCCTGTTGTGGCATGGAGAATTGGGAAAGTGATTCGCCCGAGTATGCCAGTTTCTTGTCGCCGTCGAGGATCGGGGTTGACAGAGGCGGCCGGAAGCGCCGGGCAGGATTTCGCTGCGCTTCAAATGATATGGCCGAAGAAGAGGGTCCATGGACGGCGACTGACAGCTTCGGGACTTGAAAGACCTGACGGGAGATGCACAACAGGCCCGTCAAAGACGATGTCAGGATGCGCCCGTTGCTACTGAACATGCGCATCGGTCGAGAAACTCGAGGGCTTGGATCCACAGCCAAATGTTCTAAAAGCGGCAGGCATAGACGAGAGTTTGGCAGTGCAGATGGCCGGTTTGCTTCGTCTGGATTGTTGCTGTCATTTTGAGCAAAAGCTGTAAGTGAATTGTGATATTCGCGTCCTGTGTTTGTCGGGGGAGTTGGGTTGCAGTTTGGAGGAGTGCGAGCTTGTCGGCATGTGTGTAAGTGAGGAGAAGCAAGCGAAGCGAGCAGAGAGACAGAGAGACAGAGGGAGAGAGGGGAGGGGGGGGGAGCATGGACTCCGATGCAGGGAACAGGGCGCCCGGAGGCGGCGCGGAGAACCCGGGCGCACGCCGATCTCAGTGCTCGCCGTGGTGAGTGGGAGTGAGAGGCGGCATGGGAGGTACTCGGCAGGCGATTTCGCAGTATCCCGGGGGTGCATCAGGCGCGAGTAGATGCATCGCGATGTTGATGTTGTTTGAGTGAAACAAAGGATGTTGACGGCGTGTTGTGTTTTCTGTCTGTCTGTCTCTCTTGTGGCATCGCAACAAGACGGAAGAGGCATCCATCAACAGTGAGGTACGTACTGGGTGTGAGGGAGCAGTCAAATACGTGCTATTACCTAAGCGGAAAGGAGGAGATCCACTAAGGACTGTCGCCGAGAATAGTATCCACGGCCGGCCGGTACTCGGGGATTGAAAAGAGGAAGAACCGGATCCTCCGCAGGATACTCGAACCAAAAGCAAAGTAAGAGAAGATGACAATGAACACACGCCGGAAGAAAAAAGACAAAGAGAAAGAGAAAAAAGAGCTTGGGAAAAAATTGGAGAGTCACAAGTCCATATCTCCATCATGACCATGGACCGGAAATGGATCGTGAACACGGCCACTCGAAAATTCAGCAAGCGCACGGGAACAATCGGGAGTGGGCTCCTGCCTCGATCTTAGTGCTTTCTCCGACCTCCCCTTCCTCCTTCCTCAATCACCGGAACATTTCGACCATGAGGTACCTTTGCTACAGGTTACGCACCAACAAGTACTTCCCGCCTAGCTCTTCGCTCTCTCATTGGCTCCGGTCGGGGCCGGATCCACTCGCCGCTCGTTCGATTCCCCGGGCAGATGGCCTGTTGCCCATTTTCCCCTTTGCACGTTCGACACTGCAGCGGAATCAGACCACCTTGACTCGTTCTCGAACCAACACCCCCCCTCCCCAAACACACCTTGCCCTCGCCCTCGCCCTACGAATACGCCGACAGACTCTTCAACTAGAGAAAGACGAAAACAGCCTGCCGCCGAATTGCAATGCGTATTCTCGAGGCCTGACTGAGCACACAGCAGCAGGAACAGCAGCAACAGCAACCGCAACGCTCTGTCAGCTCCACCCATCGGCCACTCGGGTCGCTCTGCGCCCCCCTCCTAGGTGGAACTACTGTTTCCCGTGCCAGGGAAGTGAACTAACTCTCCCTTCTGTCTCTCTCGAGGCGAGGCTCGCGTGGGTGGGTGCGAGGGGGGAAGAGGACCCTGGAGATCTCGATCGCACTCTGCCCGCCCCTCCGGCTGTCAGTGTCACTGGCAACATGGCCAAAAGGCATCATCTGCAACGGTCATGATAAACAGGCTGTGAAAGGGAGACAGATGCTTCCAGCAGGGAAACAGCGCTGAAAGACCCCATCGCCAGCCCGACGACGACGTCAGCCTTCGTGTACACCACCCCAGAACAATGGCCATCATGCACGTAAGGAAACACCCTTACCTTAATCTTCCCTCTCTGGACATTTGCCCTGTCGAGTTTCCCATGATGGGCCCTCGACGGCCCCGTCCGCCAATCAAGCTATCCATCCTCAACACCCGAAGTTGGACGGCTTCGACGACATCTTGGTTTCAACCTTTGGTCTGGTGCCTCGGCGCAGATTGACAGGCTTGGGTGCCGTGCATCTCGACGTTGTCCATCCAGATTCACCATCCGCTGTCCATCGCACGAGACTCAAGACGAAGGATGCCCGTCTTTCAAGGTTATCAACCATGGTTTCCGAACAACCCTTAACAGACGAGCCGCGGCAGCCTGCTGGAGCGCACCATTGTCAGATCTCATGCTAGATGATGACGGCGTCCGCGCCAGAATCAGAAAACCGCCGTCCCAGCTCCTGGCAGATGATCGCGATGAAGGCGCTCGCCTCCGACGTTCCATGGCCTCATCGAACCGTTGGCTACCCGCAACTTAGTCAAGAATCAACAATGGGCCTCCTCGCCAGTCCCGCCAAGCTCCCGAGATGCCCCTCCATCGTTCTATTCTCTTTCCATCTCGTCGTGTCCCGTTCCGGGATTTGCACTAACACGCCCCTGACCCTGTTGCATGTACCCCCTGTCCTGTTCTGTCCTGGTTCGTCTCGCTCGGTTACTCTTTTTCTTTCCTTTTTATCTTTTTCTGTTTATTTCCGCCATCCTTCAGCCCAGTTCCGGCGCAGTTTCGTTTCGAGTGCACCACATACACGCATACACTTAATTCCTACAAAAACCTTCTCTGCATGGCATGGCCTGTGTCTGAGTGGCCGTCCACGTTGCCCCTGTGCCCTACATCTACCGCAGACTGCACATAAGTGCACAAGGTTCCTTAAGACGATATTCATCACCTCGCCTAGAAACACACAATACGAGGGAGAAAGACAGAAAACAGAGCGTGCCATCCCTTGCACCCGCATCCTTGCCAGGCACGCTGCACGTCGTCCGTATGGTCCGCTTGCTCTCTTCACTTCCCAGCGCCCAAGTCTCAAGACGGGCGTGGGATTCTCCTACTGCATGTGTCAAAGTGACTCCCCACAGCACATCTTATGTCAATCATCAGTCTTTCCCACCGTCGGATCCGTCCGCCCGCACCATATGCACCGATTTACACCAAACGTACTCACACCCCCCTGCGCCCCCGGCCTCGGGAGCCCTCGCCGTCGTTACTTTCCTCTCCGCTGTCACATTTTCCTCTGTCGACCACTCCGTGGCCCGCCTCTCTAGTCGTATGACGAGCCCGTCCATCGCCAGTTCGCTCGCCGTTCCAACCCGCGCCCGCCCTACTGCCACGCCCCCCTCCCCCTCCCACTGCCCACCCCTAACCAACCCGCATCCCGGCGGGAAGCTAGACCCCCCAGCTCGCGACCCAGGGGGGTGGGTGTGTACTGTAGCGTAGCGTGTTCTTGGCCGTTGCCTCTGTCCCTCTGCTGCTTGTCTAGTACAGAGTATATATCTTTGCTTTCCTGTCTGTCTCCCCACCAGTCCACACTTAAATCATCAGCCTCGATCAAGTAGCATCATACCTCCCTCTCGCCATTGGCACTTGGATACCCAACACATAACACATATCTCGACACAACCACCCCCTCTCTCTTCACCCACGGGTAACACCACTCACCGTCCCTTGCTTCTCAATCAACCTCGACTACTCCAGAACGGTCCATCGTCAGACCCCGTCCCACACCCCCAGTCGACCTGCCCCTTGCTGAACCCCACGATGGCTCAACAGCAATCTTTTGATTACTATCAAGTACCTCCGATGCCTCAGTCAATGGTATGTAACCTCTCTCTCTCCCTCTCTCTCTCTCTCTCTCCGACCGTCAATCACCCTTCCCGAGTTACACCAGCCCCTCTTACCCCAGGCGCACCTCCCCGACCACTCTCACAGAACTAGTCGACAACTTACTGACAAGCACTTCCAGAGTCCGCCCGAGCTCTCCCCGCTCTCTTTCTACGACACACAGGCCGACTTCAGCGCCGACTCGGCGCCATCTCGCGGCTCCCCCGTGTCCCCCGTCTTCCCGGCCGCCTCCTTCCAACTTCCCTCGGGCAACGACTGGCCTGCATACTTTGAGAAGCCCGCCCTGTCCCCGGACCTCGATGTGTTCTACGGCGAGGCTTTTGGCAGCCCCATGTCCTTCCTGTCGTCCCAGAACATCGCCCTCAGTCCCACAGCCAACCCGGCCGATCTCATGTCCGACGCCGTCGCCTTTGGTCGTGAGGGCATCAACGACACCCAGCCGCTCTTCCAGTCCGTAGATGTGTCCGCCCGCGCGCAACCACAGACCCAACACCAATCTCAACAGCAGCAGACAAAACCCTCGCATCCCGCGATGACAACATCCGCCCCCGTCTACCGCCCTCAACCCCAGCAACGATCCTCTTCAAGAACATCACCTCGCAATGACCTCAAGCGCAAGTCCTCGGCTTCCTCGGCTTCCTCCCGCTCCGCCTCCCCCGAGCCCCCCGCCCGCCGCACAAAACACTCGGAGCCCTCCAAGAACCCGCATAACATGATCGAGAAGCGCTACCGCGTCAACATCAACGAGAAGATTGTCGCCCTCCGCGACGCCGTCCCCTCGCTGCGCTGCGTCGTCCAGCAGACGGAGAACCCGCAAGCTGCAGCTGCCGCGGCCGAGAGTGATGAGCCCTTTGACGTCGTCGAGGAGCTCGGCGGCCTCATGCCCGCCCGCAAGCTCAACAAGGCCACCATCCTCAGCAAGGCTACCGAGTACATCACACATCTCGAGAAAAAGAACGACCAGCTGCAGAAGGAGAACCAGGACCTCCAGAAGAGGCTCGCCGAGGCCCAGCGCTGGCAGAGAACCCAGGCTGACGCCGGGTCCTTTTGGTCTTGAGTGTTTGTGCTGGAGGAAGAAAAAGAACTGTTTGAAAAACGCATCCTAGAGGTGTTTCGAGACGGCCTAGATCATTGCGCGGAAAGAGACATCCTTGGGTAGAGAAAATGGGGGTGAATCCCCAGGGAAGGCAAGCGGGCTGTTTACGACTTTTTTGTCTCGACTGTGGGCGTTGTTCATGGCGTCAAGGTTACCAGTCTCTTGTCTTACTTTTCCTCTCTTTTTCACAGGAGAAAGTACTTTGTATACCACAGGGATGAACGGGTTTCTATCATCATCAAAGAGGCCTTTTATGAGATATTGGGGCGATAGGGTCCATGAATGATCTGATGCCGTTTACTGTACTGTGATGAGGGATTCTGGCGGACTATTGGTCACCCCCATTTCCCCCTTTCATCGCTTTTCCCATCGGACGAATGCAGATGATGAAGACCTTGAATTGTTTGGATGAAAAAAAAGCAAAACACTTTTGGTCCCGTCTAATAAATACTTTAACCCTTTGTCTCTGTCTCATCCTGTGTAAATCGTGAATGGTGCATGTGGAACCGAACCATCGCCATGTCTAGAAGCCTGCTCCGACATCGGCCCGGCACCCACGAAACGCCTCTGTCCTTCAGAGCAAGCAGACCAATCCAAACCAATCAATCCCGCCCCAGGGACCCCGTCCGCCAAAGTCAGAAGCCGCCGTTCGCTCCGAAGCCTCTACCCGCCAGGGATCCGAACCCCATCTCCATCGCGAAGCGGAGCCGCAGACCGCGCTCGACCGCCTCTCGGCCGGGATCCTCGGCTCCGAGCGGCTCGCCAGCGACACCGCCGCGTGGAGCATCCGCCAAACCCCGGGTGGGGCCGCCGCCGACCGCCTCGTCGTCGTAGTCGTTGTCGTCGTCGTCACGATGACGGCGCGCGAGGTTGTGGACCTGGACCCGCCGGGCCGCCGTGGGCGCTGCTGCGGCGGCGGCGGCGTTCCGGGCGATGCCCACGCGGTTGCACGGCGCGATGACCATGGTCCCGCCCGACATGCTGTGAACGTACGTGTTCGTCGCGCCGACGGGGGCGACGTTGCGGGTGCTGCTGCTGACCGGGTAGTTGTTGACCCTGCGGGCGGACGGCGAGCGGCGGCGGGGGCCGGGTTGGTTGTGGACGTGGACGTTGACGTTGTTTGTGTTTGTGTTGCTGTTGCTGTGGCGCTGCGCCTCGAGGAGGCGCGAGGCGTCGAGGTTGTATTCGTCCTTAGCCTCCTCGGAGGTAACTGCCTCGATGAAGCCGGGGCTGCGGGTCGGGGTGAGTGAGTCGTATGTTACTGTCTTTTGTGTGATGTGTGTTTGGGTGTATATGGGTGAGAGAGAAAGAGGAAGAGAGATGGATGGAGATGGAGGGAGGGGCGGGTTGGTGCTTGGCTGGGATGGCGAGCTTGAGTGCAGGTTTGGAAGGATCCAAAAGAGGAGAGATGACAGGAGCACTTGTGGACTATTCCGGAGGAGGGAGTTGCTCACTCGTTCTTGAGATCTCTCGTGTATAGCTCGCAGTAGAGCTCATGGCTGCCGTCGGTGGTGGGACGCGTCATGATGGCGACCTTGAACGGCATCTTTGCGGTCGTTGTTTGTTGGATTTTGGTGGAAGTAAAAGGTTTTGGGGTTATTGGGCTTTGTTGAAGAAAAGAAGGCACTCTTGGCGAGACTCTGTTGCGTGTTAAGGGTAAAGAGAGATGTCAAGATGAATAGGTGCAAGCCTTGGGTTTGACTTATCGAAGACTGGAGTGGAAGATGAGAGGAGGAGAGGCAGATGAGACTCTAGGGGGCAAGGGTTTTTATACCGAACGCGGAGAGGATACCGAGATATTCACTCGAGGGTCCTTTAACGCAGGGCCAGAGGTGAGGTCGTCGTGAGAGCTTCCACCCACAGAATCGGAAGCGATTGGCGGAAACATCCCCGTCCTTCACGTGTTGGTGGCGATGAGCCATTCACCCAGCTAAGGAAGACGAGATGGCAGTCGGAAGATGGAGTCGCCAGTGAAACAGTTCCCCGTCGGCAGCAAAGGTAACCATGGCTCTTCTCTGCGCGAACCAGCGCAAAATCAACATCGTTTAGTAAGCGCAAATAGCTCCCAACCATCTCAACAGTATCCTCAACCTACCTCTATACCTTACTCGAGGCTCGAAGCTACCACCTGTTCCAAATCTCGCGAACCATGACAGGCCCGGCCCCGACGAACAACGCGTCCACCCTGAACGGCCCGACCTCCTCCATCCTCCCCCACCGCACGCCGGCACGCTCCCCGGCTCCCGTCCACTTCCGGTACACCCCCCACGCCGCCAGGGCAAGCGCTAGGACCGGGGACCACTGCAGCGCCCGCAGCATGCACCACGGCATCCACTGCGCCAGGATCAGCGACAGGAAGCAGGCGAGGCCGATGGTGAAGATGCGGAGGGGCCCGTTCACTGCCTGCCAGTTTTCGGGGTCCAAGACCAAGGCCCAGACGACGAGGCCAAGGATGAAGGCGATGGCCGGGAGGCTCGTCTCCAAGGTTGCGAGGTCGGGGAGCGTGGGGCTGGTTGAGAATGGGGTGAGGCCGGTGTAGAGGAGGAGGTAGAAGTGGAAGGCCATCAAAAAGATCATTTCGGCCAGGAAGAAGAGGATCATGGTGGGTTGTGTTAGGGTGTGTGTTAGGGTGTGTGTGGTCGGCCTGAAGAAGAATCCTGGTTTCTAGTCCAAGAACCTACTATCAGTTGAGGTCGACTTCTCACTTTTTAAATAAGCAAAAGCTAGATGCCTTAGAGGACCATGGTAAATACCATCTTTAGACTTTTAAACACATTGTTTTCCCTCTCTCTTTCCAACAAAGAAACTGTCCCGGCACAGCATCGAGACTCAAGGCCCACCACTGTGTTGAACTCGGGTTTGTCAAAGATCAAAGAGACTGTTGCAACCCGGCTTTAACCTTTTTCTTCTTCTAGTTTCCCTCTGTCTCTCTCGGTATACGCCAGGTATCCGCTGGGTTTCAGAGCGGATTTTGGATTTCCTTGTGACGGCATTAGAGAGAGAGAGAGGCATGCAGACGGATAGAATGTTGCAAGTTGGTAAGAATTAGGCGGCTGTGAACAACTTACTGGGAGACGGGGGAAAACGTTCCGCAATGAAACCATCTGGATTTATCGCTCGCGGTAACAAAACTAGATCACAATCTCACCGAGTCGTACGAGCACCTTCTCGATGAAGCGCACCCCGACCAAGATGCCATCCTCATCCTGCATATCCTCGCCCCTAAACTCCTCGGTATCCTCATCAAGGCACGTGAGGCACGTAACCACCACGGCCGCGTACCGACTGCCCATGCAGAGCGGTAAGCGAGACCTTGCGAGACTGACCAGCTCATCCTTGACCTTCATCTTCCCGGCGATGTCTCCGTCTTCACTAAGAACACTTTCAAGCCCGTCACTCAGCCTCCTCCCCGGGACTGGAACCTTTTCTCCCTTCGTTTCGTCGTCCAGGGGAGAGCCGTACTGGACAAAGCTATCCCAAAGCCCAATCTCGAGAAGGCACACTCCAAGACTGTACACGTCGTGCTGCATAATGTAGGCTTCCTGGGCCTGGAGCCCCTGGCGGCTCGGGTGCCGGTACAGATTCCGCTCCCACGCCTCGTCGCCCATCTTTAACGTGTGGAAGTTGATGTTGCGGAACGAGTCGAATCCCAGGAGGAAGGCCGAGCCCAGCTCCGAGGGCGACCCAGAGTCGTGGTCCGGGAAGACGAGGATCGTCTCGGGGCGTATGTTCTTGTGCACGAAGTCGACCGTGTGGACGAAACTGACCGCCCTCGCCAGCTGCTTCGCAACGTCCAGCACGCGGCTCACGCTGAACGACCGCTCCCGCAGGAGATGGGTCCGCAGACTGACCGGCGTCGCGGCTGTGTTGTGAAAGGTGGAGGGAAGCTGGAAGACAAGGCTCAGCGAGGCCAGCCGCCGGGTGTCGGCGTCTTTCCGCTTCACGACGCCCTTACAGGAGAGGAGCCCGAAGATGCCGATGTCATCCCGCTTCAGCTTCTTGGCCAGCCCTTCGGCGTCCGTCCTGACGCGGAGTATGTCGTATTCGGCACGGCAGGATATCGTGTCGACCGCGAACACCTTGTCGGAGCCCTGCCGCTTGACCAGAACGGTGGTCGAGTACTCGACCTCCCGCGCGGTTTCCCATTCTAGACCGTTTTCCGGTAGCGAGATGTGCATGGCGGAGCCCCCGTCCCCCTTCAAAGTATGACGGAGGTCCTGCGCGGATGCGAGGGCTGAGTTCCCCGAGCTGGACGTGGACGATGTCTGCAGCGAGAAGGTCTCCACCGCCAACTCATCGGATTGCTTCGACAGCTCATCGTCGATAAACCTGTTCCCCATACGAAGGATGAGATACCAGGTCGGGTCGAAGATGCTCTGCCACTGCTGGAGCTCCGAGATGGAGTCGTCGATGGCCTCGCGGAGGCGGGCGTACTTCCACCGCTTGACTTCGGAACCCGAGCTGCCGCCCTTGACGACGGATTCGATCTTGGATATCGAGATGTTCAGCTTGCCCTGGAGGACCTGCAGGATCTCGAGGTGGATGCGGCAGTGTTCCTCCTCCAGGACGCTGGCGACCCTCTTGAGGAAGTTGACTTGGGTGGCGGTCTTGCTCCATATGGCCTCCACAAGCAGCAACTTGGATCTCACGCCTTCTTCAGCCCCTTTGATGTCTCGGTAGACGATCGTCAGAGCCTTGCCGTATCTGAGAAAGGGTCAGCGGGGACACAGCAGAGGAGAGGAAGACCCTGGTGCGTTGTAGAAACATACTTGAGACATAGGTCAGCGGCTGCCACGACGGCGAGAACCAACTCGGCGGGCATGGTGGAGATGGAGGCGGCTATCTATCCACGGTTGGCTGTGACAACGTTGGCGGCTACTTGACAGAAGATGGGGGGGCTTGAAGCTTTGCGGCGTGACGGATGAGGCCAGTAATTCAATTCAATACCTTCTGTAAGTCATGGTTATGCATCGAGTGAGTGGCAGCAGGCTGAGTTGCAAGCTGAAGAAGACACTGCCACCACCACCACCAACACCAACACCCGCCTCCCCTCCGCAGGGGTTGGGTTGGACCACCGACGGATGATTATGTCAGCGTGCATGTTCTCCGCTCTCACATCAAGTAAGGTCAGCTGAGGTTGAAGACGATAAGCAGAATTTATTGTGATTGAAGCTATGACTATGATCCGCAAAATGTTAATGTTCAGACTACTTTCGAGTTGTGTATGTACGGCTTCACAATCCAAAGTGTTGATAGAGTGTGTGTTGTACAACCCGGTCATCCCGAGTTCAGAACGAGATGGGGAAAAAAAAAAAAAAAAAAGTCGAAATCATCTGGTATCGTGTTGTTATACTGTCATCACTCGTAAATCTATAATCATATCCTACATCACCGCCACCCTCGCCGCCTCCTCACACCTCGACCTCACCTCAGGTCCTCTCCTTGTGCTCGCCAAACGCCATCTCCTCGTCATCCCCTCCCTTCTTGATCTTCTCCGCGGCGCCCCTGCGGCGCAGCATGTCCTCGACTTCGCCGGGCACGACGCCGCTGTTGCGCTTCCGGATCTCCTCCTCCTCCTGGGCGACGTACTTGAGCGGGCGCTTGGAGGAGGTGGCGTCCTTGTCGCGGAAGACGAGGACGTCGTGGTTGTCGGCGAAGAAGCGGTCGACGTCCTCGAGCGAGCGGTCGGCCGTCTCCGGGTAGAAGAGGTAGACGATGGGCACGAAGGAGAAGTTGAAGACGGTCCAGATGATGTAGAAGCGCCAGCCGAGCGACGTGATGCCGGGCGGCGTGATCTCGACGACCATGAAGTTGACGATCCAGTTGGTCGCGGTGCCGAGGGCGGCGCCCTTTGTGCGCATCGACAAGCTGTTGATCTCGGTCGGGTACAGCCAGGGGACGCCCTGCCAGCCGATGCCGAAGAAGACGTAGTAGAGGAAGAAGAAGGCGATGGAGGCCTTGGCCCACTGGGACCGGATCGCCGGCGCGAGGCTGTCCATCTCGTTGTGGCGGATGCAGACAGTGATGACGGCGTAGCAGACGAACTGGCCGAACGCGGCGTCTGGTACGGGGAAAAAAACAAGTCAGTTGAGGTTGTCAACATGGCGGAAGGGGAAAATGGGGGAAAGGGAGAAAAGGGGGGGGAGGTGGAAAATCGACCCCGACTTACACATCATCATCTTCCTCCGCCCCCACCGCTCGACGTTGGGAATCCCGATCAGACTGAAGAGCAGGTAGCTGACGGAGTTGCAGGCCGCGAGCAGGCGGGCCATATTGTTGGTGAGGCCGACCGAGTTGATCAGCACGAGGGGCAGGTAGTAGCTCGTGACGTTGATGCCGCTGAACTGCTGCATGGCCTGGGTTCCCATGCCGAGGATGAGGCGGCGGACGGTGCCGGTGCCGGCGGTCTCGCCGGTGCGTCCGCGGAGAAGGTCGGACCACGGTACGGTGTTCTCGCGCTCGTAGTTGACGGCCCACTGGATGTCCTTGGACTGCGTCTGGATGTAGGCGTCGTCGACGGGGCGGTCCTCGAGGTCGGCGAGGATCTGTTCGGCCTCGGGGATGCGGCCCTTGGCGATGAGCCAGCTGGAAGGGGGGGGGATGTGTTAGTCTTGTGTGTTCGACACGGATGAATGAAGCCGTGGAGGAAGGAAGGGGAAACGTACCGAGGTGACTCTGGAAGCCAGGGGACGGTGCCGTAGAGGATGATGATGAAGAGGAACTGGAATGCCAAAGGCACGCGCCACGAGACGGAGCCGGGGAGGAATGAGAACCCAAAAGTCACCCAGTTACCTGATTGATCGTTAGCACTTGTAACTCTTGCCCACCGTCTACTGCCGCGGGAGGTGGGGGGAACTCACTCAGCGAGAAGCCAAAGATGTTCATAATCATCTCGATGACGATCAGCTTGCCCCTCCAGCTGGCCTTGCTCGTCTCGCCCTGCCAGACGGGGGCGGTGGAGGTGTTGATGCCGTTGCCGATGCCGGCGATGACGCGGCCGACGAACATCTGGGGCAGGCCGAAGGCAGCGGTCTGCAGGATGGCGCCGACGGACATGATGGTGGTGCCGACGAGGATGGTGTTCTTGCGGCCCCAGCGCTCGCCGATCCAGATGGTGGAGATGGCGCCGAGGAAGCAGCCGATGTCGTAGATGGCCGTGACGGTTGACTGGAGCTTGTCGTCGCCGACGATGCCCATGGTCTCGAGGAAGTCATTTGTGACGATGACGCCGCCGAAGACGCCCTGGTCATAGCTGGGAGGGAGGGGGATGTTTTGTTAGTTGACGAGTTGAGATGGGTGGGGGGCATGTGAGAGATGGGATGGGGACGAGAGGCAGGTGAGGATGGACTTACCCGAAGAGCGTCATGTCTGTCGCGCAAGCGACCGTCACCCAGAAGGTGAGCCATCCGCCCTTTAACCCGAACCAACCCATGATGAGAGCAGGGCCGGAGATGGAGTTGAGATGTGTAGCGTTGTTGGTGTTGTATGAGAGTGAGAAGGGCGTTGGTGAAGAGTGAGAGTGAGAGTGAGAGTGAGAGTGAGAGTGAGAGCGGACTGAGAGTGAGAATGCGTAAGCGAGCAACAGGTTGTCCGCAGCTAACTCTATGCCAGATCAATCAAGTCCCGTAGATCCCCCGAAGCTTGCAAAAGATGCTGATTAGACCAAGGACGCACGAACCCCTATTGGAAAGTGGCATTGGGCGGACTCTATATAGATGGCCAAGAGAATCGGCAACAGCCCATCCTCATCCCCATCCCCATCCCCATCCCCCCCTTCGACGCCCGATGCATCGCTCCCGCTCATCGTCCCGAGGCCTAGGTCGGTCCCCGGACACGCCGCTCAATCTGTCGCAGGATTACCCACACCACTCTTCCCATGGGGAACGAGGGACGCGGTGTGGATAACAGGAGTATGTCATCGTCATGGTGCGGCAGCGTTACGATTGCGGCACGTATGTCATTGACGCCGAGGTGCTCTCTCTGTCAACCTGGTGCCAAGTTAATAGGCGCGGGCGTGGGCGAGTTCCAGAGCCGCAACTCAACAACGGCCAAGGAATGCTTTGGGCGCGGGCAAGGTCCTAGGAGCGGTGACCCCCCCCGCTGGTATCAACGCTCATTAGGCCGGGCCGAAAAGGATGGACTTGGGGCTGGTGGTGGTAGTGGTGGTGTGGGGGAAAAGAGACAACGACGACGAGAGGATGCAAATGCATCATACTCGACGGACAGGGGCCCGCGTGGGTTTCGGGGTCGAAGCCGGCGTCCTCTCAGCGTTCATCCTCCAGGTCATGTCATGAGATGAGCGTTCGCCGTCCGGCCAGAGGACACGAGGACGCGACTCGTGTCAACGCCGCCGCTGCACCCCGCAACTTGGATCGTCCGTCATCTGGAGGCCGGATACCCTCCTGGGGTCCTGGCGTCTGTCTGCTGGATTCTGTTTACCACTGGTCCCCACGTCTCGGTGACATGTCGGGGTGAGTGGTGGGCAGAACAGGGCGAGAGAGAGAGAGAGAAAGAGTCAGCAACACACGAGTGACGTTGAACTTCACAACCCCCTTGCATCCATCATTGCCGCAAAGGGCCGCGATGACGTCGTCCCTTCTCCACCGCGGGCCCTGAAACGGCGAGCAGGGGCCCCCCGTCGTGGCCGAAGCTTAACCAAGTCGATCTCGGTGCTTAGCAGAGAGATGGCGCAGAGGGCGCAGAGGGCGGGTTGTGACGCTAGCTAGGTCTTGTTCTTGGTCTAGAGTGACGAATCCTGTTATGTGCTCGTTACCGCCTGTCAGAAACAAAAGAAAAAAAAAGACGGTTGGATGTCATTTCAGTTCCAATTGCCTTGGATTGTCCCGCCTGAGTTTAGGTTCCCCCGTTTGGTTTCTTGCATTTACGCAGGTCTCTCGGTTGGGGCGAATGGCTCGGTCAGAGTTCGCCATGGCTGTTCTAGTTGCATCAACACGCATGGGACGGGACTCGGATCCTTAACCACCACCACCACCGTCCCCAACGCATCTCTTCGTTCTGCAACTGCATTATGCTCCTCCACGGCTGGATCGTACTCTGAGTGGGAACTTCTGGGGGTGGTTCAAGGGGGAAAAAAGGAGAAATAGGACCGGGTTAGAAACTCTGGGACCCCGATGGCATATTCGGACCGAATAATCTACCAACGCCCGGCCGATGATGCATCGTTGATGCGGGGGGTACATCGCACACCCAGCTCCAAGTCGCCACTTTTTTCTCCCTCCGTCTTTCTGTCAGTCTGATGTCTTCGCGTTTGAGGATTCCCACCAAACTCTGCTGTGCGACGCTTGGCCAACACGAGTTGCCAGCAACCCACTTGGAGAAGGAAGGAAAAGAAAAATAAATAAAGAAACACAACCAACCAACAAAAAATGATGAGGGGGGAGGGAAAGGAAGTTGTGGGGTACTTCTCCCACCAAACTCCAACACTCTGCTCTCCAGAAGTCTGTCGTCTCTCTCGCCACGCGCGCCGTTGAGGCTCTTACGGTGACGGGAACATGGCTGCTCGCGCGGCCGTTGGCTCGGAGAGTTTCCGGTCTCGGACGTCGGGATCTGGCCGCGATCTGATCTGTCTCTAATTCTGGCCAGTCGCCGGTTTCCTCCCTTTCAGACGGTTCACCACACGGAACGAGTGCTCGTTGGAGGGGGGGTTATCCGGCTATCAATTTGATTCGGTTGAGTCGCCGAGTGTACGGCCGAAAACAATGCAAAGAAAATAAAAACCACAAAAACAGAACAACACCGTCTCGAATCTTCTTGTTTCACTCAAAAGTCGAAGCGTGCAGTGACTCGATCCCGGTGGAAAAGTTGTAAAAATAAAAAATAAAAATAAAAAAAGAGTAGAGATTATTCCTCTCGCCGGTAGTTTTACTCTTGCCTTGTGTCTGTCCTAAACGCCGGCCTATTTCCCTGACAACTCGCGATACTGATTAAATTACTCCCCGCTCCAACAAGTTTTCGTGAATTCGCAACCAAAGTGACTTGTCCTGTTGTCCAAGTGTAATGTAGTGCCCATCATCCCGCCCGTCTCACATCATGAGGAACTCCTCAACACACTCGGCCGGACCGATGAACTCGACGTACCCGTCCGGCCGGACGACCACGAACCCGGCCCCCTTCTCGAACCCGTACCGCTTGTGCAGCATGCCGTCGACGTCCTTGTAGCCCCCCTTGCCGACCGTGTCGCCGGCGTAGACCTTGACGACCTCGTACTCCTTGAACCGGCCGTCCGTCACGAGCTTCTCCTCGGCCGCCTCGAGGTTCTCCTCGTCGGCCTCGACGCCGGCGAAGAGGAGGATGGTGTGGTCGCGCGCGCTCGTCATGCCGAGCAGCCACCGTGCCTTCTCGCCCCTCTCGTCCGTCAACTGGCCGTCCGGCGCGCGCCAGCCGCCCCTCACGGGCCCTTCGAACCCGATGGCCGTGCCGACGATGGAGCTCCGCCGGTACTTGATGGCCATCTGCGAGATGAAGGTGTAGACGGACAGCCGCCGCGCCCGGTTGTTCCACACGCGCGGGACGATCCAGGGCATCAGCGCGTTGCGAACGGTGGTGAAGATAGTGTTCTGCGACGCCACCATGCTGAACATGCGGTCCGTCCCCGTGAGCAGGTGCTGGCCGACCGGGTGCCGCTCCTCGTGGTACGTGTCGAGGAAGGACTCTTCCTTCTCGCCGCGGAGGACGGCCGCCAGCTTCCAGCCGAGGTTGACGGCGTCCTGGATGCCCGTGTTCATGCCCTGCCCGCCGGCGGGGGAGTGGATGTGCGCGGCGTCGCCGGCGAGGAACAGGCGGCCGTCGCGGTACCGGTTGACGCCGCGGCAGTTCCAGCGGAAGCTCGCCAGCCAGAGGGCCTCCTCGATCTCGGGGCGGCGGCCCATGACCTCCTCCATGAAGGCCTCGATCTCGGCGACGTCCGGGTCGCCCTCGCGCTTGCTGCGTGACGAGCGCTCGCCGACCATGCGGATGACGCCGTCCCTGATGGGGAAGACGACCATAACGCGGCTGCCGAGGAAGAGGGAGACGCGTTCGGCGTCGTAGTCGCCGCGGACCTTGGCGTCGCAGAGAATGTACTGCTGCGGGTACTGCGACCCCTCAAACGTCACGTCGGCGCTGTGGCGGACGACGCTGTGGGCGCCGTCGCAGCCAACGATGTACTTGGCACGCAATATCTCTTTCTCGGGGGTGGAGGAAGAGGATGAGGAAGAGCTCTTGACGAGAGTGGCGCTGGCGCGGACGCCGTCCTGCTTGATGTCTTGGGCCGAGACGCCGCGCTCGACGGTGCCGCCGTAGACCTCGAGCTGGCGGAGCATGGCGGCCTCGGTGTCGGCCTGGGAGACCCACAGGGGCAGCGGGAAGCGGGTGTCATCGAAGCCGAGGTCGTCAAAGGTGCCGGTTACGAGGTGGCGCTTGTTGCAGTAGATGTTGACGCCGGGGCCCTTGGTGCCGTCGGCGAGCATGGACTCGGCGATGTGCGGGTGGCGGTTGAGGAGCTCCTGCGAGCGGCACTGGACGGCGAGGGCGCGCGACTTGTCCGAGGGCTCGGGGAGCTTGTCGATGATGCGGAAGGGGATGCTCTGGACTGAGAGCTCGAGGGCGAGGGTGAGGCCCGTCGGGCCGGCGCCGATGATGAGGACGTCCGTGTTACTCACCTTCGGCGGCGGCGACGACGGCCTCTTGGTGGTTGTGGCAGTGGGGGTTTTGTTGCTGTTGTTGGTGGTGGTGGTGGTGGTGGTCGACGACGTCGTCAGCGGTGCCTTTTCCGGTGGTGAAGCCGTTGGCGAAGCAGCCGGCGAAATGACTATCGGCGAATCATCCGATCGTGAACTTGTCGACGAATCCGTTGGTGAATGCATTTGTTCTGGTGATTTGAGTTGGGTTGCTGAGGGGTATGTTGATTGCGTTCGTGTCTCGATAACGATGATTCCAACCCACGGGAGCGAGAGACGAGGGAAACGCGTCGAGTTAAATAGGATCGATCATATCGCTGCTCTACCTTTCATCTATCCGTCCATCCTCTTTCGTATTGCGGAACGTTTAGGAGGGGAAACCGATATGCTTCAGATAGCCCAGAGTTTCCATGCCCCCCTCCTCCGACATCAGCTGGACGAACCCATCGGTGCCCTCGCCTTTCACAAGCTCCGGCACCCGTGCTTCACGCCTCCCTGCGTACGTCACGCTCGTTCCCGGTTAGGTCAGGGTTAAGTCTTCCGTAGGCGGGAAGGTAAGACGGGATAACTCCAATGTTAGAAACGCAATGCAGGGCTGGCTTGCTGAGAAAACCACTCATCTTGGGCCTTGGGGAGTCGTCCATATTGGTCCGCCGAAGATAGACTCGGCCGGGTTTGCGCCCGGGCGACGTGCGAGAGTTGAGTTGGAGCATTGTTCATTGGCCGGCGAAGCTGTCAATTTTTGCTTTATCTGGAGACGTGAGATGGAAGGATCTTGCTGTGCCAGGCTTGGCTGTGCGGCATTGTCCTGTTTGGGGAACCAGAAACGGTCGTTCGCATCCAGTGGTTGGAGCTAGAGAGTTGTGGAAGTCGGACGGCGGAGGCCCGCTGGGTTCCGGGGGTGGCCCGAGTCACGTGAAGCATCGGGGGTCGGAGGTCAAAGCCGCCGATGGCCCCCGATAAGCGAAGCATCTGTCAGCTCACAGCATCAGCCGTCACCATCACGAGGTTTTCTTCTGCGATGATTCCTCGGAGGGTTATTCTCGTCGCCGCCGGGCAATGCAGCCGGTAACTTCCCCAAAATCACGGCTACAGAAATAGCATTCGTTTTAGGGTTGTCATGTTCCATAAGGCGAACAGGACAGTAACCATTTATTTCAATTATGCCTTTGAGGCTTTGGCCGGGGCTGTTTCAAGATGCATTTATCCAGAGGGAGTCCTGCGACCCTGACTTTCCAGGGCAGAAATACGTCCGATGTCTTGTGGCAAAGTCAAAAGGCCGACCAACAGCTCTTTCATGGGGATCTGGGGCCACAGAGTTTCTGCTGGGCTTCTGACTTCCTGGATGAACCGCTTGCGCTGAGGCCGCGCCCAGCTCCAACACCGTCACACTGACCTTTGATGCCCAACCCTTTTACTTTCAGTCTCTGACGTCTTTCACCTTATGGCTCAATGCAATTTACGCTATCTTGGTTTTACGGCATGCCTCTCGACATGCGATTGCCCCGATGCAGCCGCCAGTGTGACATGTCGTTGGCTACGTTTATGCAACTGGTCCTGCAACTGGTCCAACCGGACTCGCGCCGCAGTCTGTAAGACGGTCCCCGCTGAGTCGATATGCTGCAAGGCTCATTACTGTTCTTCAGCCGCGACTTGCACCTGACCTGTTCGAATAGTGTCCTAAACCACGCATAAATCAGCAACCTCTTCCATCATTAGCATCAGCATCTCAAAATAGTGAGTTTTCGATCGCAACTCTTGTAACGAGTGAAGTCACCAACTTCCGTTCATAGACTAAACGTAACATGCGATAAACTTCAACGGTCAATGGTTAATGCGCTACAGAATTAGAAGCGAATTTTTCCAACATGCATTAAACAGCCCAAGGAGCCTCTGCCTTGCCCTTTTGCCTTCGTTTCTGCTGTGGTACGTGTGTTTGCGACCAAAGACACCAGCTCACAACACCCAAGCAGCTATGAACATATGTGCACTGTTGTGAGTTTAGAGTGTGTCTGGGAGTTGGCTTGGGCGGGTCGAATTCTCCACAATCAACGGGTCGTACCAGAGAAATATCCGTGATATCTAAATGTCGGGATAATTCTCTTATTGCCTTGCAGTGTCGATAGGCTACAATCCCTTGTCATGCACATGATGAAGTTCGCTTTTTCCACGATGCGAACACGTCCTAACATCAGCCAGCTGGTTGTCAGCCCAAAGCTAATGCTCTTCAGCTGACCCGTCACCAGGGGCCGACAGCAGAGGGAGGAAGGAACATGCTGCTGAACGCCTTGTCGTAGTCACCGGGGCCTTGCCCTACCAAGGCCGCTTGCTTAATTTTCTGGGGTACACACCCCCTCTATGCCAGTCGATGAGGTAGGTTTCTTTCGTCTCCTCTTTAAAGATGATGTTCCGCGGCGCGACATCCTGATGGACCAACACCATGTCTTGAAACTCGAACCACGGGGTCTGGACGGAGCTTTGGCGGCAGAGGATCCCAACGTTCAGCTTGTAGTTGTGCCAATATTGTATTTATTGAATGGTTTCGAACGACCTCGCGCCGTATCATGTAATGAAAGGGCCTTGCCATGGCTTTTCTTCTTCAGCGTCGACAGGATCGGGCGGCATATTTTCCGATGGCATTCGGTACATCAGATCGGCGGTCTTCGAAGCCACAAGTTGACGCGTTTCTTGGTTCAGATCATCCCATATCTTGTTTAGCAGCCGCGCCGGGGATGTAACCCATGACCATGTACCGGTATCCAAGTGCCCTTCCAACAGGGATACTAGGACAACAACGAGCTGTCTATGTAACACTGGCAACTTGCCAGGAAACAAATAAGAGGACAAAAGATGCATTAGCAAGGGTTTATTTATGTTAAAGACACGTGGGAATACAGAAAGCCGCCGTTTAACAGGCCCAAGGTAGTAACAGACCAACGCATACAGCCAGGCTATTATTTCGCAGTTTAATAAATCCGAGTTTCTATTATATAGCAGAGCTGCCTTTTCCAATTACTTTAGATAACATTCGCTACGTAGTTATGTTAGCTATCTGCTTTTATAAGCATTATAGCTAACCTCTTGACATTTATTTGGTTTTGGAAAACAGAACCATTGTAAATGTTTTATTTCGTGGACGAGAAGTGCGTTTTGAATTTCCAACGCGAGGGAAAATGGAGTTGGGGTTCATCTTGTCGCGCAGCAGCTTGGCAACCAGCTCATGGCCGTTGTTCGTGGCCAGGCCGAGCGGCGTCAACCCTGCGGAAGCAACCTTGGGGTCGGCCCCCCTCTCGAGTAGGAGTTTGACGAGGCCGAAATCGCCCCTGGCGGAGGCGAACCCAAGCGCCGTCCAGCCGTCTGCGGTGGTGGCCGCGGTGTTTGCCCCCTTGCTGAGCAGCAGGATGGCGATTGAAAGATCCCCCGCGTCTGCCGCCATCAGGAGCGGCGTCCACCCCAGATTGTCGGCCCGGGCGACGTCCGCCCCGTACTCGAGCAGCAACTCGGCCGACTTCATTTGACCATATTTCACGGCAGAATGGAGCGGCGTCCAACCGCTGCCGGTGGTGATGTTGCAGTCTGCCCCCTTGGCGAGGAGCAGCCTGACGACCTCGAGGTGGCCGGCACTCACGGCTATGTGAAGCGGCGTTGATATGTTGGCGGTGACTGAGGCGTTGCTGTCGGCCCCCCAGTCGAGGAGCAACTTGACAAGGTCGACATGGCCGCGGTCCGAGGCCCAAGAGAGAGCCGTCCAGCCCTCGTTGGTGGCAGCGTTTGGATCCGCCCCTCTCTCGAGGAGCAGCTTCACGATGTCTGGGTAGCCGTTGCTTACGGCCACATGCAGCGGCGTCCCCCCGTCCGAGACGGCTGCTGTGACATCTGCCCCATTCAGGATGAGCAGCTTGGCGACTTCACAATGGCCTCCGGACAGCGCGGCGCAGAGCGGCGTCCACCCGCTGTTGTTGACGACGTTGCAGTTTGCCCCTTTGTCGAGAAGCAATTTCACCACGTCTGGGTGGCCGTTGGACGAGGCCAAGGAGAGTGGCGTCGAGCCGCTGGAGAGCGCAAGCGTGACGTCTGCCCCCTCCTCGACAAATCTCCTGACGCGTTCGATTTGACCGTATTTCGAGGCGGTGTGAAGCGGCGTCCATTGAACTGTTCTGGAGGGTGGAACATCGTCCCTATCGTCGATGGGCATCCGGATGACGACAGGGTCGAGTTCGACTTTCTGGGATTCGGCATCAGAAGCGCTGTAGCCCTTTTCGACTTGTGTTTCTGACGTTTGGGCCTCCGCCACGGTACAGCGTGTCGTTATGAGTGGATTGTGAGGCAGTACCGAGATTGTAACTTCGTTACTGACAGCGTCTGATGCATTCTCGTGCGGGACTTCGACCGCGCCAGAACTGATGATGCCCTTGGCCGTTTCAATCGCCGGCTTGCTCACAGGCTTCCCTTCCAATGGCCGAGTTGCCGTGTCAGATAACACGACAGTACTCCAGGCAGCGGAGTAGGAGTCACCTGTTTCGTCAGTGGAATCCGGGGTCTCGTGACGGAAGCTGAGGGCATCAAGCTGGAGTTTGCCAGCAAGGTCGTCGTCCCCCCCGGTTTCCACGTTATCTTCCAAAGAGGTTCCGATATCGTTTTCGAACCACTCGTGATTCAAAATATCTGTGGCGGACGGTCGCGTCTTCGGCGACGGCGCGAGGAGCTGGTGTAACAGGTCCCTGAGAGATGGCGTTGCGCCACATGAGTCGAGCTCCTTCGTCAGCAGCGAGGCCTCGCCCAGCGCGTACTTGTGAAGCTGCGAGATGTCTGCGAGTAGGGAACCGTTCGTAAGCATGCGGTACATCACGGCCCCTAAAGACCAGATATCGACTGCGTGTGGGTGCTCCCTGTCCTTGACGAAACCGAGCATCTCTGGAGCCATGAAGCCCAGTGTGCCCTTGCGGATAGTGCCGAGTGTTGACTGATCAGATCGCAGCCGCTTGCTGATGCCGAAGTCTGATATTTGCACAAGCCAGTTGGGACTGCCGCAGACGACAAGTATGTTCTGGAGGGGCTAAGTTAGTTCCAGCTTCAAAGAGACAACCGACAGCGAGAGGTGGTTACCCCTGGCTTCAGGTCCCTGTGCGTGAAGCCGTTTGTATGCATATGCTCGAGGCCTTCCGCCAGCTGGAAGGCAACCATCTTGGTCTCCCGTTCGGGAATGGGCTGTGTAAGATGTTGCTGCAGGTCCCCGTTGGCGATGTACTCCATCGTAATGTAAATGGACTCGGGACCTTCAAACCAGCCAAAGGACTGGACGAAACAGGGTGTGTACTGCCCACGAAGTCAGAGCGGGCCCCTATTCTCGAATCCATCGAGAGGCGGTGATAGATTTTACCCGTGACTGAGAAAACTTCATGATAGCCTCCAGCTCCTGGAGGTATTCAACCTTGTCTGACTTGGCGGCGTCGATGGGTATCTCCTTGACGGCCCGGACGGCCGGTACGCTCTGCCTCGCGGGCCGGTCGCACGTCTCCAACCAGACGGTACCGTAGGCGCCCTGGCCGAGGCGCTTCTTCCGCGTCCATTGCTCCTCGACCCTGAGTCTGCGCTCGCGGCCTGTCGTCCCGCGCTGGTAGAAAGTGTGCCGGGTGTGGCCCGGGAAGATGGTCGTCTCGAGTTTCGATTCCTGGACGAGGTCCGAGTGGAGAGACATGTCGGGCCGGGCGGCGGCGGCGGGGCGGGGCTATCGGAGGAGGGAACTGTGTCGTCGTCGTCGTCGTCGTCGTCGTCGCGCCGTTTCGGACGATACGGGGGCGTTTCTCAGTTTCACCTTAATCTTGCGACTAACGCTGTCCCCGTAGCAGCCAGCACGATATCAACAGACTTGCATCTTCGGCGGTTCTGAAGGGTCAAAGATTCGTACGCAGACAGCCTCGGCTGTGGTGAGGCAAGGTTAGTGTGGTTCTTGAGAGAGCTGAACTGCACCCCCCTGCACACCACCGGGCATACGCCTTAGATAAGCGTCACCCGTCACCCCTGTCGTCAGCAACGTGAGTTATGTGACCAATAGCAAATGATCAGAGGCACAGAGCCGAATAGATAAATTCAGTTCCTTCATGCATGTTGTGAGGCCATACGCTGTTAACTAGAAGTCTGCAACCCCCATTAGACTGTGTCAGCGACCAAGACAGTATTTACGGGGAAGAACAAGCGACTTAGCAGGGCCGGCAACCTGGTAAAAGCACAGACCAGCGTGTTCATGGCGCTTATAATCTTATCTTTCTAGTGTAATTGCTTCCTTGGTCTCACCATGAAGGCTCTGACTACATCGCCTCGGGATGGGGAGATGATTTGGATGTCGGATAATACCCCATGATTTCGCCTCGTTTTTAATCTCAAGTCAGATGATTTCATCTTGTTTTTGGTCTCGAAGCAATAGACTATTCGGCTCTTCTTCACTTCAAGCAACCTCGTGCACGACAACCTCATTCTCCATTCCTATGCCCTTTCGAGCAGCCTATGCGGAAGAACCTTCCGGGGCCGTCCCAGCCTCGCCCTCTCCTAGAACCTTCACTTCGTCGCGAGAATCCGCGGCGGCGGCGGCATTATCATCGTCTCCGCTTCCTCCCGCCACTTGACCGCTGTTCTTTCCTTCCTTCGCTGCCAAAAACGTCCGATGCTGTCGTCCCCCATGCTTGTGCCATCCCTCAAGCTCTTTAGGTTCGGACCGCTGTCGGATTGCAACTTCCTGCACGGGTGAGAAGCCCGGCCTCACCTCATGACGGTGCATTTCCAAGGAAGACAAGTGGCCAAACTTTCGAAGGCGCTCTGGTGGATAATTGGGTCAGTGATCAGCAACAACATGAGGGGGGGGGGGGGGGGGGGGGGGTTTCCTCGCTCTCCTTACCCAAGTCTGCGCTCTCCTTCTGCTTCTCTGCGTCCTGGAACATGGCGGCCACCGCCTGAAGTCGCTCATCTTCCTCCTTCTCCTTCATCTTCTCCTCGGCCAACTCGAGCGCCAGCTCCGCCTCTTCGATCTTGTCGAGAGTCTTGAACGTGGAATACTTCCCCTTGGACCATTCTTCCGATCCCTCCTCCAGCTCGCCAAACTCCTTTCTAAGCCAGCTCTGGAACTCTCCGAGTGTCCACTTGGCGTTGAACCAACCGATAAAGTTGCCGAAGCCCTCGGGGCTGCAACGCTCGAGCGGGTGAGGCGGCAAGGGGAGCATTTCGAGGCAATGCTGACTCTGGCCTTCCTTTTTGCCTTCTCTGGTTTTGCGCCACACCTCTGTGAGGTTGTAGTCAAGCATCACCATCCGCGGCTCGTCCAGCTCACGCACGCCCTCTCGAGCTCCGTGGTTGCGCAAGGTGACGAGGAGGCTTCTGGGCTTGCAACCGGGGTGCTGGACGCCGATGTGCATGTGGCAAACAATCTCGTGGATGAAGTCTCGGAAAATCTTCAGCCGAACGTCCTCGGTCAATTTCAGCGTCTTATTCTGAGAGCGGCCAGACGCGTCCTGGTATCTGTGGAAGATGATCGGCTTCGGATTTGGGCGCAGGAAGCCGCTGCCCTTGTCTCTGGTGCAGAGGGCCTCCATCGCATGGCCCTCGACGTATTCCATGAGAACCAGAGCAGCGCATCTGTACTGAGTGCCGCCCCTGTCGTCCTCGCCCATGTCAAACCTCACCGCCCAGGAGCCGTAGTACTGGGGAATTAGGTGCGGGTGGCCAGTGACGCTGTTGTCGTTCTTCTGTCCATTCTTGCCTCTGGCTGAGGGGTCAGCGGGTAGACCTCTTTGGTAGAGGTACGACAACGCCCCGGCTTCGCGGCTGAGAGTCTGTTCGGCGTAACCTTCATTTCCGTAAAGCGTGGTCAGAAACTCGTCGGTGCCGGGGAAGAACATGGAGTCGAAAACTTTGGCGACGAGCAGGCTTGGGGCTTGCTGGGAATGTCGCTTGCGCGGGTTTCCAGGGAAGGGTGCGTGAAGATACTTGTAATGGTCTGGAGCTTTGGTGACTTTGCAAAGGAGAACCTGGCCTTCGGACTTGATTCCGCCGGAGAGAGACTTCACAATCTCAATGCGAGCTTGTTGCTTGGGTGGCGTCTCGTGGGCCTTGGTCGGGTCGAAGTTCCGGATCCAACCCAGCCCCTTCACCTCGTGATAGAATGACTTGGGCTTGCTGTACTGCGGGAGGCCGTAAGGCTCGACAGGCTTGTATGGGTAAAGTGTCAGCTTTTCACCCGGATCGTACCGCGCAAACTCCAAGGAAGAACTGATGTCATAGAATTCAGACATGATGATGGCCGCTGATGAGAAGAACGTTGACAGGTGCAGTTGACGATGGATGGCTGCGATGGTTCATGGGGAAGATGCAAGGATGGTTGGTGAAGACGGGATCTTCTGAGAGAGGATGGATGGGGTTGACCATGAGGGCATTCTTTTGTAAAAGGCAACTGCGTGGAAGATGGATGAGGGACGGATGAGGGACGGATGAGACGGATAAGATGAAAGAAACAAATGGTGATAGATGCCTGGGCCAGGTGGACAATATAGAGGTACCTACCTACCTTACCTACCCTTTGAACTGGCAGGCCATATAACGTTAGAGACGGCAGGCTGCAAGTTGCACGGACACTGAGTTTCTTGTTCTTGGGTACCTAACCTGGGTAAGTACCGAGGTAGCAGCTTGGTATGCCTTGTGGCTGAAAGGGTGCACAGAGCTGGAACACTCTCAAAGTCAATTGGAACCTGGAACCCAACTCAGCCTCTGCCACATGGCGCTGAAGAAGAACAAACGCAGCCCTACTGCATGAAAATCCTTCTTTAGTATCTAGACAAACTACTTGCACCAATCTGGGCTTTGGCGCCTTGGACCAATATGAAAAGCACCTTGCCTTGTTCAATCAGTGGACGAATGGTTTTGTTTAACTACCTACCTGCCTGACTAGGCACATGGCCACCAGCATCTTTCTCTTGAAACCTCTCTTGGGGAATTTTAACCAGAGACTCGAATAGATAGAGAAGCCTAGAAAGAGCCCAGCTCCAGCTTGACTTGGTACAACACAAACACCCAAAATCTCACAGATGATGTTGCTCTTACCCAGACTTGAAGGTGAGTGTCCCTCTAGCCGCTAGCAAGACCGTTCCCGCTTATTTACTCCCAGTCATACACTGGCTACCTGCAGTTACAGTGCTGCGTTGAAGTGGGCCAAGTTCTTTCAGCACCCAGCTGTCTCCAGCTTGCAGGAAGAACTATTCTTCTTTTCGTTTGAGAAAAGCAAGCACAAGAGAAGAGACAGAAAAAGAGATAAATGCATAGATATAACCCCCAGTGTCCTGGTGTAGGTAGAACAACCCTCTTTTGACAACAAGTATTAGCAAAATACTTTATGTCTTCTTAGAGGCTTATACTGTTCTTTGACAAAATCAAGCAGAAAGATGCGGCGGCTCCCCTTCTCTTATGCAAGCTCATCATGACATTCTTGCACTAGACATGCTGCAAGAGTCTGTGGTCCCTCCCGTATCTTAGTCTTTCTCTTCTTCTTTATGCTTCTGCAACTAACCCCTGGACTCTTCAAGCCTTCTCAACGTAGCTTGTTTCTCACCTTTTAGCCAGTGTCTCCAATCTCCAGGCTCTGGGAGGGATCTGGCATAGTTCACTCCAGTAGACATATGCCGTCAGATGGACAAAGACTTATGAGCCCCAGTACCAGTAGGTACATACAGGTCCTCACTTACATATTGCATTATATCCAAGCTAAAGAAAGCATTCTGCCTGCCACCTTCCACGCTGATGCTATCACAACCTCACAAATCTCCATCCAAAACGGAAGCAGAAAGTCATCATTGCACAAAAAGTGACTTATAAGCAGCCAAAGAACCTTTTCTCTCGACCCAATAGAACAAAGCTTGAAGATTGAATTGTAAAGATGAATCAGGAAGGGGCAGGGGGGTCCTGCAGCACCCTCACCGCTTCTGCCAAACACAGCCTCTGAAGTATCAACGCACCATGGCACCAGTCAGACTTTTCATATGCCTTTCGTAATCCAGATTGGTCTTTGATGTTCCAAGCATATAGCATAAAAGTCCAAGGATATCCATCTTGGAAGGAGGCACCAGCTGACCAGACGATCAGACAGGAAGGAGGCATTCAACAGTTGGCGCATATTTATCACCTGGCTGTTTCTGTTGATTCTCTGGCAGCTTTTTCAGCTACACTTCACCTTCATCTGGCAGCCTACCACTTCTCTCGTCTGCAGCTGAAGTTCCAATCCACCTTTCTTCCCCCTTACGTCTCTACCATATCGTCTTTTGGCACTTTGGCAACTTTCGATCAAATTTCCTCCTCCCTTTTCTAAGACTTCTCGCCGTCTGACTGTTTACTCGTCCGTAGCCTACAAGTTCTTTCAATCGCCTACGATTCGCTCGTCTGACCTTGTTCAACCTCATCCGACTCTTTCGACTCTCCCAACTCTCATCTTGTGGTTCGACTCCTCTCGACTCACCACTTCAGGTACTCCCGACTTTCATCTTGTGCCACGACACGTCTTACCCTGTCTAAAAACACGATGGCAGCGCCGACAGCACGTTTGGCAACCACGGCCTCAGTCCTCGAGTCGACCCATCCCCTTCCAGTCTACGACGGTGACCGCGGCAACTACAGGCATACCAAGCCCACCTCCATCAGCGAAACGGCCGAGGGCATGAGGATTCCCACAAAAGTGGTGTGGATCGATCCCACCACGCTTGTGAACGAGGGCAAGAAGTATGCCGCAAGGAGGAGGGTAACCAAAACGGTCGATGAGGAGAAGATTGTTGAGGGGAGCAGCACCCTGGAGCGTCGAACAGAGCAGTGCTCTGTTACCTGCCTTGACGCTCATGTCGTTCGGCCCGTGATGGAAATCTTTTCCGCTGGGTTCGGGGTCAGGGACAATAAATGGAAGGTTCAGCACACGTGGGAGTACCAACTGAACCTGCCTGATATTCCCAAGGCTCAGGAGCCCAAAACCAGCGGCAAGTCCGCCAATCGCCAAGCTTCCTCGAAGAAAAGGAGGTTGTCCCAGGCAAGGGAATCTTCTGCCAATGCCTCTTACACCGAACACGAGCCCAAATACGTCACAGTCCGGCCAGACTTGATTGTGGTTCGAACTGCAAAGAGTGAAAGGCTCAACCTCGGAAAGGGCAGGCTAGGAGCGGCAAGTCGGTGTATTTCCGTTTTGGAAATGAAGCGAGAAGGGGTCATCCCCTCTCGGGTTGAGAATATGATGAAGGTGGCCATGGAGCGGCGGGACACTCTGCACAGCAACCCGCGGCGTAATGCGGCACCATTACGAACCCTTTGGAGAGAGAGGCATTCGATTTGGGCTCTACCAATCTGCTCAAGGAGTTGATTCAGTACAATCTGGCATGCCGTGTTCCCTCCGGAGCCGCGTCAGACTACGACTCGATGGTGTTTGTGAACTTCCCGGATATGAAGACAGAAGCCAAGGTCGGAATCAAGGAGCTGTGGGACACTGGTGTGGGTGAGACTATGGAGATCTCTATCCTCGGGCCTGAGAGAAGCGCAGACATCCGCGCAGCGTGGCTTGGCTTTCTGGCTTTGGGCAGCAAAGCTCTCTCTGAGTCGATGGCTTGAATCGTCGGCCGCCATCATCCCATATCTACGAATCAGACCCCGGCTCCAGATATCGATCTAGATTGACCGCAAAGGGATGAGATGGGTGACGAGGGAGGACGAAACTGAGGGACTGGACGGGATTAACTGGATAAGGAAGTGGATAGAATGGAAAACGACATGGAGTTGGGGATAGATATCTGATTGTTTTCGGCTGCATTGCGTGCTCTAGAGCCTGTTAGTATTCAATCCGGCTCGCTCACATTCGGTCTCGTTTCTCCTTAGACTGCTTTGCTCTCCCCCGTCCGAGCATTTGTCGTCGGTTTGCCTTCCTTCCTCCACACTAGACGAAATTGTTGGCCATCCAAGATCACAGCGGTTCATGAAATCGCTTTCGTATTCAAGATTTCTCCGGCTGGTTCCCTCAGGCATTCCCCATTTTTCGCTTACCCAACTACCTACTTACCTACCTGCCTACCTCCGTACTTAAAGTCTCCTCATCTCTGAATTCCCTCACCTGCCCATCTGTTTCCGCATCACTCAACGACCTCGTTTGCCCACAACCACAAACAAACACATCATTTTTCGATCGAGCTCGTTGGAAAAAAAGTTCCCTTGATGAACTACCCCCAAGACACCTGTAAGCTTCATCACAATAATCGATACCAGCAAATCCTAATAAAGGGAGGAAAAGCACAACAAGTTTTTATCGGCATCATCAGCGCCACTGTCTCATCGTCAAACCTAGACTCTTCCCATCATCGTCTTGCTCATCAGAATCATCTGGACATCATGTCCGACCACCAAAACCGAGGAGCGCCGGTGACCTTCGTGCGCCGCGACGTCTCCGTCAACTCCGTCAAGCTCTCCGAATTGCTGGAGCAGGAAGCTTATCAACGCTACCTCGAGCAGGAACTTTACCGGTACAAACCGGGCGAGAAGCTCACCCTCTATCCCCGCGACCCGGGGGCGCCTCACGGGCTCCCAGACTACGAGAAGCCACCCGAACATGACCTCCCCGACGGCTGGATCCCATACTTCGACCCCACCACCGAGGTCTCTGGGCATGAAGAGGCCCAGGTCGGGGTACTTGAGGTCATCGCCGGCGGCACCAAGCGCGGAGCCCAGCTGCTGCTCTGCAAGGTCCTCAAAGCACCCGCGCCGCCACCGCCGGATCTGCCGTGCTACCACATGTCTTTCGACGTCGGAATGAAGCTGGTTTTGAAGGTTTTCGATTCCGTCTTCTTCCCGGAGGCCTGGGACTGGGATTGGAATCAGCTAGCTGCTACCAAAGACATTCGGGTTGACGGCCGTCTCAGCCGCCAGGCAAATGTGTACCATCACCTGTTCAGCAAAGGAATAACCGGACACCCACACATCGTCCCCCAGTTTCACGGCAGCTGGGCCATCAAGTTCGACGTCGAAGACGCAGCTGAGACGCGATGGAGATGCGCTGGGGCCATCCTCATCGAGTACATTGAGGGCACCTCCATGGAAGCCTTGTGCGACAGCGAAGAAGAGACGCAGTACATGATCCCCAAGGCTGGATTCCTAAGCCTACCCAGCTCCGCGGGCGGAAGCTTTGGGATCTCTTTCAACGACTTGGCCAACAGACTGAGAGTCTTCGGAACGTTGCTCAACGGCCTCGTGTCCTTCTTGCACACGGGATCCATCCTTCAGACCTATAACCCCCAGGACGTCTTCCTCACACTGGGAAACAATGGCGTAGACCTCGACGAGCCCCGCGCCGTCATCCTCGACTACAGCCACTGCGTCGTGTGGTCGCACACGATTCAAAGCAAGATTGGCCGGGCGGACGAGGTCAAAATAAAGTTCCCGGCAGTGCCGAGCAGACTGCTGCTCGACAAACACCCGAACGAGCGGCTGCCAAACCCCCCTCATCCCGCTTGGATGTTCAACCCCATAACCTTCTCCAGATTTGCCGGCTGGTTCCCGTCTGAGTGGTTGGAAGACGAGGCGGGGTTTGAGCAGTGGGTCCAAGACGAATTTGGAGAGCCTGTGGAAGGGAATTACTCGATACTCAAGACAATGAGTGAGGTCATGGATCTCGCAGTCGCTGATGCGGTGCAGCTGTATGCAGCTGAGAGAGGCATCCACCCCAACGACGCCTACACTACAAGGGACGGATTCGGCTGCTACCATCTGGGAAACTGTTTCGGTGAGCCCGACCCGATGCTGCTGCGGAACCCAGATGCTTTGAGAATAGATGCGGAACACGTTCGAGAGCTTCAAGAGACGACATTGGCGCAGAAGCGCCTTGAGGGGGCAGTTCTAGAGAAACTTGCCCGGGAAGAGGCCCCTCAGGACGCGAAACCGGTGCAGGCGCCCTAGGAGGAACCCCATCAGAAAGCGAGACCGGAGCAGACGACCCAGGAGCAAGTTCCCTCTTCTTCTCATCATCTGGCAGCGACGGATCAAGTCAAGGAGGACAGAAAGTTTGGAACCATGGCACGCGGTACTCTCTCTAGAGTTGCTGGACTCTTCAAAAGGGATGAGAAAAACGAAGAGGAACAAAACCAGGAGAACAATGGCAACGATAGAGGCGAAAGAGGAGATGCGGACAATGCGAGTATCCGTGACGGAGAAGTCGGAAATGCCACGAGCTCCAGAAGACGTGCATTGCGCAAAACTCTCAGCGGACTCTTCGGTCAGTCTTTCTCAAAGTCTTAAGCTTTGGGCCTGAAAAACTGGCGATGAAGGCGGCACAGATCGTGGTTGTCATAGAGACTGTGGAAGAAGCACCATATGGTTGTTGCTTCACTATGTGTTAGCTATCGTCAGGAAGTCCTGTCTCATCGGCGAGTTACTCTAGGACGCATCAATTTGAAAAAGCTCGCAAGTAAAAAACACTGCATGGAAAAATTACTTGCTCCCCAAAATAGTCCACAAGGGGGGGCAAGTCCGTAAGCTTCATCGCGATGGCCCGGCATAAGACGGCTGGTGAAGAAAGTTGCGGATGGTCTCTCATCTTTTAAATGAGAGTTTCCTGGGAAGAGGCCCCATCAGGACGCGAGACCGGTGCAGGCACCTTAGGAGGAACCCATTAAAAAGAACGCGAAGCCGGTGCAGACGGCCCAGGAGCAGCTGTCCCCTTCTCCTCATCTTCCGATAGCGACGGATCAAATCATGGAGGACGCCAGGAAGTTAGGCACGAGGCGAAGAAGTCGGAAATGCCACGAGCTCTAGAAGACGTTGGGTGCGCAGAACTCTCATTGGATTCTTCGGCCATGCTCTCCCACACAGGCCATAATTAAGATGAAACCAGAGCAGGTATGAGCGCCCTGCGACTGAGGTGACTTGTCCCAAGACGTGGAGCGCACGTAGAAAGCTGGTAAATTGGCTTGTGGTATTCGACAGGAGGCATATATTGTACAAGGACCGCAGGCGTGCCTCGCGTGTCGAGGCCCGGCGCGTTCTCTCTGGGCGTATCCCTCGACCCTCCCCCGAAAACTCGGTAGGGGGAGGAACATAAGTGCGATCCTACCGCGCGTCTCCCCTAGGGAAAACCCCTCCACCCCTTCCATCTTAACTAACGTCTTAACTAACACCCCGTCGGGTTCCCACAGACTTAGGAGGAGACGGCCTCCTTGACGTCCTCCTTGACCTCCTGGGCGAGCTCGCCAGCGCTCTTCTTCTGAGACGATTGCCACAGGAGGATACGGGTGCACTGGATGACACCGACGGCACCAAGGAAGAAGTTGACGGCGGCGAGGCTGTGCGTATCACGAAAAGTCAGCAAACTCAGCTCGCGTTCCCAAAGGGATCCTCTTCACGCCGCGACGTACAGGTAGTTCTTAGGCTTGATGATCAGGCACCAGCGGGTCCAGATGATACCAGTAGCCGTCAGGGCACCGTTCTGGGTAAGGGACAGCTTCTCGGCGGGACGGGCGAAGTCGGCAACACCGGCGAGGACGAGAGCCCACTGTAGGTTTTGTGTGTCGCTGGTCAGCAATCGGGATTCTCTTCATCGTTGTCCCCCTCACAGTCCTGCCGTGTCTCTAGGTCTTGGTCTCGGTCTTGGTGTGTTCTTTCTCGTGAGAACTTCCTGCATCGCGACCGGTATGTGTGCAAGGGAGAGAGAGAGAGAGAGAGAGAGAGGTCTTTCGGTGGGAGACGGCTTCATCTCGCAAGGAATCGTACCTTCATAACAGGGGCCCTGGTTCCACCAGAGAAGTCAGCAACATGTCGACGGCATCAGCCAGAGCTTTGTCGGCTCGCAGGGGGAGCAGGAGAGCAACTCACCAGAAGTGCACAGTCTTGAGGCCGATGGGGCTGTCCCACATGCGCTTGAACCAGCTAACCTGGGCCTCGGAGGCGGTCGAGCTCTGCCATCTCTTGGAGCTCTCGCGGAACTGAGAGCGGAACTGGGAGGTGCGGAAGGCGTTGCGGATCTGGGCGCCGGCGAAGACCTGCTGGCGGAAGGCCGGGCGCGCGGCCTTGAAGAAGTTGTTGGCGGGGGCCATTGTGGCGTTTTTTTCCCTCTAAGCTGTATTTCGGGGGCCGCGGGTCTATCGTCGACGGGGTGTTCGGCTCGAAGGGATTCGCCGAAGGGGAGAGAGAGCAATTGAAAATGGTACTCGGTCGCGGGCGCGGAAGGGAATGGGGGGGTTGTCGGTTGGAGCGGAGAGGTTCCCTTTTTGACGGCGGACTCGGAGGTTGGACGGAGGGAGGAAGATGCGGGTTGATAAGGAACCGCAGAGCAGGGGGCGTTGAGAGGATTTGGGATTGTCCGAAAGGTGAGCGACAGCGGGCAGTGGTTATTTTTTTTTTTTCTTTTGCTGGGGTTCGGGGACCGGGGACCGGTTGCACAGAGCACGAAGCCCCGGGGCCAAGCGCCAACAATTATCACACACCTAGGTAAGTACCTCCACACACTAAAAAGGCAACTAGGTACCTATCGAACAGCCTGAACAAGCTACTATCACTGCGCATCAAGCAAACAATTTAGTGGAGACCTTACCTTGAGAACAAACATGCCGCCTAGATCGGAAATGGGGGAAGCCAGTTGACCAATTATGCAAGGAGATGCACAAGTCACAGCTACTACCTACGGGCCAATCACGGAACCCCAAATATGCACAACTTGAATCTCGAATTTCTTTATGCAAATGGGCCCACCTGCAACGTGCGGCATCTCGTCAACTTCAATTCCTCGTCACTTACGCAGAGCCTCCCCAATCAAATCGACCCCAATTGACCTTACCTCTCTTCCCCCCTACGTCTGTACGCCCGTCCGCCCTCCCGCGCAAGCGCAACACCAAGAAAGACGATGTCGAGCAAGTACGCTTTCACAAAGGCCCTCAAGGAGGTGCGCTTCCTCTTCTGCCAGACGGGCGAGCACAGCGCCGCGACCCGGTACGTTTTACGACTCCAGCCTCGGCAACCTGGAGCTTTCTCCCTCTCTCTCTCCCCTCGTGCCGCTGTTCCCGGGCAGCCTCCGAGCTATCCTCTATCACATCAATCGCTGACGCGCTGCTCCTCTCGAATAGCTCCTTCATCACGAGGGCTTACCCTACGATGAAGAAGAACAACCCTCAGACCCCGATCCTCCTGCGCGAAGCCGCCGGCACGCTACCCAAGGTCTACGCGAGATACGGTCAGGATGCACCATCCTTCCCTCCCACGACGTGTTGGAGGACCACTGCGAATCGATGAGGAAATGCTGACCCGTCTGTCTATGGGATAGAGTTCGGTGTTGAGAAGAGCCAATCGCTCGAGGGTGAGCATCTACCCCATAGCCCCCGCCCCCTCTCATAGTATTCCCAAGGCCACGGGATGCCAATGCTGACTTAATATCAGGCCTTTCGGACAAGCAGATCGAGGACACAGTCACCAGCTTGGTCAAGAACTCCGCATGAGGCGGCGAATCGGAGGGGAAGACATTGAACGAATAGATAAAAGACCTTGTACTATCACCCTGTTGAGACTCCCGGCCGACGCGACGTTGAAACCAAACGGAATGAGGGGCTACAGATGCCAATGGATCGACTCAGTTTGTGTTTGACTTATCCAGTGTGCCGTGATCCGGCCGTCTCTCGGCTGGCTACCGTATCGCAGGTCAACCGTGGCCGCCGCCGTGTATATACCTAACGTATGCTTCACTTTGCAGACAGTCAGGGCAACAACATTTCTGGAAGCAATCTCATTCTGGTTCTGCTGTGAGCTGCTACACCTGGGGCCATGAATATCACGCAAACATGGGCCCTCCTCGAAACCTTTGCCTATATCTCCCCCATTGTCTCCTTTTCGATAACCTCTCCAACAAACTCTCCAAGTTACGCCGAACCTTGTACTCATCCCTGTTCTCTCACATGATCCTTCGTAGACCCAGCTTCCGTCCACCAAAGTACCATCCGTTTCTCTACTGCTTGTCGCTCTCCTCCTTGGGATGCGGGTTTCAAGAAGTCTCTCCCTTAGTGGCAGTAGTGCTGTCACCAGGAGTCGCCTTGGTCGTAGCGGCTGCAGTCGTCACCGCGCGCGGCTTGCCCCAGATGCTCTTGGCTGGAAGTCCAGTCTCAGGCTTGGGAGCGGGCGGGAGCGAGGGGAATTCGGCCTTGCTGCCAACTGAGACAGGGATGGGGCCGGGACCAGGGCTGGAAACGTAGCGTTGCTGTTGAAAGTGACTTTGCCCCTGTATCTTCTGCTTCTTAGGCAAGGGACGGCTCTTCTTGGATCCTTGCTGGCCCTGCTGCTGCTGTTGCTGCTGCTGGTTCTTGTGCTGGCTACCGCCCTTGGGCTGCTTGGTGCCGATGTCTCTCTTGGGGCGTTGCACTTTCCAATCGCCATCATCAGCCGAGGTACTCTGCGACGCGGGCAGCTCGTCACTGGCAAGAGAAGGAGTGTTCTCCTTGTCTGCGGCATCCGTCGTTGGAGTCTGTTGAGCGGAGCTTTGGGCCCCGGTTGTTGCCGTGGAACTCTTTGCGTCCTGGTCCTTAGCTGAAGCTTGCTGGGCTGCGGAGCCCTTCCCCTTGCCCTTGTAGCTCTCGGCAACACTGCCAGTGGACTGGTTGTCCTCTTCGTTGACGGGCGAGTTACCAGACGTGAGGGTGCGCGATGTTCCTGACGAAGTTTGGGATACGTTGCGACGATGGCCGAAAGGCTTCAACGGAACCGGTGCGAGCTCAACCTTCTTGGGGCGAGCCACAGTCGGACGGGTAGGAGGAGAAACAAACTCCTTGGCCTGGGGGTTAAGCAAAGTGTTGGGTTTTGAAGTTGCCTCCGCGCCTCCTGCAGATTTCTTCGGTGAAAGTTTCGGCATAGCCTCTCCCGCCTCGGCCAACGGAGGGGTTGCAGGAGTCGGTTGCATCACAGGCGACCCATCGCTAGAGCGATTTTCCTGGCCTGTGATAGAACTGAAAAGCGCGGTGCTCGTAGCAGAAGGAAGTCCATTATCCAAAGTCCGAGGTGCATCGAGTCCTTCAGTATCTACTGTGCCTTCGGAAGCTGATGGGCCAGCGAGTTGCAACTGGGCAGGTTGCTTCTTCCGAGTCTTGGGCATCCGCAACGATCCGCCAGCATTCGCCCGGAAAGTTTTGCTGGCAGTCTCTGGAACATCAGACTTCTCGGTTGACTGCTGTGGCTCATTGCACTCTGTCCTGGCGATCTGTTTGCCCTTTGCGGCGTTGTTCAGAACTTCCGACTCGGGGTTCTCCGTTGTTCCAGCGACAAATGGCGCCGCGTCTTGCTGGACAACATTCGTAGGGGTTTCGATGGCAGTTTGGTTCGCACTGCCTGGTTTGGCACCCTTCCCTCCGACTATCTGCTTTGCCTTGGCTATGACCTCTCTGAGGGTTGCAGGCTCATTATCCTCTACCATCTCGGTGGTGAGTGGCATCGAGGCTTCTGGGTCTTGTTGGTCTGCACTGTTGATGGCGCCGTCATTTGTAGTCTGCTGTACATTGCTTGGCTCACCTTGGTCCGCGGAAGCGGTCTTCTTCTTCTTCTTGGACCTTTTGTTCTTTTTCTTGGTGGAGCTCTCAACAGCAACAGTCGTGGCAACAGCCTCCTGGTCCCGGTTCAAATCGATCAAACTGTCAAGCTCGTGGCCGGCGCGCGTGAGCTCGTTTGCTTGCTCGACGGGGTGCTCTTCCACACTCGAGCTATCGATAGCCGATTGGGGGTCCTTTGCAGCAATTTTGAGCACTCGCGCGTCGAAAACCTCGATGCTGTGGTCATCTTTCTGCGAGAAAACCTTTCTGTACTTGCCCTTATCGGAGGGAGGGCTATTCAATTGAGACGGATCACTCTTCTCGGCGGTGGACTTTTCGCCAGGATCCTGGTCGTTAAGCGTTTGCAACTTTTTCTTCTGTCCATACGAGGCTGAAACCTCGCAGTCAATGGCGGTTGATGTACAAGGAACCATCTTGGCTGGCTTCACAGATGCTTCGCTGCCCTTAGGAGTGAAAACCATCGTGTTTGTAGGCGTGGTGTTCTCGTCGGATGCGGACACATGTGTGCTCGTGCTAGCCTTGGGTTTCTGCGGCGTGGTCGGTAAATTAACCACAATGGCTTTGTTGACGCCCTTGCCCGAACTGCTCACGGGAGCACGAGGGCTGGAAGACTGGTTTGTCTGCTCTGCATCTGGGATAATGTCGTCTTCAGAAGGTGGCTTGGACTGAGACTCGGCTTCGGCAGAAGTTTGAGGCACCGCTGTGGAAGCGCGCTTGGTCCACAAGGTACCAATCGTTTTGGCTTCTCCGATCGGCCCAGCTACTTTTTGCGAGACCTTCTCGGGCAGCGGAGTTGATGAACCATGGGTCGTCGCAACGTTGGCCTGCGACGGCTGACGCGAAGGCTTCATGTACTGCTCCAAGGACACCTGTGCCCTCGAGTCGCGGCGGTTATGCGGAATCTGGGTCTGTCCAAAACCGCTCGACTGACCTTTCCACGCTGGTTGATATGGACCAGTTTGGTTTGTCGAGCCGATCTGCGCGTTGTCGCGCCTGTGGTCTTCAAACATGTCTTTGCCATACTTTGTATGGTGCATCGCGCCAATCCTGATCATGCAATCTACCACGTTGCTCTTGAAGTCATCCATGGCCGAGATCTCTCTTACCCTTGAGCCATCCTTGAATCTATGCGACAAGTTGGAATTAGCAACATCGGAAATGGAGGGAAAAGAAAAGGCATATACCTGACAAAGAAGCAAGCGAAGTCTGCGGTATGTTCCGCTAGTGGCAACTGGGAGACATGTTCAACCTCTCCCCACTGGGACATGATCTCATGGATCTTGCTCAGGAGGACCCCCGAAGTCATTCGCAGGATTGTTTTCAGCTGAACATACACAGATCGTTCGCGTTCCTCACACTTGTTACAAGCACAAGGCGTGTAAACATACTTGTGGGCAGTCCTGGGATGTTGATTTGTGCAGTAGTAGTCTGCTTTGGTCGATGCCTTGGAGTATGAGCGAGGTCTGTTGTCCTTGGTTGGAGATCGGCGGAACACTGGGCCGTGGATCGAGTCATCAGCGTGCGGGATCTTCTCCCAGCCCTTGGGTTCGCCTTGAGGCTGTGACTGACCGCTGCCTATCTCTTTCGATGCAATTGGGGTCTGCAGCTGCTCTTGCGGCGCATTTTGAACACTTTCGGAGTGTGCAGGGCCCAAGAACGAGCCCTTCCTAACTTCTTGATCGAACAAAGAACTGGCAGTTGCATTCCGCTTCCCGTCAGGCCTGTAGGAAGAGTTGACATCCAAAGCCGCTCTTTGGTAAACTGCAGACTGCACACGTGTGCCACCCGTCGAGGACATGGAGCTCTGAACTGGCACATTGCCTCCATCATTCAAGAAGGAATTCCCTGTAGGTTTCTTCGGAGTCAGCTTGACTGATTGCTGGGGACCTTGTTGATGACGTTCGGGCGCAGGCAAGACAAGAGGCGCGGATGGTCCAACAGGGCCATAGTAGGGCTGCGTCTCGCCGTTGGAACCCGTCGTGAACGGCATGTTGAAGGGAAGGCCGTACGGCCCCATCGGAGGAGGGTAGACACCAGGTCCCATAGCGGCCACGGTGGTTATCTGAGGTACAGGGGCTCTTCCAGGTAGCAAGGATGGGGGGGGCAGGGCTGGAGTTGCGCTTGTAGGAGCTGCAGGGGCTAGACTTCCGTCTTTCGGGACGAAGGCCGAAGTGTTCTGCTGGCTGTTTGTGAAGGTCTCTCTGGAACGCCCAGGAGAGCTTATGTCCATTGCAGAACCGCGGTTCTGCGGACCAGCTCGAGGCTTGATGTTCGTTCCACTGACCACTATGGGCTTCGGTACAGCGGTGTTCGTTTCGGCTGACGTTTGGGTGACAGCAGTGGCCCCGCCAACTCCAGCAAAAGTTGGCTGTGACGACGGAGAATCAGTGCTACCGACGGCGATGGTCTGCGGGCACAGCGCGGGGGGGATGCCACTCGGGGTGTCGTGAACGGGCTGGCCGGCTATCTTCTCCTTAGACGAGTTCTACAAGGCGTGCAGGGAGTGAGGGGTTTGACTTACCAAGCCAGCAATGCAGGGTGTTGCTGTGCCAGTTGTGTTCCAAGCTGTTGGCCGGGTAGACACTCGGTCGAGTCAAGCCATTGCTTGACAACTGATTTTGGCGATGGCACAGGGCATATCGAATGAGCATGATGTCGATGGAGGGCAGCTTCTTGAGCTCATCCCAGACTCTTCGAGTGATCAAACCAATGATGTCGCCGCTCCAGCAGTGAAATGCCCTGAGCTTGATCTGGTTCTCGGTCTTGGCAATCCATTCATCAGCCCAAATGCCAACTTCAACCGCGGTCGACCTGATGTTGCCGTGAGAAATGTTCTCATTCTCGTTGTAGAGTTGGTGCATGAGGTTCCACAGGTTCAGCGCGCCATGGAAGTAGATGTCGAAGGTGTCAAAGTAATCGTACAGATCCTCCCAGCACGAGGGCTCTTTCAAGGACTTCAGCGATCTCCAGTGCTTCTTGCGGATAGAGTTGGCTCTTCCCTGGATGTCTTCGGCGCTCCACAAATCGAGTTCGCGAGAACCGACAAAGTGGTTCATGTTGAGGCCACGGGTAGGTACTTCGCCGTTATTGGTGCTGAAGATCGCCTTGATGTCTTTGCGACTGTAAAAGGTATTCGGAAGGTGGTCCTCCACGTAGCGCCTGGGAGTTTCACCGTCCCTGGCAGGAACCATTTTGTAGCCGCCGGGGATGCCATTGGGATAGTGGTAAACGAAGCTCGGGGGCTGGTTTTGGCCATTTGCTGGCAGACCGCTTGGGTTCGTACCTTGCGCGTCGCGATCGTTGCTTCCCACGGCGAGGCCGCGACCCTGAAGAGGGGCCTGGCCACCAGGAAAGGACGAAGCCATGTTTCAGGGTTGTAGTATCCAACGTCGTCTGTTCAGGCAGTAGGATGAAGACTCGAGTTGAAGGGGTATGGGGATTATGGCTGATGGGAAGTTGATGATGAGTGATGATGGGACGAGCAGTGAGGAGGTAGGGATGGGTTTGCTGAGTGAAAAGATGTGAAGTTGTGACGAAAAGGTGCAAGGAGGAGGGATGAAGAGAGGATGTGACGAAGAATAAGAAAGTGAAGGGCAGGAGGAAGACCAAGGGGGTGGGTGAAGTAAAGGCAGGAGAGAGGAAGGTGCCTGCTGGTCGGTCTGAGGAAGGAGCCAAAAGAAGGTGCACCTGCCTTGGGAAGGAAACCAATGAGCATAGAGTCAGTCTGCAGTATTCACTCTGGTATTAGCGGGGATGAGGGAATGGACTACACAGGCAGATGCATCACTGATGGCAGTAGATGGATGATACCGGAAGTGGCTATAGAGCAGCAGTGGCAGCAATGATGATGAAGTCCCTAATGCATTTGGGTATGATGCAAAACTCAGGCGAAGCCATTCCAGAGACTCAATATCTGCTCTAAGGACTGAATCTCTATGACCTCTGGAAGCTATGATGGTATCATATGAGATGGAAAGCTCTGGCTTTGGGGAGATTCATCCGCGATCTTCCCTTCAAAGTCAAACTCAGGAGCAGCCAAAGACAGACCTTCAGCAAGTACGGTTTAATTTATAGGCTGACTTGCCACACCACAAAAGAACACAGTATAACCCAAGATTGCATTGGCCAAACCAGGCAAGACAAAGCTTGCCTACAGTAGTTGGTTTCACTCTGAAGAATCCTTAATCACATGCGATGTCATCGCTGGCCTAAGTTGAGTCCGGGTTGCTATTGCTCCGAATGGGTCTGGGTTCCAGACTGTCTGGCGTGAAACAACACAAGATGCAAATACTGTCAGGTCAGAGAAGTGATATATTCGTCATTCAAGCAATGTACCACCAGCAAAGGCAGGCTGCAGGTATCTAGTCATACAAAGGTGGTAAAGAGGCCGCCATCAAGAGTGATCAAAGACTGAGTTGCATTCAGCTCTTTTCGCTGTTCAAAGCGTTGAGCATCTTGAGGATCTCAGATTCGCTGTCGCCAACAACAGCCTTGCCATTGTTCCAGTCCACAGTCTGTATGTCTGAGTCAGCTTTGCTACACCACGGCAGAGAAGGACATCTCTATCCTTCTACCATCTCGCAGTATCCTGCCGCTTTTCAAAAACGTGAAACACTGTTGTTTGCAATCATGTCCTATTAGGGAGAAGTATCGACAAGATACTGAGAGGAGGGAGAACTATAGAGGGGCCCACAGAGAAACGGGGAGGCAGGCTCCATCTGGGAAGAGCCAAAGGCCTAGGAGATACGCACCACGGGTCTCTGGAAGGACTCAGAGTTCTGCTGGAACTTCCTCAGGGCCTCCTGTTCGGTCGACGCGCCCTTCACAATGGACGAGATTCTGTTCTTTCCAACATACTCCAGGATGGTCTTGACCTGGTCCGCGGTCGGCGGCTCTTCGGTAATGTTGAGCTCAAACTCGGCGCGCGACTTCTGAGGGTTCGTCTGGACACTGTGGTCGCTGGCCTGGTCCTCGGTCGCACCAGCGGTCGCATTGGCCGATACCTGCTTGAGGATGTTGGCGGCTCTCACGGAGGCAGGAGAGCCCGCCTTGTGGAAGAGGGTAACAATGTCGAGGGTCTTGTGCTGGAGCGGATATCAGTTATCAATCACGGAAAGCCAATTGCGGGTGGGCAGCCTTACGAAACGGAACATTGTGGCGGGTCGTTTGCGTTTGGGCGATCGTGTTAGTGGTGTGGTTTGTTGGGGGGTGAGCTGCGCTTCGTGAATCGTGCAGGCAGGTGTGATGCGGTGAAGTCGGCAGTGGAGCTTGGAGCTCCCAAGAAATTTACGTCATCTTTGCCGGGCCGCTTAGTTTAGACGCCAATGCCGGCAAAGGCGGGGCCGGCCGCGCTTGACCCCTGACGGTGCGCCGCGGGCGCACCTTGAACCAGCCAAGGGACGGACGTGAGACCTGAGCATGGAGCTTCACCTTTTGGCACTCCCTCCCGTCATTTAGATGGGTCTTGGACAACACGTCTGGGCCGCCTGACTTCATTGCACTTATCGTGGCAAAGGGCGTTTGTAAGGGTCCAGTTTGATCATGATGCGCTGGTTGTACCCACCGAACTTGACCCTTTACCGGATGTTGGAGTGAGTCGTTCAAGGCCTTGGCCTGGACCCTCGTTATCGCTATCAGAGGAGCAGCTAAGGGGTAGATCGGTTCGTCAGGGTGTCAGCCATTCGCGATAGAAATCCTTCGCCCAACGCCTCGGATCGCTATTTAGTCACTTGAAATGATTGAATGCTAAGAACAGCGCAAAAATCCTATTCGTTGTTGGGTGGTTCTGCAGGGGTCATCATGCTCGAGACACGCGACGGTCGGCGCGAGATGTGAACCGACGCCGCCCAGCTTCATCAACACCCAAGATAGGGCTGAACATTGGCATCGAGATGCAGCCAAAAGATTCGACCACTTCCCTTCAGCCTCTCCCGCGCAAGTACAATCGCCGATGGACCCATGTGGTTTTGGGCAGATCTGTCAAGGCTTTTTTGCGGAGAAATGACCATTACATGACGTAGGAGGGGGTTTTGCACCCGTCTGAGCTGAGAATCGGCGCTGAAGACGTCATGACGTAGATGCAGCGAAGTAACTGGTGGGGTTGGCACTGCTCGGCCGGTGCAGGATGTCTCTTTCTCATATCTTATAGAAAGCCAGTCTGCTGAACACAGTTGTTGATTTTTTGTTCTTCACTCAATCAAACATTGCTCTGTATTCCATCACTTCAAACGACCAATCTACCTACCAACTCCACATTTTTAAAAACTACACCACCTCATCACCACCATACAAACCGTCATCATGTCCGGAAACTCCAGTGTTGGCACTAGCGGCGTCTACGAGGCTGGCGACCAGCGTAATGTCAAGAACTCCGAGCTTGACACCGGTGACCGCTTCCACGAGGGCAAGGAGCACTCCCACCTTGCCAACGACTCCAGTAGGCTTTCCTCTTGTCGCCTATTGCCGGGTCAAATTACTGACTACCTTCCAGAGGATGAGAGATCGATCGCCAACAGACTCGCTGCTGAGGAGAAGAAGCACCGCCAGGGTGAGGAGGAGGATGATGTTGAAACTCGTCAGTCCAAGAAGGACTCCACATTGCCCGTAAGTTACACCATACTCAAATGGCTTCGAGTATTGCTGACCTCCACCAGGCGAAGATGCACGGCAACGAACCTTCGAAGGGTGCCAAGATTGATCAGGAGCTCCAAGAGGAAGATGAGCTCCGCTTGAAGCAGAAGACTGGCAAATAAATGGATATTGCGGATAGTTTGATTTTCGGGTCGGCGTTGGCTGGGAAGCATGCATAGATGCGGCTGATAGCATGAATATCACAACTTTCGATACAAAAACAAATGGCGAGAGCTTACTTTGCACAATTTATACAAAGCGTGATCCATTTGATGGTGGTAACTTAATTGCGGTCGTTCGCTCCGACTCGTAAAAACATTCCGAGGGTACGGCAGTTGTCAGCCAGTCAAACATTCGCGGCGCTAAATCCAACCAACAGTTTTGATCCCTTCATTTGTAGGACAGGCACAGTCTCTCGGATGTATTAATTGACACAAGGACGACGACAATTGCAGCGGGAAGCCAGGCACTCAAAGCTCACGTGCAGCAATACGCAGATATGATTCGCATGAGAAATAAATAAGATGTTTATTGGCATGATACTAAGAACTATACGAATACCTGGATGCAAAGTCAGCAACGTGCATCCTGATTGATATCAAACAAGAAGGGTTATGTCAATTGGAGGTCAGAATATGTAAGAAATTGAATATCATATATTCAAACGATATAGCCGCTCCGGCGAAAGAGGGCCACCGAGTGAAATCAATCGCAAATTGTTTTCATCATTCCAAAGAGAGACGAAGCCGGGTGCAGTGAGAATTCGAACGTACCTTGTGCTGTTGAGACTACAGCTTCGTCGAGGAGGGCATGATTTTGCACCTGGAAGCTGGTAAAGAAGAGATGGTAAACAGAAGGAGGGAGGCGCGTCAAGCTGAACCTTTATTCTGATTGAAAAAAAGTTCTGTCGTTGGTGGGGCACCCGCAGTGCACCAGGAGCAAACCAAGAGGTGGGCGACGACCATGGACCGCCCCACTAGGCCATTTCCGGCTAGATAGAATCGGCCCCGGCAAATCGCTTCCTCCGACACAAAAAAACGGTCTTGCCCTAAGGTTCCCAAGCTTGTGCGTCTGGAAATCGACGCAACTCGACAAAAAACCGGCGTGCCGAAACGTGACTTTGAACTCCATCACCACTAACCAGCAGCAAATCTTCGACGTCTGGTAAGTCGACGCGCCCCTCCCACAACCAAACAAAAACACCACTCCGAGTCCGCATCACCGATCTCTAACCTCGCGATCCAACTTCCAGACCGACCAGCAAAATGGGTGACGCTACCATCGAGGGTTCTAAGTGGCGACTGGTCGAGGTCGGCCGTGTCGTCCTTCTCCAGGGCAACAGCCCCTACGCCGGCCGCCTTGCGACTATCGTCGAGATCATCGACCACAAGCGCGTACGTTACGACAGCTCCTTCTGCACCTCTTGCTCCCAACCCCGACACGATTCGTTTTCTTGAAGAGTGCGCGCGTGCACATGCATATTTGGAACGGAAGGAACAGCAAAGTCTAACATGAAATTCGAATTCTAGGCTCTGGTCGACGGCCCCTCCTCAGACGCTCAGCTCGTCGTCCCCCGCCAGCCCATCTCCCTCTCCAACGTCCTCCTCTCCTCCCTCAAGGTCGAGGGCCTTCCCCGCGGCGCCCGCACCGGCACCGTCAAGAAGTTCTGGGCCAAGTCCGAGATCGACGCCAAGTGGAAGGAGACCAACTGGTTCAAGCGCAGCACCCAGATCGAGCGGAGAAAGAACCTCACCGACTTCGACCGCTTCAAGGTCCTCCGCCTCAAGAAGCAGCGCCGTTTCGAGCAGCGCAAGGAGCTGGTCAAGGTCAAGGCCGCGGCGTAATGGACTTGCGATTGGGACGTCTATGGGGTTGACTTTGAAGACTACGGGGCTGGTTTAGAGCGTGACAGCATGGGAATCCGGTTTGGTCTGCATCACCGCAGCATTGGGTTGCTGCACATCTCTTTTGCTCCGTAACTGGAAGGGCTGTATGTCACATTCATCATCAACCATATGATGACCGGCGTCAAATACGGAAATTCAGAGACAAAAAATGAATTCATGGCACAATCAGAAAAATAGATTGGTTGGCTCGTGACGGGGACACGGAGTAAAGATTTTTTCGTTTTTCCTTTTGAGACTCTGTAATTCTGATGATCTTGAGACTTTTGGACGTGCATGCTTGCCTGCATTCGCCATCGAAAACCTACAACGAAGTCAGCGAGTGTGCTACTCCGCCCAGTCCGGAAGTCACTCTAGGACAATGTCAGGCTCTCTCTCAGCCTTGTAGAAACAATGGGCAGAATGTCATCCCACCCTTTCGACCTTGCGCGTCTGCACTCTGGGGATCTGAACTGGGGACCGACCGTCCAACTGTCTGCTTACCTAATACACCCCAGTCGGCGGAGGTGCTCCTGTCTGCAGTCAGTGTTCTGCAAACCCTATCAATTTTCTACGATCCCTCCTTCAAACCACAAGCCACCAAATATTCCCCCACGTTGAGTCGAGATTCCCTCGTTCTAAACTTTGGTAAGTAACGCTGTCCCCCTGCCGGAATTTTTGACGCAATCGCCCAAACGACGAAGCCGCGCTTGTTGCAAGGAATTTTGTGCGAAAAGTTGGCAATTCCCTATTTTTTCCCACAGACACACCAAAGCCGAAGCTCGCCAAATCAGCGCCTTTGCGCGATCCTAGCTCCCACCACATTACCACCACCCAAAAAAAGGACCCCGCAGCTAACAATTTTCCGCGGTTCACAGTCAACAAAATGGCCAACCCCCGCGTTGAAGAGCTTCCCGATGACGAGACCAAGAAGGTCACCGTCGAGGAGCACGAGGACGAGAGCTCCGACTCCGAGATCGAGGGCGAGGAGGCTGAGGGCCTTCCCTCCGGCTCCACCGCTGTCATCCACTCCCGCAACGAGAAGAAGGCTCGCAAGGCCCTCGAGAAGCTGCACCTGACGAGAGTGCAGGGCATCACCCGCGTCACTCTCCGCCGCCCCAAGAACGTGAGTGCATTAGAAGGGGAGGAGCGGTGCTTTTTGGTGGTGGCACGGCGCGATGCGGGGGTTCAACAAGGCTGACCCACGTTTTTTCAGATCCTCTTCGTCATCAACAGCCCCGAGGTCTACAAGTCTCCTAACAGCAACACCTACATGTAAGTTGAAAGATGTGAAGGGCCGCAGGAGATGTCCGGAAGCTGATATTGCGCTTCCCAGCGTCTTCGGCGAGGCCAAGATCGAGGACCTCAACGCCACTGCCCAGCAGGCTGCCGCCCAGCAGCTCGCCGCTGCCGGTGGTGAGCATGACCACGCCGGCCACAGCCACGCTGAGCCCAGCAAGGCCGCCGATGCCGAGACCAAGAAGGACGAGGAGGAGGACGACGGCGAGGAGGTCGACGCCGAGGGCATTGAGGACAAGGACATCGAGCTGGTCATGACCCAGGCCAACGTCAGCCGGAAGAAGGCCATCAAGGCCCTGAAGGAGAACGACAACGATATCGTCAACTCGATTATGGCACTGAGTATTTAGCGACGGCTGCGGCCAAAGATAGTTTCTCAAATCTCGACAACGGCAAAAAGGACGGAATGGGTTGGCATGTACAATTCCCAGGGAGTTGACTCCGAAAAGTCTCTTTCGCAATAAGAGGTCATGATAATCGGAGTTTCTCGTGTCTTTCCTATGAACTTGGCACGATGCGCCAATAATAATCCTCGGCCAATTGATTCCATATTCCGGGGCATCATGAGAATCGCGACTCAGGACATAGAGTACAGCTACCCCTCGATCGCGGATTTTGGCTCAACCCGGGCTCGCAAGGAGCTCTGCCCCACCATCCAAGTTCCAACCGACTCCTCCCGCCCAACCAGGTGCGGCAGCCGTGTGCTTATCACGTGATCTTCCATGTGACCCAGTTCTTCCCGGCTCTTTCTCTGCTCTCCGTTCGGCAAAGTCAATCATCAACCTCACGTCGACGCAACTCCCTCTCCACTCCCCCGAACCCTCAGCATACCCTTCAAAATGGCCACAGTACGTATATCCCATCGAACACCGCTCGCTTCGCCCTTCCGATTGATGCAATCTCCGACGACGGCGCCAATTGGGCAGCGCACCCGTGGTTCCGCTCCCTTGAGGCCGGGCCTGAGCTAATTTATTCTCCTCCCGCAACAGCGAAGCGCAGCTCTCAAGCTCGACTGGGCCAAGGTCACCACCTCGCTCGGCCTGCGCGGCCAGACCGCCGCCTCCCTCCAGGCCTTCAAGCAGCGCAACGAGATCGCCCGCCGCCGCGTCCAGCAGCTCTCGGAGCTCCCCACGACCGTCGACTTCGCCCACTACCGCTCCGTCCTCAAGAACCAGGCCGTCGTCGACGAGATCGAGAAGCGCTTCACCGCCTTCAAGCCCGCCACCTACGACGTCAGCCGCCAGATTAAGGCCATCGAGGCCTTCGAGGTCGAGGCCGTCAAGAACGCCGAGGCCACCAAGCAGAAGGTCGACCTCGAGCTCAAGGACCTTGAGAAGACCCTGACCAACATCGAGTCCGCTCGCCCCTTCGAGGACCTCACTGTCGTACGTTTCGACCGCCGAGACGGAGACTGCGCGTGTGAATATGCTGACAATGGACGCAGGACGACGTCGCCGCCGCCGAGCCCTCGATCGACGAGAAGACCTCCCAGCTCGTTTCCAAGGGCCGCTGGTCCGTTCCGGGATACAAGGTACGGTCCATCTGTGTTGCGGATGATGCGCTTCGGCATACTGACACCCTCTGCAGGAGAAGTTCGGCGATCTTTCGGTGCTATAGACGCGTTCGCTCTTCGATTCCCTTTGTGTACTCTAGCATTGTAGATAGGCGATCGGTCCACGGGGAGGGAATCAACCCACTGGACACTAATATCGACCTTTTGTACCAAGCATGTTCTGACATCCTTTGAGGGTCATTTCGAGGTGTCCGACGGACTCGGTGACGCATGTTTGGCTGCCGTAGCTGTTCGGATGAATTTTTCCGTTCGGAGTTTACGACCTCGGCGGTATCCGCCGGCGCCTAGTACCCGAGCAGAACGAGCTTCTTGTCACCAAGACAGCAACTCATCCCAGCTCCCTCGGAAATTCTGTCGAACCAGCAATTGAATGGCCGGCAGGCGTAATTCGACTTTCGTCACAATGTGTCGCCTGGGGTTGAGCATACGTCCACCCGGCACCCCGGCACCACTACCGGATAAACGGGATCTCGCCGCGACATCAACAGCCCGGAATCACCGACTACCCCACTCACGGCATCGGCTCAACAGCCAACTCAAAAACATCTCATCTCCCACCTGGCGGCGAAAGTCGTAAGGACGTTTAGTATTGTTTCTCATGCGATTGCTTTACTTATCTCAACTTGATCTGCCAGGCTCACTGCGTTCGCCTGCCATGGACTCGCTAAATCATCTCATCCTCAAAGAGGCACCCCAGCTAGATCCCGCCTGGCTTGTCTATGAAGAAGCGAACCTCAGGACCCCGAAGACGTACGCCTCGCCGCTCGATCGCCAGCCCGTTTACGCAGGAGAGTGCAGACAGCTTAACGCCCGCATGCTGGCCCCCGGCGCGCCGTATGATCATCTCTCGCACGTCTCGACGCAGCAGCTGGCCGTCCCGTCAAGCCTTGACGGTTTCGCCATTCCGATCCTTCGCTTATTCAACCACAGCCCCGAGGCGACGCCCGACGACCATGGGATCGTGGTGGTCTACTACCACGGCGGAGGCCTCTGCGTAGGCGAAGCCGACAGCGAAGAGCTCTCATGCAGGCGGATCGTTCACGACTTCCCAGGCGCGTCTGTCTATTCCGTGGGGTACAGGCTCATGCCGGCCTACCCGGCCTCGACGTGCGTATCTGACTCCCTAGACGCCTTCGCCCACGTCCGCTCGCTCCACCCGTTGGCGACGAAGATCATCCTCCTCGGATCCTCGAGCGGCGGCCAGCTCGCCGCCACCGTGTCGCAACACGCGCCGCGGGGCAGCTTCCACGGCGTCGTCCTCCGATGTCCCGTGACCAGCGACGGCGGCAGCTCTCTGGCCTTCGTACCGGAACGTCTCCGGCACGCTTACACCTCCGCATCGCCGGCCTTCGCCACGAGTCTTCTGGGTGTATTTGGGCGCGCCGTACCGAGAGACGGGCTAGAGAGAATGCCGCTCGAGGCCGGGGATGAGGAGCTGCGGGGAATGCCGAGGACGTGGGTTCAGGTGTGTAGCAACGACACGCTGTACTCAGACGGAGTCTGTTATGCGATGGCGTTGAGAGAAGCCGGGATCGAGGTCCGGGTTGAAGTTGTGACGGGGTGGCCGCACACATTTTGGTTGAAGGCGCCCGGGTTGACGAGGGCAGTCGAGGCGGAAGGCGAGATGGTGGAGGGCTTGAGATGGGTTCTCGAGGGTTAAAGGGGAGGTTGATAGAGGGTGGTCTGATGTTGGAATGGAATTGAAGTCGAAGTACGTCTGACGATCCGAGGCTCAGGAGACCGTGGTGTTGGGGTGGAACTTGAGGCTGAATGACCGGCATCTGTGAGAAAATACGAGATGAACGAGCATGACAACGAGGCCGTTCGAGTTTGACTCTGACAAGAAACAAAGGTCTTTGAAGAAGCAGAACTCAGATCGAAGTAACGGCAATATTACATACACATGTCACTGAGGAGTTTGAGATGAATAAGTGACTCTCCTCGAAAGGGCTGCAAGATTTTGCTAGACTGGACGAGGGATGAGACGTCGTGGTGCTTCTACGATAATGGAGTGGCCGAAACGGTTTCCCTTTGATTCATGACACCTAATTCAAAAGAAGCCCAGACAGAAAAGCAAGATTTGAGATTTGCTTAATACGATCGTCCTGAACCACCATATCAAATCGAGGCGTGTGGACGGACGAATGACAGCATGACCGAACAACCGCTTGCTCATGACCATGCATACTTCAAGCTACATTATAGACTGGCACTGATGGGTGTTTGTGGACTTCCTGTTCTCTCCTCTCCTTTTAGGGGAGGGGCCTTTGGTCGTGATTCATAGATTTTGACATGGCTAGGGAGCTGGTCGTGGCTGTCCTGGGACGGATGCCGTGCTAGATGTCTTCATCGAGCTTGAGCAGATCATTGCAATAATGGAGATTCGACTTGGAGGCGGCTATAGGCTAGCATTTGTGCAGCGTCTTGAAGATGAAGCTGTGGCCGGGCCCGCTTCTGCGTCTTGTGAGCTGAGCTTGCCTGCGTCTTGTGGTTCGCACGCTCAGCCCACAAGACCGGACAGTTTCTTTCGTCTTTACAGAGTCCAAGGCCACACAAAGCTGACGAAAGGTGGATTGGATCAATGGCCCGGCCTCATCTTGTAGTCTATGCCGAGAGACTTCCTTGCGAGGTCCATCTGAACTTGCACCGAATGGTAGAGCAGCAGGAAGTAGGGTGGGACTCTGATCTAGACGGCAATATGCGTGCCGCTTTGTCGAGAGTGGCTGGGTTGTAAATTCTGTGCTCGTGGTCGTCAGAAATTACTCAAGAATCCGTTTTTTTTTCGGGAATACTCAACGAAAGGTCCTTTCTTTCCACTGTAGTCTTGTAGTCTCTCTGGATGAGAAAACAAATCGGATGTGAGCTTTGGTTGCCGTCGAATCTTGTGCCTTCTTGTGTGGTGGCAAGGAGATGGGCCAGATGGACGAAGAGACTGTTCGAGGTAATCAGATATGTCTCGTCTGTTCATCAGGGCATAACGGCCTGAAATGGAAACCTCCTCGAGGGCGTAGGCCGGATCCAAGCTGCGGTACTTCTCTTCGGTCTCATCACGGTGGATGTTCGCCTACCTAGCCAGCTTTTAAGAGATAATGATAATTAAAGCCGTCTCAATTGACTGTCGCACATTCTCCTTGCTTCAACGCTTGGCCGCGCTGGTGAAATGATTCAAATCGTGAGAAGGCGTCTCCAGTTCAATTTGCTATCGACATGCAGCCTAAGTATCGAATGCATCACTCAAAATAGCAATGCCCATTGATCCATTCATCTAAAACATCTGTTATAGAGTCTCGCGATTGTACCCAAAGTCATGACCTGGTGGCAACCAATCTGGAGCAGTACCGCAGCGTGTGTATCTGCAGCAGAATGCAGACATCATCAGCGCTACCTGGGGCTTCCTCAAGCAGAATCACGAGAAAGGCTGTAATCATTCTCTTCTTTGCGAGAAGCGAAGACTTCTGGATGAAATAGCTGAAAACACTCATTAGGTAGGCTCTAGGTACTTGGGCTGGAGTAATTCTGGCTGTTCCTCAGGTGTTTTCTTGATGCTCCTCTCCGTCCCTTCCTCAACAGCTTCAACCCCCCTCACTTTTCGCTCCTTCCTCAGCTGCTACTTCTCCCATACCTCCTGCTTCTTCTTTTCCTATACTATCTAACCAGTCAGCTAGTACCTGCCACTCACAGAGTGGTAATTTTCTCCCTCCCTCTTTCTAACACTCTAGTTCCTTTCTTCCTTCCACCCACTTGCATCATAATAACAGTAACGCCTACCTGAAGACATCAGGTATCACCAAACAAAGTAAGACTTATCAACATACATTTAGTTCACATAAGCTCACAAAGGTATCAAGAATATACCCAGCAGCAGCAGAAGCAGAAAGAGCTGCCCATAGCAACAATGGCAGGCGATGCTCGAAGGAAGGGAGGTACCTACAGCACCAATGCCAACACCGTCAGGACTCGTCAAAGCCTCAGTAGCCTTCCACCCAAAAAGAAGGAGCTTAGAAGAACAACTTTCCTGGAGTATCGTTCTCTTCGCACCTGCTGCATCACTCGGTCGAAGAAACCTGATTATATTGGGTCCCATTCGCGTGACGAGAAGCTTGCAATGCTTCGTGAGGCTTGCCAAAACACACTGGCCAATCGGTAATTTTCTCTGTCCCTTCTGTTTCCCATCCCAATTGTCCCTTGAGGACTTACTAGCAAATATTCATGGGATTACAAAGAGCTAATTCCTTTTTTGTTATGGCACAGTCAAAAGAAGGGAACTGAGCTTATGGGCACTAACGTTGATGAGTTCACGGCCCGCTTCCACGACAAGGCCCTTCTCGCCCAAGGAGGCGGTCCAAACTCTGGTCCAGTTCCTGCTGAGTCCGATGCCGCCGATGACTCTGATGGGACCGAAATCTCCAGTGCCAACAACCAGGATTTCGATCCCAACACACTTACTGGCCTTCAGATGGCCAACAATGCTCAGATGGCCCAGGTCATGACTGCTCCGTCCCCTCTTGGCTTCAACATAGCCGACAGATTTCAGATGGCTCAGGCCACAGATGCCCCCGGCCCTGCTGGTTTTGCTGGCTTTGCTAGCAACAACGGAGTTATGGCTTCCAACCCTGCGGCCCAGTTCGGCCAGGTCGACTTCGCCAACTACCAGGACGAAAGCCTGTACCCCGCGCCTGCCACCTATCCTAGCCCGGCTGGCGTTGCCATCAACCACGATGGAGGCGTTTACTCCGTACCTGCGAACAATCAGTTCGGTCCGGCCAACTTCGCCAGCTTTTACGACGAAATCTTCCATCCCGCGCTTGCCACTCGGTCTGGTCCGGATGATTTCGTCAACGATGACGAGAGAAGCGTTTACCCCCCGCCTCCGAGTGCGCCTCCCTCGCCCGGCTTCGCCGACTACCGAGACCCAGGCATGTAAGCCTCGCCTGTGGACCAGTCTGGCCTTAGCGGTCAGCCTGCCTATAAGTAGAGCATGGCCGTTGGGTAGGAGCCCACCAAGCGGCCCCAGGAGACCCCGAACGGCTTTGTCGCGCCGCCTTCCGTTGCTATAGTCTCAACTTTAGCTAGCTATGAGATCAGCTTCGAGCACCGTCTCCGACACAGCGAGATCTTGGCTGAAGTTGGCGGACCAGTACATAAAGGATGAAGCTGGTCAACAGTAACCGAAGTGGATAGAGGGGGGGTAATGGCATAATAAGCAACGACTGTTTACGATAGGCACGAATCAAGAACGTTGGACCGAGAGCTTGAGAGTCCCTGTGACGACTTGTGATGTTGATATGTGATGGAAGAGCGACGTATATTGATACACCGGCACAGACTCGACGTGATGAGGGCATGACAAAGTGTGAGACCTTGAAAACATTGTCAGCTTCGTGGCCGAGCTTCGATTCATGCGCGGGGTGGTCATCCATGAATTGCTAATCCGATCGACTCAGGTCCCATCTTTCATCTCGAGAACGTGGACCCGAGGACCGCGCGCAACTAACCACCCCTCGTGGGCAGACAACAGCGGACGAGAGGCTGGACTGCCCGATCGCGAGGCGTAAATTAGTATTATACTGGAAAGACAGGAAAACGAAACAGGATGATATTTGACAGGCGCGACGGTGATCTGTCAGGTCTGTGCCTCTTTCCGATGCCACTGTCGAGGCACGACCAGCTACCGGCGCCGCAAGAGCAAGGACCTCGCCGTATACAAGCCCCGGCGGGCGCATAGGTGGCAGAACGCGCAGGAAGAAATCCCCCTTTCCCAAGGGCCGCTGTACAATGCACCGACTCGGAGTTTTTGTCCGAGCAAGCGGAAGAAAAGACTGCGGAACAAGAGGATGGACAGGGGGGATCTCAAGAATTCACAGAAAAAAATAAATGAACTTTCAAGCCAACACAAAAAAGCGAAAACGATGCCGAGCTGCGGGCTTCCCAGGGAAGGGATGTCGAATTAAGCTACGAAAACGCCACAGCAGGATCGCTGTCCTCCCCCGTTGCATAACCCCCCCCCGGGGTGGTGGAACTTGACCCAGTTCAGAACCCCTGTTCTCCCACTTCACATCCCCCCCCCCTGCGAAACCTTTAGGGTCAGCCAATACCTGAAAATCTTCCGCGGGCGCGCGCACACAGGACGGAAAATGGAGAGAAAGGGGGAAAAAAGGCCCCCCACACCACTTCGAGCTGAAATCCCAGAGAAGCTCCTCATTCTCTTCTACCAACCCGGCATCATGATCCTCGTCTGCGGCCTATCGAAGCATCCACAAGAGTAGATCACGACTTATTAGCGCCGATGGTTTAGTGGTAAAATTCTCCGTTGCCACCCAGCAGCGTCGGGGAGCCGGGGGTTCGATTCCCCCTCGGCGCATTTCCTTTTGGCGTGGTGCCGTCTCACGGTCTCGTACCTTTTTGTGCGGGCGGGAGGGGAGGGAGGGGGGAGTAAGACTGCAGCCGGCGACGACGAGCGCGCGCACTTCCTTTCTTCCTTTTTTTTTTTTTCACTTTCCCTTTCCGCCGTTACTACTTTGTTACCGAAACTCCTACTCTTGGTATCATTTATTGTAACTGAAGGACTGGCTGCCCGGCCTATATGAGAGCATGCTGGGACATGGATCGTGACTCGATGGACTTGAGAACAATTAGTTCACGACGATGACGACGGCCACATGATGGAATAAACCCTGGTCAGATGTGGACGGCCGGCGTCATCCCTAGAGAATCCCGACGTCGAAGAGAAGGGCGCATACGATGGCGGGAAGCCAACCGGAATGTGGCTAGTGGACCACGCCAGGAGCTCGATGTCGTCGATGCCCAAAACCCACGCTAGTCACGGGGCGAGCTGCGGTACCTCTAGCATCGAACATCAATCTTGAGGGTTGAGAAAGCGTCGTAGTACAAACTTTGTGGTCTCATGTTCTAGAAAACCCGAGGTTATGTATGAATCTGTTCTAGCATGCTATAAACACTTCAAAAGAGGTATCGTGAGAATCATGGGCCCAGGCAAGATGCAGACCCATAAACCAATTAAAGAGACACGAAAAACGCCAAAAGTGCTCTGCAGGAACCCAACCAAAGATGCCAATGAAGAGGGAAAACCAGGAGATGCTACCGTCAAAGAGCCGCTGGGAGATGGTTGAACAACATATGCGACGCTGTTGAAATGCAAGAAAGGGCCCGTATGCCGCACAAAATAAAATGCTTCCGCGTCCGACGCCAGCATCATGCAAGAGAAACCCCCCCCACCCAAAAAAGAAAGGATTTATCCAAATGACAAAACCCGCTCACAGCTTCTCCATAAAGTTCTTCCTCACGGTCCACATGCGCGCCCGCTTGCCGTACATGTACATCGGGATGGAGAAGAAGAGAAAAATGAGCTGGATGACGCCGAGCCAGATAAAGACGGTCTTGGGCCCGTCGTCGCTGAGCCAGTGCGTGACGAAGAGACTGAAGACCAGCCCGTGGAAGATGTTCTTGCTGAAGTTGAGCGTGACGAGCGCCTCCCCGGCGTACTGCCGGTAGCTGTCCACGCAGAACGTGATGGACGTCGTCGACCCCAGCGTGCAGCCGAACGAGATGAGGCCGAAGAAGACGGTCGGCACAATCCAGTGGTCCCGCTCCTCGGCCGACCAGCCGAAGCCCATGAGGCCGATGACGGTGGTGATGGCGACGGGCGCGGCCATGACGAGGCGGAACTCGGGCTCGTACAGGCCGCCGTTGCGGCGGGCCATGCTCTTGACGATGATGTCGCTGACCTTGCCGGCGACAGCGGTACCGAGGATGCCGCCGACGAAGGGAGAGAGGTATACAAGGCCCGTTTGCAGGGCGTCAAAGTTGTATGACTCGCGGTTGCGATAGATGAGGGCCACTGACTCGGACACAACAATCAGCCAGCCGACCGACAGGGCGTACACGACCGAGGACCAGAGCACCGCCGGGTAGGCGAAGAGGACAAAGGGCCGGAGCATGACTTTGAACCATCTGTCGTGGTTGAGCCGGCCGTTCCAGGGCTTCAGCTGCTCCGTGAAGGACTTTGCGGGCTGGTGCCGGAGCGTGTGGGTGTAGGCGAGGGCCTTTGGCGGCGAGTTGACGTCCGAGGAGCGCGTGGGGAGCTTCTCGCTCTCGATGGCCGGGGCCTTGGCGAAGTATTCCGACCCCGACGTAGGGGTGCCGGAGGTGCCAGAGGTTCGGATGGCGGGTGCCGGGTTGGGCGAGTCGGAGGCGCTACCTGCCTGTTTCTCGATGTCGTCGTTGCCCCGGGCGCCTTGGTCGGGGTCGGGAGCAAACCCGACGTGCAGGTCCTTGTGATGGTGCGGTGACTGGGGGACATTGTCGGCGGGGGCTGCGTTGACATCCGCAGGCACTTGAGGAACTTGGTGGCGCGATGACTGCCTCCGCCCGAAGCTCGGTCGTCGAGATGGCTTCCGCGATTTGGGGAGGGGCGTCCGGTCCCAAAAGGTCTCGGGCACGAAGAAGAAGAGGAGCACGCCGCAGAGGGCGACAATCATTGCAACGACCCTGAAAGCATGTAAGTCATGTGTTATAAGAGGGGGGGCGGGTTCAGAGATGCGTCGACGTACCAAAAAACCCATCGCCATCCCAAGGCTTGTATGACGACGGCACTAATGAGCGGAACCAGGTTCTTACCACCGAGCAGCAGTAATGTGTAAATGCCGATGCGGAACGCACGCTCGTGAAGAAAGAAGATCTCGGCAATGGTGGCCGACGGAAGACACTCGACCGGGCTCACAGAGATGCCCTGAAAGATTCTGGCCAGGATGAGAGACGTGAAGTTGGGCGACAGGGCGGCCCATACGGAACTGGCGATGAAGATGATGGCGCTAAACAGGTAGACTGGTCTCTTTCCGTACAGGATGGCCGTCGGCGAGAAGATGACCGAGCCGAGACCCATGCCCATCATGTACAAGCCTGTGGTCAGGGAAACAGTTTCCGTCTCGATGTGGTAGTCCTCAGCCACGTTGGTGAAGCCGGCAGCGAGCAAGGGGGTCATTCCTCCGCCGACCATGCAGTAGAAGCCGAGAGACAGCAGGGCGCAGTCGCGTCGCCAGGCGGGCCAGTTGAGAGGGTCGTTGGCCGACTCTTCCGGTTGGGGGTTGAGGATAATTCCGTCCTTGGTGGTCTTGGCCTCGACCTCGGCCGGTGGGGCCGCGTGTGCGGGAGAACGGCTACCAGTCGGTGTCTCGACCGGCTCCGGGAAACCCGTGGGGATGGATGAGTGAGAAGTCCTAGCGGGCGCATTGCGCAAGCCCAGGGGCTCGTTGCGATGACTGGCGAGAAGAAGAACCGAGCCTGGGAAATGTTAGTATTGGGCGGTTCTTACGATGGTGAGAGTCACAGGTATGCTTACCGGGCACTTCGATCGTCTTTGGGTCGTTGAGGACACCCATACTCCATTTGGGGATGCCGGCATGTTCGCCCTCTGTCCTATCGGCATTTTCCGGCTTGTTGCCAAAAACACCCCCAAAGCGGCTCTTCCAAGTCAGAACGCCCGCCATTCCTGCCGGTTTTGACAGTTTCCCGGCTCAAGAAGAGCAAGCTTGAGACTGTGTCGGTGTTGTGTCTGCTGACGATAACGCAAGAATGTTGCAGATTCTTTGCAAAGAGGTGGAAAAATAAGGGAGGCACGAGGACGGTCAAGTCAAGAGATGCCAAGACTTGGGGGCGAAGGTTAGACTGAAATTTGATCCCAAGTTCGGTCGGGCATGCCACGCATGCTTCTTTGAGATCAACCGTGCGTCCAGAAGATATAAGGTTGCAGGCGTCCCAGAGGCGGGACGAAGGAACCGAGAAAACGCGACAATGAACTCCCCCCTAGGAAATTTAAAATTTCAGCTGACGGGTGCGGAGCTATGCTGAACTCGAACCGGCGTCGTTGATGAGATGTTGGGGAGGAAGAGAACAAAGAGCGATGGAGAGGAGAAGACGAAATGGACCAGAGATAGCGTCGCAACGGATCTGTCGACGGGCGGTGGGAGAGATGGCGTTGTATGTCAACAAACGAGCACTTCCAAAGGGGGCTTGTGGATGGCTTCTCCAGACTTCTATCCAGAGGCGTTCGGGGACCGTGCAGAGCGATGGCGTCAGAGTGCGAATGCGCCGTTGGACTCTGATTGAGTGAGTGACCGGAGTCGTGTCTCACGTAGGGCCAGGCGACTAGCAGAGCAAGGATGAACCTCGAGCTTTATGGCTTTATATGTGGTATGGCGAAAGGGGGCAGCCAAGGACTAGTAGCAATTCTACATAGTATGCTTGACACAGCCGGAGGGGGGAGGGACATGGGACGAAAGGAGATATCGGCAGGCCGATGTCAGGATTGGCCGGCCACCGAGTCAAGCGTCGAGCATAGGAAGACGCGGGATTCATGCTCCCGTCTTGCGTGTGTCGCCTCGGGCGGGTTCCGTGGGGAATTTGAGAGAAAGAGATAGATGTTCGTCCACTGGATAGACTCGGCAACCTTGACAGACGGGCAGGTGACCGGGTCTCGAAGACGCTATGGATGCAGTAGAAAGGATGCTCGAGGAAGAGGCGGGCGAGCAAGAGGCCACATGCACAAGTTGATGGTGTGCGCATCTCTGATCCTGGTCGCAGATTCAGGGACCCCTAAAAGCGAGGCTACTCAAGGACCTTTTTTTGCTGAGAGATGACTGGGCCAAGGCATCTTTGGGGCCCCACGCTTGTGTGCCCAGCCGTAGTGCAGTGTCCAAGGGTACATCTGTGCTCCGCTTGAAGAGTTGCGGAGTGGTGCGAGTTGGAAGAGGGGGGGGGGGGCTTGCGTGTCAATCAGCGGTCGAGAATAAGTGCCAGGCGGTGACGAGGACGGTGAACACCAACTCCGGGCAATGTCGAGCGCAGGTGATTCGAATGATGGCTTCCTCAAAGCAACCACGCTTGTACCTAACAGAATCGTCAGGTCGATGATGGGATTAGATGCGAATGATCATCATTATTTGGTCTATGGCGAGTCAAGTTTTGTTCGTCCAGGGTTGCCATTCTGTATGGCTTTGCGGGGAAATAAATGTCTGATACACAAGTTGAAGCCGTCGTCTACAGAGTGCTGCGGTCCATGCGGCTGAACGGGGCAAGAAGCCAGCCAATATATTCGAACGACGTTGAAGATTTTGGTTCAAGATTGATTGCATCGGCCCTGGGCGCCAAGAACTCATCACGAAGCCATTCAGCCTCTTGCCGCGGGAGCCCTTCCACCCTCAGAATGCCATGCCTGCTTATTTAACCCGAGCGCCACAACGTCATCGTGCACGAAGGATGTGGGTCCCACACGCACAAGAGAACAGCCGTGGTTTAAGCGGGAATCCAGGAAGGAGCCAAGCAGCCAAGCGCTGTGCAGTGTACCCATGAATTGCCAACTTGGAAATGAAGCGCGGGAATGTCGACGGTCGAACTCAGATGAACCACTTGACACTGACAGACAACGATAGCTAAGCAGATCCCTGCTTCCCCTCAACCACGCATCTCTGCCCAACGTCAAACATCCCCGGACACCGCCTGTCTGTTGTCTGTTATCCTTGCCCTTGATTCCACATTGACAACTCGCGTCCGTCCGCCCTCTCGACATCTCTCTTGCATAGTACTTACTGCTGCGTCTCGAGTCGCGTTGCGACACATCGCATCACGAGACAGCTCCCGACGACGTCATCCAGCACCACCCCGCGCGTTCAAACGAGCAGACAAGCAGACAAGCAGCCATAAACACGGCCTACCATGCAGCTCCCAAGACAGGCAGCCCACATCGCCCTCCGGGGCTGCAACGCTACCCTCGCCGGTGGTGTTCGCATCCCATCCTTCAAGCCACCGGTTGGTAGCGCTGCCGCCGCTGCCTCCTTCTCCACGTCTCATAGCAGGCCGGCCAAGAACCAGATCTACGCATCGTGAGTGTGAAACTTGCATGCATTGCCCCTTCTGCCCGCCCCGTACAAATGCCTGTTCGAGCTGTCATTGCCGCCCACCCGCTGACCTGCTGCCATCGCTTCCAGTGTCCGACGTCCTGACGATTTTTACACCTACCAACTCATGTCCTCCTCCTCGCGCACACCTCTGATAACGCTGTGGACCACTTCCTGGTGCGGGACATGTCGAGTCGTTGCCCCGCTTATCAGATCCCTCGTCGAGGCCGGTGTGGGTGAAGCTGAGGGCGGCGTCGCTTACTGCACAGTCGAGTTCGATTCTCCCGACGTCATGAGCGGCGGTCTGGGCATGACCTACATGATCACCTCGATCCCGACGTTGCTGAGCTTCGACAACCAGGAAGCCCAGATCCAGACAAAGGTGCACGACGCGAAGAAGCTGGCGGACCGCGCCTTTCTCGAAGAGTGGATCCGCACCGAGGCCCGGCGCCACGGTCAACGCGGAGGCGGCGGGGGACCCGGAGGCGTTTTCGGCGGGCTCTTTGGTGGCTTTAGATGATTCATCCGTATTTGGGATGCGCAAGTCACCGGCACGCCGTACGTCGAACACAGTCATGCACCTCACGTGTCTGCCGGCCAAGGGCAGACTGAGTAGGCCACCGGGCATGATCAAGACAAAAACGCTCATCATTCGGCTGGTCGTTGACTAGGAATGCAATACACTCGATACCCTTCCTCCTCATCTTTCTCATCTTCCTCAAGGTGTGTAAAACACCTCCTCGACGGGCTTCCACCAACCCGGCTCGCCGGCCTCGCTGCTCACGGCGCCGGGGACCAGAGACTCCTGCCAGCCGTCGGTCATGGCCCACCACTCGCGCACCTTTGGATTGTCCTTCATCTTCTCCATGTCGCCGGCCCAGTCGTAGCCGACGTACTTGAAGGTAGCGAACAGAATGCGCGAATCGGGCTCGTGCCAGATGCTGTCTGTACACGGGGGTTTAGTGGTTTAGCTTCTGAGTGACGTCTGGCAATGCGGATTTGTCGCCACCTACAGTCGACAATGTTGCACTCCTTGATCTGCTTCAGCACGTCGGGCCAGACGTTGGCGTGGACCTCCTTGTACTTGTCGACGAACTCGGGCTTGAGCTTCACAATCTGGCCAATGCGACGACCGGGGTTCTTCTGCTTGAGGGTGACGGGCGCGGGAACCTCCGCCTCGGGCGGGCTGCTGCCCGGAGCAGGGGGGGAGGCACGCTTGTTGGACCACATGATGATGCTGATTGTCGGACTCGGTTTGAAAAGGCTCGTCGTCGTCGTCGTCGAGGGTGGCTAAGAAGGTTGAGGAGGTTTTTTTTTACTCGCAAAACGTGTTCGGTGGGAGGGCTCGCCCAAAGTGTGTGTCTCGTAGAACCCGGAGAAGCTGGGAGCGTCTGCTTACAATTCGATCAGCGGGGGTGGTGTGCGGTCGGCGGCAGCTCAAACTGGACAGGACGGCGGAGAAAGCGACGGGCCTCGGCCACGTTCGGGGGAAGAATGTCGCGAGGCGGGGCGCGAGGGGTAAGGAATGCGGGGATTTGGGGTGACGGCGCGGACTGTACGGACTCTTCAGTGGCGCATCCGCCGGTACATCCGCTACAAACGCGAGAACCAAAAGCCCGAACCGAAAACCACTACAGGAGAGACAGACAGACAAACAGATTCTACGCACATACACACAGTACCACTACACACCTTTCTTCACGATGAACGGCTTTCACCTTCTTCTTCTGATTTGGCTGAGCCGACTCCGTAGCAGGGGACTGGGCACTTTCGAACGTCGAGCTACCGTCTGATGGTATTGGATCCACCCGCGGTGTGATGCAATGCGACAACAATCGTTGCTATGTATCCGTAGGTTTAAATGACCTTTTCGATGGGTAGATGGATGGGTGCGTAATCGGCAGCTCGTGTCAGTATTGGGTGACGGGCCGCTCATCTTATACAAGTCCCGTCCTCTGTGACCCCTCCCTGTGCAGGCCTGCACCAAATCAACAACAGCAACAGCAGTCGAGCTTCAGCGCCCGGGGTCCGCGTCAAGTGTCACACAATGGTGCACCCACCGTCTGCGTCCAGAGATCTGAGCGCGTCTCATTGACATCTTCACATTGCCATAGTTTTTCAGGAAGCCAAAAACCCAACTGGAACATGTCAAAGTTCTAGCCCCCTCAACAGAGTTCCATCGAGCTTTTTGCCCCCCACAGCTCCAGCTCCAGCCCCAGCTCGGAACTCCGGTCTCGACCCTCTCGAACTCATCCCCCACCCGTCACTCGGCATTCCCTCTTCCAGCAAGGATTGGGGGGGGGGGGCGGTTTACTGGGAAGTCAGTGGTCCCCTGATGGTATTTATCCGCTAATCAGGTGAGGCGTGACAGCACACAGGTGCGCTTGACGGTGTGCGGCTGCGGCAGGGTCCTTTTGGCCCGGTTAGATAAGTAATCAGATAACCAACTTACTTTTGTTCACAGCCCACTCCTCTCCACACGATCAAGGACCAAAAGGACAACAACGAAAACAAAAAACATACAACACCAGGTATTCGCTGGTCGTCACCGACCCAACTACTAATCCGGCCCTCATTGGCTTATCTATGGGAGAGCGGACGGGATCCCGAGTTTTCCAATGGGTATGGTCGTATGTGGCAGTTTTTGTTCGTTATGCTGACTATGGAGGTAAGTCGCAGTAAGGCCACCAGCCTCTTTAGCAGACGTCTACGCACTGCCTGACCTATGATACTGAGTGGCCAATAAATTGGCCGTCTACTGAGTGTAACACAGCCTGTCTACATCATTTACATGGTTTCCTGTTGGCTCGGCTTTCGATTACCTTACGCCTGTGGAAACGGCTTCGAGTGGTTGTGGTTTACATCTTGTGATCCATAGTTTGGGCTACCGCGGTTGGTTAGGTGCCCGCGTAGGCAATGCGTCTCATCAGAAGCTGACAAAGTTTGAATTTTCTCTGTTGGTACCTTCAAAATCGTAAACTGAACGTGGCATTGGATCTTCCAAGGTAGCTGAGAAGAAAAAGAGTACAAATAGGTTGAATTTATTCTCCTTCGTCGAAACAAGTCATCCCACCAAAAATTGCTTCAAAGCACGCATGAACCTTTACGACCAAACAAAAACAATAGTCACCTCTCGCCTTACAACCTCATGTTAAGCAGCAGACTTATCGACACTCCTTCCTGTCATCGTTCATAGATATGGCACCAATGTCATCGTCAACCAAGGCATCTTGGGGCTGCTTGCCCGCGGAGATCAGGCTTCTCATCCTCGAAGTCTTACTGCAGGACGGTTGTAGCTTGGCCAGCCTCGCTACAGTGTCGCGAGAGTGGCAGGCGGTTATCGAGCCGCACAATTTCGCCCGAATCAAGGTGACGCCGTCACGCCTCGCCGAATTTGATTCTATGATTCATCGTAATCGGGCTGTCGTAAGCTACATATGGCTTTGTTTGGAACTTCAAGAATATGATTGCACCAGGTGTGCGCCTGAAGAACTGGAAAAATGGGGCGTCTCCAACACAGACAACATCCTAATTACCACGGCATTCCTGGATCTATTCTCAAGTCTCAGCACGTGGGAGCCAGATGGCAACCTTCTGCTTGATATCAGCGTTCACTCGCCCAGTGACTCAGGACATTGGTTCAAATATCTGACCTTTGGGCCGGATATTTCTTCTGGCGAGTGCGACCAGGACCGATACATACAGAAGCCGATTCTGTCCGAGTTTGACGACAGCCAGCATGGTTGGTTTGCTGGCAGTCAAGAATCACCTCCGACCGATTTAGCTATCCACAGAGTTTTCGATGAAATCATGGGCGAGGGGCCGTTCGATAACGACGAACAGGAAAACCAATGGTGGCTGCAACTACCATTGGTTCCCGCAGTAACCGGTGTTCTTCTACGTCAACAGACCCGCCGGCGATGGAAGCCGAAAGCACTGTCACTGATGTTTACCCGTCTTCCCGGACTCCAGGAAATCCACTACGAGCCTTGGAGGGAATGGGACAATACTCTGCAGCGGTGGACGGATGAATGTTAGTACAGCTGCGTCAATTCGTCCTGCTCTACCCTGTGTTTGTTATTGTATTGTTGGACGGTGACAGCCTACTAATACTGATTTCTCTGGCGCAGCTTACCGATCGCTTTTTGAACAATTCGCTTCTTGCAAGTTACGCAGACTCATTGTCTTTGAGAATTTCAATCAACAGTACCCACAACGTTTTACGTATTGCGAGCCTATTCGAATCCCGGCCCCGGATGTCAGCCGGACGCTCGCTAGTGCCAGTCTTGAGCTTGAGCACCTTTCGGCATCGTTTGTAGTGGACGCTGACTATTTCTTCCATGCTTTCAAACCTTCCTGGAAGTGGCCCAACCTGATTTCGCTTGCGCTGACCTCGCGGCTGCTCGCTCCCGGTGAGAGCACGATCGAGATTGATGACATGCTACAAAGAGCGGCAAAAGTGGCCAAGAAAATGCCAAATCTTCAAACAATGGAGATATGGAACGGACGAAAGGGATTGGCAGCACTCTTTAAATACCAGTCAATTGGTCATGGCGGTTATGGGCAGCCTGCCGAGATAACCTGGAGAGGAACATGGGATTATGCCTTGCACCCTTCTGTGATCCGGGCTTGGGAAGCAGTCGCACTGAAGCATCGTGCAAATGGATGTGTTACTATCAAGGAGTTCCTGGATGTTGGTGTTGTTAAGTCTCATGGCGACGCGATTTATTATTTAGATCTCTCAAACACAGTAATTCGCCCCCTTTCATTACAGCAGATTCGGTTAGAGCAGAGGATTATTCAGGGGGTGTATGACTGGTAGCTCAATATCTATTGGCAGTCTAGGGAAGTAGCCTAGTCTGAGATGACCTCCCCGTCACAAGTGAAAATCATACGTTTGATTAGTAGACTGCAAAAACCATCCATCTCACAGCAGCCGTTGGGGTACGCCTGTTGGGATGAATAAGGTCCAGCATCTTTCGGCCTCGTCCCACTGCCTGCCGAGTCGTCGGCGCCTAGCACGGGCCGGACCGGAACCTAATGCAGCCCTCGTCCCGGACACTGCGGTGCTACACCAAATTAATAATCCCACAGCCAAGCATGCTCAACATCTCAGTTCATGAGTCATCCCAACGCGCCGATGGTTTAGTGGTAAAATTCTCCGTTGCCATCTAGCAGCGTCGGGGAGCCGGGGGTTCGATTCCCCCTCGGCGCATTCCTTTCGCTTTTGCCTGCTCCTCACCCCCGTTCAACAGGGTATAATCGCGTTGAATGTCTGTTTTGGGGGTCGTTGCGTGGAATCTGTGTGCGTTGGGCCTGGTGTGACTGACCCACATTGGCTGGCATTAGGCTGGCGAGGCCTGTTGAAGATTCATGCGTGGGATTGTTTCTTGTGTGTTGAAGACGAGAAAACAGGCACACTCATCCGAGCTCATGCTCGACTGGGATTAGGGGCGCAGCAAGGTCAGATGAAACCTGCAACAAACCGTCAGTCGTATCTAGGACATATAATCCCCTCGTAGCGAGGAAGCCGTCGACGACTAGATTGATCAGAGGAAAAGTTGTTGTCACAATAATACCACGATACTCACACTACATGTTGCTTATCATTAACGACAAGTAAGTATATTATGATGACATTTCATTATTTGGTGAACTCGGTCACCCGGACGTACCATCCATGACCTCTGCCCCCCACCGCCCCTCCAAAAAGAATAATTTTATTCAACGTCGTATGTTGCAAAAGATGAAGTGTCCCTGGCAAGGCTCGAACTTGCGACCTTTGGATATCCTTGGAATGAGTTCCAGAGTCATTTCAACAGAATGAATATGAGACCAACGCTCTACCGACTGAGCCACAGAGACCAAGTGTGTGATCAACAACGGGGGTGGAAGGTGACAAGAAGCAAGGGCACATTGTGGGCGGGGGAGTGGAAAGATGGAGACGGGGGGCGGTGGGGACGATGGATAATCAGGGCCAGTCTTAAGCTGGAGAGGAGGCGGCCGAGGATCATGGCTTCTGTGCAAACATACATATACATACATACTATACCTACATACACCACGTGCAAACGTTCAACCAAGCTTCATGACTGCTTCCACCCACCAGCAGCATCCGGCGCCCTGACCCGCAGGAGGCTCTCGGCGTTCCGGTAGGCAATCATCTCGAGCTCCTCCGGCTTGACCATGCCGCTGTCCCGCAGCTCCCGCACCCACGCCGTCCCGTTCTCGTTCTTCTCAAAGGGGTAGTCGACGCTGTACAGGATGCGGTCGACGCGCGTGTTCTGCAGCAAGCAGGCCATCGGCGCGAGACCCCATACCCCGCTCGTCGTGACCCAGATGTTCTCCTCCCAGACCTGCCGCCACGGCCGCTCCCGCGCGCCCCATCGCACCGAGAGCTTGTCGACGCGCTCCTTCATGAACGGCAGCATCTCGCCAAAGTGCCCGATGATAAGCTTTAGCCCCGGCAATGCATCAAAGAGCCCCGCCGCAAAGAGCTTCAGCACCCCGAGCCCCGTCTCTTGGTGCCAGCCGAACCCGCTGGTCCCGAGGCTCCGCGCGGCGCCGGGTTCATAGGCGCCCCCGTAGGCCGCCGCCTGGCCCGCCGACGGGAAGGTCGGGTGCAGGTAGATGGGCACATCGAGCTCAGCCGCCGCGGTGAAGACGGGCCAGAACCGTCTATCGTCGTAGTGAGTGCCGCCAAGGTGGGCGTCCACCAGGGCGCCGACGAAGCCGAGGTCCCGCACGCACCGCCGGAGCTCCGCGGCCGCGGCTTCCGGGTCGGCCATCGGGAGCACGGCAAACCCGGCCAGGCGGGATGGATTGTCGCGCACGGCGCGCGCGAGGGTGTCGTTGGCGAGGCGGCTGAGCGCCGGCGGTCGTGAGGCCAGGCCGGGGCCGTGGGAGACGACCTGGAACGCGATGCGGTTGGCGTCCATGTCTGACAGGCGGAGAGGCCCGACGTCCTGCAGGCGGGCGGCGACATCCGGGAGGTACTTGAGCTGTTCGCCGTAAATGTCGGAGAGCTCGGAGAAGAGGTCCGGGGCGATGAAGTGCTCCTCGAGCGTGATGAGTGGCGGCAGTGAGTCTGACATTGTTGCGGGTTGTTCCGGGTGCGTTTTTTCTGGGTGGGATGTGTAGATCCAGGACGACGTGAGATGTCCGAGGCATACTTGATCGATGTCCGTCGTCTCAGCTTTAAGTCTTGGGGCATTCACGCCACGGCGCTTGTGGCCGGCGCCTCCCAGATGTCATACTTGACCCCGCATGATTGTCCTTGAAGTCGGATCGATTCAGCCGACATATGCGAGACAAGCGCCATGTTAGGCCGTGCACAAACCTTGCCTCTGTATCAGGAAGGCCTGCCGGTGTTTTTTGAGGCCTGATGTGAAGGCTCTGTTGGCTTGTGTGTTCTAGGAAGACCAAGGGCCTTGAGATCATGTGCCGCTGATGGCGAGGAAGATTGTTGGACTTCATGAAGGACAATCGGGAGAGATGAAATTATTGGGTCCAGCGAACGACTCAAATAACAAACCGTAACAATGTCGTAATTCCGAGGTCGGTTGTCCAGAGTGACATAACAAAGCAGGTAATGAATTTTGCATTATAAACGTCTTGCGACACCACTCGAATCGAAGCCTATGTAGTATTCGGTACAACGATGGAAGCACGATTGCCACAAACGGGTGACAGTGATACACCAACTTCACTTACACAGCAACTCTGGTACCCTGGAGAGAACAGTGCTGGAATTAAAGAAACACTGTGACATCTGCCCCACCATCCACGTCAGGCGCAAACTCGTCCAACTTGGAGGCATCACTTACATGACAGGCCTCACTCACTCACACATTCCTTCTCACCACAATCACACCCTCTCACCACGAAATCGAACTTTACAAAAAGCAGAAGAAAAAATCACAAAATGGCCACGAGGATACCCCACGTGCTGGAGAGCTACCTCGCCCTCCCGCCCGAATGCGCCCAGATACTGCTCACCAGCGTCCTGGGCGCCAGCACCAACTGGCTCGTCCTGCGCTACCTATACTCGTACCTCCGGAAGCCCGCCGTGGCCGACGAGGAAGCGTCGCCGGCCGAGGACGTCCGCGTCGTGCTCGTAAGCTTCATGCGGGATTTCGCGTTTTGGAAGGAGGGCGCTGGCAGATTGGTACGTTCTTCTCGCGCGATATGGTGGGAGGTCTCTCATGTCTGCCCCTCACTTCATTTCATTACCCCTCCACCGATGAGGTTTTTTCTTCTCTCCCTCCAAGTAACCACGTGAGGACCCGAAAAACTGACACCCGTGACAGGGCCTCGACATCGAAGGCTTGGGGCGCAGCGGCAAGTTCGTCTTCGTCGACGGCCTGAGCAGTCTATTCTCCCAGGGGAAGGCGGCGCCAGGGCGGCCGGCCGTCAAGGGGAAGAGAGTCCTCCGCAGCGCAAGGCTTCCGGATGTCCAGCGCGAGCTCGACGCCGCCATCTCGGACGTGTCCGTGGCGGGCGCCAGAACGATCCTGGTCCTCGACCAGCCGGACGTCCTCCTCGCCGCGTCCAGCGAGGACCTCGACGGCCTGGCGCTGAGGAACATGCTGCGTGATGTGCAGGAGGTGAGTGAAGCATCTTCTGCAGACCCTCCTCCCCTGACCTCCCCTGGCCTCTACTTTGTGATGCTTATATGTGTTTATGTTCTGTGCCATTACATGGTTGAATATGCCTCGTCTCAAATCCACTACCCCCCGGCCGCTATCCCTCCTCGGAAACAAAGGAACGCAGACTGACGCGCCAGAACAGAAAGTCCATGCGACCATCACCGTCGTCGCCGCGGACGAGCCCCTCGTCGCGGCTCAGGCCACGACGCTGGAGAAGGAGCACGCGAGCTTCGTCCTCGGGCTCGCGCATGCCGCGGAGATGGTCGTCGGCTTCAGACTGCTGGACACGGGCAACGCGAGCGACGTCAGCGGGGTGCTAAGGATCACGGCCGGAGGGGACGCGGGCAGCAGCGGGGAAAGGGTCGTAGAGGAGACGGAGCTGCTGTACTTTGTCGGCGGGGACGGGAGCGTCAAGGTATTTGGGAGGGGACAATAGCGGCGGCTCATGCGAGGTTCGGGACTGGGGGAGGTGGGGGGGATGCGTCGTTGAGATGGTGGCATTCGGTACGCCTAATCGGCGATCTCTACGAAAGGTATTTACTCGGTTTGGCGGCGCAAGTTCAACATGATTACTCGATACGGAATCCCCTCCAGCATTGATGAGCCAACGGTGACAAGATGCCACCACATCGTACAGTAGCAGTCGTAAGTCTCACTCGCCGACAACACTTTGAAGGGCACCAGCACGTCAGAACGCCACTTGAAACAACCTGGCCATCACTCAAATTCCAAGGCGCATGGGACCACCGAAGTGACAAGACAAGCAAAGCCGTTTCTCTTTTTCGAGGATCCGTTTTCCCAAATGTAAAAAAAAGTGATGTCCCCTTTTTTGCCCGCGCACGAGATAGCATGAACGCAAAACACCCGTTTCGTTTGGTTTTGTTGTTTTGACTCCTTTTTTGATATTGGCTTTGCTCTCATCAAGTCAAACGGGGGGTAAAAAGGAGAGGAAAAAAAGAAAAGAGTTCTTTTCGTGATATCGTTCCGGAGGGGTTTTTTGATTTTTCCCGCGGGCAACACGCCCCCTTTCCCTCGTCTCCCTAACCCCGCGCCCGAATGCCTCGATTGCACAGATACCTCCCCACGTCGACCAGATTCACATCCCAATCATCGCTTTCGGCATAGCTCACGACTGCTGGGCAGTGGGGCCGGCAGAGCCCTTGGGGACACCGGTCTGGAAGCCGTTCTTGAAGCGGCGCGAGACGTCCTTGAGGTAGCGCATGCGGCCGGTACCGACGGTCTTTCTCCGCTTGGCCTTCTCGGACCAGTTGTCTATATCGCGTCCTACGTCAGTATTTCCGGTCACGTACATGGGATGGGAGAGGAAGAAAGATTTAGGGTTGGCGTAGGAGGAAGTGTCTCGAATTGTGACTGGGTTGAGTCGGGTTGGATTCGTCGTCGGGAGGAAAACGTACACTTGCGGGTCTTGGCCGAGGGGTAACCGCAGGAGGAGCAGGTGTGCTTCTGGATGTGAAGCGATCGGCGACCTGTAAAACATCGAATCGATCAGTATTGGACGTCCCTCGAGGGTCGGGGTTTTCGTCTGATCGTCGCGCGACTCGGCGTGAAAAGATTCGATCCCCTCGGGGACTGGTTGGACTTACCGCAACGACGGCACAAGGTGTGCGTCTTGTTGTGTCTCTTACCAAACGAGGAGGTACCCTTCGCTGCACAAAAATCGGTCAGTCCATCGGAACGGCGAGCATCCTCTCGTATCGACGAGGATTAACAGTGACGGCGGCGCAACGTACTCATCTTGGCGGTGTTCGGTGGTCGACGATGGTGTTCTGTGGTTGCTGGTCGGTTAGTTGGTTTGCGGAGGAATCGGTCAAGAAGCTCGCGGGTGGACAAAATTTCACTCTAAGCGAGCGAGTTTTCGGGCACACAAATTGTGTGGTAGGCGCCAGCGGGGGATCCTCGGAGGAGGAAGGAGTGCGGTCACATGACCCGGGCTTAGTGGAGATCCAAAATCGAATTTGACGGCCAATCAGCGCTGTGTTTTGGGTATGCAAGGGGGGGTCCCGGATCACACATGCATCTCACCCTGGGTTTAAAAGGAATGCCTGCTGTCGGCCCCCAGCAGCGCATTTGGTGGAATGTCACCAAAGCGAACCACAGAAAATCATGTGGCGCCCGAGTCGCGTTCAATACACATACGCGTGCACTGCAGCAGCAATGATGATTGTTTAAGGAATTGATAGAGGTGCACCCTTCCAATAGGTTCAATTGTCTGGTTGTCAAACGCCAGCAAAACGCCGGTTTCCCTAAATTTATTCCGTCCGTCCTCCCGAAGAGTTCGTTTCCTTGCCTTGTGTGGGTATACAAAAAAATAAATCCATACATCGTCCACTTTGACCAGTCCCATCCCATGCATCCATCAGTGCCATCACACTCATCACCCCTGAATGTCCAGCATCTGCTTGAGCGCCGCCTCGCTCGCCCTCAGCCACCGACCCCGCTCCTCGAGATCGTCCGCATCGCCACCGGCCCCTTCCTTTCGCCTTTGCGCTTCCTTCGCGGCGGCCGTGCTATTCTGCCGCTTAGTCTCCAGCGGTTGCAGCTCGGCCTGCAACCTCTCTAGTTCCTTTCTCTTCCTTGGTACCCTGGCCTGGAGTTGCTCCAGCTCGCGGTCCAATTGCTGCTGTTGTCTCTTCTTCTCGTCCACCAAGTCGAGTGTCTTGGCGAGGGGCAGGTTCATGTGCGGCTTTTGCCCCGGCTCCTGCGTCTCGCGGAGCTCTGCCACCCGCTCCTCCAAATCGGCAATCTTGTCTGGGAGTTCTTTCAACTTGGCCGTGTCCAGCTGCACGCTCAGGTGTCGCTTGGCCAGTTCCTTGCCCTTTTTCTCCAGCTCCGTTACCATGTCTGCGACCTCGACCTTGAGCGCCTTTAGCTGCGCCTTGGCGGCTAGGTTTGCCGTTTCCAGCTCTAGATTCTCCTGCGGCGAGACGATGACAGGCGGGTCGCCGACAATGGCGCGGATGAATTTTTCCTTGGTGACCTGCTCAACGTAGGAGAAGCGCAGCTTCGCAAAGAGCTCCTTGTAGTGCTCAAGATCGGCCTCGAGGCTGGCTGGTGTTGTCGCATCTTGAGAGGCATTGGACGCGTCCGACGTTCGTTGCTGTCGTGATTCTTGCGCGACGGCGCTCGAAATGGGCTCGCTGAGCCTGATGATGGAGATTTCGTGGTTGTCGTTGAGGTCTTGGATTTTGCGCAACACCTCAGCCGCGTGGTTCGCGCCCATGTTTGGAGATCTTTAAGTCTGAAAGATGACCGTGGAGATGCGTGTTTGTGAATGCTGTTGTAGTCGCCCCAAAAAGATATGGTCGTTCGGTCGCGTAGAGTCGCTTCGAATGTGCTTTGCGAGTTGCGCTCAGAGTCCAGTGCTGGGTGACGTTTGTTTACTTGGGTCCGGAAGGGGCCAAGCGCGGGAGATCTGTTATCGATAACAACGCCCCTATCTTATCAGCTCAGCATCCATCATCGCACTGCTGCCAAGTTCCTTTTCAATGTCTCTCCGCCCATTGTCGATCAATCCTCCATCCGCCATATTTTGCGACAACGATGGCTCTTAGCTGACGACGACCCCGCTACCCATCTACACAGCATCACTCAGCAGCCTTATCGAAAGACTTTCCTTCCATAGACCGTTTCCCCGTCACTATTCTTGGGCAACCGGACTCCACCCGTGCGATCTCGTCAGAATCAGTCACCGAATGATCTCGCTTTCACCTCGATTCGCGCCTCGTGCCTGCAAAGGGCGCGATCACTTCGAACCTCTACTGGGCTGATATCAGACACCAGCCCACAAGATGACAAACGACAATCTCCTTACCGATGAATATGTCGCGGAACTGCTCGCCAAAGAGGCGGACGACTGCTCACTGAAATACTCTAGTATAGGCATGGAGGCATTCCGCACCGACAAAAAGTACGTCCGATGATCCAGGGCCTCTCCAAATGCATCTAATCGAATCCAGACCGCCCAACATGCCTAAGCCAAACACTCGCTTTCTGCGCCACATCATAAAGGACACCAACACGCACAACAAGAACCTCCTCGCTAAAGAGGCCGCGGAGTCTCGCGCACGGCTCAAAGACCTCGAGCATGCCGAGGAGAAGGAGAGGCGGAGGAAGGCAGGTCCCCAGGATATCCGCAGACGGCAAATGGGAGACATCAAGGCTATCTTGGGAGACCGCAAGGAGAGGACGAGCCGCACGGTGCGCACCGACGAGAAGCCGCGCAAGGAGAATGAACTGCCGCCGCGCAAGAGACATCACAGGGAACAGAGAAGCGAGTCACCGGAGCGCGACAGCAGTGCGAGGCACCACCGAAACAGGGGGGAGGGGTCGCATCCCGAGCGTGATGAGCGCCGGCGCCACAAGAGCGACCGGCGTAGGTCACGATCGCCCGACGAGAAGTCTAGGAGACACCGCCACCGATCGCCCCTCGCAAGCAAGGACTCGGCGCCGAAGCCGCACAGGAGCGACAAGGAGCGCAGTGGAGCCGAAGACGCACGCGATCTGACGTCGAGGAGACACCGAAGCCGAGACGAGAGGAGCCGCGAGAGGCCCCGGCGAGGTTTTTCCATCAAAGGCAGCAGCCGGCGTGCTACACAAGAGCAGGACTCGGCCACGGCGGGATCCGACTCGGACCCGTTGGACGAGTTCATCGGGCCGGCACCGCCGCAACAGGTTCGTTCGAGAGGCCGGGGCGCGGCGGCAGGGACGTCAGGCATCGACAAGCGGTTTGAGGCGAACTACGACCCTAAGGCGGACGTGGAGATGGCGGACACGGTCGGCACGGAGGATTGGGACGACGCCGTGGAGGCCTTTAGGGACAGGCAGAAGTGGAGGCAGAACCAGGAGCAGCGCATGCGGGCGGCGGGGTACACGGATGAGATGATCAAGAAGTGGAGGGAGGGCGGTAGCGGCGGCGGTGGTGAGCAGAGGGACGAGCGGGATGTGCGGTGGGCCAAGGCCGGGGAGAAGCGGGAATGGGATCGGGGCAAGGAGGGCGGGCTTAGCGGGTTGTTCTCCGAGTTTAACTGATCCTTGCGGGGGGGGGCGGTCGGTGGTTACGGCCTTTGTGTTTTGGGAAGTGCGGCGTTTGGGAGAGGGTTGCATAGTGGAATGATTCGATACTATTAAATGTTGCATACGAATGGAAGGCGGCGGCGGCTAGTTTTGCGCTTGGAAATGGCTGTTAAGGGGTATAGCAATGCTCGCACAGGACATAGAGATGGATTCGTGGACATCCAGAAAAGGGGGTTCGCGCCTCACGGCGAAGGCCGAGGTGGAAGCCGCGGAAGATTGAAGCAGCATTGTTGGTCCTCCTGAAGCTTCGCCGAGATTGGTCTTTGCCGGGTTTCCCGCGTACACCTGAAATACACCGTATTGTGTAGGATCGTGCACCTTTCTCAATGAGATGAATCTGATAGAGTCAAGCTCCTCCCCCTCCCTCCGTTAGTCAGTCCAACCTGACTTCAGCTTCACTTTGTGTAGGCTGAGGAGACCAAACGACCGGGGTACACAATAGACGAAGCGGACATGTCACAAACGCACGGCTCTGAGAAGTTTGTGTCACCGTCCGCCCTTTAGAGGTTACAGTACAGGGTGCGTCGATGGGACCAGTGAGATGCTCGCAAACGGCGTTTCACAATCGGAACGTCAAATAAAAACCAGGACCCCCGCTCCCTGGGGCTTCGGTTGTGAAACAGAGATGGATTGGGTACAAACTACAGCGGACGGAGTAGGGTTGGAGGGGATCGCCTACTTACCGGATGCGGCGAAGAAATAGATATTGGAGAATTGGAGTTGAGACTGGTGGGAGAGGCGCCGAGTGACTGGGCGGAACGCGAATGACGGGGATGCTTCAGGCACTCCAGGCACGCTGTGGAGGAGCTTCGAAAGAAGCGTGGTCGAATGCAGGAACGAGGGCAGAGAGGGGGAGATTGTCTCGGTTGAGGAATGTGGCGGGGGATGGAGGACAAAGACGCCTCAAAGGTGAGAGAGATAGAAGGATGCAGAAAGAGAGGCGCCACGTCCGGAAGGGGCATTGTCACGGAAGCTGTCGCCGATTGAGTGCCGGGGCGTTGGGAAGATTCAAGAATGGATCCCGGCCGGGGTGGGGCAGGGTCGACATGCGCGGGAGACTCCGGGGATACAGGGGTTTGGAAGAGGGGTCGGAGGGTCCGTATTCTGTAACGCCTCTCTGACCATGGTGGGGGGAAAGAGTTTGGTGGGTTCGGGTACCCCTCAGGCTGAATTGAGTTTCTGCGGTCGAACGGAGTGAGGGGGAGGGAAGAATGGGAAGAAGAGACAAGGGACAGAGACGGAGACAAAGAGGCATGTGTGTTCTTGGTTTGGTCCTTGGCCGATGTGCCAAGTGCCGTGTGCCGCGTGCGGTCGGCCGAGACGGAAGCGGGGTCGGCGGGCGGGGGGAGCCGGGGAATGTGGGACGCGGCGAGGGAGAGGTGGACGAGATGCGAATATGAAAGTAAATATGTCTTCAATGACACGATGATTCCGGGGGCGGATGGAAGCAGCAACAGAGGAGAGTTCCGAGGCTTCTCTCGACGTCCCAAAGTTCCAGCGCATCCCTGGCCTTTGGTTTTGGGTTAGGTTTCTCGGAGAGCGTTTCCCCTCTCTTCTTTGTCTGCTCTGATCAATGGCGTACATTCCAATTCCAAGTGTTGGTCTCCTACGAGCTACGCTAGGCCGAGTCTGGAGCGAAGTCGACCACCCCTTTTTCCTGTTCGGACGTCTATCTCAGATAGCGTAAATGGATGAAACATGTTTGTGGTCAGTGGTCACGAGAGGAGGGGGGTCTGACTCTGGCCTGGCCATGTGAGGTTACTGATGGGATTCTTGGTTTTGTTCCTGTTTGTTGTTATTGTTGCTGCTGCTCTTGCTAGCGCTGCTGCGCCCAGCGTCAGTACAGCGCAGCCCAGCAGGGCTACTTACGGCGGCGGCAGCAGCAGCAGCAGCAGCAGCAGCAGCAGGACGCTCTCTGCTGCCTTGAATACGGGATGGATTCGTCACCCTCATTTCCCGATGATGCGATACCCAGCGGTACCCAGATGATGAAAAGCCAGTCTGCAACCAGAGGAGGAAAATTCCATGAAACCCCAGTGCCTTGTGAAAAGAGAGAAACGGGCGGCGTCGCTTATCATTTCACGCGCCGTCTCGGGGCGAAATCTTGCACATGGTCGTCGAGTATTGTGTGTGCTGCCGAAGCGCCTGCGTGACCCTCTTGGTGCGTGCCGCCAAAGCCGGCCGCCGCATGTGGTGTCGGCGGCTGTGCCGCTGTAGCCAGTGGTCGAGTGCCGGGATGGTGTCTTGTTGGACGGCCATGATGGAATGGGTCAGACTGTGTGGCCTAACACGACAGGGTGTGGAACAGTGACAACTCGACAAGTGAGCCCACTGCCCGCTAGAGCCTGCGACCTCTGTGAGTCTGCCACCACATCCGACTACCTAGGCACAAAGTTGCAGGCAGATAGGTACCTGCACGTGTATACAATGAGAGACAGTACATAGATACTGGGGTGTTCTCACCTGTACCCGAAGGTTCAGCCAGACAGGGGCACGAAAGCCCCTCCTAACCCCCCCGAACCGACCCCACTTTGGAACACAGCGAGATGCATGCCAACACCACTGACAACCACTGACCACCACTAACCAGTGACTTCCGCCACTGCCATCTCTGCCCCTGTCACTGCCCGAGACTGGTCTCGTCACTCACCCTTTTTTCTGCCGGTTCTGTCATTCTGTCATTCGGTCATTCGATCATTCGACCCTGTGTCTCTCTCTCTCTCTGTCTATCTCTCTATCTGTTGTCTCTGCGTCTCTCTGATTCCGTGTCTGCCGTCTCCGCCTCCCGACATCCATGATCCATCCTTCTGCTTTCGCTCTCTCTGCTTCGTCTGTCTCGGTACGGCGCCGCACCGTCCTGCGCCGCGTGCCCCTTCACTCTCCGACTCTCACCAACCCACGCAAACTTAGCCCACGTCAAATCGAGTAAACTCGACGCACCGCAGCGCAACCCAACGCCAACTCGCTCTCATTGACTCGTCATTACCTACCCCCCCGAAAAACCCTGGTCCCTTCTTTTTCTTTTCTTTATTGCCGTCCTATCTCTTCTCTCTCTTGCTCTTGACCCGACACTTACCGCCGCCACACACGAAACAGACCGAGATAGATAGGCGACAAGAGACGCACACACACACACACACACACACACACACACACACACACACGAGACTGCTGCCCAACCCTTTTACGCTGGGTGTCCTCCACCTTACAAATCATACCGTCTTCGCTCGCCTTCTATTGCCTATCACTTCAGCCTTGCCACACATACAACCCGGATAGCCTCATTCTCCATCTCTCGCCGCATGACTTTGCGCATGCTCGGCCCCTGTGCAGTCTGCCGCTGAGCCACTGCAGCAGCTGGTCCGTCCCTTGACATTCGACGACATTATTGGGCTGCCACCAATTCTCGCCGGACTCAACCACCAACTGTCCGGCCGTCCCCGTACCCGTCCTACCGTGCGCACAACATATACACCACACCGACCGTCGTCTGTCGTCTCTTGACACAGCATTCGACACTCTGCCCTTCAGCCTCCGATCTTTCCTTCTCTCCCATTCTTAACGACCCGATACGATACCCCAATCATGCGTACTCCCAGACTCGCCATTCTCGTCTTCTTCTTCGTCGCCTCGCTCTTCCTCTTTTGCCGATCCGTCTTCTCGTCGCCCCGCCAAAACATCGCCGTCGCAGCCGCCGTCGCAGCTGCCGCCCCGGCCGCCGTTCCGCCCTCGCGATTTCAGAGCCTCTTCTCTTTCAATGCGCCCTTCTCCATATTCACTCCAAACGCCGCCATCACCCTGACCGACGACAACAGCACCTCCTTCGTTGCCCGTCCCGCAGCCTTCGGCCCGAACCTGCCCAACAAGGGCCTCAGCGGCCAGCTATGGATCGGCAGCGGCTTCTCCGACGATAACCTGCAGGAGGGCGAAGGCGAGGGCGAGCTCGGCTGCACCGACATTCCCGGCTGGGAGAACGGCAGGCCCAACGCCATCCTCAAGTCCGCCGCCAAGGCCATGTCCAAGGCCGACGCAAAGCCTGCCACTGCTGCTGGCAAGCCTGCCCACCACAAGCGCGGCATCGTCGACGCCGACAAGGACGCCCTCCCCGCCGCCGTCTCCCAACCCAATACCCGCCTCAGGTCTAAGATCCGCCCCCTCGATGACGGCACCGACGACTACCTCCACCAGGGTCTCGCCCGGAAGCCCACACCCCATCGCGATAGCGCCATGTCCACCGAGTCGACCCACGCCGATATCCAATCGATACAAGAGGCCGCGGAGATCGCCGGGAAGATTGTGCTGCTCAGTCGCGGCGGCTGCGGCTTTCTTGAGAAGGCCAAGTGGGCCCAGCGACGCGGTGCCATCGCCCTCATTGTCGGCGACAACACAAAGGGCGGCCCCCTGATCCAGATGTTCGCCCGCGGCGACACCTCCAACGTCTCCATCCCCTCCGTCTTCACCACCCGCACCACCGCCCATCTGCTCTCCTCTCTGACCCAGCCCGGCAGCTTCATCGAGGACACCATCGACGAGCACGGTCGCCCCGCCCTCAAGGTCCTGCACTCTGACGGCGCGAACCGGAAGAACCGGAAGAACAAGCAAAAGGCCGCTGCGACGACGCCTACTCCGACCCCCAAGGCCACTGCCACGCCCAAGGCCAAGGCCAAGACTGCTGCTGCCACCAAGGACAAGTCTGCCAAGGCCAAGCAGACGACGACCAAGCCTCGCGTCGGCTTCTTCCGCTGGCTATTCAGCTGGGGTCGCAGCCCGGGCTCCGGCGACGGCAGCATTCAACCTCCCACCAGCGGCCGCCATAATTGGGTGCTCGTTGACGATTGGAACGAGGCCAAGGATAGGAGCATCAGTGACAGCCTCGGAAAGGCCGCCAAGAGGGGCAAGGACAAGGCGCCCGAGCCCTCCAAGAACGAGGACAGCTTCCAGATCGGCGTCCAGGACTGGCGAGACCCCGACTTGGTGGATGCTCCGAGCACTAAGGACAAGGATGACAAGCCGGAGCGGGCCGGTAAGACGGGAAATGTTGCAAAAGCGGCCAAGGATCTTAGCGGCCCCAAGGGTGGAAGCATCACTCCCGGGAGTGGCGAGTACAACCCTGACTTGCCGCCGGTCAAGGCCAACGGCCCCGCCTCTTCCGGAAAGGACTCGTCCTCCCACGGTGGCATCATGTCCAAGATCTTCGGAGACGACGACGGTGCCGATTTCTCCAAGGAGGACAAACCCAAGGACCCTCCCGCGCCAGAGCAGCCGAGCCCTGACGACGGCCACGAAGACGATGACGATGACGATCCCATTGGCCACGATGGTCTCTGGGTCACCATTACGCCCTCGAGCAGCTCCAGTCCCTTCTTTGACACCCTCTTAGTCCTCGTCGTTAGCCCCCTCATCACCTTGAGTGTTGTCTACGCGCTGTTAATCCTACGCGCCCGCATCCGCCGAAGGCGCTGGAGAGCGCCCAAGTCGGTCGTCGAGCGTTTGCCGGTGCGCACCTATCACACCGTCGCCGCCTCGCCCGTGCCTTCGCCCAGAATACCTTCGCCCACGATCGCTACCCCCACCACGCCCCTGCTACAACAGACCCCCACCCGGCCGCGGCCTCGTTCTAGAACAACGACGGGAATACCTGAGTCGGAGAGTCTGTTGTCCGTCAACGCAGCCCTGCAGATGCCTAGGTCGCCTCTGCGGCCCGAGCATGAAAAGCCAAACGGCAGCTACTCGAGTGAGTGGAAGAAGTATATGGGTAGACAGGTTGAGTGCGTCGTCTGTTTGGAGGAGTACGTCGACGGTGTCAGCCGCGTCATGAGCCTGCCCTGCGGCCACGAGTTCCACGCCGAGTGCATGTAAGTGTCTTTGGATCTTTTCCGGGTTTACAACACTATACTAACAATTCTCAGCACGCCCTGGCTCACAACACGCCGTCGTACGTGCCCTATCTGCAAGGGTGACGTCGTCCGATCCCTTGCGCGCGGCTCCCCGTCCAGCCCCCGCTACGAAGCGTACCACGACGACTCTGACGACGAGGTGGAGGCCGAGGCGTCCAGCTCGAGAGACAGGGGCGACGACGTCGAGCAGGGGATCCTCTCGCCGGCGCCTAGAGGACGCCAGACCCGACCAGACGGGTGGCTGGGTATGCTGTCAGGCAGCTTTGGCGCATCCTCTCGCGCGAGCCGATCGCCGCAGCAAGATGACCGCAACAGGTGATTTAGTCACTTGGTATCCACTCTCGCAATCTCATCTCTTCCCTTTTATGACTGGTGGCTCGTTTTGTTGTTTTTTTTGGTTCTCCCCGGGTACGAGACCCGTGGGAAAGGCTGGGAGGGATACAATGGCGTAACATGGGGTCTCTTGGGCAATCACTGGGACGGGGATTTGGGCAGCATGGCCGGGAAATTCAAAGCTTGCCCCGGCAGAGAAACGGGGAACCTCAACACACTCGTTTCGATTGTTGTCCTTTATTGTTTTTTGTCTGATTTTCAATCATTGCTCATTCCGGCGGTCTTGCCAATCCTCAGACAAGGAGGGGAGGGGGGAGGTTGGAAGCGGGGGTAGAGCAAGAGTATATAAGGGTGTGACGGGAGGGGGGTTGATGGTGTGGGTGAAGTGGGTGAAGTGGCTATTATACCCGTCGTCTCGCCTCCCTACGCGGGGTGGCGGACGCCTTTTGGAATATGAATTCCATTGCCAACGCTTGCGTGTGTGTGGTTGATCCAGATGCGTGATATGATCTGTTTGTTCTGGGTGGTTACATCCTGTCGGCCTGGTGTTGAAGTTTCCCTCCCCACCGTTCGGGACGGTGAAATGTCGTGTGTTGGGGGTATATCACCGGCGTCTCCTACTGATGATACCTGGCGAGGCTCGCAGGCTCCTTTCGTCTCCCCTTTCAAGCGGACCCGTCTCTGGATGTTCTCGTTAGGGTCCAGATACTCGTTCCCGGCACCGGCTGGGTACGGAACCAAAGTGAGGTCCCTTCGGTCCAGGTCGTGTGCCCTCACCCGACGTGCGGGAGTCACGAGCCGGGTCTCGAAGAATGGGGGTGGCGGGTTAGTCGGCCCGCAGAGCGAGGTGTAACCGAGCCGTCGCGCAAGGGCGGATGTAGTTACGATCATACAGGTTTACTGTAAATATGACCGGGCGTTACGAGGGTGGTCCTGTGAAAGAGATGACGGCTCCTCCATAAATGCATGGGAGTGGCTTCACATGTCGTTGTAAAGGATCATGCGCGGCAGCTCCCTCTCGCTGACGGAGTGCGCCCACGCGGAGCCAGGGGAGGGGGACGTCATCAGGGACCCCGGCGTCGCCGCCACTCCTGCTGCTGCTGCTGCTACTTCTGCTGCCGTCGACGTTGTGAACGCAGTGGTGGTGGAAGAGGAGGGCTGCGTTTCCGGCGGCGGGGAGGGGGATGCCGCGAGGGCGAGGAAGCGGATCCTCTGGGGTCCTTTCGGGAAGGCTCTGAGACGGTGTTAGTCGGGGTAATACCTCGATGACACTGGTCGTATATCCAGGACGGATGGATGCAAAAGACCATCGGGGGGGGAAGGGGAGGGGTGTCACATAAAATGGAGGGGGGGACTCACAGCGCGGTGCCCAGCACGCCGCGAAAAAGGTTGGCCTCCCTCGACGACCCGGGATCCTGCACCCGCGCCCAGAGAAACTCACGCGCGCGATGGACGGCCTCGTCGATGCGGTCCTGCAGGGCCGGGAAGAAAGGGCGCAACGAGAGGAGGGAGATGACAAGACCCTGCGGCCCGGAGGCGAAGCCGACGCCCCCTGAGGGGGCGGATGCGTGCGTTTCGGGGGGTACGCCGTCGTCGTGATGGTGCTGCTGTTGCTGATCTCGCGGCGAGGGCCAGTCGCCGTCGGGGAGTTGGAGGTCCAGCAGGGCGGAGAGGCGCGGGGCGAGGGAGGGCGCGAGGGGCGGAGTCGTGAGGACGAGCTGGGTTAGGGTGCCAAGGACGCCGTGCGATACGCCGTGGCGGTCCGCGGGCGAGGACGAGGGCGAGGGACAGGTCCACGGGGTAGAGGGTGAGAGGAGGTAATCCGAGACGTGGACTATGGTGCGGGAGACGAGGGGGGCGGAGGAGGGAACCCAGTGCCGGATCAGGCGGAGGAGGTAGAGCGTTCCCGCGAGGCCGTGAAGGAGGCACGTTGGCAGCGGTGGCAGAGGCAAAGGCGCGTGGAGGGCCGCGGCGGGGAATGGTGATGATGACCCTGCGGCGGCCGTTGGTACGCGGAGGATGTATTCCACGACCGGGGCGAGGAGGGCGAGGAAGACACGCACATGGGCGAGGTCCTTTGTGACACAGGCACGGACAGCGGGGCCGGCGAGGGCGTCGGATAGGAGACCTAGGACGGCGGGGACGGCGGGGCTGGGTCTGTCGTCGTCGCCGCCGGGAGCGAACGGGGTAATCGGCGCGGAGGGCGTCGGGATGTTGGAGATGTAGGCGCGGGCCCAGTGGATGGCCGGGTAGGAGTGGACCTGCAGCCGCGGGTGGTCGGCGGAGACGGCGAGGAAGAGATAGGCAAGCCCGGTGTGAGACGTCAGGGGCCCGGTAAGGGTGGAGGGCGGGTGCGTCGACTGCGGCGGGGAGAGGGCAAGGACTTTGGAGAGGTAGGTTGGGAGGGGGTGGGGGTCCATTCTTGGGAGGTGTGTGAGATGTAGGGAATGAGATGGAAGAGATAAGATGAGGTATGGGGTGAGAGGGTGGGAGGTGAGAAGGAGTGAGATGGGCGGAGAGAGAGGGTTGAGGTGAGGTGTGAAGATGAGATGATGCATGTAGGAAGTGAGCAGGCGGTCAAGCGTGACATTGAGCTCGTGTGAGCCGTGAGCTGTGTGCTAGTCGAGGCGGGGACTGGGATGCGGGGTCGGAGGTTTAGGGGGGCTAAGGATTCCAGGGACCGGGAGGCTGGAGCGGGGGATATGGGGCAGACAGGCCGGGCGGGCGGGTGGGTCCCTGCCGGAATGCGGGGTGTGGTGCTGGTCCCTCGTGCCGGTGTGCCGTGGCTCGTGAGAAGAAATGAAGAAAGGCGATGAAGCCGGTCAATCTGGGTCCCTTTGAACCTAGATACAGTTGCTTCCGAACCACGTGCCTCAGTTGAATTAGCCTATCCCATCAATAAGTAGGGCTACTGTAGAGTGTTTCTATGTAGGGCTGGCGCTGGCAATAGTAAGCAGGTACGCTGCAGGTATAAGCCGGAGACTCAGCAGATCTTCAATCCGTACAGCCCGTTTTCGTAGAAGAGTACCGCTTAGTCTTGGGTTCAATCTTATTTACTACGCGATTTGAGTGTACATTTCGCTTGGTTTCTTGACCAACGCGCCATTACGGGTAAGGACTACCGTTTCCGCGCAGAACCACCATTCCAGTAGACCCGAAAGTGGTATGGCCTTCCATCACGCACCGCCTGATTCGCCAGGATCTTGCAATGTGATTGCGGTGATGCCAAGAATATTCGAGGTGAACCTCGCATAACGCACAAACAGGGTATCACTTCCGCACGTGGAGATTGCTTCAGCGGCTAAGTCGAGAAGAAACTGCCCAAGGCATTCACGATGACCGTTGATATAATTGACCTTGATACCAATCACGTGGGAGATCGCGGCTTGTCGAATGCAGGGCTGGATTTCGGAGATGCCGTCCAACGAACAAGCCGTGCGTCTCAAAGTGCCAGGACTCGTTTGAGCGGGGACTTTTTCGACGGCGGTCGGTAGCTTCAGTGTAATGGGGGCAACGTCATTGTTGTCGTAAGACTTCTCAAGAGCGAGGTGATGTACCCCGGCTTGGCCATCGGGATGGTCCCATGAATTGAAATAGACCCTGGTCTTGTCCCGCGGGACAGTCAAGATCCTGTCCGTGGTTTTGGCATGCCACCCAAAACCTATCACCCGGCCTTTGTTTGTTATGAACTTTGTAACGTTAGTTCCGTGGCGATGCTTGTGGGATGTGAGTAGGAATTGGCGTCTTACGCTCAGTCCAATCTCAAGCCACCGCAGGTTGAAATAGTGGCGGAGTTGACTGGCAATATGAGTGATGAACTCGCCCTCATCTAGAGGCATATACATCCAGTGAGTAGCCCAGTCCGGTGCATTTTCATAAAGGCGCGAAAAGTCTTTCTCTTCTCGCTTGTGGGTGACAATGTCAAATATGCGATCGCCGCAACACGCTACCAAGTAGCCGATTGCGTCCGGGTGATTGCAGTCGAAGGATTTCATGCGACTTCTGGGAGGAGGAACGGATGAAATGCCAATAGTAACGATGGGTGCCAGATCAGGGGGAGACGCCGGTGGGGTCTCCCAAAGTAACTGCGATAAAGGATCGCTCGATAGGTTCCTAGGCAAGCCTTCTATGTGGCGAACCTTGAGTCCCTGTGCGTAGATAGTTGGCCAACATCCATTCCAATTGCCAAGGCAGATTGCAATAAAGGGAGTATCTCTGCCATTCTTACATCGGTTTGAATCTTGACGGTAGAACGCACGTCTGCCAGCGGAACCTTGCGCCACCAAACCCCTGGTACTGGTCTCTGTTCGTTGCACCAAATCTGAAGAGCGCCAGGCGCGAGGAAAACGACGCGGCGGATGCGTTGATGGTCTTCAGAGACCCAGACCTCCACGCCTGCGGTTTTCGAGTCCTCCTTTGTCGGAAAAAAGAGACGCGTGTCGCTGCTAGACGTACCCACCGGCGAGTTGTACAAGCTCCTAACGTAGATGTTCCCATCAACTTTCACGTAAGACGCCTAGATCGGCCCGGAAAGATCGATCTCGGATGTTGATGCCTTCGCATCAGCGGGAAATTGGCCCTGTAAAGTAACGACAGCGCATTGGCGTACAAGGTGGCCTGCAACCAGATACCACAGCTCCGGGGGGATGTCGGGGAATAGCTTGCAACGTTTCAGGTTCTCGGCCATTGATGTCTGAAAATATTGAGAGCGTCGTCTTTGCTCTGTTGGAGGTGCCAAGAACGCAAAGTCGGTTGCGGCAAGGAATGTCGAGGTTACGGGTGTCCTCAAAGCCGAAGAGTGGCACTCGAGGTGGAGACAAAATGTTTCTTCCGTGCAGCGGCCACAGAGATGTTCTCTGTGATTTAGGTGGAATGCGATATCTTGATCCTCATCTACGCACTCTTGGCGGGTCTTTTCGAACTCAAATGCGCGGGATACGTGATCGGCGGCGGGGTCTAGGGCTGTAAATTAAGAGGCGGTTGTTATATGGCGTCCATCGCATGTCAGTGACGAAGGGAGGGGGCCTTACGAAAGCAGATAGCCCCACCCTGCATCAGCTCGAATTGACAGAGGCGGCATCGTGGCTGCGGGATGCACCATCTTACACGCGATGGCACAGACGTCTCAATCTACGTTGCGGGAGAGAGGCATCGCCCGAGTGCATGGGAAGTCGTTGAAACCCATTTATCTTAGGCATGTTCTTGCATGTAAAGGGCAGCAATGCAATTTGTAGGGGTTAAGTAGCAGCCAACAAATATATGCAATGCAAGGGTATAACGTACTATTCGGCTGTGTAGTTGTATACGCCGTGAGGGAAGGTCACCAGATAAACTAAGATTAAGTTCTATGAAATAGCCATAAAAAAATAGACTACATACAACACCAGGTATTCGCTGGTCGTCACCGACCCAACTACTAATCCGGCCCTCACTGGCTTATCTATGGGAGAGCGGACGGGATCCCGAGTTCTCCAGTGGGTATGGTCGTATGTGCTAACTCTTGGGTGGCAAGATGGCTATGAATGCAAGACGGGGTCAGTCGGTCTACGGATGTTTCGATCACCACGATTCAGCCACCGCAAAACTGAAGTTGACAATGGAGTCCTTGAAGATTATGGTATGCACAGTTTCAGTTCAAGTTAACTCCACTTCGTACTGAGCATGGGTTAGACCTGATCTAAAAGTGGACGATATCGAAAGGGCTATTATCCGCTTCGAGCAACGGTTGCGTGCAATAACCCAAGCTTAGTTTTGTTGCACCTCTTTTGCCCTTGCTGCTTGTTCTAGGTGGGAGGCTCTTGTTGTCTGTCTCAGAGACCGTATCAGCCGTAGCGACACCTCTACGAGTCGGCCCAACGGCCCCTCATCCCCAGTCTTCACCTTCGCCTCCGTCTCTTTGCTTTGAGCGTTGAGGTCCTTAGGGGGATGTGCGTTTATGGATGAATGCCGTGTCTAGATTTGCTAGGCCTGGAGTCTACACGGAACCCGCCAAGCTCTCCATTGTTTTCAGCTCATCGTAGGCTTCTCTGCCTCTCTGGTCCTTAGCACTATTTTGCTTTTCCTATTCACCACGTCTACTTCAAAATCATGTTCTTCCGCGGGCTCAGAATCATCTGTTTTGTTTTCCGAGCTTCAACGGCAAGGAGAGGCTGAGCCGGTTAGGCGCCCTACCTCCCCTACCACCAAGCATACCAACCTGTTTCCAATTACCCGAGAACTTTCTCGTCTTGTGATCGACCCTCGGCCACATACAAGTTTCGTTCATCACACACAGACAGCCCTTTCTCCGATTGCCACACTAGACTGTCGAGAATAAACAGCGCTCAAGCACAGGATCTTGTTCTCCAGCCTTCCGGGCCCTTTCAGGTATGCCGTCCCATTCTATCCATGATGAACCAGAGTGAGAACCCCTACCCAGTCGAGATTAAGGTGTCTCAGAGCCAGAAGCAAGAGAGCGGCACATCACGCGTATACGCTTGTTGTTCGCGCGGTTGAGAACCCAAACACATGTGGAGAAACAAGTTTGACGGGAACCGGAAACCCCTTCGTTGAGTGACACCGGCCAATATTAATCAAACGGAGAACAGAGCATTAAAATCGTGGGCGGAAGCTGCAGGAACACGAAGCTGAAAGCACTCCAAGATGATATCAGCAAGGCTCTCTATAGATTATGTTGTCAAGTCCCATGTTTAGCCATATTCCACGCGCAGCGCGCTACGCCGACATGGTCTAGGTTCCGTTGACCACTAGGGCAAGAAGGGGGTTCCTGACAGTTTCGACGTCCAGCGAATTTGTATACCTATGATGCAAACTTTCCCAATTGTCTGGATTTCGCGGACGAACAACTTCCACCTTAAGTCTGGATGGCATGTCCGAGCATTATTTGTTTCGTGTTCCCCGTTTCACTTTTAATTCAACTCTGCACTTACAAATTGTATCCGTATGCTTGCATAGGTTTGAGCCCACCTTCGAACCCTGCTCGAGGCAGGATGTTCTAAGCTTCTCTGAACGATGTCCTTGACCCAGATGAATTGACAAGCTAGGAGCGGGTCACAAAACCTGCGTTATCGAATGCCATTTTAAGTAGGGATAATGCTTCCGCTCATGTAACAACGTCACGTGGTCGAATCACAGCCCCCAAACTCACACGACGGGGCATTTGACTTGGTGACACGCTGAATACGTCAGGCCGTAGCAGATGAATGGATAATTATATATGCTTAACGCCAAACATGGACTGTGTGAGCATGTCCGCCTGCTCTTGGGCGAAGCAAGACTTTAACGTAGCATGACTCACCCATCCGACCATCTGTGTGTCGTGGCCTATGGGAGATGAATGATATATGAATGCCACCCAATCCAACGAAAGGAGGTTAAACTCCCCTTGATTCCAGAACGCCAGGGCAACTTTGCTCTCCACCTGCCTCCTTTCTGGGGCGTTTTCTTTCCTGTTCCGAGCAGGTCGTACATCCGATGTTGTGTGATGCCGTACAAGTACACGGGTGGTTGCGCCGTCGTCTCTTCATCCTCTGTTCATGGTCATCGTCGCGGTCGACACAGGAGCCCAGCCCGGACCGCTCGTATTAAATGGGAAGTTGATGCGTGTGGCGCGGATCTTCGTCTACATGACGGAGCACTCGCCCTCCTGTTGCTTGCCGATCTTGCTGCGCGAGATGCGCTCCCGTTGACGAGGACCGCTTTTGCCGGCGCGTTTGAGGTCCTCGAGACGCTCACGGGCCTTGGGGAAATCTTGGGCTGCAGGGAGCGGTCAACAAGAGCTTGTCGTGAACAGATGCATCGTACTTACCAGCCGCTCTCCAGTACCAACGCTTTGCGTCCTCCATGTTAGCCGGCACACCGATACCCACTTCGGTGAAGTAGCCCATCGCGTACTCAGCCTTTGCCAGACCAGCTGTAGCAGCCTTGCGGGCCCACAAATACGCTTCCGTGTCGCTCTGCTGCAAGACGTTATCGCTGCCGGTGAGATACCAACCACTAAGCGACAACTCGGATTGATGCTCGCCCTGCTGGGCTGCACGCGAGTACCACATGATGGACTGCCGGGGATCCACGGGGCAACCCATCAAGCCGTACTCGAACGCACAGCCCAGGCGGTACTGCGAGAATTTATAGCCAAGATCAGCTGCCTGCCTGAAGAGCGTAAACGCGTACGCCTCATCCTTGATGATTGCATCATTGGGGGCAGCCGATTCGTACAACAAGCCCAGCTCGTGCAAGGCGTGAGGATTCTCGGCATCAGCCCGTTCAGCTGCCCTCTTCAGCCATCCAACAGCCTCGCGGGGGTTCTTTTGCTGGCCGAGAAGGCCCTTCAGAAGGATCATGCCGACCTTGTACATGGCAGGCGTGTCTCCAAGAGTAGCGGCTCTCTTATACCACTGAATCGCTTTCAGAGGATCCTTTCTGGTGCCGCCGCCTTCTTCGTGTCCAATCTCGCAGCACACCGCCGTCCGGTAGGCCGCCGCCGCGTGCCCGAGCTTAGCAGCCGATTGGTACAGCGTGAAGGCCTCCTTGTTATCGGGCTCCAGCCCGAACAAGCCACGACCTAGGCAATCGGCAAAGAAGAACATGGCCTCGGGGTTTTGCGCGCTCGAAAGCTTCTTGAGAATCTTGTTGGCATCGGCAAGATACCTCTCGCGGCCGCGGGTCCTCATCTTAGGATCTGCGAGGGCAGGGGCCAGAACATCAGCAGCTTCCACAAGTCTCTTTGCCAGCCTCAAGGCGGACTCCTGGTCGTTCGGGTTCGACTTGATGGTCTGCCGCAATCGCTCCAATTCCTCTTGGGTAACGGGTGTGGTGATGTCTTGCAGCGAGGACTTGCTCGGTTGGTGAGGCAGCATTTGCTGCTGCGGTGGGGGCCCACCGCCAGGACCCGCGGGAGGCGTCGGTACGTTGGACGCGCCGCTATAGTTGCGGATCGGCGCAGGCTTGTCGTTCATGTTGACCATCGAGTTGGGCATGTGGCCAGGTCGCACGGGAGCTGGGTGCGATGGAAGACTGTCGGGGCCGCGGTTGGGTGAAGGGCCCTGGGGCATACCAGGACGCCCCATCTGGGGGTTTTGCGGCTGGTCCCAGCCGTTCTGTCCGTTGTAAGCTTCCTGGTACCCGTTGTCCATCGGTGGCATAGGCGGGGCATCGCCAGCCATCTCGAACACGGCCTGCTGCGATTGCCTCAAATCGGGTTGCGACTTTGTTCGGCTCATCTCGGGCACGCGCTTGGCACCTGGCTGGGTGTGCTGGGCGATGCCGGGCCTCATGTGCTGGTCGAAAGACCCGCGAGTGCCATTGGCTGGCGCCGCGTTAAAGTCGGGAACGTCGTGCTGGGCGTAGCTGGCGTTGCTCTGGTTGCTCATGCGCGTGGAATGGTAATACGCATCGTAGACATCGCCAAAAGACGCTCTAGTGTCCCGGTATGGGTCCTGGCCGCCATCGTACTCTCCACCATATCCGCCATGTTGAAGGGGTGGTTGCTGGTGCTGGTGGTGCTGCTGCTGAGGTTGGTGCAGAGGCGGCTGCGGCATCGGATTCGGGGGATACATGCGCTGGGGAGGGGGGCGGTTTCCTTGGGCCGTCGAAGGTCGAGGGGGTACTCCATTGCGCGGGGGCCCCGGAGGGCCGCCACCATATGGATCCATGCGCGGCGGAGGCGCACGTCGTTGCGATCCATCGTTGACGGGCATCGTCATGCTCCTGGAAGGAGGACCGAAGTCGTCTCTCGGGGGTCCCGGTGGACCGTAGCCGTCGCCTCGTAAGTCGGGTCCGTACCCTGGGTCCGGACCGCGGCGGGGATCTCGCGGTGGTGGCGCTCTGCCGTTGGGAGGACCAGAAGGCCGTTGACTGCCAGCGATGTCCATCCCGGCCATCTTGTTCAGAATGGCGGCCTCCGCGTCGAGGTCCGTCTTGCGACCCTGCCCTGGGAATGCCGGGAAAGCGCCACCGAAGCCTTGGGGGCCGGGCGGGCTCAATGGCCCTGGGTCTTGCGGGCGGTGGCGATTGGCTGGCTTTTCATCAGCACAGGAGAGGCGCAAATGGAAGGGCGCGACTTACGGGTAGGCTCTGAATTCGCCGATCGTTCGTACTGGGCAGGGCGACCTCCTCGGCCCATGGGGAAGCCTCCTCGGCCTCCTGGTCCGCCCCGGGGCGGGTGTGCGCCGCGAGTGCCATCGGCCGTTGGCGGACGGGGTATGGGACCGCCCCTTCCCATTTGAGGCGGTCGTCCTCCTCTCGGGGGGCCATTGGGCCCAGGGCCACCAGCGTAGTAGTCCTGCGGCGGATAGCCTTGATTCGGGGGCGGGGGGCCTCTGGCGTAGTTGGGATCCTGATATTGGCCGCCGTATTCCGGGCCGTAGCCTCCGTCGTCGTAGTAGTCGTAGCCATACGCGTCTTGCTGATAGTTGTCGTATTGCTGGGGAGGAGGACCCCGCGATGGGGGCGCAGGGCCGGGACCGGGACGAGGCGCGGGCGGACCACCGCCGTACGGGCGCTGTCCCGGGTATCCTGCCATTGTCTGGTGTAGCGCCGCTGGAGGTGTCGAAGCCGTGCTCGTCGGCTTGTCGGTGGTCGCGGGCACTGGGTGCAGAGGGGGGTTAAGTAGAGGTTGTGGTGATTTATTGACGTGTCGGAGTGTGGTCGCTGAATCGAAGTCGGAAAAGCGGCAAGTTAGGGGAGCTTCTAGGCGGCTCGGGTTCGCATAAGGTTACTGGAAAGGAGAAAATTAGGTGTAGCTCCACAGCTTGCCGGAAATGGAGCGTCTACAGCAGGCGCATAGCGAAGAGTGTCGAGAGGCCTAGTGTCGGCGGAGGGTGGTTCTCTTTGCTGGGGTCCAGCGGGTTTCGGCTCAATGCTGATCGACGGTTTCGGCGGGCCAGGCTATGCGAGAGAGCGGACAATTGGACTTGTTTTTCTTATTCTTCCTTCTCAACGGGGAGAGGAGAGAACAGACAGTTGACGAGTAGACACAGGGGACGCGGCCGTCGGCACACGGAGGCTAGAGCCAGGCGAACCAGGCGAGGAGGCGAGTTTCCAAGGAGATAAAAAGGAGGGAATAAGAAAGAAAAACAAGCCGCGCGTTGAGCAGTGCCGGGAGGGAGTTGAGCGGTGAATCAATAAAACAAGTGTTAAGGGGAGCGAGAGAAAGAGATGGAGAGAAGGTGGGTGTATGTGTATGTTGTGTGAGCGAGAGAGATGGCAGGTGTTTCCGGAACACGGCGTCTATTGGTGGCAGCGTGGCGGCGGTGGGGGTGAAGGCGACGAACTTGGAAGGGGGGCTGGGTTGAGCTGCTCCTGGGCAAGTCGTTGTGGAATGAGAAAGGAGCTGAGTTGTATCCGTAGGTATTGCTATGTATTGGGCTTTAAGGAGTGGAAGGAAGAGAAGAGCCTAGAGCCCAGGGTAGAGGTGAGAGAGAGTTGGAGCGAGGACGAGGTCTGGCTCATGCACGCATCCACATGCAGGGTGTGTGTGTGTGTCAAGAAGGACGACTAGGAGGTCGCCTGTGTGGTGGACGTAGAAGAGTGGAAAAGAGCAGCGGATGCGGTGCGACCACGGCGGGTTGGGTTGAATAGGTAAAGACAAGACGGTCGGATGACTAGGTAGGTGGTCGCTTGCGGATGGGCTGTACACGCAAAGTGTATGTACATCTGGCTATGGCGTTTTGAGCATGCTCGGTTGAGTACCTCTACTTCATTGCCACGAAATCAGTACCTCCCTCCCTCGCCTAGAGACATTGCAAGTGACTGTTGGCGTTGGAGCAGGTGATGCTGGAGGAGCAATGAGAGTCTATGAGACACACAGCCGTTGAACTCGCAACTCTTCTCATTCACTACCTACCTACAGACAAGAAAGAAAAGGTAGCGCAGGCAAGCAATTGGCTAGGAAATGTAATTAGTTCGTTCACCCGAGCGACATCAATAACATGACGACAGCATGTTTGAGAAGCCGCCGGCCAGGCCCGTGTCCCTCGTCGTCTTCCTCCATGCTCTTGCGATTCAGAGCCACAAATTATCAACGATGGATAGATGTTACTATTGTTATCATTAGTATTATCGCCCAGGGCTCTCTTAGCTTCATTTCGTCGATGCGTTTTGTGTCCATGCTCGGCTACCAAAAGCCTAAGAAACAACAAAAAACCCCAGCAGAAAGACCACTTGACATCGACCCCAATCAATACACCAGAAGCCGCTACAAAGTATGGAGACAGTGCAGTAGGTACCTACTCAAGGTACCTAGGTAGGCACATGAACCCCACGCGATACAACGCTACTTCGGCACCTGCACCCATTGAACCGAGCGACAGAGTACACCTCACTAAGGCAAGGTACGCATGCAGTGTCCGCACTGCCGCCCGCTAGCTCGAGGGTTTATTGTACTTTTGCTCGACGCTTTTGCGCATTGGTTTGGAGATCCAGCAATAGCAGCACAGCCGCTGGAACTCGAGTCCGCCCACAACGTCAACAACAGAGACCGGGTGGTGTATCACTCTGCAAACCATAGTCTCTAGTCAGTGAGTCAACATGCTTAGGGTCATTCATTTTTTATTTTCGATACCAGCTGGGTAAGTATGTACGATGTACTCGCCTGTGAAAAACACACACCATAGAAAAAGAGAGAGAAAGAAAAAAAACCACCAGGCAAAGGTTCATCCGAGCGCTGCAACCAGGGTCTTCCCGGCGTCGCGACTTGGAACTGAGGTCATGGCTGCGGGTACGTTGGCTGGCTGCCCCGGCTTTCGCATTTCACATTCCACAACACATCCCCCCCACGGTCCACCAAGGGGACCTAGGGACCCTCTCGCTGATGAGAAAATCGGAAGGGAGGTTGAAAGAGAGAGTCAGTCGAACGGCTAGAGGTTTCAATGTCCCGGATGTCCCAGATGTCTGCAGCAAAGCTGATAGTCCTTCCTACTTGTATCCCCTCAGCACTAGAGACACATCAGGCTCCATTGGGTAATCGCCAAAGCTTCATCCGACAACTCTCCCCTTTTATGCTTTTTGCCTTTGCTTTCGCAAGACGAATACTTGTAATCCAAATACTCTGCGCCTGTGCTCTCAAGGAGAGGACAAAAAAAGAACACAAAAAAGACGACGCTGCTTCAGGCATCCCGCCTATTCTCATCTCAACTGCCCGACTGCCCGATGGCCCGATGGCCCCTCGTCGCACAATCGTGTCCTCCCAAGATACAAGGATCAATCCCCCAGCGACCCCCGTCGGACTAGTGCTGCAGCAATGCGCTCTCCCCGTGTCTCTTGAAAATTGAGAGGGTGCAACCAGAGCGCTGTATCAGAAACCCTCCAGTGGCGACCCTGGTTTGGTCCTTCAGCCCCCTTCCGAGTCTGGTACCCTAGGCTCTCTCTGTGCATGCCCTTGAAGTTCAAGGGGAGGGGTCCATTATTCAACACACATGAAAGCCCTGAAGAAATGGCATCCGAGCATCAAGGAACACGAAGAAAGCAAGGCTGAAGAAGAGCCCACGCTCACTCATGTAAGCCCTGCCCCCAAGTACGTCTCTTGGATGCTCTGGTACCCCTCGACCACCGACCGCGGGGCAATTAGGTTCGCCGTGTCTCTGTGCGCCGCCCACGTCCGCGACATTTCGTCTCATCTCTTCCCACCTTCCCGTCGTCTCCCGTCCTGTTGCTCGGGGCGCTGGTGAACGAACGGCTTGCGTGATTCCCAAGGTCAGCAAATGCCTGTCTGCCGCAGTCATTCCGAGGCAGCACCGCCGGCTCGCCTCCTCATCGTGGGTGGTTCCTGGTAATCAACTACCTGGTCGCAATGCACACCATCTGGCGGATAAACTGTTCCTCTCCCCAGAAGACGAACATCCTTGTGATGGATTCGATTCGTCAATCGGCCATCAGCCTCTTGGGTCATGCTCAGGAGGCCTCTACCCTATCGTATCGCTTTACGACGGTGTTACCGGCCGGTCGCCTCCACTTCCTCGACCGCCGTCCGGAGTGGGCGCCTGAGAACCTTACAAGGTCGAATGGGAGGGCCGTTCGGCCCGGTTCAACGTACAGCCAAGAAAGCATTTGTGGGTTCCGCCATTTGTCTGCGTCAGCTCCCCGTTTCCGCGAGCGTGATTCCGCCTCGCGAACGGAAAAAGGGGCAGAGCGGCCAAGGTCCGAGTGTCCTTGAGACGGTCCAGGATTTTCTACACTACAGACCGACTTGTCGAATAAAGATGCAGGCAGGCACTGTTGCCACACGCAGAGGCCCATACCAGAGGTTGACCTTAAAGAAAACCTACCGAGGCGACACCGCAAATAGGCAACGTGCTAGACTTGGCAGGCAGGCACGTTTCCGCGGATTCACCCTTGGCTTTTCTTGTTCCCAGGGATGCCGTGCCGCAGCTCGCGGGGGCCGGCGCTCGCCTTCGACCTGTCATTGGGGGTTCTCTTCGGGATGGCCTTTCGCGTTCCTGCAGCTTGGAGAGGCGGACTGTGGACGTGCCGGGTTGTTTCTTCGTCTCGTCCATCTGGAGCGCTGCCCGTCTCCAAGTGGTTCGATGCCCGACACACACCACAAAAGAGTCTGTCGTTGATGGGCAGAACAGTTACACAGCCCCCAACGGGCGATTGCTCTTCCGCGTGCGCCATGAACCGGCAGATCCCTGTCATAGGATTTGCTGGTAAGTTGAGGTGATGGTACTGTCTCTGGGCCACGATGACGACTCAGAGCCAAGAACTGCCTTCAGTTGTCCGGATACGTACCGAGGCGCAAGCACGGAAGCACACGCCACACTCTCCAGCTTGGGCCACCTTCTTCCATCCATAAGATGCTCAAATCCCCACCGCCTTCCTGAATAGGACAAGGTCGGTAGATCTCCAATCAAGCGCGTCAGGTTCGTCATCGACTGTGAGAGCATTGCCTCTCCGTCGCAAGAGAATACGGACCACCGCACCCCGACCGCCGCTCCATCTCCCCATCGCACGAAATCGCACGCAATGGCAAAGAAGGCTACGAATTGGAAGTTGTGGGGGAAGATGATGCTCGGGTATGGCGCCGCCCCCCCGGCAAGACGTTTGCGAACAGCCGACTGACCAAACTCGCAGCGGAGGCGCATTCTGCATCGGCGGCCCGGCCTTCACCATGTGGGTGACACCAACGGAGGAGGAGCTGTTCAAGAGATACAACCCCGAGCTGCAGGCAAGGAGCCTGGCGAACCGCGAGAAGACGCAAGCCGAGTTTGACCACTTTGTCACCAAGTTGAAGGAGTACTCCAAGTCAGACAGACCGAGTGCGTATCGCTTTTCCGGTCCTAGGATTCGGCTTTGGCTAACGAGAAGCAGTCTGGACGGTACGAGACGAGGACATTGAGAGACAAAGGGTGGCACGGATCCAAGAGCAAAAGAGAAAGGAAGCCGAGCTGAAGGCGCAGCAAGCGGCGATGAGGCGAGAGTCGGGAATATCTGATGATCTGGACTGATGTCTTGTCTCAATTCTGCAGACCGCACTGTACAATTATACGTGATGGATTCGGATATTGGGCGTGTGCTGTGCCGTGGGCGACTGTATAACAACAAGAGATACCATGCCGGCCTCTGAGGGCTGGCTCGTTGGCGTTCAAAATCTCGGGTACGGCTTGACGATTTCGGGTGAGCTGCAATTCAGGAGGGGCTGGCTGCTTCCTGGGCGGAAAGAAATAATCTCAACGTGACCAAAATGTTCAGTGGTACACCCATCGTCATCGTGTCAATGAGACCCCTCCAAGGACCAAAAAAACCATAAGGCTCGCCGCCATGCCCCACCCCACTCATATCGGTGTGTGCTCGGTGAACATTCCGCCAAAAAGGAACGTACCTCTCGGCACATACTAATTCCGCAAGCGAGTCAACTCTTGGCAACGCACAAAACGTCCATCATCACATTGCTCACCCAGAGGTCAGAAGCGGCTCAGCCTTACGATACTGGATAGATAGCAGTACGGGACCGTGACGAGACGAACGAATTACGGTAGGCCTTCTTTTTTTTTCATTTTCTCCGCCGCGCCGGGACCGGACGGGAAAACCTTCGTCGTCACCTGGCCGTGCCTCGCCAGAGAGGGGGGTCGGCCGGTGGCTGCCCGCCCGGGTTTTTCCCACCTCCAACCACATTTTTTGCTAATTGCCCTGGCCTCTCGCACAGCACAGCTCCTTCTTACTCTTCCCCCACCCGCAAAACCTCCCCAAACCGTCAAAAGTTCGAGCATTTGCCCACCATGTCGGACGTTCAGGAACGCCTCAAGAAGCTCGGCGCCTCCGCGCGTATCGGTATGTCTCTGGCAATTTTTTTCAATGTCCCCAGGATTGAATTATGGTGGTATGGATCGAACGAAATGAGTGACTGACTTGTTGCGCGCAGGGTATGTGTGACCTCCGAAAAATGACCCCTCACTTGCCCTCCATTTCCTCCCTCACCGAATCGACGAAAAGAGAGAGGGAAAGCCCACAAACCGCTGTCCCGCGATTGCTGTTGCACTTAACAATGACTGACGTTTCGATTCCTTTTCGCCCGACAATAGCGGCAAGGGCACCCCCCGCAGAAAGATGAAGCGTGCGCCCGCGCGCTCCGCTGCCGACGACAAGAAGCTCCAGGCCGCTCTGAAGAAGCTCAACGTCCAGCCCATCCAGGCCATCGAGGAGGTCAACATGTTCAAGTCCGACGGCAACGTCATCCACTTCGCTGCTCCCAAGGGTAATGACCCCCCTCCCCCCTTCCTGCTTTGCCTCAACGAGGAAGCTGTCACCAAGCATCCGAGTTGGGAGACCATTTTTACTAAGATGCCACACCCTGCCAACAGTTCACGCCGCTGTCCCCGCCAACACCTTCGCCATCTACGGCAACGGTGAGGACAAGGAGCTCACCGAGCTCGTCCCCGGCATCCTTAACCAGCTCGGCCCCGACTCCCTCGCCTCTCTCCGCAAGCTCGCCGAGAGCTACCAGAACATGCAGAAGGAGGGCAAGGACGGTGAGGAGGACGACATCCCCGACCTCGTCGAGGGTGAGAACTTCGAGAGCAAGGTCGAGTAAATGCGAACCAAATATAAAGAGGACTATTAAAAAAAGGGAAGCCCACAAGCCGGGTTCTTTCTTCTTTTTTATTTTTTGGTCGGAGTTTGATCGCGATGCCGGGTTCCCGTGGATATATCATCTGAAGCGTGTGGATTAAAGGAATGGGGTCAGGGTTGAAAAAGAAATCCAAAAGAGTCAAACTTTCATTTCCCAAACGCGACGATCGATAGGAGACGGGCCTTCTTCATGCCTGTACTTTTCCCACGGAACGGCGAAACAGTTTGGGACCTCGTGAAAGTGACGGACCACAAGCTGCGTGAACAACTGAGGCTCAAAGTCAACACACCTCTATCCATGCAATACCATAAGGAACACAGATGCTGGAAAATAATGAATGTGAGGGTGTCTACGCTTTGGTGGAATGACCTGATGATGTGAAGGTCTCATCCGCCAGTTGCCCTTTGGTAGAAACTGCGCAGGACGAATCTAGGGTGCTGTGTCTATAATCACAAACGCGAGAAGCCGTCGTCTCCGACATTCACAACCCATCCTGCCAGACCCTCTTTCCTGGCGATCCTCTTCGCCTCGCGTCTATCTGCCAGGAGCTCGCCTCCCTTCACCTGCGCATACGTCTCAATATCGACGGCGCGCCGTAGCAACTCCGCGCCGTCCCCTTCCAACCTCCCGGTAAGCGCCGCCGCGAGCTCCCACATCCTCCTCCTGGACACCAGGCTCGCGCCCCGGACGTCAAAGGCCTTGCGCCCCTGCAACACGCCCCCCATCGTCCCCTCGTCGACGCCGCTCGCGGTCCACGCCGCCGCCAGGTTGCTCGCCGCGATCCTCTCAGCCCCGGCCCTCGTCCCGACGCTCCTCCGGGAAAAATCAAACTCCCTCGCCGTCGTCCGCACCTGGAAGGGGAAGAAGCCGTAACCGCCGTGCCATTGCGCGCCCGCCAACGCGCGCAGCCGCCCCGACTCCGAGAAGGACCGTTCACACGCCGCGGCGGAGTGCTGCGACTCCGGCAACACGAGGGTCGCAAGATAGGCGTTGCCCGGGTGGACGAGCAGCGAGACGAGCGAGGAGAGTAGAGACGTGCACTGCTTTAGGGCGAGCTTGTCGGAGCAGGACTTGGATGTCGTCGGGGGCGCGTCGCCGCGGGCCGGCTTGCGGCGGACGACGCCGAGCTGGGAGAAGTAAGCGCGCCCGGGAAGGGATTCGGCGTCGGCGGCCCCTGGAACGGACGCGGAAGCAGAGTCCGGGACCTGCCACGGCGAGGCATCGTCCTGTGCCGCCATGGTGAGTTCCATGCTCGCATCGCCACAGGGGGCTTCAGAGCAGTACATGTGCAGCTTAACGTCGTCCTTGATGGCGAACGGCTGGGGCGAGTCGGTGGAAATCTCTGATGGTTCACGCTTCCTGATGAAGCCCGAGGCGGCGCCTTGAAGGTGGCTGTTGCACTCGTCCAAGAGATAGCGGTTGAAAGCGCGAATGGCGAGGATCTCGGCATGCCAGTCATGCAGAGCGTTGCCTTTCGCTAGTGGGAGTTTACTTGCGGGGAGGCACTTCATTCCCGTCCTATGAGTCCGTTAGTCTGGCAGTCTATAGAGGATAGTGGGAGTGGACATGAAGTGGTTTCGTCATTGGCGTATCGAGCCACGAGTCGCATGACGCCGAGATCCAGCATTCTATAAATGTAGTCGAGACAGTAAATCACATAAATGTTACTCTCTCGGTAGTTTAAACTTGAACTAGAAAGTGTGAATCAAAATCCGCCACCACACACTTACGCAAGTGAAAGACACGTCAAAACACCGTCCCTCTCGGCGACGATGCCGCTCAAGGGAACCCATTCGTGTAGTCCATTGTCCCTGACTTGAGGCCTGCGCTTCGCCGGGAGCCTCTGGAACTGCCGCAGGACCAAGGCGGCGACTTGTTCGGGGTCCGTCGCCATTTGCAGCCGTATTCTGTCAGTGAGAGGTCTCGTCGCCCTCAGCCAGCCGGTCATCCCGAGTTGAACGTTAACATTCCCGTTCCCGGGCTCACGTCCGGAGCCGTTCGGATCGACTGAGTAAGTGGGCCTACCGAGTCCAGTGCCGGGCTCTGCCCAGGCTTCCAAGCACCCTGGCGCTGAAGCGGTTGCGCCACAGTTCATACTCCCCACGCAGGGCAAACGTGCACCAGCCACCTCTTCAAGGCACAAAAACCCTGCCTGGACAGTCATCACCCACCCACGTGACGGGCTCGGTTAAGCGAAGGCGACAGTGTGGGGCCCAGGGCACACTTTCCCTCCCGGGACCACACCTTCCTGCGCCCGCCTCCAGAGTCGAAAATTGAGATTCTCGCGAAAGAGCGCCGTCGTTCACCCTCCCGCCTTCCCCCCCGAACCCTTCGACCACATCACCGACAAGTCAGCAAACGTTCGCATTCAACACCGCCAATGTACGTGCAATAGCCTCCTCTGCTCCTCCAAACCGCGTGAGAGTCTTGCGCACCCCCGGTCGCTCGTCTAGCTATATCGACAACCTTTTCCCGACCGACACATTTTGCGAAACCTCTTTCTCGACAATCACTCTCCGCATTAGCTAGACGAGGAACCGGATCGAAGGGTGCAGAAGACAGGAGAAAGCTTGACTGCGTTTGGATTTGGTTCTGACAGTTTATTTCAAGATGCGCACGTACGACGACACGTTCTCGGGCCAGAGAATCTACCCTGGCAAGGTACGATGACACAACCCTCCTTCCCATCCTCTACGGTGTCATCTCTCTCGTCGATCGGGGGAACTTTTTTGAAGCTGCTGGGCAGCAAGAGAAGAAGTCTGAGGTGGACAGGCGAGCATGCGGGCCTCGCGATCGGCTGGACAGAAAGAGCCTGGACATCCTCGATCGACGGCAGGGGGAAATGATCGAAAGAGAGCATGGGCGAGGCAATGGACATAAAAGGACAAATGCGCTGACGAGACTCTGAACTGCAGGGTAAGCTCTACGTCCGTGGTGACAGCAAGATCTTCCGTTTCCAGAACGGAAAGTCCGAGTCCCTTTTCCTCCAGCGCAAGAACCCCCGCCGCATTGCCTGGACCGTCCTGTACCGTCGCCAGCACCGCAAGGGTATCTCCGAGGTGCGTATCCCAGTTCCCGTCCTGCGCGACGCCGCCCCCGCGGCCCCGAGCAGATGACTGACCCCCCTCACAGGAGGTCGCCAAGAAGCGCACCCGCCGCACCGTCAAGGCCCAGCGTGCCATCGTTGGTGCCTCGCTCGACGTGATCAAGGAGAAGCGCAACCTTCGCCCCGAGGCCCGCTCCGCCGCCCGCGCCGCCGCCATCAAGGAGTCCAAGGACAAGAAGACTGCCGCCGCCGCTGCCAAGAAGGCCGAGAAGGCCAAGAACGCTGCCGCCGGTGGCAAGAAGGCCCCCATCGCCAGCAAGCAGGGCTCCAAGGGCGCCGCCCCCAAGGTCCAGGCCCGCACCCGTTAAGAACGTTTTCGCCTTTTGACGGGAAGGGGGATCCCCCCCTGTTGAAGAGACGTGGATGAAGATAAAGACGTCAAATTATAAAAAAGATGACGATCAAAATGGGCATTTTGGGGCATGGCGAAGACGGCTAGCAATGACCCTCGGTCACGGGTCCGCGGCTGGCTGGTGGGGAGGACCGCAAGATGAACCTGTTGATAAAGATGGGACAATACGACCAGGTTCAACTTATTCGGAGTCGAGGGTTCTTTGTGCTTTGACGGCTGGTTCTATAACTACACAATCACGGTAGCACGGAATGCATGGATTGTCCCACGGGGATTACCAAGTTAATTGGGTGTGTCGCCTTTGCTTGGCTTGTGACTCGGTTGGTGGCGTACTGGAAGCTTGTCAGAGCAAGTGCCCATGACGTCCGATGTGTGATCCGGCTGCGTGCTGCGAGTTCGGCCGGCATGCTCTTTGCTACCTGTTTGTTCTTGGAGACCTTTCTTTGCCCCTGAAGGACTTGGTAGCATGGGCCTCGGATGCAAAGAAGATGAGAAGTCATTCTCGGCGAACGCCAACCACGGGCCCTTCCAACTGATCTATGTACGAATTTGTCCGCCGCTAGGCGATTCGGGCGTGACATCATCGGCCCTCCGTCCACGATCCACGAGCACATCATCGTCGAACCGGGAGTCCCCGTGCTTCTTCATATCCCGGTTCGGCCCAGCCAGCCGCAGGAAGCTGTCCGCCTCGGAGCAGTACCTCGAGCAACCAAAAATTTTTTTTTTTAATAATTTGCGGTTAATCCGTAACTCTGAGATGAAATGAAATTCACCATGTTTCCGGAAACTCGCGAGATCACTTGCGGTGGACGAATTGAACCTCTCCCTCCCCACCGGTCCGGGACATCCTCGCCGACCAGCGTCACCACCCGCATGCCACGCCCGTAACACCTCGTTCACGTGCCTAGACCCATCGCGCGTCATATAGGGCAGTCGAGATGCGGCTCGCGGAGACCGCCCACGCCCAACCTCCCCTACGACAGCTTCGGATCTCCGAGCCTCGTATTCCCGGGACTTTCCCCTCTCTCCATCAACTTTAAAAAACGACAAAACAACAGCTCACATCACAGTTCACGCAAAGAGGATGACGGGAAACGGAGAGTGTGGGCGGGTTTTCATAACCCCCAATTCATTGCTCTAATTCTATTGTGGGCAGAGTGGACGAATCCTGTCTAGGATTTTAAAAAAGACTTTTGTCTACGCACTCTAATCCCCGTGTCTTCAAAGTCTTGGATGTTTCTTGGGCATTTCTCATAACGGTGACGGCAAATAAAAAGAACATTGTCCTCAGAAAAGACAGAACTCCTTTAAAGAGCCTTGAGGACGGGCTCGGCGCCAGAGACCTCGAGGCCCTGGAGCTCGGTCTCCTTCTCGGCGTAGACAACCTTGCCGTGGTCGACGACGATGGCGTAGCGGGCGGTGCGCTCGCCATGGTTCCAGCCGATGGAGGTGGAGAAGGCAGCGTTGGGGTCGGAGGCGAAGACCTAAGAGGGAGCGTATTTTAGTTTTGTGGATTTGATGAAGTGTGTAGACAAAAACACCGTGTGTATTACGTGACGAGGGGGGTGAGGTGATGTGATATGAGTTGCTGCGGGATCATGTTGAGTTGCGTGGGAGGGGCAAAGTGGGGGTGGGGGGGCTTTTCCCTCTGAGTCGGTGAGGGGCAGAGACAGACAGCTGTTGAGAGCTCCAACGGAAAGAGGGGGGAGGGGTAGCAACATAAATAACAACAGTCCGGCGGCATTTATGACCACGAGAAGAAAAAGAGAAAAAGGAGGGGGGATTGGGGGATTTCAGAACTGTGACAGGCGCGAGGCAAAACGTACAATGAAGTCGTCCTTGATGTTGTTGGCCTTGCCCCAGCCGGACATGACGAAGGGGTCGTTGTAGGCGAGGAAGATGACCTGGTCGACGCCCTTGGCCTTGAGCTCGTCCTTGTGCTCAATGTAGCCGGGCAGGTGGGACGCAGAGCAGGTGGGAGTGAAGGCGCCGGGGATGGAGACGATAACGACCTTCTTGTCCTTGAACTCTGTATTGCAAATCAGATCGTCAGTACGCGGGGCGCGGGATGCGGCGGACAGAGAGGTAGAAAGAGGAGAAAACATACCCTTGGTGGTGTCGTACTTAATGGGGATACCGCAGACCTTGAAGTCGGCTGTCTCCTCCTGGTAGGGGATGTACTGGAAAGCAACGTTCTCGGGGAACTGCTCGCCGACCTTGAGACCAGACATTTTGATGGTAGTGTTGGGTGTGTTTGAAGGGGTGTTGGAAAGAGGTTATCGAGGATTTGGTGAGAGAAGAGAGAGGGAGAGTGTTTGTGTTTATGTATGTTTCTTTGAAGAAAGGAGAGAACAGACGGGAGCCGGTGACAGTCGAGGAGGAACGACGCTGGAATTAGTACTGCGCGGGATATCGAGCGACAGCCGAGTCAGGGTCCCGGGCGGATTCTGCGAGCTTCCAGGGAAGTGGAGCTCATGATGATTTGTATTTGAGATACGGATACCACCATCCCCCCTAGGCGCGGGGCGGCCACTCCTTCAGGACTACTTTGTTTTTCTTATTTTTATTTGTTTGATGATCCAGAACCCCTTTGTAACATCTTTGCCTCGCATCTTTCACACCAGTTTTCTGTGACGAAAGAAGTACGTGGGGAGGGGAGGCGGAAAGCTGTTTGAATTCTCTCATAATTCTGGAGAGTTTTCAGGGCCAGCTCTCGTTCCTCTCTATTTCTCTGCACTATGTTTCTCTCTCACTCTCCTGTTATCTACACAGACACAATTACGGATAACATACCGAGCACCTGGCTACAGTATCCTCATCCTAGAAGACGCTGATAGAAACGGTGCAGATGGTGCGCACCCTTGTGGCCCACCACTCGATATGACGCAAGACCGGGAATTTATGCCGCGTCCGTTTGGGCTCCGATCCCCGGCCTCCCCTCCCCCCGGTGGGGGCGATATGGCCCCCTCGGCCTTCCGAGCACTCAGGCTGTCGGCCATCACCCAACGTCCTTCGGAGATATTACTGTGCCAAGCGCCTGGATTAAGTAATTGGAAGGTTTGTCATCGTGGCGTGGTCCAGGTGGTCGAGATCCGCACAGCACCCCCTGATGCTGTCGGCTCGGTTGTGATGGTGTGCAAGAGATACAAGTTGTGAGAAAAAGAGTCTGCAGGAACTGTTGACACCACCGGCCGAGGCATCATGTTATCTATGCTGCAAGGCTCCGTCGTCTTGTACCTGCTTCACCGACCTTATTTTCGTTGTTGTACCCTTTTTTTTTTTCTCTAATTGCATGTGCTCTAACGCGACTCTCCGCGGTCGTCGCCCATCAAAGCCGTCTTCTCCGAGAATCCGCCGAGTGCATCATCAGCGCATGTATACTAAGCGCTTCCATCATTGGCGCTGAGCACATGGAAAAAACTAGGAAGTCTTAAGCTTACAGAAATAGAAATAAAAGAAGACAAAAGACCATGTACACGGTCTGACGGTACACGAAGCTGAAGCCGTCAAAACCCGCGGCGTTTGTCCTACAACTGCCAAACCCCGAACCCCGGGCCATGCGAGCCTGTTGATTGGCCGCGAAACCCCTCGCCTCCATTGTGATCCTGATCCATGTCGTCGATTTAAACCACATCTTCGCCATCGACTGCGAAGTTTGGTCCTTAGAGCGTGGTCTATTGAATACAAAATATACTGTCATCATGAGCAGCCAAGAAGAACCCAGGCCACCGTTCCCGCCCTTCACCGAAGCAACGGCGAAAGCCAAGGTGAAGGCGGCGCAAGATGCGTGGAACACCAAGCGGGTGCCCCCTCGTCGATGCGAAGCAGACGCTGACTGACATCGTCCCAGGAACCCCGCCAAGGTGAAGCTGGCGTACACTACCGATTCTATCTGGCGAAACAGGGACACATTCCTCAAAGGCCGAGATGATATCGAGCAGTGGCTGACCACGAAGTGGGAGAGGGAGAATGGTTACCGCCTCCGCAAGGAACTCTTCGCCTTCACTGACAACAAGGTGAGAATATGCTGTTTCTTGCCCAAACTATTGGCAATAGCTGCGCGCCTGGAAGCATGGCTGATCGTCGACCAGATTGCCGTCCAGTTCTGGTACGAGTGGCATGACGAGTCGGGGCAGTGGTGGCGGACTTATGGCCTCGAGGACTGGACTTTCGCCGAGAACGGCCTGATGGGCAAGAGGCAAATGAGCGGAAACGATGTCAAGATCGAAGAGACGCAGAGGTGGTTCCGCGACGGCGTGGACGTGAATGAGGTTGCCATCAGCGAGGAGCATTGGTAGCTGGGGTGGGCACGAATAATAGAGAACAGCATGAATTATCGTGGCCTTCGAGCCTAGACGAATACCAAGGACATTTCCAGATGACTAGCGCAATTTATCAGCATCGTGGGTTCGTATTTATGCCGTGCAAGAGACTATTGTCTCGGAACTATTTGTTCGGAGAACGATGGCTTGCCGTTGGCTTCCGAAAAAGGACATCGAAAGAAGTCCTTCGTGGTTTTCGAAGAAAAACACGAGGAATTCGTCGAGACGATGAACTGGTCTGATGGTGGAATGTTTTGGCATTAGTAGTCCGTATCAAAGTTGCTATTCGTTGTCCCAAGCGTCTCAGAGAAGGGGGAAATTCCGCCGCTCGGAAAACTGCAACGTGACTGACAATTCGACCAGTCCACGAGGGGCGACCCGGGCTTCCACGAGGCAAAAACGTGCAAGCGGGGTGACGATCCAACTTGCCTGAGTCAAAGTACGGCTTCGTTCCAAGACCCAGATGGTCGGCGATGGCACCTTGATAGGAATCAGGGTCGGTAATGAGGTCACGAGAATGAACGCTAGCCCAGGAGAATGTGTTCTGGGCGGAACACCCAAAGTGACGGCACATGGCCATATTTTCCAAGTTCGCGGAGATGAGTGACAGAAGCTTGACGCCACTGGGAAAACCCCATGGCGAAAAGTCAACATATTGGAATAGCGCTGGATTCTGGGTAGCTGAGACTAGCCCACCATGCTTTGGGGTCATTGTTCTTCCCATAGGATGTTCCTTTGTGCATCTTTTCATGGCACCCTGGTAAGAGTCAGTCAAGGTTCGCTCCGTCGATTTAGCCGTATCTGATTTGGTGGCCGTCATCGGCGATAATAGGCGAGCCAATGCAGGACGGGGTTGGAGCATGCTTGGGGAGATTCCTGAGTCCCGACGATCTTCCCTCTCTTAGACTGGGAACAACGTCTCAATCGGCAATGCGACTGGTGACTCGGCACAAGGATTTCGTTCAGAAGTCGGGTTCTCTTGTCCCGTTGGAGGGTCGCTTCGAGATGCAAGTACTGATTTGCACCAGGATATCTTTCAGCTCTTGAAAACTATGTTAAATACTCGGCATGCTGACCAAGCCCAAGACGCAATGGAGTCGGAGCAAGATGTGGTCTTTGCTGTTTCCCCAGACGGATAGCTAGTCCACCAATGTTGCACAGACAAGGCGCTGTCGATACTTGAGAGCAAGACGGCGTTGAGTTCTTGCATCCGCGAGACAAAGACTGACATCGAAGAGCACGGCCGGCGATGCTAGCAAGCCCAAGCCAAGTTCAAGCCCCTCACTGACTTAACGAGGGAGCCACTCGATCCGGTCCACTCTGTACGGATACTCAAGCTGGATCTAAGTGGGTAGACAGGCATGGCAAACAGAGGTGGTCGGCTTGATTGGCGGCCGTATCATGCAGGGGACAATGTATCGATTGGCGAGGCGACATGATCGAGGCGCAATCTTTGCAAGGATGGGCGGGAGTGGCTAGCGGTGCTGAGATTGCTCCTTCGCGGGCGAAAATAGTGAAGGTGACACACCATGTCGTATGTGTCTTGGGAGAGAGATGTTTTTGACGATGATTGGCATAAAGTCATTGCTTTATGTTTGAGGAAAAGAAAGTTCTTGCAGGGCAGGGGCAGGGCCAGGGCCCATTCTGGATGGAATCGAGAAAGCCGTGTGGCGTGTCTAGACTTGTTGAAATTGTGAAAGATTGATGGAAGAGATGTTGTCAACTGATTTGTATCGGTATACAGAGACAGAGTAAGATAGTATGCTGTACATGTGCATGCAAGTGGAGGCCAAGTTTCTAGCACCCTGAAAGATGATCGTTTGCTGAAACGAAACTGGTCCAAAGTCGCCTCGAAGATGTGGTGACTGATGAAGCGAGATGATTTGCCTGAGAATTCTTTCCAACGACGAGGAAAAGCGGCCACTTGTAAGTAAGGTGCTTTGAGATGCGAAATGATGCACCGCAGCAGCAGCAGAGCATGCATGTGGGAAAGGGGCGGGCAGGTGACAAAGTGTACAAGTGGGACCAGACCATCTCGGTTAGATAGGTACTTGGACATATTTGCATCGAGCACGGACCATACAGACAGGGCACTCAGCTTCTTCACGGGTGGCCCATGCGTCCCAATCCCTCCCTACCACCTACCTAAGGTAGGTAAGTACTCTGTTAGTGCCGAATCTCTTTACGTCCAAATTTCTCCCATCTCTCCCAGCCAGCGTGCCAACCAGCCGGGACCGCCATCTTGCACTTACTCTTGATAGGAAACCCCTGCTCTGCGCTCTCTTCTCTTTCTTTACGAGTTCTTTGGCTAGGTCCAACCTGGTCTTCCAACTACAATTGCTGACCCACTTGCCTGTTCACAGCTTGGTCTCACCTGCGCTAGCTGCGAGCGGCCCTTCCGGGCCAGCCTAGATTGAGTGGCCGAGCAGGAGACGACACAATTCTCAACTCCAGTTTCCTTTCTTTTTGACTGTCCAAGTTGGCGCGGGCCGAGCGACCACCCACCCGCCGTACCTGTGTTCAAGCCGAGTCGACAAGGCCGCCGTCAGCCTCCACCCGGCCTGTCAATGGATTCAGGATGAGGCGCAACAAAGGGAGACCAGCCATTGCCCATCGGACCCGATCTTCACCCTCGTCTGTCCTCGCAGGCGCTACGAGGTGGCGCTCCCCTTCGTCATGGTGCAGCTACCCAGCACCCTGGGCCACGCCTCCGTCGTTCGGTCCCAGTGCTTTGGAGAAAAGACAGAAACGGACTGCAACCCGTGCTTGCCGGGCTGCTCGACCCAACAGCTTGGGTTGCAGCAGCCAAGGTGTTGCCTCGACGACGTCTATCCTGTTTTTCCCTTCGACATTGCGTTGAAATTCATGGTGCAATGAGCTGCTCCAAGATGCCAACCTATCGCTCTTCCAAGCCACTCTCGCCCATCTTTTGCATTGTCGAACGGGATGCTCGTCGCAGGACTTTCCCCTCCCCCGTGCCGAGTCTGTCTTTTACAGGGAAGACTCAGGTCGATGTCAAAGTCTGCAGGAAAAACAAGCCCTAGCTGCGAAATGTCTCAGCCAGAGAGACGTCCCTTACTTGTTCAGGAAAGCTCGTGACGCTAGTGCCGGGCCATCCTCACCAATCACCACGATCTCTTGGGTGTGATCGACTGGCATTCTGCCGCTTTGGGCTGTGAAGTCCTCTTTCTCTCGAGACTGTCGAAGTAGGGGGGTAGGGGAACGAAGGTGAGGTGCAGTTGGAACGGCCACTTTTCGCCGTTGTTGCTGCCTCTCAACAACTCCTTCGCTGACAACCACAGCCCGACTGTCAGGCGCAGTTTGATTTCTCTTGACAAAATTCATCGTACCAGATCATCCAGAGAAGCAATAGCAGGCAAGGAGTCTTGCCTTGCAACTCCCCAACATTGACGATGCAAGAGGTTAGCGTTTTTTCTTGCCTTGTCCCCTCGACGCTCCAGCTCAGGATTGTTCCTCAAAGCATCCATAACCTTTTGTGTCTCTTGCTCTGATACATGTCCACTCTTCCACGTCGACGCTAGTACTCCTCCGTCGTTTCCCATGCCTGCCAAGCACTACTCTAGATCAGCATCACAGCCCACAGGGTTGAGAAGAAAGCACATCCCTACCCTCCATGTTCTTCCCGCGCGTCCATACGCATTCCGCAAGAGTCTACCTAGGTACGGATACTGCATCTGTAAGTAGGCAGAGAACAACAAACGTTTGGACGCCTCGACCATCCTAGGTTCCACCAGCGCAGCCCGCGAGGGGTCCAGCTCAGTGTTCTCGTTTCCTGGATTGGACCAGCTTCAGCCTTCTCCGTCAATAGAAGCCGGTCAAACCCTGACAAAGTAGTCTTGTCGTCGAGATGTGTGTGGGGTCTCGTCGTTATAGCCATCAGCTCTTGACACCAAGTCAGGTACCAAGGTGGGTTGACAGGCTTGACTACACCTCACCTGGCTGGTATATCAGCCCCTCGCCCCCCTCCTTGTGTCTCTCGCCTCTGTGCTCTTACCCCTCAAGCCTGGTTGTCCTTCGCTACTCTCGGTTCTTCTGCCCATCCTCTTACAGGGGGAGCGCCAGTCTGACCGTGCACTGCATTCCAACTCTACTTTCAAGTCCGATACCTCAATCCTTCGCTCCAGTCTGGCCATTATCGCCAAACGTCATCGTCCAGCCTTGACACTACAACCCGACGACGCTTGCGTCCATCCGTTCATATCCTCCATCAAACCACCCCTAGAACCTAGGATTACTACGTCGACCTTTTTACTTTCTTCCATTCCTTATTGAGACTACACATCTCTTCCAACAACCCTCGCTCGACGAATCATCATGGGTCTCCTGCCACTCACCTACCGCCGCCCGGTGTACGTTAACAACTCGGCAGGCGAAAGCTCCTCCGACGTTTCCGACAGCGGCGATGAGAAGCAGAGCACTACCGCCTCGTCTTTGCGCTCCGGCCAGTCCGGCACGCCCCAGGGTATTCCTGAGTCTTTGACATTCGACAAGATCATCGACGGCGGCACTTGTCCTGTGAGTAATGCATTGTAGTTGCTATCAGGCCTCATGGCTAACCTGTCAGCCATGCACTGTTCGTGACTTCATGAACTACCTAATCTACATTGAGCATGCTGCGGAAAATTTGCAATTTTTCCTCTGGCACCGTGACTATGAGAAGCGTTTTGGCGAGACCAAAACTTCAGACATTTCACTCGCTCAAGAATGGACCCAGAACATGGAAAACGATGTTCTGCAACGCATGTTCAAGGAGAAGTCGCAGGGAATGCGCAAGAAGCCTGGGCAGGAGATCTTTAAAGGAACGGATTTTGAGAAGAAGGGCCCTGTGGCGGCCATCATCGAGGAATCCAACCCCTTTTCGACCCCGCCCCGAACACCCCACGACCAGGAGTCCGTCTACACCGGGTCCAACGGGGTTTCGAACGCCGACTCGTACCGCTCTCAGGCCAGCGAGGCCTTTGCTTCCGCCGGCGCCAAACAGCCTTGTAAGCCTTCCGCGTGTCCCTTTTGACGTTTCCACATTGTGCTAACCACATCTAGTTACGATTCAACCGTTTCGCGAGGAGTTAGATCGTGTTATCGCCACGTACATCATGGAGGGAGCGCCGCGACAGCTTAACCTTTCTGCCAAGGAGCGCGATGCCACTCTCCACGCTCTCGCCTACACCACCCACCCTAGTGCTTGCCGTCTGGCAATCAAGGTCATTGAGAACTCGCTCCGTCAGCAAGCACACCCCAACTTCATCCGATGGTCGATTTGCAACGGCAATCCCGCTCGCGTTTTCTTCGCTCGCGCTCTCGGCGTTGGCCTCATTGTCATTGCTTTCGTTGCCGCTATTCTCATCACTCTCAGCCACGCAGGCCGCGGCTGGCGAGCACTAGCCGCCATTGGTTGGGTTTTGGGCATATCGACATTGGTCGCAGCCTACAAGGGCATGTGTGTCGTTCTTCACGGTATGCACCATCGCCACGTCCGCCCTTGGGAGCTGTTCGTCGACGAGGAGAGCGACGATGAACAGGGCAAAACTTCGTTCGAGTCTTTCGGAACGACCAACAGCTTCGAGTCGGAGCCCTGGGTTATTAAGTACGAAAAGCGGAACATTGTTCGCAAGGTCTTTGACCGCGAAGTGTGGATCGAGGAGCCTGCTCTGCGCACCATTCAGGACACCATCTTCTTGCAGGCCATGCTGTGCGCCGTTCTTCTTGCAGGTGTCTTTACGGCCATCTTTGTAGCGATTCCCAAGCACGGCTACTTCTGAGGACTCTGTATCCCAAAGCACAAAGGCCGCCGTGGCCAAGGGAACAATTGAAGTTGCTTCGGATGGAGAGCCGATACCAAAGATACCTGTTTGCTCGGCAAGCAGTTTTGGGAGGGACCATGGTTAACATGGTGTTTCGTCCGTGTACGATTTAGTCAGGTCTTGAGAACATTTTCTTTTGTCCCAAGAATTGTTTATCTGCTTCGTAACTTTTATCAACATTTCCCCTTATTTCACCTGCCTCTTCGTAATAGATATCTGGTCTACTTAGTTCATGATTGAGAAGCCGACACCAGTCGCCCACCGCAGCTGGCGACGGCGGAAGTGTACAGAGGTGACCCTTTGCACAGTTGGCCACACGAATGGGAGTAGTCTCGAGGTTGACCGCCTGGTGTGTGATGTGTTGTGTTATGTTGTGTTATGTTGTGTTGTGTGTGTGTGTGTGTGTGTGTGTGTGTGTTTGAGTGGGTGTGTGCGGGAGAACTGGGGTGGAGATGCCGGATGTCACTGCCATTCTTCGGTTGTTCCCCCGAAGCGACGGGCCGATTTTCTCGGCAGGTGGAGCACATCTCGGGCGTCGCAGTACCCAAAAATAATGCGGACCAACCGACTGGGGGGGGAGGATGCAGGAATCATTGCACTTCTTTTTTCTCTTTTATCTTTTCTTTTTTAGACTTCACACGGTCCTGGCTGTATGCATGGAATGGTAGGGGGGGGGGTTCCGACGGGCTTAGCGTGAAGTTACGCGGGAGGTTTAACGTTGTTCTGGAATGAGACGGTTTCTGGATGAACTCTATTGTATCGGGGTCGCTGATGATAACATATAAATAAGCAAACTCTTCCTCCCGCTTGCTGAATGAAAAACGCTAGTCTTTCGCTATGACTGAATTCAAGAAACAAGAGACGAGGCTTCCCCCTGTGCGTCGACACCGAGAAGCGCCGCGTCTCAAGATACCTGAAGAGGGAGAGAACCGCGAAGGGACTCTTTTAGTTGCAGCAGCAGACCTAAAACGAAGGAGAGATTCGTTAGCTGGCGCTCGCACTTTTGTGATGCGTGTGAAGAAAATAACTTACAGCGCCGCCGCGGCCGGACTTGGAGTCGCTGCAGCATTTGAGGTTGGAGCAAAAGGTGCCGTCGTCGCCGCCTTGGGAGCAGACGCCCGCCGCCTCGCACCGTTTTTGGAGGATGGGGCTGACGTCGGCGGTGGCCTGCTGGCCTGGGGCCGCGGCGGCGAGGGTGGCGAGGAGGGTGAAGAGGATGGTGGAGGCGCGCATTTTTGTTTTTGGAGGTTTCGTCGTACGTGTGGTAAGAACTGGGATCAAGGAGGGTGTTGAGAGGACGATGTTTGCTGGTGCTTGTGATTGGAGGAGTCTTTCTTTCTTTCTCGTTGTTGTCGTTCTTCTTGCTGCCGCTGATGAGAGTGAGGACATGGGGAGAATGTGGAGGATCGACGCGGGCTATATAGAATTCGAAAGACTGGGGCTGCAAGCGACGGCGACCGATTCGTGCCGTCGCCTCGAAGGGTGCGGATTGCCCACAGGAGGGGAAAGAAACCGTTTGGCCTTCAGATGGCAAAGACAGACCCAAGCCTCTGGGTTCCCAAGCCTCGTCTGGAGGTGCGGGTTGATGCAGCACAGTCTCAGCCTTGTCCATCACTTCAATGCCCCCCTTACCCCGGGCTAGACGAACTGCATGACCGGTTGGACTTGGTGTGCTGCTCCCGCGCTGTCGGAGAAACCACGAGTCAAGCCGCCTCTCCACAAAGGAACCGGTTCAGCAAAGACCTTGCTTGTACTGACGGTGGGCAGCGTGGTCTGGTGTCGACAGGCCCCTACCCGTTTCAAGACGTGCCACAAGACGAGTCAATATGGTTATGTGGTGGGCCTGGTCCATGACACGATGCCACGGACATCATCCAGGGACCAAAGGGCAGGCCATTTTCCAGATCGCCTTCGATGATCGACTCGTCCGAATTGGGACCATCGGATGGAGGCAAAGACCGGGCGGTGGTCCGGTACCATGCATGTGGCCTTCTTCCCTTTGAGGCTTCTAAAGACTTTAGACTTTCAGAGTTAAACCCTGGTCAACGTCACACGCTCCCATCCCGGACCTTCTTTTCTTCTTATTCTTAATCTGGTTTCTTTCGCAGGGCGCCCGTGGCCCGCGGAACACGCGCCACTGTCGGCTTCTTGACGTTTCACGCCGCAAGCTGATACCACGGGCGCGCGCGCACCCCGTTGTTGTTCGACGTCTGTTGGGCGGACGGACCCTGTGGGCAGCAGCAATGAATGTTTTTTTTCGGGGGGTGGCGTGGGGGGGCCTCACCACCGTTCAGGCGCAAGAGATGGCCAGGACCCATCGACCAGGAAGGCGCCGACCGGTCCAAGGACGTTCTATGCGTTTCTCCCACCTTACCACCTAGTCAAAGTCCGATCTGTCACAGGCGGGATGGGATGCGCGAGCGATCTTGGTCTTGGCCTAATTTACCACAAACCTCATAACCAACAACGGGGCAGACAGACCCAAGCGTGGCTGGCTTTGCTCTTGCACTCAGTCCACCGTCAATGGTTGGAATTGGGCGCCCGCCATATTAGACATTGCCGTATCCGGCAGGCGCTTCGCATCATTGGCGCGTATTACTGGTCGATGTCCTCCGTCAGCCGACAGGGGAGCGGGGTGGAAGGGATAATCCCAAAGGCGGAACTGTGCCCCGTAAGGAAAACAAGTCGTAGAGATCTAGAAGACTCCAAGGTCATCGCTGTATCGCTATATCTTTGTGTGACCATTTCCTGCGGGCGCTAGCAACTCAACGGCTATAAAACAGGCCGGCGGGGTGCTCGCATACCTTTAGAAAATCGCGACTCGCAGGATCCGGTTGTCTCCACCGCACAGAGCGGGTGCCGTCTCGTGTCGGCTGTGCCGATCGGGGGAGTTGGTTTGATGTTGCGACCGGGCTTTGCACTCGAATTTTGGGTTCGGTTAGAATCCGTCCTTGTTCACAGGGGGGGGGGACAAAAGAGTAAAGAATAAAAATGAATGAAACCGAAAAAAAAAGGGTTGCCTAGTGGCTTTCTTCGTCTGTTGTCGAGTCCGGGCGGGGATAGAGTGCAACGTGATGTATCTCCGAGGTTTGCTGATGACGGCGAAACACTATTTCACCAGCTTCAACTCGGCCTTTCTGAGTTGAGTCAAACTTAGTGCGACCACAGTGGTTTTACGTCCACCTGCTGAGTACGTGGATGAACGAAACCTCCAGCTGTTTAGACGGATGTCAGCCTAAAGGGATCACGGACGCACAGTGGTTGCGAGCAGATGGCGAGTAGTGATTGACAGGTCTACGTCCTGTTGTGACAGAATCACGAATGACTCGAACCGAGGGCACGGTACCGATTCATCAATTCTTATTGCCAGCTGCGACGTGAAGTACAGCACGGGCTGCTATTTGATGTGAGTATAGGCATGACTAGTGTTGCTCAAACATCGAAGCCATAACCGTAATGCAGAAACGTGTGAAACGGGCTTCTATCGCGGGCTGTCCCCTTTTACTGGAAAAGACCCAAACAAGTCTGTAACGGCTGTTAAAGTCGCCCGCGACCTATTCTGAGAGGAGAGCGGGCGATAAATTTGGCGTCTCTACGCGACATTTGCTCGTGGTGGATCCATTTAATACGAGGTTCCCCGGACAGAATGATCTCCTTGGGGCATTCGCGACCAGCTCGGATGCGGCCATATGGGTGGTGACAAAGAAGACGCATGAAGAGCTACTCACAAACCTGACGTCATGTCATTAGGAAACGAACAATAATCAAAAAAGGAGAAAAAAAAACCCGATACGAACAACCCTGTCTTCTTGGAGACGTGCGCAGTCAACGGGCAGGAACTTTACGCCGCGCGGGATGGCGGAGTTCCGCTCTGCTGTCGACCGGACCAAGCTATATCGAGGATGCTGACGACAGAATTGGGCCTGGGATGATTAACACCTGCAGTCTTCGTTCCTTATCCTGCGCGCCAGCTCCCGGTGTGACTCAGTTCCAACGCGGCTGTGCCACCTGCGAGACATGACTTCAGTTACTTGTATCAGCCAAACGTTTCTGAGCTGGCATCGGGGACCACGATCAATCGTTGTATTGCTGTCCGAACACAACACTCAATCAGTCGGTCAAAAAAGCAGTCGCACGGACCATGCCACGCAAGCCACGCCTCCTCAGCGAGACTGAACTCCGGCGCTTCGAGGACCGCGCCGACGAGAACGCCAAGCTCGCGGATTGCTGGGCCAGTGACCAGGTCGTCATCATCGCGTGCGAGCCCACGAGCGCCTACAAGACGGCACGTGTCTCCGTCCTGCCGGCCCTCCAGCTCGACATTCTGTCCCCGGCCGCGAATCCGGTGCTGCCCTCCCTCACCAGTGCGGCGCGTCCCTCGCGGCACTTCTGCCGACGGACGATTCGGCTGCTGGAGCGGCCTAACGGTAAGAGGGACGATGTCTACCGGCCGCAGCCGTTTGTATCGGACACAGGCGTGTACCACAGGTACGAGATGTACATCGAGGACGCCAGGGCGAAGGCGCAGGCGGTTTTCGACGAGCTGCGCGCGGGGTACGCCTCTGTCTGCGTTGCGAGCTGTTACATCGACAAGACGGCGGCCGGGTTCGAGACCTTTGGCGTCAGGGTCCCACCGACGACGGTGTTTGTCGATTTGATCAAGGTGTTGGAACATCAGACGAAGGGGAGCGGGATCCCGGAGGAGTTGAGGTCGGACGAGGCCGAGAACGTGACGGAGCGGAGGGGAAGATACGGCGGGCACCCCAGCGGTTTTGTGGATCGTTATGGCATGTATACTGTTCGGCTGCTGGAGCTGCTTGGCCCCGCGGCCGAGGACCACCGGCTGGATTTCAGAAGGGTTGAGAGGGAAGACACGGCGTTGAAGAGGATTGCGGCTAGGTTTCGGAACGGATAGGCGGAAGGTGGGCGGGGGGCGGTGGTTTAAAGGGTTCGGTGAGCGACACTCAACGAAGACCAGAGATAATTCCCACCGTGGCCGGCTCATCATTCCATTGCCATGGCAGTTTGTTGTCGGCGAGGCAGCTGCTCATCCCTGCGCCGGGCCGTACCTGTAGCATATCTTCGTTCACATCAAACCGTGTTCAAACAGACCTTGGCTCGTTACCGGGACCGATTGGTCGATTCGTTGTGCGGGTAATACCTTGCCGCCCCATCTCCCCGGCGCTTGTATAGGCTGCCGATTCTCCCATCCGACCAGCAATCTACATCGCGCCCATTGTCCTCGCGTACCCTCATGTCTTCCATTGGGCTCGATAGTCGAGTGGCGCACGACGTTGCCGTAGCCGTCAGCTGGTGTTCCGCATCTTTTGGCCACGTTCCCAAAGACTTACGATGAGGAATTGCTCCGCGGGGAGCCATCTCCAAGGGGGGGGGGGGGGGGGGGGGGGGGGGGGGGAATAAGCAATCTTCTCAGCTTGAGTGCTCCGCCGTGACGATAGACGATGGAGTTGTCGGTCAGACAGAAATGTGAGGAAGACAGGAATATTCGATTCACCTTGGCAATGCCGACCCCGCTTTCCACGATGCATGTCATTGTGGCACTGTGCGCGAAGAAGGTTGCCTCTGAGAAGGCTGTCTGAGTATGCCAAGACCCAAATATCCAAGTGCATGATTTTGCCATACTTTGCTCTCATGATGGTCGCTTCTGATGCATCCATCTCAAGTCGGTCGGCTAGCTGGGTTAGCAAGGCCCCACATTTTGGTCGGCACCGGACGAGCACCGGAACGTCGGCCCCACCCAACGCCGATACATATAACTTTCGTTCGGTCGTAGCAATGCAATCAACCTGTACTGCAAGTTTATCAATGCCACTGACAGACTGCCTTCTTGTTCATTCTGCACATTCAAGGAACTCCCTATTACAGTGCAGCTAGCTATGTGGTTGCGCTAGGACACAGCCCTCTGCCAGAGGGCAGTGGTAACTCAAACCACCACACTCACTCACTCTGAGGATTCACGTCGCAGCCAGGCAGAACTTGCGTCCTTGACCCCTGTCGGGGCGTCCATCCAGGATGATCTAGAACGGGTCCCGACGGAGTGTTTAGCTTCTCCCCGCAAATGTCAGCCATGTGCATGCCCCGCTTTTAAGGTCAGCCAAAGACATAATAAGAGACGATCCTACATGCAGTCCTCGGAGGCGTAATCTTATCTTTCAATAGCATCGCCGAATCGCCTTTTCAATGACACAATGGCTGCATACAGTCTAGGAGACGCCATGGGGGACGACGCAATCGACAATCCCCCGCTCATCAGTATAGGCCAAATGCCCCACGTTGCCTACGTTCGTCGCGGGCGAGAGGACTGGGCCGGCATCACTGATCGCAAGGAACGAAAGAGATTGCAAAACCGGTTGAACCAGAGGGCGCGTAAGTGCGATACCATTTTAGTATCAAGTACATACTAAGTTTGGTCCAAGGACGGCAGAGGAAGTCAAACGTCACTGCGGGAGATGGGCACCACGAGATTCGAGGAAGCTCCTCCTCTGAGGAAGAGTTCCGCACCATGGATGAAGACATCACGGAACACAATATTCAGCAGAGGCGCTACTATTTGGATAAGTTTGCTCAGAGAGCATTGCAGAGCTATCTGATGAGTCAACCGAGTCCAGACCACCTACTGAAGGTTATTCAGCTTAACACCATCAATGCTTTCACAAGGAACGCAACGGCTCTCGGTCTACAGACTGACTGGCTGATATGCCACGCCGTCTCTCCATTTGGCCAAGAGGAAGGAATTACAAAGGAAATGCTACTAGTGGCGACTCCTCAGTGTCCCACCAGCTTAGTGCCAACAACGCTTCAGAGGAGCGTTGAGCACCATCCTTGGGTCGACCTCTTTCCATCTCCCAAGATGCGTGACAACTTCCTTGCGGCCATGGTCGGAAACTGGGATGATGAGAAAGAAGACCAGCTATGGTTCGATCTAATTGAAACAGGTGGAGACGTCGGGGGCACCGGCTTGATCGTCTGGGGCGAACCGTGGGATGCCCGAAGTTGGGAGGCCACAGTGCCGTTTTTGAGGAAATGGGGATGGATTGTGCAAGGGTGCAACGAACTCCTCGACGCAACAAATTACTGGCGACGTAAACGAGGCGAAAGACCTCTGAATTTCGGCTTGCCAGGTCTGTAAATAGCATCGTCGGAGGCTATCGCGGCATGTGTCATTCAGGTTGAGCCTGTAGGTCTGGCTGATTTTGGGATCCGAGATGAGAGATCTTTCTGTGTTGTACCCTGCGTATGACTCGTGATGTCAGCCAAATTCTTTCTTGGGATGGTAAAATCAGCTACTTATGGTATTCTCAGACGGGAAAACGGGTCTCCATCGTTAGGATGACTGAACTGGAAGCTTCCGGGTGTCAGCCAAGTGCATACTTCCAAGAACCATTTTCATTGGCCATTGACGTGATGGGGACGAGGTAAACGGACTCGCTATGAAGCACATCCTCGTGGTTTCTAAATATCATCTTGCACTAAGCGTGCCATTGAACAAATCTATATAAGCGGAGCTGTCATTCACATTATAACCAGATCAACTACTTTGAGCATTCAGTCTTCTTTCTTGCAGACGATTCCAATATTGCTTCCCATGATCACTCACTCTCCCCGAATCACAACAGATCAAAATGACCAAGGTTCTCCTTACAGGTATGCTCTCCCCGGAACCTCGACCGATAATCTCCCGAAGTTTGCAGCTAATACTTCTGTTTCAATTATAGGCGGCAGTGGCTTCATCGCCTGTGAGTTATTCTAATCAAAATACGGAGACTTCTTGAGGCAATGAAAAACGATAGCTGATATGAGTGCAACACAGCTCACATTCTCAAAGCCCTGCTCCTCCGCGGATACGACGTCGTCACCACTGTCCGCAACGAGGAAAAAGCGAACAAGCTGCGCGTCGCCAAGGGGGACGTTGGGCCCGACCGTCTTCGGGTTGAACTGATCCCCGATATCGCCGCGCCCGGAGCTTTTGACGAAGTCCTGCAAATCCCCGGCATCGAGGCTGTCATCCATGCGGCATCACCGTTCCACTTCAACTTCAGTAAGTTACACACCAAGAGTCCATGTGCCTCCAATTCGGAAGTTCTGCGGCAGCTAACAGGATATAAGATGATGCCCAGAAGGAGGTTATTGAGCCTGCTCTGGGAGGAACGCTCTCGCTCCTCGAAGCTGCCAAGAAGTACGGAAAGGACGTCAAGCGTGTTGTCATCACTTCATCATTCGCCGCCATCCTGGACAACGCCCGCATGGATGACCCGAACACGATCTACACCGAAGAGAGCTGGAATCCGGCGACGATTGACCACATCACTCGCTCCAAAGACATCGCCTACCGCGTCAGCAAGAAGCTTGCCGAGAAGGCTGCCTGGGACTTCGTTGCGTCCGAGAAGCCCCACTACACCCTCAGCACTATTGACCCGCCGCTTGTGTTCGGCCCGCTCGCCCACTCCCTTGGGTCTCTGGGCGAGATCAACACGTCCAACTCTGCTGTCGCGGACCTTCTCTCCGGCAAATGGCGTGAGGCCATCCCGGACTCGCTCGTATTCGTTTGGGCAGACGTTCGTGACGTTGCTCTCGCGCACGTTACAGCCGTGGAGAAGGAAGAGGCAGCCAGCCAACGGTTCCTGACAATTGGCGGTTGGTTCTGCAACCGCGACATCGTCGACATTGTTCGGAGGAACTTCCCTGAGTACGCGGATAGACTCCCGGGCCCTGACGTCAAGGGAGGCGTGCTTCCCAGCAAGGATGAGGTACACGGTTACGACAATAACAAGACCACTCGTATATTGGGTATAGAGTGGAGGTCGCTTGAGACGAGCATTGTTGACTTGGTGAAGTCCCTGGCCCAGTATGACATTAAGGCAATCTCTTGAAGAAAAGGAGGGGGGAGGAAAGGAATTGCAGCGTGGTTCATTTCCACCCAACTTGAACTACATAGACCAACCTTTTCAGATATCTAACTGCTCAAGGTATGTATGTCGCACGTTCAAGACATTCAAGCTGTAATTTGAATCAATTTTTTGTCAGTAACGTTGCATTATCTACCCAGTGCAGCAAGAAATTTGCAGGGAGTATCTTCAACCACACCAACCTCAGTCGTGATATACATAAGAACCCCAACTGCAAGCCTAATGCAGTTACCCATCCGTAGCAAACAGCTGCAAGTTAAGGAGATCTTCTATCATCACATATAACAAACCAGATCACTACTAATGTAGCATTTCTAGGTTTGCGTCTTTTGGAAGCCATTGTGCTTATAGCAACACAAGCAGTGTCTTTATGTGTTGTTGTCACGTATATCATGTTTGTATCTAGAACATACCCCTTTTGACTCTCACTTCCCTGTGGCTGCCTGACATCTCACGTCGGCTCAATGAGACTTCACCCTTGACGTAGTTGTTGAAGGACTGAAGGCAGCCTGAGTTCTTTCTGGCGCCTTGACGTAACTGTATGCAATGCAGCTTGCTGGTTTGAAAGGAAAAATCAGCCCCAGGCACCTCTCAGGCTTTCCGATCGTCATCTTCCCACTTCTGGTAGCCCACACCATAAAAGGCCGTATCTCCCCACAACGTTGGAGAAAAACAACACTTTCCACGCCAACCATGGAGAGAGAGAACCTCGACTACTCGACATCACGTTTTGCAACCATGTCTCCGCTACCCAGCCCCGATATTTCGCATGTGGCAAAACCCAGAGACAGCAGTTGGTGCCTGCGATGTCTTGGATTCTATGTCGGCTTGTTCAAGTCAAACGACGGTCAAGCGTGTCAGGACATCAACTTCACCTGTAAGCATACAGGTACAGTGATCCATGGCCTGACTCACTTCACTGGCTCAATACCCACAATGAACAGGACCAGGAACGAAGTGTGACCGATGCGCTGGTTTCGGCAGAAGAGACAGAGAATGCCTCACGGTGATCGTACCCTTGGTTTTCAGCGGTGTTATTCCTATGTGACTAACGAGTTAACAGATCCCGAATATCCAGCAGAACCAGGCGCGAGAGGTCATTAACAGACGCCGAACCATATTTCATTTAGAGAACAACCTTGAGCAATTTATCAGTCAGGCAGTGAGTCCATCGATATTGCGCCACATATCTGTATTCCCGCTGATCAGCCTACCCGTTTCTGAAGGAACAGAATGCTCTCAATCGCGTTTTCCGTGAGGTTGAAAGAGCGACCCGGGCTCACTACGAAGACGTCGCTCGACAAGCGCAGCAACAGAACGAGGTCGAGCCCGAGATTGGCCGCGGCACCACCATCTCCGGCTACGAGGACGACTCGGATTTTAGACGCCTACTTCGCGATGTACCCCGAAAATCATACGCCTCTCATCCCTATGAGTCTGAGGACGAGGACCAACCAGATGAGGGCGACCACGAGTCGGTCTTCGGAAGTGCGAACCAAGACAGTGTTCGCAGTGCCCCACGCGTGCCGAATGTTTTGCCCGTCAATCGGGCCATTCAAGAGCTCAGAAGACTCGAGGAAGCTCAAGCGGCCGCATCTCGACGGCTGGGAGAAGCAACCTGGCTTGGCATAAAGCGTGGTACCGCACCCGGCCCCGAGACCCTGGTTCAGCCCGTGCATAGGATGCCGGGAAACTCCAATCCCCAGAACTATGACCAGATGAATATACAGGGGGCCATCGATCAGGTTGAGAGGGCTAACGCTGCTCGTGAGCTTGCTTTCCAACAGTTAGGCAAAGTGGTTTACGCCATGGAGCTGCCCGCCGGCCTGGCATTTGAACGAGATCAACCTGAGAGCCAGGGTGAATCACGTTCGCAGCGCGTCTCGGATGCGTAAAACTGTAGTCTTCGAGATGAATGCAGAGTCGACTACCTCTTGTTGCCTCGTGCGTTGATACAAATATCGTACGGTATGGGGGCCTTCTGCCTTATAGCCATGATTCCCAAGGGCCTTAGGTAAAGAAGATCGTTGAGTGTATGTACCTCAGGGGATCAATGGCTGATCACGCACGTGACATGAGATTCGGAATGCGTTGAGGATCGTCCATCCATATTATCCTCTATTGACTTCTATCTTCTCTTGCTTCCTTCAGTCTCTTGCCTCTGTATTCACAACCGTTCTGTTGGTTATGGAAGAAAAAGTTCCGGCGTCGTCAGATTCATGCTGAGATCCTAACTCCTCGAAGAGGCAATTCTGGACACCTTCTCATACCTCCTAGTGTCCTGGGGATATCATCTATGGTCTTGTTCCTAGTCTTTTCTAGCCCTGACCCTATTTCTAACTTTGTCTCCAATTCAATACCTATTTCGATCTCTTATCCCATCTCTAACCTTCTAATTGTTTTTTTAAGGAGATTGTAGTATGATGCAAGGATGTGAGGAGGTAGGACGACAAGAACATGGGTGAAAGCGGCGGGTGGGACTCTTTGGCCCTGCATCAAGCCACATCACATGCAGGTGCCAAGGCTTCTTGAGCACCAGCCACACCCTTACCCCTACGTCATCCAGCCATCACCAATGCTAGGGAGCTCTACTTGCGGTAGCTTGCCACTGGCAGCTACGCAAGTGTCAGATCACGATCCTCGGCGCCAAATAAGTACTTGGGCAAGCGCTTGTCTTGCACAAGCCACGTCGCATCCATTCCCCCAGCTTTCCCCATCTTCCTCTTCACCTTCTCACCTACCTCACACAATCCCTTACCTCGACGAAAACCGCACGAACAACAGCCCACGATGTCTGACGAGCAAACCGTCTCCCAGGGACAGCAGTCCTCTCGATCGGGCGCCAGGAACAGAGTGGTCGACAGCGTCCAGGCCAGGGCCCAGGAAGTGCTGTTCGTGCCACATACGCCTTCCCGTTCATGTGTGTGAATCGAGCTGACTATGGTGCAACAGAGCGGAAGACTACGACAAGGCGAGAGTCCTCGTCACCGATGCTGCCAAGAGCAAGGCCTACCTGTATCCGATCAAGGGCATTGTCTACTTCGCGACTCACCGCGCGCTGTGGAAGCCCCTTCTGTCGCGCATCGGGCCCTACATGCTCCTTTCGACCAGTATCGTGACGGGCATGTTCATCTTCACCTACGTACCGCAGCTCGCACTCCTCGTCTTCGTTAATGGCCCGCTCGCTGTCTTCACGACCGTGTTGTTGATTCTGAACGAGAGTTCCGCCATAATCAACTTCGTGTCGAGATCTTACCTCCTTCAAGAGGCGATTCTGGACACTTTCGACGGCACTCTTCTCCTCAGAGATGAAGATGGCATCGTCAAGGAAGGCAGACAAGTGAGACCGGGATCTGACCCCATGCAGAAGTTGGGAAAGGTTCTCAAGAGCCCGTTCGAGAAATACAGCCCCAAGGCCCTGATTCGATACCTCATCTACCTTCCCTTGAACTTCATTCCTGTCGTGGGAACTGTCATCTTCATTGCTCTGCAGGGTAAGCTATGCACGATTCATGCTGTCCAATCGACACTAATGTTGTGACAGCTCGCAGCCGAGGCCAAGCCGTCCATGGACGCGTAAGTCATCCGCACCCAAACACTCTGACACCATCTGACCATCAATCAAGTACTTTCAATTGAAGGACTGGTCTTCCTCGAGAAGAGCGGATTGGCTCAAGAAGCACTCTGGACCTTACACTGCGTACGTTTGGGATCCATCCGCACCCCTATGCTGTATCTGCAACTGACCCCTGCCACAGTTTCGGTCTGGTTGCGACCGCCCTCGAGATGATTCCCTTCGCCAGTATCCTCTTCACATTCACGAACGCGGGTACGTCTGACCAATTTCTTCTTTGCGTCTATGGCTAACACTTTCGCAGTTGGTGCTGCCTTGTGGGCTGCTGACATCGAGGCCAAGGACACGTCGATGACGGATGGAACGGCCCCGACGCTTCGCGAGACGGCAAAGAAAGCCGAATAAATGACGTTGCACACCAGAATGGAGCCGAATTCACCTGTTAATGAACGGGAGTGACTTGGCATTGGGACGTATTGACCCCTCTTTAACTGGAAGCCGGTGCCACAGCATCTTGACAGCAGCGATGAATCTTGTGCAACTCTGGCTGTCATTGGTCGGCGGGACTTGATGGAGAGGAGGATGAAAAGTGCGCATGGAGGGCGGTTTTGAGGGTCCTTTAGCATACCCTTCCATGCCTATTAATGACAAATTAGAACTCTGCGAATGATAGCCGCCGTTTTCGACAGTCACCCCCGTCAGGACACTGATTAATTTGGTCATTGCGTCCTGTCTCAGTGCCTGTTGTTTCGTCTAGGTACTCAACGTAGGCGATGCTTTGCTGGGCTCAACTAAGCAATGAGCCTTTCTTGGCGTGAGATGTTTGCTGGGACGCGAAAAACCCGCAGGTATATTGTCGACATCCGTCGCCGAACTCCAAGCGAGACTCATATACGCCTGACGCTATCAAGAGCGTTAGACAAGACATGGAGACCCTCCGCACCGAGCACATTACAGTGCTGTGTGACGGCCTTCAGGAACAGGTAATCTTGTTTCGAGGCACACGGATGGCCGCATGGTGCACCACCGAAGATGGCTCGTTCGACAACTGCGTGTGCGGTCTTGGTGGTCCTCTCGGGATGACGAACAGGAGTCGAGACAAACCCTCAGCATACCCACCTGAAAGTCCGGCCGAGGGGCGTCCTTCAGCTGCATTAGATGGCGTGTCCGCTATCAGTGTGCTGCCGCAAGTGTGACGACTCGGGATAACGTCTCGCTCTGTGCCTGCAATCATGTCACGCTGTGCATGGTAACTTGCGAGTGGATGTCACGACACGTTCTACCTGGAACTGTGAAGTTCATGATTCGGAACAACAGCCCGATCAACGAGCAGTGTGCCACAAGGTGTACCGGGTCTCTTCAACAGTGCTCGATCTGCCATGATCGACAACCGTTACCCCTTTTCTCTTAGCAGGTTATCTCCGACTCTGGAAGTGAAGATATCTGCCTCGTTTGGGGGACCGAGGCAACTTGACCACGACCGAGACGCGTGGAGCACGAAGATGTCAGAATGAGGTGAACCCAAAAAAGTAAGATGCGCCAACGCCGATTCGAATAGTCCATCGGGGCGTAGACTCATAAACTAGGCCATCGTAACCCTTGAAAGATCTCTTCTCCGTCGGGGTTCACATCCATCACCACCCGGTTAGGATGACAGCGAAGTGGGACGCACGAACGACCGGCCGAGCCTTCGTTTGCCTCCGGAAACCGAGGTTGATCTTGATTCACCTTTCTCTTCCGTTCCAATGGCTTCTCATTCCCGACGCCATGAACGTTGTCGCTCTCAGCCGGGGAAAGGGACAGTTGCGAAGGTGGGACATAAGGTAGATGCCTAGGAAGGTGCATGTAGGGGGAAGGAGTTACCTCTGATGTGCCACCAAATCGGAGGAACGAGGCAAGAGCCCCTCTGGTCAACCAGCCCAAGTTGACTCGAGGAAAAGAGGAAAGGAAAGAGGGAGCTGGGCAAGGTACCTACCTACCTACCTGTCTTCCCAAAAGCAAAGCGTTCGTCAGAAACCCGAAGCCTCCTTCCTCCTATATCTACTCTTTTTTCGCGACCTCGACTCCCCACGCAGTGGAAAACTCTTCGTTTTTTTCTCCCAACTGTGCCAGTCTTTCAAACCCTTTTCCCCCCTTTCCTCTTTCAAGGTAGGCGATCCTTTCCAGTCACTCGATCGCGAGTGTCCCGGTACGCATTCGTTATTTCCGTGAAGGGGAGACTTTCGTCCATTTAAATACCCCGTCCAAATCCCCGTCCCCTAGTGACCCCTTAAATTAGCCGGCGCATTCAGGTCAGTTGCTTGCTGGATTCCTTTTATGCGCAAGCCGAGGTTCTCGAACTGACGTTTCCTGGATTGAAGCCTTCAACTATGAGAGCCTCGACTCTCACCGTCAGCCTTGCATCGGTAGTCGTGCTGCTGTCGTCCGTCCAGGTCATCGCGGCCGGTGCCGATGCCGGCAAACCAGGACAGCGCACCAAAGTCCAGCGGTCTCCTGCTGTTTTTAGCTTCAATAACAACGCTAGGAGCCCCCAGGATCCCAATGTATTCGTAAGCTACGACTATGGATACTCGTATCCTCCGTCTCCGCCGACCACGTACGCTGAGCAGCTGTCGTCGACCGCGACTTCTCTTGCCTCCGGCAGCGAAGGTTTGTCGACTGAACCCTGTGTCAATGCTCTCTAACTGACAAACAGTAGCGTCTTACACCAAGAACATCTCAGTTGCTAGCATCACCGGTACTCCGGGCGTCTCTGGTTCTGCCACGACCGGCTCTACCGACTCTTCTGGAGCTACCGTCACTGTCTCTAATACTGTCATTGTCTATTACCCTAACTCAACCAATGGAGGACTCTCCATCTCGAGCGGTAGCTCCTTCATCACATTGACTGAGTCGCTCAGTACAGTCACCTCGGGAACTTGGTCATCGTCCGCGACGATTTCTACTCTTTGGCCCCCTGCCAACACCTCGTCCTCGTCTTCAAGCTCGGCTGCCAGTGTTTCAACTGGTTCTGTGACTGGAAATACCCCTGCTACCACTAGCCAGTCCACCACAATTACCTCTTCATCAGTGGTGGATGAGCCACCGGTGTCGAGGCCTCCACCGCCAGGACCGTCAAGCAGTCTAACCATCCCAGCAACTTCAAGCGGACTCAACCAGACAACTTCTCTCATACGGGACCCAAGTCAGTCAATCTCGTCTGCAAACTCTTTTGGGACCCTCGCCACGAGTACCGACATCACTTTCACTATCAGTAGCGCCTTTTCGAGCAGTAGCATCATTCTGTCAACTGTCGGTTCAGTCACTGTGTCACTGACCGTAACCCAGCCAGTCCCATCATCGATGGATACCGAATCTGGTACCCTTGCTAGCATCACTGAGACAGAAGCCTCCCATACTTCTTTTGAAGTATCACGGAATAGTACCACCTCGTTCAATCCTACCACAACGAGCTTAGTCCAGTCTACGACTACCACTGTGAACTCCTCCAGCATCGATACTGTTTCGACAGCGTCCATTGTACTCACTGGGTCGAGCCAGACGATGCCCGTTTCGCAAAACACGTCGGCATCAGTCTCTTCAACTCGGTTGCCACCTTTGATTTCCAATTCATTGGCGCAAACATTGCCGGGCACTGGTTCTACCACCCCATCTTTCTCTGGTGTAACGTCGACCGGAACTTTCACTTTGCCAGCCACGGTCTTTCCCAGTCGGCCTGGAACAATGACGCAGCCCGTGGAAACGCCGTGGTCGACATGGAACTCCACTATGCTCACTGCGCCAATTCCATCCACGTTACTGTCACGAAGCCTTCCCGGAAACCTGACTTCTCTTCCGATCACCTCAATTCATACATCTTGGTCCTCAGGCCAGACGGAAACACTAGCCCCTTCAACCGGCTTCAACACATCCCTGGTTCAATCAACTCGGATACTTACCGCATCCAACACGACTTTCATTGTTGTTGGAACTGCATCCATTGTCTCCAGTGCAAGTGAGACGTCGTCCTTTTTGCCAAGCAGCTCGCCATTCCCCGCGCCAAATTCAACTGCGATCCAATCTACATCCTCCATAGGGTCGAGTGGAAGCACCCTGCCGTCGTTGACCATAGACACAGACTCGACAACTCCCATTCCCACAGCAACTGTTTCATCCATCTGGACGAATATAACAGTGTCTACCGGAGTCTCTTCAAGCCTTGTGTCTCTTACACCATTCAGTAGCTCGCAAGGATACCCACCTAATTCAACTTCGTCGCTGCCCTCTTCCTCAACCCCTTCGGTCCCCGCGAGCTCAGTTGAAGCAGACCCAACTGTCCTAATAACTCTCAGCTCCAATGGATTGATCATCGTGTCAACGCTCACCCGTACTCCACAGGCCACATCGGGGTGGAATAGTACAGCACAGAGTCCCACTGCAATTGGCAGTCAGACAACTATCGGTACGGGTGTGTCTATCGCTACACTAACAGAATCGTGGGCTCCGGACGCTTCCAGCTCGCACTCAGCTTTCATTAGCTCATCAACACCGGCGCAGACAACCGAAATCACTTCATCCGCTTGGAACAATACGTGGAAAATCACGTCTACGTCGTCCGGGATCTCAAGCCTGCCAACACTATTCCCAACCACTGGTGCTGCAACTGCAGGAAGCAGTACGTCGAATGGCTTGCAAAGCCCTGCTTTCAGCTCCTCGACAACCTCAACGACTACTTGGAATGCATCAGATACACCGACCTTCACTTCGATCAGTGTTGCGATATCTTCTCCCATTTCTTTACCAGTCACATCGGGCTCGCAAACGGCCATGCCGTTTCCTTTGCCAAACTCAACTATCGTTACTACCCACCAAGCGACGGTGTTTGCTACGACGATGTTTGGAACAGGATCTGCTACAATGGCTCCAAGCGGAACGGATAGTGCACCGTGGTCAACATCGAAGATGACGAGCAGCGTCTTCGCCAGTGGGATCAATTCAACACTTCTGGGCACCGGGAATCCGACGCCTTGGTCTATACCCAACACAATTAGTGTTAGCTTGACAGGAACCGGATTCCCGAGCTCCCACACTCTCACTGGGTTGCCGTTGTCGAATGCTTCCTCCCTCGGTCCATCGGTAACTACCGTCAATGCAACCGGTTCCGTCGTTACTTTTGGAACATCGGATCCTTTGACGATAACCAGGGTCATCGGTGGCTCGGTATCATCCCATGTCGTCACAGTGGTCTTGCCCACGTCGACTCTTGTCATAACAGGAACGGGTTCTTTTATTAGAACGAGCATCATCGTCACTTCTGTGCCTCCTTTCCCTGCCAACTCGACATTTTGGCCGATTGGTACCATTGGCTCTGTCAGTGAAGCACCGTCCGCAACAGAACCCCTTCCCTCGACGTCCAACAGGTCCAGTGTTACAGTCACTTATCCTGCACTGAACATCACTTCGTCGATTCGACCTCCGGCAACAGCTACACTCAGCAGTACCAGTCTCACGGCTCCACGGAACTCAACATTTAGGATTACATCCACAGCGGACCCTTCAAATCCGCCTGCAGCGAGCACAGTAGCTACCACATCGGCATGGAACAGCTCTTGGACCTTGTCGCTAATCAGTGTCCCCGTCACCATGCCCACCACTCCACAGCTGCCTAACTCAACGTGGACTGCAAGTGCTAACGCCACTTGGACAGCGACCAATCTCTCCAGCGACCCATCGACCTCAAACAGGATGTCTCTTTCAAAACAAACTTCTGTCAGCTTGCCTCCTTGGCCAGTCTCTAATTCCACAACTTCAATTTGGGCGACAGGATCAGTCATATCGTCAACAGATACCGTCACATCAGGGACTGCGTCCTCGACTTCTACCCCCATCTTCCCGCCATGGCCTACACACAACTCCACGACGGCCTCGATCACAGGCACATTATCAATCCCTGTCATTCCCTCGTCTGTGATCGTTGGAACAGACATCACCAAGTCGGTTTCGACATCGTTCCCTTGGACCAACGTGACCTCCAGGCCCTCAACAGGTGTCTTGACTGCATCTGTCATTATTGTGACTGGAGGAGTAACAATCACTTTGCAGCCAACAGGGACGTCCCTAATCAGCATCACCGCTGTTCCGTCGTTGACCATTAATGGTACGGTTCTGCAGACCTTAACTGCAAACGGAACCTTTTCTCACACATCTGCCAAGGCTTCCAGAACTCTGGCGTCACCTTTCCCTACTGGAAACTTGACTCTGATACCTGGGCCCACAGGAATCAGCACCTCAAGTATTCCACTTTCCGCTGCGATGTCAGAGACCGGAGGAATCACAGTCAGCTCATCTCTTTCAACCATCCTGCCGCCATTTCCAACTGCAAACTCTACACGCATGGGAACCCTCACAATATCTAACAGCGCTTTTACTCTTATCTCGACACTAACGGGGTTTCCCAGCACGTTGTTCGGCAGTGTCACCGGTCCGCCTGCTTCCCCCACACTGCCACCTTTCCCAACTACAAACTCAACACTGATGTCCGGTCCGACAGGAAGCGGCACTGCGGTATCACCTACTGCTTCAGGAACAGTATTTCAAACCAGAGAGCCCGTTGAAACTCCCACCGGCGCTCCTTTAATCACGATCCCGCCGTCATTTCCAACGGGACATTCCACAGTTATTCCAGGACCGACAGTCAACGTGTCCACTACTGCGTCGGGCTCTGTTGTTTCCAATCTTACAATTACTAGGTCTAATGGGAGTATTACTGAGATCGTCACGATCATCCCCTCTTCGGTCATATCCCCGCCGTTTCCAACCTCCAATGGCACCGTGGGTCAAAGCCCAACAGGCACACTCGTTGGTACGGGGGTCACCAGGACATCATCCGGAACAGGTGGCCCATTCTTCAGTCCCACGGTCATTAGCTCGACTTGGAGCCAGTGGCTGAACACGACTTCTTCAAGCACGTTGTCTGCCACTGGCGGTTCGACACTTTCATCTGGCACGATGTTTGCGACAACTTCGCCCAACGCGAGCGACTCAAGTGTCCTCTCGAGAGCAATGTCGACCCAATCCATCTTTAACAGTACGATCTCGAGGCTGCCGACGATTTCTTCGGCTGTAACAGGAATCCTCACCAACATCTCCGCAACTGACTCAAAGCCCTTCACATCTGTGCCTCCGTTTGCCAACTCGACCACCATTGCTGGTGCAGTTCCAACCACACACCTCACCTGGACGCTCTCAGGAACCATCTTTCATTCTGTGTCCATATTGCCTGTATCTACGCCTTCATCTATCTCATCGTCAATCTCTACTCGAACTCTCTCGGGAACCGCACCAACAGTTCCTACAGAAACATTCGTTCCTGTTTCCAGAGTCTCTTCGTCTGTCACTGATTCGCGTCTAGGGCCGCTTCCGTCGTTTACCATCTCAGACCAGCCAACTATAACCGATTCAACAGGCCTTCCATCTGTCACTTACACTCCTTGCCATACCGTCACCATAACCAACGGCACCATTACTCAAATTGTTACTAGAAGTGTTCTCATTACTTCCGCGACGGCTAGCGCTAATCCGACACTGGTTTATCCACCTTCTGCGAATGGTACAATCTTGTCAGCAAGCACATCATGTCCATCGAAGTGGAAGAACACCACTACTTCGGCAGCTGGATTCAAGAGCACATGGACTTCTTTCATCTTGACCAACCGTAGGATGAGTGCCCTCAAATTCGCGGTGCAATGTTCTAACCTTTCACAGGAACATCCTCCCCCCCGGGATCCGTGACTACCTTTATCACATCAAAAATGAGCCGTCTGGGTGATCCCAACAGAGGAAATAGTGGGCTTCCTGCTGTGAGCAACTTTGTGGTCGGCACGCCGACGACCACAATCACTGACGCTCCCTTGCCGTTCAACTCAGCCTACCCTTGGGGGGGTCTTGGCCCGGTTTTCCGGCATCACGACGAGTCCAGCCCGGAGACGGGCGACGGATCAGTCAATAAGCCTATGGATCCCAAGGAAAATGGCGCCTGGTGGGCTCGTTGGAAGAGACACTCCGACCGCCTGTCATCCCTAAGGGCGAATAGTGATATGTGACGGTGTCCGCGATTAATGGACGCGGGCTTATCTTTACCGTTACAGAACTTGCTTTTGAGGAATCATATGTTCTCAATTAGGGACGAGAGATTCCCGGCTTGCTTTTTCTGTTCCTCTGTCTCTCATCTGAGCCACGTCTGCTGATGGAATGGCCAACATGTATCAATATCACAGTCTGCTCTGCAACGCAATCCGATGTAAGGCGGGCTGGAGTTTACGGCAGCTGAATTCATGAAACGAGAGGTCTTCTGATGAATCGTGAATGGGCTGGTGACTTGCTTGCGGCAATCACGTGTTTGACCTGCAGTCTCTTATGGAATTGGTATCGTTCGTTCGTTTTAGTAGCGCCATCAACCCTCCAACGTACTCCACGAATGGCATGACCGTCACTGGTTTAAATATCATGTAGCCAACTTGATCTAATAGGTAAGCGCGTAAGTGACCATGAGAGGTCTCGAATCCTTGGTTCATAAACGAACCGCGGGTCATGGCATTACTCCACTCTCGCTGCGGTCAGCTGCGAGGCTAGATGTCTTTGCCCGGCAGATCGGAGTGGGATGTTTCACGATCGGAGGGGGACCTATCAACTCCCCGGCCGGGCCCAAACCCGATGGCCGCTTACACAACCGCCTTCTCTCTTTCCACAAGTCCCGAAGAGGGACCCGCGAGGCGCTCGGGCCATGGAGTCTACCCCTCCATCATCCACCTGTGAACGGTGGCTGCGGGGGCGGGGCAAAACACTCACCACGTCAAACCCCCGCAGACCCTCGCTGAGGACTGTGCGTTGGAGGGGATAGCTGTCGGCCCCTGTGACGACCTTGATTTCATGCCGTAGTCTCTTGGTGAACGCCGGATCAACCAGACTGGCCTTGAAACTTTTCGTCGTGGCTTCTTTGAATTCCTGAGAATCAAAAAAGGCAATTCGCGTACATCCGCTACTTGCCCGTACGAGAACCAAGAATTGTACGCCGCGGCTAGTCATTCGTTGGCTGGCCGTCTTTTGCCAGAAGCACACGGACCTGGCCGGCGCTTGTACGTATACAACCCACCCAGAGGTCGGTGATTACAGAGCATTACATAAAGAGGGTCTGCCTCTGAGAAAGGAGACTTGCCAGAGACACTTGAGGCTCTTATTAAAGCAGACAAGTCAAGCATCTCCTGTCGACTGACGGCCATTGAAAAGAAGGTAGAAAGACGAACAGGTCCGCTTTGGAACGACAGTTAATAATGGCGGCCGAAAACACACCTGAACTTTTGGATCTCACGATCGACAACATCACGCCGAACACGGTCCGTATCAACTCGCAAAGCAGCGATGCGCGCCTCAAGTATCTCATGGAGCGGTTGGTCACGCACCTCCACGACTTCGCGAGGGAGACGCGGCTGAGCACCGATGAGTGGATGGCGGCCCTTAATTTCCTTGTCGGGTGTGGGCAGATTAGCAGCGATGTGCGACATGTAAGTTGAATGATGACGCCGTTATGAGAACGTGAGGGAGATGCGCAGAATGTAGAAAAAGACACTGACTTATCGAACTAGGAGTTCATCCTTCTCTCCGACATTCTGGGCCTCTCGTTGTTGGTCGACAGCATCAATCACCCCAAGCCGTCTGACTCGACCGAGGGCTCGGTTCTGGGTCCCTTCCACACACATGACGCGCCGACGCTGCAGAACGGTGCAAACATGTCTGGAGATCCCGAGGGCGAGCCGCTGCTGGTGATTTGCACCGTCAAGGATCGACAGGGTAACCCCGTTGCCGGGGTCAAGATTGATATCTGGGAGACGGATAGCAGTGGACACTACGACGTGCAGCATGAGGAGAGAACAGAGGCAAGCGAGCGTTGCGTCATGATTTCGGACAAAGACGGCCGGTTCTTCTTCCAAGGGATCAAGCCTGTGAGCTATCCGATCCCACACGACGGGCCAGTCGGTAAACTATTGCAGCTGCTGGGTCGTCATTGCTGGCGGCCGGCACATCTGCACTTCATGTTCCAGAAGGAGGGTTGGGATCACTTGATCACGTAGGTCTTACCCCAAGGTGGTCGCCGATGGCCGAAGAAGCTACGGCGCTCACGTATGTCGTGATGCTAGGAGGGGGGGAGGAGCTTGAGTATACTGGACCGATATGGCTGACGAGGTGAGCTAGCGCACTCTACATTCGAGGAGACCCGTATGAAAAATCAGATGCCGTATTTGGCGTCAAGAAGAGCCTCGTGGTGGACCTCGACAAGGTGGACAAAGTGACGGCAGAGGAGTACAAGGTCAAGGAGGGCAGCTGGTTGCTGAAGCAGGACTTTGTGTTGGTCTCGAAGAAGGAGACGGAGGAGCTGCGGGACCGGAACGCCGTCGAGGCACTGAAAAAGCTGGGTTTGACGCATTTGAAGCTCGTGGACCACTTGCCTGTGCCTGAGCTGGATTGATGTGTAGTTTTGGGTCTGTTGACTAGCGGTAGCGATGGGACCTTGACCGCATCATCTCGCGGAAAAGAATACGAATGATGATTCGAGGAACGCAGACCAGATTGCAGCACCGGATCGCACGCTGTGGGCGGAAAGCCAGCCAACTGTGGAGAGCCGCATACGGTAGCAGTCATAGGGGTCTGGATGCGGATACGCCGAAGTGGGTAGCGGGCGGCAGTCCGGGCCGGCTGGGGGCAGATGGCTGACGGACCACTGATGATGCAACGAGGAGGGACAGGTCGCGCTGCAGATATAACGAAAGCGGACAAACAATGATGTGCTTCGCTTGGGAGCGTGGTCTGCCGGGGTGTTCCTGTCAGATGATTGCCCATGTCTCAGCCCAAAGATATGGGCTTAGGCAAATGGGAACTGAGGAGGGACCTTGGCCAGGTGTACCGGGAAGGCTTCGGCCATAGCGATCTTGTGGGTAGAGACCTGGGAGAGGCTACCTGGGCGTGGGGTAGCGCAAGAAGCCGAGATACGAAGCGTGGTTCACATTGTTTATGGCATCGACTAAACCGTAAGTAGCCATGGTCTGCTGCGAGCTGTGATGGGCGACACAGGGGGTGGTGGGCTGGACGAGCCTAGCCAGACAACCGATGGATGGAGCCGTGCTGGTGACTACGCGAGGTGTGACTGGGACATTGGACTCGGACTGTCGTGTACGGACACCGTGGATAGGAGGAGTCTTGGGATGATGGATGATGGATGATGGGGAGCATGCGAAGTGGTGAGTGGCGGGGCGATGACTGACTGTGCTTGGCTGGCTCCCTCCCAATACAGGCGAAATGACAGGTAGTCATCGACTCTTCGGGTCGGCGAATGGCCAAAAGTAAGTTCCTGCCTTATCTCTCGCAATCAGGCCAGCACGCACTGGCACCGCTGCAGCGACTCGACTCGAGAGTGGCAGTGAGGTGGTCAGCAGGCGGCGGTTCCCACTGGCTCTGAGGTGGTAAGTACCTACGTTAGGTACCAAGCATCCACGACTGCAGGGAGGGGAGGGGAACCGTGCCCACGCTCCTGCCCCCTCGTGCCTCCCTCCCGAGTCCCACCGGCCACCGCGGGCGACTGCTCCCATGCTGGACTACTCCCCTGTAGCCCCCCTGCCCTTGTTCCCCCGACCGAGTCCGTCATTTCTCCCAACTTGCACTCATCAGTCATTGATCTGCAGACCCAACCCAGCCCACCCCCCGTAAATCTTCCGACGTACAAAACCAGCCCGGACAGCCCTTTTGTCATCTTCATCACTTCGCCACCCATCTCACGTATATTACCACCAGGCATCCTTTGGTTTCCCGCCAGAAGCATTCGTCTACTCCCTTCGTGCTCTTCGAACCGAATACCACCTCCTATCCTCGACTCAAACGCCCGTCACAGCGAGACCGCTTGTCCAAGCCGTCCGTCGCTGATCCCTCGGTCCCATAAACAAACCCATTTCCCACCGTCACCCCCGAACAGACGAGTTTATGTCAATTGAAAATCTCAAGTCCTACGGTATGTTCGTCCCCTGCTGCATTCCCCTTCTAGCCTTTGCGCTGCTGTCGACGTCGACTTTCTTAATGCTGGACATCATCTGCCCGCCCGTCGTCTGTGCCACGTCTCCTCTTGGCCGTTGACCGCCATGTCGTAACACTCAGATTGCTGACCGTTCTCGTCCCAGACCCCTTCGCCGAAGCCGACGAAGACACCGGAGAGACCAAACAGTCTCAGAATTACATCCATATACGGATCCAACGTACGTCGGCTCCTCCTCCCACGTCATCGGCCCCAACCGGACAAATGCCGCACGTGCCGACTCGAGTCGCGCCGTGCGCCGTGCCCCACGCGCCGTAGACCCAACAACTCAACGGAGTCACCGCTAACATGTTAATTCGCAGAGCGCAATGGACGAAAGACTCTGACCACCGTTCAGGGTCTTCCAAAGAAATTCGACCAGAAGAAAATTCTCAAGGTCATCAAGAAGCAATTTGGTATGTTCTGTCCCGCTTTCTTTCACTGGTTCCGCCGGATCGCTAACGACTTTCCCAGCCTGCAATGGCACCATCGTAGCTGATAGCGAGATGGGCGAGGTCATCCAGCTCCAGGGTGACCAGCGCAAGGTCGTGCAAGAGTTCCTCATCAACAAGAAGGAGGGTCTCGGGCTAGACACCAAGGGCATCAAGGTCCACGGTTTCTAAGCCCGCCGCAGGTCGCCGCCGTTCCTACCAATCAAGGCCACTCGGCCGTGGTTGACGTCCGGGCTACAGGACGGAGAGGGCATAGAAGGCCACTCCTCCCGCGCCGCTCAGTGTCGGCGCCCGATTTGACGTAGTAGGACGGTACACCTTCCACCGACGGAAGAGGTTGTCAGTGGAGGTACAGGGCGACTTGCGTCAGCTTCGACGCATGATGAGATGGGCAGATATCGAGCATATCGCAGGGCTCGCCGTACATTCATTTGACGGTTTGGGTGGTCCACATATAACAGTCAACGAAATTGACGTCTTAGTCACAAGCTCGGATCTCCCCAAGTGATTTTATGACTTCTGCCATGTGAATCTAGGGACCAGGTATTACTAGGAACCGGCTGGGAACCGGGCTTGGCTGTAGTAACTGCTTGTTTACTGCTTGAGTTACAGTCGCGCAGAGATGCGAGGTGCAACTCCATCGAGCCTTACAACTAGAACTCAGGAGCCGAATATTTGGCAAGCTCGTTTTTAGCTAAGTGCCACCGGCTGACACCCAGCGAAGTCTGGAGACCGTTCATATTGTAAGTTCATCCAGAACCAGGGGAAAAAAAGAAGAAGAAAAGGGGTGGGGGCAAGTACATCATAACTCGAATGTGGGTATCTATGTTTCTCAAAGCAGATCTTCCATACATCAAAATAATTCAGCCAAATAAATGTGAGCAACCCCTTCTCTGGATCGCGGGTTCGCTCTCTTCTCGCTCTCCCGGACACCTCACGCGAGATACGCTCCATCTCGCACAAAGGAACAAGGTAAAAAAGGACACATAATCGCTACAACTCGCTATGCGAAGGCGGATACGAAGGCAGGATGGCCTCGCCGGGCAGACGGCGGGCCTGGTCGAGCATCAAGCGAGCGAGGGACTCGAAGGGCTTCTCGGGGTAGTCGGAGCCGTTGTAGTGGAGATGGGCGAGGAGGGAGATCATGCTGATGAAGCTGGCGATGGAGAAAATGTTGATCGAGGTGGACGTCTCCTTTTGGATATTGATGCTCCGCTGGGTTATGTGGTAGGCTATTGTAAGGGTCTGCGCGATCAAGAGTCAGTTGATGGAAGCTGGGACGGTGGGCTGCGAAGAGATGGGAAGGGGAGGGGGTACTGACCGTCGCTATGGTGACCCAGCCCGGGAGAAGGAGTCTGGGATCCTCGAAGCCGCCGGAGAAGGTCAGTATGCGCTCGGTGAGGAAAGCGTTCGTGGCGTTGATGGTCAGAAGGCGGATTATCGTCGCTTGCGGGGTGTAGTTGATGAGCCTAACCGGTGTTAGTCCTGTTTGTTCCAGGAGAGGTGCAAAGACACGATTTTGGGAAGACTAACCATCGCGACATCAGGCAGTCTATGAAAAAGAAGGAAAGGTACGCAGAAGCTCCGCACTAAGGTCCGTCAGCATTTCTGTCACTCTTGGCAATGCCAGCAACTCGGTGTAAGCCACCACCATCGTCCGGACGGCAGGCGTAATCCATACCCACATGAGTCCTAAGGACATTTCGGTCCACGGGAACGGTATCTCGGGGTGTCCGGGAGGCCAATTGGGGGGCGGACACGTGCTCCCCGCGAACCCTCCGACGCCGACGCCGACTCCAACGCCCGAGGCGGCGGCGGCGTCGACGGCCTTCTTACCGCCGGGGACGGCGACGGGGATGATCTGAACCAGCAAGGTCAAGGCGGGCTGCAGGGCCCAGAAGATGGCTGGGAATATGGAAAGTAAGCGGCAGGCGAAGAGCCAGGGGCGCCATGGCTTCGGGACGTTGAGAACAACAGCGATGCGCGGCTCGAGGAGGGAGGAGGAGAGAGCGAGGTCCGGTGGGTAGGACGGGTACGAGGGGGGGCTGTCGTCGGCGTCCGGGGGAGGTGGGTAGCCGTTTGGGGGGATCGGGGTGCCGTTGTGGTGGTGATGATGGTGGTGGTCGGAAGAGGCGGCGTGCGCCATCTAAGCTGCGAGGTAGAGCGGTGGTTGTGCGGCGGATCGCGCGGCCATCGATGATGGAGAAATTGTCGATGTTGCAGGTGACAGCGGCGGCCGCGGCATCAGGATCTGGACAGGATTGAGGTGGAGGAGACGGAGATGGAGATGGAAGAACTGGAGTGGGAGGGGGGAGGAAGCTATTTTGAGATGGGCCGGCCCGACGTCAGGCTTTGGAGGAGGCCTAAACGAATGTAGTCAATCAAGCTTGTGAGGTCTACAAAGAAGAAAACGGCCAAGGAGGCTAGTGGTCGATAGAGAGGGCCAGCTCAAGCGTTTTGGTTTCTTGTCTCGGCGGACTGGTCCGAAGCCTTCGTATTGGTGGTGGTGGTGGTGCGTCTTGGTTGGAGCGTCTCCTTCTTTTTTTTTCGAGTAGGGAGGAGGATGAGGGATATGTTTCTTCTCCTTTTGTTCCACCTTTCAAAGAACAATGACAAGCACCCAGAATTGGAGGAGTCGTAGAGAGAGAGAGAGAGAGGGGGGGGGGGAGGGAATGAATGCGTGGACGGGAAGAGATCAAGTGAACCGACCGGGGGAGGGGAGGAGGGTTGGTTGATTGAACAGGTCGCGTGCCGCAATTGTCAATTGCGAAATGTGAGCGTGGGATAGGATGTACGGCCAAAAGAGCACGCTTAAACGGATGGAATCATTGGGTCTCGAGCTATGGTGTTATGTGTGATGCGGGAACAGGAAGACTGGTCAAGGCCGAATCCAGGCGAGGCAATGTGCTTCCGACCTTCCAGGTTCGCCAACTGACGTTATCTGATAGACTGATTGCTGCGTTGTCCACGAGAGCCACAACTCGAGAGGTGCGGATGCAAATCGAGACCTGGTGACAGGTGCCCGACCACCTGCCCGGGTTGGTAAGTACCAAACCGGACCTGGGCAAGGTACCGACCGCCATGCTTCGTGCGTCGTCATTAAAAAAGGGAGTCGGGAAAACCCCATAGTCGAGGTGACATAATGATTCGCAGGGTTGTGATTACCTAGGTGCTTAGTGGCTGGCAAAGAAGTCGACGAGCCACCCGCCACATTCTGGCTGTGTGGCTTGAAGAGAGAATTGGTTCGTGCTGGAGCTAGCTGCTGTGAGGATGTGGGTCCGCTGGCAAAAAAGTGTCTCCCAAAAGCTCGGACCAAGCCGATTTTCCAATTGGATTTTCTGATGAGAGCTTCCTTTTGGCAATCCCCCCGAGCACGTAGGACCTGGTAGAATCAGACCATCCTTCAAGGTCCGTTTTCTCTCACCCTTGAGCCGCGGCGCCAGCAAAATTCATTCTCGAGGCACGTTAGAAGGTTCACATACCCGCGAAACGCGTACAACCAAGACACGTCTGATTCCTCGAACAAATCGAACCCCTTCCCCGCCATGTACCGAACCGCGAGGCCGATGCTCGCCTTCGGCACGGCCGCCGCTGCCGTACGACCCCGGGCCTTCCCCAGAGTTCAGCCGACAGCGAAGAGGATAGCGGCCGCCCCGGGTGCCGTGGCCACGAGGAGCTACGCAGGAAAGGCGAACCCGGCGGACCTGCGCCTGAGCTCGCGCCTGAACAAGCAGTTCGCCCTGAAGGATGCCAGCTACTCCGCCAGCGAGATGGATAAGTCCATGTCCATGGCGCACATCATGCTCCCAGGTCCGTTTTACCGTCCAAGACAGAAGTATACAACAGGCTTTTTGCCTATCTTCTGGACTTTGTCGAGGGAGCAGGCCGCGCTGACACAGACACGCACCGGCCAACAGGAACCTTCGTCCCCGTCCCCTTCTCCCAGTTGGATAAGTCCCCGAAAGCCCTTTGGGAATACACCTTGGCCCGCATCAAGCAGCGGGCCAAGGACTTCGCCACTGTCCTCGGCGCAAAGATCTCGTCGATGCCCACCTGGACCACCCGTCCGCGCGCCCAGCTGAACCGCACGAAAATCGTCCCCGAGGCCAAGGCCCTGCACCAGCGCCTTGGTGAGGCCATCGCCGCAGGCGACAAGAACACCCTCCGCGAGATCTGCACGCCACGCCTCTTCGAGACCCTGTCGGCCACCGTCTCGCGCCGCCGGGCCGACGAGAAGGTCACTTGGGAGCTGCTGCGGTACATTGGCCGGCCTCGCGTCGTGAGCCACAAGGTCGCCGTTATGCCGCCTATCGGCAAGGGCCCCGTCATCCAGCAGGTCGTTGTGGCCATCAGCAGCGCGCAGAGGCTGGGCAAGGTCGACAAGAAAACCGGGAAGGAGATCAAGGACGGCCTGCGCGTGCAGAACCAGACCGAGTACGTCGTCTTGAGCAGACAGTTCGACCCCAAGACGTGGAAGCCCAAGAAGTGGGTTGTGTGGGGCAACACCAAGCCGACGACGCTGAAGGACTGGAGGTTGGAGGAGAAGGGCATGCAGCAGATGGAGCAGAAGGACTTTGCCAAGAGACGGGGAGGTAAGGCATAAGTGGCAGTTGCGACGGCAGGATGGAGACACGTATGCGAGTGTCTTTGTGTGTATGAGGAGTAAAAACATGTAATGAGTGTATTGTACGTGTTTGATTAACTGGCAGGAAAACTGGCCTGATTGCATTAGGAGCAAAAAGACTCTCCAACCCCAAAATGTATAAAAAATCAAAATCTTCCCCCCCCCCCCCCCCCCCCTGCCTGATTCCGAAGTAAATCCATCTCCTATTCTATGCGTCGAAATGTTGTTCTTATTTCGGCTGGCGTCAGATACCAGATACCCCAGAAGCATCTTTCTGGTGGCTCAAGTCTTGCGCTTTGAGAGCAAGCCGCCGCCGGTTCGTTTCTTCAGCTTAAAAGAACTTGCCCGCGGGCTTGACGACCTCGACGTCCGAGGTGGCCTCGTACTCGTCCCTCTCGACGTATCGAGGAGCGCCGTCCGCCTCGGGGGTGAAGCCGGGGCCGATGGGACGGTCGAGAGCGTCGAAGCGGCGGCCACTCTTCTTGGCCATGGCGTACTGGAAGCCCAGGCGGCACCCGAGCGCTGCGAACCCCCACAGGAAGCTGCCAACGGGCGCGGCGACGAAGGCGCCGAAGACGCTCCAGTCGTTGGCGTACAGGCCCTCGGAGATGATCAGCAGGTTGCCGGCTTTCTGGGCGTCGCCGTCGTAGTAAACGAGGCCGAAGAGGAAGACGGTCAGGATGCCGCCGAGGCCGCCGGTGACGACCTCGAAACCGCGCCACCAGTAGAAGCGGTCGGTGAGGCCGAAGACCAGGACGGGGATGACTGAGGCAGAGACAAGGTCGGAGATGAGGTAGATCTGCAGCACCGAGGGGGCCTTGAGGGCGATGACGACGGTGGGGACGATGATAACGACGACGCCGGCGCGGATCCACCAGATGTTGAGCCTGTTGCGGAACAGGTCGTTGGAGGCCGAGGAGACCATGGCGGACTGCAGGGTGTCAAAAGCCGCGGTGGACAGGGTGCAGACCATGACGAGGACGATGCCGACGACCCAGGCGGGCATGCGCTGCAGCAGCAGGAAGAAGGCGACGGAGCCGCTCTCGGAAATCTGGTCGAGCGGCAGGGCGCCGGACCAGGCGGCGACGAGGCCCGTGACGCCGACCATGGTGAGGATGCAGAGGATGACAACGACGGCGATGGAGACGCCGACGCGCAGGTCCTTATCCGTTTTGGAGGCGAAGGTCCGCAGCCAGAACCCGGAGAGGAAAAAGTCGTTTGTGAGGATGCAGATGGGCAGGATGTAGAGCAGCTGCCAGCCGAGGAGGGTGGGCTTCAGGAGGCCCGACGTCTCGATGAGGGACGTATCGATGTCCGTCTTGACGCCCATGGTGATGGCGACGATTATGATAAGGCAGACGACCATGGCGCCCTGGAGATTGTCCGTCAGGAAGGAGATGCGGAACCCGCCGAGGGCTGGGGAGGTTTGTCAGTCAGATGATCGCGGAATCATGATGAGTAGGAGGAGGAGACGCGACGCATACATGTGTAGATGGTGGTGATGACGCACTGCACGATCATGACGGGCAGACCGTCCAGGCTCGTAAGGGCGTTGACGACCTGGCCGATGGCGGACAGCTCGGCGACCATGTACAGGAACAGAGTGACGAGGGTCATGAAGCTGAGGTACAGCATGGCGACGGTGCCGTAGCGCTGGCGGGTCCAGGCCGTGAGGACGAAGCCTTCGGGCGTCTTGCGGCGGATGATGGGGCCCAGGACGGCGAATATGAGGAGCGGCAGCGAGGAAGAGAGGGCGTAGACCATGACGCCCTGGATGCCCGTGATGGTGGCGAGCTCGGGGTAGGCGAAGAGAATTCCGGAGCCGAGGGCTGGGAAGGTCAGTATTTCACAAGCAGTGGCAGAGGAGGGGCGGGGAGGGGAGAGGGTGGGGAGGAAGAGATATCGGAGCGGCAGCACGTTTCCCACGCAAGCATTAACTTGATCGAGTAATTACGGTACAATCTCAGCTTCATCTCCGCAGGGACGCGCGCGCTCATCTCCTCGAGGGTGGACGAGGGTGGATGGTGCGCGCGAGACTGCTTCGAATCCGCGCCCGTAGTGAGCCGCATCCTCGGTGGTCCCCTCCCCGTTTCCCGGCCCGGAACGGGCCCCCGGCCGAAGCGGGCCTCAGCAAAGAGCCGTCCAGGACGGGCCGGAAAAGGAGGGGAAGGGGGGCGAGGACTTGTTGTTGATCTTCTTGTCTTGGGTTACGAACCTGCCTTGTCAGTTTCGCCCGGGTGGGGGGTTCGCAGACACCCCGGGGACGTCGTCAAGGTCTCGACGTCGCCCGGCGTTCTGGCGTCTCGTGCTCGTTGCGTTTCATCCCGGGATGCGCTTATGCCGTGTGCCTTTTCCGTGCCGTTCTGCCGCTCTTTTCCTGTCTCCCTGGGAGAAAAAACTTCGGGCTGAGAAGCGCGAGGCTCGAGGGCCGCGTCTTCTTCACTCACCAGAAGCGATGAAGTTCAGGGCCAAGGGGAAGGCTGAGAGACTACGTGTTAGTCACACGTCGCGGCTTCAAACGAAAGAAAGAGGGGAGGGTCTCGACAACTCATCGTCGATTAGAGATGAGGTTTGAGGTTTGAGAGACCACGGAAGCGACGACGAAGCGAATGCTCCGCGGCGCCGCGGCCGGCAGATGAGGGGATTCCTGACCCGTCTGAGTCCTGTTTCCAGACAGGAACTCTCCCTTGGACTGGTTGCGGAACTTCCACGCAATCGCAGTGCCGGTGATGCTGCGAGAATACAGTGAGTCAGCATCGTGTGATACCGAAAAAAAACTCGGATCGTTGACATTGGGAGGTTTGATGGTTCATACAGGAAGAGTCCATAAGTCACGTAAATGACGGCGTTGGACGCCGCAGCGGAGGGTTGGCCCATGGTTGTTATCGGAGGCCTTTGGGCGGGTAGGGGTTTGCTTCGACAGGGAAATCAATCGACAACGGTTCAACGATGCGCAAACGATGCGAATAACACCTGTTCTCTGCGGTGATGAGGGGGGTGGAGTGAGTTTGTGTGTATGTGTGTGTGTGTGTGTGTGTGTGTGTGAGGGAGAGAGAGAGAGAGAAAAGTTGACGATGGTTCTTCAGTCGTGGCGTGAGTGGAGGAAACAACAAAACAGGCGAGATTTGCGCATGCAAATAGACTTCTCTTTTAGTAGTGACAAAATGAGAGAGAGAAAAATCCTCACGCGGGCGATGACAAGTGACAGGCTATTGCTAGGCCCGGAGAAGCTGATTCGACATGGGGGAAACACCCTATCCAGGCTATCCTTTGACGGGATTAGTTGGCGATTCTGCTAAAGAGTGGGCAGGCTGGGTCGGGGCAGGCTTGTTGCGCGCGTGGGGGCGACGAGTCGAAGCGATCAACTGGCTGGCCAGTACGGAGTTGTAGACGACCATTCAGAGCGAGCCGACGGTCACTTGGAGGGGCAAATTGTGTGCCACAAATGGTCCAAGTTGGATTCTTAGACCCATGTGGAGGAGGGTCCCGAGGGAATAGTAGGACCGGACTGTGGGGAGTCGCGCCGTTTTCTGGTCAATCGTTTGGTCTGGATTCGGTTGGATTACGAGATGACAAGAGATACCGGGCACGGAGGAGGGCTTCTGTTAAGAGAAGGTGGTCAACATTAGATTGTCATGTGAAAACATCGCCCTTTTGGGTTTCTTTCCAAAATGTCGGGTTTCTTCTCTCATCTGAAAGCTTTTTTACGCCGGTTGCGGTGCCTTAGGTAAGCATGCAGGTGGGTTCCATCGCCGGTCCCGGAGCCCGGAAGCCGGCTGCCGTGGCCGCCACAATGTTGTGACCTTCCGGGTGTTGCCCGTGCGTCCTCCGACGTTTTGGAGCTTGACCGCCGCCGCCATCGGCCCGGAGATCTTCGCCATACGACGCCCTCAAAATGCGGACAGTTGCGACCGATCGTGCTTATTCTACGCCTCCCCCGCGGGCTCATGCCAGTCATTGTTCCCTACCTGTCTCGAGTATCGGCCCGGCTGATGGTGTCGGTATCTTCCCCCTCGACCTAGGTTCTGGCCGACGTTGTCACGGCCACCCAGAAATCACACCCCGCACTTCCGAATCGGGGCTTGCATTTTCAGCCGCTCAAAGAAAACTTTTGTCGGTTTTGTCTTGGCTCAGACGTCACAGCTGAACCGTTGATCTACGACTTGAATCGCGCCTGATGCCAGTCTGTCTCATTGCCGGCTACCTGGGATCAGCTACGATCAGAATTTCTTCCCGGAGAAGACTATCTAGATCTTTTGTGTCATAGTATATAGCGAAAGCAGACGGACCCCTGTCTTAGCTATGCTTGGTCTTTCCGCCATCGCTCGCAAATCAGACTCCACAAGCTGCCCTTGAAGATGGTATGCAAAGCTACCGCCCGCATCAATGGCTGGCTAGTCTGCTCCACATCGGTCAATATCCCTTCAGCTATCGCAGCTCACCAGCGCCTCCAGATGGATCCATGTCTGAGATCTGAGACCTTGCGTTCCCGCATCGTGACAAGATCCAGCGTGAACTTACTCCACGCACAAGTACTGCGGAATCTAACTTCTCTGTTATGAACAGACCGACATATGCGATACCATATTTGTGAGGCTCACTGCGGCTGCTATGCCATGACTTGGGTAGAAGCAATCTGTTCACATTGCACACGGAAGCTTTTCTTTTGGGGGGGGAAGGACGTGTTAGGGCCAAAAAGAAGCCTTCATTGTATTTTGTTGAGCCAACCCAACGGCAAAAACAAGCAAGATGTGTCGTTGAGTACACTTTTGAAGAACCCGCTTCCCAGAATCCAGATACAACCGCCGTCCAACGGCATACGCCCGTTTCAAAATCAAATGGGTATATGGGCGTGATGCCTTCTGATGCTCTAGTAAGCTGTGGACGTGCGAAGTCCCACGATCGCGATTACCATCCGTCCGTCCGTCCGTCTGTCCGTCCCAACGCCATGCGAGAACCGCCTCGCTCCGGGGAAAATCAACGCCATACGAGAGCGTGATATGCAAAACTGAAAAACACGAGAATCATATCGTACAGAGTCTTCGTTTTCGGCAACGTCTCTTTCGCTTTCATTCGTCTCGGTTCGGGTCGAACTTGGACCGGTCGATCATGTGCTCCCATGGCACCTCAGTCTTGACACCCTTCTTCTTGCAGCTCTTGCACACGGATGAGTCGTAGTCGACCTGCGTCACGACGACCTTGCAGCGCTTCTGCGTCTGGCTGTACCGGTAACACCACTCTGACGCGCCGGTGAAGTGATGCCCGCAGGCGTAGTTGCGTCGGTACCACTCGCACATGGCGGGGGCGATGGGACCACTGACGGACGGACGGATGGACGGACGGACGGGGACGGGGTGTTTTCTTTGCTTATAAGCTGGATGGAAGTCTAGCGTCAATCATCAGCTCTATGACGGAATCCATTTGAGAAACACGAGGCCGTCTAACCTTTGCGGCTTGTGAAGTCGACTCAGGTAGGAGAAAGAGGATTTGACATGTCAGCTAGGCCAAGGCGAGTGCAAGGGCCGACAGATACCGGTGAGCGAGAGGAGCCTGTCAGGCGGCGTCCCAAGGTGTTGGGTCGGGCGGGTATATGTAAGATGCTACGCCCACAATCAGCTGCAGGAGTGGGATCGAAAGCTAAAGATGGAAAGGCCTGAGGGTTCTCTGTAAGATCTCGCGGCGCTATCCCTCGATCCTCTATCTGGGACAACACTTGGCTGCCGGGGTTGGGGTCGGCAAAGTTCAGGAATGGTTTCTTTTTTTGATTTTTTTTTCCAGACGGGTCATTGCAGTATCGATGACCGATGGAGACAGTGTGGTCTTCTCTCACTCTCACTCTCTCTCTCCCCCCTGTCTTGAACGAAAAGAAAGAATCAGAAGGATAATTAGCAATTCATTTTCCGAACTCATCCGAGGCCGCAAAAGCAATCCAGTCGGGGCTGCTGCAAGACTTTGAAAACCCGTGTCTCTCTTCACCCGTCTTTGACTTTTGTGTTGTCATCGACGACGACCCAGCTTGGAATGGAGGATCCGAGTCAGAGAGGCGCTCCCTACCACCCGCCCGGCACGGCAAAGCCAACCAGACAGACCACGGACCCTTTTCCTTGCTGAGTGGCTTTGGAGTGCTGCTGCACGAGGAGAAAAAAGCAAGAACGTCGCCCACGAGCTCGGAAGGGAATGCAGATGGCCTTTTGGGGGGGGTCCAGCCTTGTTGGTCTGTTTGTCCCGGCGCTATTCCCTTTCGTGACGACGTGGCAACCCCCAGCGGATAGCAGATGCAGCCTCTGGCGATATCTGACAAAGACGGGGAAGACTCGACAGAAGCACGGCACTGTGTGGTTCAGAGAGAAGAGAAACCAATCACTTTCGCAGGCGAGCTCAGGAGAATAGCAACCCATCGCAATCCCTGCCCGGCAGTATCCCCGACATGTTTGCGTGGTATTGAAATTTGGGCAGCGACATTGAAGGGGGGGGTGGTGGGTGGTGGGTGGTGGGTGGTGGCCGCTACCACTGTTAAGAATCACACGCGGCGCTGACATGCGTCAAGGAATCCGAGATGTGATAGCGTCCGAGATGGTTCCGCGCGATTGGGGTGGACGATCGGCCGGGTAATCCACCCCGCGAGTCCTTTTGGAGAGTTTTTGGACCAGTCTTTGAAATGGGGTGTCCACACAGAGACGGGGCGGCAAAAGAAAGCACTCCGTGGCAACGATAGAACGAAGCGAGGGGTACGCATGCACACACACACACACACACACACACACACCACCCCATTTCCCTCGTCTTCCACAGGTCATGGTCTTTTTTTCTATTTGAGGTTATTCCTTCGTCAAGCCAAGTCTGTGACGCGCATTCAGAAATACAATGACGGAGTTACTTGCATATGGAACTAGACACACATCAGAGTAGAGCATGGGACTGGCTGGCTTTCCCGTACACGCCCGGCCTTGTCAAAGTCAGTGAGACATGGCGAGTGGGAGGAACGCAGAGCCAGAGCTGGGGTAACGAGAGGGAGAAGGAAAGGTTACTATAAATGAATTGTTGATCCATCCTGGTGGTCGATTTGGGGGTCGATTCCTCCCTTGGGATCGAGACAGCTTCAGTTCTAATCTGCCAAGGTCATTCCGTCGTCCTCCTCCGCCCGCGCCTTTCTGCAGCCAGCCAGATCGATCCGCCTCCAGGCTGACGACGCAAAGAATCAGGATTCTGGGAATGGACCAGAGCTGTTCCTGACCACGACGCCGCCGCCGCCGCAGAAAGAGAGGGGGGAGAACAAATCTTGGGACCAAAAAAAAACAAAACAAAAAAACAAAAAAGCAAAAGAGGATCTGTGGCTTCCCGTCGGCATTGGACTGATGCGGTGATATTTGATGACGAAATACCAACAACACCAAACATCCTTCGTGAGCTTTGCCTTTTCCTGCCTCGCCCTAGCATCTACGTGAACAAAACAAACCCCCCCCCCCAATCCCCATGCAAACCAGGAAACTAACATGTGACTCGCAGCTTGTCCCCAAAAGAGGCCATCAGGGACATCCCAACCCCCCCCCCCCCTCCTCGTCGCAGCCATGCAGGTCCTCCACCCCAGGACCAGCACGCCCAAGGCCTCGACGGTCCTCCGCGACTTCCTCAACCAGGCAAAGTGCATCTGCTGCACGGTGCGCGTGGTCGAGCTGACCAAGCACCGCGCCGTCGTTGAATGGGGCTCCATGCCATACTTCACGGCGCGCGGCCGGCGGGCCGAGTTCATGTACTACACGGCCGAGCGCGTCGCCGACGTCAGGCCTGAGGTGCTCCGTACCTGGTCCGGCCGTAACGAGCCCGCTGAGTGGGTCCGGGACCGGCTCCGCGATAGCTGGCTCGTCGAGCAGCTCGTTTATTGGGTCGAGTTCCTCGAGGAGTGGAAGTTCTACCGCGAGTGGTACGTCTACCGGCCCGAGCTGTTCGGGGGCAGGGTTCCCGACGTGCTGAGCCCCGGGTGCAAGGGGTGCGTCAAGCCGCATTGGCCGGGGGGGCTGAGGCGACGGGCTTCGTCTTGTGCCTAGATTTTTGGGGATGTGGGATGAACGTAGTGAACACTGGGCAGGTTTGGGTTGGTCGCTTCCGTTTCTTCGTGTCTTTGGTGGGAGGACTTTCGGCCGGTGCGCGAGGCTTGGATTTACAAGGCCCTAATCGTAGTTTCGGATGTCATTTTTTATGCACTAGGACGGTTCGGAGAAGATGGTGTGGTGAAGCAGGGGTATATGCGGATAGAGGCATGGAGGATGACCAGGTTGGTCGGTTTGCTTCAGCAGTAGGTAGCCGTAGCTTAGTCTAGGTAGAGTAATCGCAATGTTGTGTGTTAGCCTCCGGGCCAAGCAAACAAGGTCTTGCTTCCTTGTCGGGTTGATTATTGCGAACAGCGGCTCCGCATGCAGGTCTGGAAACATCAAGAGTCATCAAAATATCAGAGTCACGTCAATGTTTCTGTCCTCTCTCTTTTCCAAAAGGCCCCCACGGCTCGCACTAACACGTCGTTCCACGTTGCTCGAGTACTGCAACCCATGTTGGTAACCCCAGTGACCTTTTTGCACGTGATGGATGATACATGATACAAGGGATGGAAAATCGAGATGGACCGAGACATAAGGGATCCTGCGCGGAACTAGGTCTCCTCATTCCCCGACGATCCCCGTCCTCCCTTGCGGCAGATCCCATGTCTCCACGTTCTGAAAGTCGTCTTCTGTCACGAACACACCACTTCACGGATCCCGAGAGGACTGCAGGGACAGGATTCTCTCAGAAGGGAAAACGAAGCATGACCGCCTCGATCCCTGATCGTAACACGGGTGCAGTCTATCCGTCATACTTCACCCTGTTGCGCAAGTCTTCCCCAGAACGATCATCCGCCTTCTCCGTCCAATAATCGTGGTTCTGTTCTGACATTTCAGGTCGTCGCTCTTGCGTCTAACCAGCCTTCGGGCCCGTCGACCCGGATTTGTCCCTGGCACCATCCATGTCCTCGTGATTCATCCCGTGTCTGCCATGCGTGAGTCGTTCGACACGATGTCGGTATGCCACGCGTTCAACGTCTTCCATGTTCCCCTGTCCCAGGAGTTCCAAATCTTTCAACGCCGATATCCTGTTTGGAAGCGTCCGGTGAATTGCAGATCTTCCGTCCGAAGACATTTTTCGCAGTTAGCTGGCCACGTCAGAGGCCGCTCAACTACGGACGCACCTGCGTCTCCCCGTCGATCAACTCTCATCGACAGTCCGAATGCCAGCGGCATCAGCTTCGAGGCTACGGTCCAGCCGCAGCGTAACATGCCGTCGTCCCGCCCGCAGCCACCTACTTCCCCTACATTCCTTTCCGAAATTGCATGCCCTTACACACTGTCTATTCGTGGTCTTCTCCCTGGTTCGTCATGGTCCGTAAGGACGCCGTCTTGCGGGTGCTTCCGTCGGGTCAGTACCTCTCAAAACGCTGACTTGAACCTTATCTCCTGAGCGTCGCTTCTCTGACGCCTCCAAAGCCCCTCATGTTGAGCCTCAAGTCATCCCTTGCCTGGGAAATGTCGCAACTATGATTCAGCAGCATTGTCCAGCTGCTGGATCGATCAAAAAGCGACGATCTGATCTTTCTTTTGAGGTAACTGGACCGACGTGTGTGGGGTGCGTACGATCAGTCAAACCCCGAGTGGCCTACCTCTGTTTCCCCTACGATACGCCTCCTCCCAGATGGTGGCTAAAGAAAAAGCAGGAAAAAGCAATTATCACCCTACAGGATCGCGCACACGCTCCCCTCTGTCACGCACGCCCCCTGCCTCTCATCCCTTCATTAGTGTATCCCTGTTAAACGACAAGGATGGGGAGCACCCTCCAAAGAGACTGGTCATTTTCTTGCTATCTGTGCTTTGTTGGCGCCCCTCTCCCGATTTCACTGACGCAGGTCGCGATCTCTCCGTCTGCTCGTTTCCCATCGACTTCTTAAGCCACGATTCATCGTCCAGTCACCGCCCTGGCCACTATTTCCTCGAAACTATTGGCACGGAGAAAACTGTTGCCGGCAAACACTGGTCGGACATGTTGCCATATCGGACATCCACTCGATCGGGAGATCTCACGCTGCCCTCTCGATCGGTAGCGACCAGGGGGTATTATGCCCGGTAGCAGAAAAGCCCTTACTGATGACTGACTGCCACACTCCTGGCATATGAGTCTGCATCGGAGATGATGCTGACCTATAACTCTGCAACATAAACATCCACCGCAAGTGACTCCAGATATCACGTCTCAGTCTCGGACAAATACAGGCACCAATTTCTTACCGACCATAACTACACGGCAAATCAGAATTGATGATTGTTGCAAGCTAGTGTCGTCACGCAACGACGCATCGCAGATCAAACATGCATATTGGCACAGTACGTAGTCATGTCATGTCGGCTGACATGCCCGTCATCATCACGTACATGTGCAACAGAGCGGACATCTTCGGACAAATACTTCATGTGACAACCACGCATCAGAGATTAGATGACTCGTAATTTCAGAATATGGGGTTTAATCTGTTTACAGTTCGGGAACCAGCCCTTGCTGAGGAATCTTAGATCGTGAGCTTCAACTATGAAGCTGCGGTTCCCTGGCTTCTTCTGATCTCTGAGCCTGCTTGGAAGGTAGCAAATCTACTGGGGTACAGGAAGGTGCAATAAGCAAAATACCCTTTGGCCCCCGTTTTCGATGCGACTCTTCTCTATCGAATAGGTTTCCAGAAAAGCAACATCCACGTGGGTGTGCACCGAGATTGGAGTCTCACATATTGCCAACTCATACTTCATGTACTGCCGAAGCATCCTCGGCCATGGGACACGGAGAGCGCCGGTTAACAGCTCACATAGGAGATACCCGCCTTCGGAGACTCCAAATTTTGAAATCCAGAATAGAGCATGTCGAAACCAGCGGTGGAATCCCACGCGGAGTGGACCTTTCAAGGTCTCGGCCGTGATCCACCGTCTCAAAGTAGAACGCCGAAAGGCGACCGACATTGGCCGTAATGATGAGAACTCCGCTGAAATGCTTTTTCTTCACCCCTTCTCTCGACGGCCCGCAATACGCGGACACAACGATCAGCTCAAATTGACCCCTCTCTTCTTTCAGCGCCTTGCCTGTTACTGATCAGCTTGCCAATGGTATCTCTCCTCACGTAGACGGTTCATCTTTGGTACCATCCTCGCCAAGTGTTTCTAATGCCCTCTGACCTGGGTTGCGAAGAAGTGTGTCGGGATTCTCACGTCACGATTATCGGTGGGCTGAGTCTGCCTAATCATGAGGCGACTGACTAGAATTCACAAAAAGAAACAACTTCCCTGTCAGTTACACAAGGCTAACTCCGACGCAAAGGGTCCATTACGGCCTGAAACCCGGCTCTCCAGGCTTGATACCTGCCTAAACCGCGAAACTTTTGCCCTTCGTGTGACCTTCAAGTTGTGTGAAATACAAGACATCGGATGATATGGTGGTCTTACTGACGCTGTGAAGGTTCTAGAGTTCAAGTGGAGGCTAGTACCGGTAATTAGAGCTCGAAACGACTCGTACACGATCAGAAGCTGATCTCCACAGATACCCATTCCTATGTTTGAAACTAAGAGGCTGGCGCGTTAGCCTGAGTCGGAGGCAAACTGGAGGGTGATTTAGCTTGAGACGATGATGGGGTTTAGTCTTACTAGACCCAGGTTTGAAGGGAAATCAGTAGGCACACTGAGTTGTGACCTAATATCCGACAAGAAACTGTAGGGCTTTCGTTCACAAGGTATTCATTGGTCATGTTTATGTTCAGAAAATCGCACGATATCTTACGACATCTTTTATGCCTTCGAGTTTTCAATTCGGAGCTTAGGATGTAGAATAACATACCAGTACGGGTATCAAAATAGTCCATAACACAATATTGTAAGTCATGCGTTCTACCATTTCTCGATGCCTCCATCGGGTATTCGGTTACTGAGAAAATACGATGGTTTTCTCCCGAATTTCTACCGCTTTTTCATACCGAATACTCCCATAGACCCTGCTGGTCACACTACGGAAGTCGTGGTTACTTGGAGAAACTGAGCGTGCACATATTCTTAAACTCACTCCTGTGTTGTAAATCTTTAATCATCCCAGCATGTGGTTTTTTTCATCATTTATAGCCCTACGTTTGCCTCGTGAGCAGTGTCTGTGTATGAATGTATGAACGGAACGATGTGAAGATACTGGGGGGAGCCTGTAGCTCGAATACGTCATACCGGAAGTTGCACAATCTGACGACCCGTGTTCATTCAACACTGATCACTCGCTAGATAGCGGGATATCGTATGATAAGGTAGCACGTATAATTTCCACGTAAACCTTGGCAGCGAACTTGTAAGAAATGCGACAAAGGCTTGTATGCAGAAGCGATCTCATGAAATGGGCTTACCCAGATCTGTGATGCCCGTCTCTACAGGAGCGAGTTTTGGGATATCTGATGACTTAACATAAGTCCTTCGAGATCCCCCGGTTCTTTGTCTCTTCGTGTGTCGCTTAAAACCGTTGTATTGGGTCCCACATTTGTCTTCTCCAAAGAGGCAACTTCGCCGCCTGCATGCATACACACCCTGCATGATTGCTCGATGAAGGGTTGTTCGTTGGTTCTTCGCGGTTGGAACGGACACGGTTGGGCCGAGAAAGAGGGGTTGGTTGATATGCCCACCGCCTTCAAAAAGGCCTGATCTGCCCTTCTCCCTGTTTCTTGATCTCTCTCCGACAACAATTGCAAAGTTTTGAGATCGCCTTGAGCTCTCTTCATCGATACACCAAGACCATGTCCAACCCACAGGACCAACAACTGGACCATCTTGTCCCCGATGACGAGGTAGAAGCCCTCCAGAAATACTGGGTGTTTGTCCAAAGACGAGACTAATCATAATTGCAGGTGACTGATAGTGAGGTAGACCTTGAAGTGAGTGTAGGTTTTTGTTGATCTGCGTTTCATATTTTTGATGTCTTCTCGTTTCTAGAGCCTTCGTTCGGAAACCACGAGCATCAAAAACTCCATTCTAGAGTACCGGATTGAGAATGGAAGGTCATACCACAAGTACAAGGACGGCAGTAAGAAGATCCCACCCTTACACGAGTTGCCTCATTTGAACGGTTTCTGACTAGCTGCCACAGAGTATGCCTGGCCTAACGACGAGAGAGAAAACGACAGACTAGGTACTGCTTCTTGATATTTGATTATTGGTGCGCTGTTGCTAATTCTAGTACCAGACATGCAACATGAGATTTGCAATGTCACATTCCATGGAAGGCTGGGACTCGCTCCGCCCTGTGATGAAGGTGCTAAGGTCGGCCGTGTCCTTGACGTTGGTACTGGAACCGGTCTGTGGGCCATCGACTACGGTGACAGCCATCCGGAAGCCGAGGTGAGTACTCCGAGAAAGACTTGTCTTTGAAACTTGGCACGTGAGTGTCTAATTTAGAGATTGAAAAAGGTTCTGGGTGTGGATTTGTCTCCGATTCAACCCCAAAGGTATGTTGTCTCTCTTGGTGGTATTACTTCACAAACTGATAAGAGGTTTAAGCGTGCCGCCAAACGTAAGATTTGAAGTTGATGACATTGAGGAAGACTGGCTCTACTCGCAGCCATTCGATTATATTCACCTGCGATTCATGAATGGATCTCTTGCTGATTGGAAGAAAACCGTCACCAAAGCATACGAGTTAGTCAATCTCTCCCAAGTTACCTGTCCAAAGCTTCAGTCCAGTATCTCACTGTCTATTTCAAACCATGAAAAACTGTCAAGCCTAGATGCTAACATGCTAACGAACTTAGCAATCTCGTCCCTGGTGGCTACCTTGAAATACAAGATAACGATTGCGTTTTTACGGCCGATGATGACACACTTCCTCCTGAAAAACCGTTGGCCGAGTTTGGTAGACTGATCCGGGAAGCTGCTCAAAAATTTGGGCGCGCTTTTGTCCCTTGTCCGGAGCTGAAGAACCTCCTGGCTGAGATCGGCTTCGAGGATGTGGCCCTTGAGAACTTCAAGTGGCCGTCTAACCCTTGGCCCAAGGATCCTTATTACAAGAGGATTGGACAGTGGAACTTCCACAACTTTTTTGACGCAGCTGAGGCATTAGCCTTGGCACCTTTAACTCGTGGACACGACTGGACGAACGAAGAGGTGCAAGTCTTCCTCGTAGGTGTCCGTAAGAATATGAGGGACCCGAGGGTCCACTCGTACATACCCATGTAAGACTCCGACATGTTTCCGCGGTTTTACAACACAGTTTCGTTCTTTCTTTAGCTGATCGTTTCATTTAGCTACAATATTATTGGAAGAAAGCCCTTGAAGGAAGACAACAAAGTTCCGCCTCAAGATACAGCTCAGGGCTAGCATGCAGCTTCAGCCACTAATGCCGCCACCGCTCCAGGCTCATCTGCCCTCTAGGATGATGATGCTCTCTTCCCTTGAACAGAAGAACGTGAAGCTGGGAGACAGTTTAGGACAAACTTTTAGGGTATTAGGTAGTGAATTGCATTTCCCGCGTTACCATCATTACCTCAACCACTAAAAGCGGTCACTGATGTCCGGATACGGGCCTGGGCTGATAGAGCTCCTCAAGGTACTTTTCCTCTTCATCCGTCAGGACTTTACCAGTCACTGAGGCGGTGTCCTCGATTCTTCCCAAACTGTTGAAGCCAATGATGGGACTAGTGACCCTTTTGTTAATCCACGCAAGAGCGACATGCGCCATTGGCCAGCCGCGCTTCTTGGAGATTTCGACCACGCGGTCGATGATGGCCGAATCGACTTTGCTGGTACCTGGGCCGGCAAGGCCCATCTCCACCTCAACTTGGTTTCTCTTGGATGTCTCTGATGGAAGACGAGCCAAAAGACCGCGACAGAGAGGGGCCCAGGGGATGAGACCGACGCCAGTCTCGTTACAGAACCGGATCATCTCGCGCTCCTCCTCGCGGTAAAGGAGATTGTATTGGTTCTGCATGCTGATGAACTTGGTCCAGCCGTTTTTTTCGGCGCAGAACTGGAGACTAGCGAATTGCGTTGCCCACATGCTGCTGGCACCGATGTAGCGGACCTTCCCAGACTGCACCAAGTCATGAAGCGCTTTCATCGTTTCTTCAATGGGCGTGTGAGGGTCGAATCGATGGATTTGCAGTACATCAATGTGGGTGGTGTCGAGGCGACGCAATGAAGCCTCTACCTGGTTGAATATAGCTGTCCGAGAAAGTCCGAACTGATTCTGGTAGTCCTTGGACCTGTCGACCTCGGAAGGAAAAAGGTAAAACAAGGGAGCTGGATTGAAATCAATAAAATCGTTACGAGAGAATGCCTGAGAGAGGGCCCATACCAGAGTCCTCGCCAACAGCAAAGTGGCATTTGGTTAGAATCACCACCTTCTCGCGAGGAATGTTGAGTTGTTTCAGAGCTTTTCCAACGACGATTTCCGAGCCACCGTTGGAATAGACGTTCGCGGTATCCCAAGTGTTGAGGCCCCTGTCGTAAGCCGCCTTGAGTATCTCGATAGCCTGTTGGTTTTTCCCGTGTTAATGCCACCCACTCTATCGGACACAAAACCTGAGATGGATGGTTGCGAGCTCTAACCTTGTCATCCGTGATTGCCCATGGTATGGACTGCGGGTCGCCAAAGCTCATGCAACCGACAATTGGGACGGAGACGCGGAGTCCTGACTTTCCAAGCTGACGATAATGGACCTTTGTGTCTTCAACAGACTTCTTGAGACGCTGAGGTAGCTCCATTTTTGATGGCGATGAACGTTGGGTTTTGATTCGGGGTTTTCGAGCAATGATAAGTGTAGACAGAACTGTTTATGAGAGGGGTGCTGGCTGGTTGTTGTGTCTCAAACTTCGAGAACAGTTATTGCTAGTTTATATAAGATCGAACACTACAAGCCTTTGACTTACACTCGTTGAAACTCCGCCGCCAGTTCGGCTTGACAACCCGCAAATCCGCAACTCCGTCACCGGTGGTCAACGGAACCAACACACTCGGGGCATGTTGACCTGAAATACCGGACTTAAGACTGCCACGACCGAAACAACCTTAGCATGCATTGGCGCCTGGAGAGCCTTGGTATCTGACCACACAAGGTCTCTTCTTTACATTGTGCCTTGCTCAGACAGGTTTAAGTCTCATGATGCGTTAAATCTACCAGAATCCGAACTCGGGACTTTGAGTCAATGTCGACTTAGCGAATAAAATCTTGTGGTGATGAAATGATCCGCATACGTATGTTTGCACAGGCAATCACAACAGCATTCATCCTATTCTCTTGATCTCCTCCCTCTGGTGGTTGACTTAAACAGAACCTCCGCTACGCTTTGGCCATCCGCCAGGGTGGAAGCAAGATACAGGGTCGCAACTCTCCGCAACGCCCACTGAAGCATCCCTGGAGACGATGCAGCGGAACGGAGTTAATACGAACAAGGTTCCTAATTCCGAACCATCGTTGTGTCATACTTTGAATATGCAAAGGTATGATATATTAGAGAAGTCGGAAATGGGTGTGATGCTTGTCAGATACTTCTATAGGTCTCCGATGTTTTGCGCAGGATGTGTGGCTTCAATGACGATGGCCATGCGGGGATGATTATACAAAAGAGAAGTGGCTAAGTCACAAGGATTACGGATGAAAAAAGGCACGATGAACCAGACCTTGACGTGCCTCTAAGCAAGCTTACGGTTTGTTGAGGTCCTCGGGTTTCAATTCGACGTTTTACAGCATATAACGTTCGATGGCTGTAAAAACGGTTATTGCCGTAATGGTGTTCAGCCGCTCACCGACGCGCCACGTAATTGAAACAGCACATTGGCTTTCCTGCGTTACGACTTTATACGTGATCTATCTACGCTGTCTATACATTCGATTTCGGTGGAGCCTTTGACCATAGTGTACCACGGAAGCATTCACTTGACAAAGCCATTGTGAGACTAGCACGCAGATATCCACTGAGACACACCTAAACCCAAATCAATCTTGACCAAGATAGCTTGCTGCAAACGACCCAACAAGTGGACTTTTTAGTACTTCCAAAGAGGCCAGCACTTCGAGCATTTCAGGTCTACAAAGACGCTTTCGGAACGAAAAACAGTGAGAACATTGGGAGGCATGCAGTCGCCGAGGGCATTAGCACAGGATTCTGAATGCCACTTCAAGACATTCGGCGCCTGGGCGTACGTAGCGCGACACGTCCCAGCTCATCTCGCTGCGCCTCGGGCGAGATCGAGCTGACCGGATCGGCAGACCACCCTTGGCCCGAGACGGAAACCTCAGCACGACTTTTTGTATAAGAAAAGAGATGCCGCCTGAGACGTTCCCCTTTGTCAGCACTCTCCCGTCGGACGGAATCAACGTTGTTTTCGAATCGCACCCAAACCCAGCGTCATGAAGAGTAAAAATCACCTGGCCGCCTTCTCGGCATCCGCCTTGCTGGCCTCTACTGCCGCCGCAGTCGAGGATTTCTGGCTCTCGCCGGGGTCGTTCGCAAGCAAATCACCGCCGGCCTTTTTCGACAACCGAACCGCTGAGCTCTACACGGAAGCTGCGGCCGCACCAAACGCGACGCGCTCCGTACGCTTCCAGCCGTTTGCAGACAGCGGTGGGAGTAATCTTGAGCTTGATCAAGACGAGTGGACGTGGCGTGAGTAGCACTCTTCTTCGGTCTCGCGAGCTCGGAGAACACCCGACTGATCAATTGTATAGGCGTAAACGTTTCCGAGTTTAAGCTGTCCCATCTCGCCTCGAACTTCTCGGCCTTGAATATCACGGACCCTAGCTTTTTCACAACCACCTACGATCTATCATGGCCTCTTGGGGGCAACATCTCAACGGCGCTGAGGGGGTCGAATTCTCCATTTTGCGTCACCACGTTCGACTACCTGTTCCCACCCAATGTCACGAACATGTACACCGAGGAAAACACCAACAGCGTTGACTGCGAGCACATCTTGGGTGAAGATTGCCTCACCAAGCTCTATTTCGAGGGTAACAATCTCGACGGAGATCAATGCGTCAGGCCTCCGTGGACCGAGATCCCCGAATGCAGTGGTACGCTCGGGGCGGCGGCGCAGTACAGGCCGGAGTCGGGCAGACAGCCCTTCACGTTCACCCTCGCGACGGCGGACATGAATCTCGATTCAGACAACAACTCCTTGAGCGAAGCACAACCGGTTTTGAGCGGAGAGAGCATCTGGACGTTCGAGAGCGGGGTGATCAACGGGGCCGAGGCGGCTCGCGAGTTCTCGTATGCCACAAACCGGCTCCAGGTGTTCATGTTCAACAACTGGATCGACATAAGGAACGGCCGGGCGAGCAGACCAAACATACTCTGCATGCGGGTGAACGTAACAACGACGCCAGGCAACGCCGCGACCGCCTCTGCTTCATGTCGCATGACCACGGTCATGGCCGTTGTTATTTTAACTCTAATCGCGTTGCTTTCTTAAAATTGAACACAGATAGATGTTGCGCTAGTAGTGGGCTATGTTTGCGACATCCGGAAGTCGTCTTTAAATTGAATCTGTCCGTGTTTGCGTATATGAGAATATGATTGGGGTAAATTGAACTGACATGCATTGCATCAAGTTGTAGAGGTCCATTTTAGTTCTGGGGTTTTTTGGGGGTTTTTTCTCTGCTAGCCTTCTCCAAACGTTACACAGTGCAGTCTTGTCACATTACAAACGATCAGTTCCGACCCGTCAGATCCATACAGTCAGTGTTGATTTGGTTGTTCTTCTTGCTTTCATGAACCAATTTATACAAATACAACGTGATTATTACATCGAAACTTTGAATCATACATCACCGCTATTTGCGCATGTTTCGTTGTAAAGTAGATCTCATCTCTGAGTCCGGATCCGGCTCCGGGGGCCGATGCTCTGGTGGACCCACCTGATCGGCGTTGACCGGTTCAGTGTCTCCGATGGTGGATCCCTTGTCTTCGCGAGCATTCATGAATCAAATGCCGAACCGAATTCTCGCGAACCGACACACATGATGGCATTCTCCGGGTGTTATTTCTAATCATCCTGAAAGAAATGCTAACAGCTGGAGGTTTAAGGGCATGACGCGGCAGCAGAAAAACATTCGCATGCAGGCAGCCTAGTTCTCCCCCACTCTCGGCGCCGTCACCTTTTTGCCTGGTCCGATTATTAAAAGGCCGACGGAAGCAGCAAAAAAGGGGAAACCACCGAGTTTGCAAGCTCGAGTCTCGCCATCGCACACATATCTCCCTTATACAGCCCTGTCCTAATCTGCCTTCTCATATGCCTCCCTCCGCCTTCGGGAGACCCGCAGCAAGCCGAAAACGGCCGGCGACATATCAGCCGAACCGTCTACATTCCGCCCAGGCGACGCTTTCAATATCGCGAGACCCCGATCGGCACTTCCTTTTCCAGTGCCAATCCTCCGAGCCGGTTTTCCGCAGGTTAAGCGAAGCAGCACGCATATGTTCTCGACGGAAGAGTTTTTTACGGGGCCGGCCCCTGCGACGGCGGCCACGCTCTAAACCACCAGCAAGACCCCGGAGACCCGCACTCCGCCTGTCCTAGCGTCCCCGGGGACGTAGGAGGCCCAAGCCAATCGCGCACGCACTCCGCCACCAACCAAAAAAACGGCGCCGACAGACCCTACCTAAATCGCCGGAATCACGAGGAGGTAAAAAGGTTGTAGGAGGGGAAAGCGAAGCCGAAGACGAGAAGGAAGACTTGAGAACCCGAAAGAGAGAGAGAGTCATGAGAATAACCTTTCCTACATAGCCCAGCGGTCCATCGCATTCCCCCAACCCACACACACACACACAAGAGGGGGGGGGGGGGACGGACTTGGACCGGAGGGACTCGACCTCAAGATAAAGACCATTTTAAGCGTGCACGCGTCAATCTATCAGAAATCTTGCAATCTCCCATCCCGAAACGCTAAAATATTCTCCTAATTAAGCAGCCATTCCAACCCACCCCAAACTCTTCCGTTCTCATTCTCTCTCTCGTTCCTTTCCTGTCGTCAACTTGTGACATCATTCAATACCTATATAACGGCACTGGTAAGGCCCCCCTCCCCGGGCTCCAGGGGAGCCCGCCACGGCACAAGTCCCATCCGTCCCAACTACACCAAAGCGAAGAAAGAGCCTGAAACGCGTCTCAACCTTTCCCGTCCCCTTCCCCCTCCCCTTCTCTCATTTTCTTTTTTAAACCGTCTCTTCACACCCGTCCACCACCCACTCAACCCACACCCCCCTGCTTGACCTTCCACCGAGAGAGAGGAGACTCCAACGTTTCACGAACCACAGTAATCCATTCGCCAAGCCAACATGTTCCACTCTCATACTTTCCCTTTTCTTGAATACCTCCACAAATTCGTGTAACTCGGCTTAGTCACACCTTCCTCTTTTCTCCTTCACCCGTCTCCAGGCGGCCTGGCCGCATGAATGAGACGCACGCTCGCACGCAGATCAGACGCCGCAGGCCCTTAGCTCTGACCGTTGCCCCCTTTCGCTCATTCACCCTCAACGGCATTTTTGATAGAGTCAACATCAAGCCCCGGTGTACCTTCTGCCCCCCCCCCCGCGAGGAAGTATCAAGGGCGCAAAGTGCGCACGAGGTTTATGTGTGGTGCGATCTAACTCGAGCTCGTGATGAGATGAGACGGGTAACATTAGAGTTGTCACCTGTTGGCAGAACCAACTCGTCCCAAAATTCAAACTTTACGACATGTCAATTAGTCCGGCAAATTAGGCAAACCAAACATGTAACTCTCTACTGGAATTGTGTCTTCCATTTCTTTCCAGGCCATGCTGCGTATCCTTTGTCAACGGAAAAAACAACTCCCTCTAAATGTACAGAAAGGCGGATCGTGAGATTTTGTCGTCGGGGGTTGAATGATGAGATCGACGGGTGAGGGGATGACATTAGAACAATAATATAGAGGGGGAGGGGTTTTGCCAAATGTTGTCGATGATGTTGGGTGTGTGGGTGTGGGTGTATGTGAGTGGTATCGAAGCACGCGGGTAAAGCGCTGGTTTTTCATCAAACAAAAGAAAAGCAACATGAAAAACCGTCCACGCCAGACCTCATTCTCTCATCTACAACAGATTCCTGCCAGTTTCTTCTCATGACAACCAAAAAGAAAACAAAACACCGTGGACACTGCATCGTGACCCAGGTAGAAATCCAAGACACTTAGACTTGTCGTCGTGGTGGGAAAAGGTTCAAAAGTCGTAGCTCCGTGTCAAGTGACCCGCGCGGTGTATTCCGATCCCTGGTTGTTTTTGTTGTCGAATGGCAAAGATTAAGAGAGCTCCTGGATGCAGGCTTGGACCTGACTATCACAGGCGGCCGTAGAACCCCCATTTAGACGTCCACCGTTAAAAGCATCGAGACAGCCGTTCCGTTGAATATCGCAGGCACGCTGCACAGCACTAGCCTTGGAGACGAACGAGTTGCCGTTGACGGAGAAGGGTCGGCTGCTATCGCCAGAGTCCAAGACCGCCGGGGCCGCGACTCCGCCGATAGCATTCGAGGTCGCGCCTCCCTTTTCAGATCCAGAAGAGTTGCCGTTGCCATTCTGTCCAGATCCGTTGTTGCCATTGCCCAAGGGGCCTCCGCCTTGAGTCGGCGCCGCTGCCGCCGGGTCTACCGATGGAGTCGCCGACGCGTCCGAGTTACTGGCGGCGTCCCCGTCCTGGCCGGGTGCGTTAGCATTTGAGGATTCCTGTGCATTTGGATTTCCAGTCTGGGATTGTGTTGTGGCCGATCCAGGGTTTGCGAATCCAGGGAATTGAGGGGGCTGGCCAGGGAATTGACCAGGGAATTGACCAGGGAATGCGCCTCGTCCAGCACCAGCACCGCCGCGGCCGCCGCCGTTCTGCTTACCTCTACGGTTCCCTCCGTCTGCAGAACGGTCAGTCTATGTGCATTGGGTTATATAAGAAAAAGAACATTGGCTACTTACTCTGGCCCTGGTTCTGTCCCTGGTTGTTGTTGTTATTGTTGTCTAATTCTTTTGTCAGTAACGGTTCAGGTTGGGGTTGTAAGAACTTTGCGGTGACGAACTTTGCTGGCCATTGTTGTTCTGACCATTGTTGTTCTGGCCATTGTTGTTCTGACCGTTGTTGTTCTGGCCATTGTTGTTGTTTCCACCGTTGTTGTTGTTATTGTTGTTGTTGTTGTTGTTGCCTCCAACAGTGAACTTGTTGCAGTCGTCCTGGGCACCACGTTGGGCGACGGGCATCAGGACAGGCTGATGGTTAGAAGCACTGGACATGGTGCAGACACGGTAGTTTCCGGCCGGGAGTCCTCCGGTAACAGTGGCCTTGAGGTTGCCGTTTCCATCGCCGTCATCGTTGATTCCCTTGAAGAAGACGAACTTGGATGCGTCCAGGGGTTGGTTGGGCGTAAGGGAGCCGCCCATATCCTGCACGGTAACGTGAACGTGACCAATGATCTGGCCTCCGCCGTTGAGGTCCTGAGGAGCCGAGTAGTAGGTGGACTGAGCGTCAGTGAAGGAGCCAGCTTGCAGGTTTTGGACGTTCAATTCGACGTCAAAGTCCTGGTTGGCCTCGATATTGCCGTTGTGAGGGGGATTCTGGATGATGGTAGAGACCATCCGGTTCTGAGAGGGGATCTTGCCCATAGGAATACCGTTGCAAGAACCTCCCGTTTTCTGTTCACCATTTGTGAGAGTCTCTCCAGAGCAGAAGTTGATGAAGTTGGCTTGGTCACTGCGCGGCTTCGTTAGCGTTGGGAATCCTCGGCGAAGGTAGTCCACTTACGTGGCTGAGTTGGCCTGTTGCGCGTTGGGCTGTCCGGCCTGCGCTGAACCCTCCTGCACTGCGTTCTGTTGCAAGCAGAGGTTGTTGTTGTTGTTATTTCCACCGTTGTTTCCACCATTGTTGTTGTTGTTGTTATTGTTGTTGTTATTGTTGTTTCCGCCTCGCTGTTGCCGCTTGGCCAGCGCAGCGCTCAAGGGCGAGTCGAGGAAAGTAACTGAGGCCTCGGCAACGACAGCCACGCCGGCGAGGGCGGCAACGAGCTTCTGAATCTGCATCTTGTCTCCTGACCGTCGATGAATCGGGGTGGGTTTCCAGCCGAGTTGGTGTCCAATAAAGTACTATGAATTTCGTTCGAAAGGGGGTGGTTCCAGACCGAAGGGCGAGCAAGAGGAGAATACGAAAGGAATGGTCACGACACCTGAAAACGTAGCAAGCTTGAAAGAAATGAATGAATGAATGTGAAGACACACTCCCAGCGTGAGGCAACAGGATAGAATAGAAATAAAGGTTGGGAAGGCGAAAGGAATGATTGAAACTGAGCGCGGCTCCGGGTTAAGAAGGAAGAGACGAGACAAATATGGCCTATATGCCAAGCTTCCGAGTCTTGTATGTGCAGGGCTGTAGTTGCAGGCTGGGGCCGATTCGACCAGGGGGGGACCTTGAAGTTGGAGATGAACTCGGACTCGGGGAGGGGGGTGTTAATGGAGACACCCATGGCGGGCTTTGGGGGAGGAATCGTCCCCACGAGTCCAAAACGCGGCGCAGGGAAGATGAGGGAAAGGAGGCGAAGGCTGGCTAACAGGAGCAGTGGTACGGGCTACTACACAAGGCTCAAACTGGAAGCCGGAGGGTGGAGCACATAGGCGCTGCTTAGGATCCGAGCCCCGTGCAGACAATGGCAGGCCTGGCAGTAGATGGCGTAATGGGGGTGTGAAGAGACACTCGAAGGTGTAGTAAAAGTACCCTCGCACACAAGAACTGGGCAACTAGTGAGGCAGGTAAGGAGGTAGCGTCTGTCTGATGAGAGGATATGCGACAGCTAGAGAGACCAAGGGGAGACGCCTCTTGAGCGGGAGAGACAGGCAGGGGATCGGGGGAACGAGTGAGGTAGGAACAGAGATTTGAGCTCCTGCAGGGGTATTCGAGCATTGGCCGCATGACATGGGACGGGGAAGGGGGCAGAATTGTTGGCAGGAGGTGTGGAAAAAAGAGCACAAGCGAAGGGTTAAGCAAAGGTGGGCGTCAATGACGGAAAGGTCCCGACCCAACTCAACGAGATGGCAGGTGAGGTGACCGGATAAGTTGAGTCGAACAGGGCGGTTCGGCTAACGTCAGTCAGTGTGTGCCCGTCTCCGTCGTCATCCAACGTCGACGCATGGCAGGTCCCTCCCTCCCCCTTCCCAGGGTGGCACCCGCATCCGTCTTGCGAACGTGAAGCGCAAAGCGTGGAAAGGAGGGGGGGGCGAATATTGGCAGGGGAAAAGGCGCAGGGACTCGGTGTTGGAGAAGTGCTGTCAGAAGTCCGTTCGGTCGTGGCTTGTGCCGTCGCAAGGTCTGATGCGGCTCCTGTCGTCGCAGAATGGGGTCATGGAGTCTCCACATGGTCCCGGCACGGCTTAGCGAGCCAATGGCGGGGGTTCGTCCCCGGCACATCAGGCAAATGGCGTTTCGTCCGACGCGTCGATGAAGCGAAAGGAGACACACTGAATGCCACTTCTTTTACATCTCAACGTCTGTTAAGCGCGGTTCCGTCCTCGCTTCTCCATCTTTACTTATCTTCGTGTGTTGTGTGTCACGTATCGTGTACTGTTAGGCTTGTACTCTGGGCGACGCCTCCTCCTCCGTCGCAGTCTTGCAGTGGATACACTACTGACACTGCAACGGTGCAGACATCGGGGGGCCGTCTTTAGCTGGCAGGTCGGTACAGTTCTCTCGATGTCGAGATGAATGGCACACTGCAGAGGGAGCTGAAAATGGCGCGACTCGGCCCTGAATCATCATGGCTTTAGCGTTTTATGCTAAGCCTTTTGGTGATTGTCCATGATTTGCCTCCGGACACTCGGCTTTCCTTGGGGCCTTGGACTGATGCCCACGTACTCCGTACTTCTTACTACGAAGACACGCACGGGAGATGCATCGCGTACATCGTAGCCTTCGTGAAGGCCGGGGTATTTTGACCGACGTTACTGCTTGGCGATCCCCGAGCCGTGCTGTGTTTCCGTAACCCCTTCTCCTTTTTCTTCTTCTTTTTTTCTGTGGTGCTTCTGCGGATACCGGCGTAACCAGAGCGGTCTCAAGCCTGGCCGGGAGAAAGCGGCAAAGTGATGATTGGCGACGGACCGTTTAGACGGGCGAGACATGCCGTGCTAGTGCGACGGCCGACCACCTGCACCGAGATGCTAACAGCAATCGTCATGTCGCATTGAGGATGGAAGCGCTCGATTCGATTTGCATCACCGTCCCCACCGCATTTCGTTGCACCAAAAGCGCGCTGCCCCTCATGGGTTTAGTCCCGTAGATAAGGCCGTGACTGTATCGTGTGCCTCCGAGCCGAAAACCTCGTTTGGCTTGGCCGAGCGGGCGGCGACACGCGGAGCGTAAGCGGGGCCCTCTTCCACCGATTTCCGGCGTTACTACCTACTAGGTAGCAAAGCATACGGAATAGCTCGTTTCCTTTGGCTTCTGCAGTAACCTACCGGTGAGAGCATGGAACAATTGCGGCACCAAACGTCCAATAAACTAATCTCTCAATTGGCAAGTTCGGATGACGGCGAGACAGACCCCTGGCACCCCTAGGACTAGGACGGAGACGTCCAACTGCTGTGCCCTTGACTGTCAGTTTGAGAAAAGAGGGTGTTCGCGACGCCAGGGGCCTCGCGAGAGAGCAAGGGAGCGTAGGAGCTTGGGGAGGTGAGATTTTGCTTGGTGTGGTTTGACCGCCGGGGATGATTCACCTCCCGTCAAGCGTTGAGAGAGAGAGAGAGAGAGAGCCAAGGAATCCCTTCTTCCCTCCCATGAGTAGCATTTCACAAGGAGATGAGGGGCCATGCGACGAGTTCGTGGAACGGAGGTACGTACCGGTGTCCATCTCCGCGCTCCTCGCAGTTGCCTGCCCACGAGCGCCAAGTGGAATTGTAGTTTGCACTCAGTCGGTACTCTGTACCTGCAGCGGCTCAAGTCGTGGCTCCAACCCGCCGCGGAGATCCCAGCGCCCCACATTCACGAACGAAACAGGAAAGATCAGGTTCCCTCTCTCGCTTGACCACTCTTGCCATTTTTAAGGTTGTCCTTAGCATCCCGTCCATTCAAACCGCGCCCCACCGTAGCAGTCCTGGAGGGCGCAGGAGGCAGGGGCAGGGGCGAGAGTACCGTGGAGTCGTAAACTGCCCAGTGCTGGTTTCTTGCCCACGGCACTGCTTCCTCCCGAGTCTCTCGCGAGTCTCCCACCCCACCCTCGACGTACCTTCTCCTTGGAAGTTGCAAGCTGCTCTCTCTATGTCATTCCGTCCACCGTTTCGCCGGTCATCTGTCATCCATCCCCCCTTTCTTCCTTATTGCGAGCTCGGTGTGCTTTTGCATGAGCCATCCGTGGGAAAGGCTAATCTGATCTTCCTCACGGCAACCCCCAGGCCGAAAAAGATGCTTATCCATGGGATGACAGTTTCGATTTTCATCTCATCTGCTAATTCCCTGCTGTCGACTCAGAGGGCATCAGGGCCAAGAACTTTCCTATTTGGGCTGCCTCATGTCGGGCAATTTTTTTTCTTTTTCCAAAGGACCGAATCTAATGCTATTGATCGGGTTGTACATATTAGTTTGCCTTACGGCTTCCGGTGTGTGGCCGATGCTGGAGATGCGTCTTTGGGCTCGCTTTCGCCGAATTGCACCTTTTGCGTCGTCGCCCGGCAGTCGCGGACCTTTACTGTGGACAGCCAGCACTGGATGTACCAAGTTTGCACACAGACATGTGAGAGAGTGCCTGCGGGTCTGTGCTTCAACAGCACGGATTTACAGCTCAATGCTACAAGCTCAATTACAACAGATCATCTGGCTGCACCAGCCAACGCCCACTAACACAGTCAGAGGTCCGGCACCACGGCAAACGCCTCTCCCGAATCTGTCTCGTCTCTTCCACAATCCCGCATACACGGGCGGATCATTCTCCTGGCAGGCTCCAAAAGATCGAACTAAACGGCTTGTCACGAAGTCATTTTCCTTCCCCTGGGTCCGGTTTATTGGGGTTGGCCGCGCCCCTGTCAGATATGGCCCCGAGGACATCCACCATTTCATTCGCCAAGGGGGGACGCACCGTCCTGCGACGCGAGGCTGAGTTTGAAGCCTGTGCCAAAGACTCCATGGTGAAACAGGTTCACCTCAACTTCCGTGCATTTGTCACTCGTGACAGCAGGCCTAATCTCGTCTTCACCTTCCCTGCAGGCATTCTCCTCGGAGACGCTTTGCATACATGTCTTCCGTCCCAGCTCGGAAGGAAGAGTTGAAACTCGACGACTGTCAGAGGGACAAACGCTTCCCATTGCCTTCTTTCGCTACCTTGAATGACGACCCAGCAAGCTCAGCCGTCATCGCAAAACTTGATGTGCAGAAGCCGTGCCAATCCCGTTGGGTCTTCTGCCATGCACTGCCATTGGCGTCCAATCCCCTTTGAAGAAATGCTCCTCCTGCTGCCCTCAGACCCTCGACAAGGACTGTCATCGCAATCCTGATGCCAGAAGTCGCCTATCATCCTAAGTGCTACGCACACCCCGCTATCACTGCCAGACGTTGAGGCCGCCACCAGTCCGATTCCAAATTCTCCACTGCCCAGCAAGCCGAAGTCACGCCACTTCTTTCAACGCCAGGAAACGTTTTGCCGAGTGCGCCTCTGGGAAACACTCTTCCATGGTAATCAAACACGGCCACCCACCAGAAGGACTCCTCGACCGGAGAGAGTCTGGCCAAGACCATATAACACATTCGGCGTGATCATCCTTCCGTCCGCGACACCCGACCGATTTTGCTGTCAATGTAAAGTCAGTGAGCCGCCGCGTGGCGGCTGTTGTGACTTTCGGCAGTATGGCCAAGAAGGAGCCTCTTGATGTCTTGGCAATCTGTCATAGGCTGTCGTTTCATCAGTCAATTGCTTGACAACATGTGTCACGGTGCAGTTGGCCAGTAGCAAATCCGGATAGGGCTACCATATATGGTCCGAGTTTTGGCTGCGTCAAGTCACGTTTCGCCTGGTGAGTAAACAAGAATGTTCTATGGGAAGTCGGGAGTACAGGCAGCGGCATGTGCTTGGCGTCTCATCTCATAACTCTTCCATGGCCACACTGGCCTTTTTCGCTTGATCTTGGTACGCGACGGCAATCAGATCCAGCCAAGCGGCCATCCTTACGCCTGCGCGGGCCACCTGGAGCTCAATCACCGGTGCTGCCTTCTCAAAATACTCGCCGCCGAGCTCCTGGCCGGCGATCGCACGCGGCCCCTCGGGAAACACTAAACAAACATCAGTCTAAACGTCGCTATTACGGTTTGTTGAGGGCGCCGGCTCGAGGATCAACATACCGTGCGTGCACACGAAGGCGTTGCCCTCTCTCGCCCACTGCAGCCCGGTTGCGTTGACATTGTCAAAGTCCAGGCTCTTCAGCCACTCCTCTCTTTGCTCGGCAAACCTGCCCGTCTTAATCTCCTCGGCCAGCTCGTCCGCCCACCGCTTCGCGTTGTCGTACGGCCTCCGGCGTGAGCCCCCAATCAACTTTTCGGCGATGGAGCTGTCCCAGACGTGGTGCAGATTGAAGTCGGTGCCGTGCCACTTCACGTGGATTCCGTTTCCACCTCGGGCCACGTCCTCGTTATGAAGAGGCTGGTGGATGTCGCCGATGAAGTGCACGACGAACCTCGCGGCCTGGTTGCGCTCCCAGCCGCTCAGCTCGGGGTCCAGCGACCGCGCGGTGTAGTTGGCGAGGGCCGTCACAACACAGCCCTGGGCCTTGCAGTCCCGTTCGAGATCAATACCACAGTACTCGGGCGGGCTGTCGTGGGCGTCGATGAAGTGGAATGGTCCTGTGAAGTGGCCCCATCTCGTGTACCGGATCGTGTCGGCCCAGGTCGCGACGCCGGCCAGGTAGTGCTCGGTGTCGTTACACAAGAGTTCTTGGAAGAAATTCTCGGTCGTGTTTGCGACGAAGTGACTGGCTAGGTACGCCGTCGCGATGTGTCCCAGACCTGACGGTTTAAGCAGTCAGTACGGCTGCCGATAGACTATTCCAACGCTGACGCAGAGCCACAGGACCGAATGCACTTACTTCCCCACGCGAGGACTCCGGGCAGAGATGCACCGAGCAGCGCGACGGTGCTCGATAGCTTCATGGTAGGCTTGCACTTTGTATTACGGGCGGGCGTTTGTTTGCAGGCTAGGTGGTCCGACAGTTTGGGGCTCGCCGCAATTGCTATTGATGGCTTCAAAATGTCTGATGACGGCTACCAACATAGAAACAGGACAGACACGAGCTTAAATGGGAGTCCGACGCGTGGTCGGGTCACCGGTCCTTTTGGGACAGGGAGGGACGGGAGCGATGCACGCCCACCAACGCTCATCCACGTTAACGTCAACGTCAATACGGATGAATGGGTGATTGATTGGCGCTGTGCGGGCCGTTGGTGCAGGACCCCCGGCCGAAGGTGAGTTGGCCGAGGAACGGACCTCGACACCCCTCGCCCATTCAACACCTGCACCAGCCACGGAGAGTGGGGCGAGTCATGGCTGTGCGCGGGATGTGTCCACGTGAAACATCATTGGAGAGAATACTGATGATCGACGAGTGTCCGGTGACCACCTGGAATGCAACAATTAAGTCTGCTTTCGTTGTCAGAATGACTGGGGGGCTTGTTTTTAAACTTCGGATGATGACTTATGCAACATCTGCATTCGCGCATGTTATTTGGAGCAAGCGAGCGGTTCATCTCGATGCTGCTGCATCACAGAGGCATCTTTGATGCATTACATAAGCTCAGCTCCGTCAGCTTTGGCTCTATCCACTGGGTTTTCTGCGGTGTCCTTCGTTGTCTTCATTCCAAAGATGACAAACCCAGACGTCTCATTGGCGAACTTGGTGCCAGCTCAAAGTCCAAGGCTCCTCCGCAAATAGCACTATCTTGAAAGCGGTAAACCCGCACTTGCTTGGGTTTCCGCCCTTTTTTCAAGTTTTGCTGGAGATGATCCATGTCATAACCCCACTATATACCCTATCGGGCACCACCCTCGACTTCCACAGGCCACCGCCAAGCCTGTCTTGGTCCATTGGTTATGTCATGCAGGGTCTAGTTATCGGATGCGGTCAGCGATAAGAGATAAGGGGACGGAAAAGTGTAAAAGGGTGGGTGCGGATTGGACGGGGGAGGGGTTGCCTATCGCATTCTGTCAAACCTGTGGTTTTTTGCTGCGTGACTCTCTGCTCTGCCATCCATCCATCCCACTTGACCACCTGACCGAGGATCGAAACGGCAGAAGAGAGACCAACTGTTTCCTTTCTTCTCCTTCGTTTTTTATCCAAATCTCTTCAGTTCAACCCGACCCAGTTCAACAATCATGGCTTCATTTGCCGTCACGGCCTACGCCGCCTTATCGCACACGCCCAAGGCCGAGGAAGCTCTGTCGGGAATCTTTGGCAGCATCAGCTTGACCGCGTGGATATGCCTCCTCGTACGTTCGGTCCAAGGCCCTCGCAGTCACTACGCGCCGCTTCAGACATTGTAGTTTCCGGTGCTGACTTGCATGTCTGTCTAGCTGCCACAGCTCCTCGCCAATTACAAGGCACAGAGCGCTGACGGCCTGTCTATGGGCTTCCTGATCATCTGGCTGATCGGCGACGCGACGAACCTCCTAGGTAAGCAAAGCAGCCCTTTGGGCACCATTGTCTACGCCTCGAATCTTATGCTCAGTGATACTTTTGCCGTGGCACTTTTCTCGACCTCACCGCCGTCCCGAGCGGATGCGCCGGTCGCACCGAAAATTTCTGTTCCGGTCACCACCACCAGCACAACACAACTTGGCGCGTGCTCTTGGTACCTAGTTACTGACTCACCTTCTAACAACAGGCGCCCTCTTCACGCACCTTGCACCGACAGCAGTCGCCCTCGCGACCTATTTTTGCTTCGCAGACCTCATCCTCATTGGCCAGTGCGTCTATTACAACACCAAGAATGCCCGTCGCGCGTCACGCCGCCGCTCCACCGTCGCCCCGGCGGAAGCCACCGAAGACGAACCCCTCCTCCCGTCCCCGCGCCGCCGCAGCTCCTCTGCCGCCGGTCTCCCCGGCTCGCATCGTCGCCAGGGCCTGCACGAGGAGAGCTCGCTCGACCCGCTGCGCAAGATGGTCACGGGCGAGGACGACACCCCGGACAGCAACCCGTGGCTGCACAACACACTGAGCATCTTTGCCGTGTACCTCGTCGGTGCGGCCGGGTGGTTCGTCTCGTACAAGGCGGGCGCGTGGGACTCACCGGATGCGGACCTCGGCGCGCCCGGGCAGGCGGCCGGCACGTTGGAGAAGGTGGGCTTGTTCCTGGGCTATGTGAGTGCCGTGTGCTATCTCACGGCGCGGATCCCGCAGATTGTGAAGAACTACCGGGAGAAGTCATGTGAAGGTTGGTTTCTCGTCTCTCCCCTCTTGTCGATGATCTAGGAGGTCGAGTTGGGTTGTTAACAAAAGGAACACATGCTAACCTGTGGACGTCCAGGCCTCGCGCTGCTCTTCTTCCTCCTCTCGCTCACCGGAAACCTCACCTACGGCGCTAGTCTGGTCGCGTTCAAGCAGGACAAGGCCTATCTCCTCAACGCGCTTCCATGGCTGCTCGGATCCTTGGGTACGATAGCCGAGGATTTCGTCATCTTTGCGCAATTCCACATGTACGCGCCGCGTCGCGAGACGAAGCTGGACGACCAGGCGTAAGCGGGGGCATCTACACGTGGGTGACTGATACCAGCATCGGGTTACCTCTGCAGTCACCTGATGGAAGTACTGCTACGGCCCGCTTTGGACGATTTGAGATATTTGGTGATGTGAGATGTCGGGTGATGAACATGTACGAGGGGCGGTGACCAGATGGGATCTAGACGAGGACTTGCAAGCTTTGCGGCATTTGGGGCAGAGGGGTGCATCATTAAGGACTGCATTTTCGGCGTTTTTCTGGCAGGGTCATGATTACACAAACTTTGGTACACACACACGGTTTATCTAACCGGTACTTTACCCATCATGATGGCATTTGCATATATACATAATAATGACAGCTCGTTCTTTCAAGTCTCTTGATTGTTAATCATACGCGGAAAATCTTGAAGGGCACCCCGCTAGACCTCCCTTCGATGAGAATCTTCATCATTCGGAATCTAGGCTTGGTTATGGATTGGTTGCCCTGTACTGCATGCTGAGCTGTGAGACTCGTGGTTGCGCGAGTGACTGGCTCCGAGTCAAGCCCCCCGGTACGAGTGTGACGATTGCTTGTACGTAAGAGTATGGAGGAGGGAAAGGGGAGGGTCCTTGGATTAGCGGATACTTGGAAGCACGGGCTGCGGGTGCGGCGTTGTGAACCCTGCCGGTAGTCTTCGGCGCTCCCGGCCGGTGGCGGATGTGGCGTATGTGGCGTATGGCGTGTGGCGGGTCCGGCGGACGACGGGGATGGGTTCCGGGTAGGGTCCCGAAGTTAGACGACATGCCACGAATCGGAATACGGTCTTTTCAAAGCGCGCGTTCTGTTGCACCCTCTTCTGTTTGATTTATGTTTGATTTACTTTTAATTTATCTTTGTGCTTGAAAGAAATTGCAGACGTGTGCATGGTGAGACGGGGTTTGGAGGCTTGACATAGGATGATAGCCTCAGCAACAAAGACATATGATTCTCGCAATTTGAGCGACACTTCATCCCAGTGATAACCAGCGACACGATAGATCTCCCCGGCTTGAATGTATCTGATATAGTACAAATGTATACCGCAGCGTGAGTTTATCACTAGCCCCCCTAAATGTTTTTGAGTCTACACACGTTCGCTGTATCGGAGGTGCGGCACGTTCCTGCGGGCGTGGCTTCGAACACTTCATTGCAATACATTCTATCTGCGTCTTATTGGCTCGACGCGATCTTATCACTGCAGAGGATATGTGTTGAAACTATGAACGCCGAGGACGGGACGGCTCCCGGCTATGAAAAGGAAGATACAAGGCTGGGTCGCTAGTGTTGACCCTCTTTACTTTCTTTTATCTAAGGAAAGCCATCATCAGGTCTAGTTCAGATGTACCTATGGAGGATACTACGTTGTAGAGTTCCTTGTAGTTAGAGAACAAGCAAAGGAAGAACTAAGTAACCACGATGTGTGATACAGCGTTTATTCTACTTAATAACGATGATTTTGCTAGAGTAGAACCAAGCTGAGTTCAACTATTGAGTCAGTCTCACAACAGGGGAAGAAGAGAAGAAGTAGATGATCTGATATTATTACTATGCCCGTTCTTATGCAGTTAACTTGGTATGGTGTTCTATTTCTTATCTATTTCTTCACCAGTTCAAGGACTCGCGAAGCCTTTTTCAAAATGGGACGCTCAATCATTTCACAGTGATGGCACATGCGAATGAATGTGATTACATGAGGAGCGCGGTTTGAATCCCTTCTCCTTATCCGGCGAGGACTCGTCGCAGAAGGAGGTAAGAGTCTTTGGTAGAGGAGCAGCGGGCATTGTTCGTTGACAAGTGTCACCTAATAACAAGTGGCATTAGGCACCGAATTTGCTTTGCACAGTCTCGGACCAGCCTTACGACTGGGCGGATCAACTACGAGTGAAGACAGACAGGTTACCATTCTGTGTGGAAAAGGGCTCTCGACACTATGGTTGGAGGTTCTGGACCGAACCGTGCGTGTAGGAGGTGAGTTGGTTTGCTTGTAAAGACCTTTAACAACCCTTTACCTGCCCAGATATTGCGTTTCATGACGTGTTTTCGGGCATTTGGCGTGTTTCCAGCTAATTGTGCATCTTCCAAAGGCATTCAAGACGCAAGGGCGAAGAAATCAGACGACAGTTTAAGTCGGTGCCCATCCAGTACATCCTATAGGGCATTGTAAATTTGGCCTGCGTGGTCGACTCCAAGAAGCAGAAGCTCTCTGGTCGTCGTGATCAACACGACTCGGTGAAAATGAACACAGACGTACATCCAACTCACAGAGTTCGGACCAGAAACTACGTGGCCAACAACTAAGAGAGATCCACGAGCTTGACGCCGCTGTGAAGGAGGGACTGCGGGGCTTGAAGAACGAGTAGGCAGCCTCGAGCTTCGTCACGTCCTTCAGCCTACAGTCTGAACAACCCTTTATTTGGGCACGGCGGTGCTGCATTGTTCGCCGTACAAATGGTGCGTCGTCTTGAACAGCGTCTCAAGGCAACGGCGTTACGGTCAAAGAAGGAAGACGAAAACAACCAACCTCACGTCAACATAGCTACCGATGTGCCGACAGCTTTTCTCCTCTTTCGCTAGAGCCAACGGTTACACAACCACTGGTCGCTCAACAACTTCCCAGACACTCCATCCATTCGCTACGCTCCCTAAACGCCAGTGCAATCCAGAGAACCCGAAACACGTCGCCAGGACGACTGTCGCACCGGCATGGACGGGGCGACTAGCCCGAGCGACCTAGGCTAGGGGCGTATCGGTATCGTTTTATCTCCGTCAGCGTGCATTACTGCCCTCACGAAAGCAACAAGGGAACAAGAACCGCACTCGAACAAGCTCTGGGGCGAGCGACGGTAACACCATAACACGGAGGAATATTGCAGACCACAGCTTCGCGACTATTGATGAGCCCGGGCTATTGCTGCAGTTCTTGACCACTGCTACAGAAAGTCAAGTGCCCTGCCGGAGCGGGTGCTGTCGAGATATTCGATCATTGATAAACGAGGAAAGACAGCCCCATACATCACTCGTCGATGGAGACGGAGCACCTCCTACGTCGGAGGGAGTGTATCAGGGCAGGGGTCTGATTCACAAAATCCAGAGTCGCCCCAGCCGCGGAAAATCGCAGGGTGTTGTTCCAATAAAACGACAGTTATCCCCAGCGGCATCTGTTGAGCATCGAGCTCAGACCGGACGCGTCATGACGTCGGTCTGGGCCAAGCCAGCCGAGACCGCAGCTGAGGAACAGACTGTGACGAATTCCACAAGCCCACGGCGCGTACGCGGCCAATGAATGACTCGAGAGCCAGAGGAGCGCATGCGACGTTCCTCTGAGATAGGACACAATGGTCCCAATACTCCGCGAGGCCCTAGGGCCACCGGTACCCGCCATGGCAAGACATCGTGCAACGACAGACCGTAGCACCGAAACCAGGCCTCGGCCGGCGCGGTATGACGATCCAGTGACAAGCCGAGGAGCCTTAGTAGTAACGTCTTGTGAATATCGTTGAACGAGAACCATCGTCCGAGGGGATGTTCGTTTCCGCTGGTGTCGATGAGACTTTGGGGTTGAACCGTAGGGAGCGAAGTGACTCGTAAGAAGGGGGGACGGACAACACGGCATGAAGGGAACAAGAAACCCCCGCGCGCGGGAGATATACCACAAACACATTTCGTTCCCGCCGCGTATCAAGAGAGCATCAGCGGGATGGGCACAGAGTGCACAGCCGAAGGACGACAACAACCCCGTTGCCACGCGAAACTGCGATCAGAGAGTAGTAGGCGGATGGACTTCAAGGGGCGGGGGGGGAAGAGAGGAGAGGAGAGATCACTGCAGAGACGACCCGGGGCCCAGGTCCCATGAACGGGAGGGAACAGCAGAGCCGCAGGAAAGGGGAGGCGAGGCAGTCAAGCCGAGAACATGGCATAGTCATTGTCAGTGAATGATAATAAAAAGAAATCTTTATCCGGGACAAGAAAAAAAAGATGGCTCGTGCGGGTTTCTGTGAGGAAGAGGCACGAGGGGGGGGACGGACGCGGGCGATGATGACCTGCATTGCACACGAGCCGTCGAGTCCAGGTATGAACCCGGTAGAAGCTGCCTGGCCCGGCAATTGGTGTCGTCCGGGCGCCCACGCACGATCCCGGTGCGAGAATGGATTAGCTCAGCGGGATGCATCAGAGTCTGCGTCAATCGTGTGGTTCTCAACAATGGAAGAACGGGTTCGCAGGTTTGTATCGCTGGGTTGGGTGATGATGATGATGGTGATGATAACGATGTTGAAGGCTCGTCCCCTTCCCCTTCCCCCCCCCTCCCCTACCACCACCACCCCTTATCCAGGCCCGTACGCCACGTTTCGCAGGATCCGTCATGATGCTTCAGCCTCAGCCTTCAAATGCCAATGACAGCGCGCACCAAGCCCTCTTGGCTGTTTGGCAGATCCTCCTCGTCCAGACACATCTGCCACGAAGCGCGTCCGTCGGGTTTGGAATGTGACATTTCGCGACCGACAAGAAGCTGGGCATCGCCAGAAAAAGGGAGGGCAAGTCTGAAGTGGTGCGTCGCGCCTCGGTCATGGTCAGTGGCCCGATGACCGACGAAGGACTCTTCTGCGGGATCACCGTCAGGGATCGCGTCGATGAATCGAGCGACGGGCGATCGTGGACTGATGACGGTCGACTCTCGAGGCAGCGAGTGGGCCCCCCCCCCCCCCCCCCCCAAAAGACCAAAACTAAAAAACCGAACGAATGCCGGAATCAATCTTGTCGAGCCACGGATTTTGTTTCTGCTAGAGTGGCGACTTGCTAAAGGGGAGGGAGGGGTTTGTGGCTTTCCATCCTCAGGGATCGAACGTCCAAAGTGACAGCGAAGCCCCTGGTTCCAGCCAGGCACGCCTCGACGCCTCGTGCGCAGACGTCTCATCACCTGGGTTGGACCTTGCTGGTGGTCGTCTTGGTGAGCTTGATCAACTCGCGAAAATGCCAAGCTGCCAGCCAGACAGCGGTCGATTCGGCCACAATTACAACTCTATCTTAGTCCCTCCGTGATCTTGATTCTTTGTCTTTCCCCTTCATCAAAAATACCTATCTAAGAGGAACCGTTTTAGAGGATATGTGCATCTCCATGTTCAAGCCGTGGCCGCGTGATTGGCTGCTGCAGCTCAGCTGCCCTCTCACCACACCTGATCCATACCAGCCAATTAAAATACATAGATCTCATTTTCCCCCTTGCATCCTCGGTCCCGTACGAGACAGGTGCCCCACCACATCCCGGGAGAAGCGCCAGGGCGCGATCCTGAATGGGTGTGCAGAAAATTCGGGCGTATCGCATATCATCATTGAGAACCAATCACTGCTCACCAGCTGCGAAAAAAAAAATAGGGGAGTGGAGTGGAGAGGGAGGTGGGGCAACGGTCAAACGGTAACTCGGAGTGCAGTCGCCGACTTTGCCGTCTTGTCGCAATTGTGAGTAACCTACCTACCTACCTACTGCCTATTGTGCTATGCTACACCACCTACGCTTAATCCCCAACGTATTCCAGAACATCTGGGGCTTACTCACGCCCGTACCTGAGCCGCCTGTCCAATCGCCCGCGTGCTACCCTCCAACCTCACAACCTTAATTCCCTTCGGTCCCGTGGTCGATGCTGGAACCCGAACCTCTCTAACGATCTCGCGCGTCTCTTGTTCGGCGACCGTGACGGCGGCTTGGGCGCTTCTGCACCCGCGCCTCTCTCGTTCTTCATTTCCCTTCTTTTTTGCTCAAAGAGCCCCCCTCCCCCCGAGCGCAGACGCACGGCGCAAGACAGATGGATGCTGTGCCTTCATCCTCGTCCTTCGACCGAAGCGCCGCAAATCTCGTGTAAATCACGAGAGCCCACGTCCCAAGGATTCTAGGCGCGCCGCAACACCGAAGAAGAGGCTTTCGCCCGCCGGCATGACATTCCAGGCCCCAATAAATTAGAATCATTCCCCGCCCTCAACTCTCACCGCAATCCCGCATCGCTGCAATGGGTTTCACACCCTGAAACTCCACCCACTCATCTCGGTCCTCCATCCCCAAACGGGTTCCACGGGGAGGGGAGCCTCTCTCTCTTGCTCTCTGTCTCTCCCTCTGGCCCCCTGGTCCTCAGCCCATCGAACACTGAACCGCAGCCATGCCCCCTGCTCCCTTGAATGCTTAGCATCGATTGCGGTTCAATAACCTCCTCTGCTTGGCAAGCCTTGGGAGGACCACCCTCGCTCGTCTCCGAAGCCGCCCCCTCTCACACTAGACCGTATCCATAGACTACCTATCCGTCCAGACTTCCCTCTCCCTTCCTCCTCACGCCCTCAACCCACCTCTGTGCCACATTCCACAACGACCCCTGTCGAGACGAGTTTCGTCACAGCCCATCATCGTCCGATATCACAAACCCGCGTCCCTCTTTTCTTTTCCCTCTCTCCTCTCACGCTCTTACGCTCTCCTCGCTCACTCACTCACCTTATGCTGCCTCGTCTCACGGCTATCCAAAACACCATCAGCAACACCAGCCCGACGTCAACCAACCACGCAACACCACACGGTTCCTCACGCACGGCACCGCACGCACGCCAAGAGATCTGCACCCACTTCGCTCTTCGCTCGCTTCTCTTTTTAACACCGACATCCCGCCCACACCCACGCCTCTCCCGCTGAAAGTCTAATCCGCTTACACACGCTCCCCATATCTCTCTTAACTTCGTGCCTGCATCCTCGCCTCGTTCGTTTCCTGCACGCTGCGGCAACCCAGTGCGCCCGTCCTGCACGCTCACACACACAAACACCCACACTCACACTCCCGCCTACAACACTCATTTACATCAAGCGCCCGCCCCGTGCCTCGACATCCTGTTCCCAGCTGGTCTGAATCCCGAGAAGAAGAGAAAACCTTCCGCCCTTTCGCTCATCAACCTATACATCTGGTGCATCTCCGGTATATGCACCTTGACCGACCGAACAACTGCCCTCGCTCAACTACGCTCACGATATCGTCGCTAGCTCGACGACGACGATAAATCATACAAATTCCGCTCGCTACGGAGGACCGCAGGAAAAGGCGAGCAAGGAAATCCGACTAGAAAGAGAAAGGAAAGAAAAGAAAAAGGCATTCAAACAGGAAGATTGGTGGGGGAAACCAGCTCGACGGAGCCCGCCACATCTCGCGATATCCACAACACATATCCGCCGACGATGAAGGTCTCACTCGCCCTTCTGACGACGCTGTGCGCGTCCCTCGCGGCCGCCGGCGTTGTGATCACCCCCGTCCGCCCAAATCAAATCATCCCGCCAGACCAGAAGGTATCCGGGGACTGCTTCTTCGGCGTCGTCACGCCCCAGGGCTGCGCGTGAGTATTCTCTTGCCTTCTCTCACACAGTTTTCACCGCCCCGACTAACATATCCCTCTCCAGACCACTAAGGTCATGAAAAGAACTCCTTCCCGGCCAGACAGCGAAAACTTTAGGCCCCGCAGTAAAGGATCATCACACTCTATCCCGCCGTGTGATGAGGAGGGGGATTACGAAGAAGACAGGCCGGAGCTCGTCGCGAGCACTCATTTTTTTTTGTTGCTCCGGCGATTCCGATGAACCGTCTTCTTCTCAAAATGATTCCACCACCACCACCTCCTCCGCCACGCTTCATCGTATAAAAAAAAGGCTTACCTCTTCCACCACGACGGTGGGGAGGGGAGAGGGTATGGCCTTCGTGTCACCCTCGTACGATGGATGAGCAGCGGGAGGAAAGGCGGAGGATGAAAATCCCACAACTTTCAGTGACGGGTTCACGAAGCATCATCAGCACCATCATCAGCATCAGCGACATCTCATTATTTTTTGGGTATTGGGCATTTTCACAATCATGAAGGAGAGAGAGAAAGAGAAAGCGGAAAAGGGCGGACTTTCGGTGGAGGACTTTTTTTCCCCCTTCACCGACAAAAAAAACAAAACTAATGTGCATCCAAGTTCCGTACACATCGCAGTCATCGGCCTCCCACTTCGGACGTCCGATGATGCCGCGTGTATGGTTCTTGGCATTCTTCTTCACCACATTTTTTCTTACTTCTTATTCCTACCACCGATATCCCCCCTCATCCTACTCCCCTTTTCTCATCTATCTCACCATATAACTAGAATCTTCTAACCATATTATTCACTTTTCACATTAATTGAAAATGAATAAATTTTGAACAAAATCCCCCCCTCTTTTCCGTTTCTCACTTGACTTGTCTGACCGCTCTTACCCCTCACTAACAGCCAAGAATTTCAAGCTTGAAGCAGTCGTGTTTGACACGCTTCATGCCAGACAAGCCACGGCGCCCATCAAACACGAATCCCCTTCCCCCTAGTGGCTGGGCCGTCACGCCACTCAACACACCCAAACTCGCCCTCCTGGAAGAATACTCACTTACACACTAACGCACACACGCGCGTGCGCGCGCGCAAGTAGCAAATAAATGATAAACCGAACCCGATACACTTTTCCCGCAGCCTCGCTCGTGGCGGACCATGTTTTGGGTTTTCGCGTGCCTGGACGCACTGATGCTCGAGCTGCCTCAGAACCACCAACATCGGCGCCCGTGTGCGTTTCGTCCCGACCTCACCGCGTTCCAGAGTATCGGACGAAGGGGGGGTGCCTGCCTCTTTTCGCCCATGCCCTCTCCCCCTCCCCTCTCCTCTTCGTATTTTTCTTGCCATAGGTACCCGTGTGACCGTTCAGCCATTTGACCAATTCGCCGCCGCCGCCGCCGCCGCCGCCGCCGCCGCCGCCAAAAAAAAAAAAAAACCTGTTACAACCTACACACGAGAGCCTCAAGAACCTTAAGCCTAGCTAGCCCATGGGCCAATCCGCGTAGGCGACCTCACACACTCTCTGCCGCGCCTGGACGTTGCGATGAATCTTCTCCAATCACCGGAAGCTTGGCTGACCTATGTGCCTGGGAGACGACCAGGAAACCTGGGCCTCGTAAGTCTCGGTCCCGAGACGAGTCAACATCCAGACGAAGACGCGTCAGATGCTCGAAAAATAGAAACCGTCTCTTCCGATCGCCGTCCCCTTTCGCGTGGAACATTCATCGAATTCATTCCATCGATTACCAGATGAGGAAACAAAGTGTGTTTACTAAATTTCGTTTCTTTGGCTACTGATTACAGTCCCACGATGCGGCTTGATCATCACCTTCGCCCTTGGCCCGTGTCATCTGAAATGCCTCCCCTCCCGTTTCGGGCAAAGAAATCTCCCATCATGTCCTGCCATCGTTTGCGTGGGCTCTCGCTGGCGGTCGGTTTAACACTTCAGCGAATACTTGGCGTTGCGGTCGGCCTTCATTCCGCCCCAGTGTGTCTCGGGCGCTTCGCTGCCGTCCTTGCCGATGGCATGGGGCTTCCAGGGCTCGTCAAACGCTTCAAAGAAGAAGACGTTGAAGCCCCATTTGATCATGCCGCAGACACCCTCGCCGTAGAAAGCTTGAGCGTTGTCATGTCCGGGGACGGCCTTCTGGTACCTTGCGCCGTCGCTGGGCCAGCCTGAACTCAATCGGGGTAGTCAGCAATCCGACCTTCATCATTGCGGCATGGTCAGGTGGGAGTGCACGGAGTGAGATGTAAGGTATTCCGTGTTACGTGCTCGATGCACAGAGAAGATGACATATACAATGTCGACAAACGATCAGAGGAATGGATCAATGGTGACGAAAAGCGCGTCAATCAGACTCACCAGTCTCGCCCACCCACAGCTCGGGCTTGTTGGTCGATCCGCTGACGCTCTGGATGCGCCCGAACGCCTGCATAATGGAGTCGAAGAAACAGGCAGTGGCGTTGTCGCGTGTCTGGCCTTGCCAGTACGAGAAAGCGTTGGCGAGCAGAATGTCAGCCTGTTTGATGACAGCATCGGCCGTGCCGTCTTGGTACTTGTTCCAGCTGTCCGCCGTGCCGACTTTGAAGTGAGGTGCCGATGCCTTCATGTCTTTGATCATGTCTGCGAGTTGGACGCCCGTGAAGTTTCCACGATACAGGGATTCGGAGCCGACGGTGATGGCGTAGACCTGGGCCTCGTACCCGGGGGTATGGCGGAGGATTGCAGCTTTGTCGGCTGCGTACGACTCCTCCGTATCGGGCCTGCCCGTCCGAGTCAGAACGTGCCGCGTTTCCCCTTCTAAGCTTTGACGGAGTCGGGGGATGAGAAGCTTATCGATGGTGGGCAGTAAACTTACCAGATGCCTAGGATCACTTGGAAGTCCTCCTTCTTCGCAGCGGGGAGGATCTGCTGGGCCGTGTTGCACTGATCGGCGGCATAGATGCGCACGACGCTGCTGCCCGAGGCATCGCGAATGGCTCTGAAGTCCGCTTCGTAGTCCGCCTGATACTTGCATTGGCCATCTGGCTGCTTCGCACCGAGGGCGAAGCCCAGAGAACCGGAAGCCAGAGTCAGGCCAGGGGCTGCCGCCAGGGTGGTGGCGGCGATCACTGACGCGAGATGCATGGCAGCTTTTGGTGAGCGAAGGCTTACGAGTATCAGCCTATGTAGAGTCGTTTGAGGTGCTGGCTGCGAATGAGATGATTCGAGGTATCTTTTACAGGTGGAGGAGAGAGAGACTATTGAATAATTGAGGCAGAGGGACGATGGAGGGTGGATTTAGGTTGATGCAAAAGAGGAGAAAAGAAAGACGACTTTTGTCAATAAGACAATAAGACGGGGGATGGGCGGAACCTCGTCATTCGAATGTGTTCCTCGTAACAGCCCATTCCACGAGTGAGGGCATTCAGCATCTAGTTTGGGAAGGAAGTGAGCGTTCTCCTCCTGCCATGTCCGAATCAGGAAAGAGCGGGATGCAGCCAGGGTCAAAGCTTGGCATCCCGCACCTCCCTCGCGACTCGGGACGAACCAGTGGAACAGAACACACAGCGATCGTCTCTTCTTCGGTGCTTTCCAACCCCTAAGCTTACTAAATGTGCCAGGAGCTTTGGCACTTTCGTCGTCGTTTTCGCTCTCGCCATCCTTCGACTTCGCCCGCAGTCTGCCTTCCGCTCTGGGCCGGCTGCAATTCTCATAAGCTCAGCTGTCCATGCCATGTTATTTCCCTTTTTTTGTCGGCAACAGTGACTGTTTCATCCAACGTCATGTGCTGATTCGAGGCTGATAACTGCGAAGACCGTAGTTGTTCAGAACAGGAGGCATTGCATCATCCAAAGCAGATCGTTCACTACGATGGGAAAACTATGAATTGAGAATAATCGCGGTGCCTTGTACTCGGCCCCGCATGTTCATTAATCAATAACAGAAACTATGTTGTCCCATGACAGGGGAAGAGGGTATAAAGCAATCCACCATGTACAGGAAGCCCGATTCATTATCGCCGTTAGTTTAATCATGGATGCAGCGACCGTGTTGATCCCACCCCAACGCCCGATCCATGCAGTGTTTGCAGCCGTTCAATTATATACACAAGTTAAAGAAAGGACATGAAGACTTGGACAGCTAACAGAGCGCCGGTTGCAATCCAAATGTTAGCAGCTGTCGAGCGGCCAGCAGCGTTCTCATCGTTACCCGAGCTATCGCCGCCACCGCTGCCGCCGCCGTTGCTAGAACCGGCCTGGCATTCGCCAGTGAAACGGGCGGCCGCGTTGTCGCCAAGGGGAATCTTTTGCAGGTTGGTACCGCAGTTGACGTAGGGGGCGAAGTGAAGAGCAGGTGTCTCTTGGTCGAAAACGACATATGTCGAACGGAGGAATGAGTCGCCAAGAAGATAGGCGCCGTCCGTGGCCTTGTCTGCACCGAGGACGCAATCGCTACTGCTCACTTGCCAGATGAACTCAGACAAGGGCACCTTCATCGTATAGTCGCCAAACTTGAAGTCGATCGTGCCCCGGGAGTTACACGGCACAACGTACATGTTAACCGAAGAGTCGAGGCGACCGCCCAGGTCACTTCCCAGTTGATCGACCAAGGCCGATGGAAGATAGCTGAGGGTGGCTCCAGTATCGAAGAAGACGGGGAATTTGGAGTTGGAGTATGTCTTGGCGTTGCTGCCGGATTTGCTCAAACCAACCGAGTCGAGTTGGACCCAGTATCTGAGAGGAAGATTAGACGAGCCGGCGTGGCAGACAAAGTCGCATGTAGCTCACCTATACAGGTTCTCACCGTTCTGAGGCGGAAGGATGGGCGCAGTGTGCAGATTGCCGCTATACTTCTTGGTGTCGACACCACCGAAAGAGATGAGGCCGCTACCCGTCTTCTCGTCCTTGGTTCCGAGCGCAATGCCCATAGTCAGTGACTCGATGACGTTCTGTGCCTTCATCTCATCAACAACGGTACGGTAGCCAGTGTTGTTGACGGCCTCGCCGAAGCTGAGGCCGAGAATACCCCTGTTAAGGTCGATACTGTCAGTGGCGTAACCGAAGTAGGTTCTCCGCAGCGCAATGTCTGTTGAATGTTTGATCAGTTCATGCAACTTGAACAGGAAGTAATGGTATGTCAACATACCGCTGCCGGGAATGGCGATATTATCGTTGACATATTGCAAAATGACCTTCCCTTTGCCATACGTGATGCTGCCCGTCTGGCTAGTAATCGTCGCGGATGACGAATCTTGCGGGTCGTACTGGCCGTTGGCTCTGCAGGACAGTGTCTGGGCGTTACTGCCGGCATTGACGCAGTTGGGGTTGACCCAAAGCTCGGAGGATCCGGTGTCGATGGCGACCTTGGTGTCTTGGCCGGGAGTGCCGATCATGACTAGTGAAGCGAGTTAGCAAGAGGCAAAAGGATTGCAAACGCGAAAGAGAGCAACAGCACGTACGCTCAATCAAGTAGGTTGTCGAAGTGACATTGAGAACCGGAGCATCCGTGTCTGTGACTTGTCGTCTCCTCAAATTCTCCAATGGATGGATCCTAATGTCCTGATAAACAGGCAGCGAGAGGACGCCGGGACTCGTGTTCGTTTCTTCGCGGGGAACCGAGACCGCGGACACGCTCGCTACGAGAGCAGCGAGAGGCAACAGGCGGGCTGCCATGACGATGTCTGGTGTGTAAATTGCTGTCCGGGTCACTGGTGGGTATCTGCCTGGTATGCGGCTGGCAGCAGTGCGACGTCGGGAGTGTCTAAGAAACGAATCGACCAAAGAGTTTGTTTCTGTTGTAGATGCAGATGCGGAATCCCAAGCCCAAAACCGAAATCGACAAATCAAGCCAACAAACAAGCTCGAGAAGGGGGGGGGATGCCCAAGAAAAAGAGTGGGATGACAATGCTTTTAAACGACTGTGGTGGTGGTTGTGCTTGGCAAATTGGTCGCCCAGACTCGTAGCGCGAACTAGGAGACGAGTGTGTGGATGAAAGTGAGGTGGATAGATGGGAGGCCAAGGAGTCGACCGGGAAGTGTTTGTCTAGGCGCCCTGCAGCAGCTGCAGCAACGTCAACACCAGCTACATCACTAGGGAAGGACAGGCAGACACAATTAAAGGGAGCAGCAACCCGGGAAGGGGAGCGACGCGGGAGCAGCCCCGTCCCCCTGCCCGGTTGGTGACCTCACTGGATCGGGGTCAATTATGGGGAAGCTGGGAAGGAAGCTGGAAGCTGGAAAGGAGGAAGGGGGCGAGAACCTGAGAAGGCGGTAATGTTGCGCTGCACTGTGTGGGTGTTGGTGCTGACATGACTAACACACTGCAGGTAGGTATATTTACTGCACGACTTGGGCAAAAAACTACATGGAAGATCCTCGAAGCAGACCTGTGAAGGAGCCTTTCCACCCCCTGTGGCTGGGCTCAGCCGAACTCTGCTGGCGCAGTTCAATCCTGTGGCTGGCTGTCTCAAACGAGGATTACCATTTCCTTCTGGACAGCCACCGCCAGCCACGTGCCCATGCCATTCGTCCGTTCCTGGAGAACTACGGGGACTTGCTTTCAATCAAAGCCAGTTTGTTGACTGGAAAGAGGAACAAGGCACAGGCCGAGACGCAAGACCGGGAGTGGCTTGAACGCAGTAGACAGCCCCTGAATACAGTATTCGCACACCAACCAATATTACAAAAACGCCGCTCTTTCCAGGTACCCAGCGCTGAGGTTGACTTTTTGGATTGTCAAAAAAGGGAAAAGGGGGGGAGTGAGCAAAAGTACGTACATTTCCGCGAAAGCAACCTTACCCTTCCTTACATTTGTAGCAGTCCGCTGAGGACCAGGATGTGGCATGTTCGCATCTTTGGAGCCAACCAATCTACCAGCCCTCTCTTGCTCATCGTCAGTATTATTTATTTTTTCTTCTTCCTCCAGTTTCCATGCCACCGAGAGGCATCAACATCAACAACAACGGCGTTCCCCCTCCAGCAGGATTCAGGCGGCGCGCCAGACTAATTTCCAGGTAGAAACTCCCGCCAGCAACCGGCGCCAGACGTGGCAACGGAAGTAGCGGCCGTGCACAGCCTCCCAAAAGAAGCCGTCGGAGTTTCGGCATGAACCATTCAGCAGCTTTCATTCACCCTAAATGTGCACGCTGCGAGCCTGCAATGGCAGACATGCAATGCACACACTCTAGCAAGTGCAGCTGACCTTGGGCTGATTCATCAGACCGATTGGCGGGTTGCCTCCCTCCCCCACTCTGCCGCCTTCGACACCAGTGCAGCGTGTTTGTACACCAGTGGCACCCGCGGAAGCCTTGGCAAGTGCATTACGACGACATTCGCCCGCCCTTCTGTCATTCGTCGCTCCTCTGAGTCCTAACAGGCAAAATCTGGGGGGCAAGACTGTTCGCCGTCTGGCCGTCACGCGCTGCCAACCAAGGTTATGCCATCTTCCCACTCTAATATCCTCGCTGTGGTCCACCACGAGCCCATGCCAGAGATGATTTGCAAGGCTTGGCTTGCCATCCAACCATCCGCCGTGGCCGAGCGTTCACGATACGAATACACGCATACTCTAGACGCACAAACTATCCGTCTGTCGTGAGAACCATCCCCAACCGAGTCCTCCTCCCAACGTATGGGATCTTTTTCTTGGAGGACGCAACTATCACCGGCCTGCATGTGCGAGAACAAAGCGAATTGAGTCGGTCAACGTCGCTTAAGCCAGAGCAGCTTGCCGCCGCGATTCGGCCACGCCTCCATGCCATAAGCCCCCGTGAGCTGTCTCCGGCTAGCGTAGGCGGCGTCAGCCAGAAAGCCACTACGACCCGCTTCAAACGGATGAGACAGGACCGCCGATTCTGCCTCGCTATGGCACCCGCGATGCCGTCCAAGGACCTTGGCATCGGCGCGTACTGAGCCTTACGAATCATGATTTCCAATACACCTCCAGTCACCCACCTCGAGAAATCCAGCTAGCTCAGCAACAGAATCTGCAGGGGGGCGCGCAGATCTCCCTTGACATGGAGCATTCTATGGAGAAGTTAGATGCCGGTTATCCCAGCCCCAGTTTGTCATCCTTTTGTTGATTTGGTACAGCGAGGTTGAAGCGGAGTCCTTTCGGCTCAGTATTTCTCCATCTGACGATTTTATCTTCGTCCGCGCGGATGCCTTCCGGCATCGCCTTGAAAGATTCAAAGATGCCCACTGAACGGCGCTTCCGTTCATACTGTGTGCCTCGCCTTCCTCGGCGGCTTCGGGGCCCAGTCAGTTTCTTATTCTCCCTGCGCTAATTCTCAGCCCTGAGGCAGAATCGCCAGATTCGGAATACGGAAGGGGGCTTGGAGCTCTGCCGAGTCGCGAATCCAGACTTATGGTGTGCGTGTGCAGCCAGCTGAAGACCACCGATACGACATGCGGCAGCCTTGTCTGCCACGTCGTTTTAACGAAACCTCTTGGAGTTTCGTCACGGTGACTCCGCACTTGGCCGTCTCGCCCTGGACAGACTTCCGGCACAATAAGATTGTTCACGTCATCCAATGACAAGACATGGCATCCCTGGCTCCCGTGTCGACGAAATTGATCTGCCATTCCCTCGTGCGACGCAACATCACGGTTCACCCGCATCTGCTTCTGCATCCCCCTGCGACTACAGCTGCGATTAACAAAAGGTTTTGTCGAACCTTAATTCTTCCACAACCCGATCTGTCACACAAAACACCTTATGCGGCATGCGCCCCACCCAAGTTCCCGCGTCTCGTTCCGGCTCAGCGCAGTCGATAGACTAAGGTTATTTTTGTAAGAGTTTAATCACTCATCAGCCCATTCTAAATATCGTATGCGATGTTCCATTTACAGATCGAGACTTTCGTTAGTTGTGTGAGGGAACCCGGAAGCCCTCACTTATATGTTGCCAACGTCATCAGTTTTCGGGCGTACTAGCCACATATTTGAACCCAACGGGACGACTTCGCCTTCAGCTACTCTTTGTCGTCGTCACACAGGGGGAAGGGGTCACCGTTGAAAAATCGGCCTTACCAGCTCGTTAAGAAAACGGCTGAAGCTCCAATGTCTCTCAATCAGGGCCTAGGCTAATCACTGCGCCCAGCCGTCTCCACTGGCTCAATAGTGACTAGGCTGTCTGACATATTGCGGCCAGTTTGCAGGCAAGACAATATGTGCCACTCCCAAGCCTCTCAGACTGAGACGGTTGGTTACCGAAGCGAGCTGCCGCAATGATGGAGGAGCCTCACCCAGCCCCATCCCGCCCGCTACCATGTACCACTCTGTGTCTGGTGCTGTACTTGCTCGTAGCATCTCATGTGGTTCATCACCGCCATCTTCGTCTATGGCTGTGTTCCATCATACGGCTAGATTCCACCACGTAGCACATGGACGACGAGGGCGACGAATGAGACCGTCCGGGAACCTCGATCACGACATGTGCTGAGATTGCATTACTGGTGTCCTGCAAATTCAGCGACCGGAAATCACTCGGGGCAAATCGAGAATACAGTGGCTTTTGAGCTGCAAGCCTGTGGACTTCGGTGCAGTCTCCGAATATTATCGCATGCATCCGTGCACTCTGGTTTCCAAGCTCAATGATTGTTTCGATTCTACATGTTGCCGAAAGAGGGGACCCCGACAGCGGCTGCATCCAACACAACTCCCTGCTCTAGCAGTCTGTCCTTGAGAAATTCATAAGGCACATCCTGCATCGTGTACCCATTCTCGATGGCTACATCACACGCGTTGGCACACGCCTGTCCCAAAGCATAGAACTGATGTTCCAGTCGTATAGCCCCTTAATCGATTATCAGCTAGCCAGCCACGACACGCGGGTTTGGACATGATAGCGCACCATAGCCAACGTGAGAAGAGCTCGGGCACGTCGGGGTAATGAAGTTGACCGCCTCGGTACGTCTGGGTACCAGCGCTCTGTATGCGATCCCGAATGGCCGCCACCGGTGGCGGTCCTTGAAGATGAAGCCCTCGTTGCGCACCCTCCCGTCCCGAAGAACGCGGCGGACGCTGTGCATGTCCGGCGGCCAGTACGCCACGGCCACGGGGTCCGGGACCTGAGGCGCGCCGCCCTCCGACGCGGCCGCTTGCGTGACAACGTAGTCCGAGATCATGCGCCGAGCGTCGCGCACGTAGAGCTCGCGGGGGAAGTGTCCGTTTTCGGGGAACTCGTAACGGCAGTAGCCGAACCGCGACCACTCTTCCCGGTAACATTTCTGGCGTTTCTGTTAGAACTATCTGCGTGAATGCCCGGTGCGAAGGGGCAAGGGGGTGGACGCTGCTTCTCACGGGAACTGCTTCGTCTGTTACGAGAAACCAAAAGAACCCCTTTGTGAACCGAGCCGTGTCATCCAGGATGCGGGCCCGCTGCTCGTGCGACGCGACGGGCCACTCGTCGTTCATGCCCACCAAGTCGGTCGAGAGGGCTCCTTCGGACCCGATCAGGTCCGTCTTCTCCCCGGGTATCCTCTTCTTCGGCGCGTACATCTCGCCGCCAGCTTGGATGAACCGCCGATGAAGCTCGTAGTGTGCCGGGTCGTATCCTTCTGGCTTGGTGAACGGCACCCGATTTGCGGGGTCGTCGGTGAGAGGCATACGATATGAGTAGGACTGGAGGTGCAAGTCGCCGTCGCCGGGGGTTCCGAAGGGCTCGTCGGAGATGCCGTACAGTAGACCGCTCGATGGGTCGCCCGAGCGCATGTATGGATCCATGTCGACGTCGATTTGGCAGAAGACCGTCTCTGCGCGGACGCCAGCGAGGGACTCAGAATACGTAGCCATTGGTTCGCGGCCGCGCGTCCAGGAAAGCGAGGCGGCCGCCAAAAGGTCGCCTTCGTAGGAGGCTTCCACGAATATCTGGTCGCCATAAGTCAAACCGTCACTTATGATCGTGAGGCATCCCCTACCTTCCCGGCAATGATTAGACCGTTTTCCAGCTGGACGGTCTTGATCGTGTTGCCATCCCTTCGGACAACGCCGGGTTCGCTCAGCCGAGACTACGCATGCCTAGTTCAGTCGAGCCCTTCGAATGGTGACGGCACGAAGCAGCCAAAACATACCCTGATGATGGCAATCGAGCGATGCTCATCCAGCCATTCCCTAATGATCCGCTCGGCAACCCTCGCCTCAAACCGCCAGACTTCGGGGACCTTGAGCCTCTTCTTCACGACCTCGTTCAAGCGGTCCAGACGGCCGTAGTGCGCGCTGATTCTCCGATGAAACTCGAGATTTAGACCGCCCACCGCAGTGCTGTTCTGGAACTCGGCCTGGTTGTCAATGTCGGTGGCGCCGAGTCCGTTCACCTGGATGCCGCCTGCTTAGACGTGAGGCTGGCTTCTTCCGTGACACCTCGGCAGCTCGTCTCGACGAGTCGAGTTGGAGAATCCTCACGTACCGATGTGTTCTTGCGGGGAGATTAGGCTCACCGAGCGGCCTAGCCGCGCAGCTTGGATGGCTGTCGCAACGGCGCCGGAGGTCGAGCCGTAGACGACGATGTCGTATTCCTCAGGCGGCGACATGTTTGGATGAGATACCGGAACCTTGATGTGATACCTGAACCTCGAAATGACCGAATCATCTACCCTCCCTCATGGAATGACTCAATGCTTCGGATGTACTGAATGGCGGTTGATAGTGCACGGGGCAAAACGTTCTTCCTGAACGCTGGGGGGCGTGGAATCCCTCGGTTACAAGTAGGTGGGGCCGTTCTCAGGCGACTCCGCTTCACGGAGGTAGGCCGGATACCGGTGCAGAGAGGCCGGGTTTGACGTCGACGTCGTTTATGTAGAAAGTCACCAGGCTGTCTGAACGGCAAAGAAAAAGAATCTCGTATCTGATCGAACTCATTCCGTATGCAAGCTGATTGGGTTTGGAACGTCGATTCGGCCATCGTTTGTCGACTTGAGGTCGGGCGCCGGCATCATTTCCGCAATTCCGGCGCTGTATGCACTGCCGAGCTCCTCTGCCGGCGCGGGGGAACACATACCCCAACACAGCTCTCTCAGCAACCACGCCGCCCGTTGAAGACGTAGCCGCCGAGTGTCAACATCCATGTGAAATGCGCCCAACTCAACAAAGCGCGGTTCCGTTTCTTAACACAAAATGAATCCCAATGACATCCCTACACTGCAGGAAGCAGTCCTGATCGAGGATCCGGGCCTCGACGCAAGGGTCGTGGTCCGCGAAGATGTACCTGTGGGAGCTCCCGGCCTGTACGAAGTACTTGTTCAACTCAGCTTCACGGGGGTTTGGTTAGTCCAGTATAAGCCGTCGCTATTCCGGATGACGAAACTCATGAAGTCCTGCCAGTGGATCAGAAGTCCGGGCTCTCCGCGGCTGGGGCTCGTACGACCCGATCGTGGGCCACGAAGGCATCGGCAGTGTCGTCAAGCTTGGCGGTCACGTCCCCGAGTCTCTTTTGGGGCGAAAAGTCGGAGTAAAGTGGCTGTACAGGGCCTGCGGCGAATGCTCTGTCTGCGTCCGCGGGTTCTCCAACAATTGCCCGAAGCAGTTGAACACGGGAAAACAACGACCGGGAACGCTGCAGCAGTACGTCGTTGCCGATTCGCGGTATCTGACCCCGATACCGCGGGGCATCAGCGACGAAGAGGCGGCACCGTTGCTTTGCGCGGGTCTCACCATGATGGGCGCAGTCTCGATGCTGGACAACGACCTGTCTCGTCGTGATTGGGTCGTCATCCAAGGCGCGGGAGGAGGGCTCGGCCATCTTGGTGTGCAAATCGCGTCCAGGATGAGAGGGCTTCGCGTCATTGCGGTGGATACTGGGCATGAGAAGCGGACGTTCACGGAGACCCTAGGAGCAGAAGCCTACATCGACTACGAAGCTGATGATGTGGAGAGAGCGGTTATAGACTTGACTGGGGAGGGAGCTCACGCCGTTATTGTCGTCCCCGGGTCTGAGGACGCTTATAAGATTGCCCCCAAACTGGTGAGGTCCATGGGCACGGTTGTTTGCGTCGGCTTACCACACAATGATTTCCAACTCCCGATTTCGATCACTAAATGCGCCATCAAAGGTATGGTTTCCTTGCGGCACGTTTGGTCGAGGTATCAGGCAGTGAAACTGACACAAACTTACAAGCTTTGACGATCAAAGGCGCCATGGTGGGCACGGAGGAGCAAATGTCCGAGTTGCTTCAAGCAGCGAGTAAAGGAATTGTACGGGCAATCGTGGAACCGTTCAAGTTCTCTGACGTCCCAGATATTTTAGATCGGCTTGCGAGAGAGCAGATACTTGGGAGGGCCGTCGTCCGCTGTCTCTGAGACAGTTTGCTTGTTTCAAGACTCGTTCTTTCTTTCTATATTTGCTCTCCCGTTTCCCTCTCCTTCACGAACACTTAAATAGCCTCAAAGATGATACAATTAGTAGATGGCACTGGGTGTTATAAACTCCGCCTATGAGTAGTCCAACGAACACTGTGGCCTGAATGCAGTCAACTGAGAGATGAAATGTGATATCGATCATTCCCGTGGGTAATTTTCCGCTTCTGGATGGTCGACGTGCCTGCGGCATGATATAAACCCAAATAACGTTGGTTCTGCCATGGACGCATTCTTGATATGGCCAATGGCCCGAAGATGTCACTGCCATCGGGCGACTTTGCCGCAAACACACATAATTATTTGCCAAGATGAGGGGCATTATTAGACCACACCGCTGCCAACCCAAGTGTACATATACGTCCTCAGATCGCGTTCAAGATGTTTATCCATCAAAGGCAACTTTTAAAAGAGCATCCACAGACTGTCAATCCCCGGACTCTGTCAACATGTCTAAACCTGAAACTCGTGTTTCTGCGAACAACACACCGGTTCCTCCAGAGTCGGATCCACCAGCTCAACTGACTCTTGACGAAGGCGGCGACAATGCTGGTGTGATTATCCCCGAAGACCCGAAGAGGTACCAGGTCTGGAGAATTTCAGGGCCGTCGGCACACTTTTCTAACCCTCGCCTTGAATGCAGCTTACAGATGACGACGAGTCGGCACTTGGAAGCGTAAGTAGAGCATGCTTCAGAAGGAATTTGCATTGATTTGGGCCCTACGTGCAAATCTGATAATATAAGTGATACTAGAACAACGCATCATCAACCACCAGCGTAACAAGCTCGGTTTTGGACTACCGGCTTGAGAATGGACGGACCTACCACGCGTACAAGAACGGCAGTGAGTGTCTTGTTGGAACCTGCCATGCTGTAATAAAATCTTACAACTGTAGAATAACTCATTCCCAACGATTAGCGCGAGCTAGATCGACTGGGTATGGTTACTTGCCGCGTCAAACGGCCTCACATGAGTCGATGCGGGATCCTGACTGACACGCTTTTGTTGCCAAAGATTTGGAGCAAAACATGTTCCTCCGAACTTTTGGCAACCGGCTTGGACCTGCCCCGCCAAACGAAGAGAAGTCGAACGTAGGACGCGTTCTTGATTCGGGTACAGGCACTGGCATCTGGGCAACTGATTTCGGCGAAGAACACCCTGACGCTGAGGTTGATGGCGACCCCCCCTTTTTCGAGGCACCTAAGGCTTTGCTGATAATTTCCCCAGGTTATCGGCGTCGATCTTTCTGTTACTTGGCCAAATTAGTACGTGTCACCCAGAAAGTGTGCTGGAAACAGTCCTAAACATATTTAGTATGCCTACGAACGTGAGGGTTGAGATTGATGACCTCGAGGAGCCGTGGATCTTTTCTCAGCCCTTGAACTACATACACAGTCGAAACATGCAGGCGGTAATCATCGATTGTGCCAGTTACATCAAGAAGTGCTATGAGTGAGTAGACATGACAGCTACAAGGAAACTTTGAACCCGCTTAGTTGACAAAGTCAGCAACCTTGCTCCTGGTGGGTATCTTGAGGTGAACGAGGTCGACCTCTTCCCGCAGTCAGACGACGGGACTCTCAAAGACGACTCTGCAATCTTGGAGTCGACTCGGTTGATCCATGAATGTTCAACTATCTTTGGACGCTCGCCTCTGAAGCTGGAGGACCTGGCTGAAATCATGACCAGTGTGGGCTTCGAGGACGTCACAGCCCAGAAATTCAAATGGCATACGAACTCGTGGCCTAAGGATGCGCACTACAAGGAGTTGGGTGCATGGTGCCATGATAACCTCGTAGCTGGATGGGAGGGTGTTTCCATGGCACCTTTCACCAGAGCGCTGAATTGGTCCAACAAGGAGGTCATTGTATTCATGGTTGATGTGCGCAAGGAGCTTGCCAACAAGCAGATCCATGCATACTTCTCAGTGTAAGTGAAGATCCAATGTCTTGTCTTCGAAGTCAAGCTGAAATTGAACAGATGGTCGGTCTATGGCAGGAAGTCCAGTACGCCAAAATCGCCTACTGTCGCTTGAGATCTGAGCCTCGGATCTCGTTCGTTCATTTCATGGTTCTAACTGAACATGCAAGAGGTTAGAACGAATAAAGAGAAAATGAATTGCTCCTTCAACTACTAGTTCAGCTGATGGGAGTTAAGAATATCTTACACTTGCGAATTTGTCCACTTTTCAGAAACAATGCGAATATCCCGACTATGCAAAAGGCGAAGTCTTTATACTAAGTGAAGTTGGCTTTATCTAAGGCACCTAATACTGTCTACCAGGGTATTGGCCCTTTATCAATCACAGCATACAATATCTTAATCCGCAGTCTCCCCAAATAATTGTGTTTCCATCGCGCCTGAAACACAGTCTCAGATGTTCGAAAAAGAATCCAAGGGGTCTGACGACTTGAATCTCGAATTTGAAACGAATCGTTGTGACGAGCCAAATCTTGCTAAAATATTGCAGGTTGTTGGACAAAGCGTACATCTTCAGGCATCTTGTCCGCCTTCGCCTTGCGATCAAATTCACGCCCTTTCTATTCTCTTTCTTCAGCACCGCTGATAACCTAGAACACGGCGGTGATCTTCCACCCTGCACACCTAACCTTGGCAGCCATCAACGCAACGAGTGAAAGGACATAGATCAGACCTGTAAACAAGATCAACCCCCAATAACTGCCATTCTGCGCAGAAATGATCTCGCCAGCAATAGGAATGTCCAGGAGACAAGCGAAGGAAGCCACAGTGTACGCTGTGGCCTGATAGCGCCCGTAATTCTCCGTCTTGCAGAGCTTCCCGATACAAACGGGGCTAATGCTAATGTTGTTTCCGCTGGCAAAGCCAAAAAGGACAACGAACACAACGATGCCTGACGTAGACGACCCCGCGGGCAGCCACACGGCCAAGCAGGCCACAATGCTCAGGGCAACGGCTAGGATGTTGGAGTTGAACGGGCCGGCAAAGTCGCCGAACCAGCCGGCGAGGATCCGACCCGCCACGCTGCCGGCGTTGAGGATCGTCGGGATCTGGTACGCGAAGTCGAGATCGAAGCCTTGGTGGATGGCGTAGCTGGAGATGTAGGTGAGGGGTATGAACAACGACCACTCGAGAAGGAAGATGCCGAGCGTGGTCAAGGCGAACGCTGGGTCTCGCAGGATGCGGAGGTCGGGGTGCGGCGATGCGTCCGGGGCCGAGGGCAGCCGCGTATCGATGAGCAGAATCGCGGCGCCGCAGAAGACGAGGACGATGAAGGCGACGGTGCGGATCGCCCAGGCCCACCCCGCGCGCTCGAACATGGCGCGGAGCAGCATGGGGTAGACTATCCCGCCGAAACAGCCCCCCGTGGTGGCGATGCCCGTGGCGAGGCCTCGACGGTGGTGGAACCAATGGCCGATTGCGGCGAGGGAGGGCGTGAACAGGAGGGAGCCGCCGATGCCGTTGAGCACTCCGAAGGCCAGTATGAAATGCCAGAACTCTTTGACAATTGAACAAATTAGGACACTTGGTCGTTTGGGGGAACACTTGGGGAAGGGGTCAGGGGGTTTTTAGGGAAGAACAAACGCGTAGAGATGCTCAGCAACATTTGGGCCGCAACGACGCAAATGGTTCCGGACAATATCAGCCACCTCGATCCGTACTTGTCAAAGATGGGCCCGACATAGATCCCGCAGAAGAAGATCAGAAACATGTACGTCGAGAAGATCCATCCGATCTGGCCTTCGCTATAGCCGGCCAACTGGTGGGAGCTGATGTAGGCATGGATGGTTGCAACGCTGTTCGAGATCCCTAATGCCGAGAAGGAGGCGAACCACGAGCCTAGCACTACTGACCAAGCTCGCGTGCCCCCTTCTGGGTACTCGTCTTCGGAGCTCAGAAACGGGCCTTCGGCTGGGGGCTCGGGGTTTGCTTCTTGTTCCTTGTCGTGGGCGGCGCTTGTGACGTCTCGGGTGGTACCGGCAGGGGATGGCTGGTCGAGTCCAGAGGATTGCGGTTGCAAAGCCATGACTGATGTGCACAACCAGCCAACTATGGGACAAGATATGGTTTGATGACAGACAATGAAAGTTTACACCGAAGAGAATTGTGCGTCAATTTGTAGTCAAAACCAAGAGAAACACTGGGCAGGCATTGCCGGGATTTGCCGTTAGATCTCTGCCTCTAAGCGTTAGTGTTAAGGCACTTTGGTGAGTCGTCAATGGTGGTAGTTTAAGAAGTCATCCATGCTTGGTTCTCGAGTCTCGATTTTCCCCAGTAGTTCCTGTATGTTCTGTGTCATGCGCGCCCTGTCAATGACACGCCTCAGCAGTCCGGGTATTTGGCATGTGGTCTACAGGACCCGCGGATTGACTTTAATCTTGACAAACAATTTGAAGCAGCCAATAGTCATTAGCCCATGGACCATGGTACCCTATCCAAAAAGGCAATTCACGCCTCGAAGACTGACATGTCGGCCTCGGCTTCGGTCTCGGCTCAAGCGCCGGCCTCGGCTCCGGCTTTGGCTTTGACTCATAGACGGTGTCGCTATCGGCATTTCAAGGATGGGCCGAAAGTTCGTTTGGACCTCCCACCGGCTATTGCTCACCGCAAGCCTGTTTCCCCAATTTATTGAAGTGTCAAACTGGTCCATGGCGGCGCTGCAACGTTACGCGATGAGCTGGGCGAAGGAGAATAACAAGAAGAACGAAAGCGGAATAAGGAAGGGGAAAGGAGATATAGAGAGGGCAGTGCTATTTTGTTATGGCTATAGTTGGATTCTTCTTTTGTAGGTTGTTATGGATCCATGATGTAGAGATATCAAGGTAATACCGCCTATTGCTGACCTCTCCTTCTCTAAGACATGTTCCTGTGACCTTGTCTACATAGTTGTCTCCTAATCGACAAGACCTTAGAGAAAGGCCAAAACACACCAAACCCAGATATGGAACTACACAGACTATTCATAGCAAACCTCACTTATTAGATACCTTCCCTCTTTTATTCCTCTTCTTTTAATTCCCTAGCAAGCTTTAAGGGCAGTCAAGGCACAGCTAGTAGTCAGGCCCCACATAACCAGCTTACAATCACGTGGCTGTTCCGGTTTCCGGATCTCTCTTCAACGGCATCGCCTTCATCTGTGAACCCAAATTGTCGTCTTCCAGGATTTTGGCCACGCCGCAACGTGAAGCCGCTGGCCGTTCTTCTAGGCAAATCAAGTTAATACTGAGATCTGTTAGACATCGTGTCCCAGGATGCTACTTCAAATACTCCGGGCCCTTCAAGGGCTCGAGGCCTCCACTATCGCCCTCGCAGTCATAACCCCCGTCCTGCTGATGAGCCTTGGCCTGGCTCTCATCGTCTACAATGGAGATGCAGCTTCCACGCGCAGAAAGCTGAGGCACCTGCGGGATATCAGCGTGCGCAAGAGCAACATGGCGGACCAGTTCGACCGCAAGTACGCTGCGCCAGAGGCTACTAAAACGACTGGACCGGTCCGGATCAAGTCCATCTACCTCCACCCGATCAAGTCGTGCGGCTTTGTCGAGGTGAGCCGGGCCCTTCTCACCAAGACCGGGTTTCTGTATGACAGGTGCTTCGCGCTGGCCACGGAGGCCGCCGACCCCGATACCGGAACAGTGTTGTGGAAGTTCATCAGCCAGCGCACCAAGCCCCAGATGTGCCACATCCAGACGGAGATCTGGGTGCCGCGCGAGGACGCCGATCGGAGCGACCCGCTGGTCCAGGCCGGCGGCTGTGTCGTCGTGACGTTCCCGGACCCGGATCCCTCGTCTTGGGTACAGCGGCTCGAGGCGTTCTGGGATCCCTCAGCAGCCCCCAAGGTCTCATGCGTCGTGCCTCTGCAGCCCACGCCTGCCCTGGCAGACGAATACGACATCAACCTCAGGACCTTCGGCATCCATGCGCGCGACGCTAGCGGCCTCGACATGGGCAAGATCCCCGCCGTCGCCGCCGTGCTGCCGAAGCTGAAGAGGTTCCTGGCGATCCCCGAGAACCGGGGCCTCACGCTCACGCGGTGCACCCCGGAGACCCTAGTCCGCACCGACAAGAACCTGGCGCCGCTCGAACACATCGGCTCGCCCGCGGTTCACGGTTACACCGACCAGCAGCCCGTCAACATCAACAGCCTGTCCTCCGTCCACGCCGTGTCCGCCCTCCTGCCCGCCGAGAACCGGCCCCTGAACGCCCTCCGCTTCCGGGCGAACCTCTGGATCACGGGCGCGCCGGCGTTCGCGGAGGAGTCGTGGAAACGTTGCCGGATACTTCCCGGGAGGCCGCCGAGCGGGGCTTTTAAGCCGGAGCCGGAGCCGGAGCCGCGGGCTGCCGTGTCGCCGAAGCTGTCCGTCGTCTGCCGGACGTCGCGGTGCACCATGCCCAACGTCAACCTCGAGACGGCGACCTTCGACTCGGACGCGCCGTCTGCGGAGAAGAAGAAGGGCAAGCCGCAGCCGAGCACGACGCTGATCGAGCACCGCACCCCGGAGACGGGGAACCCCAAGGCGCTGGGGTACATTGGGATGCATTGCGTGCCTGAAGATGCGGACCTGAACGAGGCGGAGAGCCAGGGCAAGGGGCTGTACGTCCAAGTCGGCGACGAAATTGAGGTCCTTGAGACGGGGTCGCATTTGTATGGGGCCACTGGCAACGACTACTAGAGGGGTTGGCTGGTAGAGAGAGGCGTAGTCCCAGGACAGCCAGGGCATGATATCGAGCGTGAAATGGTGTGAACTGACCAGCCAAGCACACTGGCATCCCATGAGATCGTATGCTCTGGCTGGTCCTGCAGAGATCTATTGCTTTTCGTGGCTTGTATCTTCCAAATGTCTTCCGCTTGTCGGTGGTATCGGCACCCAGCGGCCTTGGTATCGACGAGATCATAACGTGGCTGCACCACCAAAATACACAAACTCCACTACCGGAAACACACTAAACCACAGGCAAAGAGTTGCTTTGTGGATCAAGAGATGCATCTGACGCAGAGGGGACGGGAGCTCATGTTGATTCCCAGACAAGCCTAGCTGACAGACCAAGGTAAATCTTGTCACACTCACAAGCTTCCTCCCAATCTCACGACGCGAGCCCTGAGTCGAGAGTCGGCCCTCTGATTCCTGTGTAGCTGTGTATATCCTCTCTACGCCCAGGATCTATCTCTGTCTACAGTGCTTGCTCTATAACTCATGATTCTTCAACTCCGTTCCATCATCCTGTCGTATACACCGAGGCCTTCCGCACTATACAACCTCGGCATCATCTGCAACCTGTGAACTCTTTCTCATCTTCCAACACCGACCTCTCTCAACACGCGCCTCGGTCCTAGCCTCTTCCACTTCTCGACCGTCCCTCCCTCCGAGGCCCAAACGACACCCAGCATCCCCGCCGCGTTGACGCCGGCCCCGTCCACCCCGTCGGTCACCCTCGGAACGACCACCATCCACCTCCGACCCAGGATGACATTATGCGGCACCGCCACCCTCTTGCCGTCCTCGTCATTCTCGACGACAGCGTCCCGTCCCGGAATCAGCTCCGTCGCCTGCCGGAGCATCCGCCGGTACGCCGTGACCAAGTCGTCCGCCGACGGCATCCCTCCAACCTCGTCGCCGGATGAGGACCTGGCGAACCGGTAGATGAGGTATCGAAACGGCGGCTCCTGTCCCGCTCCCGCCGCCGCCCCCTCCGAACCGGCCGTGTCGGGCCACATGGGGATGGCCTCGGGCGCGAGTATGACCTGCATATGCTTGTGCAGCCGGCTGCACCCGCCGTTCTTGCCGCAGTTGTAGATGACCAGGTACTCCCGCCGCCCGCGTGCCGCTCCTCCGCCTTTGAGCCCCCCCAGCACCTCCCTCGCGGCGGCCAGGTCCGCGCCGTCGAGCGCCTCGAACTGCCTCCTCCGCCCGTCGGCCGTCATGAGCAGCAGGTGCGGCCGGTAGGCGCAGAACTTGTTGAAGGCGAGGACATGCGTGTCGCGGACGGGGCCGATCTCGTAGCCCTCAATGCTGATATCACCGCCGGGGATGCGGCCGTCGGCGTCGAACTCGATGCCGCGCGGAGGCCGGCCATTGGGCGTCCCGTTTGCGGGTGCGGTTGCGGGGCTCTCAGAGTCGCCGTCGGCGCCGGCCTTCGCGTCGTCCAGCTCGGCGTTGTGCCCCACGGCGGCGGGCTTGCTCTTCAGAGCCGCGGTGATGCGAAACTCGAACTGGTGATGGTGTTATTTCAATAGTTCCTGGTACTCATACGCAGAGCGCAAGAGGCAACATCGACAAGACAGCAAGAACGGCACAGCCGCCTGCGTGACAGACGGTGGAAAAGTAAGATGCAAGTGAGGCTGGGGAGGGGGAAGGGAAGTGTACCTTGAAGCCTCCGTCCTTGTGGTAAATCTTCTCCATTTCCTCCTCGTACATGACAATTTCTTCCCTGACGAGCTTATCGAACCGGGCCAAGACCGAGGCCTCGTCTACCGTGGATGAGCCCATCGTCCTTTGTCAACTCCAATGCCGACGAGGGTGGAAAGCCACTACGGGAGCCGCTGAAACAAACGCTTTATTGGTTTGTGTTCAGTAGCGTCCCATCAAGGTACAGGTTCAGTTCGAAAGTTTGGAGAACGATGACCTTTGCGAAGGCGGTCCGTCGACGGGACCAAGCTGGAGTCGTGAGTCGTGGTTGCGGTCAGCGAGAGAGGCGGTTATTGGCCGGCGCGAATGACGACACCATACAGCAGTTACCATGCTTGCTCCCTTGCAGATGCGCACCGCGCAGCAGGCATGTCTCTGCCTCCAATGCCCTGCGAATTCTTGGAGCATCTCACTAAGCATGAGACAGGACTAGGAGATGATGCTGTACTTGATGCTATTAAAGATTTGAGTATCAACCGCCAGACAATGAATTGCACCGCATGGCTTCTGGGTTTCCGAGGTATTATGCTACAAATTGCCAACCAGCTGCTTTTGTTTATTTTGGTCTCTCCGACTCCCCCGTCCAGCACGACGAAACTCCTTCGTGACGCTGTCATCAACTCGTCAAGCGATATTCGTGGCCTTGAAGAATTATATCTCGCTCTCGCCATGCCTCGCTGCACGTCTCCAAATCATGTATTTCCAAACTACGGCGCGTGCTCACCAACCAAGTCTCCAAACGAGGTATCGCGTCTACGCAGGAGGAACGGGGGCGGCGGGGCCGGTGCCAGTGGCGGCGCCTCTCGGGACGGGGGGAGGCAGGAAAAGGGGCAGGTAGCTCACGGCGAGGCCCATAACTGCGTTCTCTGTGTCAGTTTCTCTGTCTTTGAACACGGCGGGCGACCGACAACTGGTGGGGCGGGGAAGGAACATACTGGACATGCCCACGGAGAAGTAGCCCGGGGTCGCGGAGCTCTTCTTGGTCTCCTCGCTCTCGCCAAGCCAGGTCTGGATGCTGAAGACAACGGAGGCCCTGTGGTTGTTTATTAGCTGGGCTGTTCGGGTACGATCACAAGACCACAGCGCTGTGTGCCGCAGCTGGTCGGAACTGCAACGGATGCAAAAGGAGCTTCCATGCCAATGTGGGGGAAGTGCGCGCGTACCATCCGATGAACTTGTTACGTGTGAGCATAGCGGCCATCGGTAGGGTAGAGGAGAGGGTGGAGGAGAGCTCGGTGCTGTCACCCTTGGCCCTGGGCTCCTGGTAGGGAACGACTGCGAGAGGGAATACTCAGTTAGCTACCATCACCATCGCAACAACTCGGGGATGAGGATTGCTGCATACTCAGATCCGGCCGGCGCATATCCCGCTTCGAAGCCATTGTGGTGTATGGTATGGTTGGGTGACGATGTGGTTGTTGCGAGGAGGGCACGTGCAAACAACCGAGCTGTGGACGGGGGTTGGAGACAGTGGACTGGACGATCTGAATCTGTATCTGGATCTGGGCTGACTGACTGGCTGCGCTGCGCGATTGAAGCTCTCCCCAAGTGACCGTCAGTTGTCCCCAGTGACGGCGCAATTACAAAGGTGGACACCTGACAATCGAGGCAGAGTGAGCTGGGGAAGGGGAAGGTGGCCCCACTGACACTTTCGGCCAGAGGCACGTTATGTCCATGGGGGGTCGTTTTCATTACGCCCAGGGGTGTGTGTGCAGCCTCCGAGCCAGCGAGCGAGGCGCGTCCAGCGGCCCCTCCGACCCGCCCCACGAACCGATGCAATTGCCAATCTGACAAGTTGCACCCCTTTGCCAACACCCACACCACACGATCACACGATCACAAGAGTCGCGGGCTCCGATAAACCACCAAAAGACCCAAGATTCGAGAGAATGAGACCAAAGAGAGGAGTGCAAGGGCCGAGAGACGGGAGGAGGGGGCATGAATGGTCGTCTCGGCTACTCAGTTTGCCATTCCATACTTGGACTTGTACTCGCCAGTGGTGGCAAGGACGATGTATGCAAGGGATTTTTTATCAACAGAGTTCGATGCGCGGTCACGGTCAAATTCAATTCTTGGTGATCCGGACCAAGCAGGCAAGTCAAGCATAAGCAAGTATAGTCAATGACAAGCGACCCTGGAAACTCTCTTGAAGGCCGGTTCGGAGGGGGGTCTCGGAGGATGCGGCCAACGGAGGGACCTGGCCAAGAGAGGCGGGGGGGCAAGATGCCTTGCTCCGGCGTCTTCTCCGTCCCAGTTGGAGATGTGTTGCTTCATCCCCCTGACGATGGTACATACTCTGCTGCTATCTGACCCGCCGGAAAGTCTCGTAGCTCTGGCGGGCCAACTGCGGCCGCGAGAATCAGGCCGGCCGCTCTCACTCTGCAGGCATTGCCAGGCACAGCACAGCGACCCTTACATGTGTGTGTATGTGTGCAGCTACCCCCGCATCGGGGGCCAGCTAAGATGCCTGCATCCGAACCGGTTGAACTTTGGGAGAAGCATGCCTCCATGTTCTCTGACTGGGCATTATCCGTACTCGTACACTATCTGTACTCTATACACAGTCGGGGGATGGGGCACCTGGAGGAAATGTGGTCTATTTGTCCGAAATGTCGAGCAATTCCGGCGCGCCTCTCTGCACGCGCAGTATAGCCGACCCAGCCTTGGGTGCAGACTGCAGTGACACGAACCCCGAGGCGATAGTTCTTTAGGGCACGGCACTACGGATGGGTTTGGCAACAAACAAGAAACCACGCTGTTGTGGTCGGACTCCGCGAGACATTCGTGTCGCATGGGGAGGGGGATACGGTGGGACGAAAGGGGAGAAGACGGATAGAAGGAAAAGGCCTCCAGCTCGCATATGGGACAACGTCCTGGCACTAGAAGCACCAGAAGCCAAAGGTCACAACCAGGCCAGGCACCATATGCTGTGGGTGGCAATGTAATGTCTTGCCCGCTGGACGGGTCACACGAAAGAGCGACAGGGTCACTCGTGCCAACTGAAGGGGAGGGATGCTCCCTTCTACTACGGGTCATCGCATGGCTCGGCGACGACGTTTAGCCCAGGCGACGCCGGGTATTGGCAGCACAGTGAAGACGCCGGTTGGATGGTGGCGGATCGCAATGCGGCGCGGCGGCGCCGATTGCGTGACACATGCGGACGACGACTCAGCCACGAGGGGATTATCCAAGTCGTCAGCAAGGAATCAATAGTTGGCCAGCGAAAAACAGACGTTCCAAAAAGTCTGAAGAGGCGGTGACAACGGGGCCGGCCGGTATCGCAAGATGGGAGCCGAATGCGATATACTGATCGCCAGACGAAAGTGAGTGGAAAGTCTAGACGAAACGCGGGAGGAGCAGGGCCGCCGGGTCTTTTGTGCTTTGGTGTGCTCAACGGAGGCGACTTCTGCCGTTCGGGTTCCGTGGTTCCTGTACCCACCTGTTCGGAAGGGATGGCGAGATGGGACGGAGACGAGACAAAACACCCGAGTTTGGTAAGGGGGTGGGGGAGCAAATCAGCCCACAGCAGACTGAGACGACGAGGCCATGATGTCGTTGCTGTTTTGTTGATGATGGCGATGGTGTTTGGCGATGGCGAGGATCCAAAAGTGGCAGCTGAAGGGGTTCTGACCGACTGAGTGATCGGGGCTAAGAGGCAGCAGACCGAGAGGGGGGAGGGGGCCAGGCCGGGCGATAGGAGCAGAGGGCAGGTCCTGCGTCTTGGGGGCAGCGGCAGCAGCAGCAGCAGCAGCAGCAGCCTATTCCGGCTTCCACTCTCGGCGTTCCGCCTGGGGATGCGTGATGGTCTTCCATTCCAGCGGTACGGTTTGCCGTTGCCGAGAAGGAGAGTTCAGGAAGGGGGTCAGACCCTGGTCGGTCGCTGCTGCTGGTCTGTAGTTTAGCCGTTACTAATCAGAGGGGCCGGTCGGTCCGCGTTAGTTCGGTACCCGCCTGCCTATTCGCATGTGTGCCCGAGAGTAGCGATCGGACTTGTTGAGGAGATTGAAGCTGTCGAGGAGTTCAGAGATGGTCCCAACTCGTCCTCGGCATCCGTATACCTGACCGCACGAACAGAGTATCTGTCTGACTCGCAGTGTTTGTACTTACAGTGTCCTGTTTGCTCCTGTCTGCCAGTTTGGCTCGGAGCTGGAAAAGAAACGAGACGAGGGGACCAGGAGCATGTACGACATAGTATCCCAGAAACCTACGGCTTGGAAGTGTGTGGGCCAATCAGCTGTGCGACATTAACCAAAAAACCAATACGACCGAGGGAAACCCACCAAGCGAAAAGCACTCTAGCCTGTTTTGGTTTGGCGTCTCGTCGCCACGGAGAACCGTCTTCGAGACCTTGCTAACCTCCTCCCAGTAAAGATGTACGGAAATGGCAACTCTATCGGGTTCGTTATCTGGATGGGTACGGAGCGTATGTGTTTGTTCGTTGCTTGTTGATATTCATACGTAAAGGAGAGGAAGTCTGACATCTACTTAGACCGACAGCGTAGCTCTAGTTTTGTTCCCAATTTCCAGGGCTACATTATCTGTAATAAATATCCTGCGTAGACAGGTGAGAACGAGTCAAGAGACGGAGAAACAATGGGTGGTTCTGCACTTGCCGGAAGCCTCCCGCAACTCGACGCGCCTCGTTCAGACGGACAAGTCCGTAAGTTCGCCCGTCTCGGAGTAACCTCCAACCCAACACCTCCGTACCTACATCGTTCGCTCGTATGATGGTACCAACAGAAGCAATTACAGAATCAACTGAGGCTCTCCGTCTCCCATGTGTCCGTTCATTCTAACCGAGCAGGGGGAGGGTCCCGCTCCATGGAACCGCAGATCCCATCGGCTCCCACCCCACGACCCAAATCTACCTACCTAGGTAGGTAGGTAGTGTAGCGTTGCGCACCCAGCCGAATCACGACTCACCCCCCCCCCCCCCCCCCCTTCGTCCATTTTCCCAGGGCACTCACTCAAACACACACACACACACACCGCTTGCTGCAACACCCAACGCTACGGGCGCGCTGTGTTCCCTTTCCCATTTCCATTACCCGTACCTTTCTCTCATCCCCATTCCTACCTAGCCTGGATTCGGATTGATCTCCTGCTGGGCTATGTTAAGCCAAGGCCTGGCTACCCTGCCCGCCGCCTTACTATGAGTACACAGCAGGTTCCCCGGGTTGTGGTGTTCCTCAGTTCGTCCTGCACCCTGAATTCGCACATGCTCTCTCCCTCTCTCTGTCTCTGTCTGTCCTTCTTCTCTTCTCTTCTCTTTTCTTATCTGTGCATCACTGAAGTTTTCGACTTGCATCGTCCAACAAAACAAATAAACCGGTGCTCTCCTCATCTCGAGATTCGGAGTCGTATGCTTGAACAGTTGCCACGTGAGCGGAAACTCGTTGTTATTGCAAGAATTAAAATATAAAAAAAATTAAATAAAAAACTGGCCGCCGCAGCTTCTCAACGCCGCACGCAACAAGATTTCAAGCGGGCCGTCGCGAGTCATCTGACATTGACGAACCTGGCAGACGCCCGGGAACCTTCGGAGATACTGCACGCCCCCCTCCCGTCTCTGTATCCGCACGAAATAGCACCCGCGCCCGCGCCCGCGCCCACTTGCTTCGCAACCTTAGTTACTGCGTGCGTACTACCGGGTGGTGTGCCTTAGTCGGTAACTGACTGCTGCTGCTGCTGCTGCTGCTGCTGCCCTGGGGCCCTGCGCCGACCCTTTTCAAACCGCAAACCGACCACACACCTGCACCCGACCGCTGCACAGATACAGATAGCGGCTGACGCCGTCAGATCCCCGACATCAATCCATCTACCCGATTGTCCATTTCCCCCTTCCATCTCTACCATCCGTCCCCAAACTCCAAACCTCAAGATCGTCAAACACCGCTGGCATCACGACATCGCCACATTTTCGACTTGCATTCCCAACCTTCATTCCCACACGACCACACATCGCACCGAACGCCCCCCTCCCCTTGAGAACCCAGCAATGTCGCCTCGGAACTTCCACCTGCGATGACCTCTCGGCCCCCAATGGTCGTCCAGCCGCGGCCGCCCCAGCAGCAGCGAACTCTGAGCAGCTCGGGCTTGTCGGTCCAACGGCCAACTCACCAACGCACCCTGTCCGCCCAGTACCTGCCTCAGTCGCCCGTTCGAAAGGAGAACCTGATCGACCTGACGGGCGACGCCAACGATGCCGCCGTTGCCCAGAACAGATATGGCACCCTGCCGCGGAGGGGAGGCTCTCGCCTCAAGCTCGAGCTATCCAACGAAGCCATGCTCGCTCAGCACCCCGTCACCGACTCCCCACAAATCCTTACGCCCTCCCGCCTTTTGCCCAAGAACGAGTCCTCCAACCTCACCGACATGAGCTCGCCGGCCTCGGCCAAGGGCCATGGCGTCGACGCAGATAACCCGCCGATGCCGATGCCCAAACGCCGTCCGCGATTCGTCGTCCCCGCCGCCGTCAAAGACACCCCGACGCCCGCTCTTGCAATCAAGAAGGACGGCCGCCCGAAGCCCTGGCACTTCGAAACCCCGCCTGCCGCTCCTCGATACGCCCCCTTCGGCAAGCCGCGGACCGACGCGACAACCAAATCGGCCTTCGGCGCTCCCACGCGCGAGACTTCGGAACTCGGCCATGCCGACTTCTTCCCCTGGAACGGAAACCACCCCGAAGACCAATACTCCGAGACTGTTATCAAAACTGGCTACTATGACAAACCCCCAGCCTCCTCCGCGACCGAGACTTCGTCCGCCAAGGCTGCGCTGTTCCCCGCCCTGAAGCACAAGAGCGGGCTCAACTTGCTGTCCAACATCTTCGTCGGCGTCCTGAACCAAAGGAAGCTAAATGGCCAGATCTCGTCGCCCTCGACCTTCAAACCGCCGCCCCGCGTCACCCTCACCGACACCAAGCGAGAAATGTGGCTGAGGGACTTGGCGAACCCCTCCATCTCTTTGCGCCGACTCAGCCGAACCATCCCTCACGGCATCCGTGGCAAGGTCTTGTTGGATCACTGCCTCAACAAGAACGTCCCGACCGAAAGGGCTGTCTGGCTGGTCAAGTGTGTTGGAGCCAACGAGATTCGAGCCTTCAAGCGGAAGGGAAACGGCCCTGGCCCCTTTGTGCTCGGCGGCGAGGCCAAGTGGCTGAGAGACTGGACTGTCTTCGTTGAGCAGTTCCTCGAGGGTGTTTCGACAGCCTTTGGCGACAACGACTGGAAAGCCAAGGTGCAATACGCGTAAGTTCTCCGCCCCCACCCAAATTCGCTTCAACATGGCTAACCATGCAGTACAGCATCCGGCTGGCTACCCATCTCTACGCCGAACAACTACTCGATCGCGACCACTACATGGACTGGCTTGTCTCAGGGCTCGAGAACTCGACGCAGTCGAAGCTGCCCATGTGGATACTCATTACCCAGATCTACTGGAAAGACTTGCTTCGCTTGAGGAGATATGGCCGACGATTGGTGAACGCCTTGCTCAGCCACCTCTATACGGTACGTTTGCCTCTAAATCACTGCTTGGCCCAGAACTAATCTTTTCAGATACACAACGACCCTGACCGCGATATCCTCGTTCAGCTCTCGACGAGACTTACCTCCTTGCTCTCTCCCCTGTTGTCGGCGCATCCCGACAACTTCGTGTCCCCTGCAACTTGGTTCAAGTACAGGGACGCCCTATTAGCATCTATCCCGATCGATCACGAGTTCGCGCAGAGTGCATTCAGATCAATCAATACCAGAAACGAGCAGCTCGTGGCTTCGGCCAGCAATTCGCAGCCAGCGAACCGGCAAATACTTGTCAAGCATCTCGACACTAGCTTCACATCGCTATACAACCCCGACTTAGTTGCCCAGTGCTGGGCTGTTAGCGAGGACAAGGGCATGATTGTGCGCACCTTACTGGAATGGTGTACCTCGCCGCACCGGCCAGGGGCTTCGAAGGTCTACATCACTGCCAGCCTTCTCCGGGCTTGGGCGGCAGCCGGAGTCGACGTGACGGCAGCCGTCCTCGAGTTTCTCGGCAACAACCCGCCGACGGAGCGAAATTCGAAACGGGTGTTTCACAGACTCATGTCGGAAATCGTACGCACCGGGGATTTTCAACTTCAGGGCTATATTTTCTGGCTCATTGCTAGAGGCGGTCTCCGCAAGCAGACCGATACCGAGGCCGACGGTTCCTGCGCGACGAGGCTGCTGGTAGATCTTCCCCTCCACGCACTGAACCCATCTTCCCAGGCGACCAGAGCGAGCCTTCTTCGACGTGCGAGCTACGATGTCAACGACGAGGTCGAGGACATCAACACAGCCCTGAAGTGCATTCACCATGCTCTAGGACTGCCTCTCCCGCTGGGAGACCCGATGCTGCAACGGAAGCCCGTTCCGGTGGGTAAACTTTGTAGGTTGATATCCACTAGCAGCCGAGCCCTTCAGACCGAGGTTGGAGCTAGGCTTTTGCAAATTTTCACGGCCGAGATCATCACGACCAAGAACGGACCGCAGGTCTCCCCGGCCATGTTCAACTTCGCACGCGCCGTTCTCGAAGCCGCGTCAGACTTTTCTGTTCTGGCCGAGATCATCAAAACGGTGGCGCGCGCTTCGAACCCCGAGATCTTAGCGTCTTGCGCCGATACTCTGAACGTGCACCTGCCTGTCTTCGCTGCGTTGGGCGTGGCAAAGGAAGTGTTCGATTTCTTGATGGAAAGGCTGAAGACGGTCAGCGAGGAACAAGGTCCTGCTGCGCGACCCTTGTTGGCATCCCTCGCGAACCTGGCCGCTCGGCTACCTGGGTTCACGAACACGGCCAGCTATCTCCGCCAGCAGCTCCACCAGTGTGACCGCAACAACCCGATCGACGCCTGTTCGCCGGTATCCGACAACATGACGGCGCAGCTGCAGGACGCGGAGGGCGAGCTACACGAAGAGATCGAGAAGCTTCTGGCGAGCGGAACTAGCGTGGATCGGCCGACGATGGATCGTCTGTTCCAGACTGTGGTGGGTCGGTTGGAGTCTTGCTGGTCCAAATCGCCTGACCGGCAGCGTGCTTACAGCGCACTCCTTGGACGACTGCGCATTTTCGACACGCAACACTTCGATGTGCGCATGACCGACTGGGTTCACCACATCAGCACGCTGAAGGCTCGTCCTGCTCTGGTGGATATCTATCCGCTGCTGATCAGCATGGGCTGCTTGACCCTGCCCATCATCCTCACGACGACATCGGTCGACGCCGGCAGGATAGCGCCCGGCTTATCCGGACCGTTCAACAGCACTACCACCCACACGCAGGAGGTTCTCTACCTTGCGACGATGCCTCTTGCGGCCAAGACCGCCCTGACCCCCGAAGAGACGTATCGGTTCTATATCCAGCAGCAGGTGGTGCCGCGCCAAAGCCACAAGGACATGGTGGTCCTTATCAGGAACGCACTGGTCGAATACTCGAGGCTTCAGGGAATCGCCGATCCTGCGCTGCTGCCACTTGCGAATCCGGGCTTCAGAGACTCCGTTCTGGAGCTGCTCAAGCTTTTGGTTCTGCGTGATGCTCCTTCAGTCGTCCAGGGGCTCAGCACCAAGACGTCCGAGCCGGCGTTGACGACTCTGTTTGCCCAGATAACTACCAAGCTCCTGCTGCCCGACGCCAGCGACGAGTCGCCGCTCACTTTCGAAACCGTCCTGGAACTCGCCAACGAGTTCACTCTCCCCTTTTGCCAGCTCAAGCTGTCAGTCGGCCTCTCGGCGGACAGCACGACGAGCCCGGGAGGAGGCGAGCAGGCCCTGACGCAGTTTGACATGTTTTCGCGGGCAATGGATCGCGCCGTGTCGGCCAACAACGTCATGTGGACGAGCATGCTGCCCTACTTGAGCGAGGAGATCACGGAACATCTCAAGAAGCAGGCCCATCTACGGTTTCTCGGGCTGTTCCCATCGCAGAAGAACCCCCCCGCTTCAGATCCCCTTTCTCAGGAAAGCGTTCAGCTCGCAGGGAGCCTGCTGTCGGTTGTCGAAGCCATTCTGCGGGGTCGACCGGCGGTTCGAACCTCCCAGCTGACTTCCGGCATGGTCGAAAAGTTGGCGGAGCTTTGGGAGATCCTGGCGGCCGGAGGCGATGACAAGAGAGATCTACGGGCGTCGATACTGCGGTATTGGCTGCCGGCATTGTTAAAGTTCATCACGCTCCACACGACCGCAAACGATCCTTTGTGCGCGCCGGTTCAGGCTCAGGCCGCCAACAACATGAAGCCGCCGGCCAATGCTACTGCGTATGAGATTCGGGCAAGGATCCTGATCATTCTGTCCGGTCTCACCCTCGAGCTCGACAGCCTGGCGCTCCAAGACCCACAGACAGGCCGACTCCTGAGCCAGCAGGTATTCGACCTGGCTCTGATGCTGATTGACACCCTGCCGGAAGACGCGCGCCTGCAGTGCGTGCGTGTCCTTCTCACAGGCGGCACGATACAAAACCCAGCATCGTCTGATGCACGCCTTCGGTACCTGTTCAGCTATATGCCTGCGCAGACCGAGCAATTCGTGCTCGCTCACCGACAGCAGCCGACGACGACACAGCAAAACGGGCCACCGAGGCCGAAAATCCCGATCTCGATGCAGGGCACCGACAGACTCACACCATTCGTCTACCGCAAGTGGGAGATGCTTAGCGAGCCGACCCCTAACGTTGGCGAGAACGATACGGCGCTCAGCCTCACACTGTTTGAGGCTATCAAGATTCAGTAAACAAGTTGGAGGAGATTAGTAGGAAGGGGTACACACAAACATTACACACACAACACACCACCCGCACACACACACAAACAAACGATTTTTGGTTTATTTCATTACAGTCACTGCATAACATCGGAAGAAAGGAGGAAGTGTTTCATTTTTAGATACCATTAACTGGTTCAGAATCGGAGGGGTAGGGTAGTAGGATAGAATCATGCGAAGGAGGGGGAGGCTCAAGGAGAGAAGGCTCCATTATACTTTGATACCAGGATGGGCGGAGGCAAAGCACAAGTTGGCGTCGGCTGGCTTTGAACAGCGCAAGAGGTGGAGGGAGGATTGTGACCGTGAAACAGCTTTGGGTTTCTTTTTCTTTATCATGATAACACCATATCTAGCAATTACGTTTATGACCCATGTTCTGATTCTTGTGCGTTGCTGTATGTGGTTTGAGCATTATGTGCGTGACACTTAATTTGTACCGCGCCAAGTTGAGCATCGGATAGGCTCAACGAGCGCCGAACGGCTTGTAGGCCTCGCAAAGCCGGCCGTCCTCGCGCTGGACCCAGTCCTCGCCGCCGACGCACTGCGGGCACCAGAGCAGGCCCTCCGGGTCATACTTCTCCTTGACGCTGCGGAGGCCGCCGTAGTTGGACCCGAAGAAGGACCACTGCCAGCCGGGCTCGAAGGTGTTGGCCTGTTTGTGGAAGACTGCGGTCAGCTCGTGGGGACTTTTTTCGGACGGGGGTGCGTCGTTTGTGCGGTGAAGCGGGGGCTCAAAGTGAAGAGAAAGGAACAGGGAAGGGAGAATAAGAATGGCGTTACCTCGTTCAAGTACGTTCCCGAGCCCGGGTCCAACCTCCGGAGGGCGTTGAGCTTGTTGTACGTCATGTCGTTCACGATGCGCGAAACATTGGCGGCCGGGAGCGAGCCGTCCCAGCTCTGCTGCGTGATGAGGTGGACGACCGAGTCGCGCCAGGCGGGGTTCAGTGCGTTGTCGACGGGCTCGTGGCCGATGGTCATGGTGCCGCTCATGGAAAGGTTCGGCAGTCCGTTCTGTGGAAACGAAAGGGGAGAGACGGGTGTTAGCGGTGGCCCGAAGGGGAGGCGGCTGGATGGATGGGGGTTTCGGAGGAGCACTTACGGTCGGGGCAAGCACCCGCGTGCCGACCTCCTCGAGAACCTCGGCCAAGAGGTCTTGCTCCTCGGTGACGACTCGACGGGTGATCAGGCGGGCGGCGGTGATGGCGGGCGCTCCCGCGGGGCTTTCGATCATAGGCATCGTCTCGAGGAGGTCGTAGAAGGAGGGAATGGGGACCGTCTGGACGGAGCCGGTCACTGTGCCGTTGTTCGCCGCTAGGAGCGCCTTGACGGGGGCCAGCACCCTCTCGGCCGTCCCGTTGGCCGCGTTCCACAGGAACAGCGAGGAGGCGAAGGCGATGGTCTGGCCGGCCGGCGCGCCGATGGTGTAGTAGCCCTTGACCCCCTCCTCCTGGATCGCGGGCAGCAGGCCGTGCAGCTGGGCGACGAACCGCCACCACGCCTTGGAGGACGTGCCGTTATTCGCGGCAACGTCGAGGCCCAGCAGCGTCATCTCCGGCACGGGGTACGCCTTCATGGTCATGTTGACGATGACGCCAAAGGTGCCGCCGCCGCCGCCGCGGATGGCCCAGAAGACGTCCTCGTTTTGGCAGGCGTTGGCGGTGATGAGATCGCCGGACGGGGTGACGATGGCGGCCTCGAGGATGTTGTCTGCGCCCATGCCGTACTCGCCCGTCATGAAGCCGTGGCCTCCGCCGGTGGCCCAACCGACGACGCCGACATCCTGTCGAGGGGGAGCGCGGTCAGCAATCCGGGATTGACATCGGCATCCTTGTTTTATCTCCTGGAGGGGGGGGTAAAGTAGTACCTTGCTTGTCCCGCCCACGGCGACGACGTTGTTCTTCTTGGCGAAGTCAAAGATCTCGCCATCTTGGATGCCCGCGCCGATGGTGATGGCCATCTGGCTGCCCTTCCATGTGGTGTTGGCGGAGCAGGAGACAGGTTGGAATCTCTCGTGGAACTGGGTCTGCTTCAAGTTGTGCGTCCAGATGCTACCGGGACATGTCAGCGAACCGACAACCATTTTAAGGGTGATGAGCCGACAGGGGGGGGGGGGGCTGCTTGTGATGGTTACTCACGATAGACTCCCGAATCCTAGGTTTCTATGGTTTGAATGTCAGCAATGCTCCATTGAGCCGGAAGGCAGGAAACGGCGTCTTCTCTCACCTTCCAGAGCCGTTATGTCCCGTGTTCTTGATGGCGACGCGCAAGTTCTTCTCCCTGGCGAACCGGAGCGCGCCCTGGATCACTTCGGGCCCCGTCGCGTTGACGACGTAGGACGGCAGCGCGCCGAGGGAGCATCCTCTGTCTCCCACGCCCGGGACGCCGTCGACACTGGTCCCGTTGGGGTAGACGGGGACGCAGCTGCTGTTGGACCAGGCGTTCGACACGCTCGCCGGGTCGGAGGAGTGGAAGACGGACGAAGACCAGCCGGAGAGGACGGCGTCGCAGGCTTCTGCGTCGTAGTTGGGCTCGTCGGGGTAGCAGACGGAGCCCGGCGGGACGGTGCGGATCAGGTTTCCGGTGATGGTGGCGTTGAAGGCCTCCCACTCCGCGGCGGAGGGCCAGCAGGCGTCTGTAGGAGACTGTTTGCCCTGTCAGGGTGTCCGGGCTCCTTATTCCCAAGAATGGATAGGGGGTAGAAGCGGAATAACAGAGAACGGCACTTACACATTTGCACAGTTCTCCGACTGCCTGGCCGCCCATCAAAAGGACGGCCATGGCTGATGTGGCCAAGAGCTGCATGCTTCGGGTGAGAAGGGTGATAGTATATCGGTAACGACTGTGACACGATAAGCAACGGGAGAGAGTGAATAAGACAGTGAAAAAGGTGTATAGGTTTATGATTAGAGAGGACAAACGAGGACGGAGCGGCCTTTGGTATTTTATACCCAACTCAGTTAGTTAAAAGTGAAGTACACCCGTCATGCGTGTTCCCCCTATGTTTCTGGACCTTGTATAAGACCTCATCCCAAAAGACGTCGTCATGGTATCCGGTTTTTCATATATGTTTTTCATTTCGATGAGCAAATTTGGCTTCTTCGGGATCGCCAAACCGATTAACAAAGAGGTATCATACCGGCAGTTGACAACAAGGGCCGCTCGGTTCCGTCCACTCTCCGGGTCATGGTAGCCTCGAAGCAACATAGCTTGCTGCGCAGAGGCCCAGCATAGCCCTTGTGTAGCCGATGACTTCTCAATAGCCAACAAAAGCCTACGAATGGATACTAGATGAGGCCAGTTCCTGTACAGGCAGGTTTGCCTCTCTCAGTTTGGTCCAGTAGAGCGGAGGAATTCTCGCGGTCGTATCGATTACGAGCAATGCAGATGATGCAGACGTCGAGTAAGGCGCGAGCTATCCACCTTCGACAGGGTTCGTGCTTGACCGTAGGCTATGTAATCATTCCGAGGGAGAAGGGTCATTGGATCGGAAAAGAACATAAAAGATCATCGGCCCTAGTACCGGAGTTTGAGTCGTCAGCGGAGGTGACTGTAGTATAATAGACAAATGGCCACGGGAGGGGGAGGGGGGGTTCCTTGAACCCCTGACCCTGACATTGGTCAAAGCTTAGTCTTCATCAGTCGTATTTAACCAACAAGTATCGCCCAGAGTCTCGGATTCAATCCGCGGATCCCTCGTTTATACCCTGCTAGCCGCTTGCGTTGGCATTCTTCAGCGCCGTTCCCCCCCGTCCTGTCCCCCTTACCCCTTGTTCCCAGACGACACGAACATCTGACCGCTCGCTCATGGTTTCGAGCGATGACATCTCCCCGGTCAGGGACTCGAACTCTGACCAACACGAGGCCGTGCCGGGCATGAGCTCCTCGGAGGCTCCGGAGAGCGGTAATAAACACCGGCGACCTCACCGCAAATCCCGGCTCGGCTGCCAGCCGTGTAAGAAGAGGAAGATCAAGTGCGACGAGGCCCGACCCTCCTGTCTCAACTGCGTCCGCAGAGAGGTCGACTGCAGCTTCCCCCTCGAGTCTGTCGTCCAACAGGACCCGGCCACCGGGGTCTGCGGCTGCCAGTACTCAGGATGTCGGCCCGGGGCCAGCCAACAAAGCTCCGCCAGCAGCTCCGCCGAGCCCCTGGCGCGAGCCCAGTCCGGACCAGATCGTGTGCCAGGCGATCTACGAAGCCTCCTGGAAGAGCAGTCCACGAAGATGGATATCATGTCACGGCGGCTTAGTTCCATGGAGAGCGCGATGGCGCAGCTCACCCAAACGGGACTCTACCAGCCAGCACTGAGCTATTCCGACGCAGCGTTGCTCAGTCACTTCTTCACCAACACGGTCCCTACTATGATCGTGGATGACGGGGGAGGAGGAGGAGGAAGAGACTTCTGGCATGTGCGGTTGCCAGATCTCAGCTCTCGACACCCCCATGTCCTCCATCTTCTGCTGGCACTCGCCGCCCTGCACAAGAGCCGGTCGTGCCCACAGCATCATTTCGCTCACCTCCTGGAGCAGGCCGAGCGGCACCAGCTCCTCGGCATCCAGGGCACCACGCCCCTTCTTGGGAACATCGACGACGACCACTACGGGGTGGCGTACACGTCGGCCGTCCTCATCGGGCTCGTCAACCTGGCGATGGGCCCCCGCCAGGGGGAGTACGTCGCCTTCAGCGATCACGGCGCGGCCAATTTCCTGGGCCTGCTGCGCGGGGTCCGGTCCATCAAATCCCACCACGATCAACGCGCTCCGCCGCCGGAGATTCCGCCGCCGTATACGTGGGCCGCGAGCAGGATCAGGGTGGCGGAGCTGGGGTTCCAGCCCGGCGGCCATTACGGAGAGCACCTGCAGCGCCTGCGCCATCTCGTCGAGGAAATCACTGACGACGGGCTGAGGGCTTCGTACGTCACTGCCATGGACGACCTCGAGCAGTTCTTCGTCTGGATGGACGGGCCCGACGTGGCCACATACTACATGAGCCCGTTCGGGTGGCTGTACCGCATCTCGGACAGGTTCCTCGGCAGGATACAGGACAAGGAGCCCCTCGCGCTCGCCATGCTGAGTTGTTTCACCGTCGTGCTCAAAGGGCTGGAGAGCGGCTGGGCGGCGGACGGGTGGGCGGATCACATCATGTCTGGCATCTGGATTTACCTCGCCCCAGAGTACAGGGATATGGTGCGATGGCCGATGCAGAGGTTGGGCTGGGAGCCGGGTGAGGAGGACGTTCCACTGCGCGTCGCTCTGGCTTCGACCCCTTTGACCATGCACACGTAGAAAATGTACGAAATACTATGACAACTGTGCAGACCACCTTCCGCGTTTAACCTGTGATCTCCTGGGCGACGATGTCTATTCTGCAACTTGAGCGTTCTATTGCTGCCGTTTTGTGCGTTTGCAACTTGCAACGAAGCAGGGGACAGTTTCGATTCTGAAGGCCGACTACGATGTAATGCAGAAGCAATATCACTGTTGCGCTTCTAGAAAGTGAGAGAGATATGGATATATGTGTTATGACAATAGTATGCATTTGACAAACATCTGACGGTGGGTGGTCCCTTTAAGGCCAGAAAGATGTATTATGTGCGCAGCGTATTCTCGTACTCTAAGCGAGAATACGCTCATCCAGCAGGCATCTTGAGGAAAGGCAGACAAGGCCGAATTGAAACATTGATCCGCAACAAGTACAGGCTAGGCTATCCCTGCCACCACGTAGATCGACTAGAAGAGTTCTATGTGGGTATTTGAACTGGTGATTGAGTTAATTCCTCCGTCTGCCGTGCTGGCCAATAGGAGAGAGACTCTTGTAGACCTTCGCACCGGCCGATTATGCTGGCGTCCCTGGACGTTCAATTCCCTCTTACTCGACTCCCAGGAGAGAGCACGATAGACTCGAACCTTTAATCCGCCCCTTGCGCGCCTCTGAAACCCTCTGGCATTTTAGATTTATAACACTTCAAAGGTGCAGGAAAAGACTTGGCGGAGAAGCCACTTTGTGTTGTTGTCAATCATATGTCTCTGCATAGGCGAACAAAAATCTGCTGTCTGTGTAATCAAACAAAGACTGTTCCTCTACTCTCTATAGATTGAGTGGCCGAAACCCTGTAGCTGGGGTTGGATTCTGTACGTCACGTACGGCGGTCGCCGATTTGACAATACTTATAGGTGGTTTGCAAAGAGAACCATCCCATGGAAGATGAAAGCCAGCTTGTGTTGTTTATATTTGCTAGCATCTGTCAAAGCGTTTGAAGCTCTGATTGCATATTCTCTATCTTTTTTTGGTATGGAAGAAATGCGAACATCGTGCTTCTCTAGCTGCAAGCGGCTTTGATCGTGCTGCGAACATGATGGTAAAAAGCAGAGGAGTCAAAGTAGCTGTAGGTAGAAACATTAGGTTTCACTTCTTGGAGCTGGAGCCTAGAACCTTCACCGGCTTGTCATTCTTCTCAGCCATACTTGCTTTGTCACTTATAGGTATGGAACTACATCGTCATTCTTCCCCTCTGTAACCTAGGTTACTGTCAAGGGAGGAGATTTGCTTCTAAATGCCTACAGGAATAGCGACAATTATTCTCTATAAGCAGATAATCGCGCTCTCCTACTTGGACCGTCACAAGGGAGTTGTTAGTGATTGTGACTTTGATTTACCTAGGTATCAAGGGGCGTGTTACAGAGTGACAAGGTCATCAAAGAGGAAGGTTTTCTTCTCTTTCAGCTCAAAGTCAAAAGAGGCCTCTTCGAGGGGCACCAAAAGGGTGTCCCAAGGGACCTTGCAACCACCATCTTAGGCACATGACGTAGGGGGTTGGCCTCAGCGTGACTAAAGTATATAATTCCAAACTCTGGTAATTTTCCTGCCCAAGGGCACGCAAGGTTCAACCATAGAGAAGCTGGCAGTTTAAATCTGCTCTACGTTTTTTTCCTCCAACCCCTAAAAGCCATGGGTTCGAACAGCGTAAATTCGTGATATCCCATCTCCCCATTTACACTGATTGAATACATGCGTTGTTTCTTTTTCTCTTAACTTCTTGCCCCCTCTCTCACCTTTTGCTTTTGGAGAGTGTGTAAACATTGACAACTGTTATTATTATCATTATTTTCCAGCCATCTGCCTACACAGCTGACAGATACCGACTTGTCTGCCAGTCCCAAGAAGTAGGCTTGCCAACGGGGTTCATCAAGAGACCGACGTTTCCGACATTAGATAAAGAACGGATTCCCGCTCCAAGTGGACAATTTGCCCCCCCGTAACAGAACATGACTGAGCGCGCGCTGGATCTCCGCCAAAACAGGTCGCACGGTGGCATGTCACCAGATGCTCATGATTGGCTACTTTTGTCGGGTTCCACAAGTTGCTCCCGGGCTTTTACGCCATCGGCTTTGGCCGTATGTCCGTCTTCCGTCGAGGGACAGAGTTCCTTTATATACCAAGCAATACTATGGGGGTTGGTTTTAGAGAAAGATTGCGTTGTGTTGGAATATGCACAAGTTCATCATCTCTTCCGTCCAGGCTCAGAGTCACCGTCCTCTGTTCTCCTGTTGCCCCCTGAACATATTCTCTGCCTCCACCACCGTTTCCACTTCCTCCCGCCCCAACCATCTCAACCGGAGACACTCCCCAAAGGCCTCAATCTTTGGAACTCGGTCGATACACACCGCTCGACTGAACAAACCACTTCACCCGATCACTTCATCCACCAAGATGAACAGCCACGGAGACATCAATAACACCTACGCCGCCCGGCCCGCCGTCGAGATCCAGCCCGACGAGGCCTACCTCGGCCGCAACCACGCCATCGCCGCCGAGGACGATGACGCCGAGACCCGCGCCCGCTACCGCCCCTTCATCCCGGCCGCCGACGCTCCCGACTCGGACGACTGGGTCTCGAGCCTCGAGCTCTCGACCGCCCTCGCCCTCGTCGACCGCGAGGTCCTCTCGCGCGGCCTGCCGCGCCTCCGCATCCTCGTGCTCTACGGCAGCCTGCGCGCCCGCTCCTACAGCAACCTCCTCGCCCTTGAGGGCGCCCGCGTCTTGCACCGCCTAGGCTGCGACGTGCGCATCTTCGACCCGGCCGGCCTGCCCCTCAAGGACGACGTCAGCCACGACCACCCAAAGGTGCAGGAGCTCCGCGCGCTGAGCCGGTGGAGCGACGGCCAGTTCTGGGTCAGCGCCGAGCAGCACGGCGCCGTCACCGGCCTGTTCAAGACGCAGATCGACTGGATCCCGCTGTCGCAGGGGTCCGTGAGGCCCACGCAGGGCCGCACGCTGTGCGTCGCCCAGGTCTCGGGCGGCTCGCAGAGCTTCAACGCCGTCAACACGCTGCGCCTGCTGGGCCGGTGGATGAGGATGTTCGTCGTGCCGAACCAGAGCTCCGTGCCCATGGCCTACACCCAGTTCACCCCCGAGGGCAGGATGATTCCCAGCTCCAACCGGGACCGCCTAGTGGACTGTATGGAGGAGCTGGTCAAGTACACCGTCGTGATGCGTCCACACTTTGACCTGTTTGGAGACAGGTTCAGCGAGCGCAAGGAGAAGAACGAGAAGAAGGCTGCCGTGTCGTGAGCAGCGTCAAGAGAGGGGGGATGGGGGCGTATCACGGGTTTCCAAGATGCTCCTAGAAGGTTTGATTACTGTACATACACCTATACATGTATCTGGGGTAATAATCATAGAACCGCATCGATAGAGGACATCACAATGAGTAGAAGTAATAGCACGAACACATAGACCGACTGAAGCTTCATACTAATGGAGCATGTGTAAGGACACGAGGTCGGCTAAAACAAGAACTTACTCCTCCCCCCCGCCGGTCAGATAAGAACGACAGTCTCCCACCGCGGGCTACACTCCCTCCACTGGCTCACCCGTACGTATCCCACGCCGAGCCTTCTTGCGACGAACGGCTTGCACGGCAGCCGCTCCACAAGCATGACGTTGAACCGCCACATCTCGTGGAACTGCCCTCCGATGAAGGCCCACTCGTTCCGCTCGCTCAGCCCGCCGTCCAGCGACGCGCTGATGACGATGAAGTCGACGACCGCCCTCCCCCGGTCCCGAGCCCCCTTCCGTCCAGCGACCATCGTAGGGACCGCTCCATCGAGGTGCCCGACCAGCCGCCCCGTCAGGTCCAGAATCTCGGCGTCTCCAGACCCCGTCCCGCGGGATCCTCGAGCTCCCCGGCCCCGTCTGACCCTCAGAGAAGCAACGGTCGTGTTGAACACCAGCGCGCCAGGGAAGTTCCCCGTGACGGCCACGGCCCCGGGGTCGAGCTCCGCGTGCGCGAGCGCCGCCCACGGGCTGTGCGGACACGCCCGCCACATCTCGGTGTGCTTCTCGTCCGTCTCGGCCGAGACCTTGACTTTTCCTCCGCCCATCTTCCGCTGCAGCGGAGGCAGCTTCTCCGGCCCGTGGATCCTGGCCATCCCCATCTCCGTGCCCAGCCACCGCTCCTTCACGCGCAGCCTGCGCAGTTTACCGACCCGCCCGTCCCCGGACCCTTTCGTTGTCGCAGCCGCCGCCGTTGTCGCAGACGCCGGAGGATCCCGCATGTGAAACCATACCAGCGTGGCGATCCTCACGAGCTTCGTGTCCACGAGCCTCGCGTCGCCGTGCGCCCATCTGTAACCCGCCGCACTCCCGTCCTCCGCCGTCCACGCCGCCCAACTCCAGCTGGGAACCCCCAGCACACCACCACTATGGTCGTCGCCGTCGTCGTCGTCGTCCCTCCGTGCCGCCGGACCGGTATGGCTCCACATGAGGGCCTGCGGGAGGTACACCTCCGGCAGCCCGAAGAGCGTCTCGGTGCGCATGGCCTTCCTGACGGCGTTGCCGACGCCCGCGAAGGCATTGAGCATGTCGCCGCTGCGGGAGAGCCGACGAGAGGTGTAGTCCTCGACCCAAGCGCAGTAGTTGGCCAGCGCGACGTGGTCCCGCAGCTTGATGGTGGCGTCTCGGTGGTAGAGAGGGCGGCGGTAGAAGCCCGGGATCCGAGGCATCCGCTCGTCCTTCTCTTTCGCCGCTGCCGCCGCGGGATCGACTGCGTTTTCTCGCGCTTCTTCGGAGTCCGTTCCTGGTCCTCCGCCTTCGATGTCCTCTTCGTGAGACTCCAAGGCCTCTTCTGCCCCGTCGACCGCGTCTCCCGCTCGCGAGGGCCACCGAGCCCACGTAAGCTCCTCGGCGGCTTGTCCGCGGCAGCACTCGAACATGACCTGGTACTCGGTGATGAATAGCCGCCGTTTGGACAGAAGCCTCTCCTGGAAAGTCCACCCCCTCCGATTCCACAGCGAGGCGTCGACAACGGTCTGCATCCCGTTCGGATCGATTCCCCGCCCGACGTTGCGGCTGCGCGCCGGGCCCCATAACGACGCCCTCGGCCGCCTGGGGTTCCCAGCGTATCCGGGAAACCCGTGTCCCTGACGGTCGTCCAGCGCCGCCATGATGGAGAAGGAGGCGGACTGGTAGATCCGGTCCATGCCATCGATCTGGTTGGGCTTCGAGTACTCGTCGTCCTGGACGATGCAGAGCCGGTCGACCCATAGATATCTCTCGCCGAGGTCCCTGCAGAGGGATATGGTGTCCGAGATGATGGGGGGCAGGGTGACAGATGCGAGGCCGCCAGGGCTCTCCAGGTCCCGGGCGTTGGCTTTCTCGAGCTGTGCGCGTCCTGCGTCCTCGGAGGATTCCCACATGTAACTCAGAGCGACGAAGCGTACGGGTGTCGAAGGCTGGACAACATTCATGTCCACGATGTCGATGATGCGAAACCCCGACGGCAAGTTGTCTGAGTAAATCTTGGTTTAGTGCTTCCGCAGACTTGGCCGGCGAAGGAGACATAGCAGCTCGTTGCTTACAGATAGACGTGTACTCCCCGACACATCTCGCGCCGTGGAGGATCCCACAGCCGTCGATCCATCCTTTCAGGATCTGGGCATCAAAGAAGTCCACCTCCCAATCTTCAACAGCATGCAGGCGACGAGGCTCGTTCTTGAAGTACCTGAGCCGATACTGGGGCGTGATCGCAAAGGGTTGTTGTTCTGCCGCCGACGACGACGACGACGGGGTGTTCGCCACGACGCTTAAGGTCAACTCGAGGAACAGTCTGACGGAAACCTCATCCGGCACGGAAAAGTCCAGTCGAAGCTCCTGATTACTCTTGGTTCCCGAATCGAGAAAGAAAGGCCCCTGAACGGTCACATAGACCCATGTATCTGGGCTCCCACTCAGCCACTCACTCTCCCGCCGGCGGGTTTGGGTTGCCGTTGCAATGGCATCGCAGACCAGACACCGGTGCGTGTTCCGCAGGATGTCCCGTAGACAGACGTAGTGATGCGCCTTGGCGCCGAAGCCGGCGGCGAATTCGGGGACGTCCCAGTCCTGGCATCGCTCGCAGAGCCGCGGGCTAGGGCGCGTTTCCCGCCGTTCCTTGACGAGGGCCGCGACGTGCGGGAGGTTCGTCGCCGACGTCGGTCCCCGGAAGAAGACTGCCTCTGGAATCTTGGTTCTCGAAAGCATTCAAGGGGTGGGAAGGTGAAAACCTGTGTCTAGAAATACCTAAGGGAGAGGGGGTTATTTGAGTCATGGGAGATGAGGACTCCCAGATCATTACGACAGAGAAAAAGGTGGGGGGGGGGACGCCATCGGCTCATCCGTTGACGGCAGATATTTCTCATTTTGCTGACCAAAAGTTGGACGGATTCCTCCAACTACCACTACACTATGGCTCTAGCCCAAGGCCACTCGATGGCCAACATAGTCAACAATAGACCACTCACTCTCCTGTTTGAAACGCCGGGCCAATCAAGAGACCAGTGCTCGGTCAGGATGAGTTGTGCTAATCTAGAAAAATGACAGGATGCTGGATTGCCAATCCAAGCCCAATTGCTGCTACGAGACGAAGCCATCACGAACGGTTCAAAGATTTCAGAGACCTACCATCAACTTACGAACAAACCAGGTTGGGAAACACCTAGTCATCTGGTGTATCAGGTCCCAGACACAAATCAAACCACCAAAGATTTCATTCCATTGAACTCCCAAATCCATGCCCCTTCCAGCGTACCCGGCCAGAGACTTTCCTATTATACATGAATAGACCTTTACCATGCTCTCTTTCTTTTTTTTCTTCACTTTCTTATCGCAAAAGAACGCTTTGCCAGCCGGGGTTTTCAAAAGAGATTGATCTTCCCCGCCCCTCCTTTTACCGTAAATCTCGCATGTGTGCTCAGACAATAGGGAAGTAGATATGCATTCCACCTCGTGTAGCATTCTTCAGCCAAATGGCCATACCCCTTCCCCCTCGAGATGCGGAAGGAAACAACCGAGGCCTCTGATTAATAATAATAAAAAAGGTTGGTAGCGAATGTCGAGTGCTCCGTGTGCCACGTATCACCGCGGGACGAGAAGCGCCGTGTGAAAAGGGCGTATTCTATACAAATGCGAAATCTTATAGGAACTTGACACCTTGGGCGTCAGCCTCCTCTATCACGCATAGAAAGCCTCGAAGAAGTAGATGAAGCCGAATACGAGGAAGGCAACGGCACCACCGACGGTGACTGTAGGCGGACTTAGCAAGCATTTCGCAGCAGGGACGAACGTTGTTTGACTTACCAACTTTGAGGCTAACGCGTCCTGCGATGGCACGACCGCCAATGACAGCGGCGCCGGTACAAATACAGTGGCCGACCATGGCTCCCAGGATGACCCACCAGTAGTCCTGACCAGCGGCCATGGCGATCGTGGCAATCTGGCTGCGGTCGCCCCATTCGCCGAGGAAGGTCATGACAAACGTCTGCACCCACGCGGGGCTCAGGAGGAGGCCGAGCAAGTTGTTCAGGCCCTGCAGAGAGCCCCTGATGCCACTCGAACCAGGAGAAGGGCTGCGGGGCGGGGACTGAGAGGGAGAGCGCGGGGGCGAGGGGAAGCGGCTCTTAGACCTAGACTTCCTGCTGCCGTTCAGACCCATCTCCAAGGCGTAGGGGGAGACGGCGGAGCCGCGACGCTTGCCCGCCTTCTCCTTCTCGGCCAGCTCTCGCTCAACCTCGTGCAGCTCGGCCGTGACACCCTCGTTGGGGTCCATGCCCAGACCTTCGCGAAGCAGCTTTGCGCCGAACACGAAGAAAAGACCGGCGGCGAGGAAGCTAGTCACGCGCTTGGGAATCAGAGTAGGCACCGCGTGGCCGAGGACGGCAGATAAAACGGTCATGACCAAGAGCGCGCCAAAGGCAGCAGAGAAGACAACCATCCGGTCATGCTTCATCGCCATGAGCGCAGCAACAAGGAACGTCTTGTCGCCAACCTCGGAGACGAGAATCATGGTCAAGGACAGAACGAAAGAATGGAAGGGCTGGATGACGCCCTCAGTGTCGTCGAGACCCGAGGATGACTTGCCCTTGGACTTAGGCAAGTCCAGGTGGTCCTTGTGCGCCGAGTTGGGGAGAGGATGAGGCTTGTCGTCGAGCTTGTCCGGGAGGCCTGCAGGTTTCTATCGACATGTCAGCATGATACGAACGGAACCAGACAAAAGGACTGGCTCTCGCGCAACTCACCTCGAGACCCGCGATCTCGTCGGCAGTGTGGTGATCATGGTCGTGCTCCTTGTCTTTGGTGGCGGCATCCTTATCGTTCAAAAGCTTCTCATGCTCGCTGTGAGGTAGAGGAGGCTGCTCCTTGGGCGCCGCGGGCTTGTTGTCGGGCTTTTCGCCTGTTCTCCCCTCGGCCGCCTTTCGCGCCTTGTCCTTCTCGCTGACTCCTCCCTCGGTGCCCGTAGTGCCCTCCTTGGGCTTCTGGCGTGTCTTGTCGTTCATAACACCATCGTTGGTCTCGGGAATCTTCTTGCCATCGACGACGGTAGGGTCTAATGGGCGTCCCTTCAAGGGCGGCAGTTCCTTCTTGTTGGTGTCCGTGTCGGCGGCCTCCTTTTTGGCGTCTCTGTCCTGGTCGACGAAGGGGCCCTCGTGAGGCATACCGTCCTTTCCGTCGACAGGCGCATGGTCGGTGCCAAATCTGGTCTTGACACCGGAGCCAGCGGCCGAATCGACCGACTTGTCGGTGGAAACCACAGCTTTGGCACCATTCTTGTCCTTGGTTTCGATGCTGAGACCCGCGACGAGGGACGGGATGAGGAGGAGGAACAGAGGGGAGTGTCGAGTGCGTAGCCTCATGGTGACTCGATTGGGCTACGGGGCGTCGGCGACCAGGGCAATGGTGGGTTTTTTTTTTTTAATGAGAGTGAGGTCTGGCGATGTTCTTTCTGCTGATTACTAGGGGGGGAAAGGAAAGGAAAGAAAAAAAAGGTGTTGGTTTCTGATCTTAGGTACTGGGTTAGGTGGTGTGTTGTACCTTAGGTAGGTAGGTAGAGGTACACTCTGGCGTTGCGACTGCTCAGCCACGGGGGGGTCGGCTTTCCAAATTCGTTACGTATCTTTTTGCTGCATGGCCACGGGGTAAGCGTTGGCAGGATCCGTAGCTAAGAGGACGCGCCGCGGTGGCCCCCATGTTCCAGAATCCCTTGATTCGCCCCACAGGAGGCGATTTCACAGGTGCAGCGTGCAGCGTTGTGAACCCCTAGAATGTTTTCGCTTGGCGGCCGCGTATGGGCTACCTTCATAGGTGCCTAAGTAGAGGACGGTGCTTGACTCGGATAATGGCTTAGACTTTCCCCCTTCTTTAGGAGGTGGCTTGGCGCGCTGGGATACCTTCGGATTGAAAGAAGGAACAGACAGCGGCAGATGCATCACATCATGCCTCAATCTTTAGATTGAGGTCGAAGCACGCAAACTTGGCGTTTGTTGGTAGATATCCGTAATGTTGATACGTTGCCATAACACAGTTCACCGTCTATCGCCGGAGACCAGGTTGCATTCAAGCGACCCCGGATTTGCTTACGGCGCTGAGCATCTGCTTGGCTCAAATGGTTCATTTGAGCTTGCAAAGGTACGTACTGCGGCGAAGAGAGAGCTCCAGCTACCTAGGTACCTCCCTATTGGGGCAAATGATGGTTCCCGGAGCTTACACCAGCTGTTATCTTATCTCCGCCGGCCCGGCCCCAAAGACACCCCCCCACTTACCCCCGGGACTGAATGGATGTCGTCACGAACGACCGCTTCTTTCATGAAACATAAACTGAACACTCCTCTTCGCCGTAGTTGCTGCTCGCTCCTATCAATCCGTTGCTCTTCCTGAACGTCACGGAAGTAACCCAGCTGTAGGAAGACTGCCACAGACGCCCCTCCGATCAGTCCTCCACCACACGTCGGCAGTCTCATATCCGAGCTCCGTTGTATCACTAAGCATCAATCCGAACTTTCCGTGTGAACACAAAGTCGAAATGGTCGACTCTGAGGGAACCAGAACTTCAAGGTCGCCGTCTATGGGTCCCGCCGGGGCATACCAGTTTGACGCTGAGGACATTGACGACGACGATATTTACGATCCTGACTTTGAAGACGAGCCAGATGAAGATGACGGAGAGGACGATGACGAGTTTCACGGTACTGCCGATCGTTTCCCGAAGGCCGAGAGCCGTGTAGCTTACCAATTATAGATGCCGATGATGGTGGCGATCGCGGTGTCGAAGTCGAGGTGTTCATGGGTGCTGGCGACGAGGACGAAGACGAAGACGAGGAAGGCGCGGCATCAGAGACCACCATCGCGAGGATAATGGCCCTGATCTGTACGTTGTGCCGCAACGGTCTCTGCTCATCCGGCCTTGGTGCTAACCCCAGATGTAGCCGGTGCTGCAGGAAATGGCACGGGTTTTCTCACGCGGGCTCAGTTGTTAGGCTTAATTCAGAGCGGCGAAGTGACCTTACGCCACACCGTCAACGATGAAGACGACGAAGATGACGACGAAGACATCGCTTGGGGAAGAAGACGAAGACGGCCTCGCCCCAGAGAACCCAGTCGCTTCCCCAAGGTGCCAAGCGACGAGGGCACGAAACTGATGCACTCAGGTGCCTTCGGCGTAAATGAACAGCGCGTCACCAAAAAGAAACAGTTGGCGCGGAGGATTCTCGATCGCGAACTTGGCTTGGGCGATAGAAGGGACCGAAAACAGAATCAAGACCTGATGGCCCAGGGCATGATACCCTCGACCAACGCTGAGATGATCATACATTACGACGACCCTGTATACTCGGGTCAGTTCTCCGATGACGGCAACTTCTTCTACGCCTGCGGTCACGATTTCAAGGTCCGTATGTACGACACGTCAAATCCGTACAACTGGAAATACTACAAAACGGTCAACTACCCTTGGGGACAGTGGACATTGACAGATGCGTCTCTCAGCCCCGACAACCGCTGGCTCGCTTACACATCGATCCAAAGCAACGTGTGTCTGGCGCCCACGGACCCGAACGACACGGGAGACCCATACACCTTGGATCTCGCAGAGCGAAGTTCGGGAACGCAGCACGCCGGGTGGCGCTCGAGGCATTCGTTCGGAATCTGGTCTGTCCGGTTCTCCGGCGACGGTCGGGAGCTCGTGGCGGGCACCAACATGCAGTCGATCGTCGTTTACGACATTGAGTCGCGCACCGTGTTGCATAACGTCGTCGGTCACGAGAACGACGTGAACGCCGTGTGTTTCGCAGACAAGTCCTCACCGCACATCCTCTACTCTGGCTCGGACGATGCCACTATCAAGGTCTGGGATCGGCGTAGCATGGGAGATGGGCGGCCGGCGGGTGCTTTCGTGGGCCACGTCGAAGGTCTGACATACATCGACAGCAAAGGCGACGGCCGCTATATCCTTAGCAACGGGAAGGACCAGACCATGAAGCTATGGGACCTCAGGATGGTCATGTCTTCATCCAAGTTCGACGAAGTCAACCCCACACGATTGACCAGCAATAGTGATTTTGATTATCGATGGGGAACATACAGAGACGAAGACTGGTTCCCGCACCCCAACGATAACTCCCTCGTCACATTCCGTGGACACCGCGTGATGCGCACGCTGATCCGTTGTCACTTTTCGCCTCCTTCGAGCACGAACTCGCGATACGTGTACTCTGGCAGCCAGGACGGCAAGGTTTATATATGGAACTTGGACGCCACGTTGGCTGGCACCATTGATGTGAGAAAGACGACCAAGAACTCGAGGCCCCTGGAGCGGAGGTATCGTATATATCATGGCAATGACTTCCCTGGGTGGAATACCTGCGTGCGTGACGTCAGCTGGCACCCCAACGCACCGGTCCTCGTTGGTAAGTTGACGCTTTTGCCTACGAATTGCTGCGGCCGCTAACACTGCTCAGCATCTGCTTGGAACGGCTTCAACATGGCTCATGGAACCTGTACACTTCATTCATACAACGAAGCCGACGAAGATGAGGCAGAACCTCCAATGGGCCGCAGCGTGGACGAGAAACTGCGCCCAGTCGGAGAGGGCTTCCAGTTGTAGGCATTCTCGCAGGCGGATTCACTCGTGGGGAGAGACGTGGGATGATTATTTCGATTATTTGTACATCTTCCATACACACACACCACACATGTCAACCCCTCTTTTGGCAATGGTACATGATCGATGGAGCCACTGGTCTCGGGGTATCTCCCACCACTTCCGCGCAGCGTCTCCCATGTGTTGCTGTCACGTTTTTGCAATTTGCCCGCGCAATGCTTTTTTGAGACCCATTCTTGCGTGTAAAATCATCATGTTGGTCGACCGCGCCGACGTGCAATGTGCTCGAGAAGCCGGCCCGTGATCTCGATGCTTCTGTCGTATAAAAGACTGTGCGTTTATGCGCCTCCGACGAGGATGTTGTTGACGGGGATGTGGATCAGCTTGACAATGTAGCCGACAGCGCCCATGATGAGGAAACCAACACCGACGGCCTGGCAGAGCTTCAGGAACTCGACCTTGTCGGCTACAATGACATGTTAGTACTTGAAGGACTTTGTCAACAACGATAACTCGACACGTACGCTTGGTGCACCGCTTCATAAACTGGAGGCCTTCCTGGGCGAACTCGGAGGGAACCTCGAGGATCTCCTTGACCTGGTCGGACATTGTGGATAGAAGCACGTGGGTATCGAGAAGGGAAAGGGGGTTGTGGGTGGCTGGATGAAAGTCGCAAATGAAATCCCAATGGGCCGCGGTGGAACAGTAAATCGCAATGTCGATTAAAGAAAGGCGCGACGACGGTGTTTAAGACGTGCAGGTCGGGCGTGTGGAAGATTCGAGAGGTCGATGGGTTGTAGGGAGATGTGTTAAATTGAGCGCCGCGTTGTCACCAACAGGTCCCCCAAAATTTCGGGTCAAGCTCCCGCTATAGAAGGAAGAGCCAGATTGCCATTTAGGAGGCGATGGAGGAACGATGCGCCGGCCGCCGATACGCACACCACTGCTTATCTAAGGTTACTTGATAAGATAGGAAAAAGCTCAGCATCCCTTCAGTGGAGGAGGGCCCCTGGACTCTCCCCGCTAACATGCTGGGGGTACGGTCTGGGCCAATGGGCAGGCTACGATTGAGCGCATTCGAACACATCACAGGGCAGGTCAGATACGTACCTATCAGTCGTGGGTCCACTGAGGCATCCACTGACGGACACTGCAGCAGTGGAGTCTGTGCCTGCCGCAGCCTGGTAGCCGTGGTCCTTGCCCAGTCACGCCTGCCCGGCCCAGGATGCGACCTCAGCTCTTTCAACTTAGGAGCTTCCCCCAGTTTTCTTCTCTTCCCAAACGTTCTTCTACACGTCTCCTTCACCGCGCCAACATCCCACCGAGCCGCCCTTTGCTGTCCGACATCGCCACAGCCCAACCCGATCCATTCGACGCGTCGGTCTTCAATTTTCAAGCTGACTTTCTTCCCCTGATCACTCCGTCGGCAACGCGCCATCGCTGCTGACCTCGCCAGGAAACCTCATTCGGGCTCCTTGGACTACTAACTTAGCACGGCTGACAGCGTCGGCCACGTAGTGAGCGGGCAGGCACGCGCGTGGAGCGTCGGCCAAAGGCGGTGGCAGAGCGAGCAAACGGTCTCTGGAGTTGCGGGATCCTGTTTCCACTCTCCCTCGTCTCAACTACATCTTCTTGCCTGTACCTAAGGCTTCTGGGCCGAACAAAGGGGAAAAAACGTCATCTCGCCCATTGGGGAAGGCTGAAGCACAGAGCTTCGTCTTCGATTTTACTTGGCTGAAGGAGAGGAGCACATTGGTTTGGGCATTCCATCCAACCTCTTCCATCTTGTCTGCGGAACGAGGAGTGTACGTATCAGATGTTCTCTGCCTTCTATCCTTTGCTCGATTTCTGGCTCAAGATTTGGCTATGACCCTGTATATGGCAGCGGCTGATGATCATGTTTTCCAAGACTGCAGACGGTCCCTGTATCTCGCAGACTAAAATAACAACCCTGTTGCACCTACAACCAAGCTCGCTGCTTCAACTTACGGCTACCAGATATCATCGTCAACATGGCCGAGGAGGAGTTCGAGATCGACATCTACGGCGACGCGCCCCAAGACCAACAGGATGGCAATGCCGAGAACTATGACGGGCAGCAGGCCAACGGCCACGCCGACGACCACCACGAACACCAAGAGCATCAAGAGCAACGCGAGGACCAGCAGAAGCACGATCACCAGACCCAGCAGCAGGATGAGTATAACGAGCAACAGGATGCGCCCGCTCCTCAGCAGGGCGTGAAGAGGAAGGGCGACGACAGACCCGTCGACCCCGGTGCGACAACAGCCCTGATGATCTCGGATCTCAACTGGTGGAACACCGACGACGATATTCGGGGCTATGCCAGGGCCGCTCACTGCGAGGATGAGATGAAGGACATCACGTTTAGCGAGCACAAGGTTAATGGCAAGAGCAAGGGGTACGGCTATCGCTGCGGAATTCTGGACGTTCGGCCGCTAATCTAGCTTACAGTCAAGCTTATGTCGAGTTCACAACGCAGCAAGCAGCGACGGCCGCGAAGCATGCCCTTGAAGCGACAGATGGTGGGCAAGGTGTTCCCAAGAAGCACCAGGTCACCTACTCCAACCCCCACGTCAACCCGTTCCGGACGCTGCCTAAGGACGCGCCGAACCGCGCGGGCAAGGAACAGGGCAGCAGGCCCGGCAGCAACTACAACAGCCAAGGCCCACCCATGGGCGGCGGCGAGTTCCGCGGTAACGGCTACCGGGGCCGCGGTGGTTTCAACGGCCCTCGCGGAGGTATGAACCAGGGCGGATTCAACCGCAACTTCTCGGGCGGTATGGGAGGCGGCTTCAATAATAACAACAACATGGGCGGTGGTTTCAACAACGGCATGGGTGGCGGCAACTTCGGCGGCGGCGGCTTCCAGAGAGGCGGTGGTTTCGGCGGAGGCATGCGCGGCGGCCCCGGAATGCGCGGTGGGCGAGGCGGAATGCACAACCCCATGGGCGGTATGGGTATGGGCCCGATGGGCGGTATGCCGATGGGAGGCATGCCCAACATGGGTATGATGGGTGGTGGTATGCCCGGTACGACTCCCCCTTCTCTTGGACTCTCCCAGCATTGTCACAATCCTTCAACACCTTCAACCGCGAATGGGACATCCCAGAAGGGCAAGCAATCTGGCCGGCGCAAGGGCAAAGCTGCCAAGCCTGACCAAGCCCAACCCCCGTCGCATCCCAAGCGTCAAAAGGTGCAACATCAGCCTGTAACAACACAATCCCAGCTTGTACCAGCACCAGAAGTGGGGCGATGGACCAGAGAGCGAGGCCTGGAGTTCACCACGAGAGCCCCTTCACTCCCCGATCTTCCGTCGTCAGACTTCAGAATGCCTCCTTGCTACGCTCGGCACTCTGGCAAACCCCCTGAATTATTTCCTACTTGTTTGCAATTCATTCGTCCCGTCCGCAGAGGACAGATATACTGACGTGTTTCTCAGGATTCCAAGGCATGCCGCAACAATTTAACCCAGGATTTTTCGGCGGAAACCAAGGTGGTGGGAACGATTGGGGCAACCCTCACGGCGCAAAGCGACCCCGGCCTGAGTAGGTCCCACGGTCAGGACACTTTCTGCGACCCTAGAAACATAGGAGGAGGGGAGGGCCTGGCAGAGAACCATTGGAAGAGGACCGCGAAGGCCTTTCATCGTTATTTCCCGCACACCGCAAGAAGTGCTTTGCCTGCCAGACAAGACCTCGGATTTATGCTACTGGCATAGTTTCGACTTTGTCGAGTAGCATGATCTACTCCCCGTATATTTGGAGAAATTCCTGTCGGCCAAGAGGATTTTCTTGTTGGGGGATGCTGGGCCGAATACCGATTCTGACCCAACCCCTAGGCTGTGACGGCTAGACGGAACAAGACCTCACCATGCCGAACGGTTCAGTTGGGGTACTGGTTAAATTGTATGTGTACTGTTAGATTTTTAGCTGTGTGGGAACGGCACCATGACAGCTCGGCATCGGCGTTGTAGTTCAGAGTTCATTCAAAAGCACCAATCGAATGTTGTCATTTGTGACCTGGGTCTTCGCTTGGAGGACGGTTAGAGTGCGGTTCATCTCATGTGTCTAGTTTCCGTATCGTGGCGCGCACCAGCCCCTGTATCTGCTTCCAGCGCGCCACGACCATCTGCCTCTGGAACTCCTCTCCCTCGTCCAGCGCCCCTGCGGTCGCGATCTTGGTCCCGATCTCGACATCGTACGCCGCGAGCACCTCGCGCAACAGCTCGTCAACCTCGGGCTGCTCGGCCTCGCCGTCGGCGAAACCGTCGACGAACTGGGCCCACCGCCTCGGCGGCAGCACCAGGGTCCGCAGCGCCACCTGCGTCCGGTAGCACACCGTCTCGGCGTCGAGCATGTACTTGCCAAGAAATCCCCTCTCCTCGAGGCGTCGCCGGTGGGCGTCGCTCAGCCGCGGGAGGAGGACGTCGTCGAGGCACGCCTCGTCCCAGTCATTCTCGCCGGGAGCCATGACAAAGCCGTACTCGACGAGGAGGAAGTCGTTGCTGTGGCGGCCGTAGCAGATGTGGACCTCGTCGCCGGGGTTGTAGTCCCTGTCGGCGAGGATGGTGAAGGAACGGGCGTCGAAGGCGACGGAGCAGCCGCGCGGGGCGTGGTTGAGAAGGTCGGCGACAGGCTGGAGGACCATGTGGTCGTCGCGGTGCCGTTTCGCCGTCTTGGGGGTGACGTGGTAGAAGGTGCGCGAGTTAACGAGGAGCCAGGCGTGGCGGTAGTCTTCGTAACCGACGGCGGCGCCGCCGGGGAGCGAGGCGGCGGAGACCAGGGACCAGTGAGACTCGAACTTTTCGCGCTGGGCGACGAGGAGCGAGGAGGCCGCGGGTGGTAGGAGGGACGTCAGGGCTTCGGGCCAGGTGAGCGGGCACGAGGCGAGGTCCCGGGGCGTAGGGAAGACGGCGGACCAGGTCTTGAAGGAGGGGGCATCGTCGAGGGCGATGTCGAGGGCGAGGAGGGCGTGGACGGCGGTGTCTTTAGGGAAGGGGCGGGTCAGGGGTTTGGGAATGGTTGAGATGGTTTTCAGACAGGGAATGGGGACGTCAAGGATCGTGTCGTCTTTCTGGAGGATGTTAGTTGGAGGGTTGTGGAGAGCGGAGGTGAGTGAGGGTGAGAGAGGAGGCGAAGAGAAGGGAGAGAGCCAGGGGCACCTTTATGGGAGATGTCGCGACGATTCCTATGCCTCGTCCCGGGAGGACGCGGGGTCCGACATTGTATACTGTGATTCCTTGGGTTTCCGCCCATGAAAAGAGGGTCTCGATGGCATCCATGGATTTGGTTGTGAGTGAGATGTGTGGATTTTGTCCTGGGTATCTTTAAATGTTGAGATGGCTGTGAGGCTAGATTCGACTGGGAATTCAGAGAAGTCTCTTTGTATTACTTGGAGTAGTGGTTCAGCGGGAAACAGGTGCTGAATAGGGATGTCTACTTGTTGGTAAGAATCCCGGTTGCAAAGATCTCATGTTCTTAGGTAGTGAGGGTTAATAAATGAATGAGAAAATCCGTCAACCGCGCGCGGAAATGGGGCAAGCCTGTGTCGTGCAGGCCTTCTGCGAGTACATGACATGTATCTACATAGACGAATGAGTTGTCTGTGTTACGATGAAATTTGAGGCTAATTAGGACAAGTTGGACTTACAAGAGGTTATTGCAAAAGACTCAAGAGACTCCCGAGACTCAATGGAAGAAGTTGAGTTGAGACGAGGGAGCCCATTCAATCCCTGAGCGGCGAATCAGAGGCGGCGCCGCGACGGCCACCCCCCGGCGATCTGGAGCGGCAGTTAGTACCTGTACTTACAGAGTTGCCCTTCAGCGCAGGTCGGCGCTAGCATCCACCGATGCCCCGATTTCCGGGCGGCCCCCGTCACCGAGGTGAGGTAATCCCACCACTGATTGTCCCGAGCTTTGTCGAAAAGTGTTCCGGTCATCGAACCACTTCGCATCCGACCTGAGCTGATAGCTCCCAACAGCTGCCGAGAGCTCCCCTTTTCTCCCTCCTCTCTTCAATTGAGCTTTCTCAAAAAAGGTTTACCCCCTTCGCTCCAACGACATGTAAATCCGTCAAGCAGATGCACCATCATCACGCAAAATGAAAGCCCTCCGAGCTCTTCCCGCGGCACCAGCCCGCCGCGCCTTCCCCGCTATCTGCGCCGCCTGCTCCCCCTCCTCCTCCTCTTCGTCGTCGTCGTCGTCGTCGTCGTCGCCTTCCTCGACCACCGTCACCAAGACCCGCCCGTTCTCCGTCCTCAACCGCCCGCCGCCGAATTACCCTGGTCACGTCCCCCTGACCAAAGTTGAGCGCGCCGGCCTCGCCCTTGGCGCAGGCATCTGGTCCCTCCTGAGCCCCTACCGTGCCGACCTCATCGCCGCAGTCGGCGAGACGACGGCCACGCCATACTTCATCTACCGCCTGCGCGACGCCATGCTCGCCGACCCGACCGGCCGCCGCATCCTCCGCGACCGGCCGCGCATCACCTCGAGCTCCCTCGACCTCGACCGCCTGCGCCGCATGCCCGACAACAGCGTTGGGCGCGCCTACATCGGCTGGCTCGACGCCGAGGGCGTCAGCCCGGACACCCGGCCCGCCGTGCGTTACATTGATGACCCGGAGTGCGCCTACGTCATGCAGCGGTACCGCGAGTGCCACGACTTCTTCCACGCGCTGACGGGCCTGCCCATCGTGCGCGAGGGCGAGGTTGCCCTCAAGGCCTTCGAGTTCGCCAACACGCTGATCCCCATGACGGGCTTCGCCGTGCTGAGCTACGCGACCATGAAGGCGGGCGAGCGCAAGCGCTTCCGCGACATCTACGGGCCCTGGGCGCTCAGGAACGGCATGAAGGCTAAGGAGGTCATCAACGTCTACTGGGAGGAGCAGCTCGAGAGGGACGTGGACGAGTTGAGGGCCGAGCTGGGGATCGAGAGGCCGCCTGATATGCGGGCCATTCGGAAGAGGGAGAGGGAGGAGAGGAGGAGGGCGCAAGAGGCCATGCAGGTGAGGTAGCAGAGTGGTAGACCAACAAAGGCCAGATGCGCCAAGTGTACATTGTAGTGTATGTTTATGTTAGTAGGTGTAGGTAACATTCCTTCTACTTTTGTTTGTACCTAGTGTCTGTCCTATGGAAAATCCCAGTCGGACGAAAAGTCAATCTGCTGATCTTACAGCAGCATGCTGAGAACGCCCTCCAACGCCGACACATTATCTCCCCATCATGCGCGTCTCTCGGTTGCGTGTGTTCCGCAAAAGGAGCCCGCCCAGATGAATGTAGGGAGTAAATACGTATGCTTGTGACAACCCCATCCCCCCCACCGTTCGTCCGCCCTTGACACAACGATCAATCTCGACTCAACTCGATTCGACTCGACTCGACCCAGCCACGACGTCAGCCGCCCCTTCACAGGTCTAGCAGGTCGTCGTCGTCGTCGTCCCACCCCTTGCGCCGGCTGACGACGATCTTCTCCTCCTCCTTGTTGTCGGCGACGGCGGCGAGCAACTCCTTGAGCTGGGCCTCGGTGACCTTGCTGCGCAGCTGGCCGCTCTGCGCGAGCATGATAAGCCGGTTCTCGACGTCCTGCGCGCGCTGCTCCTTGACGAGCCGGATGCGGCCCAGGCGGTCCGCCGCCTCGGGGTGAAGGATCTGGTTGAGCATCTGCTGGCGGGCTTCCTGTTCCTGTTGTCTGCGGCGCGTTGGGGAAGGTATGAGTTAGCTGGGCTGGTTCTCTCTATGGAGGGTGTGTGTTCTCGGGACGAGCTGGATTCTCGAGAGAGGATCGTTCGTCGCGCATGCAGTCTTTGCACATGAACTTCCGAGATGAGGGTGCCGGAGATAGAGGGAAGGTCAGCGTACTGTCTCTGCTCTTGCTGCTGCTGTTTCTGGCTCGAGCCGCCGCCGGAGCTTCCTCCCGCCCCGCCCTGCGCCTTGAGCTGCTCGAGGCGGGCCTTGCGGATCTACGTATTGCGCGGGTCAGTGTCCGGAAACATTCGCGCACGTCTCGTCAATGCCGGCCCAACGCAGACGGTCTCACCTGCTCGAGTTCGGAGTCGTCCATGTTTGCGGATGTGTGGAAGGGGGTATCTCGACGTTGCGTGTTTCCACGGGTGGCTGATAGGTGTGTTTGGTCAAAAGGGAAACGCGGGGCCGCAACGCTCTTCTGCGTTCCAAGTTTTTGGCGGGGTCAGACCTGGGGGGGTTTCCGCCGCCCTTACAAATTGCATGACGGAGGACGTGGAGCAAGGTACAATCAGTACCTATCTACGTAAGGTCACTGGGGGCAACATAATTGTCTGACCATCAAATCTGCGCCAACTTGAAGAAGCTGTTGGTTTTAGTACTTGCTGCGTTACAACAGCACTTCATTACGGGTTGTTGCGTCTATCTTGTGCCTGGAATCAATGTCGCGCTTTTTTGTCCAAGGTACATAATCGTACAAAATGCTAATCCACCATAAATACATAACACCATTTCCCAGTCTTACTGACTGTTGATGGCACAACAGCACACAACGCCCTGGAACTCATCTCCTCGAGGTCACTTCGAGAGGGATGTATGATCGATGCCTGTCCAGCTGCGCCTTGTGCTTCGCCTTCACCATGCCCACAATCATCTCATTGGCGGGCAGCTTCAGGCCCAGTCTATGTCCCCTCTCGATGAAGAACCCGTTCAGGTAGTCAATATCCGTCAACATACCGCGCTGGATCTGCAACTTCATCTGGCTCGGCGCCGAGCCCTTGGCCCTGAGCTTCCCCATGATCTCCTTGCGCATGCCCTCGCCCCGCAGCATCGCCTGCAGCTCCGGCGAGTTCTTGACCTCAGCCATGCGCGCCACGACGTCAGCGATCTCTTTCAGTAGCTGTGTCGTGAGCCTGTTGGCCGTCGGGTTGTAGAGGAGCTGCTCGTAGCGGTAGTCCAGCATGACGCAGATCGGGTCGACCACGGCCGAGAACATGAGTGACGGGATCTTATGCTTCATCCAGCTGTCGAGCCCCATGCCTTTGGCTCTGAGCACCTCCGAGGAGGCAAACTTCTCCAGCATACCCCGCGATCGCAGCCACGTGTCTGTCGCATCCGCCTTCTTGCCGGTATACGGCCGCACGCCCGTCAGCATGGTTTCATAATTGGGCGCCATCAGCTTGACCGAGTTCGTCTTGCGGTCGTACGCCAGGGAGTGACTCATGTGCCCGAGGACAATGGACGGGCGCCTCTCCGCATCTGTGAAGACCTGATTGTTGACAGCCTCAGCGACCCCGAGCCCGTCCTGGACGAAGAGCACGGCCGTCCGATCATCCACCCGGTGCTTCACCTCGTTGAGCATTTTGATTGTCTCGCTCGGCCTCCCAGCAACCACCAGGTTACTGATATGCCCCTCATCTCCGTCCGGTTCTGTGGCCTCCTCGAGCGCAACGTTCGGCTCGATCCAGCCTCCGCTCCTCCTCACTCCCTCGTTTCCGGAAATATTTTGATACGGTGTATTCCTTGTCAGGTTGATGGCCTTCACTGAGTCGTAGATGCCGTGCAGTGCGTGCGACAGGAACAGGGACCGCTGGTCCTTTCCGAGGATGTGTACCGTCCGCGACGACGGCGGTGGTGGTGAATCATGACCCATCATGACCGCCGGGACGTAGAATCGCGATAATGAGTCGGCTTTGAAGATGGCGTACAACTCCTTCTCGTTCTGCTCCGGCAGTAGTCCCAGGACCCTTTTGAACCACTGCTTCTTCTCCCCAGGCACGCCCACCGTCTGGGCGCCCGGGACAGTCGCCGCCATCTCTTCAGGCGCCACCTTCCCAGGGGCGATGCCTTGCGGCGGCGTTGCCTGCCCAGGGTCAAACTTGCTCGAGGCATCGACCGAGACGCACCGAATGGCCCCACGGCCGACGCTTGGGCTACCTGCCCTGCATAGTGATTGCGTTGTAGGTATCCGCGCGGAGAGCCGCGGTCTCGGAAGGCTTGCCAGAGTGGCTGCCACGGTGGATGATGTCCTTGGGGGCTCGGCGCAGTTACTGCGCAGTGTTCATCAAGAGATTGAGAGCGGCAGTCGACGAAATCGAACTTTTTGGCTGGATGGGCGTGTTCTCCGTTATCGAGAGTGTCGTGGATGCGTACCGGGAATTACGAGGAGACGGTTCGTTGTGAAGGAGCGTATGGTCTTGGACGCAAGCAGGAGGCGGCTTCGAGGTGTGGATGACGGGGACATGTCCTCAAATTTTGGCGCGTAGACAAAAACACTGTGGATTCCCGGCAGGCAGGAGACCCACCAATCTTGCAGCCACCCCCAGCGCCTTGGACCCTCGGTAGATGCATGCAAATCCTGCAACGCCCGGATTCTTGAATTTTCAGCATCCAACTAGCTATCTCATCAATGAGAAGTACATTGCCATCGAACCCTTTACTTTGCATTCGAGCCCACTGACGTCGGAACGCCGCATGTTCTTGGTTTGCTCATCTTTGCACTTCTCATTTTGATTCCTCCTCTGCATCACAAAGTAGCCAACATGGCGATGAAGGACATGAAGCCCGATCTGGAGAAGCTCGATTCTCACATCGACTCTCTCGAGGATGCGCTTAAGCCCCTTATCGACAGTCTTCCTCAATTGGCCGACGAGCTTCCGCTACTCGACAAGGCCAAAATGTTTGCCCTCTCGGCCTATGCCATTGAGTCTCTCCTCTTTTGTAAGTCATACCCTTCCCCCTCAGGACAGGGCCAACCACTGATCTACCATCGCAGCTGCCCTCCGTTTGCAAGGTGTAGACGCCAAGGACCACCACGTCATGACGGAACTCAAACGCGTGCAGCAGTACTTTGGCAAGATCAAGAATGTCGAGGAGACGCCGGCCCAACGGACCCTGACCATCAACACGGAGGCCGCGACGCGGATCCTCAAAGCGGATCTTGTAAGTGGTCTTCACTCAGAAGAAGAAACGCCAAGGGCACCGAGCTGACCATCGCAGGGCGAGAATGACAAGGGACTGAAGAAGAAACTTGAGGAGAAACTGGCTGAGGAGCGCGCCAAGGCCCTGCTCAACAGCATCCAGAAGCCCAAGAGACCGGCGCCCGATTCGCCGTCGGCCAGCTCCTCTGGCCCGGAGAAGAGGCAGAGGAGCTCGAGACGGAAGAGCGCGGGTAAGAAGAACAATTCATGAAGACCGAGAGGGACGCGGAATTGAAAACTGAATGAAGCGCACGACTTGCCTGTTGGTCGGGTTTGATGAGTGGCATGATACCCCGGGCTGTGCATTGTATCCGATGTCCTTGGCCATCGCTACTCTGGCGATACGTGGCCCAGTGACTGTGTCTCAGACTTATGGCAGGTTCATCGAGGCTCATCGAGAAGAGCCTAGGCGGAGTTATGGCTAACCTGGGTGAGGTTAAGAGCCTGGTCTAGCTTGAGCAAAAGAAGCTCACCACAGGACTTGAGCGGGGAGCAGACACCAAATTCGAATTGGGAAAACGGATACCCTCGAGATAGATACGTATATCACATAATGAACCGACATCAAAGATAAAATTCCACGTCCTGCGCAGCCGCCTGCACGGGGTCGCGTTAACCTCTTGGCCAGCCGAGCAGGAAACATATAGTAGGGCCCAAAAGCCCCTTTTGCTGAATATCTCGCCTCCAAAGGTACCCCTGGAGAATACCCTCTAACGCAATAAGACCCCTTCTGCAACTCCTGACCACGACCAAATTCGCCCCCGTCTGATTGGCCACACGTTGCCACCGACCCCGGCTCTAATCCCCCCAAAAAGCCGATCTTTCCAACAACAGACAACGTTAACCCCGGCCAGGCGCATAACTTCTGCCGACTTCCCTTCAAATCCACCACGACAGCATCTTCAACCTCTTTCCCTCTCCCTCCCTCTCTCTCAAAACACACTCTTTTTCACGCGATTCAACAACCACATCACACGAAACAAACCCTCCCCGAGTAGGCCACCTACCCACATACACAAACACATTCAAAATGCCTCGTCAACGTTCCGCCGGCCGCCCTAGCGCCCCCTCGCGCCCGACCGTCTCGGCCGCGAAGCCCGCTCCCGTCCAATCTCGCCCTGCCTCGACCATGGCCGCTCCTCCCCAGCACGCCGCCCCCCCGGCCGCCGCTCCCGCAGCCCCCGCCGCCGCGCCTTCGCAGGGTCCCGGTCTGTTCGGCCAGATGGCCAGCACCGCTGCGTACGTCTATTCCCTCCGCAGATCCTCGCCGCGCTCCCCGAGCGCTCAGCTCGGCGACGATTTCTCCATTCTCGCATCCCCCTCTCTATTCACAAACACTCTGTCGAGGTGCATGTAAAGATAAACAGGCTAACACATGTCCAAACAGCGGTGTCGCCATCGGCTCCTCCATCGGCCACGCCATTGGCGGTATGTTCGGCGGCGGCTCCTCTGCGCCCGCCGAGGCCGCTCCCCAGTCCAACTCCCCCGTCGCCTCGGGCGAGTCCCAGACGACGCAGCAGTGGGGTAACAACTGCGCTGGCGCGACCCAGCAGTTCACAAAGTGCATGGACGAGCAGGGCGGCAACATGCAGATCTGCAACTGGTACCTCGAGCAACTCAAGGCCTGCCAGTCCGCCGCTAGCCAGTACTAGGCGCCTTACCAGTCACACAATCCGCGCGTCACATATATCGGATACCCTAGTGTCTGGAGTGTTGACGCCCCTCCTCGACAGACGCGGTATCGCACGTGTCAGCGAGGGCTCAATATATGTAAATTAATAGTTAAACAGGGAAAAGGGGAAACAAGGGAAATTTCACTTACATCAGTGGCAAATCCCGGGCATGGAGCATCACGACGTTTCGCACATCATATTGTAATGGCGAAAACTTTGAATATGGGGCTAGTTTGATCTGGACCTAATTATTACATCTCCCATGGTGTACAATAGATGACATTCCCACTCGTTAAACATCAGAACGTGTCTCGTTGCACCATGTCTATTACTGTTACTGTGATGTACGCGGAGGATTCCTTCACTCATCCTTTTTCTCGTCTGGCCGCGGCTCAAAATTCAGCTGTGACTGGTTAGCAATGGTGCTCAACCTTTCCCTGAAGGGGAGAGGTAAAGAGAGACGGAAATGGGGGGGGAGAGTGTATGTGTGTGTGCAAAATATGGAAGTGTAGAACTGACCGAGTTGCCATTGTAAAGCTGATGATCGCCCTTCCGATCGTCCGGGTTCGCAAACTGCGAGAACCGGCCCTTCCGTTGTTCCCTCACGGTGACAGGCTCCGCGCCGCCCTCCTCAGTCGCCGGTCTCCGGGCCCCAAGTCCCGAAAACACGCCCGAAACCACGCCCCAGAGCCACTGCAGCAGCGTCAAGGGCAGCAACAGGAAACCCACGGCCATGCTCCCAATCGACGATCCCTCGTACGCGCTGACATGCGCACTAATAGGCGCCAGCACCAGCGTGGACGACGGCGACAGCCCCAGGTCCGCGAGGCTCTTGTCCTCCTCAGTGTCGTCGATGAGCCTGCTCGGCAGCGGCGCTAGCACGACCTTGAACCGGTATGGTTCCTTGCTCCCGTCCGTCCTCTCACCGTCGACCCACGCCCGCACATCCCCGCCGAGGGTGGTCTTGCTCGGGAACCGTGAGCGGATCGTGGACCCGTCCATGAGGCGCACCTGCAGCGCCGTCATGCCGCTCGCGGAGGACGTCGACGGCGCCAGGGAGCTTGACTCGGACCTTGTTAGTGCCGCGGCAACATCGCCGAGCTTCGGCGAGGACGCCTGGTCCCGGATGGCGGCCCGCTCGGCGGCCTTGGCTCGCCGCTCGGCACGATCGTCCTCGATCTTCTTCAGAATGCGGGCCTTCTCGTGCGCGGCCTCCTGGCGCGCCTTCTTCAGTGCCTCCCTGTGGCTGCGTGTCTGCTCGGCCTGCTTGGAGTTGTCGGTCTCGGCCTTCTCGGCGGCAGCGGCGCGGGCTGCTTTTGCCTTGCGCTCGGATTCGAGGCGTTGGGCCTCTAGACGAGCGGCACGCTCTGCGAGGACTGCACGCAAGGTGGCGGCGTTTTCTTCTTCCTGAGTCGGAGTGGCGGGTCCGCGGGGACTGGAGTCGGATGTGCTGGGCCTGGCGGGATGGGTTTGGGTGCTGGTCGCGGGAGTTGCAACCTGGGGAGGATTGTAGGGATTCTCGCTGTACAGGTCGTCGGTCGGCTGAACAGCCGGAGCAGGCGCTGAAGCCGCGGCAGGTTGAGGGGCCGCAGCTTGGCCCTGAGCGCCGCGGAAGGCCGTCGTCACTCGTCTAACGAACTCATCCTTGCCGGTTCCGGCGACGATGTACTCCTTGAGATCGCCGTTCTTGATGATGACGACGGTAGGCGTGTTGGGAAGCGGGAAGATGGCAGCAAGGTAACCCGCCTCTTCCGAGCCCTTCTTCAACCGCAGGGCGACAGCCTCATCCTGGAGTAGGGCTGCAATCTATGCAGAGTAAGTCTTTTGTGCCTCCTATCAAGACCATATAAACTCACAGTGCTTTCAGTGAGGTACTCGGTCTCCCAATTTTGGCTCTCAGTCTGTTCATCTAGTCTGTGTCAGTCTTACTTTTGCATTGCAAGTGAGGTTGAGGATGAGGGTACGTGAGCTCACCCGTGACAAAGCAGAAGACACATTTGCTCTGTTGCAGCGCCGCGGCGATGCCTTCTTGCAAGCTTCCCGTGAAGAACATGATCGGATACTTGAGCTTCCAACTATTGTTTGTATCTTTGTTTGTGGTGGATATATGAAGTTTGCGGCAGCCAACTCCTCCTGGTAAGTCGAGGGATGATGTGGATCTTAATCGCCAGTGGCACAACCTGAGGGGTGTCAAGGTATGTTGTCTCAACCAGTTGCTGCTTCAAGCTCCTGAAACAAGTCTCGGTGGTTCTGGTATCGGAGTAGAAAAGTCGATTCTTTCAGATAACGGTCGCGAAAGCCAATGTTGTTTGTTGAGTGAGGGTATCAAAAGCTCAATGCATGACAGGGGGACAGGTGTCGTCGCACAATCTCAAAGAGGGAGGACCTCAGGTACCTTAGCTACCGCCTGAGATACCTTAGTCCAGTGGCCATTCATCATTCATTCCGGGGGGTGGGGAGGCACTAGTAACCAATCATCCGCCTTTAATTCGACCCCACAGCGGAAGGACACCACTGCAGTTTCCCCAAAACTGCACCTCAATCTGAACGCGCTGCAGTTGGTACCTACCTAGCTAGGTACCCTGGAAAGGGAAAACCGTCGTGCCCAAAAAACCCGAAATATCCTGACCTCATCGAGCACACCCAAAGCTCCCGATTCCGACCACCAAATCCGCGGGCGCAAGACAACCAACCAGCCCACGATGCCGCCATCACTACCAAGAGTTTTTCTCCGGCCTTCGAGTCTCGCAGCACAGTCATGTCTGCGATCCATCGCCCGCCACAAAACCCTCGCCCGCCCCGGTGCGCAAGTAACACCACCAACACCATCCTCCTCCTCCTCCCGCACCATCACCACCCGCGCATTCCACACCACCCGGCGAACCCGCGCCTCTGAACCCGCACCCGATTTCGTCTCCATAGTCGACAACCCCCCGGACCTCGTTCGCGCCGGCCGCCGCCACGGCCCGGGCCTTATCATCCTCGCCCTGATCCCCATCACTGCCTTCGTCCTTGGCACCTGGCAGGTTCAGCGCCTTGGCTGGAAGACGGACCTCATCGCCAAGCTCGAGGACCGCCTCGTCCGCGACCCTCTACCCCTCCCGCCCCGAATTGACCCGGCCGCCGTCGCTGACTTCGACTACCGCCGCGTCTACGCCACCGGCCGCTTCCGCCACGACAAGGAAATGCTCATCGGGCCGCGCATGTGGGACGGCGAGCAGGGATACATGGTCGTCACGCCGCTCGAGCGCGAGGGCGACGGCACCACGGTGCTGGTGAACCGCGGGTGGATCGGCAAGGACATGGCCGACCAGCGGAAGCGCCCCGCAAGCGCCTTGCCGCGCGGCGAGGTCACCGTCGAGGGCCTGCTGCGCGAGCCGTGGAAGAAGAACATGTTCACGCCGGATAACCGCCCGGACCGCTGGGAGTTTTTCTTCCCCGACGTGCACCAGATGGCGGAGCTGACGGGGAGTCAGCCTATTTGGATTGAGGCTACTATGGGTATGTGTGGACTCTCTGTTCCCGAGTCCCCCTCTTCCCTTTCATGGGTGAGGTTGGTGGGGATGGGTTTGCTATAGTGGTACATCCTCATGCTGACCCTTTCCTTGCAGACCACGAGTTCTTCCGTGTCATAGACCTCAAGTCCAAGGGTATTCCTATCGGGAGAGCCGCCGAAGTGAACCTGCGGAATAACCATGCCCAGTACATCTTCACATGGTAAGATTTTGATCATTTTCCTTCATGATCCCTTTGTGGTTCCTTCGCGGCCGACACTGATTACCTCATAACAGGTACGGGCTCGCGTTTGCCACCTCGATTATGCTGTGGATGGTCGTCAAGAAGCCTCCTTCTGACATCTCGAAACGGGTGCGCATGAACAAGCATTGGTAAGGACATCCATATGGGGTGGTCTCGCCCTGGAGCGACGTCGTGTCGTAGTAGCGGCGTATGGCTCTCAAGTCCCCTCCTCCTCTCCGTCGTCGCCGTTGGTTACACTACGGCGCTTCTTCCTCGGCTCCGCTGGGGGCGGCGGCTTCGGCATCCTCAACTCCTGCAGTAGTTCCCGGGGCAGGTACCTGTGCGCCAGGGAAAAGGGGGTAATCGTCTGGTTGGTCTGGCGTTGTCTGTACGAGTGTTAGATGAAAACAAACTGTACAAAACTTTTGTGAATATTTCGGGGCGAGGGAGAAAGCTCCCAATCACATCAATGCCCCAGATAGGGCCTGTAACTCTGGTGTATATTTCAAAAAATCCCCAAAAAATCCCCAAAAAATCAAACCAAAAAAGGGAGAGAGAGACGTACCTTCGCATGAGAGTGAGCATATCGCTTTCATCGATAGTCTTGCGCTTCGCGTGCCTCGCATACGCCGACAGGTCGTCGCCCAGCTGCTCAAAGAACCAGTCTGACGCACGCTGGATCTCGGCCAGCGCCTCCGGGCCGATCTTGGTCTTGCTGATGCCGCTCGACCGCGCGAACGTGTTGGCCAGCCGCTTGACCACCGTCGGCGGCAGCGAAGGGTACTCCACGTTGTACCTTGACAGCTTGACGCCCCGCTTCGTCTTGCGCGGCCTTCGTTGCTGCTGCTGCTCAAAGTGCGCGCTAGCTTTCGTTTCGTCGTCGTCGAGTTCCGTTGCCTCAGCCGGTTCGATGGGCGTCGAGCTGCGCAGATCATCGTAGGCGCCGCCAAAGCCCATGTCCTCGTCCATGGGCGGGATTGGTTCGTCGAACCCCGGCTCGTCGTAGGCAGGTGTGATATTGAGCGACGGCTGTTCGTCTGTGACTTCGGGCAGCGGCCGAGCTGGCGAGCTCTGCCCTTCAACCGCCATCATGAACGTGGTCTGGTTGTCGGCATCTACGGGCACCTCGAACCCAAAGTCGCTCGCCCTTGCTGATGCGATTGTCTGTCGTCGGAGGTTCTCTTCCTCATCTCTGCAAGCCATGTTAGCAACCGCCTCAGTGCCAGCATGCATATCACCCCTTGTTGCGCTCACCTGCCAAACGACTCCTCCCGATCTCGTCCGCTCTCCTCGTCCAGGGCGCCAACTTCAAACCCGGGAAAGAATCCTTCCCCGCCCTCATCATCATCGTCGTCCAAGTCGTCATAATTCCTGTACTCGCTCAATCGCACACTTCCCATCGACATCCGTGAGACCTGGTCGGTATATGCCCTTCGCGGAAACTCAATCGTCGCGTTCTCGTCAATCTGCGACAGCTCGGGCGCCACCAGATCATCCTCGTCCTCGTCTTCGACGTCCAACGGTAGCGACAGCCTTGGCCTATCGATAGGAAGCTCGTCATCGTCGTCATCGTCATCGTCATATGCCAGGCTCCTCCGATCGCCGCCTACGGTCCGAATTGGCAGGCTCGCGCTTGGCGCCCTCGAACCCAAGTCACTGGGTGACGAGGAAGAAGAGATGGGCTGCGTGTTTGCCTTCACGACCCGGCTCAACCCGCGAAGCACGTCGTGCAGTGACTCCCGCCGAGGCCGGAAACTCTCGCGCCGCTTGTTCTTGCCGGGGGTCAACGCCGCGGCGCGTCGGGCGTCAATGGTACGGTAGGCGGCGCGGGCGTGCGGCGTCGTGTTTACGGCGAGGGAGCGGCGGCCCGAGGCGGAGAGGCCGCGGTGGGTGGAGCTGCGGAGAGAGCTGCGGAGGGGGTTGTTGGAGGGCGTACGGAGGGAGGTGCGGCTGGAGGGGGGATCGATGCTCGGGAGGCGACGGTGAGGAGTTGTTGTCTCTTCGAGGGCGGAGGAGAAGAGGGGGTCATCGTCGTCTGCGCCCGCGACGGCGGCCAGGCGGGTTGTGAGAGGGGTGCGTAAGGATGGTGAGGACATTGTGGGTGGCGATGATGGGACGGCAGCGGCTTGGCCGTACTTCTCGAAGTGTCGGAGGCTATGAGGTGGAAATGTGTGGTCGCGTGGTTGCGCTGGCGCTTTGATATGGATGACTTGGTCTAAAGCGACACAATACCCCGGCTAGAAGCAATTCGGAGCACCAGGCAGGTGGGGTTGATTTACGGTCGTGGGCGCAGCGGGAAGTCCGCTGTGGTGTCTCGGAATACCAAGGCAGGTGGTGCAGGGCGACGCGACCGACTCTCTACGCGCCTTTGCGACGTGCGTCAGATTGTTGTCGACAAGGGTGGCGGGTGCACGGATCATGCAAGATCACTCCGGCCGGCCCCACCGTCGGTATCGAAAGCGGGTCCGGTTCGCCGAAGGGTTTTCAATGGCGAAAGTCACGGAGCCGCCGTGTCGAAGCATCCTGGAGGGGAAAGGTGAGTGGGGTCGTGCTTTTAGAACGACATCTAATGTCTTCCAGGTGAGGTTTCGTTAACCGTGAGCGAGCACGTAGATTACAGAGAGACGAACATTGACTCGACCGCAAACCCTCTTACGGGACTCGCGCAGTCCACTTTACTGGTTCAGACTCGCAGTGAGTGTGCACTTATGTCCGTCCGTCTGGGCGCGAGCAGCCAAGCGTCTAGTTCGCTTCGGTGCGCAACCTAGTATTTTGTCAAATCCCGACTCGGGCTCCGTTACGTGAGCCAGTCGGCGACTGGATCCCCACCCGGAACGGGTTTTTGGGACCTTGGAGCTATGGAGAATAGTCATGACCAGCACAGTTCCGAACCCGAACAGCAGTTGCAAATCGAAGATGATAAGTCTTCAGTACCGTCTAAATTCTGTACACTAAGTTGCGGATATGGATGTGATTGACAGGGTTCCGAGCCAAGTAACAACCAGGTTTGGGTCTTTTGGATGGTGGTTTCCTGCTCGTTCAGCCCTACAACTATTACCTCTCAGCCAAGAACGATTACCGAAACTCTACTTCGTAGCCTCATTTCCCGACTTCAATCCCCGTGGCGTGTCATTCCGCATGGATCTCAATCACTTCAGTCGCCGTAGGCCACACTGGCTGGCGCATTGTGGGACCGGGTGCATGATCTGCTCCAAATCCAACATGAACGAGTTTCGGACTTAATCATCATTTCCGATTGTTCGAGACCATAGCTCGTTCCATCACGGACTTTGCGCGCTCGCGCTCAACTCACATACCGTTGTGGGGCACATCACCAGCAGCAAAGATTTCTCGAGATGCTTCAGGGACTTGTTTTAGTATAAAAACACTGGCTTCTCGAAAGATGTGACGCCTCTAGTCGTGAGAAAATTGGCAACAGTCTAACTTGATCTTCAACTTTGTTTCAACCTTCGTCAACAAACCACCACACACCATGTCTGGCAGTCTAGTGCTTCTTACCGGCGCTACCGGCTTTGTTGGCTACAAGACTCTCGTCACCGCTCTCGAGGCTGGCTACCGCGTTCGATGCGCCATCAGGTCAAAGTCCGGCATCGACAAGATCCTAGCAGCACCCAGCATTCAGCGCTTGAGCCCGGCGGATGACCGACTCTCTTGGGCAATTGTGCCTGACATAACGGCACCCGGCGCCTACGACGAAGCCGTCAAAGATACGGATTTCATTATCCACTGCGCCTCCCCGGTGCCAACTTTTGGCAAGGATGAGCGCAAGGGAACGGACGACGAGATCTACGTGAACCCGGCAGTTGCCGGCGTTATTGGCATGCTCGCGAGCGCTGCGGCTCATGCCGCCGACACTGTCAAGCGAGTCGTTGTGACAAGCTCCATCGTGGCTGTCGTCCCGATCGAGTGCTTCGGGGGGGAAGGTCTGGACCGGCAGCCGATTGATGGAGAATCCCGGGTGGCGACCCCGATTGCCCCGTATGGGTCCGGATTTGGAGCCTACTGTGCTAGCAAGGTTGCCGCACTCAATACCTCCGAAGCCTGGATGGAGGAGCACCGCCCTGCGTTTGATCTTATCTCAACCGTCCCGGCATGGATATGGGGTCACGACGAGCTCTGTACGACTGCCGAATCACTTTTGTCGGGTTCCAACAGCGTGCTGCTGGAGTACCTCAGAGGCAGGAAGAGCGAGATGCCTACCGACACCAACTTTGTCTCTGTCAACGACGTAGCTGCAGCGCATATCCGAGCGCTTTCCCCATCCATCCCCGGCAAACGAGGTTACTTTTTGGGCAGAGCTGTATTGATGGAGGATGCGAGGGTTGTTGCAAAGAACGCCTTCCCCGAGGCGTTCGCGAATGGTGTGTTTAGTGAGACCGGCATTCAACCAACAGTGAGCATTCCGACGGATGTTTCCGAGGGTGAGATAATGCTTGGGAGAGCGCTTGTGAGCGGGGAAGACATGGTGAGGGATGTTGCCGGACAGTTTTTGCAGCTTGTTGGAGTTGATAAGTAGATGATCTTGCCTCATGGCTCATTACCACGCATTAGCAGGAAAAGACTGAAGTTTTGTTTTGAGAGCGAGACACTTCTAAAATTGGGTCCCGGAGCAGCAGTGTCGATTCCAAGGCACCGTGAGGCTCTCGCGTGATATAGCATACCAAGTGACAGACAGGCTGAGCTCCTCAGAGCCAAGTAACCAACCAGCGGTCCTGTGTAAGCAAACTATCAGACAAAATGGTTTGATGACGTCCGCGGCGCTGTAGTGCGTATCGGCCAAGTCGCATGGGGTGCTGTTACATGTGAAGAAGCGATCTGTGCAACTCTTGACGAATTGGGTCAGGCTCACGAGGAAACCCGAATGACACCTGGCGATGTTTCGAGAACACGCCAATGTCTCCGACGATGCAAGCTGGGTTTTTTTTTTAGTTCCGTTCTCCTTCGGAAGACAAAAACGCAGAGGAAACGCCATCGTGGGCGGCTACATCGAGAGTTGTCAACGCCAAGAATGGTAGCACTTTGATGAGTGTTTCCTCGGTTTGACAGGAGGTGTTCGACAAGGAAGAGACAGGACGGCTAAGGGAGATCAGAAAAAGTCAGCAGCAAGGTGTGGGTGCCAGTCGGATGGACTCTGAGGGGCGGTCGAAGTGGATGGCGGGAACGCCGGCGGCCACGATTGACCAACGCATGACTGGAGTTGACGAAGAAAGCGTAACGCGAAGGAGACGACGACCGGGATGTCGAAGGAAATCAACCGACTCGACTGTCCGTGCTGGTCTGCGTCGGTTCGACGTGAGGTCGGCGGGTATGTGGGTTGGTTGACACACAAAGCCCGTGGGAATCAATCAAAGGCTGGGCCGTTGGATCTCTCGGACTGAATCAAACAAGGGCCTATTTCCAACTTGGGATTCGTCACCTTCAATATTGCGGAGCAACTGCTCTCGCGAGTAGGCATGGCAGGGTACGGATACACGCACGACCTAGGAACGAGAGGATATGAATGAAGTGGCGGGTGTTAGTGGAGATGGTGGCCAGTGTGAATGATGTGGCCGGGCACCCCTTGAAGATGAGGGGCGACGAAGATGGGTTGAATGGCAAAAAGAAGGAGCTCCCAAACGTTCGCCGAGTGTTCCATCGAAGGCGGCAGTTTTGTTACAAGACGTGCGTCAAGTGGCGCCTGAACTTTCATTCTGAGGCGGGCGGCGAAAGGGTACGGACGGACGTTTTCTCTGCCCCCCTCCCCCTACATGAAGTGAATAGAGAGAGAGAGAGAGAGAGAGAGAGAGAGAGAGAGTGTGTGTGTGTGTGTGTGTGCGCGCGCGTGGCATGTCGAGAATGGCGATGGAGGCTGGCAAAAGACGAAGGGAACCCGAGTCGTGAGAAACCTGGGTGCTCAGATCACAAAGAAAACGGCGGCGGGGACTGTCGTGTTGACGGCCATTATCTGTACAGGACTTGAAAGGTTGGCACTGCCTACAGTACGGTGTTCCGTACAGAGTCAAAGTTGTTGATTCTGGGAGGGTTGCTGCGATTGACAGATACATATCGCGCTGAGCCCCTTGCAAGTTTCGCAAAGTCCCCCAGCCTTTGGTGGCCAGACCGGGACTATACTCCTTTCGGATGATATTACCCACTTTTTCAATCGTGGCCTCCCTGTCCTCCGGTCTCCTCCCCTACCCTCCGAGTGGAAGTGAGATGGAAGGAGCGGTCGTTGGCTGGGAAGGCACGGTGTCGGCGGGGACAGAAGAGAAGTAGTGTAGGAAGGAGCATGAGCCGTACTCGTGCCAACTGCTCGGACTGGGCAACAGAAAGGGGTCTCAATTTTATCTGTTATCCCAGAAGGGAGGGCCGCTCCGGTTGATCAAATTGCAAAATGATTCTACCGGTCTGGCTGGTCGCTGTCGGCGACAAAGATTGAAATATTGAACGTCGAAATGGGGCTCGCCAGGGATTCTACCAAGGCTCCCCTGGGAAAACTCGAGAGCTCCATGCGCGCACTACCCTCTTAGCTCCTGCCCATCGCGAACTGCGGACCTGTTGTTGTACTCGCTATGCCATGTCTGCAGTTACACTATTCGTAGATAGTGTGTACTTTGCGGTTACATGCAAGGTACCCAACCTTACATCGTGCACTAGTCGTACACGGTACACATGGGAGAGGCTTCATGGTTCGACTCCAGACCTGAATGAGGTATTCGCGTGCTATCGCGACCCAAACCCGATTGATGATGGCTCAGTTGTCTTGGTCGATGTCAGGCTCGAAACGAGTTGCGAGAGACTAACCTTGGGAACAGGTCGGTTAGATCAACGGGTACAGTTTCCCTCCTCTGCACTTCAGATGAGAGAAATATCAGATAGGGTATCACATGGTGCAGTATCGTCGATTCGTCGGCGCCTGCAGAATCTTGGCTCTCCAGAGACATCACCAGTCACAGTCTTTGGTCGGCCTACAGCTAACAGGGGAGCACATCGTTCCGACTGTGGTCTCAACGACCACCAACAACCCTTCGAACACATGGGCCGCGTGAACCAACGCAGGCGCAGTCGAGACTTGAGGGAGAGGGAGAGGGAGAGAGAGAACCTCTACTACCTGCTCCGACATGAACATGTCATGTCATATCCCGACGAGATGGCTCTCCGGACAAGACGAGGTGGTGTAAAGCTGGGTGGGTTTCCATGACATTACCATCATTGTCGTCGCCCCGACTTCACTGGTCAGCCAGTACCTGGACGTACCTCCATGTACCCTTATACCTCCCAGACCCAGCCAGCACTGAACACTGAATACTGCGACAAATTCTCAAGTCGACTCGGACCACAGCACGACTTCTTCGTCTTCTTCCCCGTCTCTCTGGCTTCGGTATTCCAACTGGTCTCTCAAAGATCCCCTGACCACCACCATCCTCCTCATCTACACACTACCACGCGACAATCCACATATGGTGCAGCCTGCTGTCCGCCTTCACCCGCATCCACCCCATTCAAATACCACCACCACTACTCACTGCCCTGGCCTGCACCGTGTCCGCCCGCCGAATCTTCACCACCCAATCCAGCTCGTCTTTTTTCCCGAGCCCACTCAATCCGCCCATCCCGTCCAGATGTGCCATCCTACGCCGTCAAAGGCAATACAGCGTAACGCGCGACGCAGCGCAGTGCAGCTATGCCTAAATGCCAGTATGGACCCAATGATACCTTGGGTGTGCTCATGTCTACACAGAGCGTCTCACAGCGCTCTTGCCACGCGCCGGCTGGTTCTATCCTTCCTTTCCTTCCCCACCACTCTGGCCGCACCCCCCTCTGGGGGTCTGCTAGCCGTCTGTTGATTGGCAACACTTGCCCTGTCGTAGCCTGTCGTAGTTACCTACCTTACCGTGAAGTAGGTATCCATTATACCGTGATTTGCTCTCTTGGTTGCGCCGTTTGCCGCCGGCATCCCACGCTTACCTCAGTCCACCAGCCAGTCAGCAGCGATTTCTTACTGGGGGTCAGGGAGGAAACACACGAGGCAAGGCGCGTTGACGCCGAAACTGTCGCAGCCAGGAGCTCCTTGCTGTCCGCGACGCACTGTACTGCACCTCAACGCATCGCAGTGCATCGCATCGCGCGCCAGGCCGCGCGCCGGTACGTGCAGTCAATCGCCTTTCTTGCCTCCTGTCTTTTTCACGCCTCCAGTTTGCCTAGACACCCAGGTAGTAGTGGATGGATGGAGAGGTACATTAGATACATTGGCCTGCTTCTGCCTAGCCCGTCGCTGTACCTTAGGTACCTACAGTACCGCACCGCACCCACCCACGACACACATTCTCTCCGTTCCTTGTTCCCATCCGTCATCCAACCAACCAACCATCCGCCGCTGTCCTTCCATCCACCACTCTCGAAGCGTCTGCCCGTCTTCGTTTCTACTTCTCGACTGCCACTGCCTCTTCTGTTGCCTTTGTTAGGCTCGCCAACTCCGCAAATCCATCTCCCACGAACTTTCTGTGGCCAGGCGCATTCAACCAGCGCATCCAGATACAGACTTGTTCGTCTTCCCAAGTCCATTGCTGCTTCAACACCATCCCCAGACGCGGACAATACTCACTCATCCTGGTGAGTGTTTTGTCCTGTCCCGTGCTGTCCATCCACCCCCGCCCTCCTCTCCTCACAGGCCAGCGCTACCACTTCCCACCACTTCAACACCACCACTACCATCACCCCTGCCCTGTCTTGTCCCCATCCTGTCTGTCTGCCCGTCCCTTTTGGCTTGACCGTTCTTCTCTGTCCGGATACCTACCGCACAGCAAGGTACCTACCACCTACCTCACCTTACCTACCTCTCTGCTCTCCCTGAACCTTACGACAACCCTACCGCTCTCTGCGACTCTAAACTCCCTGCCCACCCCGACCCCCTCCACTTCCCTTCCCTCAGGTTTCCCAATTGCCCCCATCCCCACTTTCTTTGCCTGAGAAGAAGGTTAGATATACAGGGTACCGTTATCTCCCTTCCAGCTTCACCTCCTGCGGCACTAATCCCTTCCGCTGTGCCAAAACATTTCTGACCTCGACTCTTTATGCAGCCATCAGAACCCACCAGAGCTTAGACTCCCCATCGGTCTTTTGCTACCTGCCGTGCAGTGTGCTGCTTCCCTTTTCTGCCACTTCGACTCTATTCTGCTCTACCTACCGTCCGTACCTGACCTCTTCCTGTCGCCTTGCTCTACCCGACCTGACCTTGTTGTCAAACAGACATACCTACGCAAAGAGAGAGAGAGAGATAGAGAAAGGGATCGCCCTTCTGACCGTTCTTGCCTCCTCTCGCCCGCTCCTACAACCTGGAGCCTGTTACCGCTCGGTCTATTTCGACACAACACGACACGACACCCAGGCCCGCCTGTATCGCTCATCGTACCACCTCTACCTACCTATACCAGAGCTCTTAGCACCACATTTGTAATTACGAGTTCCTGAACCACAGAGACCTACCCGATCGAGCGCCGCCAGAGAAACGCTCGCCATCCCCCCTGTCCCTCCCACTCAGCAATACACCCTGTGTCACACTTGACCTCGCAGACTCGACTGCCCTTTCGGATCGATACCCAATTCGACGTCGCCTTTCCCATCTCGCGAACTCTATTCGCGCCAAAGACCGTCGCAAAATCCAATTACACATCGCCCAGAATATCATAGAAATGGCTCAACCAGGAGTCCAGTCGTTGAAGGTGCGTTGCGCCCGCGATCGCTAATGCCCCGACGTCATTCGGAAGGGATACAAGGCTAACGGGCTCCTCTCGCAGTGTGTGGTGACAGGTGACGGTGCTGTCGGAAAGGTGAGCTCTCTCAGTCGCGATGTTCCTCCTTGTCTTGTGACTGACCTGTGTGGCAGACATGCCTGCTGATTTCCTACACAACGAACGCCTTCCCCGGCGAATACATCCCTACTGTGTAAGTATTACAACAAGCAATTGCCTGTCGGGACCGGTCTGACCAGACTCTAGCTTCGACAACTACTCGGCGAGTGTGATGGTCGACGGGAAACCAATCAGCTTGGGACTTTGGGATACTGCGGGACAGGAGGATTACGATAGACTGCGGCCGCTTTCTTACCCCCAGACCGACGTCTTCCTCATTTGCTTCTCCATTGTTAGCCCGCCATCATTTGACAACGTCAAGGCCAAGGTATGCCGCCACCCTGCAGCATCAACACACGAAAATCAGCACTAACGAAGCGCAGTGGTACCCCGAGATCGATCACCATGCGCCCAACATTCCCATCATCCTCGTCGGCACCAAGCTCGATCTGAGAGAGGACCCCAACACTCTCGAGTCGCTCCGCCAAAAGCGCATGGAGCCTGTTTCGTATGATCAAGCCCTGATTTGTGCCAAGGAAATCAAGGCACACAAGTACCTTGAGTGCTCTGCCCTGACGCAGAGAAATCTTAAGAGCGTCTTCGATGAGGCCATTCGGTAGGTGGACTAATGCGAGAATCAAGTACAAGTAATCAGCTAACCAGTCCATCCAGCGCTGTCCTGAACCCCCGACCCATTCCTCAGCAGAAGAAGAAGTCCAAGTGCACGATTCTGTAAACACGTTCGAATGATGTCAAGCGTTGGAGGTTAACATTGGAAATGGCGTAAGGAGGTGGATTACACAGCCAATTCTTCGCTAATTGTCCGTTAAGACTCGACCAAGCTGCACAACTCTGTGCCTTACGCTCATCTGAAGAAGGACGGCATAACTTTTGAAGGCACCCTCACAGAGAGAGCACAGCTGAGCTTGGCCTGCAAAGATCGCAACGATCCAGATCATCTGCGTTCCATGCTTGGTTTGCCACAGACATTGCCATGCCTCATAATCCTGATGTGACGGCGTGACGAATGGATCGTGCTTTGTTGTACTCTTTTTCTATCTTCTACTTTGCCTGGGGGGAAGGACAAGAGAGAGCGACAACTGCAAGGGAGAGCGATGGACGTTGGTAGCAGGCAAGCTTTGCATCTCACCACAAGGATATCCCAAGTTTTCTGTAGATAGCACACTCTCACAAAGACACTACTTTTTTTAAAAGAGGAAACTAGACAGTGGGCCAGGAACGGATACAAGCTTCGCCTTGAGAATTGACTTTTTGACTGCAAATGCCCTAGGGTATCTAGCAAGGGACCTGGTGTAGGCCAGTCCAGTGAAACCACATATTCTGTATATGTCACAACTCCTGGTTTATCCAAGATCAACCACGTCAACATCCGGCCCTGGCCCCAGGCCTGCGACGCAAATCTACACACGATGGAGGAAAACAACACTGGATCTACTGGTACATCATAGCCAGGCGGCTCGGGTGGATGCTGTCCTGCTGGGAGTTTACGCCACCTTGGGACGCGCGCTGCTTCTTGTACTCCTCTTCCTTCTGAAGGCGCTTGACGCGGTTCTCGTCAAGGTGGACGTTGCGCTCCTTGATTTTCTCTTTGCGGAACTTGCTCTTGCCGCCGCCGCCAGCACTGCTGGGGTATTAGCGTTTTGTGACGGGGAAAGGAGTAGGCGTAGAGGAGGGAGGGAGGGGAGGGGACATAGGGATAGGAACATACGAAAGCTCGAGGTTGATCCGGCGCGCGGGCGACAGGCCGTCGTCAAACTCGGTGTGGTGCATCTTGTCGAGGCAGGTGCGCATGTTGGAGCCGTTGGAGAACTCGAGAAAGGCGATGCCGCGGCAGATGTTAGGGTTGCCGTCCTTGTTAAGGCAGCGAATGGCGGTGGGCTTGTAAGCGGCGAAGTGGGCGTTGATGGACTCCTTGTTGGCCGTGTAGGGGAGGTTTCCTGGGGAGGGGGGGCACAATGTGTCAGTAGAGGAAGGGAGGGTTGGGGCGTTCATCTGGCCGCGGCGACGGTTTCGAGGCTTTGGGATTGCGGGGACAACGTACCGACGAAGACGATGTACTTCTCCCTCTTCGCTCCTTCGGCGGGGGTCTCTTCTTCTTCCTCGGCGGCGGCGGCGGCGGGCTGGGATTCTTCAGCGGCGGCGGGCTCGTCTTTGGACTTCTTGGACTTCTTGGACTTCTTTTCCAGCTTCTCGTCGGACTTGGTCTTTTCGGCGGCGGTGGGAGTCTCGCCGTTGGTCTCCTTGTCCTTCTTCTTCTCCTTCTTGTCTTTCTTTTCCTTCTTGTCCTTCTTTTCCGTCTTCTCTTCTTCGTCCGCGGCGGGCTTGGACTTCTTGCTCTTCTTCACCTTCTTGTCCTTCTTGGTTTCTTCCGCGGTCACGGGGGGGTCGACGTCCATGGCCGAGGTGTCGGCGGCATCTGCTATCGAGGCCTCCTCGGCTGCTTTGCGGGCCTCCTTCTCCTTGCGCTTGCGCTCTTTCTTCTCGGCCTTGGACTCCTCGAGGGCGATGAAGTCGGTCGCGGGTCCAACGTCGGCCGCCTTCTTCTCCTTCTTGTCCTTCTTATCGGACTTGGACTTCTTGGTCACCGCGGTGTCGTCTGGGGCAGCGGCGGTGGCCTCGGCGCGCTTGCGCTTCTTGGAGGATAGTTCTGCGGAAGACATCTTGGCGGTTTTGAGAAAGGGAGGTGGTGTAAAACTCGAGATCTGGCCGTCGAGGATGTCTGTCGTTAAGAGAAGAAGGTGTCGCGAGTTCCCAATTGAGACTGTGGAGCAAAAAGTCGCGGTCAGGCAGAGTTAAACTACCAAGAAAAAAAGGGACATCGACCCAAATATTTCTGTATCGTTGCCCAGGGACTGGTGGACTTGATTCCTATCGCAGGTAGGAAAAAAAAGTTTTGGTGGGGGGGATAAGGATAAGGGAGTTTTTGAAAATTTTAGTGGGGAGGCACAGGTAGCCGCCTGCGCCGTCTCCGACTACGACGACGACGACGACGGCGCTGACTGGACGGGATGCAACATGCGGCCAGTCCGGCGGCCTGGTGGGGAAACTGCCTGCTCGGGTCGGCATCCCGGAGGCGGCCAGCGGACAGGGCGGGTTTAGACGTGACCACCCTAGTGATTGCATTGCATTGCTATGATAGAGTTCTCCTGATGCAGTCTGGGACCAGCTATCTGTACTTGGGGTGGAAGTAACATAAATGCTCATGCTGTACTCTGGCCTGTAGGTGAGGCTGTCGATACCGTCTCAGTTCCCATGGGAAGAAGGGTTACAATTGCATCGAGGTCATTCAAGGTTAGGGGTCGAACTCTCAAAAGGAAAATTATAAAAATAAAAAATAAAAAATAAAATTGGAAAAAAAATTGGAAAAATAGAAAAAATATCTAGTCACCCGGTCAGTCGTACTCGTAAGTCTTTACTGCCAGGCTGCTAAGGGTATCAGTTTTGGAGTTTTAGGCACACCGATGATGGCAACACGATACATGCTTGAAGCACGTAGAAGGACCTCTCTTGCAACTTATCATAGTGGATTTGTATGCTTGGCGTATAGAGCACTATACCACTAGTCTTCGCCGAGAATTTAGCATCACTCTCTGCCCATATATGGGCTTTAAGACCGTTCCACTATCCCGCACTGGAAGCAACTCATGTTTTTAGTCACTCGCATAACTAGGTAGGGAGAGTTCAGGAGTTTGTAGTTGGCGTGAGAGAGCCAGTCGAACAGACACTCAGTTAAACCAATGGCCAGGTTTTCAGCGCTGGCTTTGGGAGGTACACTTGCGCACTGTGCATTTCTCAGCGGGCCACCCTCAGCACTGTGGTCTCTCGCGTCGGGCGCAGTCCAGGTGGTCCCGCCGGTAATCTACAGTGCGAAACTGACTTTTTTCTGAGAGGCTGAAATTTTCATGGGCGGCGAGCTCTCGTTCATCAACAACACCACTCCTCTCACCCTCACTGATACCCCTTACCAAACCTTCTATCTTCCTGCTCCACTACACACAAGACGAAGACGCTTTTTTAAGAGACATATATATAAAGGGACCAGAGACATTCATCCAGCCACACCACACTCGTCACCATGTCTAACTCCAAGAAGAGAGCTGCACCGAGCCAGGACAGCGAGGGCCAGGTGAAGAAGCAGAAGAAGAAGTCGGCGTACCACGTCGACGAGACGCTCTTGAACGCCGAGCTGGGGATCAACGAGGCCTTTGCCGTCATGGACAACCAGCTGTTAGCCGACTACACCGCCCAGAAGATTGCCCGGTTCGGCACGGATCTGAGCCCTGTGGAGCTTTCCGACCTATCCATCTCAGGTGAGTTTCGCTCCGTCGCCCCCTTCTTCATAACCTGGCCCCCGAGCAACAGACGGAGGATGCAAAAAGGGCTCCAGATGAAAAGACTCTGGCTGACGTGCACCGTCCGCAGCAAATGCCATCAAGGATGCGACGTCATGGACGGAGCCCAGAGCGCTGGAAAAGCTGCCCGAGTTCCTGGAAAAGTTCGCCGAGAAGCCCGAGAGGCTGGGCACGGCGCCGGAGAAGAAGGGTGCGCCTCACACCATTATCGTAGCGGGCGCCGGCCTGCGGGCCGCCGACATCGTACGGGCTGTAAGGAAGTTCCAGTCCAAGAAGAGCACCGTCTCGAAGCTTGTAAGTCATGGTGTGATCTTTGGATTTGGAGTGAGACGCGGGTCTGACTGAGAGAACACAGTTTGCGAAGCACATGAAGGTCGAGGAACAGGTCAAGTTCCTGCAGAACACGCGGACGGGCATCGCGGTCGGCACGCCGGCGAGACTTATGGAGTTGGCCGATAACGGTGAGTTCATCTATCCTCTCTCACTTTCTCTCTTTTGAGGGAACCTCGACTCGGCAGTTGGAGGCTGACGGGCGAAAAGGGGCATTATCACTGGAGAAGCTGCAGCGTATCGTGGTGGACGCGTCCCACATTGACCAGAAGAAGCGCGGCATCATGGATATGAAGGACACGATGTTGCCGCTTGCGAGGTGGCTGACGCGGCAGGAGTTCCGGGAGCGTTATGTGGACGACAAGAAGCATTTGGACTTGCTGTTCTACTAAAGGGGGTGCGAGAAGAGGTTGGGGAGGCAAGGAGGAGGGATCCCTCACAGGAAGACAATGAGGGGAAGCTGTGAACGTGTGTCACGATGACTGGAGGCATATGGCTGTACACATATCTCAGCACACTGCGGCACTCAAGGTCGCGATTTAGAGGGCGATGCATTGCCCACGAATGATTCGATGGAGCATCAGCGGCCATGCTAGCAGCGGTCGGCCGTCTAATAGAAGGTTCGGTTAGCAGCCAGGGCAAATCAGAATACAAAGCGAGAGACGCTTCCACTTGAAGATGATATGTCTCTCGTCTTGTTCATGTACCCACCCTGCCACCCTACAAAGCCTTTGTTTTTTCTTACTCTCACGGTTGAAACACTGACGTTTGTCGTGCTCTTGGCGCTACGGTGGGCCATTCGTCAGTGATGAGTGAGCGGGTGCTTGATGCGCCTTGAATACGGACGAGCTCGTTGGCTCGATTTGCTTACTCGGCAACTACGAAGATTTTATTCATGGTCGGGTGGAGGTGTCCCGGATGGCACCCCTCTCACCGCAGAAGGCATGAAGGAAGTGTGCTACACACTCACGGGAGAGGGTGCCTCATGCGTCAACTGAGTTCGGATGAATGTCGGCAGCGAGGTGGTGTTGATTCGAGGTATATCACGCCCCCCTGGCATCGATACGGCGAGCAGAGTTGACAGTTCTGGAACACGTCGTAGGACAGAGTCTCGAAGGCAGGGATTTGCATGCTCGGGGCGGAGCCGGCTCGGTTGGGTGATGTTTGAGCCAACTACTTTTCTATTATTCTTTTTCGATGACCCGTCACTCTAAATCGAGTCTGGACGAACCGGGGGGTGGTGTGCGCCCGCGCGTGAGAAGTGCCGATACAACGATGCAACGAAGAACCGAAGGGGAGGGGTCCATGACCAGGGATCCCATAGCCAGTGGAGACGGCATTTAGGAGGATGATGGAAAACGGAGGAGGGAAGAACTAGAATGGATTCAGAATCTATGGTCGCACCAGCTCAGGAGGCAAAAGGTTTTGTGGGCGGTGGGAGATCACAGGGCAGTCATGATACACTTTGTCCAAGATCGACGTCGAGGGGATGGTTTTGGGATGACGAGATGGGGGTTCTGTCGGAGTTTGCAATGTTCGGAGATGGAGGAGAAGGATGGACATCGTGACTGGGTCGGTAGTTGAGTTCTTCTCCGGCGGGTGGACATGTAAGTGGAAATGGGACATGAGCTGGAGCAGGATTCTAAAGCAAAACGCTTTCCCTGGCAGTCGTCTTCGTGGAAGCGTTTCCGAAAACTCTAGGCAACTCTCGGACGAGACCACGTCAACTGGCCATATTGCGTAGAGCAATGGCGATGGTCGATTGAAAAGAGTGAGAAAACAACCCCCACGAGACAGGCCTCCCCCGGAATTTGCGTCCCACTCGGGGCATCCGATTTCAATTAAACTGTGGCCGGGTGCGAAGGCGGCCGCAAACCTTAGCCTCCTTCACTCTTTCTCCGGGGGCTTGATGCTGCCTGTTCGTTGCACCGCTGTCGTCTCCCTCACGGTTGTGCCCTGTGCATTGGTTCGTCGTGATCTGCTGGATACAGTGCTTCAGATTCTAGTTCTTGTTCGAACGGAGAGGCAGGTGCACGACTTGGCCAGGGGCGTCCGGGTCCGGAGGCTGCGTGCATCTGCTGTCTATCCCCCCTCTGGAAGACACTCCCTCCCGGGGCTGGTCATGTACTGTTCTTCAGCGGTGGCAGTGCTCGCTGTCAAGTGAGGGGGGTCTAGGCCCAAAGAGGACTAAGTCCCCGTTTTGTCACTGGCTGCCTACCTAGTGATTAGCAGTTGGTGGGTTGGTTGGTGATACTGGTGCCAGATCTGTCTGGATTGAGTGGTTCAGGGGTCGGCCCTGCTCCAGTTTATTCGTTTTAGCCCCGATTGTGGGGAGATAGTGATGCTTCAGGGTGCGGCGACTTCTCTAGTAGGTACCTGATTAGTATCGCGAGTAACGATGCTGTCGTCTGTCCTTACGTGTCGACCTGGGCGCATACTGGAGATACATGGCAGCATTCGTCATCCCAGAGCAAATACGATGGTGCAAGCTGTCTTTACCTAGTGTCTTGAGAGTTGCTTCCCCCTCCCCTGCCTAACCCCTCTGCATTCGCATCCGCCAAACAAACATCATCTAGATACGAGAATAGTTCATCGCAACAGCATATCCCGCTTCATTGATGTATCCAGATACCTGGCTGCGCCATACACGACGCGGCCCGCCTTCGCCTGATCTCTCTCCTCTGGGTGTCTGTACGCTAAGACCACGGCACAGTAGTTTCGTCCCAATATCCCGAGACATTGCATTGTGAAATTCTACCCGCCTTCCAGATCAACTCTTTTGCTTTTTTCCCCTTCTTTCTCTGTCTCTATCTGTTCTTTTTCTTGCTTGCTTCCTTCTGCGCATCCCCAGCACAACACCGTCTCGCTAACTTACCTCGACGCTGCCAACGGTCCTCTCCACGGTACACCCTGACGTACGTACCTGGGTACTACCACAACTCTCTGGGTGTCAGGCCAGTTGTCGCGGTCGCCGTCCCACGTTGTTCCGTCCGCCGTGTGCTCCCCAGTCGGTCACCGGCAGCTCCTGGCCATGCACGACAGAGGATAGATACCTTGACCTTGCCTCTTTGTACCAGCGCACCACCACTGCCACTACCCACCACTGCCACTACGACATCCGCTGCCACGTCCACCACCATCCCGCGCCCATCCGTCAACACTACTTCCAAGGCCACATTTCCCATCCGCGTCCGCTCGATACCCATCACTCGCTTCTTCCCCGTCCGACCCGTCACATTGGACGACCCATCCTCCCACGAACCCATTCACGCCATTGTCGACCTTCTCTCTCGCATGAATCTTCCCCGTTTCACCCCCTGCCTATCCTCCACCTAATCACGCACCCCCCTCCAGCTCACTCCAACTGGCAACCTCGTCGACGACCACCACCGCCCGCACTGTCCGGGAATCTGCCTTCCACACGAGAAGCTCACGCCCTCGCCTCGAAACGACGCCTGTCCTGGCTATTGGCTTCCCTGGCCCATCCCGTCCCTGAAAGTAGCCTGCCGCCACCTGAGGCAGAGCCGCCATCTCGTCTTACCCGACGGCTCCAGTCGCGCCGAGTTGCTTGACTCTCCCCGACCTCTCAAAATGGCCGACCTCCGCTCCCCCTCCGACGACAACCTCCCCTCCCACAACGAACAGCAGCGCGATAGGTCGAACAGCATGTCGCTAGGAATCACGGATACCGCATCAGCTCCTCCTCAGAATGGAGGAGCCACTGCACCCAACGGCGCCGCCCCCGCCGGTGCCGAGACAACGTCGGCGCCCGCTGCCGATGTCTCGCGCCAGGTCCAGGACGTGCTATCATCAGACGTGAGGTCGTCGTCTGCTTGCTCCGGCCTTCCCGAACGCTGACCTTTGTCCAGATCGGAGTCGCAACCATGCTGAACCAGCTCAAGGCGAGCATTGCCTCTGCAAAGGTGAGCTACCAGTGTCCGATGCGCATGCAACCGCAGCTGCTTACAGGACCCTTAGGAATTCGCCCTCTTCCTCAAGAAACGATCGCACATCGAAGAAAGCCATGCCTCCTCCCTTAAGAAGTTGTCCCGCATAAGCCAGGAGACGATGCACCAGCCCGACCACCGACAAGGCACCTTCGCCCAGGCCTATAGCGAAATGATGTACATCCACGAGCGCATGGCCGAGAACGGCACCCAGTTCGCCCAGTCTCTGCAGCAGATGCACGATGATCTTCTTGAGCTCGCCGCCGTTGCAGAGCGCAGCAGGAAGGGGTGGAAGGCTAACGGCCTGGCCGCCGAGCACAGGGTGTCGGACCTGGAGGCCGCCATGCGCAAATCCAAGGCCAAGTACGACAGTCTGGCAGAGGAGTACGACCGCGCGCGCACAGGCGACACCAGCAGGAACAGCGGCAAGATGTTCAGCCTCAAGTCCAAGTCGGGCCCCCAGCATGAGGAGGATCTTTTGCGCAAGGCACAGGCGGCCGACCAAGACTACCAAGCCAAGGTGCAGACGCTGCAGAGCGAGAAGGCCGAATTGATTGCGAGGACGAGGCCAGAGGCCATTTCTGCGCTCCAGGATCTGATTAAGGAGACGGATTCGGCCCTGGCGCTGCAGATGCAGAAGTTTGGTAAGGTCGATTGCCGTCTTGCGAGTCTCTCAAAGCTAACAGCACACCCTCCTAGCCTCTTTCAACGAAAAGCTGCTCTTGAGTAACGGCCTTAGTATCAGCCCGATCAAAGGACAGAGTTCCGGAGGACCGCGCAGTCTGCGCGAGGCTGTCATGGCGATCAACAACGAAAAGGACCTCCACGATTACCTGACCTCGCACCACTCCAAAGTCGCTAACAACAACGGCGAGGTCAAGTACGAGAAGAACCCGATCTTGGCCACAGCCCGCCACCCAGCCATGGGCCACCAGCCCAACGCATCAGTCTCGAATGTGCCGCAGATGACGCCATCCGGACCAAGCCAGCAGCAGCAGCAACGAGAGATGCCACCTCCTGCTCGGCCGAGCGGCCCACCGCAGCCCGCCGAATCTCCCCGGGATTTCGTGCCGCCGAACATGCCCGCAGCGCAACAGCAACGGCCTTCGTCTCAGCAGCAACATCAACAGCCACTCCCACCCCAGACACAACAGCACGGCCGCAGCTTCAGCACCAACAACATGCTGAATCAACCTAGCCAGCAACAGCAGTTTCAGTCAAACCGCAACTCGGGTGTGATGACGTCGAGGTATAATGGAGGCATATCTTCGCAGGGACCGCCGCAACTTGGAGCTTTGCCCTTTCAGACATCACAGTCGCCTCCACCACAGCAACAGCAGCAGCAACCGCCGCCGCCGCCGCCGCCGCAGCAGCAGCAGCAGCAGCAAAGCCAATACCAGCCACCTCAGCAGCTACGTCAGAACAATCCGGCGCAGCAGTATCCTCCTCAGGGCCCTCCTCCAGGGGCTGGAGGATTCCCCCCGCATCACAGCAGACAATCCCCTCCCGTTGGTCCTCCGGGACCATCCTCCAATGCCGCGAGGCCCGTATTCGGGCTGAGTCTGACTCGCTTGTATGAGCGAGACAGCTTGCCCGTGCCTATGGTCGTCTATCAGTGTATCCAGGCAGTGGACCTCTACGGACTTGGTGTCGAGGGTATCTATCGACAGTCTGGCTCGCTGACGCACATCAATAAGCTCAAGACCATGTTTGACACGGACTCGAGCAATCCCTTGTTGGACTTCAGGAATCCCGAGAACTTTTATCACGACGTCAATAGTGTTACTGGCCTGTTGAAGCAGTTCCTGCGCGATCTCCCGAACCCCCTGCTTACCACGGAACACCATAGCGAGCTGATTGAGGCAGCTAGTGAGTTCTCCTTCCAGACGCCCGCGAGCCTTGCTAACCCTTGCCAGAAATTGAGGACGACATCATCCGCCGAGACTCCCTTCACGCCATTATCAACAGCCTGCCCGACCCCAACTACGCCACCCTGCGCTCGCTGACTCTGCATCTCCACCGCGTCATGGAGAACTCCCACGTCAACCGCATGAACTCGCACAATCTGTCCGTCATCTTTGGCCCCACAGTCATGGGCACCGACCCGTCTACCAGCATTGCCGACGCCGGTTGGCAAATCAAGGTCGTCGACACGATCCTGCAGAACACGTACGAGATTTTCGACGATGAGTAGTTGGACTGCGGACAGTGCTTGCACTCGCATTAGCGTCATTGTTTCTACACAAGCATAGCGGCATCAGCGGATCTTCCGTCTCACTACTTTTCATGTCAGAGGGAGGGGCTGTACATTCAACTACCAGAGAGAGAGGAGTATCAAAAAGTACATAGATACCATGTGTCCCCAGCATATAATAGCTGCCCTGCGGCAGTGGATTTTGAAGCTATCATCACCCAGGTTCGCCAAAATTCAGGTATTGGTTCCTGTCCCGATCGATCTTTAGGTTTCGGCAGAGCGAAAAGGGAGATCGAGGCGTTGGGGAGAGTGTGGTTTTGGGACAGTTCTTGTCTTATGCTTCATTTCAGGGATACCGGGTTTTGCAGCAAAGCAAAGCACAGCGCCGCGTCGCCCACAGCTTTTTTGCCTAGCACGACGGTCTCTTTGATCTATCCTCTGGGGCATAATGCAACTGATCATATTTCTGTGGCGTTGGCAGAGGATACGGTAGTAAAAGAGAGGCTTTACTTCACTTGAATGTCCTATGGTTATGCTTATATGCATGTGTCAATATTTATGTCGCAAAGCTTCTGATCAGTGACTGAACTCAGGTAGACGCACATTACTTAGCCCCTGCACCAAACGATCAGATCATTTTCTTCGAGGTCAGTCCCTAAAACATATCTTCTATTACAAGTCTAATCGCAACCAACTGAAATTCCATCAGGAACATGTGTCGGTCAGCATTTGTTTTATTGTCTTTTCGAGATACTGCTAGTGGGCTTTCAAAAGCCCAAGAGCTGATGCGATGAAAAGGACGCTGCCCAGAACGTTACTCGTCACTGTGGCGTCTACAGTCGCCTGTGTTTATGGAAATCACTGATGTCCATCCCCGATCTGTTGACATCGTCCGTCACTTTCAGCACCTCGCCTGTCCAATGTCCTCCTTCTGCCCGTGAATATTGCGTATGTGTTGTGGGAAGAACAGCAGAGGCCGTAGAGCGGGAGTTGCACTAGTTATCGACCGAGGAATCAACGTCTACACTTCCTTTCACTCTTCGAAGTGACTGTGTGCTTTCTGAGAGCTAGTATTAACCTGATACGTGATAGAAGCTGATGGCATTTCTAAGTAGACTTACGGGGATAAGGCTCGAACAGGTCGCTAGAGCAACTAAGGATGAAGGTCTATGGTACGGAAGGAGCATCTCAGGTGGAGTTCCTCAGGCAACTGGCGCCTTCCGTCTCAAGCTCCCGGCCATCACGGCTGAATACTACATATGATCCAAAAGCTCTTCACACTGTCACCAAGGCCCGTGGCTCAATGGGATTACTAGGCACGTTATCGTGAGTCTTTCTCGAACGTCCCAGGCCACGGGTCGTGAGTTCGAATCTCACTGAAAAATCCTTGCATCGTTACACCTGGGGCTGGTAAGAGCCTCCTGGGATTTTCGTAGGCCTGTATCTTCGGGTGCAGGCCGAGCTTTTTGAAAAGATGCCTAACTGACTGTTTTTGGCTTGTAGGTGCTCATCAACCTGTCTAGGAAAGAGAAAATGCGATTTCCACTCGTGTAGGAAGGACACTGGTTCTAAGAACCCTATTAGGTAGGGTCTCCTTGTGTCGGAGTACGACAGGAATGAACCGGTGAAACCTGTCGACAATTCAATGATCTCCCGAAAATCCAGTCCTATGAAAGGGGCCCTTATTCACGGAGATATGGATTCTCAGACACAGCCCAGGTCCCGGAAGAAAGCAAACGCAATCCCCAGTGCCGCAATTGCAAACCCGACATTCGTCCACTGCGCCGCTCGCACACCGTACAGGAAGCCCGGCAAGCCCGCAAAGCCACCGACGGCCATCTCGGGTCTCTGAGCGCTTGTCTGGATCGCGTTCGCAACCGCGAGCCCTAACGCGCGACCGACGTTGTTGGAGCTCTGCAGTAGCCCGCTACCCAAAACCTGGTCGGCGGAAGGGAAACTGGCGGCTATGAGCAGGCTAATAACGGGCCAAACGATCTCGATACTGAAGCATAGACACATGGCGGGGAAGCCGTAGGCCCAGTATGAAGTCTAGGGCGGGATCGCGCGGATAGCCATGATGAACGGGGATGCGATGCCGCAGACCAGGCCGAAAGCGAGGATGTCAAAGGCATGGATGCGGGAGAGGGCCGGATAGACGACAAAAGGGATCAGGACTTTGTTATTCGTCAGTGAAGAGTAACCCGACTCCCTTTTTTCTCGTGGGGGTCAAGCAGCATCACTTACGGCCAGCGATACCGGCGGGCAGGAAACGCAGAGTAGTGTCGAGTTCGCTGAGAGCGAGGCAGCCCTGATAGCTGTGGTCATGTATCATTATATCAGTGATTCCGAAATCCCCGCTACGAAGACTGGACCTAAGGAAAACTCACAAAAAAGTGGCAAAGACCAAGAAGCTGTTGAACGAAGCGTAAAAAAAGGCAACTAACACGAACAGTGCCGAGAACTGGAGGTTCTTAAACCTGGAGATCCGCAGCAACGGTTCCCTCGCCGGGTCCTTCTCGAGGCGGCGCTGCCAGAAACAGAACCCAACCAGCAGCACAACAGATGCAGCGATGAGCGGCGGGATCCAGGTTGTCGACCAGCCGATCAAGTTGGCCTGGGTGAAGGCTGCGAGCAGTAGCGCCAGGCTGCATGACACAAGAGCGCCTCCGGTCCAATCAACAGACCTGGTACGGGTTTCATCACCACCGTTTTCCGCTGATGTGCTGGCGGAAGGAGAGGACCGAAGATGGGGTGTGCCAGTGATGAAGTAGGCGATCGCGGTAGTGACCCCAGCCATTATCGCAGCAATCCAGAACACCCACTGCCATGATAGCAGGCCGCCAATCACACCACCAAAGATGTTTCCCAGGACAGACCCAACAGAGGCGACGGCCGAGATGCAAACATAAGCGTTGTTACGGGCCTTGCCACGGGGAAAGGTCGACGCAATGATTCCGATGCCCGATGGGATTAGGGCGGCGCCGCTCATGCCCTTCAGAAACCGACGATGTGAAAGGGGACCTCATACCGCGTGAAGGGCAGGCACAGGTTGGAGATGGTGAAGAGGATGGACCTGAGGAGATAGACGAGCCGGCGGCCGTAGACGTCGGCATCAGGCTGCCCGTTGAGATGTTGTAGATGGAGACGACCATTTGCTGGCACGCAGGCGGGATACCGACCTCTTCCGACATAGAAGGTAGCATGATCACAGCTGACTGTACGTTGAGCACCTGTTTTCAAGCGGAGGGGGAGCGTTAGTACTGCGTTTGACACTTGGCTCACCATCACGGCAGAATACGAACAGTGAGTAGACCGACGGTGGATATCACGGCAGTGAGGAGTATGCTTCTCGACTTGGATAACTTGGGGTAGCCCTCAGAAACCTCGTCGTCGGCATCGTTGCGGCTCGCTGCGCGCTGCGGCCCGGAGCTCCTCAAAACCAGCATCGGCGCAGGGATGTCGCCCGCTGCGGTGAGGGCGAGACGGAGACACACGGCCGGACATGCTCACCCGCTGCTGCATGTGTATCCCGCCAGTAGATCCGTGTGGGGAAATGAGATGTCTGACGCCACCGACGGTCAACGAACGAGCGTCTTTCTCCAGCGCGAAAGATACAAGCCGCGAACAACGCAGCTGCAATGGCTGTGGGTGGGAGAAATGAACAAGAGATAACATGGAAATGCGGATAGTCGATACACGCGGGGCAGGACGACAACGTGTTGGTTTGCAATTCAGCTTCGCGGGCGAGCCCAACTATTGCGTGATGGCCAGGACACCTCGCGGAAGCAGGTCGGTTTGCTTGGCACCTACAGCTATGGACGTAAGGACCCTGTAATACGACTTGGCGGCCCAAGGGTATAGACTACGTCATATTTCACATGGTTATTCGTACAAGTACATCAAAGGCTCCGTTGGCGGGCTTCCTTTTGCATCGGTTCACGATCTTACCAAAGCCAAGGCTTCAAGCAGGGGTGAACATCATCCACATACTTGACGTGGACGCCATGCTTGATCCATCTATTGGCTGCGTCGCAATCTCGGAGCAGCCCTCTGCTCTGTCAAGCAGCCTTGTGAAAGTCCTACTGCTTTCCGCTTTCCTCCTGACCCAGAGTCTCGTTGTGCACTGCAAAGAGCGATCTTTCAAGGACGATGCGGTCGTAAGATTGATTGTCGGGAGTTCCCAGCTTCCTGGATTTCAAGTTGTCAACTTACAAACCCTCATGGAGAAGAGTGAAATAAGTACCTGTTGGGCCGTAGGGATCTGTAATCGAGTTTTGACCTTGTCCTTCTGGTTAGTCGCCGAGAGCACCCTCTTGATAATTCAAAATGGAACCTTTGCTCGGCAAACTTTTGGACGAGTCGTATTTGGTTCCTTGTCTACGCTGGCCATCTCCGTAACAAAGTAGGACTCTTGCGGAGGGACTGGCTGTGAAGGATCCAGATGCAAAGTGAGTATTAGTAGTCTTTCTGGGAAATGAAAAGGGTACCGGCCTCCAAAAATCATGTCGTTCAGCTGCTTCCATATACGAGCCGAGGAGCTCACGACCTTTTTTTTCAACTTGAACAGGGCGCTTAGTGATTTTAGTGTGCAGCCCCCTTCGTTGAAGACGAGCAGGTGATTCCGGAGCCAGTGGGAGACCCAAATGTGCATTCGTGCCACAACGCAGAGTAGCATACTTTGCGCCGGAACTCGTAAAAGTCTCCAGAGATGGGTCCCTGCAGGACTGGGAAAGCAACTTGCCAAGCCGTGTGAGCACAATACTGCATGTGCCAGAACATCCCTGAGAATGGGTGGGTAGACGGCTCGGGGATGTTCGTACCGGATTCCCGCTCCGGAATGCCTCCACTTTAGATAGTTCCATCCGATCATAAGACCCACTTTACTCCGGATCTGTCCGGCCTTCGCTCCGTCTTCAGGCAGCAGCATTCCGGCCAGCACGCGCCAGACCGCATCAGTCCTTCCAGATTGCACGTCGCACCCGCTTCCAGGCTCCGATTCTCTGACTCAGAATGAACTGCCCTGTGATTTAGATCGTATTCCCCGTTTCAGTCCGGTGGCGGCCGCTTAACCATGAAGCGCCATCACTTGAGATTCTTCAGGTGAGCCCGAAGGAGCAGGGTCTCGTCGACTCTGTCGACTCAAGATCTCTGTTCTCCGGTATCCATGTCAGGTCCATTGATGCTAATAGGGGTCAATTCTTGAGGCAAGATGGTTGTCTATGGCATGAGATGAATTGTGGGCTGCAACTTCGTGACAAGACCATGTAAGCGAATAACGCCATTCTTGCCAAGTGTGTGGTCTGTTTCTCTTTGCTTTTCAGAAGTGTGTTGCCCATCACAGCAAACAGTGGTGTAACATTCCTCAAAAATAGGGTGTAGCCCTACCGGTTGAAAACTGAAAGGTGATGAGTCGGTTCAGCATTGCCGGTGTAATTGGTGATGAACATATCAAGTTGGCACACCCTGAACTGCAAGTAGTCGGAGTGCTGATAGATACATGACTGGAAGGCTCTCTCACTTCAGTATTACTACATATATGCCGAACAGCGATATACCGCTTACTCGCAGCGTCCAGAGGACTTGTCTTCGTCTCAAAATATTCCAAAAAAATCTCTTCGCAATTCCCGTAACCATCGGCGTTCCTCGCCCGTCACTTAGAACTGTTGACTAAAGCCACATGGCAGGTGGTAAAATTGATCTAGAAGACATGTACACACGAGGGTTCAAACTGCCTCAAACTAAAATCAACTGGACCTATGGCACCTCGAGGGACAAAACGGCCTCGATATTTACTAGGCACTTCGAGCCAAAACAAGACCGTTGTGTCTGCACAATCATCACCGGGGAACACTGTCAGCGACTAGCCTAGCCGTAAATGACTTCGCCAACAAGGAGTCTTGCTGGCGCCTCTTCCCTGCCGATAAATATGGGTGAGGATTCCGATCTGATCTCTCGCAGGGCCTGTTGGCAAAGTGATGACCAAGAGATTGTCGCTTACGCCTCGTCCCGACACTTTCGACAGCCTCCAGTCAGATCTTGAGAAACGACGCCGCATCTTCGATAGCCAGCTTCGCACGATCATCACCCTCATCAGAAGCGACGTCGGCAACAGATCTCGATATCTTCGTGACGACCACCGACTGTTATCCTCGTCGCTCCAGTGACGGATATCGCACCGAAACGAAAGAATTAGTGTTTAATGTCCTGGCCGTCCACATCCGCTACCTATCTGCCAATCGTCTCATCATTCGCCTCTAGGCTGCCAGCCAGAATGCTAATTCTCGTCGCTTCCCATACTGGCCCAGGGCGCCATTGTGCACGAAGACAGTTCCCAGGCCCAAATCGATGACGAGCTTCAGCGGTTCGACTTGACGAAGGTGCTCTGCCAGTCAACGTGGCGCTTCTTATCCTGCTTGAACCACTTTGGCAAGCCATGTGAGCTTGTCCTTCCTCATTCACCCCCATTCCCGCCCTGCCACTTCTGCTCTGTCTCCATCGTCAAAATGCCCTACTCATGATATATCCTACCCACAGATGTGTTCGCTGTATGTCATTTAACTCTTCGTAAGAGTAAATCCTTACCTTCTTAACACTTCTCCTCGAAGTGCGGGTTTTGCTTTTACCACTGTTATAATGTGTGTATGATAAGCACCTTGATCTTGGCAACATCGCCCTGTAACGTTGCCTGTCCAAGATGTCGTCATTTCTGGCCTGGGCCAAGTTGTATGGCCCCAATGCAAAAGCTAACAGGAAAACCTCTTCATCACCCATGCAAATGAACCCTGTATAGCTCCACTTCACTTGGTTGGGAAGGTAGATTTCCCCATCTGCCTTATCATAGAACACCGTTGGTTTCTGACCAGAATTCTACAGTCAGGATACTTCGACTGAGATCAAGCACTGTACCCCCAGCAACCCTTCATCACAGCTCTATATCATTATGCCGTCTTCTACATCCCAAACTATCATCGTCACAGGAGCCAACGGCTACCTTGCCCTCCATGTCATCAAACAACTCCTGAAGACGGGCTACGACGTGCGTGGCACAATCAGATCTCGGAAGGCAGACGACAAGCTTCATGCCACGTTTCCCGACTATTACGGGGGGCGCTTGACCACAACCTTTGTCGAGGACCTGGCGAATCCTGAGCTCTTTCGTGAGGCTTTCGACGAGAACACTGTGGGCGCTATCCATGTCGCCAGTCCGACCCATGCCCGAACCGAGGATGCTGTCCGCGACATGCTGAACCCCGCCGTCAAGGGCGCCATTGGCATTCTCGAGGCTTCCAAGATATACGCGAGTCCTTCGTTCCATCGGGTTGTTCACCTTTCTTCCACCGCGGCTATTATGGATAGCAAGAAGGGCCCCAGGCCTGGCTACACATACACCAATTCGGACTGGAACCCGGTGACGTTCGAGGAGGCGGCAGCCATCGAGGATCACGTGTCTCTATACGTTGCGTCCAAAGCCCTGTCAGAAAAGGCCGTGTGGGCCTGGATGACGGAGCATAAGCCAAAATTTGACCTCGCCTGCGTAAACCCAACCATGGTCTTTGGTCCCCATCTCGAGACCATCAGCAACATGGACGAGTTCACGTCGACGGCGAAATTCCTGTGGCGGCTCGTAGATGCAGCCGAGATTCCGCAGCTCATGTGGGCCGGGTGCGTTGATGTCCGCGACACCGCCGCGATGACTGTCGCGGCCTTCGAGAAGCATGAGGCGGCAGGCCAAAGGCTTTTGTTAGCACGTCACTTTGATTGGCAAACTGCGGCTGACATAGCGAGAGACGAACTTCCGGGTTTCAGAGAGAGGTTTCCGGTGGGAAGACCCGGAACCGGCAGAAGCGAGGCTCTGAAACATATCCATCAATATGACGGAAGCAAGGCGGTAAAGGTTCTCGGTGTGGAATATCGTCCACTGTCGGAGACTGTCAGAGACACGTTGGGGCAGTTCCTGGCAGTCGAAGGAGGTAAAGGCCACTAGATAAATATCCAACTTGAGCGACAAGCAACTCACCTTCAACGCTAGTCTTCATAGGCATGGCCGACTGAAAACGAGACCCTTTCATTCCATCATATGACACCATATCGAACGGTAGATCACAGGTTCTGTTCTGTTCTTTCACACATATGGTTCCTCACCAACGCTGTCTAGCAAATTAAACCCTGCGCGTGCGCCAAAGCTACCGAGGAAAGCACAGAACTCCCTAGAACACAAAGTGATTCTATTTCTCGAACTTGATAGGTTGGTGGATCAATCAACCATGCAACAACCACATCAGCCCTGATGGTCTAGCGGTATGATTCTCCCTTAGGGTTGTTCACATGACAATCTCATCTGGGAGAGGTCCCAGGTTCGATCCCTGGTTAGGGCCCAATTCTTTTGCCATTTTATAAACCATATCCGCCTTTACCCACTATTTTGCGGAATGAAATGAATATTCTCATCATTGTAAGGGGACGAACGACCGGTTGGTTGACGGACATGCTGATAGGTACGAAACTAGATACTCGGTGCAAACTTAGCAAGGTTACATGATTAGGAGGTTGGGCGGCCACGTTTAATAAACCTAGGAAGATAGGACCGGAATTGGACCCGAGTAAATCCGAACGACGACTCTACGCCGAACCACGGGGTTAATTAAGACCATTTGACGCCATTTCCTGCCTTCAAAAGCAGCTAAGAAAGAACCAGCGTGGAGGTGGAGATGGATCAAGTGCGCATGTCGATAATATCTTGTGAGCTAAAGAAGACTGCTAAATGCTCACGCCTAAAGGCGCCGTGGTGAACAACAGCATCATGTGATCTACCCGCTCAGCCAAAATCACAAAAGATCAACGGGTAAATTTACCATCAAGAAGCCTCGGCTGTGAGCTGCTTGCGGGACTGCCGTCTTTGATTTTCATGACGATGGTAACCACCAAACAGAGTGGATTTGGCGATAAGAAACGACTCAAAACGTAACAAACGCCTCGAGACTCGACATCAAAATCGCATCAACATTATTTTTCACTTCGGTCGGTAGAAATCACATCTCAAGATGTTGGTCTTACTCCCTTTCCTCCTATTTGCCTTGGCACTGGCGCAGGCTCAAGACTCCAGTCGAATTTATGAGTACATCGTCGTATGATCCGGCCCTGGCGGAGGCCCCTTGGCCGCCAACCGGGCCCGGGCAAGCCAATCGACTCTGCTCATCGAGGCCGGCGACGACCAGCTGGACAGCCCGAAATCGGACATGGTTTAGAGTAACACACTCGCCAACAACGACACCCTGACCAGATGGGACTTCTTCGTCAACCGTGACACTCGAAATGACAGACAGCCTCTTCGAATTCACCACATGGAGGACCACGGAAGACGACTACTTCGTAGGCCTCGACCCGCCCCCGGTCGCCGAAAGACTGGGCAGTTACTACCCTCGTGCCGGCACCCTTGGGGCTGTGCCAGGCATAATACCGCGTCCATCTCCCTCCCCACCGACGTGGATTGGCAGGACATTGCCGACCTGATCGGGGACAGACTCCTAGTCCCCTGGCAACATGAGGCTGTATCTGGTCAGACGCGACTGGTGCAACTATTTAGCCAACGGGAGCACGCCATCTCATGGGTTCACGGGGTACCTTAACACTTCCCAAAGTGACTACTCTTATGTCCTGAACGAGTGGGACCCTACAAGGTTGACCGGATACTCCTCCGTGGCTCTCGGCCACCCGGTCAGCAACAACCACACTGCTCTCGCAGAGCTCCTTGGTCAAGACATGAACTCGGTTGACCCGGAAAAGGACAATACGCTGGGTGTCCTCACGTCGCACAAGCACTCCCGGGGCGGAGTGCCATTCATCCCGAGCAATTACATTCACGCATTTCTGGCCGAGGAGAGAAGGTTCCCCCTGACTCTCCAACTCAACACTTTAGCAACCAAGATAATCTTTGACAACTTGGGCTGCAGCAGCAAGAAGACATCCTGAGCCATCGGGTTAGACGTGTGTTATCAGGGCGGACGACAACCACATAGCGGTCTTGGAATTTCAGTTCCGCATCCGGGACGTCGATGGTCTTCGTGTTGTGGACGGATCCGTGTTCCCCGCTCAGCCCGGAGAGGTCCCGAGCTTGGCGACGTTTACGATTAACGAGAAGAAGGCTTTGGATGCCGTCTCTCAAACCTCTTTACCTCTTTCTAAGAGGCGGGATTACAACTGTGATTATCTTTTGTAGACTAGGTGTGACCGAGCGATGCCGCCTTCATTGGACTATCTAGATCACCCCAACCTTTATTGGTTCCACAAAGCCTCGTTCGAGTAAAATTGGTCTCAAGCTTACTTGATACGGATCGCGCTGGAATGGACTAGATTCATTGACGAAAGAGAGGATTTAACATAGCTAACAAGCTTAGGGTGCTGACTACTGCTCCACCCTCTTGAAAGATTGCTTGTGAGTCACAATGCCTTGGCTCAGACCAACAGGTTCTCTAGAATACCACGAAGGACATCTGGCTGGGAGTGGAAGCTCAGTTCACAACATATCTGCTCGAGCGGAGTTCAATGGTGTGCTAATCGCAATGCCATGACACCCCAGTTAAGTTTCAGCGGCATCAACAAATGTTCCTGGCCGAGCACCAGGGTTAATGTCGAACACGGTGCCTGACAGCAACGATATGCCCAATACCTGGAGCCACGACAAGATCAGCATCCTCAGCCCAAGATGACAACACTCCCACACTGTGATCAAGCTAGACGACCAAATCCAAAAGCATGACGTTCTCGACATCCTGTACTCACGCAACTCCTGATATTACTCAACATCTCGACCACCTCTCAGTTCCAGGACCATCCATCCACCCCAACCCCTTCAACTATCCAACGTTGCTGCCCAAGCCCTTGGAACCAAAAGAGTCACCAGAGGTGATTGTTACGCAGCTTGCCTTCTCGACTGAGCAAGGTTGACAGACGTGCGTGCTGGTGAGCTGGCGGAAAAAGCGGGGTCTGGAATGCAGGTCCCGGGGTTGTGCAGCCTAGAGGAATGGAGTCGGTGAAGAGAGGGGTATCGGTCGATTTCCTCCCGTCTTGGTCCTCCATTCGTTTCCAATTGAGCCGCGAGAGTTCGAATAATCGGGCTGGCTGGTCCCCTGTGCCTGAGTAGTAAGTGATGTGGCAGTATCGATCATGCAAGAAGTCGTGCTACTCTGCAACAGCTGCATTCAAAAACCCCGTGCTTCATTGGCCCACCGAAAAGAAGGACCATTATTCTGACAGGGGATTTATGAGTGACGTCAACTCGGTCAAAAAAAAGACGGCCGGGCCCAGACGAAGCCAGTACCACAAATAGCAATCTGACGAATAAGTCTCGCCGAGAAGTTCAAAGGCTCATCCCAAAAGTGCTGGGCAAACTTCTGACCGCAAAAAAAAAAAAAAAGAAAAAAAAGAGGGGGAGCTCCGTAGAATAATTCAAAAGGTTTTCACTGTAGTTTCGGACGGTGTGTAATCACTGGCCCCGGGCGGGCGAAGACAGCCTGGGTCGTCGTGCCGAAATGGACGGCGCCGCAGACTTTGCTTCTAGGTGGACTCTAGAAGGAACCTGGCGGGTCCTCGTTTGAAATCTTTCTCTGGCGGACAATGTGGGCACGAGTACCGCCGGAACCGCGGAATAGGGCCGACCAGACCCTGCCGTGGTTGTTCTGTACGCTCCGGCGCCAGAAGGAGGCAGAGCGCCAGAGATAAGGCCGGCGACGGTTCGGGCCAGGGCTCGGGATTGGCGCCCGGAGGCGTCGATGGCGAAAAGCGGAGCTTTCGGACATGGCGGGCGAGTCAGATGCCGGACATGCAGCACTAACAGTGGAAGGCACCGCCACTGGTTCCCGGCTCATTCGTTCGGAGGTGAACAGTACATCGAGCCGGGCAAGGCCTCGGTGAAGTGGTCCTGATCTGGTCACCCAATCCAGTTATGCTGGTTTCCAGGTTACTCAGCATCTTGTCTAGCCAGAGCCAGCTCAGCATCCGACCACAAAGAAACACTCTCTCAGTGATTGGGAGACGACGACGACGGCGTCAACGCCGTTCGGAATATGCGCTGTAGACCAGGTGATTGCTTGATTGCAGTGGCTTCTTTCCTTCAAGATGCATCGGCACATGGCTGAAGGGCCTTGCCGGCTGGAGGTGGTGGGCATGAAGGTGGTGGGCATGAAGATGGTGGGCCGTGTCATTCGGAGAAGGCCCGATCGATTGAGCGAGGATAAATGTTCCGAGATTCGCATCGATTGGTCCGTTGATGGGGCCCTGGAAACTGACCGAGAACAAGCTCCAACCTCCAACAGATCTCAAAGGACTACGGAGTACACCGCCCCCGATCCGTCTCAGAAAGCACGCCCCTCAGCTGGCAACGAAGAGGGAAGCGTGGCTGACATTTGACAACGGCGGCGACCATGTGGCTGTCGTGGCCACCAGGAGGGACGATTCAGACAAACAGGGTCGCTCGCCGACGTGGCGGTTGGGTGTCACCGGCTTTGGCAGGGGAGCTGCAGCCGTCGTCGGCCGCAACAGTAGAGTGGAGGATTTCTGGAACGCAACATCGAGGTGGGACCTACGACTGGTTGTTCTGTTGGGGGAGGATCCGGCGAGCAGTCAAGGAACGCAGAAGACGACAGGAGACGGTGCCGGACCGGCCCCGTTCCCGCTCCCGCTCGTCTCGTCGCGAGTGGCGAGCAAGCGTCCCCGGTTCCATGTGTACCACAATAGGGCCGCGGGATGCACACCGGATTTTTCGTAAGGTCGATAGCCATACCGCGGCCTGCGTGGGCCTTTGAATTTGGCATCATTGATCTCTTTTCTCCCTACCGATTGTGTCGCTGTGGGTTGCTGTTTTTAGCGTCGGCGTCAATATGTGGCTCTTGCAACTGCAACGACAACTCAGCGCCAGGCCTCCTTGCCTCGACCTGTAAGTGCTCGTCTCGGCTGCCCTGGGCAGGGCCGTCTGGCCATCTGCTGTGCCCGCCCTTGGATGTTCAGGCCGCAAGGAAAAGCATTGTGTGGACCGGACCGTGGACTGTGCCATTGCCCCTGTATTGCACCTGGGACCTTGGAGTGAAACCGACATGTCGCCCAGCGCTGCGTGCGTGTGCAGGGCAGAGCAGGGCGGACGGGACAGACAGCCCGGGCCTGTTCGACGGTCTGGGTTAGCGGGCTCCTGGATCCCTAACAATTGTCTAGCGAGAACCATGTTAGGAATAGTCCTGTGGGTGGCTGGCGGGAATGACAGTGTCCATCCTTAGAATTGTCAACCAAAGGCGGTTGAGTCGAGGGATCTGGGCGAGATTTGATCAGCAGAGCAGGCATTAGGCGACTGATCTAGGCCACCATAGCGAGCAGCGGGTGTTTCTACGGCAGACCGACTGACTGAGCATAAAGTAAGTGGAAAGGGGCAGGAGTAGATCATGAGGTCACAGAGATACGTACGATTTGCAGGTTGCTTTCTCATGGTTGATGGACGGACAGCCCCCAAGCGTGAGCAAGCCCAAAAAGGCCGATCCAATGGGAGGCGAGCCAACAATTGCAATTCAGCCCCAATGGCAAAACACGGGTCGGTATCTTATTGCCCCGGACTACCTGACATGTCGACGGAACGGTACGTATCCAGGCTTCTCCTGGGCGACGCCTGCCCAGGTAGGTAGGCGGTATCTTACTTGGGTACCATCGTACCAGAGGGGAACTACAAGGTAAGGTAGCTAGTGGCCAGGAACGGCAAGAATATTGGTCAGGGCAGTCACCTCATAGGTACCTAGTCCGGCATGTCAAGATACATACCGTTTCACTCTCAGTCTTCCTTAGCGCTCAAACCTGAGGATACTGAATGTGAGGGTACCGGTAGTGTGAGGTATCGCATTGTCGGAGTCTCGACGTCCAAACTTGGCTCGAGTGAGTTTGACCAGTTGCTGTCAAGCAGCCCAAATAAGTCATTGCAGCTTTTGTTCAGGCGTTTCGCAGCAGAAACCTGCGAGTATCTACATAGCTTCCACTCTTTGTAGGTACGTACTAGGGATGCCTGCTGCATTGGCCAGCACCATCGAGGGACATGGAGACGCAGGACAAACCCTCGCCAGCTCCTCCTTTCACGTGTCAAAGTCGGGAGAACCGTGGGATACTTGTACAGGATGATTGGTATGTCGATAGGAAGCCTGAACAGCCTTTCTGCGCCCGTTTTCGCTGCCTTGCTTTTGTTTTTGTGTTTTTATGTGGTCTTTGCACCTTTGAAATCTGAAGCAATGGTTCCCGCATTGCAACGTGGGACATGGACAGAAGGGAAACAAGAAGGGAAACAAGAGTCAGTCAAAACCTCGCGGCCCGAAGCCGTCCCCTTCCGATTGGAACTCAAACAACAGCTCGATCCAATGGATCAGGGAAGCATGCAGGAAGTTCTCCCTGTATCGTGCGGTGTTTTGGGACGACGTGTCCCTACCTGTCCGTGGCCTCGACTGCGACCCTGCGCTCACCGTAGGCCGTGTGTTACAGACCGATGCAGCCGAGGCGGTCGCGCTCTGGTCCTGGTAGAGAGGCTCAGAGGCAGAGAATCAGAGGCGGCGGCGGCGGCGGCCTCCTAGCAGCCGATAAGTGAAGTAAGGACGATGAAACGGGCCTGGGTTTTGTTTGTTTGACGGGAAGGCAGGTACAGGTTACGCATGCATGCCTTGGGCGTGGTGGGCGTGATGCGTGTGGGGTCCTGAGGCACACACTTCTGTCGTCCGTGGTGTTTCCTCATCTCCCGTCCTTTGACCTTTCCAGACGCCAACGTGAGTTTTGTGAGAGAACATCGTTTTGGAACCAGAAACTCTGCAGGTAAGGGGGGGGGGGGGGGGGGGGAGGTAGGTACGGTCCGACGGAGGCCGTGGACAGGGGGGTGTGGTTGGGTGTGAAGGACCCTTATTACCAACCTGTATCCTCGTTCACGTGTAAAGGAAGGGAACATGGCATCAGGATTCAGGCCTAATGTGCTCGAGAGAAAGGCAATTGCTCTAAAAAATAAAAAGCATGGCGAGTGAACTCAGTCACCAGTCATTTGACAAGAGTGTGTTCGTACACTACTCGTTCCTCTCACTCTCTCTCTCTCTGCCATGTGATTATTCCTCTCACGGGTTGCTCTCCCCCTCCCCCGTCTTTCCCCAAATCTTCCTCCGCGGCTTTCCCAATTGTGCTCGACGCCGCTCGCTCCATCGAACCGACAACCCGACATTTTGTCTTGAACCTTCCTTTTCTCCAACTAGAACATTTTGGACCAGCGTCTTCCCGCACTGCGGGCGACTACCTAGCACCAGATATTACCACCAATTACCACGGCCAAACCATTGCCCACACCACCACTCCCACGACGTTGGCGCGCTTCTCTCCCCCGTCCCCAAACTTTTGAGGGCCTGCATCCCGTCCCTGTTGCCGTCTTTTCTGCCTGAACCCCCCTGTCGGATGGTCACTCGACCTCGTGCATTCTGAGCTGTCATCTCGCCCGCCGTGCACTCCAAGCTTGTCTCCCCCCATCGGGACTGCTGAGCTTCAGGGTCCTGCTGAAAAGGAACATGCGCAGGTCGCGGGCAACAGGGGGCGTCCGGCTGTCAGGCAACCAGTTCCGTTTGGCGACGGCTTGCACATCCCGCGGCGAGGGGCGGTGATGGGCAGACTGACACTAGTGTACTTCGTTGACTCGGACCACGGGGGAAACAGAGACAAGAGGAAGAAGACGAAAAAGAGAATGGTGGGTATGGGAGCCAGAGGAGCGAGCGAGCGATCGAATGGAAGCAATTGGATTGCTCAATTCCCCCCACAATTGCCCTGTTGGTGCTCAGTACCCGTACCACCGCCTAATACTCAGGTACCTCCTCCATCCACTCCCCTCTCACCCGATCATCCCACTCCAAATACCTAGGTACCTAGGTTGGTATTCGTCCCAGAGGCACCTACACACACCCCCTGCCAAATACTAAAGGCAGAGAGAAGCAGTCCAGCCCAACCTCCCAAAAGCACGACCTCCATCCCAGCCCAGTTAACCGGTTACCGACGATTCCTCTCACCCAAGTTGTGACCGGCACATCCACCCAGGAACCCGTCACTGGTCGGTACGGATACCTCATCCACCCGCTAGACAACCTTGGAAATTCACCTCTGTCCGGCTGACCACGAAGTACCCTGGTCACCTTCTTCTCCTCCTCGCCGTGCCCACGAAGAACAACTGGAAGCAGCAGCAACACACCAGTCCACCCCTACGTATTCCATTTTGCCATAACCACCCCCATCGCCGCTCTTACCTTCTTTCCACCTCCCTCTCCTCCCTCGACAAGAACAACCAATCCATCCGCCTGTGTACACCTCGTTGGTCATGCCGTGATCTGGATCACCGTTTTGACTCAACCTCTTCTCACTAAAACTTTCCTTCTCTCTCCCTCGACACAATCCGCTGGAAGCCATCAGGTTCATTGTAGTACCTTGCATCCATCCGAACCCCGGCCAACAAGTCAACGGCCAGTGGAGAGACCCTTTTTTGTCCCTGATTCACCCAAGGAACGGACGACCTTCCGCCACCAACACCAACGCACGATTACCTCCTCACCTCCCACCCATCACTAAACCATTCTTGCTCCCTGGAGCGTGATTCCGACGAACCATCTGCTAGGTAACATATCCCCTTTCGCTGTCAATCCCTAGGGCATACCTTGCCGTGGAATTTGGAGCTCCTCCGAGAATAAACCACCACCAAGACTTGCTACGAGTACGAGACACAAAGAGGGTGCGCCTGTCCCGAAAAAGCAACAACGCTAACGGGCCATTCGACAGCTTTGCGTCATCTTGCTGCGCGCACCTCCCCTCTGAGCCCTCCTACCGCTGCACTGCGCGCTGCTGCTCCCTGCCGGCAAACCCTCCCTCTCAAAGACATCCAACCCATTCACCCATCTCGATGCTCCTTTACTGGGCCCAGGCCTCAACCCTCGACTGCGACTACCTCCCTCTTTCCAACCCTTCTTAATCATGCTCGCCTCCGACTCTTTCCTACCCTCGGCCTTTACCGACCACGACCCGAACATGCCGCCGTCTGCCGTCATCTCGCCACTGTCACTATCGCGGATGGCTACTTCGTCCAGCTACTTCGACAACAAGCCGACACCCAGCATCCCGGGCTATTCGCATTACTCCCCGCAATCATCCGGCGCTGTGCGTTACCCGCCGCAATCGCAATCCTTTCTTTCACCTCACTTGCTTCCCAACGGCCCCAACGGCGCAAAAGGTATGGACAGCCTGGACGGTGCCTTTTCGCACGATCAGATGTCGAGAGTGGTTTCGCCCTCACATGCCGAAAACATGTCCACTCAAAAATCGTCGGGTTTCCCGCCCGTTGTTAGAGTCTCTCCAAACGGCATGCCTCATCCGCGCTCCGTCTCCGCCGATGCCGCCTCGGCCCCGGCGTCCGCTCAGATTATTCGACGGTTGGCCCAACAGAATGCACGGATTCGGGAGGCGTGGGAAGCTGAGCGCAAGTATATGGAGGCGAACCGCGAGCGCGTCGAGGAAGTCTACAAGGAGGAGCGTATGATCATGGAAGACGAGCGTCTCGCGTGGGAGGCCGAGAAGACGGCTTTGTTGGAGCAGATCAGCCGTCTCAAAGAACAGGTCACGGTGATCGACGCTGACAAAATCCGGCTGCAAGGCGCGCTGCAGCGAGTCGAGCTAGAGAAAGCGGGCAAAGTCGCCGGCGTCACTGTTGCAATTCCAGGAACAGCAACGCGAAGTGGTGGTGGTGGGGCCGATGGCCCCACCGAACTCTACTTTCCAGGATTCTCCTCGCAACCCAATGACGCGCGGTTCGGCTTCTCGAACGGGACTACAGAGCGGAGGCCAACTACTGGCTCTGCCTCAGCCTCTGTCTCGCCGGCCCAGATCCCATCTCGTTTTATTAGCCCTGTCAGCTCCCGCATTTCTCCTTCGAGACAGCCAGAGACTTCGCCCTTCATCCCACTCAACCCCAACATGCAGCCTACCACCGCAGACGCCGTCGACTTCCTCAGCTCCCCAAAGGACGAGGAACCCGTTCCTATCGTCGACATCCAGATCATCAACCCTAAGCTTGAAGGCGTTCCGCTCAAGGCCCCGGCCATCCATAAGAGCACATTCACCGACTCCGGCATGACTCCCCCGGAAAACTCAAAGTCCTCGTCCAGGAACGCCTCCCCAACTGGAGACTCTGCTAGGTCGAGACGTAGCCCGACCCAGGAACACACCCTCGAGGTCCTCGCCGCCCCTGAGCCTGACCGGCTCGTCATGCATGCCGGACACACTCCCAGCCATTCTCTCTCCGTCCTGGGAACCGCCCCCGGTACAGAGGTCGCGACCGTCGCCGACGGCACCGGTGGCTCCACGCCGACGCTGGCGCCGACCGACATGAGCTCGAACCCGGCGACCCTGTATGATGTCAGGGCTAGGGTCGATTCGTCCGATCTCCAAGATGACGATTTCGGCGGCCCCGACGAGCCACAGCCCACGTTGGAGGCGACCGACGACGCAGCGCTCAGGGGCCCTCTGATGGTTCGCAACATCCCTGCACATGACGAAATCTTCTTCAAGCGCCTGTCCGAAAAGCTTCAAGATGTCAGTAGCGGCGCGGATGCCGTCCCAACTTGCATGAAGACACCGAGCGAAGACGGCGTGGCCGAGGACAAGGAGAACCCTCTCGTGGCCAAACTGGACGCAGACGCGGCCAGTGACAGAGGCTCTACTACCGACAGAGATGATGCGTCCGAATCTCAGAGAAAGGCCGAAGAGATCGACGTGCCCCTGAAGCTTAGGAAGACAACCAACTTTGGTGCTCCTCTGGGCTCCATGTTCTAAGGCGACAAATTACCAGTATAATTCTTCTTCCGCGAAGCTAGTTCTCCTCTCACCAACGCGGCAGACGACAAACCCGCATAGATGTTTCATAATCTCGGATTCCATTCTGCACATACGATCCCCGTCCACTGCACAAACCTGCGGACATTCGACACTCACTTGGCTTTGGTACTCGCTATAGACCAGTCCTACGCCTTTTTTCCTATGTACATTTCCACGCGATGGGCTCCCTGTTCTTTTTTTCTTTTCTTTTTTCGATTCAACGGCATAGACAGGATGGATGGCTGGGCGGAAATGGAGCTCCCATCACTCTGCGGAGCAGTATCGCTCGATTTTTCTCAGGAACGTACTTCACGGTGTTTACACAAAAATGCACAATACCCCCCGGAGGATAGAAACTCCTTCTCACGAATTGGCTTGGTTGTTTTCAATGGATACGGAGGTCGACAGAGGCGCATTCACCTGGACCCGGATGGCGGGTATGAAAAGGCAAAGACTGGCGCGAAAGGCGTCGATGATGGAGGCAGAGGGCGTTGAGATGACCCTTTGGCCGAGGTATCTTTAAATTGACATGGCAGCAGCTGCAGGCGGCCGGTGCTTGGTCTCTGGGAGTTGATTGCAAAAGAGCAATGCACTAGACATAGTCAAGCAAATAAACATTGCTAGCGCGGTTCTCGTGGCCGTCTTATGTCAAGCAAGAGATTATCCTATCCGTCTGCTGGTGCATTCCGTGAGACTGGCCAGATAGACGATCGACTTCACACGCTGACTGACGCACGTTGATTTCCGACAGAGTTCTTCCGTCCGTCAACGTGAACAGGCTTCTTATGTTTGAAATCGTAAAATACCAAAAATTGGCGTCGATTCAAGATATGCAACATGCAAATGCAACCTTCCCTCCCTCCCAGTTCTCCGCCCAAACCCAAAAAATGCAGCTGCGCCTCTCGAATGACGATGACAAAAAGGTCGGGAGGGGGGAACTGACTTGGCGGTTCCATCCCCTGACCAAGACCAAAGGTAAAGAAAGACATGCCCGTCTCTGGGCCATCGGCTTCCCACCGGGGTTTCCTGATCGAGCGCTTTCCTCCTCTTGTGTCTCGAAACCCTTTTTCTCGGCGGCATCACCCCCATGACTTTGACGTCCTGCCCCCCAGCCATTCTCTTTTGCACGTCTCGAATCCGGGGGATGGCGGGAGTCCACATAGAGGATACGGATCTGGATCCGTACGTGCCGCGTCCCGAGTACATATATATATCTCTCACACATCCTCCCTCACGAAACCGCCTTTTCCTCGAATCCATCATCATCCTCCTACCGACTCGAGAAAGGGGTTTCTCGGTGTTTCCCACGCTCCGCGGGGACCGGCAGCCGTCGGCAAGCCCGCAGACCATCTCCCTTCACACCCTCGCGATCAGGTCGTCCAGCAGCTCAGTGGTCTCGGCCGGGCTCGCGATCCAGGCCGTGGTGCCCACAGAACGCGCCTTGAAGTCGTTGCTTCCGGCGCTGAGGAACTGGTCTCCGATGTGCAGCGTGTTCTCGCCGGCGATGGGCTGCTCGGCGCGGCCCGCCTTGGCGGCGAACCACCGCTGGCAGACGGTCACGCCCCACGACTTGTCGCCGATGTCGACGAAGACGTCGCGGCCGCCGTTAAAGGCGCAGAAGGGTACCCGCGGGCGGGGTCCGGCGGTGGTCGGAGAGTCCCCGCCGCCTGGCGCCCGCGCGGCGGACCCCAGCGCCGAGAGCTCGAGAATTTTCTGCACGACCAGGACCGTCTCCTCGAGCGACTCGCGGGGGATGCGGATGGAGGGGTCCGTCGGTATGATGCCGACGGCGCGGTCCTTTCGGAGCAGCGTGGCGGGCAGGTTGAGTGTCTTGACGCAGTCGAGCAGGGCGGCCTCGGCGACGTCGAGGAGCGCCGTGATGTCGGACTCGGACCAAGCTGCCATCTCGGGCGTGAGCCACTGCTCGAGCGGCACAGGGGACAGGAGGTGCGGGGACTGCGGGGCATATTCAAAGAGGTAGTTGGCCTCGCCGCCCATGATGACGATGGATTCCTTCTGGGTCGGCGTCAGGTCTGTGGAGGCCGCGATGGCGTCGAGGAGGCCGTGGAGGCGGGCGTAGTAGCGGTCCGCTGTCGTGTAGCCTGCCGCGGTGACGATGCCAATTTTGATGTCTTTGCGGAGGAGGTCTGGCAAGGAAGTTTTGTTAGTAGAGGGGGGGGGGGGGGGGGGGAGGGTAAAGAAGGGTTGCGAGTAAGGGTAGTAGGAGGCGACGATTACGCACCCAACAGACGCGGGATCAGCGGACTCGAGGGCTCCAGGCTTTCGCCATCGTCGTAGAGGGTGACGTCTCCGTCAAAGGTGGCGAGCTGGAGCGGGGAGTCGGGGGTGGCGGTGACGGCCATGATCTGGGCGGCGTTGAGGATGAGGCGGACGTCGTTGAAGGACGGCGAGACGTAGCGGCGTGATGAGATGAGGCGGCGCGTATCCATGTGGTTGAAGGCGGCCTCGAGGGGCAGACGGGTGAAGAAGGGCCCTGCGCTGGGGACGAGCATCTTGAGCTTGGAGGGGAGGTTGTTTGCCTCGGCTTGGCGGGTGACTGTGTCTTTTGTGAGCAAGGCGCGCGCGCGCGCGTGTGTGTGTGAAGATGATGGGAGAAAAGATTGAGAGAAAAGATTGAGGATGAGGGTGAGCGTCAAAAGACTTACAGTGGTCGTCAATCATGTGCTCGACATCGCGGAAGATCTCGGCATAGCGACGGTGGGATTCCTCGGCCATGTGGGCGATGCTCGTCGCTCTCGTGTCGAAAACCCCGGTGGGTTGGGAGTAGAGAACGAAGGGGACGGCGAGAAGGCCCTTGATCCATTCTGCAAAGGGGCGTGAGTGAGTGGGAAATGAATGAGAGTGAGAGTGAGAGTGAGAATGGAAACGGAAGTGGGAACGGCGGTCGATGGTGCTGTGAGAGAATCATGGCAGCGACCAAGTCTTTCGACATCGTCTACTATGAAACCGTATGGGCTTATGTGCTTATGGTGCCGATTCCAAGCCCCATGGCGCTCGTCGAGTGTGCCTGCTGACAAGATGAAGTGATGATGGTATTGTCGTACCTATGAACTGGTCCCGTCTGTGGGTCTTGAGAGCGTCTGAACAGGTGTTAGCTGTCCGGTTCATCTCATTCGCTCAACTAGTGGCATGTTTGATTACACTCTACTCTGTATCTCGTCGTCATCTTGTGCTAGAACGGAGGTTGGTCGTGAAGACGAAGGTGAGGGAGTCGAAGGATGAGCGGGAGAGGGGTAGTTAGTTGGTCAACCGGCCGGTTCACTAGGCGAATAGGTGCGTTCTCGTGAGGCCCGGACGAAGTCCTATAAGTAGGAGTGTCGTGATGGTATTTGGAGGGTTCGGGGTTCGAATCAATTAGATGAGAGACGTGAAGAAGGTATGCAGTCAGAGTTGGCAGGGTGAGTAACGAGAAGGAAGACGGATGAAATGTGATGTTGGATTCATTCCAACCGCCCTGGAGACCAAGTGGATCACTGGGTCCCGCTGTCGTGTGGCAGCTGGCGGTCCAGATTCGGTGTTCGACGACGCCGGTCCCCCCGCAACGATAGGCGCCTGGGGCCCAGGCGGGCAGCGGAATGCACCAGTGCCAGGGGTGCACTGCAGCGCTAGCCATCTACCGGAGGCCGCCGCTACCCGGCTGCAGGGTCGTCCCAATCGGCTGGAGGCACCCGCTTTCGACCTCTTTGCTACCTTGTGACCTCTGCGTCGTCCGCGTCGACTTTCTCTTCACAAGCATCGTGGGCTTCTTGTGAAGTTGCTGATATGAGGTGAGTCAACCATGCCATATGGACTAGAGGTGTTGCATCTGTTCTTCGGCTTGGTCATAGCCCAATCCATTTTACCTAGTCTCGGAAACAGACTTACTTTCTATGTTCCCCTTACTGTATTGTGCTCGCATCGTAGATAACACGAGTGCCCCGTGGCTGTCTGGACACTTAACCACCTCAATATTGTATTGAAGCTAAACTGGATGAGACGGAGCTTCTTAATGTGCATCAATGGTTGGGTAATAATTATCACTTATGAGTTAGCCACTGGAACATCTAGGTCATTGGCTTACGTCAAGACTAGAAGTTTACCCATGACACAGACTCACTTGATCCCTTGACGTTATGAACTAACTAAATCCAATGAGCACCCTGACAGCATCAAAATATTAGAGTCGTCTCTGTCTCTGCCTGGGGTTAGTTACAGTTGACATACAGGTCTTTATTGGGGAGAGTTCGGTGGTGGAGGAGCGGGGAAGCGTAGGCCGGAGCCTATTTTTAGGCTAATATTTTGGTTGCTTGTCAATCACTTGAGTCGGATCGATAGCTCAGTGGTAGAGCGAGAGATTGCAGTTCAATGCAGTTATCTCTAGGCCCCGCGTTCGAACCGCGGTCGGTCCTCGAACTTTTGCAAGTCATTTCCACCATGCCTTCTTCATTTTGTCGGTTAGGCCACAGTCCTCGCTTCACAAGGGAAGTCATCTCTAGTGCTTCGTTTGAATGGATTGATAGGCAGTACCTGCCCTATATTTCGAGTGATTGATTGTTGTGGGCATCTATATATGCTCCTAATAGACAGAACCTATTTATTCTGGTTAAGTGATGACATCAGTCAATCTGTCCAGCTTGAATGAAGAAGACTTTGAGACAGAAGTAAACGAACTGCTTAAAGAAACAAACTGATTGATGCAATACGAATGCGCATATTGTGATATCGAGCGAGGTCAAGTCGAAACGCCCACCTCACTCACTCACGTACGATGGCTGCTAGCTAGTAAACGTAACCGCCATAACACCCTGACTATATATATATATATTCGTGGAAGACAACATCCCCAGAAAGGCAATCTGAGTAAGAGCTTCTTATTGAGCGACTTTTTCCTCATTCTGGGCTTTTGAAAATCATCGGCTTCGTTCGTATGGCCCCTCAGCTCCATCTTCAGTTTCCTTCCTGTGCGTAAATAAGTATCAGCCTAGATAGACATGCTCATCAGCATGAGCCGGGCGGGCAGGCCAACTGAGAGGGGTTATCGAGGTGAAGTATCATACGAAGAACTAGTCCTCGCAGCTCGAGACGTATCAATAAGCAGTGAGCTGCCTACACGACCCGAAAGTGTTTTAGAGACACTGGAAACCTACGTTGGTTCATCGACTGTCTTCCTGATTCTTGGCATTGTAGGTGTTCTGCATATATCCAATTTACACTTGCATATTTTGTATCTGTTTCTCCCAATTGTCTATGCTGTGAAGGGGAGGAGGTTTCAGAAAGGTTCACGGTTTCACCCCTTGAAACCAAAGCTGGTCAGGCAAAGAAAGAAGTCAGAGACGAGTGTTCCCTTGCGCTGACAGTTGTCGGCATCTCGCCCAACCAAGAATGAGCCATTGGAGTTACTCGTGAAGGAGCACAAAAGAACTCGAAGGTACATGCTACTGCTATGTCCAAGGGGCTTTATCCTTACGGAAAGTGCGTTGTCCATTGCATCAAGTTGCTTGGTGACCAACCTACTGACGACTATCTATCTATCCTTGTTATTACACAGATATCGGAGTTCGAATCAACTGAATTGTGCGAGATTTGTAAAACATATCTCGAGGCCGAGGGGGGAACCCTATCATCCAGGGGCAATGTAGCCACCCAAACTTTGCAGAGTCGACGGTCTCATTCTGACACTACGCCCCATTTACATCTTCAGATGCTCTCGCTCGACCAAATTCTAATAGCCTTCTTAGTGACAGCGGAAGCTGTCAGTCATACTCTTGACCAGACACCGAGCTACGACGGCCAGAGAAACATGAGCAACTCAAACAAAAGCTCGGCTCGTGGTAACATCTGCTCGATTTCAAACCAAGGCTGCCCTCCAAGACAACGACGGTACTCCCCGCAATACCATTGCATCCGATGCCGAGATGGTCACGAAAGCCAATCATTTGCCCTTGGAAGCCGATTTCCATCTCCATAAACTTCTGTCCTCTCGCTCTTGTTGCCGACTCTCGAATTCATTACCTAGTTCTTATGCCATCGTTCACTCTCAAAGAAAGGGTTCCCCTCTGACTTTGAATGCGCGACACAGCGACATAGCGCACCGGGTGTCGCACTTTGGAGAGCTTTCCAGGTTTCTCGCAGCCACCTCTTTTCTCAGGCGACCTGAATAACTGCGTGGTAGGCTTGTTCGACCTACTTGGGAGGCGACTTTTGGTGTTCTTCGATCGAGTCACCACCTCGCCAACTTCCTCACCACCTTCGCCGTGTAGCACTAGGAACTTTCTCTTCCACCATCTCCAGTGTGCTGATCATAAATAAGTACCCCTTCAGCCGGTGACGAGAGGCTACGGGCTCCATACGAACTTGGCTGTACGCTGTCTTCGCACCAAGGAGAACTTCCAACGAGGCCCGACGAAACTCCGCGCACCACCCCCCTCTGACTCCAAGATACGCAGTGGGCATAGCCGGCGTCCATGCCGTGCTGGGACAGGCACAGGCGCCAGTGACCAGGATGGGAACTCTGCCAGGCATTTTGCATCCGCACCCTAGGCTTGAACACTTGGACGGGGTTGCGAGATTTCAGGTACAATGCATAGGAGCATCGGCGAGACTCCCCAAAATACCTGCCATACACATACGGCTGATAGTAGAAAGGCATAGTACGTTTTGCATAAACGCGCTGACATGCCGAGTAGGTCGATATTGCTTCCGCCAGTCCAGCCAGTCCATCCAAGGCCCCAGGCATCGTCTCCCAGAGAAGAGTGAGTGCTACACGCCCGCCGATAAAGCCAACGTTTGGCGACTCCATCATCCATCTGCACGGTACGATCTTCAAGACCTCAACACGCTCTCGGCTCCCAAGAAACAGCCTTCCAAGATATGCTGCCTGCGGCTATAAAGTAAGTAGAAGCACTTTGACTGCGCTCCGGCTTCAGTCAACTTTGACAACAGGCCTTTATTGGAGGAGCAGGCAAATAGGAGAACAGACGAAAGTACGTCTTCTTAGACGACCTGTATGGGAGTTTGCACTGGTCGTCAGTCCTTTGGAACCCCCCTCCCCCTCTGAGCTGGATCCCAGGCGGGTGTTGTGCCACCCGCGATCTCACGGCAGGCATCGAAATACAACGCAGTCGAACTCACCCCGGTGAAGGCTCTTGATATCCGCAGGAGCCCTGGAGACTGACGGTACGGTTTGCCATAGACTTCGCGTTGAGCGTAACCCCCACTCCGGATGCTGCCCAGGTCTGTACTGAGAGCGGTCTCAGATACATCACACCATTGTATCGTGACACTTCTGGCTGCAACTGCCGTTTCTCCCAACCATTCGTAGGATGCTCTTGGCAGGACACCCACTGTCCTCGGAAGACGGCATTATCGGTCCATGGGTCGGATAGACTCATCGGCCTCCCTCTATGCCGATGGGCTCCTCGAGCCCAAGTATCTCGGCGGACAAGACACGGGCAAGCTTTGCCCCATCGGCCACCAAGTACGTTGTCAAAAGCCCTTTCTTCACTTGCAGTAAGTCGTGATGTTGCCAGCTTCGCTGAATTTGGCAGGATCAGCAATGTTCAGGGAGACAGAGAAAGTTATATTTGGTGGACGTAAAGGCCGAGCTCAGGAGCGGACAGTCCGCGACGTCCTAGAAGAGGCCTACCTGAGAATACACAGGGCATCACTCCATGATCATTCCGTGAACCCCAACTCCAGCGATTCGAGGTCACACCTTTATTATAGCTCCAGCTCCAGCTCCAGCTCACCGCTCCGATCACCGTCCTTTGGCCGCCAGATGTTCGTCGCTCCCGAACTGCGCACCCCAATGACCCAAACAGATAAGTAGATGGTACCAGAGGCACTTCATTCAGCTGTCAAGGCAGCCTCCCTCTCTTGAGTTGCGAGACACATCTCGGGGACCAAGCTTCTCACACTACCAAAGGGCACCAGACTTCCCACACGATATGTACCCTAATACGGACACAAGCCTATCCTATTCTACAGCCCGAGAGATCGAGAGAGCAGCAACAAAGACTTCCATCTCGCGCCGCGCAGCAACACGCGCGAGAGCTCATAACCCGCGTCTCAAAGTTATACCCCCGTAGCTTCCGCCATCGCACGCGTTCCGGCTGCAATTGCAGCTGCAGCTGCAGCTGCAGGTCGTTGCTACAACGCACGACCAACCGGCCCGCGAGACGCATCGGCTTGAGACACCTGTCTACCTATCTCCCACCTCAGCTCCAGCATCGAAAGGCCACAGAGCGCCGAAGGCCGGCCGTCCACGCTCGGATCGAAGCATCTCAAGTTCTCAACACAGAAGGATGCATAAGGCTTCCGGGGGGAACGGAACACTCTTTCCACCCATTCTGTGCCACCAACGCACAGTTCGCCGCCCGCATCCGTACCCCACCCTTGAGCCGATCTTACTTCCGTCATCACCTTAGCCCGTCCGAACTTCGGCGGAAGTGATAACAGGACGTCTATGTAGATCATACAACCACAGGTACACACGTGTCAAATGGTCATCGCAGTGTACCTGTATGTGACGCCCCGCGGGCGCCATCTGCCCGACAACTGGAAGGGGAAACATATGCACTGTGTGTATATGTGTGGGTGTAAGATGTAAGACAGAAAAGAAGAAAAAGAGTCGAGAAGAAACTCGACACGCTCGGCTTGGCACCTCCCATCGCTCAATGGGAAGCCCCGAATGGGCCAAGAGAGTCGTAAGGTTACAATCGCAAGCAATATCGAGACAAGCTTCCCCTGGCTAGCAGGAGGTCGAATGGTAAGGCATTTGAGCATCTGGTCTGGACACACGCCAAGGCCCCGCGTCGACACACACACTCGGCTTTTGTGGTGACGGATCGTCGCTCAGGCCTTTCGGAGCTAGAGGAGACTAGGCGATGCAGACGTCTCCGACTTGGGCAAGGTGGGAGAAGCGTTCCAGAAGAGAAGATCGGGGCAAATCTTCCCTTTCGTTTCGCCACAAAGAGATAAGGTCCTATCTGCGAGAAATGTCTCCTGGGTACCGCTCGCCATCGAAACTCTCTTCAACCCCACCCAAGAGCAGAGGTGGTTGGACGACAAGCCTCCCTTTCATCATGCAGATGGAATATCCTTATGACAATGAGTTTCCGGGAGAAAAGGAAGTCTGACAACATCTTGCAGGAGAGCTCTGATCCCGCGGTCCGCGTATTGTGTCGGCGGTGCGGGGATCAATCAACCAAGTTATTGAGCCGCAAAGCTACGGCGGCAGATGCGATGCGAAGGGCGGAAAGCGTACGAAATGTATCCAGTATAGTGAAAGGAGGGGGGGGGGGGGAGTGTGGGTGAAAGATGCAAAAGAATGATTGGCGAGATGCAAAGGAGGAGCATGAGCCTAGGCCACACCACTACTACCACCGCCGCTGTCATCTTTGCCATCATCCATCATGGTGCATGCCAGCCCAGGCCAGCCCGCCGCGTGAGGGATTTATTGTCCTGATCCTCAACGAAATGCCGCTGCGGTATGGACGGAACGGAGAGCCCAAGCGCGAGAATGGCCTGTTCCTTCCCACCCTGCAAATAGAGTTCTGTGTGAGTGTGAGTGTGTGTGATTTCGGTCGGGACAATAGAGCCCATTGTGGGCGTAAGCCAATATGTTTGTACCCCGCGAACCCCAGACTTTTCCTGTTCTTATTTTCGTTGGTAGCCAGCCAATATCGCGATGGGTGTGTTGACTGGTGAGCACTGAGGGGTGACGAGACCCCCGTGTTGGTATCGGAGACAGTGGAGGTACCTACTCGAGTCTCGACGCAACTGCCCGGCTGTAGTAGAACAGTGACAAGTTCAAGAGGCATAGTCAAAAGCCCTGCGGCGCGGAAAGCTGCAGCGAAACCCTCCGTATGCATGGGGCAGGTTCGAAAGCAGAAGGCAGTCGTACGAGCTTCCCCAGGAATCATCAGGCCGGGGTAGGCTGTAATGTCAGAAGCTGCAAGCCTTGTGGGCTGTAGCTCCTACCAATTGTTTGTCTCCAGCTGGAAGATGCACCAGGCATGGAAGCGAGATCCCCCAGCCCCTTTAACCTGCTGCTGTTGTCCAGCAGCCGTGAGAGGGCGGGCACTCAAATGCAAGCCTACTTTTCCAGGGCTTCGGGGGCCTTTAGCTCACCGCCACTTGCCTTGGCGGGAAAGCCGTCGTCGTTGTCAAGCATCGAGGGGCCAGCCACTCAGACAGAAGAGGCTCGAGCGGGGACGGGCCATGCCTCTCTCTCTCTTTCTCTCGCGCCCTCCTCTGGGCTGGAGGGACGACGGAGGAAGAGGCTGGTGACGATGTTGACGGCCGAGACGCACGCTTCTATTGGGTCAACGTGGCGTTCCGAAGCCTTTTCCGTATCCCGGCTCAATACGGAGTACGGACATGAGGCTTGGCCTTACCACCGGCCAGCCAGCCAGCCAGCCAGCTGCGGTCCGTCTGCCCAAACAACGAGGCATGTGTCTACTTCGGCAAACGTTGAAATGAGACGTCAACTGAGGCTAAAGTCGTGGTGTCCCGCCCTAGGAAACCCACCGCCTTATCGGGAACACTCATTGTCCCTCGATAAGGGGCGCGCGAGCTCATATCCGTAGCAACCTCCTGGATCGTGTGGTATGCACAGCAACAACAGTAGATAATAATACGCGTCTCGACTCTCAAGTGACTGTCCGTACAACGGCGTAGACAAGCCACTGGGACGCGTCTGCTCTTCCATTCGCCAAGCCCAAACCTCGCTTGCTGCTCGCTGTTCCCGAGTGCTATTTCGGTGCGACAACTACTTTCGCAGAGCATGCGGGCATGAAGACCCGGATCTAATCCAGCCAGTCCCACTTGGAGCTGCCAGCTGGGGACATTTTTGAATTTCAGTGGCACCATCTCAATAACTTTCGCACCACAAAGTTGGGGGTAAGTTGGGGGGACAAGCCCGCATGTGCCAGTGGACACCATCGAAAGGTTGCTTGCTCAAATCCTAGCGCTGCCCTGTCTGATGGTGCGTGTGTGAGAGGGAGAGGCAGAGTCCAACAGAACACAGGACGCATCTGGACTGGAGCGGGGGCCATCCACACCTTCGCGATCTCTGTATCCGTATGCGTCACCGACGAAGCGGACGTGACGGAGTCATGGGCGCCTCAATATCGTGACGAGCGGGAGCCGCTCCTGTCCGTTCCGCCATGGCCGTGGGATGTTGTTCATGTCGCCCGGGCGGGCTTGCCTGATACGTGGGTGCTCAGCGGCGGCTCCAGCGTCGCCGGCTGAAAATGACAAAATGACAGTTTCCGTACTGCAGGGCCATGGTCGACTGTCGGTGACTGACACAGCATCCCGGGACTCATTTCGGTACATCTCGGTCGCCAAGTCGTCAAGCGATAGTCACAACGCGAGCTCCATTACGTTGGCACGGTCAAGTGACGGGATCCATGACCCGTCTCTCCTCCTCGAGTCCTCAATCCGCACAACCCACTCCCTCTCTATCTCCGTACGGCCGCCGGCGTGGCACCGGCCAGCGCCAAATGTCTGGCTCATTTCATTATGCGTCGCATCTCCCTTTCGGTCCACCTGCAGTAGCGCATCAAGCGAGCCATTCACCGTCTCTCCCCAAAGCGCGCTGCAGCCCCAGTAAGCGTGGGGGAACGGCATCCTCGTGGTTTTGGTGCTGAAACAAGTCGTGACCAACAGGGCTGTCACAAAACCACTGGTGTACACCCTCAGCTCCTATCCAATGCCGCTCTGAACGGCCCCGGCCCACGCAAATGTCACCGGTGACAGACTGGATGCGACACGAGTGACCCGGAAGCGCCATAGACAGCGAAAGGGAGAGGGGCGCTGACTGGTTGACTGACGGCTTGGTGACCCGAACAGCGCGCTGTTGGCGAGCCTGACTTGAACATGAAATGCTATGGCCGGCGGCGGTGTTACGCCCTAGCAACGTCGACTGCGGTGCCTGTTCCCGTCGTTTGGACAGGTTCAGCATGAATGCAAGCCAGGCAGAGCAGCTGTCAGCCAAAACTTAGTTCGGCCGACGGACGGGGGCGCACATTTGCAGCCTGGCAAGTACTTGGCACACGCAACCCGCATCTTGCTTTGCCATCGGTTCGGTGCGCCACGCCGCCCGAAACTGTGCTTCTTTGGGTGCCGTAATATCGCGTTTTCAATGTCGCCCGGTCCAGCACATTGAATGCGCTGGCCGAAACACCGTTGATGACGATCAACGGGTGCATTCTCGTGGCAGGGCCCGGTGAAACTGGCATCGAATCAGACATTCAACCAGTTGGCATCAATGAGACAGAGCGTTGCAGACTAGTTGCGTTCCTATGGCTGGGTTTGCGGACGCTCATCCCGGTGCCGTTGCAGAAATCCGGAAGCATACTGCCGGCAAAGAGGCACAGACAGCGGCGGACCAGCGGCTGCATTTTGTGGTAAATAAACCCTAAAGGGATCCATGACGATGACGGTTGATTGAGAATGGCTCGGTCGTGACTTGTACACCGGCCAGTCGTCTCTGCTTTGACGTGGCGCCGTGTTTCGCGACAAGCAGCGCGCGCCGTTTGTTGTGAGCGATGCAGTTGCATTTCTCTTGCTGTTCGATTAGGCTCGACGTTTGCGCCGGGACTGAGTTGCTCGGCGTGCGCTTTGCTCGCTGTTGCCAAGCGCAGTTTTTCTGGCAATCTCAACAGCCTTGTTTCAATTGATTGGGGCAGTACTCTGTGCACTGAATTGCATGTCAGGCTCGGTTTGGTCAAGTATCTTCAGAAAGGCGAAGCTTTTGCTGCGGCCTCGCTGTTGATCGCCCGCCCTATTAATCTTGTCGTCTCAACGACGGTGAAGCCAAGGAGTTTGCTACATATTCACGTGTGTCAAATAGACCTCATCAAAGTTGTCGTCATGTTTAAACATCGATGACTGTATTCTGTTTTGTAGGAGCGGCCATGATGTAATATCGAAACGCTCGTATCGCGTTTCGGCGCAAGACGAAGCGAGGCGGTAAGAATGGTCCCTGAGAGCCCATTGATGAGCCGTGACCCTCGAGTTGAAGATGCCCACTGTGGTCTGGGGGCAGGAACGACACCCTTGTCATCTTTCCTTCCATGTTCAGAGGAAGCTGGCGCATCGGAGACTCGGCATGTGGTTGAACGTTGAGTGGACTTTTGGCATCACCTCGTGGTTTCCATGCCAAGCGGGCGTGGCCTTGGGAAAAGCATCTTGTTTCTTGGGTTGAAGTCATCCTGAACACGCTCCGAGCCGGAAACGCAATCGGACATGTTTTTCGTTCTCTTCGTGTTTGTGCAAAGGTGAGTCCCGTTCGACGAAACTGTTGGAATAATTCGAGAGATGTCTTTCGAGGACGATCAGGTAGCGGTACGTACTCAACGTGGGGTCAAGGCGCGGGCGCTGCGCAGGGTCCAGATTAGGGCCGTTTACTATCTCCAAAGCTAGGAACCCATGGCCAGTGGCGATAATTGTCGTCAAATGGAGATCCGCGAACAACTGGGGGTGCTGGGGATCCATCGCTGGCCTTAGCTGCATCCTTGCCGCGCGAGCAGAGGCTTGAGAGAAAATAAGACAGCAGTTGGAACGTTACTCGGTGGGTGCTTCGAGACCAGTGATCGCCGTACCAGACTGCAGCCCAAGTCCGAGACAGCGACAGGAATTGACTGTTGGCACAGTATTGGGTTGCAGGGTCGTGGTCAGTGGTGAGAGGCTGCCCATGAAGTCCCATTGACTTTCGGTCTCTCCCAAAAGCTTCCCGGATCCTGGGGTTGAGAAAGTCTATCGGAGGGCTTTAGAAACAACCACGGCAACCACAAGCGAGAGCGACTGCAAGACTTGCGCACATTACAGAATGGCCAGCCTGTCAGCCAAACAATCGGCGGCAAGGATGTGGCGTTCGGGTACTAGGCTGTTCCTGGTGGTGACATGATGATGGACGGCGCGAGGCGTTTTAGTTGGACGCTCGAGTACGCGGTTCATCGTCCGTGCCGCTGAGACATACATTTGAACCTCCGAGGGTAGGTATCCCGTAAGCGCATGTGCCGCTGAGGTTGGGCATCCTGGCGTCCCCCGTTCCTTGTCTAAAGAGAAAGACAAAACCACTGTCTTCAAATGCCTTCGCCTCACGAGCGCGACAACGCAGGTACTGCTACACTGGTCAGCGACCGCGAACATCGAAGCACTTGCAGGATCCGATGTCCAACAGGCGCCGATTGAACCAGGAGTGATGTCGGCTGCTGGCAGGGCGGAAAAGGCACCCACCCCCACCCCCTTCTGTGTCGCGCCGTGGCAGCCGAGGAGCAGGTTTTGTCGGCCATGTCGGCCCTTTGGGGCGCCTCCATTCTCGGGGAGTCTCCGTCAGTTGACCACAAACAGCCCCCGAGTTGCCGACAGTGTACTGTAGCGGGAGTTTTATCGCTCACCGTGTTCGATCTGATGCCCGTCTGTGGCTCCCCAGTGATAAGTTCATCAATCACGTCCAGTCCCCAGTCTCCAGCGTGGTGCATTCAGACGGAGCCTGCCATGACCCATCAGCATCACTCCGAGGAAGAGCCCTGAGAGAGATCCACCGGGGCACCGAGGACGACGTGCGTATGGGTGGCCTATGGAACTAGGTGTGTGTGTGTGGGCGTGACTTGCAATGGCAATACAGAGTAGATCAGAGCCTCGTTCGTGGGTTCTGTGGTGGAGGTAAAGCGGTAATGAGGTAATCGTCGGCATTTTCGCATGACAAGGAAATATGGATACCGTTCTTCCCGTTCTTGTGTGCCTTGCTTGATCTTGTCCTCGCTGCTCTTGCCAGTTCCCTCCCTCATGCGCAGGAGTATCCGTACCTTTCTTGCTCTTGCTTGTCATTGACCTTTTGCACACAGGGCGTTCTCTCGTCAGCTGTCATCCGGTAGCGCACGTACCGCCATAAGTGTGATGTACAGGTAGGTACCTAAGGTACAGGTACCACTTCAATCCGCCCCTGAAACACATTGAGAGCGCAGATTCTCATCGAACCAGTTGTCGCCCGTAGCTAGCTACACGGGCAGTCTCCAAGTGAGATAGACATCTTCTGATTCTTCGCGCCTTTAGCAACCGAATGACTTGCTCAAGAGGTGCCTCTGTGCCGTCCCCTCCACCTTGGAACTCTTTGCCTGTCGGCCAAACATCGTCATCTCTGTCCAACAGCCGCCGGTCTCGTGGAATCCCGCTAACCAATGCTGTTGTCGCCAAATCGGCAAAAGGGAGAAGAAGCACTATTCGGTTGCGAATCGTCAATTTGTGGATAGTAGCAATCATGATGGGCCAGAATCAAGGCAAGCCGCCAAGGATAACGAGCGACAGCAAATGACTACGGTATTAGTATCAAGAAACAGATTTAAGCCGACCGGTCTGAGGTAAGAAGATCCAAATCAAACCAGAGACAGGCAGCGAGCGTGTGCCTCGGCAGACTAAGATGTCATTTAATTCAGTCATCCACTATCCGCACCGTCAGTGTCGTCTCCATCTCATCATTTGCAAGCAGGTCCCCATTTGGGCGGGTACTCGGAAGGCAACACGGGAATACGGATACTGTAAGTATTGTGCAGGCCAGGGCCAGGATCACGATGGACCGCCCCCTTCCCTCTTACCTTCCCCAAGGGAAGCACGCACAAGACACACAAAAACCCATCTGTGTCATCGTCATTTTCGGGGCGGCGAGCATGCATGTATGTGCATGGTGGACTGCATATGGACGGCGTTGAGTGCGCTTGTGAGTCGGGTGGGTGCGGTAAATGCTCCGTCTACGGTGCTGCCACGCACCGCACTCTCCCAATTTCAGACTTCAGTTACGAGAATTGCCGCATCGTTGTTGGTTGGACCGCCGTAGATGCGCGAGGGTAAACTTCCCCATTCCAGCAATTCCTTCTCTCCAGAAACCGGCGGCGGCGGACGAACACGCTGCATGCTGCAACAAGAAGCAGGGACAAGCCAGGTGAGCCACATGGACCAGTCCTCTTGGAGCAAAAAGGTGGTCCTCCTATAACACCATATCTGCAAGACTCCAGGGAAGAGCCCAGGAAGACAGAGCATCGGTTCGCAGCCAAGCAATCCATCGCATCATTCACCCCACAAGATTGTTGGGGTATCTCATTCGCCAGCGCATGGGCGAGCTTTGAAACTGAAGACCGAGTCGAGGCTCGAATTTAGGGCCATACTGATGGGTGTTACAGTACCACAGTGTCTTAAGAGTCTGTATGGATATGCGGATATGCTGTATCAATTGGAATTGATCATTGACTGCGGTCACGACGCCGAGCAAGTCCACTCACGCCCCCTCCCAGAATTCCTGCGGCAAGGGCAGCGGTGGCCGCTGGTAGGCCTATAATAGATCGCAGGCGAATGGAGAGGCAATTGAAACATGGATGGACGAAGTGATACCTGCCCGCCTGCTTTTTCTACCTGCCGATGCTCGCCAGGAACCGGTGCCAAATGCCAGCAATATCACATAAATATGAGTAAGTTGCTAATGCCAACACTAATGCTTGCTTCTATCCTGGTTGTTTTTACAGATACATGTCGAATCTGTACGTAGCATATTGGCCGACGCGATGCTTTCCGCCATTAGCCTTTGATTGTTCGCCGATCGCGGCTGCAAGGGGGAAATAGAAAGTTGGCAGTCTGGAAGGCATATTCCATTTGGGATTCCTACTGGGTTCCATGGCTCATGGCTTCGGGCAATTACTGTTCGCCCCCGTGTTGTTCCTGAGGTCTGGCATGTCCATTGAGGCGATGGTGTTGGGCGGGGCATTGCAAGTGGCAACGCAGGCAGGTCGATATTCCATTCTTGTGCAGCAGCCGACTGACGGACATAGAATGCCGTCCCGTCTGATACGCCAGAGAAATAGTAGACAAGATACTACACCCAGGTAGGGCAGGGCTCAGCCGTTGGGGCCGATGAGTGAGTACGGTGCTAGCGCGCATGCATAGTGAGAATGAGAATGTGAGTAAGAGACTGATAGTAGAGTGAGGATCGGGCGCCTTGTAAGAATCAGGTTCGGCCGGTGTGCTTCCCGTCGGGTGGATCTGAGATACCCATGGAAATGTCCCCACTCCAGGGCTTTCTCCAGTCCCGCTTTATTTCGTCCAGTGTCGTGCGTCCCTGTCAAGGCTTATTCGTACAGACTCCAGAGCGTCCCCGAATACTCGCTCAAACCCCCCGTCGTGCATTCGTCCCTACGTAGGAGGTAGCTAATACTTGGCAGCTGTTCGAGCGAGACCTGCCATGGGCTCTCACGCGCTGTGCGTCCCTTGGTCGTTTCTTGGCTGCACACCGTCTTGGCCGCAACCCTCGCGAATGCCGACTGCTGAATGGCCATCAAGGGGGGTTGGACATTTGAACACACTGGGCCTGGTCCAGTCTTGGCCACAGATACATACACTGCTGCACTGTGTGATTGTTGATTCCGTTGTCGCCTGCTGAAGGAGGATGCCAAGTATCTGAGGCAAGCTGCCGTGTTGTTCGTGTTATGTTGGTGGGTGGTGGTAAAGCGAAGAGGAGAGAGTCCCCGTGGCCCGTGGTTGACCCGGCTCACTCTCCCTCGCTCCTGCTGTTTCCGCAGATTGGCAAATGGAAGGAAACCAAGCCGCCGCCACTGCACGTCTCAAGTAGCCTGCCTGCACATGTTATCCGTACGGATACCTAGATAGGTACTCGCGCCCAGGTAGATGGGTACCTAATAGATACCAGGAAACACCCAAGCCTAGCCAATTAACAATACCAGGATTCTATTCGCAACCAACTTGTCCATTTGTTGCCTCTCCCTCCACTTCCACTTCCCCATACAACCCCCCCACCCGGACAACTCTTCAAACCTCAGGACACATTCAGGAAATAAAAATAAAGAGTATTCCAAGTGCGGCAGCGGAAGATACGGGGTACCTGTTTCCTTACACGCTCCGTACCCCGAACTCGAATTGCCAGTCTGCACCTAGCCCCCCTTTCCCCCTTCTCCCCAGTCTCTCCATTTCCCACTCCTACCGATCCACTTTCGCACAGTCCTTTCCTCATCTTCCACACCACCCGGCCGAGGCGGAAAATAGCCCTCGATTCTCAAGAGAGCGTCCCCTCCGACACCCACGCCCCTCTAAGCGCAGCAGCGGGGTTCTCCTTCGAGCGTGTCTTCATCCAAATCGAGAAACGGTTCCCCCCGTCTCGTTCGCGACCCATTCTCCCCTGCGACGGCTCAAAACTCGCAGCCTTCCCACCTCCCAAGCCTCGATTTCAGAATGGACGCCTGAATTGTTTTCATGTTCCTCCTCTCCCCTTCCCTCCTCTTCCCTTCCTCTGATCTAATCCACTATTAATATTCTATCCCCCCGATACCAAACTGTTTACCTCGTCTTCTTCGTCGTCAATCCAGCTCACGATTCAGAGCGTCGAGAAAAGTACAAAGACCAACACGTACTGTCACTCATCACGGCATCCGCAGCCTCCCCGTCTCTCGACCCCTACATACGCTGTGCCAATACCAAGACGAGGTCCCTTTGGACAGGACCCAACATCCAGCTCGATTCTTCAGACACCTGACGCAAAAAAAACGGCAGACGCTCGCGTGCACACTCATACGCAGGCCAAAGGATCAAATTGCTCTGCTACCACTTTCCTGTGTTGCAAGATCTCCCAACTCATACCAAAAAAAAAAAAAAAAGGAGGCTGCGGACTGTTGGTTCGACACAGAACGCTCAACCAAAACCACGACAGAATAAACGCATGCAGCCACGAGCAATGGGATAAAGACCAAGCTTTTCCAACAGACGTCTTTTCCCCCTTCTCTTTGCGTCTTCGACTCTTGGCTTCCAAGGTCTCATCGTCCTTTTGCCAGACCAACCCACTTCGCCGACCTTGACCCGACTTATTGGGTTGTATTTCGCGTTGGCTGACACTCGGGGGACACACTCTTTGCTCACCTGTCGCCCATCCTCCCCCCTCCATTTGTCAAGGCCTAGGCCAGAGAATTGGAGACCCCTCGGAATCGCCGCGGACTACCTCACCCTCCAAAACCCGACCAGCACTTGCACCAGCACCAAGCGTTTCTTCTTGGTGGTGTGTGGCCCAATTACGTGTCGGCCCATCCCTGATCAGAGCACCCTTCTCCGCTGCTGTCGCTGAGCCCACCGGCCACACTCCGAAGAGCAATGGCGGCCGTCCTTACCAACCTGGCGGTGCCCCAGCCCGCTCCCCTGCCCCAAGGTATGTCTGGTGGTCGCTGCACCCCCTAGCTGCACTTCCGTCATCAAGCAGCTGTTCCCAACCCGCCCTGTTTCCGTCCCCAGCATCCCTGAAGGCGTCAGTCACTAACAACGCTTGCGATTCCAGACAAGCAACATTCCGAGCAACAAAACTCAAGTAGCTTGTCCTCGTCCCCCCGCCAATTCCCGACCGATCTTACTTCTCCCATCCTCGAAGAAATCGATGAGTCCGAAAGCGAATCGCCGAATGAACCTGTGACCCCCATTAGCAGCGGGAGACAGTCCCAGGAGTTTACCACCCTTCCCAGCCAAGACCATCACGATATTACTCTCGCCCCCGAAAGCCAGCCTACCCATCAGGTGCAGCCTGCGCCGAAACCTCTTTTGGTCAACACAGCACCCACCCCCACGGTCTCGCCCGCAAACTCGGCCACGACACCAAAGCCCGCCAACCCTCCAGCTCCAGCTGAACCTACTCCTGACCAAGAGCCGCCACCCACTCCGCTGCAGAGACGGCCTACTCGAGGCTCCACGACCAGCTTTAAGCGGACCATGTCCAACATCTTTCGAAGATCCAACTCGTCCATCAACCGACCAGAGTTCGACTTCTTGGGCCAAGCCAACGACGCCTCCGAGAGTGCAGTGATTGACTCGACACCTGCCAAGAGCAGTGGCAGACGTTTCTCAATGAACAGATCAAGCAACACCACGAGGTCTAATTCGCCTCCATCGCCGGGCTCGCCCGTCGACACCGCCTCATCGTACAAAGAGGCTTCGACCATGCCTTCTCAGGATGACTTCAAGAAGAAGAACAGGGCCTCGACTGGCTTCACCAGCCTGCGCGGACGCGCTGTCAACTTCGTCGGCGCCAACGTCCCTGGACGGGAAAAGCACGCACCCAAGAAGCCGGTCCCTCTTGGAAGGAGACGCGCCAGCAGTTTCGAAGCTCGCCTCGAAAGCCGTCATCTTGCGCCTGCGTCGGACAATCACTACAAGAACCCCGTCCTGCCGATGCAAGGATCGTCTCCCTGGGCTCAAATGCCCGACGCTGGTGTAGGTGTCAAGGCCCGTCGCATGAGTCTGAGCCTCCCCGATGACTTCCAGGTCGACGTTGTCGAGCTTCTCTCCGAGTTCGAGTACCAGCACAAACTGCTTGGCCGTCACGGCAAGCACCTGGGCAAGGGAGCCACCTCCAAGGTCACAATGATGTGCCGAAAGGGATGCCCGAATGAATTATACGCAGTCAAGGAGTTCAGAGGCAAGAGAAAGAAGGAGACGGAGGACGAGTACGTCAAGAAGATCAAATCAGAATTCAGTATCGCTAAGAGCCTGCACCACCCCAACATCGTCGAGACGGTTCGTCTTTGCACAGATCACGGACGCTGGAACCACGTCATGGAATACTGTTCGGAAGGTGATCTCTACGGACTCATCGCCAAGCGGTACATGACGGACCCGGCGAGACAGAGTGATCGTCTTTGCTTGTTCAAGCAGCTCATCCAGGGCGTCAACTACCTCCACAGCAACGGCATTGCCCACCGCGACATCAAGTTGGAGAACCTCCTCATTACCAAGGACAGCAAGCTGAAGATCACCGACTTTGGCGTATCAGAAGTCTTTACTGGCCATCACCCCGGCTTCCGGGAAGCCGGTGGGCAGTGCGGTAAGGGCATGTGCGACGAGATCCGCTTGTGCAAGCCCGGAATGTGCGGCAGCGAGCCGTACACGGCACCCGAGGTCATTCTCAAGCAGGATGAGTACGACCCTCGCGGCCTCGACGTGTGGAGCTCCGCCGTCGTCATGATTTACCTTACTTTCGGAGGCAACATCTGGAAGAGAGCCGATACCTCGCACGAGGGCTACAGACTTCTTCTCAAGGGATGGGAGAAGTGGGAGGCCAAGCACCCCGACCCCGATGCTCGCATGACGGAAACAGACTACCCTCACTATCCGGCTTTCGACCTGATGGTCTCTCCGCCCGCGCTCCGCCGTGTGCTTCTCATGATGCTCAACCCCAACCCGGCAAAGCGCGCATCCATCTCAGAGATTGCCAATCACCGCTGGGTCAAGAACATCGAATGCTGCCAGCTCGAGAGCTATGACGACCCGGCCAACCTCATCGACGCCACCAAGAAAGGGAGTGCACAGCTCAACACTAAGAAAGTGTTCTGCCACAACCACTTGCCACTCGAGAGCCACGGCCACTCACTCGGAAAGATGCCGGGTCAAATGGGTTATTGACTACACCCGGATACGACGATACGACTTTTTACGTGTTTGATTTTCTGCATAGCCACGATTCTATCTTTTGGAGTCGGCTCCATATTATAAGTTTGCAACAGCAAACTCACAACACCAGGCGTTCATAGAGAGGCTGATGCAAAGAGCTTTCCATAAGGCTTGGAATTGTTTTTTTCGGAACGCACACCTGAGAACACTTTGGAGGCAGCAGAGACCGCTGCAACACAGCCCTGCAGTGCGCCATGGGCGCGTATACGCAGTAAGACAAACATTCAGGCTGATGAAGGGGGACATTCAGAATGTGCATCGCCATACATAATCAAACCACCTTCTTTGATAATTCGCACATGCACGCCCGTGTCCCAGAGTCAAACCTACGCTAAGAGGGTGGTGAAAGATGTGCCTGCCTGGGTGCGTAGGCACTAGGAAAAGGGGGAGGACAGGCATTGTGTGAATTGTTGTGTTGTGCGCGCGTGTAAGTAGAGACGCCCAGCATGCTTCAGTAGCTTGGTGTGATAGACAAAAGCTTGGCATTGGTTGGGAGGACACCTTAGCGTCTCTTCAATTCAAAACACTTATATCAAAAGTTGGGCGTCAGCTGGCTTGTCCACGAGGGCTCATACCTCTGTCCGAGTCGCGAGTGCCTTTTGTTTGTAACCCGCCAGGAGGGATTCGCCAAGATGTCTTGATACGACGTATGTGGCTCACCTCATGGAGAGGGCTCGGGAGAGGTTTCCCCCGCAATTAGAGCAGAGATACAGATACAGCAGGGGAGGAGGGGAGGGGGGAGGTTGGGGCATCCATCTTTCTGCCCGGTAATGCGGGCCAGAGCATGTCAGTCTAGGTGCAACATGCACATCAGCCATCCTGACGTAAATATGGCCTCCGTTTCCGTCCCAGCGGCACAGTGTTACTACGCTTGGCGTCAATTATCGCGGAGGAGATGGAGGAGGAGGAGGAGGAGGAGGGGGGGGGGAGAAAACGGTAAGCAGCGCGAGCCAAGTCTGGTTGTGTGTGTGTGGAGTGTGTGAGTATGCGACTCAATCAGCCGGACTAAACCGGTTCCAATGAAGCTCGCTTCCGCCCAGAGTTTGCCGTCATTTTTGGGCCAGGTCCAGGAAAGCCTGCTTTTAAGGTAGATGGGGAGATCTAGAAACTGGGACCCCTCGGCAACTGTGTGGTTTGTTGCAGGTACCTATGGAAGGGTTGGTAGTGGTTGTGATGGACGGTGGTGACGGTGGTGAAGCAAAGGCCAAGCAAATCCCGTCAGCCTAGCCCTGTGCGCATCCCACGTTATCTCCAGGGCGATGCGGGGAGGCGTCTCCCGCTCTATTCTCTTGTTTCTCCCCTTCCTTTTTTTCCCGGTTCCATTATCTTGGGGAGGGGGCACACCACCCCTCCCTCCCTCCTCATCTCACTCCTGCTATTTCGCCAGTCGTCGTCCGACCTTCGATCGCAGCTGAGAGGGTATCGTGGCTGGTGTAGCATGCGGTGCTTGTTTGGTAGTGGTACGCTGCCTACCTCCTTGGTCTACGATAAAATGGCGGCGAGAGGGGAGAAAGGGAGGGGAGGAGGCACTAAAGGTCGCCTTAGCTGCTGGCCCAAATGACCGCCCCTCCCCCCCTCCTTCTCATCGCGTCGTTCACTCACCTAGGCGGTCAGCTAGTCAAAGTGGCGGACGGGGCGTTATGCATGTGCAAAGCGTCGCCGGGCGAGCCAGAAGCGGCCTCTTTGCCCTTAGTCGACCACACCACGAGATGGGAGAGGATTGTGGGACCGAAAGCTGACGGGGGCGTCTTGGCAACGGCTGCTCCCCTTTGCGATGGCCCGCGAAAGGACGGCGGTGTGGATCGCAGAGGATGCAAGTCCGCGGCGGCAAAGGGAACGTCATTCCCTCTCGAGGAACGACGATGGGGAGGAGGAGGGGGGGGGAGGGGGTGGGAAGGGCCCCTGTGCCGCGTCGACCCTCTCGTGCCTCGGAGGTTTTGCTGACCTTTTCCACGGCAAAAGACGGATACATCGGGATTCGACCTCGTCTGGATCGAGTTTTACGACAGCCAAGATAAGTGGTTGCTGAGAAATCACGGATAAACCGGGTGGGCGTAGGGTACAATGGCAGCTGAGTTACCTATCGTCGTCATCCGGTACCGAAAACGGCCCCAGTCTTTGATCGGCTCCGGGGAGCCGGAGAAAGACGACGGTCGACGCTGCGAGGCTCGATATCGAGCAAGGACTGACATCCAGTCAAGCATTTGCCAAGACGACGGAGGAAACGGGTAGGTCGGCAACAGGCAGAGCAGGGAAGTACGCCACCTGCTTGTCATGCGGGTTCCTCCCTCGTCGGGTCCTCGGCATGCGCCCGTTCTGGTCGGTCAGTCAGAGCATACAATGCGTTGTTCTCTCCCTGGTGGAAGGTATAAGACGCGACGCCCGGTCGGTGCTGAGCGGACGCTGCGTTAGGGTGAGCATTAGTCTCTGACCTGGCGCCGCGTGATGGCGGTTTCGGTTGGTGTCGTTGGCTACGATGAGAACGCGTGGCCCCCCGACGAATAATCGTCGGAAAAGGATGGCGGTGATTTGAAAGGAGAGAGATAGAGAAGACAGGAAGGGTTGTATCGGAGATATGGGCAAAGGTATTGAGTACTTTGTCTATCTGGATGGGGGGCTGGGCTTGGGTAGCATCTCTACGTGAGATAACCCAAGTGCACGCTGTTGTCCCCTTGAAGTGCTGTGGGGTGAAGATGGCACCATGTAGGACAGGGCAGTGTATTGTCAGAGCACACCGGGGCTTGTAGCAGCTTGCATACGGCCGAGGGCATATCTCTGTCATGCTCAGACAGGGTTGACCGTGCCGCCGAGCATGGCGGCTGTGAATTGGAATCGCCCGACGGCACACACGCGGGGAATACGGTCGTCTTCTGAAAAAAGACATCCGCTGATATATGCCGGTGTCTATGATCACTCTGACAGACATTGTGGATGTATTTTGCCGCCCTCTGATTGTTGGTGATGCTTCATGCAGTGTACCCGAACGGTGATGTACCGGAGCCACATGAGACTGGTGTTGTACCGGCCTTCTCTTCAACGCTACATTACTCTTTGCACAGCATAGATATTGGGACTACGTGTGGTTCTATAAACCCTTTCAGACTGTATATGTCGATTTGCGTTTTTCTTCGCTGAAGAGGCTTGCGGAATGGGTCGAGTCAACAATCTTAGATTTAGAAGCATGGAAGAGAAGCGAGGGGTCACTTCTCGTCTCCCGCGAATGCGGGAGGGCAGTTAAACAGTGACATATACACAGTGACAGACGCTGCCTACTTCATGGAGCGTCTGTTCTTGCCACAGGCTTCAATATCCCTTGAAACCAACCAGATACGGTAGCGTCAGAGGCTTAGTATAAAATTGAATGGAACCTAGCAATATGAGGTTTCGGACGGACAAATTCCACGGGTTTATGCTACAAATGGCATTTGGAGGTGTTGTCTTGGCTGCGTCGCTCATCAAGTTGTGGCTACTTTACAAAATATGGAATGAAAAGAAGTTGCAGCAAGAAATTCGCTGGCCAAACGCTCCCCTTTCGTAATTTCATGTGAAAGCGCAGTTCGATGCCAGCATCGTGGTTGTGTCGTCGTCCATCCGCGATGATATCTTCACCATAGCAGTCGGGAAAGAACCCATTTGCAGCTTTTCATATTAGTTGCTTGGCTTGGGGGGGGTTTTTTTTTTTTTCCATGCTCGGTAGATAAGAAGACATGTCAAAGCAGCATTGCCCGTGAAACCCCGGGGAAACCTAGGCGATCCTCATGTTTGCTTTCATTATCACATCAGCAAGAAATGCAACGCTTTCGAAGAAGAGATGTTGTCGTCCAAATTGGAGGAGTCTCACTTGGCAAACTATTTGCATTACTGCAAGGCATAGATCTGTGCTGGCAGAAAAAGATATCTCTAGCCATTCTCCTTCCATGCCAACTTATGTGTACATCATAAACATAAGGAGGCAACATCAGTAAGATAGCACAAGTGTTTTAACCCGTAGGCTAATCTACGCCCATGAGCCTCGCTCCCTCGACTAGTTCTGATATTGGTGTTGGAGAGATGGGCTTCGAAATGAATGGCTAGCAACACAAGCCGGCCATTTCGAACAACCGTTCAGTCTGCACTCAGGCAAACCAGCTTGCTAACGTTCCGGGATCTTCTGGACCAGCAACCATTCAACTGCGGTCTCGACTCATCATGCGTCAGGCGCTTGTGAGTCTTCCAGATTTGGAAGCGAAAAGCAACACGAGACCAGCGTCCAATATGCATCGCTGTGATATATTACAGGGCAAGGCAAGGTCTCCATCTTCTGCTGAAACTTGGGTGTTCGAGCCGTTTCATCAAGAGGACAACCCGGGTCAAACACCAACAGCACACTTCTTCAAGACCACTCACTTCTTTACATTGGAAGGGTCTCGTACCAGGAAACCATCCCTTAGTTTCAAACGACACTTTGTTTCTTCGAAAATCAAACTTTGAAGAAGAAAAGAGAATGGAAAAGAAGCCTCGGTCTCTGCCTCCAAGACATGCAGTTAGCAGCGTGGCAACCTGCCATCTATGCCGATACCCACGCGAATAACAAAAGACCAACGTGCGGAAACTGGAGAGAAGCCCCGTTCGCTCGCTCACTTTGCAGACTCCGCTACCAGGCATGGAAGGCTATCGGCCAAACCAGCGCCCTCTCGCAGCGTCGAGACCAAGTCTACACCCCCCGATGACCCAGAAATGCGGGCTCCATTCGCAAAAACGTCCAGGACGTCTCGGTTGAGCGCGTAGGCTGCCTTCTTCCTCCCCTCGTAACCCCCGTATTTGACTCCCATCATGTCGATCGTCCGAGGGACCTGCCAGACGACGGGGAACCGGCGCCGGCCGACTTCGGCGCGATTCCGTCGCCCTTGCCTTCAAGAGATCTGATCGAGACAACATCAGCTCGGCAACCGAATGCTACAGAGTTCAGCTCGCAGGCTGACTATTGAATGCCATCCCATTACTCTCGGTCCGGCTCATAGAAACTGACCGAGATGGAGCATATATGCCCACCCACACAACCCCATGTTGACCGATCATTGCCAAGAAAAAAATTCTTGTGCCCCCCTCAGCGTCGTCGATGATCACTGTAGAGTCATCACAACCAATTAAGGCATGGACAGTATCTACTTCCATATGTAGTAAAAGTGGAATAATACCGTCTGGACTTTGTAGTCTACTCAATTCTTCGTGATCGCCGTTGCAAGTCCCCTAAATCTAGCCATCACCCTTCCAGTAATCCAATGACATAAGAAACCCCCCATTGCATCTGTTGCCCGAGCCCGTGAGACCAGTAGTGAAAGAGAGGAGAAAAGAAATGGAGGCCGCGAACCCAAAAGCCGATCTGTACGGCAGGGGAAAAATCAATCGTCGTTTATACCCCCATCGTGAAATCGTGCTCGATACCAGGAGTCACGCTAGCCATGAACTGCAAGCTATTGGTTAGCACGCACTGCTTGGCACCGCACAATGTGAAGAATCACGTACCTTTAGGAAAACGACAAGGTACTGGTCCACCCGGATGGCGACCTCCTGCTCGTCGACCTCGCTCTGCTCCACCTCCTCCCACTCGTCCTTATCGGCGGCGGCCTGGGCGTCGCGCACGTCGAGCCGTCCCAGCTCGTCGACGAGACCCTCCATGCCCTGGTCCCCGCCAACGGCGCGTCCCGCGCGCAATTTCTCGCGGCGGATGCGTAGCGCGGCGTCAGCACGGTCGAGCAGCGTCTTCATGACGGACGCATGCTTGCACGGGTGTACGCTGGCCATCTTAATGTTGTTGGCGAAGAAGGGGAAGTCCTCGAGCGTCACCGTCTTGTCCTTGTAGTCGCCCACGATGTCATCCATCATGGCGTGCGGCGGTAGCGGCTGGTTGTTGGGCGAGTAGCCCGAGAGGTAGAGGCGCGGCGTGCGGTAGTAGGTCGAGTACATGATGTACAGGGTGTATGTCCGGCGACCGCTGTGTCGCAAGGGGAGTTAGCACCGCGCATCATCCTTAGCTTTCCGGCGTGACGGGCATCGCGTACCTGTTCTTTCCGCTGTCTCCGGCGTCGCGGATGATGGCCTCGTCGTCATCCTCGTCCTCCATATCTGGAATCTCGTCGTCGTCGACAACCTCTCTGTCGCCAACGTTTCCCGAATCGTCCACCGTCCGCACCTCCTTCAACTTCAGCGGTTGCGAGCTCGCTAGACCGCCCGTGCGCAGCCAGCCATCCTCGTCATCGTCACCACCACCGGCAGAGTTCTTGCCGCCCTCGACGAGGGCCTCTTCGTGACCGGCATCACCGGCGAAGTCGTCGTCGAGCCGGCGGTTGCAAGGGACGTTGCGCGTGACAAGGAACTGTTTCCCGGCGGGCAGGTAGCTGACGCGGCGGCTCTCCGAGTCGGCATCGCCCCAAGACCAGGTCGGGAACTTGTAAACGAGATAATCGCCGGCGGCAACGAACTCTTCGGGGGTGATCTGGCCCGTCTGGCGGAAGGTTGACTTGTGCGAAACAGGCGTGTACCGATCGCGGAGGGTGTTCACGGTGGAGTAGAGAAGATTCATGGTTGGTCGCGAATCCGTCCAAGATCCAAGGTCCAAGAGGCAAAGGCGTGGGCTCTGCGAGTCGGTGTAGATGTTGTATTACTACGTCGTTGATGGTCTGTATACGATACGTTTCGTTGCTTCGTGGTGATACTGTTGCTCCCAGCTGCGTCTGTCTGGCTGAAGGGTCGAAGTGTGTGTTGCTAAGGTCAGTTAGGTGTAAAAGAAGAACGATCGCTCCTCCGCCGGCACCCTGAATGATGTAGTCCGCAAAGGTTCCGCCTGATGTCGATGACTGGGAGTCAAGCTGTGGCAGCTGTTCCGGGCGATCACATGGATGGCGGGGTTGTCTCACGATTGGACAGGGAAGACGGTGGCGGGGTCGTCGCCTACCTGGGTTGCCAAGCTTGGAGACGCCTTATCTTATCGGCCCCGTTGAGGGCTCCAGAGTGACGGAATATGGTGCGGAGGCGGCCTGTGCACCAAGCACACCCCATCCAATCCTCCTCCTCTATCTGGGTTGTTGATACCGCATCATTTCACTAGTGAGAAACAATTCCATAACCCTAAATGATCTTCATATCGTTCTCATCTGTTCTGAGATACAATATCACTAACAAATCAACTTTTCAATTTCAAAATCACTAACCGGTTCGTTTGTTACGTGAGCATCTTCCCTCCTTGGCTGGTCAATTTATCGATTATCCGATACCTGCATCCGATGAAGGACACCGTCTCAAGCCTATCCGCTACGGTACTGGACTAGACTGTTGTTCGTGACGGCCAAGAAAGGCAATATCATCGGCCACTTGCGTGATGACGCCGTGGAGGACATTCAGTATGGGCAGACGGCACACTGCAAGTCCATGCTCGGCATTCTCTCTTCGCTCCAATCCCGAGCCCAAAGATGTAGGAGCAGGGTACATTTTGGACAGCATAGGGAACTTCCAGCAGAGTCTCAAGAATCTCAAACCAAAAGAATGCTTCGCCGTGTCACGTTCTAACCTCGGGAATTCACCCGCCCATGCGTCTCCTTTGTGCAGTCTAAAGGAAGCAGACCCTACCCTTCCGAACAAGGCGGGCACCGCGAATCCACAATCCATCCGTCCATCATGACCAGCTTCAAGTCGACCTTGCAGCGCTGAGCCATACTGTCCGAATCGACTTCCTGGTACGTGAGGCGTCCTCCGATGCCGATTGCGTTGAATTGCGGAATCGCCAAAGATTTCAGTCCTCTTCGGTACATTTCCCTTCTTCCGTGCTCGGCATAGGAATAGATAAGGGCGACAAGAGCATGTCCTCGTTGAGTATCTCTTCTGCGAGCCATTGAAGCGAGTTGAAACCCACAGAGGGGTCCATGGAGGCCCGGCTCCATGTCGGAAACTTGTTCACTGTGCTGGTCCTTCTCCTCGCAACTAAATGTGTCCTGTCGATCCTGGTATTGTCAACCGTGCTGAGACTCCAAAAAATCCCTCTTGCTATATATATCAGGAAATGGCTCGCAACGTGCTCGTCCTCCATTAATTGACCTCTTCGCTTAGCTGTTACCGATAGCGCTGTGAGCTTATATGACTCGGGATATGTCAGTTGGCGGCTTGTGTGCTCTTCCACAATATCACGCCGCGCGTTCGTGAGATATTCCAGGTTAGTTTCGCACGCATTTTGGAGTTGGTTGTAACTCCAAAAAGGCTCGCTGTCGCCAAATCCAAGGACACGCGGGGAGAGCAGCCGCTTTTACAAAGCCCACCCGCGATGACTGAGAGGTTGGTGATATAGGCCATTCAAGTGTTGAACTGGATTGAACTCTGGATGATACAAAGGCTGTCGATACAGAGATAGTGAATGTCAAGGGCCTTGACACTCATGGCCTCATAAAATGCTAGTGGTAACGATGGAACTTCTAGTGGGAAACTGTCGAGGTTCAATGTTGTTTAAATGAAACAAATCGGGGTTCGACCCCCAGCAATAACTCAAGGCCGCATAACATCCAGATAGCGATTCGTCTTTTGTTATGGTTGGCCGTATTCCGTCATCACCGAGCTCAAGTAATCGAATTGAGTACGATGTCGGCTGGGCGTTTGTTTTATAAAAGCCGTCTTTACTCATACAAGCCTCCATCCAAGCCAAGACGGTCTTCGCATTTGTTGATGTTGTCGCCGTTTCCGGTTTCTTGCAAATATCAAAGATCGTATAGATGGCAGAGTTGTACACTAATACCAGCGGGAACGCCAGGCTGTTGCTTGTCACCATGCGAGCAATCGTCTCGACCAAGCGCATACTGGAAACAGGAGCAGCTGGTTCCTGTAACAGGGTTGGCCAAAGCTGCCTGTTAGTCGCGAAGTGAAAGTCAACGCCTCACACGCAGCCTGACGGGAAGCCAAGGGGGCGGTCTGGTTCGCCAAAATGTGTTTTGACGTTAACACAGAGCTGATATCAGGAAGCACTGGTTTTTTGTTCGCTCAGCGAAGCCCACCTCACACCCCCCCACCCCCTTGCAATGGAAATGCAGCAAGCCGAAACATAAATACGGAAAGGCACCGTTTCGAAGGTCTGGGATCACTGGTAAGCGGCGAGAGAGCCGACTGACATCTTTCTGGCAAATACTCGCCGGCAGAGTTTTCCGATTAGAGTCAGACGTAGTCACAGCAGCAAGCAATGAAGCCTTCAGCCCTAGACTACGTGTCCAGGGACATGTTGTATTCGGCCGCGATGGGCGGTTGGTATCTTTATTTTGTGTTGCCCCGCTACTCCTCATCCTCGTCGCTAACTTCCTCGCCTGCCTCTATCGCCTCTTGCCGCCTCTTAGCCGCGCGTTCCCTCTTCCGCTCCAGCAGCTTCTTCAACCGTGACGCCGAGTTGAAGACGCCGTTTGTGCCCGACCCGCATGCGGCACATGTTGGGTCCTTTCTGTACCTCTTGAGCGCGCATGGCTCACAGAAGTAGTGCCCGCACCTCGTGATGATGGGCGCCTTGTACGGCTCCTTGCAGATGATGCACGCGAAGGGTATGTTCTCCAGCATGGCCTCCTCGTCGTCATCGTCGTCCACGTCGGCCGTAGTTCGGTCGGCGCTGGCGACGACGGTGCCCGCGATGTTTTTCTTTCCTTTGGTTACGTTCTCCCACTCCTTGTCGAGCTGCCACCCTTGCTTGTAGTCCTCTCGAGCATGGAGATACTTGCAGTTGTCGCCGAAACCACAGAATCCGGTGGTTTTGTAGTCTTTACAAACATCGGGGGCGAAGTCGGTGACTGTGATGGTTCTGATGTTTGTAGGCGCCTTAATGGGGCCGACCGTCCTATTGGGGGCGTCTGGGTTCCTGGTGACGAAGGACGTCTGATTCGCGAGGCCCTTGTATGTTCCGTCGGGGGCTTGCGACGCCTTTGGCGTGGCGCGCGTGGTGCCTAGAAGGTTCCTAGAAGATAGCGCTTCCTTGCCGTCCTCGTCGTACCAGTTGCTTTGTTTCGTGGCATCGTTGGAGTCGGTTATTGGCACGCTGCGATCGGCAGCGTAGACTGTAGCAGAGAAGTCTCTATTTGACGTGACGTGGTCTTTGGAGGAGGCTGTGACTGCGCCCGTGTTCTTCTTGCGCCTCTTGACCCGCTGGCCGGCCTCGTCTTCAGAGGAGGAGTAGTCGGAGTCGGAGTCGCTGTTGGCCGGTGGCGGAGTCGCGGGCCTCTTGCGGAGGTTGGCTTTGCCCTTTGCGCCTCGTCGCTTGAAGACGGCGACGGGAGCATCGGCTGGCGGTGCCGCACTGTCGGCCATAGCTTGCGAATGTCGTTCTTTTCTCGGCCGCGTGTAGGTCGATCGGTATTGGTAGTTGGAAAGAGGTTTGGGTTATCCTTGGACACTTGTTTAGCTCATGGCGATCGCACTTCGGATGCCCTTCTAGAAGGCGGCAGATCAAGCCACACCAATGATGACAAAGCGAGTGGCTTAGGTCATTGGCAGTGGGAGGCGAACCCAATAGTACGTAGGCAATCTCAATCAGGTGACAGGTGGAACCTTAGTGGTACGGGTCCGCGTCGGAGCCCACTACCATTGAGGTAGGAACCTAGGAAAGGTCATGTCTACTATAGTAGGTACATACCCTTCTCCTAGCTACTTTGTAGTATCCAATCCCTATTCCTATCCTAAACCATAACGACTCTCCGTAAAACTTCTTTAATCACTATTTCTTCAAGAGATGGCAGTAAGATGATGGGGGGTGGGAGAACTACTACGACGAAGTCGCAGAGACTCCTCAAGAATGGATGGCGCAACGACAAGGGATGTATTGGATAGAACCCGACCTTGACAGGGGTATCACAAGAGGGGCGGTTTGCAGGGATAAGCTTCCCAGCCGGGTTAGAGCTGGTTCGCAGTGGACTCGAGCTAAGATTGGCCAACTTTATGCGCCTGGACAAGTCGAACCCTGAAAGAGCCTAGAAGACGACCCGGGCGCGTGTTTTGTTTTGTTTTGGTGCGATGCGATCTGGCGGTATGGATTGGCGGGGAAGGAAGCACAAGCGAGCGACAATGAGTGGGCGGCGCCTGGTTTGTTGTTGCGATGCCCTGTGACGCGGGACGCGGTACGACGGATTGCTTGCATGGGGGAGCGGGCAAGCTGGGGCGCGTCTTAGGGGACGGATCGTGGGGAGGGGACGACTGGTTGCCAGTTAGGGAGCGTTAACATGTGTTTCTGTCCCTTTGGAGAGGGAAACGGAAAGCTGGGTGTGCGGTGAGGTGCGGTGATGGGAGTCAGAGAATGCGGCCGTGTTGTTGAAATAGGCCATTCGGATTGGCTACGCTTCCGGACACGAAAGCAACATGCCTGAAAGTGTCTTGTCTCGTCTGGCTGAGGGACGTAACAGCATTGGACGAAAGAACCATCCACAGAGCCGCCGCCCCCCTCGATGGTGCATGAAGCCACTTAAACACGGAGAGGCCGACGTCTTCTGCTGAGGGCACACAGTTTGTCGTCTGCATGCAGCAGCAGCAGAGCTGTGCGTACCTACGGAGTACGAACGGGATACAGTCATTACCTCTGCATGCGGACTGCAACGCACATCAAACAGTTGGAACTGACTCCCGACTTCCCCATCCCTCAGCCATGCATTTGTCGTTATGGGGGTTTTGCAGCACCTCGATGGACAAGCCCCGGTGGCCTCCGCTAAGGCACGTTGAGATTGGAGGCTGTCCACAGCGTTCAGCCGGCGATGATGGCGATGATGGCGATGATGGCGACCGCCTGGGTTATCCGAAAAAAGTTGGCCAAACCATGGCGGGCTTACAAGTTGATTGAGAAGAAATCATCAGTCGAGGAAGGATGTGGCTTTCCTGAGTTGATTTGGCCTTGTGTGTGCCTTGTCGTCGAGATGGATGAGGATCCACACCAGACGTCAGTCAGTCTCACGCCCAAATGGCATTCGAGTTGTACAACAACAGCACAGAGCATATATAGCACACTCCTCAGTATCTGTACGTACACACATCAACTGCAAGGTACCCGAAGTTGTGCAGTTGCACAGTCGCAGGCGCAGGCGCAGGCATCTTGCCAACTGGCCTACTCCACGGTGGAACCCCAGGGGGCGTTGAGACCTGGCATAAGCCCTGGGTCCTGGCCCAGTTCTACAGAAGGTACCTAGCACATTCAACGGAGGTACATACCTGTCTGGCTGTCTCTACAGAGTACCTATTATCCGCAGAGATGTGAACGTGCCTCCTCTCGTGCCTGGAGAGGAACGACACAACTTGCAAGGAACGCAACTAGAAGAGATTCTCAAGAGAGGGACCCTCCCTCTTTTCCACTTTCTCTCTTTTCGCTCGCGGCGGTCCCTCTTCTCGTCTACCAAATTAATTACTAACCCCTTCCACGTCTCTCTCTCTCTCCCTCATCACTTCTCATCCCATCCCCTCCTCCCCTCCCTCCTTTTGAATCTCGTCCCCTCGTCGCGTGTCCCCGTCCGTCTACTTCTCCTGCCGACGCCGACACCCGCCGACCGTCGTCTTTTTCGTCCCTCCGTCTGCTTCCTCACCGGCGCGTCACCAACTTGACATTGAAATCGTTGTTGTGCATCTCGCGACTTCGAGTACTCCCTTGGTTGGAGGACCCCCGGAAAGAGAAGCCTGGAGAAGACCGGCAAAGCTGCGTGAGAAAACAAGGAAAGAAACACCTTTGTCTGAAGACTTAACAATCTCTTGTACCTGAGGGTTTCTTTCTTCTTTCTCACCGTGCTGGACTAGGACTTTTGGGCTTTTCTGCCTGCTTTTTTTTATTTTATTCTTCCTCTTTTACCACCTAATTTACCACCTTTTCTTCTTTCTGGCATTCGCTTTTACTCCCACCTTCCCTACACCAGCATAACGTTGTTGCAGGTATCATACCTGTAACTCAGCCAACCTCATTCCCTCACTACGACGTACCTTTTTTGTTGTTTACTCTTGATATTTTTTTCTTCTTGCGTCTCCATCATTATTCAATTCGCGCCCGACTCTGCTGGCGCCCGTGAGTGCGTCTCCGCCACCACGGCCGCTATCTCGGCTTCGGACTACCAACATCAAATTGCCTTCCCGACCGATCGGCTCGCGACCTTTGCGAATACTACACCAGCAGCAGCTTGGAGCTAACGTAAAGCTAGAGAGGGGTTACCCCAAAGGTTGCTCTTACTCACTGTACACCGCTGCCGCGCGCCGTTTCGTATCACGCAGCGCCCGCCCGTAAGCGACTGCAGAATATCCTCATCCAAGACCTCTGGTCTCCCCGAACACGCCAGCTCATTTGCTTTTTCGCCCCCTGGCATAGTTCGCCCGCGCGCCGAGACTCCCGGGAAACGGCAGACCTTTCCCTCCCTAGTAATATCATTGTCTTATTACCCGCCGTTTATTCCTCATTGTCTCTCACCCGATCGACACCGACACCGACCATCATCCGATCCCGGAGCTTGTTGCATTTTCCAAGCACCGACCCTTTTAAGGTTCCATCGTCCGGATCTTCTTCAGCTCACCCAACAACACGTAAGTGTCTGTGTTTCTTTGCACGTGGGGGGGGGGACATGGCCAAAACCAAACGGACGGGGAACAAATAAGTAGAGAGACCAAAGTGAAAGTACAGCGCCAACCTGAAGTTCTAGCGCAGCAAGCCAAGCAGCAACTCAACTTAGGCCCGAAAACAAGGCGCAGGCGCAACTAGCTCGTCATCCCACCGCCGCCCCCGTCCCAACCTTTTCCCGGCCTCATCCCTCGAGTGTACACTACCTGGGCAAGGTAGTGCAAGGTAGCCACCCAGGCCCAAACAACAAAGCCGACAGGCACTGCCTGGTCTCTGCGCTTCTGCTGGTCGCGTAAACCTCGACCCGGCCCATTTTTCTTCTCCTTGTAGGGACAGCCGCACCGATCACTGCATCCGTCGTCCTGCACCTGCTCCTGCGCCTGTGCCTGCGCCTGCAGACCGGGAAGGAACCACTGGGGACCGCATTCCAGTCAACAACACACCTCTCGCCTTTCGCTGTGGAGGGGAAACAAACAACAAAGTCAACAAAAAACATCACACAACCACCACTACCACCACCCCCGTTCCCTCTTTTCCGCCTTCTTCTTCCCTCTTTCGACACCTTTCCGACCAACTCGACGACGACGACGACAACCTCCTCAATTCCCATCTCTCCGTTCTTCTTTTTTCTTCTCTTCCCGTTCTTCTCCCCTTCGCTTTTCTCTCACACCTTCTGCAGACGGGCAGCCGGCTCTGCACGCCCCACGCCTAAGACATACCTTCCGGTGGCTTCCAGCAGTACCTACTTAGCTGTTCGACTCGACCAACAATCACGACCACAGTCTGTCGACTAATTCCGCATCAGCGACCGACACCCATCACACGACGCACCGCGGATACTCGCACTGGATGTCGCCATAACGTATCTGACGGCGGCATCCCCCATTCTTCCCCATCAACATGGCTACCTCACTCGCCGTCGACAAGCCCCATTTGCTGCCCGCTTCTGCGGATGCGACCGACCCCTTCGTCTCGCCGCCTGGCCCCGCCCACCAACGCTACTCTAGCTTCGACAACCAATCTTTCGCACTCGGCGCTGGTTCATCACCAGGCCAGGCCAAGCGCGCATTGCAGGCACATATCGCCGACACCGAACGACGCCTCGACGAAGCCGGAAAGCTGGGAACTGCCCTTGTGCAGCAGCGCAAGGAGCTCGCAGAGCGATTGAAGGAGGTAGAAGAGCATGAAGCAGAAGGGGAACTAGCACCCGAACTGCGCGCCAAACTCGCCGATATCGAGAAGGAGTACCAAGATGTTGCCCGAGAGACCGCCAGGGCCTTCTTGCCCAAGCAGAGAGTCCCCAGCAATGAAGCTGCAGGGGGCTCACCCTACGTGCCCGACGGAAGGATAGGAAGAGTAAGTCTGCGCATCCGTCCGGCGCAAATTCACTTCTAACCTCCGGAACGCAGCGCTCCGTCAGCCCCTCAAAGTTCGAGAAGCTCGAGGTTCAGGCCACTGGATCGCCTTCCAAGCTCAATATCCCGAACCGCAAAGTGAGAAACCAGCCTGCCAACCGCATTCATGACATTGAGTTCGCTGCCGAAATCAGCACTTCTCTCATCGCCCAGGTCCGCAACCTTCAATCACTCCTCTCCGAGAAGGACGAGGAATTGCGCGACATCAAGGTCGACAAGTCCAGGCTGGAAATCGAGAACGAGAACTTCCAGCAGCGTGTGAAAACCCTGGACGAGAGCGAAAACAGATACAAGGATGAGAACTGGAATCTCGAGACCCAGGTTCATGACTTGATTGCTGCGCAGAAGGATGCCGCAGACCGAGAGAAGAAGCTGTCGCAGAGCCTGAACGTCCTCCAGGCCGAGAAGAACTCGGCGCAGAAGGAGCTTGACGAAGCTAAGGTCTCGCTTGCTAAGCTCGCCGAGGAGCATGAGCGTGCAGTGAAGCATCTTGACCTGGACTTGACCACTTCTAAACGAAATGCCGCCTCGGCCGAAACCGAGAGGAATGCTTTGCGGCGCAAGGTTGACGACCTGATGAGCCAAAACACGGAGCTCGCCAAGGCCATTTCGGTCCAGCGCGGCCGTTTGTCTGATCGCGACTTTGTCCGCGGTGTTAGCGACGAGGACCTTGAGGCTGCGACTGACGGTTTCACCCCCGAGCACTCTCCCCCGCCCTCGCCCATCAAAGGCACTCCTCGTCATGCCATGCTAGAATCCGAGACGCTCAAGAGCTCCCTACTGCACGCCCAGCGAACGATCCAGAGCCAAAAGACCGTTATCCACCGCGAGAAGACCGAGAAGCTCGAGCTTAAGCGACTGCTCCAGGACACGCGCGATGAACTGGAGAAGCTGCGTACCGATGCTGCGCCTGTTCCTGCCCGTCGCAACCGCAAGGTGGAGTCGAGGGAGTTCAAGAAGCCCTCCCGCGGCCTGCTTGGTGGTCACCGAAGCAGCAGAAACGAGGTTTACCAGGACGACCCGGACTGGGAAGAGGCAACGGAAATTGGTAGCCCCAGGACTTCCCCCACCGTTCGCTCGAACTCGACCATCCGCAGACCGAACAGCCGACCTGGCAGCTCCTACAGACCTCAATTCACCGACGTCAGCGATCATTTTGAGACGGCCAACGAGACCAGCGATGCTGCCTTTGAGACGGCCAATGAGCGTGGAACGGAGACAGAGGACTTCCAGACCGGCATCGAGGACTTCTCCGGCGACGACACCGAGACTGAGACCGAAAGCCCGTCCAAGGGTCGCGAGCTGCGGCCTCAGGTCCTTGCCATGACCGGCGGCCGCAATTCATACGACAGCACTGCTTCAACCTCGGCCGACGAAGAGGAAGAATACGTCGAGTACAGGACGCCGACATCTCAACACTCGCACCAACGCATGCGCGTCAAGATGTCGCGAGGAATCATGAACCGCCGGTCGAGACAGCTGAGCGAGGACCCGAGCTTCCAGGGTAGCCCTGCCAGTGCCGCCACGGGTAGCGCTGTAGGAACACCACAACCCGGCGGCCAGAGCTTGTTTGCAGAGCTTGCCGACCTCGAGACCAGCGACGCTGAGTCTGTCGAGGGAACCCCCAACCGCTCAAGATCCGCCACTGGTGACTCTACGGATATGACCGCAGCCTCTGCATCTTCTGTCCCCGCATTGTGCCATGACATGGCTGACAGCGGAAGCATGACAGACCCCGTGAAGAGGGCCGCAGCTTCCAAGCCCACGATGGTCGACAGTGGTATGATGACGGAGCCCATGACCGAATCGCCTCCCCTCTCGCCGGCCAGTGTGGCTCATGAAGAAAGGAGCGTGTCGATGGGATCCATGCTGGCCGCCCAGCAACTCTCACGCCAATTGTCGTCTGACGAAGCCACCGGAATCCGTTCCCGTCCACTGTCGACACTTTCTTACAGCGACGCGGGCGCTCAGTACGACGTGGACATGGATGCGAAGCTGGCACAGTTCCCGATGCCACCATTCACCCCTAATCACTACATCCTGCCGCCGTCGCCTGAGCTCACCCTGTCCTCGATCGATGCTCAGGATATAGAGCCCGTCATCGAGCCCGAAACGCCTCTCCCCCCACCGCCAGAGCTCACCTTGACATCTTTGGTCTCTGAGGCTGTCGAGCCGAAGGCGGAGCCCGAAATTGTGCCGCCAACACCCGTCCTGGCTTTCACGCCTCTTGTCTCGGAGAATGTCGAGCCAAAGGCCGAGCCCGAGGTGCCGCCTCCGACGTTGAGCATTTCAACATACTTGTCAGAGACGATCGAGCCGCTGGCCGAGCCAGAGGTGCCACCTCCCATCCTCACCCTGTCGGCCCTTCATGCCCACAACCTTGAGCCCGTGGCCGTGCCCGAGACGCCCCTGCCGACGCTCACCTTGTCGGCCTTGCACTCTCGCGACCTTGAGCCTGTGGCCGAGCCTGCAATGCCGCCTCTGACCCTTGGTCTCTCTGCCCTGCACGCTCACAACCTCGAGCCCGTGGCTGAGCCCGAGACACCTCCGCCGACGCTCACATTGTCGACGTTGCACTCGCACAATCTTGAGCCGGTTGTTGAGCCTGAGACCGTGCCCCTGGTGCCCGATCTTACTTTGTCAGCTTTGGTGTCTGAAAATATTGAGCCCAAGGAAGACCCCGAAGAGTCTCAAGCTCTTGCAGTTGTGCCTGCTCCTATCCCGGTGGCAGCGCCCGTGCCGGCGCCGACTCTTACCCTATCCTGGATCGCGTCTGAGAACGTGGAGCCGAGAGAGGAGGCAGAGGTTCCTGTCATTGCACCCGTCCTCAGCCTTTCAGCGATCGCTACGGAACACGTCGAACCTGTGGCCGAGCCAGAGGTTGTCACCCCTGCCGCGCCTGTCCTCAGTCTCTCAGCGCTTCACTCTCACAACCTCGAGCCAAGAGCCGAACCAGAGATACTCCCTCCTGCCCTCAGCCTGTCGTCCATCGTGGCGGAGGGTGTTGAGCCCAAGGCCGAGCCTGAGATCATTCCGGAGGTGCCAACCCTTTCATTCTCGCTGATTGCTGCCGAGAACATTGAGCCGAAGGCCGAGCCCGAAGTGGTTGTTCCGTTACCTGTCCTCAGCCTTACGCCAATCTCCTCTGAGGATATTGAACCCAAGGCTGAGCCAGCGCCGGTCCTTACCGTGTCTTCGATCTCGTTCGCAGACATTGAGCCTCTCGCGGAGCCGGATGTACAGGCGCAGGCGCCCCCCGCCCTCAGCCTCTCCTCTATCTCGTCCGAGGACATTGAGCCCAAGGCAGAGCCTGAGACACCCGAACCTACTCCTGCAGTTCTTGCGTACTCCGACATCCACTCTGAGCATGTGGAGCCTCGTGCTGTCCCTCTCCCCGCTTTGGACTTCTCGGCCGTCCTTTCTCAGCACGTAGAGCCCGTTGTTGCGCCGGAACCCGTGGCACCCAAGCACAACTTTGCTTTCTCTACCATCGAATCGATTGAGACGCAACCCATCTCGCCTAGAAGCCCGAAGCGGGACGCCTTCATCCTCCCACGCGACATGGAGTCTCGTTTTGATGAGAAGGATACACCAAGGACGCCGCCCAAGAATGCACTGATGAACTCTGCTCTTGGTCGGGGAAAGAACAAGACCGCCGACAGCCCCGTCATCGCGGAAGACGATACCAGGCAATCGCCCAGTGAGAACAGGCTGTCCGAGACTCCCGAGTCCCAGCGGCCGTTCAAGGAGTTATCAACCAACACCAATGGCAACGGTAGAACGGCGCGCAAGCCAACGGGTACCATGTCCGACTCTGGAGCTCAGACTTCTCTGACTGCTGAAGCTATCGACGAAATGCTGCTCGCAAAGACCAAGGCCACCTCCGACAAGTCACTGTCGAGCTTCGGAACCCCGAGCACCCCGGGCACCGTTCGCATCCGCCGCCCGTCTCACGACAGTCTCAGTAGCTTCTCCACTGAGAACAAGATGGACGCGGCGTTCAAGCGACCTGGAAGTGCCAACAGCAACCTTGCGCCCGCCCAGCCGCTGCCTCCTCTGCCCTCCAACCACAAGGAGGCCATCGAAGCTGCGAGAAGTGGGTCTTCCCACGGCAGCGCGGTCATGGGTCCTCCCTTGTGGCCCGCCTCGGCGATGAGGAGCCAGCGGCCCCAGACTCCCAACGACGCGAGGCCGCAGTCGCCTCTGTCCATTTCTACGTCGACAAAGGCTACGCCCACTGTTCGTGTTTCCCGAGCTGGTGCACCTCACACCACTGTCGAGGTCCACTCACCGACTAAGCTGTCGACTATGAGCAGACACTCCTCGGTGTCTTCGTTCGTCTCTGAGATCGACCATCGGTTCAACCCCCAGGCTGAGCTGGCTGCGGCGACCGGCTTCGGCCCTAACACCGACCCTCGCATGATCCAGGCCATCACGCAGACCATGATCGGAGAATATCTGTGGAAGTACACTCGCAAGGCAGGCCGAGGAGAGATCTCCGATTACCGACACAGACGCTACTTCTGGGTCCACCCCTACACTCGAACTCTGTACTGGAGCGATCGTGATCCAGCGACGGCCGGCCGGTCTGAACTTCGCGGCAAGAGTGTGCCCATCGAGGCCGTACGTGTGGTAACCGACGACAACCCGATGCCGCCCGGCCTCCACCGCAAGAGCTTGATCGTCATCTCGCCCGGCAGAACCATCAAATTTACTTGCACGACTGGCCAGCGCCACGAGACATGGTTCAACGCCTTGTCGTACCTCTTACTTCGCACGGCCGACGAGGGTCAGTCAGATGTCGAAGAGATGGCCGGACACATTACACAGGCCGATGTGGACGAGTTCAACCCTCAGTTTGGCCGCCGTACCAACTCGACGGCTCGTCAGAGACCGCCGCCATCCCTGTCGTCCTACAACTCGCGGACCACCCGTAATCAGTCTCCGGCAATCGACATGTCGATGAACATGCCCACGCTGACTCCGAACAACCACCACGCTCAGGCCCAGAGACCTGCTATTGGCACGCTGGGTAGGATTAGTGGCTACTTTGGCACCTTTTCGAGTCTCAGAAGCCGTTCCGCGGCTACCGCGAGCCCTAGCATTTACGAAGCAAGCGAGGTGCACGACAGCGCTGAAGACCTCCGGGAGATAATCGAGAGACAAGACCGGGACGCCGACCGACTCGAAAACGTGCGCGCTTGCTGCGATGGTGAGTTAAAACATGGTCGTTGCTTGGGAGAAAGACATGCTAATGACGATGGTGCAGGCAAGCACGATGTCGGTACCCTTCACCACTCTAAGCGAGGTCGGCCCGCTGGATCCCATTCCCACTCTCACTCCAACTCTTACTCTGGGCCTTCCACGGCCACGCCGTTGAGCACGATGAAGGCGCGAGCATAAGCTGCCGTTTAATATGGATGCCCAACGACATCTACTGGTGGCTGTTGACCAGTCTGAAAAGTAGTATAAACCATTGAAGTACTTGCAATCCACTCGCTACACCAAAATTGGCCTCATGGGAAAGCCAAACCCTCCCCTCATGATCAATTCGCTCTCACGCAACGGATCACGACGTCTATGACAACCATCTCTTTGTCGTCTTTGCCTAGGATGCCCTGCGTCGCGAGAACCCAGGCCCCTTTTCTTTCCGTTTCGGACCTAATCTCAATCACGACTGCATCTAGGACCCTTGCGTCCTCACGACCCAGAAAAAAAACTCATTTCTCTACGCGTCTTGCTTGTCTCGACCACAACCACTACGCACCGACCAACTGCTTACTTGTCAGACATTACCTGGATGCTTGCTAAGCATGCTTTTTGCGCCGCTTTTTTGTTTTTGTTTTGATACCGGGAGCAACCAGTCATCGTATGCTCGGGGTTGATAATTAGCAAGACTATTGTTTGCAAGACTTGCACCATGGCCGCGGCAATAGAATTTATACAGGACAGGGAACGGGGAGGAACGCTAGGAAGAAAACACAGCGATGTACCCAGTTGCGATATGCGATTGGAGTCAAGTTTTGTCTTCTCCCTCTGCGGGTGTCTTCTAATATTGCCCGGCTCTACGAAGTGGATATTTCTGTTGGCAGAACAGACCACACACCAAAAACAGCCTGCTTTTTCTATGTACTCTCTTTTCAACTACCCTCTTTTCTTTATGTTCGTACCATCAGAGCAAACGGACCCTCTCGACTCTTCTCTCTCCTACCCACGGAATTGGGGAAGGCAGAGGGACGGATTTGGAAGGTTTATCGGATTACTTTGGGGAGTTGGGACACTCTGTAGATGTAATGCATAGTTGCCTCTCTGCCCTGACATTTTGTAGTGTGTCCGCCGTCGTCGCATCTGATTTGGAAACCGATGAACATCCCTGTCGAAGCCTCGACGCCGTCGACGATTGAAAAGGTAAGGGGAGGGCGGGAAGGTATTTGTGACCGGATTAGTTCCCCGGCAATCCGAAATGAGTAGCCACCCTGATTCCCACGCTCGAAGTCAGGGTTTTGCTTGTTCGGGCCCTGAACGTCACCGATACAAGCCCGACGAAGACGGCCGGGGTTATCCCTTCCCGAAGTCCGCTCTCACCCTCGTTCCGCAAGCATCCGGCCCACGCCCCGGCGCCGTCGAGACCCGGGTGAGCCGGTTGCGATGCGGGGCTTGACGGCTTTTCTTGGGCGAGACGGGGGGTCGCGTCCGGCGATCTGAACCTAGACTAACGGGTCTGGATAACAGAGTTGGAAGCAAAAAGCGTGGGCTAGACACACCTCCGAGGATGGTCCACATACATCGAATGGTGCGTGTGTATGTGTATGCTTATGTGTGTTGGTATCCTAAATATTTCACTCCGAACACCGTCCGCCGGCCGCCCAAACCCATCCCACCCCAGCCGATTCCTTATCCATAATCCAGACTCCATCAATTAAAGAGACGCTGACAAAAGCGACATCACTTCACCTCCACGCTGCCCCTCCCGCCGCCAACCAAATCGTCCTGCGCATCGTCGATCCACGCCGAGTAATCATCATCGTCATTCACCATATTCGCAGGGATGGCCTCAATAGGCCGCTCCTCTTCATGCTTCCCACGGCGGCGCGGGAGGGGCGGGGGCATCCTGTTGCTCTCCACTCTCTTCTCATCTTCTCTGTGGTTTCGCGTCTGCAACGCTTCCGCGATTTCCTCGTTGTCGGACGCGTCTTCGGCCCACGGCTGGACATACGTCGGCGGGGGCATGTTCTCGTCCATCGGCGTCGACGGCTCCGAGTCAAGCGGCGCCTCCACGACCAGCAAGCTCTCCCCAACGCCTTCGTCTACGTTCTTGTGCGTGTCGATGTGGCGGCGCGACGGCAACGGCGGCGGTGGCACAGGCCGGCGCTCAGGTCTGCTCTCCGACGATGCGGTTGACTGCGGGCGTTCAGCCAGGTTAGGCGGGGGTATGGGCTTCCGCTTCGGCACGGGGATCGTCGTGACTTTGGATCCCCTCTCGGGTGGTGGGAGCGGCGTGCCGGGCGGCGGTAAGGGTCGGCCTCTCCCCATTGGCTGGTTCAGATCCAGCGGGGGATTCTGTTCCGCCCCATTGCCGTTCTTGGCGTCCTTGTGTTTCTGAATTGCGTTCCAGCCCCATTGCCTGGCCGTGACCGCGGCGTTCGCTACAGCAGACAGGGTGGTGCGTTTCGTCTCGCCGTTTGTCGACGTGGTCGAGTTCGTGCTCCCCGTGTTCTCTCGTCGAAAAAGTCCCTTGGAAATGGACCCTGTAGCACTCTTGACAGAGGCCTTTGAGGACGAAGTTGGTGAGCTCGGGTCCGTGGACTCAGGTATGCGCATAGACTCGGCCGACGAGGCCGTGCTTCGTCGTCCCTTGGCCATCGGCGTGCGATCTGCCTCGTGCTCGTTATCCGTCGCTTCGTGTGACGAGGACGCGGAAGATTGGCTTGGGGCTTTGGCAACGGGCGCAGGCCTGGCTGATGCCTCAGAGACAGCCGTCGCCGGCGTCGACCTTGCTGACAGTGCCGCCATCATGCTCGAAGCATGATCAGGCGGTGAAGACGAGGGTTTGAATACGTCCGCGTGAGCTACGTCAGTGCCAACCACGGGATTCGCGGGACTTGAGAGCGACGGCGATCTGAACGGCTTAGGGACGGATGTCGCTGACGCCGTTGACGATGGGGAGCCCATGGCGTCGACGCTCGTTGAAGAACCGTTGAGGGTACTGTTCGGTCCCTTGCCCTGAATCTTCCTACCGAATAAGCCGGCGGGTTGGGAGTTCTCGATTATTGGCATGCTGTGGCTCTTCTCGAATGGTCTCATGTCACTTTGCAAGTCTCCCGTCTCGTCCAGACGATCGACACCTTCCACATCGCCGTCTCCTGCAACATTGGTCTCCACGCTACGGGAACCAACGACGGCATCGTCGTCCTCCCAAATGCCGCCCCGCCACTTCTTGTGTTCTGTGTTGAAGAACGGCATGTCGTCCCAAAATGGTTGCACTAACGTCTCGGCAATGACCTCCTTGATCCTGTTTTCGATTTGTCGTAAAATAATCGTGTACGTGATCTGTCTAGCGCTGACAATCGGCTCGATCGTCATCTCCATCTTTGGCATGCTCTGGAAAGAGAGCCATACTCTGTTGCTCGGCGGGGGTTTGATCTTGAACAGCATGTGGCCCTCGAGCTTCTTCAGGACGACGGCAAGAACGAGATCGACCTCGCGCACCTTGAAGCGCGCTCCGAGGTCGATGCGAGCCGTAGCAGCCACTTCAATGCGAAAGTTGCCCGTGTACCGAAAATCGGCCTCCATGACGCATTCGCCTTCCACATTCAAGTCCTTGTGGCGTGGGTTCGTGATGATGGGTGCGGACTCGCCGGTGTCGATTCCGCGAATGGCGATGTTGGTAAGGAAAGACGGCCGCTTCACGCGGGCAATCTTTTTGGTGAGCTTCTCGCGGATAAAGTGCTCCAGGTCCGTGGTCTTGTAGATCCCTAGAAACACTCGACCAATCATAGCATTTAACCATCTCGTGGACAGATGCTCCTCTGACGAGTGCAGCTTCTGGACCAGCGCAATGATGTTTTTAACCTCAAACTGCTTCGGCCTGGGGGCTTTCCTCTCGGCGCTGAAGTTCTGCTCCTGGTTCCGGAGCATGGCAAAGTAGAAATCCTCCTTGGCCGAGCAGTTTTCCGAGAAGAGGTAAAACGGCTTGGATAAGCGGCTGTCCGGGCCGACTTCGGGCTCGTCTGTCCTCCGCGACAGACACAACGCATTCCTCTTGATGTACAGCTCGCCTTCGGGTGTTACATCCCCACCGGAGTATATACTGATGTCGTGGTGTAGGAGTGAGACCACATGTCGGACTTCGAGCTGTTCGTCGTCGTCAAAGAGCATCAGGTGACCATGCCTGTAGGTGTGTTAGCGAAAATGATCAGGGAATGTCGGACTGAATGGGCGGATCGGAAGACGCATACCTCAAAACGACGTAGAAGACGTTACCGGCATTCTTGGGACGCTGGCTAAGACCGTTCCTGTTATCCAAGGGTCCCGGGATCGGCTTACGCTCGAAGATGCTCTTGTACATGGTCTGATAGACGCTCTGGCTCGGCGGGGCGACGGTGGTGGAGCCAGTCGGAGTGGCTCTCTCGATGGGCTTCGCGTTGATGCCCATGGGAGTGTACTCTCTGCAAACGGCGAAGTAGCCGGCGGCGACGTCATTATCCTGGGTAGAGCGCTTCGTTGTCGTAGTCGTCGGCGTGTCGTCCTTGGTCAAAGCTTTCACCGCCTCGAGGCCCGTAAGGTCGTCGCCGGGCTGGATGATGAAGTCCGGGCTGTCGTCGACGTCGGCAACGTCACGGGTCGTATTGGCATCATGTCGGTAGGGGAGGGTCAAATAGGCGTGGACGAGGGCAACCAAGATGACCAAGGGCAGGAAGGTCAAGCCTCCCAAGAGGTAGGTAAAGAGGAAACCCGTCCAACCCCCCATGGCGCTTCACCAGGAAGTGTTCGTACTCCCTTCCCTTCCCTCACTATCTCGATCTCGCGCGGCACCGGTGCAGTGCTACTAGCGGATAGGTAGCAGAAGGACGAGGGGATTTGGCGGGAGCATCGGCGCTTAGGCGTTGCTATGTAGGAAGATTGATGAGAAGGACGTCCGGGTCGTGTCGTTCGGTATGCGTGGTGGTGGTACTGAGGGAGGGAAGCTCTTGTTTTGTTTGAGGAGCAGAAACAAACGGTGTCTTTGTTGCTTTTCTTACACTTTTGCAAGTGTGCGTGGATGGTGGATGGGAAATGCGCGGGCTCTGGTCTCGGCCCCGATTCTTGCTCGAAGATGGATGAAATGTGGATAGATTCGGCCAAGACAAGCAGAAAGTCACTTTGTAACCTTTTAGGGGGGGTCAGGCAGGCTCAGTCCAATGGGCTGCTCATACGCCGTCATGTGAGGGCGGTTCGAGCCTTATGACAGCTGTCCGCAACGGGCGAGAGTACTTGGAGCAAATACCTACCTTGTAGCCTAGGTAGTGCAGGCGGTTCAGGGCACTGAGCAAAGTGGCAAGCTTTCGGGGCGCTGTAGAGCTGAACTATGATGTGGCCTTATTGTTACTGAGGGTATGTGCATGGTGCCAGTTGCTTGTGTGGGGAGAAGAAGACATCATCAATAGCGCCATTCTCCACAGGCTCATAAAGTACCTACTCATACAGTCTCCAAAAAGTGCCCCAAAGGTGCCGGATGACCCGCAGACCGCTGTTCCCTCCACTCAATCTCACTCGAGGCGATTTGGACTGGCTGGCGTCTTGGCGCAAGAACCGGCCGTGTCGGTAATGAACATCCCTGCATTTGACCTTTTCTTCCCCGCGAGAGACGAATGAGACGGGGAACCCCTAGCGACCGATGATAATGTGCACATGTATGAGGTCACTGCACTCATTTCACTGAGAAGTTCTCATTAGAGCTCACTTCTGTTCAAGTTGTCGTCGGTACGTCTGATAGCGCCGACACCAACAAACACAATCGGACGGGATTGCATCGCGTTAAATGACCCAGCTATTCTATCATGTTTTCTGTTTTTTTCTGCCCATCTCCGAGGTCCGCGAAATATTCCATCTACTCCTCAAAACATTGGCCTATCGGAGCCGTGACACAATAATCTCTCATTGTATCTCTAAACCTTCCCACTCCTGATGTGGATGGACACACCAACACAAGATACCCGCCAGAGACCGTTGCGCCCTAAGAACCTGTACCAACACCATGATGACTGTTTCCCGATGTATCCAATCCACCTACTGCCGATACGCCATAGTCTACCTGTACACGCTTATCCAACAAACACATGCAAAAGTACACAACCCGTCACCACTCCAACGACGCCCTCTCCGCCTTCGCAACCAACTCGGCAATGACCGGCTCCAGAGCGCTCTTCTCCGTCTTGAGACGCGCGTTCTGCTTGACCCGCGAGTAAAACACGGGGCAGTCTTTGCTATCGCAAGGCACCTCATCTGCCGCAGGCATCGCTGAGCAGCTTCGGCAGATCTTGACCACCTCCATATACTTCCTCTCCTCCCGATTCAGCCGCGTCTGGAGGCGGTACAGCGACGACGGCGCATCCTGCTGGCACTTGGAGCACAGCACGCCTTCCACCTGCATCTTGATGTGGCAGGATACGCATGACGCCGACTTCAGGTATGACTCCAGCGTCTTCTTGTTGAGCCCGCCTCCAAGCGTCTGGTCTACTCGCCGGATGCGTTGCACTTTGGGCATCTCGTCGTACCACTGCCGCACGTTGGCGCCCACGAGGTTGAAGATTCTCTCCAGCGGCGGAATCAGGTTCTTGGAGATGTAGTACTCGGCGTCCAGCTGAGAGTGCGAGTCCTTAAGTAGGTCTTCCGGCGCCACGCAGCGGTCTATCAGCCGCGCCCCGGGCGCTCCCGTGATCACCACATATGGTACCCGTTCTCCGTACTGCGGCTCTGCGCGCGCATCCTCGAGCATTTTTTTCGTGCTGATGAGTGCTCCCGGTGGCGGCGGGCCCTTGTCGCTGTACGTCCCGAGCTTGACCTCTCTTGCGTAGCAGAAATCCTGCACCGAGACTTTCCCTCGCATGATCTTCTCGCACTGCTGCTGGAAGTAAGCCTTGACTTCGCTGAGATCGGCTGTTTCGAAGAGAATCCGAAGTGCCTTCTCTTCTATCTTCTGCTCCGCTGGAGTCCCATCCCGCCTGACGGTCTCGATGCCTTTGGCGTCAAACTCGGGCTTCGTCTGATCCTTGCTCTCGTACTTGTAGCCAACGTATCGCTTCTTGGCTAGGAGGACGCATGGGTGATAGACCTTTTCAAATTTCAGCTTGATCGGTCTTGGGTTCATGTCCGTGATGGCCTTGGCGATTTCGTTGCCAATGTCAAAGGCTTGGTCCTTGGTGCGGCCCTTGAGATTGACAAACAGACTATCCGTGTCACCGTAAACCACCTCGGCGCCCCACCGCTCCTGTGAGTGGATAAATGCGATGGCTCGTTCCAATGTCTCTCGGCCCGTCTGGACGATGCTGTCGGCGATCTCCGAGCATGGCATGCGTCCAGAGAAAGACGCCGAAGTGTAGCCGTACGTGACGTTCGCGAGGAGCTTCAGCGCCAGCTGTCTGTTGTTAAGCAATTTTTGAAGCGTCTTGTCGTCCTTATCTTGCTTCATCCCGGCCTTAACCATCACTCGCGTTTCCAGTATTTCGCCTAGCATCTTGGCGAGAAGCGACTTGCGGATCTCAGGCCTGACAAACATCATGCCATTTGGTGTGATGTTGATGTAGTCTTTCAGAAGCTCGAGAAGACGTTTGTGCCTCTGGTATTCGGTGAAGCCCATCTTGTTCATACCCCGCCAACTGACAATCCTACCGAGAAATGTCGAATAGCAGAGGTTGTAGGCGATCATGACACTGGGGTATAGGCTTTGGAAGTCGAGAACCAACAGGGGGCTGTTGTAAAAGTCGCTTTGGGGTTCCATAACCAGAGGAAGACACTCGAGCGCATTTTGGCCCCCAACCTGTTTCCTGCTGGGAGAGACGAGCATGAAATTTTCTGGCTTGGCAATCCTGAACATGATGGATTCAACCTTGAACTGGGATCCACGCGAGAACACGGAGAAGAAGTCCACGCCTAGCAGTCTCGCCTGCTCACTGGTTCTGGGAATGAGCTCATTAGACTCCAGGATCTGGATGTCTGTCCTTGTTCGCGCAAGATAGTAACGTAGCAGCTTGTCAAGATCCCGTTGCCTGTTGCTGTTGTACCACTCCGTCAAAGTCTGCCACGTGTAGTGCGGTATGCGACGATGGAGAACATGCCATGCAACATTCTCCATGGTGTACTGAAGCAGATTCAACTCTCCTCGCATGGCCCGCCAGATGTTGATCATGTGTCTGCCAGTCACGCGGATGGTCGAGGTCGTATTGAAACCCCAGCGGTCGTTTTCCTTGCCGATGCGACCGTGAGAGTTGCTCTTCATGCGTGAGAACTCGTCGCAAAGATCATAATCGTATTTGACGCGAGCTCTTTCGATGAGATAGCCCCAAGAGCTTCCATGGACCTCATATCCCGTTAAGATATCCGGATCGTGGCTCCTGACGACTTCTACCATCCGGACCATGAGGTCGAGCTCAGAAGCCTCTTCGACGACCTCTGCGGGTATATATCGACGCATTCTCGCAGCGAGACCTCCATCTGGCGACAAGACAACAACTCCGGCAATCATCCCTCCCGCTGTTGCTTGACTGCTGCTGGTGGTGCTATCTCCTTTGATGGACCAGAATATGCACCGAACCTCGTCCTCGTCGGGATTGGGCACGAATTTGCCTCTCGTATTGACATGAACCTCGAGGGCCATAGTGCTCATATACTGTGCCTCATGCTTGACACCGGTCGACTTCTTCTTCAGCGAGTACTTGAAGCCGTGCTTGTTCTTTGGAGTCGGCCCGTCAACCTGGGAAAGATGGCGTCCTATCGCTCGAGGAGTACCCTCGATCTTTGCACCAGAAGTGCTGCGTTTTCGCCGCACGGGATGCTTCTCTTCCCACCAATGCCGAACTTCTTGGAAGGTTGGCGGTGGCTGTGCTATTTCCCAGCTTCGGTATGAGCAAAGCTTCCTCTGAATTTCATACAGTGAGCCTGTCTTGGCCTTGTCGATTGGACCGTCTGGTTTGATACCCATGCTAGCTGCGGATGTGCCATTCGGGTCAAAGTCGGCCAGAAATGGCAGCGTGTTGCTCTCGAGGCGGAATTCTCGCCCAGCATACTCTCTTGGCCGTGCGGGAACATCTTTCTCTTCGCTAAAGTAGGCATCTTGGTATATGACATCCGGAATTTGGTGGTCCTTCAAAGTCGATGTAATATCTTTCGAAGCAGGAGGCAGTGATCCAACCAGAAACTGGCGCTTAGCAGAAAATGCCCCAAGAGCTGTCTGGACACGGTGCAATATCGTCTCCATTCCAACCAAGACTTCTGACGGTTCTGATATTTGGACTTTCTTGGTCGAAACTGGTGTCTTGGGCTGGTTGTTACTTATTTCTGTTGTAGTCAAGTTGAAAGAGAGATGCTTCTGGAAATCCTCATCGCCTTGCTGCGAAGCTCGAGGTTGGCTCAATTGGCTCAGTCGAAGCTTGGTGCCTGGATCATCTTGGCTTTTGACCACTGGAAAGGCCAGCTTCGAATTCGCCGCGGGCTTCGAGCCGGTAGTCTGTGAGAGCCCGGGAGGTTCATGGGTATACGACGGCAACATCTTAACATTATGCTTCTCGGAAACAAGCCCGATATGCAGTATGCTTTTAGACGGGACTTGGAGTGCAGGCGCCACAAGGCCAGATAGCTCCGAGTCCCCGTTCTTGGAACGTTTGGCCGGAAACATCGCTGCACCAGACGGCGATAAGCTTCGCTTTGCTGACATCGTTCGTGGGCGACTTGATGCCACTTCTCCTTTCAATTTAGATACGAGCCCTTCCTCTTCAGCCATAATAAGAAGATCATCCCAAGCAGGCACATTTGGCGGCTTCCCAGTTTTCAGCCTACTGGCATGGACCCCTTTGTATTGAGGCAGAGGAAGGTCGGATTCTAACTCGTTCGCAGTGTTTTTGGCAAGTGCCGTTTCCTCGTTGGAAGGTTTCGTGCGGGACCTGTTAACAGACGGTTTTCGTCGGTTGCTCGGCCGCCGCTCATCGGGATTGGCGGCGCCCTTCGTGTCACCATCCTTTCTTGGCTTCAGTTCTTCCATCTGAACGAGTGCCTCTTCGTCAGAATCGGCGGGATAGGGATCGAAGTCGTCGCCACCCAGATCGAGAACGCCTTGCTCATCAACCTCTATGCTGCTCGCCAGGTTGCTGACGTCCGGTCCATGGTTCGAAGGTAACCCAAGCGCTGGCAGAAGGTTGGCTGGATACAGGTCCTCAACGGATTGAAGCGCTGTATTGACCGTGGACTCCAGTCGGTCTTGCTCGACAAATGTCTCAAAATTCGGCTTGGATTGATCTCCCGGGTCCTTCTCCGCTTCGATAAGCTTGCCTACTTCCTGTTTGTATTCTTTCTCATGAATCCACCCTTGCGGTTGTGAGTCGCGCGCGTTTGCGGACATGGAAACCAAGACTTCCGCTGGGAATGGGCTGCTACCGGGATCGGCGTTAGGCATTTTCAACTTCCGGCGGCGGGTCTCGTCTTTCCAAAGCCCTGCCATGCTGTACACCAGCTTCACGTCGGCTGGAAGCGGCTTTACACGCTCTACAAATTCATGATGAAGACGACGCTCTTTGACCAGGTGTCGATTGATGATGTTTTGAACACATATGTCAACCTCGACAGAGCAATGACTGACCCTGGGCAGACTCAGGTCATCAAGGATCCGGCCGTGGGGAATCGTTCTGTCATGCCACAGATGCTGAGAGTTGCCCTCTTCCTCGCAAGATGGAACGGGGCCTCTGAAGTAAACATCAGAAGTTTCCAGGTAACCGCAACCGTACAAGTTGTAGTCAGTCATGAACTGCAGCAAGTATTGGAGATGAGCTTCGTAGGGCTGGAATTTGCTCTTGAGGATGACGCCTTGCTGAAGTAGGTCGGCTAGTCTTGTCATGACGATAGGGTTAAACATGTAGATCTTGAGGAAGAATCTGTATCCCACGTGAAAGCCATAGAACGGGATTCCTTTGACCAGTGTGATGCGGGCGACAAACTTGGCATTGTCTCCGTACTGATCGCGCCGATAGCTGACGGCCAAGGCATGATCGATAGACAGATGAAGCCGATAAATGTAGGCTCCGACTGTGTGTTTTGGTCAGCAAGGCCTCGGAATTTTGATGCGTTGATGCGATTCCCTTACCCTCTTCAGGCTCCAGGCTGCCTTGGTACTCGACATATAGATAGGGGAAAGCGCCATGAATGTGAGCGCACACTTTTTGGCCGGTTTCAGTTGAACCAAAAACCCTCACAACTGGGACTTTTGGACCTTTCTTCGCTTGACCAGGGCCGACATCGTTCCTCAACTGCGGATCATAATGCGTCGGGGTCGCCTGGTAGTGGTCTATGCAGTTCAGTCTCACCCGGAACAGGTCCATGTTGAAAGTAAAGGAGTCTCATGGAGGATGAGGTGGTGGTAGAGAGCACAATGTCATGATAAGCAGGGACGTATTTTGACTTGAAGCTTGTCGAGACCGTTTTCGCCACTTAGTAAAGGTATAACGACGCGACAAGCTCGTGTTGTTGCGAAAGCCACGCGCGTGCAGGCTCCCATGTCAACGCCCAGGATCCGCGCAGTCATGTGACTTAGCTCGATCCGATAAGACAATCGGTGCGCGGTGAAGAAGAATCGCCGCAAGACGTAGGTGTGGCTCTTGCTGCGCCAAGAGTATTGGGTTGGGCAAAAGCCCTTGCCAATGGTAAAATGATTTTGGAGTTTAAGACGAGGTGCTGTTCGTTGATTATTGTACCGGGAAGAATATCTGTGAAAAGCAAGGAATTATCCCAAGGGTCTTGGACTGATTACATAATGCATGGGTTGCATTCAGTGCCCAGGACCAAAACCGCTGCCTAAACGTTTCTAGCAAGCCATACTCGTAAAAACGCGACAGCAACGAATCGCCAAAATGCCACCTCCGCCACCCCGAAAGCCCGATCCGAAGGCGTCCGCCGCTTCCAAGGAGGAAAACATATACATCCCTTCTTTCATTAGTAAACGTCCCTTCTATGCGGGCGAGGAAGGCGATGATCAGACGGACTACCTCGAACATCAACGTCTGCAGAAGAAGAAGGATGAGCAGTCGCAGTGGTACGATCGCGGCCGAAAAGCCGGTCCCGCAGCCACCAAGTTCCGCAAAGGGGCTTGTGAAAACTGCGGCGCCATGACGCACAAGGCCAAGGACTGCCTGAGCCGGCCGCGAGCGAAAGGCGCAAAATGGACCGGCAAGGACATCCAGGCGGATGAGGTCATCCAAGATGTCAAGCTCGGCTGGGATGCCAAGCGTGACCGCTGGAATGGATACGACCCAAAGGAATATCGCAACGTCGTTGAGGAGTTCAATCAGATGGAACAGCTGCGGAAGACGGCGCTAGCGAAGGACGGGACGGAAGAGGAGCAAGACGACGGAGACAAATACGCCGAAGAGAACGACATGAGCAAGCATCAAAGCACAGCTACACGTCAGCTCAGAATACGAGAAGACACGGCCAAATACCTAGTCAATCTTGATCTCGAGTCAGCCAAGTACGACCCGAAAACGAGGTCCCTGGTCGACAGTGGCGCGACTGCAGACAAGGCTGCGAACCTGTTCGCGGAGGAAGGCTTCATGCGAGGCTCGGGCGACGCCAGCGAGTTTGAGAAGGCACAGCGATACGCCTGGGAGGCCCAGGAGAAGAGTGGCGACACCACGAAGCATTTGCAAGCAAACCCCACGGCAGGAGAGTTCTATCGGAAGAAGGAGAAGGAAGAGGCTGAGAAGAAGCGTGCCGAGCGGGAGAAGAAGCTCAAGGAGATGTACGGCGACAACTCGCAGTACACAATGCCGGACGACGTCAAGAACCTCATTACCGAGTCTGAGAAGTACGTCGAATATGATGAGAGCGGTCTTATCAAGGGCGCGCCCAAGGTGATTGCGAAGTCGAAATACCCCGAGGACGTCTACATTCACAACCACACATCGGTGTGGGGCAGTTGGTGGTCCAACTTCCAATGGGGCTACGAGTGCTGCCATTCGGTGGTGAAGAATAGCTACTGCACGGGCGAGGAGGGCAAGCAGGCATGGGAAGCATCTGAGCGACAACGGACCGGCGCCATCCTGGCTCAACAGGAGGCACCATCGGATACTTCCAAGGAAGAAAAGGCGCACGAAGAGCACGCTGCGAAGAAGCCCGCGAATAAGCGAACGGCGGAAGAGATGATGGGAGGTGTTACAGAAGAAGAGATGGAGGAATACAGAAGAAAACGGACAGCGGCGAATGATCCGATGGCCAAGTTCTTGGGCAAGGATGAATTGGTTTGAGGTAGACTACTTAGGTTGAGGTTATTTGCATTCGACAAACATGATACCCATTTCCCTGTCAGGTTCGCGTGCTCGCATGCAAGAGTTCCTCCTGGTTTGTGTGCGCTGAACGACAGGCAAAGACTTTTATGAAATTCATTCGTGGTATCCGTATTTGATGCAATCATTCCATTGTGCCTCTGGTGAACGCCGTGACTATGAACACCCCGATTCCCGTGGTTGGTTTTGATTTCCAGCCATTCTTCCCAGAGCTTTTTGTGTGACCAATTCTTAGCATAAATGGAGATGCATTTACTCCTCATCCTCCTCGTCATCACCGCCGTCGGCCTTCTCAGCAGCCTTGGCCTTCTTTCTGCGGACACGGCCAGGGCGGCCACCACCGAAGGGCGAGGTAAGGGCGAAGTCGATGTGCTTCTGGGAGTCGAGACGGACGATGAACGAGGGGACGTTGACGATCTGCTTGCCGACACGGATGTGTCTCTGGCGGATGAGGACACGGGCGTGGTGGATGGACTTGGCAAGGCCGAGCTTGTAGACGCAGGTCTGGAGGCGGCGCTCAAGGAAATCCTCGACCTTGAGGGCAAGGACGTAATCGAGCTTCATGCGGGACTCGTCGAGGACACCGACGCGCACGAGACGGCGAATGAGGGCATTGCCCTCGAAGAGACGCTTGGGGTCCTTCTCATCAAGGGTCAAGAGCTGACTGTGGCGGGTGTTAGCGCAAACAATGGCCTAATGACGGCGCACATAAGAAATTTCCACCTACCGGGCAGCACGACGGATCTTGGAGAGGGTAAGCTGGACACGCCAGACCTCACGCTTGTTGCGGAGACCGTACTCGCCAACGAGCTTCAACTCGGAGTCACTATCATCGTATCGAAGTCAGTTGTTGAATTCGCGACATAAACTGAGCAAGCTCTAGTTCAGTGGCCGGAGAATACTGACAGACGGGCGGCCTCGAAGGGGCGACGGGGGACCTTGGAGGTCTTGGAGTAGGTGAGACTGTTGCGACGGCGGTTAGCATATTTAAATCGAAGCGCGACCTGCACATGAGGCCTACGATTGATTGTCACTTACGGCGCCATCTTTCCGACTCGTCGATATCCTTCGGGATTTGTTGGTTGACGAAGAGCAAAAGGAAGATCAGGGGATTCTTTTCGAAACTTCCCAAGTTCAAACACACAACCACCGACAAAATTGGCCCTGTGGGGAGCGAGCGAGGGCTGACTAGTGGGTCTTCAATGCGGGTCTCATTCCCTGTTCGCCTATGCTGTCACGTGCGGTGCCCTTTCCCACGGAGCAGACGAATGCCAAAAATTGACATCTGAGTCAGCAAGAAGCACACACTCTCCTGGGCCGGATTTTTCGCCTTTGCTTGTCTGGAACTTCGTGATCTTTTCAAGACCCGACAACACCATCACCAAATTCCGCCCTCCACGACAACCACACCGGCAAAATGGGTCACCCAGCGGGTCTTCGCGCGGGAACGCGCGTACGTATTGCCCTTTCTCGAGACTTTATCGCATTGCGGCCGGGCTGCTGACAGTTTTTCTTTTGGCGTTGTAGTATGCGTTCAGCAGAAACTTCCGTGAGAAGGGTATGATCAAGCTCTCCACGTACCTCCGCGAGTACCGGGTTGGCGACATTGTCGACATCAAGGCCAACGGTGCCGTCCAGAAGGGGTAAGCGAGCCAACCACCCTCGAATTAGCCGGTTTACGACGCATGGGAAAGGAATAGAAGTGGAGGGTTTTCTTTGGGTGTATGGCATGCGCGCACAGAGTGCTGACATGTTGGACTTCAGTATGCCTCACAAGGTCTACCACGGCAAGACCGGTGTCATCTACAACGTCACCAAGTCTGCCGTCGGTATCATCATCTACAAGAAGGTGAAGCACCGCTACCTCGAGAAGCGCATCAACATCCGCATCGAGCACATTTCGCCCTCCCGTTCGAGAGATGACTTCCTTCGCCGCGTCAAGGAGAACGCCGCCCTCAAGAAGAAGGCCCAGGCCGAGGGCAAGCCCCTTCAGCTCAAGCGTCTCCCCCTCATGCCCCGCGAGGCCCGCACCGTCGACTTCAAGGAGAACAAGCCTGAGACTGTCACTCCCCTCCCTTACGAGACGACGATTTAGAGTGTCTTTTGGGGGGTTTGGCGGTTCTTCTTTTGCATGGGGTGTTTACGTGAGGAACGAAAAGGATTTCTAGCATGGAAAGGCATCACGTTTTCGGCAACGTCCATAGGGAATGGAAACAAAAAAAACCAATGGCACTTCATCGTTCACACCTGTATGAGGGATTGTCACCCGTGCGACTCGTTGGCCGCTACGTAATCATATCACGATGCTTCGGGGCTGTTGCTCTGCTGGTGGTATGGCACGGGTTCCGGTGTCAAGGTGTTAAGTGCGTGTCTGTTCGTGGGAAACACGGTCATTCCGGGCGCCTTTGAAAGGCAGGCGAATAGTTTGCCCATCGGGCCTTCATCAGATACCCCAGTCAAACGAAGAACGAGACCTTACGAAATGCATCAATCGTACTGATGTGCTAATTGTTACTGGGTGACGTTTTCTACAATATTTCTGAAGAATGGCCACCATCCGCAACAGCAGGTACTTAGACATGCTTCTACTATGTATTGGCTGTGAGTCTTTTGCCATCGAGAATGATGGGAATCACTGGTCGAATCAATGGGCTGCGTTGTAATACGAAATAGGCGTTCGCAGGTTAAAGTCTTAGCGTATGACACGAGCTTGCTGGTGTCATTTGACACATGCAGTTACGCTTCCACGGGTGCGTTCTAGAAGCGCACACTTCTATCCATGTTTTACTTTGGCTTTGGAACTGATGCTTGGCTATCAACCGCACTGGTCATTGGCGTATTTCGCCGACTCGTTTGTCGTCGTCTCGCAAGCATGGGAATCTCTCTCGTCCACGAGGTCGAGCGCAGCAGGCGAATTTGGAATGAAGAGCGGCGCAGGGGCCTTTTGAAGCCAACTTTGGCCGCTGAACCCCACCATTATCGTCATCAGGTCATGCATCAGCCTGGAGTATTGGGCGCATGGCCACCGCTGGGACGCTGCGAGAAGGGGGCCACTGACACTGATTTCTCCGCCGGATTAGCATTGTTCCATCATTTCATGCCCAACCCGCCCCAAACTAGGCCGGATCGCAACGACGACGCCTTGGCGCAATCCCCGGAGCTTGCGCATGTTGCAGAACCCAGCCACACTCGAGCTCCTCCAGACATCTTAGGAGCTTGGTCAATGCTGACGACTCTTCTCGCCTCTTCCACTTGGCACGGAAGTCGCTCACGATTTTCTCATTTGCCAAATTCAAAAGCTCATTCCTCGTAGCATCCCACTTGCTTCTCGGCGACATTCGGCCAGAGTGTTGCGTGCACGTGGAGCTCTCTCCTTAACCCGTGGGGAGACGTCATTTCCTCGAGCGATCCGAAACCCCCATCTGTAAACCGCCATCCGTTCGCCTCCGACAACACCCAACGATCCCGCGCATAGAACGCCGTCAAGATGGCCGCCGTGCCCGATACCAGGCACACCAAGTCTGTCTTTCCCTTGCCTCGTGAACCATGTGGTTCAATGCTGGCCGCTCTTCCGTTTCTGCGACAGTGCACTGACTTCCATTGAAGGACCGACCAGGAGTTGGCGATCAACATCAAGAAGGCTACGAACCCCGACGAGACGGCGCCGAAGCGAAAACATGTTCGCAGTTGTATCGTTTACACCTGGGACCACCGATCCTCCCAGGCCTTCTGGGCCGGGATGAAGGTGTAAGTGCGTCCGCTTCAGGTGGGAGGGAATTTGCTGATGATGCCTTGTTGTAGCCAGCCCATTCTCGCCGATGAGGTGCAGACGTTCAAAGCCCTTATTACCGTCCACAAAGTCCTCCAGGAAGGACATCCGAACACGCTGAGGGAGGCCATGGCACAAAGGGGCTGGATCGACAGCTTGAACCGCGGCATGGGCGGAGAGGGAGTTCGAGGATACAGCCCCCTGATCCGAGAATACGTCTACTACCTCCTGGCGAAGCTCTCCTTTCACCAGCAACATCCCGAGTTCAATGGCACATTCGAATACGAGGAGTACCTGAGCTTGAAGGCCATCAACGATCCCAACGAGGGCTACGAGACGATCACCGATTTGATGACACTGCAAGATAAGATCGAGCAGTTCCAGAAGTTGATCTTCTCACACTTCCGTCACGTTGGCAACAACGAGTGTCGGATTTCTTCCTTGGTGCCTCTGGTGCAAGAGAGTTACGGTATTTATAAGTTCATCACCAGCATGTTGCGCGCCATGCACTCAAGTAAGCCATTCGCGATCCCTCGGTATGTGACCAAATTCAACCTAGCTAACTCTGTCCAGCAACCGGTGATGGCGAGGCGCTCTCGCCCCTGCGTGAGAGATACGACGCGCAGCACTACCGTCTTGTCAAATTCTACTATGAGTGTTCGAACCTGCGCTATTTGACCAGCTTGATCACGATCCCAAAGCTGCCGCAAGATCCTCCCAATCTCTTGGCGGAAGACGACGAAGCGCCTGCGCTGCCGGCCCGGCCTAAGCAGGAAATTGAGAGACGTCCGACCCCACCTCCTGAGCCAAAATCCCAGGAGCCCGACGACATCTCCGAGTTCTGGAAGAATGAGCTGGAGCGTCAGAATCGGGAGTATGAAGAGCAACAGAGGGTGCTTGAGGAGCAGCAGCGGAACCAGATGATGATGAAGCAGCAGGCGCAGGAGCAGGCGCAAAGGGAGTTTGAGGAGCAGCAGCGAAGACTGGCGGAGCAGCAGCGACTTGAACAGGAGGCCTTGATGCAACAGCAGATGCAATACCAGACTCAAGGCCGACTTGCGGAACTGGAGCAAGAGAACTTCAACGCGAGAGCTCAGTACGAGCGGGATCAGCTTATGCTCCAACAATACGACCAGAGAGTGAAAGCGTTGGAGGGGGAGCTATCCCAGATTCAGGGACACTTTGGCCAACAAATCACGAGCAAAGACGACCAGATCAGAGCGCTCCAGGAACAGGTCAACACGTGGCGCACGAAGTACGAGGCCCTCGCGAAACTTTACTCTCAGCTCCGCCATGAGCACCTGGATTTACTGCAGAAGTTCAAGTCTGTACAGCTTAAGGCTGCCTCTGCCCAGGAAGCCATCGAGCGTCGTGAGAAATTGGAGCGCGAAATCAAGACGAAAAACCTCGAGCTTGCGGACATGATTAGAGAAAGAGACCGCGCACTTCACGACAAGGATCGTCTCTCAGGGGCAAACAGAGACGAGGTTGAGAAGCTCAAGCGGGAGCTGCGCATGGCTCTGGACCGTGCTGATAACGTTGAGAGGAGCAAAGGCAACGAGCTCTCGACGATGCTGTCCAAGTACAACCGTGAGATGGCCGACCTCGAGGAGGCTCTGCGGCTCAAGTCTCGAGCTCTGGAGGATGCGCAGTCGAAACTCAGGGACGGCAGCTCAGATCTGGAGCAGCTTCTCCGCGACAAAGAAGAGGAGTTAGAGGTCTACAAGGCCGGCATGGACCAGACTCTAATTGAGCTCAACGAGCTTAAGCTGAACCAGGGTGACACTGATACCGTTATCGACGGACAAATTGACGCCTTGATCATGGCCAACTTGGACAAGATCAACGACGTCATCGACTCAGTACTGCAATCAGGTGTGCAGAGAGTGGATGACGCCCTCTACGAGCTGGACTCTACGATGCAGGCAGGAAATCAGAACGCCTCGCCATCATACGTCCTATCTCAGATTGAGAAGGCCTCATCCAGCGCAATGGAGTTTGCTACCGCTTTCAACAATTTCATTGCTGACGGGCCCAACGCCACGCATGCCGAGCTGATCAAGGCCATCAACGTTTTTGCGGGCGCCATTGCCGATGTCTGCAGCAACGCAAAGGGTATCACTCGCCTGGCAACGGACGAGAAGAAGAGTGATGCCTTAATGAATGGCACCCGGCAGTCCGCCGCGTCTACCGTCAAGTTCTTCCGCGGTCTTCAGAGCTTCCGCCTGGAGGGCATGGACCCGATCCAGAAGACCGACGTCGTCATCAACAGCAACAACGACGTGCAGATGAATCTGCAGAAGCTCAACAAGCTCGTCGAGACGTTCGCGCCGAACACAGGCAAGCTCGCAGGCAAGGGTGACCTGGGCGATATTGTCGACCAGGAGCTCAGCAAGGCTGCCGATGCTATTGCTGCTGCGGCTGCTCGTCTGGCCAAGCTCAAGAACAAGCCGCGTGACGGCTATTCGACTTACGAGCTCAAGGTGCACGATGGTATCCTGGATGCGGCCATGGCCATCACCAACGCTATCGCACAGCTAATCAAGGCTGCCACGGTGACACAACAGGAGATCGTGCAGGCAGGCCGCGGGTCGTCTTCGAGAACCGCCTTCTACAAGAAGAACAACAGGTGGACCGAGGGTCTCATCTCCGCTGCCAAGGCCGTCGCTTCCTCGACCAACACCCTGATCGAGACCGCAGACGGCGTCTTGTCGAACCGCAATAGTCCCGAGCAGCTCATTGTGGCCTCGAACAACGTCGCCGCATCGACTGCCCAGCTCGTCGCCGCCAGCAGAGTTAAGGCGGGCTTTATGTCCAAGAGCCAGGAGAATCTCGAGCAGGCCAGCAAGGCTGTCGGTGCCGCCTGTAGGGCGCTCGTACGCCAGGTGCAGAACATGATCAAGGACCGCAACTCGGAAGACGAGACGGTCGATTACTCCAAGCTCGGAGCCCACGAGTTCAAGGTCCGGGAAATGGAGCAACAGGTACGTAGTTGCGGTTTGTATGATGGTGCAGAACGGTGCATTGCCGCTGTGTCTTGATTAACTGCCATTAGCCTGGCGATGAACAACTGGAAATATGCTAACGTGTGCCGTGTTACTTTGTCTAGGTCGAGATCCTGCAGCTGGAGAACGCCCTTTCGTCCGCAAGACACAGACTCGGAGAGATGCGCAAGATCTCATACCAGGAGGAATAGGCGCAGCGTACGATCGTAATTCTATTTGGAGTCGAACCCCATAAGAGAAAGGGTGGCGGACAGGACTCGGTGGATTGTGGGGCCGATTCATCGCATCTTGGTGTTGGATCATTTCTTCTCTTCCTCCCCAAGAGGCGTTTGTTTACTGACCTTTCTTCGAAATTCTTCCATCAAAGGGGGAAGCTTCGTGGGCTGGTGGGGGTCTAGGCCGTCGTTTGATAGTTTTGTTACCTTTGGCTTTATCAATACGCGTGAGCATTCCGTTTACCCCTGAAAACCCCTCTATTGAGCAGCCTTGGCTCTTTTAATACCCTGGTGTCCGCCTTCTCTTGAAGCTTCCCTTGGCTTTTGTAATTTGACTTTCAGTTGAAAGGTGAAGCTCTGCCATGTTTATGAATCAGTTGTCCGTAAACGAGCCTCTTGGGCTATGTGGTGCATGCTGAATGTCGCCAATATTCCCAAAAAGAATTTCGAAAAAGATGTTGTAGCCACCGAAGTGTTTCCGACCCCTCTGGCGATGTGTCTCGACTCACTTTGACCCTGTGCTCAGGAGTAGCGGGCAGAGGAGCCGTGGGCTGAGCAACGAAACACGATCTCAGAAAAGAAGGCATTTCTGGACATACGATCCTGGCCGGCGACTTATTACAGGGCCACTAGTCAAGGGCCGGCTCTCCCTCTGTCCAGACTTTGGGGACTCCTCCCGGGCTGACGGGCGCACTCAGGGCTCCGTCCTGATGACGCTCACGGGTTCCCACCCTTGGGAGTGCCGAGCTCTGCAACGACTAACCAACGCCACCCACTCCTCCCACCCCCGCCTCCCCTTAACCTTGGGGCCAGGAACATCCTCGGGACGCCGCCGGCTTCTGGGCGACCCACCACGCACCCTCGGCCTCGACCCACCACTCGATCGCGTACTCAAATCGTCGTACCCCTTCCATCTTGGAAACCCATTAGTCCCCATCCCCATCCCTGTGTTTGCTAAACTTGACCAAAGTCGACCAAGGGATGGAGGAAGGAGACAACGCCAGACCCCAGGAGCAGGCCAAACGGGGAAGTCTGCGTTCTGGGTTCGCCCAAGATCCTTTCAGCCCATCGAGATTTATCGAGGCAGGGTCCAGACCACAGGCCCCCCCTACCCCCGGTCAGTTCAAACATCCAGACAGCTCTGGACCCATGACACTCGGTCTTTCTGTGCTTTAAATCCCATCTGAGCTATGACTGTCTCGTTCCCTCGACATCTAGGCATTGGGAGAGGGCGCGCACCCGAGCATCAAGGGCTCGCCTAGCCGACAAATGGGAATACGCCCGATTCATCCTTGTGTCTACCGATGTGAGGAGCCTGTTCTGACCTTGTCTTCCAAACGCCAAATCGAGCATCAAAGGTGGGCCCAAGAGATGTGGCAGCCGTGTGCGCATGTTTCCCGCGAAGCCGTTGCAATCGTACTCTTTTCCGACAAACAACAGCATGGGTTTCGACTTCTCGATTGGTCCAAAAACAACGCTGTCATTCCGTAAGCCATCGGGCGACTAGGGGATGAAACTTCTACTAGCTGTCGTAGAACCGATGTGAGCGGCGAGAAGCGCTCAGCCACGGTGTTTCTGGTGAAGAATGTCTCTCTTGTTGAGCTGGCGAGATCCAGGCCCTCTGCAAGTCGCTCACAAGTAGTACCTATTTGTCCCATAAACCAGCAAAGGCAGCAGAGACTTCATGGCAGTCACCTTGGACAAGATCTTTTACCCAGCTTTCCGGTACGGTCTGGTGTCGACCCCCTTCGTTGCCTTTCCGACCCTTCCGCCCTGATTTTCCGCCTGCGACCCTGGTCACGAAACCCTTGCTCGGAGACCAAAGGATTATTCTCGGTCCCGAAGTCGGGTAAGACGAGGGGGGCAACCCCCAGATCTGGGGGGCAGTGGCGGCGGCTGATGGAGAGAGAAGTTGAAATGTGACAGGGAGGGCCTGCAAGCGATCCTATTTGGATGTTGCGGCCTGGTATTAAACGGTGATTGAGAGGTTCAAGGCAGATCCTCCCCGGGCCGCTTGCAGCCACATTAGACCTGGGCCGTTGGAGAGTTCGAATGGCAGCCTTTTGACGATCCATGATCTTTGTGAAAACCATACTGTGGCACAAACATACGCAAGTGGACCATTCCCGGTCATGAGCCTCCCAAGCGCGAGCGTATATCTTGCCAATCGTTCTGGAGCCCAGGTAGCGCTTGTCCAGTGCATAGGACAGTATTTTCGCCTGAAGAATCTTGGTAACGTAGCTTCATTCGTATCCTGATGGTAGCACTTTCCTTCCCTTCGGCCGAGGACAAACAAACGACTATGTTGCGTCCCCCTCGAAAAAGCGCGCCAAGCGCCAGCCTGCAACGTGTGAGTCGTGAGTCAACTTACCAACGTCTTACGCTTGCTCGTAGGTGATTGGGTTCTACTATTTCATGTCGTGGCCACCAACCGTGCATCATTTTCGACTCGTGCCTGTCCACTGTCAGATTCTCATTGCCAATGTACGATGTGCCCCCGGCTCGATGGCACCTCCACGACATGCACGCTACCCCCAGAATGAGGAGTCGTTGCAGAGCGTAATCAGGTCAGCAGCTCTTTCGCTAAAAATAACGTCATGCTTCACATCTACTTTTCCTTTGGCCAATACTCTGCTACCACTGGCTGCCAGTCAACAGCCAAAGACTACTGAAGCCAACTGCACTCGTATCGGCGGGACTTGAGAGCCAATCCGCGGACTAGGAAGAAGACAAGAATGGGGTGTCGTCTGTATATCTGTCGTCACACAAGTCGCCCTCGCAGCAGGCTGGCGTAAAAGAAATCAGGTCATGCTGTGGCGGCGTTCTGGGTCAGCAGTCAAACCTAAGTCGCCGCCACCACGCAGTGCAGGACTGTCACGGTCTTCGAGCGGCTGTCTGTCTTGGCGAGAATATATGGCGCATGATAAAGTAACGGGTTCAGGGTATCTGGGGGTGGTTTGCGCGGCTTTCGGAATGGCTGTCATCGCGACCCCTAAGGGCGATCCATTGGGCGGAGCTTAGGCGCCGCTGGCAAATCGCCTCCGTCGTGCGAGGGGGCTTGGATAATGCACGCCGGAGGATGGTTATGTCTGCATCCTCTATCTCTTTCTCGCGGTCTGACTTTCATACAGTAGTATCCTTGCGTACGTTGGTAGGTTGTCTGGCGTCTGCTGATCCGGAAGTTTTACATCGAAGCGAGGGCGGGAGAAGCCCAAGGCGGTGAACGCCTCATCCGCTCGAGGCGTACAGTTTGCTGTTCCCTGTATCAAGCTATCGCGTGATGGGACGTTCTATGGACCGCAACCAGCCGCGTGCATGGCCACAAGCGCATGAGAGACCGAGTCTCGTCGAGACTTTCGCCACTATGGTTGGTAAGTGATGTCGGTGAGAAGAGGAGCTGGTGTTGGCATCGACTTGGAGCAGATATAAAATGAAGTGGCCGTTGCCGCAATTTACCCGAGGTAGGGGGAGCACGTTATCGATCTTGGCTGCCTGCCCGTTCTTCTATCAGGTGGTGTTGTGTGCCCTGCACCGTGCAGGATGTCGCAAGTTGGTGAATGTGGGAGAGAAACATCTTCGGAAGCCGCAAGGTGGCCTGGTCTTTCGATACATAAGCTATTGACGAGAGAAACGCGGACGCAGCAACCATATTACCTTATTTTCCCGGTTCGGTGAAGACAAGGCCTAGAGGACAAGGCAGCATCAGAGAGTAGGGCATAAGGGATAAGGCAGCGGCTAGCATGTAGACGCGTGCGCCTCTGTGTAGACCGACAATCGTCACACGAGGCGAGGGCAAGGATGAGTTACCCCACCGGATAGACGCAGATTGGACTGAGCAGGCAGTGAGCCCACGCATCAAGCGCTTGACCAGGCAGCCCAGCCCATCATCTCCAACGTCCTCTGCCTGTTTCCAGTGTTGCGCAGCATCACCCCTGCCTCCCACATCCCTGGAAGTGTGGAAGGAGTCCACTTCCTTCCTCAACATGCCAGATCAAAGTGCTGGTCTCGCCCAAAGCGGATAGTTGAAAGTTTGCTTGCGAAGTACTGGTATTGGTGGCTTTGTTCTTGCGATCAGCTCATCATGCTGCACAAAAACCCGGTCGGGAGATATCTCGAGCCAATACGAGAGGCGTAGACGAAGGGACCAGCAGAAATAGGTTGTGCCCTTTCCTATCCCCTTCCCAAAAAAAAAGAACATGCTGGGTCATTGCTTCGTTGTTTCGTGTGCCCTTCAAGTAAGTATGATGGCAATATGGGAAAGTTGGAGAAGAAACTGATATGGGACTCCCGGTCACAGTCCACCCCCTCTCCACCATCATGCTTTATTACCAGCTAACCCCGTCGCAGTGTTCAGCCCAAGGTTACCGGATGGAATGATCTATGGGTCACTAACAGGGATTGCCATGCCGCGGCTGAACTAGCCTGAATTGGCCCATATGCTAATCTCGACGACCCTCGTCTGCGCCCCCCAATCACGCATGGAACACACCACCGTTTGCTGTTCTTGCATCTCTCGGTAGCCAATCATATCCTTTCTATTCCAACACTGACCGCTGGAATCATCCTCTGCTTCTGCATTGTTTGCTCCCGGCAAGGGCTCGAGTCCACCAATTCCCTTAGGCATTGCCCTTACCTCTGTTGTCGAATTTGCACAGTGCTCGATGATGCTAACTCCTGAGGCCGTATTTCCTCCAAATGCTTGCTCTATTCGCCACAACTTGTATAGTCTAGATAGCAACGGCCACGCAAACAACCCCCAAATGACTCCCAGAGAATGCAAGGTGGCCCCAACACATACAAACTCCATACCAACTGCCCTCTGGGCACTCGGAGGGCGGTCAAAACATCGTTGAAGACCAGCGGCGTCTTGATGCAATCCACAGTTATTTGCAAGCATGCAGAGCCTCGACAACCTTCTCCAGCCCCCCTTGGCCTCGGGAGAACAGCCTCTAGCGTGACATACAAGCACGCCTAGAATTTGAGAGCCCCGAGTGACAACCCGGACCCAAACCAGCCCCCACATAAAAGAAAGAAAAAGAGAAAGCAGGCAAGCATAAGAAAGTCATCTCATGGTTTTCGTCAACGTTGTTTCATCTCCCGAGTTGTCCGCATCGCTTCCGCTGTGTGTTTTTCCAGTTTCGTGACTCGTATCGTTCCTCTGGCGCAAAAGCTGGTCAAAGGCACTTTCGTCAAGCTGGGAGAACATGGTCGGGGAGAGTGCCATGTCGAAAGAGTCGGCACTCAAGAAAGAGGCTGCTTGAACTTCCGGGTGGAAAGAATCTTGGGGGGCAAAGATCCCGGGGCTGTGAATTTCCTCTTTTCCTAAGCTGTGGAAAGAATCGAGAAGCAAAGCGTCGCCAAGGAAGTCGCTGACGACTGATGATGACTCTGGGCGAGATGAATACCCAAAACTGGCCTTTTTTACTGGAAAATTGATTATTTTCAAACCATGAATTGATGTTGGCGCGATCTCTGACCGCTTTTCGAGGAGGCTGGCATGGGCTTGTGCATTTGCTGCTACGCCCGACGAGTATGGTGGCGGGCTAGCAAGAAATTTTGTTTCGCTGGACGGGAATATTTCTTGTTTGATGTCAAGATCGATGTGGTAACGATCATATTCTTGGGGGTATGCTGGAGCCTGTTGGTGGTTGTAGTCGTTGTATAGTAAACCACTGCCGGTTTGTTGCTCCTCCCGACCAATGTAGGCCATGTCACAAATATGTTCTGTGTCATCTGGGCTCTGATATGCTGACTTGGGTAAGCTTTGTTCTTTCCCATGATAGGGCGAACTCACTTGGGTCATAATGAAAGACTGTGCAGTGATCATAAATTTCTTGCTGGTTCGTGACTGCAGAGACGTTTGCGAGTGGCATTGGGGCTCGCACCATCTGGCCCTGGGCATTTCGCACGCAATATGCGGCCTGAAACTGGTGAGGATGACCGAACTCGGAGAGAACCCATTCTCCTTGCGGAAATGTCGCTGAAGACGTAAATAAGTTGAGGTCGTGCCGTGGTAGGACCTCGTTCATTCCTGGTGTTCGCAAGACCACGCGAGGTTCGATGGCTGAAGATTCGTCAGTCCGAGCCATTATGAATGGGAAATCAGATTTAATGATGGCGTAAGGGCTCTGGAATATGGCAATGAAGTGTGCGGTGTGGGGATAAGTTCTGTGTAGGGAAGAAAAATGTCGGATGTGAGAGTCAAAGGCAGTCGAATGTCTTTCATAAGTACAGAGGTTCAACAGCTAAGGGATAGAATGCAAAAAGAGGGTGAGTGGGAAGTAGAAGGGAGTTACTGGAGATTTATAACGCTTGACCAAATGGAATAATCGCGATGACATCTGCGAATAAATCTTGGAACAAGTTGGAGGAAAATGTTCAAGGAAATCAAAGACGAGCCCCGAGCAAAAAAAAAACTGCCCCTCACTAGGGCCTCCCTGGGATGAGCCGAGAATGACAAGTGTGGTTGGAAGGGATCCTCGGGGGAAAGGGAAAGCAAGTAACCCAAACCATGCAGTTGCATTTTTGAACTTTCGTCTGGGTCGTCCACAGAGACGTGGGCACGTCGTCCAACCTTTGTCAAAGGTGGGCTGTACGGATCAGACACATCTAAGTCTGTGATACGCCAATTTACGTAACGATGAGAACATAGGGGCACCGAGGCGAGCGTTCGGGCGATACCATACCCTCTTTCTTCCTATATTTCGGGATCCCGGATTGGCAAGCTGGCTGGCAACGATCGGTCCGGCATCTAAGTCTGAGAATCTGTCACAGACCACGGCTTCATCTCTTGGGCTTGGAAACCAACCGGACTGCTGGGTTTTGATGCCGCGGAAAGTAATTATACGCGAGAATGAAAGATGCATGCTTTCATCCTCGATGCACAGCCCGCCAAGTGATCAGACGACAGGGAGCCAAGCGCGCCGATAGTTTTAGCAGAAGACCGACGTGTAAACTTTTATGGAGCGAGATCGCCGACTCGGGGACCTACCCTGGCACCGTTGACACTGGCAAACATGCAGACCCAAGTAACGTATCATGGCAGAGCGATTTCTACTGGCTCCTCCTCAGGTAACATTTGCCAGAGAATAATAGACTCCCTCTTTCCAAGAAATATTGACGTGTGTGACTTCAGAACAACTGTTGCCTCAAAACATCGGTTCACGTCTCTCGGCTCAAGCCACCACTTCAACGGTGGCTGACAAGAGGGAAGTTCCCCGAGGGGTCGCCGGAGATGAACATATGCCGCAGAAATCTGCAGGAAGAACGCCGAGGTGATGGTAACGAAGGCAGGCTGCATCGAGAAGTGTCGGTGCTGAGAAATCAAATGGTGCCGCATGGATCTGCGTGGCCATTTTTGGTCTCGGTGACACTTGGTAGTGGCCTTTTGAGTACTTACATTAAGCTCGTTTAAGGTCCGGAGGCCTAAGCCAGTTGGAGTTCAAGGTACCTGCATCTTCGAGCCATCGTCCAGAGAAAGCAAGCAAGTATTACCTTGCACTTCTTCCTATGTACCATGCCAGCGACGTCTCGATGATGCATGATCACAGTGTACAGTACAACAAACAGCCTGGTGACCAAACCAGCCGCGGGAGGAAGGCGACCACCCTCCAGTCCGAACACTGGCATGATATGGGAGTGATAAGGTACACACACGCACACATCCCCAGATGCAAACCTTTTAACCCCCCCCCACAGATCAAGCTGCAATAGGAAAGCAATAGCCCCCCTGCAGCTTTCAAACACTGGTTACGTTGACATCGGAGCTAGTCGCCCCTCCCTGGGACTACCTCGCTTCCTGAGGGGGGAAGAAAGAAAAGAATGAGAGAAAGTGAGTCTTTCTTCCCTCAATTTAGGTCCCTTTCCCTGCACATGGCCCAATCCCGACCCGCGATGGCAAGGGCCATGTTGTCTCCCTCGAATCTCTCCCCAGCTTCTCCCGGACCACCCTCCGTCGCCATCCATCGGACGCCTTATTCCGTCTTCTTATTTATGACCATCGGTACAGCCCCAGCTCACCGCGTCTTTCTCCCATTACCGCCCAGGACTAAGCTATCGGTCTGTTGAACCCCGAATGCTGATTTGTCGTCTACGGTTTCATTGACGAACACAAGACATCTACAAATACCCAATTGACAGCACATTCTAACTTACACCGCCATTTGAATCTACATTCTCATTCATCATGGCGTTGAATTTCAACCCCGGTCAAATCATTGTTCGCAACATCGACCGTACGCAAGTCGACCCCAACGTTCTTCGCGCTGTGACAGAGATCCTGGACCTCCACCTAAATACCTTTGAGTCCACCGTCGCCGTCTCCGCTTGGGATTACATGGCCTTCGGCGAAGAAGGCCGGCTGTTCATGGCATTACAGATGGGGTATGTACTGGCACTCTATGGTTTCTGTGCAGGTGCTACTACTCTACCTGTCTGACGTCGGTTTCTGATCCATCACAGACGCATTCTCCGCAAGCCTGTCATGTGGGTGAAGGATGGCATACACACCAACGTAGACAGATGGGTTCTTGGTCCCTGCGACAGATTCATCGCCGGCATTCACATGATCGTTTCCGTCGACGGTATCGCTGTCGTTGTGCGGCGGCCTCCACCTCAGCTCCTTGAGGAGGCACCTGGCGCTTTGGTCCCCTGCGTTAACGCTCCCGAAAGGACACCGAAGATAACTCGCCCGCCCAACGCTTTCATTCTCTACCGAAGCGATTTTCAAGCCCAACTCAAGCAGATGAACCCGCACATCCAAAACCATGACATATGTAAGCGGAGAAACCTTTAACACGAGTGCCATGACTAACCTCTGCATAGCCAAAAGGCTAGGCGCCGCCTGGAATTCCGAGTCACACGAAGTTCGAGAGAGATATAGAGCGCTCGCAAAAGCCTACAAAGAGCGCCACAACAAGATGCACCCGGACTATCGGTATACTCCACGCAAGCCTTCCGAAAAGCGTCGTCGGAAACCGCAGAAGCGCGTCACTCCAGTCCACCCAGCTAGTCGCCCAGGCCTTGAAACCGTATCATAACCCGAAATATGCTCAACAAACAGGGGGGCAGCCGTCGTTTTCCATATGCTTGTAGAAAGGTCGAATAATTTGCAAAGTTAAGTGCAATCTTTGTTTAGTGTTTTTGGAATACCAGGGAGGGACAGCGTTGGTGGAGTCGTCATGTTCATATCTCGTTGCTATGAGGCGTTGGTCATTGTGCGGCCCCCAAAACAACTATCTTGAAAAATAATCAGAAGCAATTCAGCTACCCCGAAACCACATAACCCCATCGTAATGGCGAAGAAAGTGGGGGCAGCAAGATAACGCATCTAAGACTGCTCTTTCTTCCAGTCGCTGCTCCAGATGAAGGTTCCGCACCTCCACTCCGTCCCCTTCTCTTTTTCTCCCGACCTTCCGAGGGGACGGGCGCAAATATAGAACGACCTGCCTAAATCAAGAATAAGTCACAATTCAAGGAACAAGGGATAATATAGGGACCTGTGATGGCCCAAGAGGGATAAAGAACGCATGTTGAGTATAGAAAAAGAGGGGGGTACCTACCACAATTGACGCCCGGCTTTTTGGTTTGAAGGATGATGCAGGGCTCTCCATGCTCGCACCTAGGCACGACCCTCTTCCCCAGGTTAAACTTGGACCAAGACTCCTTGGCCTCGATGGGGTCAAACACCCTTTCTAAGGCGTCGAGCGCAGATACCGTGGCGGCGGCGGAAGAGGACGTCGACGCCGAGGGCGAAGGGGAAGGGGCCGGTGGTGCCAGGGCGTTTGACGCTGCAGCTACAACACCGCTTTTATTATTCATGGGCGATGACTGAATTGCCTCCGTCGCGTCGGGCTTAGCGGGAGTCGGTTTTGAGGACGGTTGCTTGGGTTTAAAGAAGCCTGTGAGGGTGCTCTGCTTGGAAGAATCGGCTTCGTTGGTTTTTGTCTTTTTTGCGAGACGTCTCGTTGGCGCCGCCGTTTCTAGTGGCCGTTTTACGGGAGAATTCGGTTGCGAAGACGCTGGTTTTGCATTCATAAGGACGAGTGACGGAATGCCAGGGTTGGACTGGACGGATGCTTGGGAAGCTGATGGTTCTGGAGTATCCTGTTGGGAGGGCTCTGGCTCATCTTGTTCTTGAAGCGTGGGCGGCTCGTTGGACATGATACTCTGCGACTTAATAGCACTCGAAGTCTGGCTTGGTGAGGGTTTTGCGACGGGCTTTTTCATGAACATATCGCGGATGTTCCGCCTGCGATCGAACTCAGGGATGAGCTTGGCTGACAAGGGGAGCAGGTCTTTGGCCGACCACTCTCTGAGCCGCTTGCCGTCCCAAAACATGCCGTTGGGGTTCAGGAGGTCCAGCACAGATGCATCTTTATCGTTGGCTTTAACCGTGTCGCCAAGGATTGCGTATACGGGACAGTGATCCGATCCCATCAAGCCCTCCTGAATGTTGGAGTCCGTGAACCAGTCCTTGATACCGGCGGAACAGAGGATGTAGTCGATTCGACTACCGTTGTTGGCCGGCCGCATGTTTCTTTTCGTGTCCCAGCAGGTAAACATGTCCTGTCGTGTGGGATGAAAGACCCGCGTCAAGTCATATAGCACTGGCGTTTCTCTTCCTTCGTCCCTGTGGCCGGCAACCTGCCCGTCAAAGACCAGATGGTTGAACAATCGTCGACTCGGGGACTCCATCCACTCCTCCACCGACATGCCCTCCTTGCGCAGCGCCTCCCTGACATTACACGTATCAATTTCGTTACGAGTCACATTCAGGTCCCCCGTCAGAATGACTTGCTTCCCTGCCGCCACGAGGTTCCGCACTCGCGCGTCAAGGGCGTTGAGATACCCTAACCGGAACGAGTCACGCGACGAATCACGCGTTGCGGGGCTGTAGGTGCCGATCAGGACAAAGGCTGGGAACTCAAGGATAACGCAGCGTCCCTCGGAGTCGAGCGTCGCCTCGTCCACCTCGCCTGGCAGCTGGCCCGGTCGTGGGTAGCCGCCGATCTGCTGGGCCTCAGGCAGGTCGCGGAAGCTGGTGGATGAGTTGGGAGGTGTGAGAATGCCTGTGATACCCTCCTCGGCGCGGATTGGACAGCACGTGGCAGTGCGAGTGTAGATCGCAACGCCAGAGTATCCTGGCCAATCGGTTAGATCATGCTAAATCACACCAAAAGTGTTCAGGCTGGCTCACACCTTTCTTGTATTTTGGGAGACTGAAGAAGACATCCCAGCCGGGGACGAGAACCATGTCATCGCCAAGGTCTTTGCGCTGTATCTTTGTCTCCTGCATAATCACAATGTCTGCCTCCAGGATTTCAAACATTGTCTGAGAAGCTAGTCAGAACAGAGTGGTAGCCCAAACGAAGCCCACAGCTGCGGTGACTGACGTACCTGGAATGTTCGTTGGGTGCTCCATGGTTGATAGCCAAACGGGTTTCTTGTGGACATGTTTTAGAACAGACATATATCATCGCTCATCTGAAGCAATCATACCTGATGCCGTTGACTGTAGCCGGGCCTGTCAGTGTCAGTCTGCCTTTTGAGAGCATCAAAGCCGCTCACCATTCCACGTGGTGATACGGAGTACCATCCTGCCCGAATATTGATTCTGTTCTTGAGCTGAAAATCAAAACAATCAACTGCAGAAATGATAAGTGACAAAGTCAAGCTGCTTCCGGATCCATGCCGGAGGTATCCGAGTAAGGTGGTTAATGGCAAGGACGATTCATCAGGGAGTCTGACGCATGCGAGGCGAAAGGGGTCTCAAAAGACCGCAACAAATTCCCAAATATCTCCTAGAAGAGAATGGTTTGTAAGATTTGGCGTACGTTAAAGTATTATAAAGAACGTGGCGTGATACTTGGGTGCTCTTGTCAACGCGACGTAGTTGCCGTCATGGGAAGGAACGAACGCGAGCCTCAGCGCGGTGTCTGGTGATGTTGCACGTGACCTGGACAGCTTCCATTTTACCAGTGTCCCAGTTCCCTCAGAAGCTTTGAATATGGAATTGAGTGATTCAGTAATTCCGGAAGACCCAATTAAACTCAAGAGTTATCTAACGATTATTTCCTGAGTGCACCCTATGTCAGTCCCCTTTGCTAAGACTTGCTTCCAGTGAACCTGCTCTTCCAGGGTATTTGAGCGGCTGAGGCTTACGTCCATCCCTTCCTACTTTCTCCGCAAATGGTTTAGTCATCAAAACCTTGAGTCCTAACGATCCAGGCCACAAGAAAAGGCCGTGACGCTGCCCACTAACCGAGCTCTGGGCCTGACGGCTCCATACCGGAAGTTCCAAAATGACCTGATCACCGAACCTCCTCACAAACCCTCTTGGAAACCCACCACCTCCGAGCCGCCGGCCGACCGAAACAAACGAAGAGCACAACCTCTCCCCTCTACCGATAAAGACAACCTCAAAATGCAGCGCCAGCTCCTCGCCGCCGCGGCGCGCGCCACCCGTGCCCCGGCCACCCGCTCCACCGTCCAGCGCCGCTTCGCCAGCACCACCGACAACGCCTTCATCAGGGAGCGCGAGGCCGCCAAGCACCACGCCGCCGGCACCACTGGTTCGTCCTCCGTCGCTTCCGTTCATCTATAGGGTCACCGTCCCCCGTGCTTCGGTTCAAGTCAATTGAAGCCAATTGACCCCGGATTAAGGAAGGGAGCCAAAGGGAATGGGGGGGTGGGGGGGAGAAGCAGAGATCAAAACCTGGAAAACAAAAGGCTAACCCGATTGACTACCAGCCCTTTGGCGCAAGATCTCCATTTAGTATGCATTCACCTGAACCCCATTGATCTCCTACCCAAGCATCGAATACCCCGTCTGCGAGATGCCCACCCAGGAAATCTTGTCCGCCTCCGACCACGAACACATTGGCATAGGGCGTGAGACGCATGTGACTCTGAGCGAACGCGGGGTTTGGTTTGGGGCAACATTTGGCAGGAGATTTTGCGACCGGACAGAAATGCTGACGAAATGTTCCTTTGCACAGCGCCTGCATCCCCGCCCTTGGCCTCGCCGCCGCCAACGCCTACGTCCTCTGGAACGAGCACTGGGAGCACTGGAGCCACCTCCCCCCTCTGGAGGAGCGCGTCGAGTACTCGTACCAGAACATCCGCACCAAGAACTACCAATGGGGCAACGGTGACAAGACCATCTTGTACGTATCCTCATCATCGTCCTTATTCTCTGTCTTTCCTCCTCCTTTCTCCTCTCCGGCGATATGGAAGAAGAGAACTCGGGAAAATGTGGCTAACACTCCAAACAGCTGGAACGACAACGTCAACTACCACAACAAGGACAAGGCCTAAATGTGCCCTGCAAGGGCAAGGAACCACGACCAGAGTGAACGTGACATCGCCACCGTAGGGGGACGAGAGGAGCGATCCAATAGACTCAGGAAGACACGCCTGTTAAGGGGTAGACTATTCTGTACATTTTCCCTATGTCACAGCAATCGAGAGACTGCGGCCTTTTTCAAAAATCCCATCGTAGGCGCTACTCATACACTTACCCCTCTCTACGTGATTCACTGTCTTTTGTCCTGTTCTCCTGCCATGCTGTCCCCAAGTGGTAGTGATGGGAGGGGATTAGAGGAAGGAAAAGAACAATATGCTCATATCGAAAGAGCTGCCGCATCCTTCCGCAAAGCCACATAAGCTGCCGCATAATCTGCCGCGAGAACCTTGTCTCCGGCGGCCTTCATGATGGTGGCCTTCTTGGCCATCATCTCGCACTGCCGCGTGACGTCCTCGATGCTCGAATAGTGGTCGAACGCCTTCTGGATCGCCCCCGTGGCCCGGGTCAGGTACTCCCTCCTCTTGGCTGATTGCGGTTCCATCTTGCCTGCCATGCCCATGGTGGCGTCGGCGAGGTACGAGTACAGCTGCCCACTCAGTGCCGCCGAATCGCACTCGAGGCTTCGCGGCAGGACGGCTGTGAGGAGCTGCGACGAGGCCTCGAACTCCCCCAACGACGTCAGGATATTGGCAATGGCGCCAACGGCCTGCCACAGACAAGATACCAGCCTCGCCCGCCAAGCCATGCTGGCCGCGCGCATGGCGATTGTGAACCCCCGCTGTGTCCGTCCACACTTGTCGTACAGATGGACCTTGATCAACATGAGCCTTACGCGGAGCGCAATGTCTCTCCTATCATCGTGCGTCGCCGCGAGCATGTCTTCGACCTTGTTGAAGGCCGCTTGCAGATCTCCTCGTCGGACGAGACAGTCTATATGGAGGAAGTCGACGACGAAGGACATGTCCGGCTCCAGGTCGTCCTTTTTGGACTGCAGAAGCTGCGAGAGGAGCTGCTCCGCGCCGTCGAGGTTGTTATGATGCAGGTCCCGCTTCAGCTTGATGATGCTGCGATACTTGAACCAGTATTGGCTCGGCTTCCACGACCGGAGCGAGTTCTCGTCTAGCGCCTCCATTTTCTGCAGTGCCTCGTCGAATTTACCTCGTGCAACCAGCTGTGATGCCAGGCGTGACGTGACCTTCAGCTCGTCGTCGAATATGGAGTGCCTCGCGTGACACCGCAAGAATATCTCGCAATCCATGGCCGAGAGCTGTGCAAGCCCCAGTCTGTCCCACAGGGCAATGAGGATGGAGAGCTGGGCGCCAAACATGTTCTTCATGTTCCGTTCGACAATGAGATGCGAGCTGCGAACCATGAGCTCAACCGAGGTGGCGACGCTCTCGCCGTTTGCCAGGCCAAGCTTCGCCTCGCTGAGCAACACTGACGCCCAAAGTGTCCACATACCCGTCTCCTTCGCTTTTACGCGGAGATATGACAGACTCTCCTTGGCCGTACCGAGCAGGCTGTCGGCCTCTAGGTCTCTGACCAGGTCCGGATGTGCTCTGCCAAAGTGGAAGAGCCAGCTGAGGGCAAAGTTCAGGCAGGTCATGTCGCGATTCTCGCGAGCCGTAGAGACGGTTTCGAGCATGGCCGCAACGGCGTCTCTGTAACAGCCAAAATCCGCCTGCAGGACAGCCAGGTTCATCAACGCGTACTGATAGAAGAGCCTGTCTCGACTCTGCATGGTATAATCAAAGTATTGATGAAGGAAGTCGAATGCGGTGGGATAGTCACCGGATCTCCAGGCGTCAAGAAAACTGGGCCTGGTCAGTTTGGGAATAGTCGGTGGTGAACTCGAGAACAAACCTCAGGTAGTGCCTCAAGCTGGGCACGAGAAAGCTGTCGCCGAGAAGGTCGTGAAATTGATTTCGGAGCTCCAAAGGTATCCGATTGCCGAATTCTGCATTTGTCAGTATTGGTGCCGCAACATCTTTCTCCGATGGCAGGGCTCACTTTGCATCTGCTCGATTTGGAACTCGAGCAAGAGCTCGATATCATCCGTGCTCACAGGCACAGTGGATGGAGTGCCACTCTTCACCATGTCTCCGTACACGACAGACGTGAGCGCGGCCACGCCATCCAAGTCCCATTCCGCCTGCTCGCCCGCCATGAGCACATGGTCGAAGCTCAGCCGACCGAACGAAGGGTTTCTTTTCCGCAGGTAACCCGCCGTGGGCTGCCGGTACTGCACGAAGTCCGTCCAGAGCTGAGTCGACTCGTGGAACTGCAACCGCGAAAACTCGAGCTGGCACCGCCTCACAAACTGACCCAGCGGCGAGTTCCTCGAAAGCGTGATACCCGGTTTCTGCTGCTGCTCCTGCCACAACTGTGCCGCGACTGCCTCGTCGCCCTCGGCCGCACGCCGCAGCTCCTCCTTGGTCTTGGCGAAGCACTGCGTCTGGCGGCCGAAGAAGTCGTGAAGTTGGTCGAGCGAGTTGATGCCCCATAGCTTCGCGAGAAAGGTGTCCCATAGCTTGCGGCCTGGCAGGCCGACGACGACGGAGTGGGCGCTTAGCAACTTCTCGAAATCCTTGATGCCTATGACGAGGCTGACGGCGTTCTCGGCCTTGCGCCATCGCGTATCTTTGCGGGCGGTGGTGATAAAGCTTTGCGGATCCGGGTCTAGCAGGTGGGATGTGACAAAGGAGAGCACGGGGATGATGGCCGTGGTGGGGACATGTCCGTCCGTGTAAAGCTCGATGAGGGCGAGGATGCCGATTTTGGCGGGCGTTAGGTATCGGGACATTGTGCTGGGGTCTCCGGGTCTTCGCACGATCCTGAATGAGGAATTTTTCTCTACTTTGAAATCTTCCTGACGACTGGTTCATCCGGTGGCGTGTGTTGAGCCTCGAGACACGCGGTCAACCATGTTTCCAAGGGCGCCGGCAGGTGAAAAGGTAGGCGCGTCGGCCGGCGCCAAACAATACAAGCAGGTGGGTTGGGCGAGTGAACGACAGGGCACTTGAACTAAGGCAGCCTTCGTTTTCAAGGTAATCTGACAGGCAAGAAACACAGCACACGATCTTCAGCCCGTCAGTCACAATGTTGTCAGTGAGGTTTCTGAGTGAAGTTGAGGGCTCCACCAAGGTTTCTGAGAAACATGATTGGCCACGGATATCCCGTCACAGAAAGCTCTCCCGCCCAAGCAGCGACCCGAGACCGTCCCTCAAAAATTTTGGAAACGCTTTTTGACACTTGACGTCGCGCGTTTCTCCTGGGTGTTCCGCTGAGGTTCATGGGTGTTGTATGTTTGTATGTTGGCACAGCAATAAAACATATTGCCGCATCATTTACGCCAATTGCCGTCTTATGTTCACGTTATGCTGCCATATCATACAGAGGGTCTGTTACAGTTCCCTGGCCAGGATCTTACCCTGCTGAACTTGCCGCTGCCTCCAAATCCCTTTGCCGAATGAACTCGGCTTCCCTCGCTAGATTAATGAAATCCCGAGAGAGTCTGCTCAACCAGTATTGGCCGTCTAGGCCCAGCCCAGTACTCCTCGCAGCATGGTCGAAGCCGTGTCTCCTGATTTCAGGACGCAAACTTCACCTTTCCCTCCACCGGATGCTCTTCCCCTCCCGATTTCTCAACTCGCTCTCCCTCGCTTCTCTGGCCTCCTGCGCAGCCATCATGTCCCCGTCACTCTCCTCCACCGCCTCTTCGACATCGTTCGTCGCCCAAATCCTTTCAATGCATAACTCAAACGGACCCGGCACACGATCCGTCAATCCCAGGCCGACAGTCGTGACCTTGGACCGCAGCATTTCCATCTGTGGTTCGACCACGAAGCCGTGATTCGTCCGCACAAAGCCGTTCCACCTGATGAACACCGTCTCCCATTCGCCCGGCCGCTTCGCGAACAGTCGGTGCTGGTGCAGGTCTGTTGGCACTACCGAGTCCGTCTGCAAATTGATGAAGTAGCTCCGCCGATCCGACTTTACGCGCAACGCAAGATATGAGTACGGGTCAATATCCCAGACCGCCTTGCCGAACAGAGTAGGCTTCTGGTCTGGCGTCCTCCATGCTGCGAACCCTGTGCGTTGGATCTTGGGGTCGTTTTTGGGGAGGTCGGTGGATATCGTGCCGTGGAACCGGGCGTAGCCTCGGGTGCTACTTGCCGGGCTGCTTTGCGACGAGGTCGTCGTTGTGGAGGGTAGAGAGGGGACCCATTCGAGGGCGCCGTGGGAGAAGCCGCCAATCTCTTGGTCAGTCATGATTTTGCAGTCGTCGGTAGAGCCAGGCGTGCGAAAGTCTTGAAGGACAAATGGGCCCGAGGGGCCCTTGATCCCTTCGGCTTTCACGGCTGCGACGGGCACGACAGGTTAGTGCTCCGTGAGGTCTGGGCAGTGGTACCAAGTTTGTTCTTACCAATACTTGCGCGCCGTTTGAATTCATCCATGGTTCGGGCCCAGATGCCTTTGTTCAACAGCGAGGGTGTTGCCCGCATCTTTTCGACGTCTAGCCGGCTGCGCCGACAGATTCGGTTTTTGGGTGTAGAGGACTGAGGGTCGAGGGAGCTCGGCTCACGAGCGCGATGCGCCTGGGGTTTCTGCAGTTCGTGTGACTTTTACGAGTCAGGCTGGCCGTTGTCCTCGACGGGATGGTTCGAATTGGTACAGAGAGCCGTGTGAGATTGCTTTGCTAAAGTGATATTCAGCTCTCGTAGGACTTATTTTCACTCGAATCGTTGCCATTGGAGCTTCTTCCATGAAGCTTGAGCTTTGAACCGGGACAAAGATGCCCCGTGCTCCGCTTCCATCCCTACCTCTTTTTGTCCCATGAAGTACACTCAAAAGTGATTCTGCGAGGTCCACGACATGCTTGCTTCCGATTGGAGTATCATGTGTTTTTTGTTTCCCATCCAAGCCTCAAGTCGTTTGTTATCTCGGATAGTTTTTTTCGGACAGCAATCATTTTTGTTCGATGAGCTTTTTGAGTCCGCCGTTTCCCGGCTTCACTCACCTTTGCGTACATGGGATCCATGGCATCTTCTGCTAGAAGCCGTAGACCATGAGACCAAAGACATCACGAAATCACGCGAGGAAAGACGCCCGTATTGATCTACTCAAGTGTGTATTTCTGACCATCTATCCGTAAAGGTAGTGTCCGCGACATCCTGAGTAAACGAAGACGGATGTGCCAATTGCACGTTCCAAACATCTGTATCTATAGCCCTGTCCTTGCTTGGTCTCTGTAACCGATCCACCGTCCTTGATCCTTGACGATCATCCCGAGTCCAAGAACCCGAACTGCCTACCGTGTCTGAGAACCCACACCGATTTTTGGGGTTGTTGTTTTTTTGGTTTTTGGTTGACGTAACAAAATGAGAAAAAGACCTGAGCAAAAGAAGGACATTCGAGAAGATAAAAAGAGGGGAAGCCCGAGGGTTTCAACGAAAGAGAAAGTGTGGTGTGGATGAAGACAGCAGCACGGCAAGGATGATTAGTTCTTAGTAGTTCCCGATCGAGCCCTCGCCGACGTAAGGCTGGCCATTCTCCGTCATGACAGGCTCAGACTGGGTGACATTGACTTGGTTAGTCTCGATCTGCTGGGCGGGGATGGACTGGGGAGCGAAGCCGCCGTTGGGGTGAGGCTGACGAACGGGCGACGAGAAAGCCGCAGCCGCGAATGCGGCGGGATCGACGGGGAACGGGGTCCAGAGAGGAGTGCCGTGACCGTAACCCCAGAAGGGCATGGGCGTCGCCTGCTGAGGAGTGATGAAGCCAACCGAGGATCCAGGGCCCTGTGAAAAAGCACCTTGGGAGAAGGCGCCCTGAGAGCAGGGGCTGCCAGCGTAGGGGCTCGGGTTGTAAGCCATGTTGTTATGCATGGGAGTGGCAGCCTGTACAGGGACAGGAGGAGGAGCCATGGGGTACTGCATGGGAGTCTGACCCATGTGCTGACCGGCGGACTGATGCATGTGCATGCCTTGGACCATCTGATGCTGGGTCTGAGAACAAATCTGCTGCTGAGCCAGCTGGGTAGGCATCTGCTGGTTCTGGATCTGGATAGGCATCTGAGCCTGCATCTGCTGCTGGACGGGGTGTATCTGAGCCTGTATGTGGTTCTGCATTCTCTGAACGTTATGCGTGCCCTGAGCATTCTGGCGAGCGTTCTGGCGAGCTTTGAGATGAGCATGAGCGTTCTGCTGCGCGTGGTCGCTAGAGGCCATCATGATGGCCTGGGTGGAATGGTGCGAAGCAGTCCGCATCATGGAAGGGGTGCCCTGGATACCCTGGCCATAGGACGTGGAAGAAGGTCCAGCCTCAATGGCCTTGGTGCCTCTCGGGCGGAAAGCAGGAGTGGAAGGAGGATTGCCGCCGTTAATATCCTCGTGGGAGCCATTGCAGTTGGAGCCATGACCCTGGCTGTAGTCATTGCCCGAGGTGTAGCCATTGCTCTGGTTGCGGGCGGGATCGCGGCGGCGCTTGTCAGTGCGACGTTCAACACGAATGAAGGATCCCTGGATGTTGTTCAGGTGCTGTTGAGCCTCGTCAGTCATCTCTTTATTGCCAATCGCCGGAAGACAGGCAGCAAAACTCACATAGCGCTCAATGGCAAGGTCGGGGTACGACGCGTTGGTGAACTCGACGAAAGCGATGAGCTTGGGGCCCTCTGCGCACTTGTCGTCAGTACTTAATCCCCATATGTTCCAAGAATGGAGGGATGCTTACCACGAGCGTACTCGAGGCGCTTGGCCTGAACCGACACAACGGCGCCGATATCCTCCATGAGGATTCGAACGTCGTTCTCGGTGAAAGTCAGGGGGAGGTCCCCAACGAAGATGGAGCGGCGATCGCGATCATAGTGGTCAAGAAAAGCGCGGTCAGAGTTGCGGGCTCTGGCCTGCATGGCCTTCTTGAAATCGAAGGGGTCGACTCTGTACGTCTTGTTGAGGCGGAACGCACGAAGGACCTGCTGGGACGGGTCGAAGACCTCGAACTGTACTCGGATCGTGACGGGAAGCTGAAGCTGCTCCCGAATCTGGGGATCAAGCTGGCGCAAGGTCTCGATCACGCCAAAGGGATGCAAGAGCTCGTTCGCCTCTTCCATGGTGATGTCCACTTGATCACGACGGTAGATGATGTACGTGCCTATGTCAATAAGTATCGGTGATAGTGGCGGATGAAAAACAAGGGCAATCTTACGGTTGGCTCGAACCGTCTCTGTGCGGCAGGGGCGACCGAGAATCACGGATCCCTTGCCGTTGATGCGAGCATCCTCAGCATGCTCCTTGGTCTGTGGAAGTGTCAGTATGAGAGCCTGGTTACCTCAGGTGTCCCAAGAAGAAACTCACGGTAAACTGGCAAAAGCCAAAGGGAAGACCCTGAGGATCGCGACGGATCTTGACGAAGACGACACCAAATCTCTGAAACTCCTTAATGACAGCCGCCTCGAGGGTGATGTCATCCTTGTACTCAGGCAGACTAATACGAAAGTTAGCTAGAATAACGAGAGTGATTACTTTGGAGGCTGATACTCACTTGGCAACGAAGATGCAAGCGCCGGTGGGGTAGGTTGCTTGAGGGTCGGACGGGTTGCGCATGGAGGAGGATCCGCCCTTGATGGGAGATCCGCCGACGTAATCGCCGCGACGAACGACGCCCTTGCCCTTGAAATCGGTGTTTTGAAGATGACCCTGACCGAGGCTGTAAGAGCCAGAAGGCACAATCGTAGAGCGCTGCTCAGAGCCGTCGACGGTGTCCTGGAAGACGTCATCCTCTTCGTCAGTGTCCTGAGGAGGGAACTTGTAGGTCCGTCTGCGAAGCGAGGTCAGAATACGACTAGGTTTCAATCTTCTGAATTGCTTACACAGTGGCCGTGGCGGACGAGGTAGGGCGCAGAGCTTGAGCTGCAGCCTGCGAACGGCGGGCGAAGCTGTTGAATCATGGTTAGCTACGGCTGGAAAATTGAGAGTCAGTAACACGATGAGTGAGACTTGCCTGGGACTTCCTCGGAGAGAGGAAGAATCCGCATGAACCGGGCGACGAGCGTCAGCCGCGGCACCGTCGTCGAGCAAGGCGTACGGATTGTTGTGGGCGACGAACGCGTCGGGACCCGTGAGTTTGACACCGCCACCGCGCTCAACATCCTCTGAAGAGGACGAATAGAACGAAGAGGTCTCGGACGACTTGCGAGAGTCCGGGTCTGTGGCCGAGAGGCGGCCAGGCTTCTTGGAGGAAGCCGACGCGGTCTTCATGATCTGCTCACGCTCATGCTGGGCGGTAAGTTTGTGAAGATGCTCCAAGAGCATCTTGTTGCCGGTAGAAGCGGGCATGATGGCCAATTGGGATTTTTGCAATCGTTATATTCGAAAGCGATGGGATTCAAGATGTGTTTGTGAAACGGGGAGCTTGAGGTTGGAGATGTTTCAACTCGAAGTTGAAGGAGGGGTTTGGTATGGAGAGGAGTGTAGAAGGCGGGGGATGGAGGGCGTAGAAGAGGAAACAAAACAACAAAGATGGATTATTTTCGAGAAAGGTGAAGACAAATTCGAAAGTGAAGAGAGCGTGGGAGGTATATTCCAGGCTGAGGGCTACCCTAGGGCTAGAAATATCTGGCTTTGAATCACGATGGCTGCTCTTGTCCTTCAAGCCCCTCACGATGACCACGAGAATGGCGAGAACAGTTTTGATGGTAGGACGGAAGGTACCGGCATGCTCTCGCCCTTCGTGAGCTTTGTAATGGTGGCTCTAGTCAGCCGGAGGCCAGCCTAACATGCCCATCCCCGAGGATGCCGCAGAATGAATCCACATAACTTGAGTTGAGCAAGGCAGACACAGAACAGCAAGAGTAATATTTCTTGTTGAAGACACTCGCCTATCATAGGTCTCAGCTGATAGCACTAACCAGTTTCTACTTCCCTTTACGGCCAAGGCATACTCAATAACGCATTAGAACAAGTGTGCAGTCGTAATCCTACTGGCTGTGAACTCACCTAGACTAACAGACTTTTTTCTGTATGAATTGTCTCTCCCTTTAACTTGAGGCTAGCTGCATTTCCAGGTTGTAGTTCTGTAATTGTGCTGTTCATAGAACGGAGCCAAGGGACTGCCTGTTCTCTTTGTCATGGTGAAATGCTTGTTGCATCAATGCCTTTCTTGAGCTTCTATAGTATTGAGAGACTGGCTGTGATTAGGCCGTTATCGTCAAAAAGTTAGATTGACACGCCCGCACGCACACACGTCGATATATACAAATATATGTGTACCTTACATGATTAGGGATGCATAGTAGGAGATGGAATCTAGCTATACTGGTTCTGATAGAGTGAGCTGCGGTGTGTAACTCTGTGACTATTCGGTTCTTGAACCTGGATTTAATATTGTGCTATTTTATCTCTTCATTTTGCTTACAACCAGTTTTCTATACTTGTTATGTTAAAGAGGCAAACACTCCAACATGCTAGGCTGTGTTATAATATTGGATTACTACTTTGAGTGCGAATGAGACAAATATGGCAAAATGAATAGAACAAAGCTGACTTGCAGCAAAGCTCAAAGAAAGTTCAGATCTGGAAAACTGGTTTCCTGTACAATTCTAGCGGTACAGGTTTAATGAAATCACAAGACAGAAGGCTTGTTGAGAAGTGGAACGGCAAGGAGACTTCAATGGTTTAGTATTAAGAGAGACACTTATCTTTGGACCTGCCTGGATATTAAACCGACATCGCGCCGCTGAAAAATATTAGTTAATGTTTCAGAGAAACTTCGCTTGAAACTTCCAGTAATACGCAAAATCCAGAGGATCAGACAATGGACTCAAGTTTCGCCTTTTCGGGACCAAGGTGGGGTTAGTCGAGCCTCCCCCAAGCTGGGAGGCCGAAAGGGATTCAGACCTGGTTGTAGAAGTGTCATGGGCAAAGGATTTTACCCTAGGTCAGGATTAATGCAATGAATTGTTAGATAATTGAGCGAAAAGAGGAATCACATATCAGGTGAGGATGTTGGGCGAGTAATCGAGATGTAGCCCTTGATAGACTGAGTTGTTGCCAATGGAATAATCCGAAGAGAAATGTCTGGAATACATAACTTTTATATTCATTTACTCAAGTACCTAAGTTTGGTATTAGAAGTCCGGGGGCCAACTATAGCAGGGATAAGGGTTCACTCCGATACACTTTGCGACTTCAGAGTGGTATGGCCTCGCTACCTCTCTTCCGAGTCTCTGAGGAAGTACACTAACTACCTACTCAAGCGTTCGAGTTTTACATGAAGGGTTTAATAGACATCGGAGAAAAACCTCGCTGTCATAGATTCCATTGCCACGACTAGCCGGAAACCAATGAGAGACCACCGATGTTGCACCTCCCCCTTCTTGTGTTTCTTGCCTCTGATCTTCATTGAAAGCCTCGAACCATCTTCCTGTCTTGTATTCGTACCTATCGGCCTACTAATTCTCCTTCATTTGGATGCTTCCCAGAGAAATTCACCACATCGAGGTCGAGTTTCGCCCATTCAGAGCCGCAGTCTATCCACCTACGTCAGATGGTCTCGGATCGTGTAGCAGAAGGATACCGCCCAGGTGACTGCTGTGATGTGCGGCCCATGAACATTCATACTCTTAGCCTGGGCTCCAGAGATCGTCCAGAAGCCGAAAAAGATATTTGTCTACCTTTTGGGACTGAGTGGCAACAAGCCAAGGCTGCTTTTTCCACGCATGGCCAGCCGTTTGTAGAGGCCGTGCCCTCCCCGGAGGTCAACAATCGAATCAACGTCAGGCAAGAGAATCATCCTCGGTACTTTCTATGAACAGATGCCTGTCTTTCGCTTGAATGTTCCTCATGAAGAATGTGCCTGGGAAGAGACTTCCTCTGCGCCAGGTAGAAAGCACTGCACCTTTCTGCTCTCTCTCCCGACTTTTGAATCTTCGACTACACACATACACACGTGCGCAAACATCAAAAAACTCATAATTCCTTTGCTTGTTTCTTTGGAATTATTGATTCTATTCCATTTATCCTCGCCTCTGAGACTGTCTGGGACCAAGTACGCCCGCCGAGCTCTAATCATTCCCAATCACACCATCCCAGTCTTCTCTTCGTTTTCGGAGTACTCCAACGCCAGGGAACCAAATCACACTCGGATATTGTAGATTGCTTGGTAGAAATGGCAGCCGCTTCATTCTCGGCAGACCCTGTCGATGTGGCAAGAAACCAGAGCGAGGGCGGCGCACGCGAGCACAACCGCCAAGATGCAAACACGGACGTCAGCAACTTACCTGGCAATGTTGAATCACTGATACATTTGGATGGGACAGCCCGTCAGATTGAACCCCAGATCCGTGGCCATCCCGAACATTGGTCCAACAGGACTTTCGTCTTCATCATGGTGGTAGGGAGCCTATCTGCCTAGGCAACATGGGCTACCCCGCGAGTTTTCACCGTTACTGACTGATATAGGCTCAAAATCTAGGAAGTTTTGCTGCTTGCTCGGGATGGGTGGCTTTTGCAAACAGCCGGTAGGTGTCTCAGTCTGCACTCTCGTCATATCATTTACCCTGAGCAGTAACCATGTCAACACGGAACTGCGTCTACCGGAAAATGACCATCAATTGTCCACCATGTGGTTGTTGGGCAGTTCCATTGGGTTCCTGCTAGTCGGTCGACTTTCGGATTTATATGGACGCAGGTGGTTCATTTTCTGCGCCTCCTTTCTCGGGGCCATCGGCAGCATCCTTGGCTGGTTTGGCAGCAGTATTGGGGTTCATTTCGCAGCCAATATTTGCAATGGTATTGCAGCAGCAGCCCAAATCTCATTCGCCTTCGTGGTCGGAGAGCTCGTCCCGGCCGAAGTCAGGGCGCTCTACTTCCCTGCCACACTCCTGGCTCCCTGTGTCGCCGCTTTTGTCCTCCCTGCCGTTACACCAACCGCTTCGCTCGATAACACTACAGCATGGCGTCGGAACTACTGCTTAGGTACCATCTGTGCATTCTTCTCTGCATGGGTATACCTTTGGTGTTACTTCCCACCGTCGTACAGACAGCTCAACGTCGCCGGAGGATCCATGCTCCAGATGGTCAAAAGCGTGGACATCATCGGCATCTTTTTCTTCATCTTCGGCTGCGTTTTAACGCTGTTTGGACTCTCTTGTATAGGGCCTGCGTACCAATGGGGAAGATACGAGGTGGTCGGTATGCTACTCGGCGGCGGTACATCTTTTTTGGTATTCATCATCCATGGTATGGCTCACATCAAGTTGGCTTCTTGAGACCCGGACTGACATCTCACAGAAGTGTTCTTTTGCAAGACGTCGGCCCTGTTGCCTCCAAAGCTGTTCAGAAATCGCCACTACGTTGCCCTTGTCAACAATGCTGCCTTCGCTTCCATGACGTATTCGGTTGTCTATGTCTTCTGGCCAACCATCGTAGGGAAAGTCTTTGATGAGAACCCGGATGCCATCTCGAACGCCATTGCTTGGCAAGAGGCCATTCTGGGCGGCTCGCTCTGGTACGGCATGGCTCTCGCAGGCACCTTTCTAAGTTTGTTTCACCTAGCTAAATCAATATGCCTTATTTCGGCATCTGTGGCCATGATTGTGCTGGGCTGCTTGGGCGGCATGCAATTGGATGAACTGATCCAAATCACAGTATTAATAGCCTTGTTGTGCGTAGGTAAGTGACGAATCATGGAATTCCAAGCCTCCTTTTCTTCTGCTAACCCCTCTTAGCCATTGGTTTCATCGAGAATGTTGCGATTACAGGCGTGACATATGTCTGGGACGCACAGGACATTGGGCTGGCTTTCGGCGTTCTTGGTTGCCTGTGTAGCCTGGGCTGTGCTTTCGCCCAGGTCGGGTTCGCTTCTATCTTGGACTAGCAGCTCAGCGAGAAGTTGCCGCTATACGCCGATCCGGTGGCCCGACAAGCTGGCCTTCCAACTTCTTCCATGGAGTCTCTCTACGCTGCCATCAAGACAGGCAAAGTATGGGAAGTGCCACGTGTTGACTCGAGCATCACTGATGCGGTACGCAGTGCGGTCCCAAGAGCATACGCTGGCTCATTCAAGATGGTCTTCCTCGTCTCCATCTTATTTGCAGGTACGGTATGGGTCAGCGCTTTGTATGTGCCAGACGTAAAGAGGTTCATGGTACCGGCCGTCGTAAGAAGGCTCCAGAGGCCCAGAGGTATTTTCAAGAGAGTTCCAGAGGGGCTCTCAGAGGGGATAACCGCCGAGATGATGGAGAACAAAGAATCGAGTTGGGAGACATGCCGCAGCCTGAATGGATCTGAATGATACGAAGATTGACCGCGTCCGTCTGGATGAAGGTTTGAGGAGGTCGAGTTGAGCAATTGTTTTGTTGTAAAGAATAGCCAGTTGAAACAATGACAGACTACGCAGAGGCTGCCCTTTGGTTCACTCCGTCGGGTCAAACTCGAGAGACGTAATGAAGATATTACAAATGGCAAGGCTGGGAAACTTGCAAAACTTGTGATGGATGTATGGGCGGTTGCATGTATTTGGCAATGCCTCAATAATTGGTTCCAAACCAATAGCGGCGCTTCAGAGTTGTTGGTGGTCCGAGGTATCATTCATGTCCGCGGAGTTATAGATAACAGAAGCGACCTCGACGGCCGGGCCGCGACTTGTCTAACAATGACAGATGCCGGCCGGCCTTTGGTTCGGCGGGTGAGAACAGGGGTTTGAGCAGATGCCGCGGGACAGACAAAGACCCCAAAGTTTCCCCCCTTTAGTCCCCTCTTTAGGTCGTGAGAGAAGCCAATTCCCAATCAAACCCAGGCATTTTAGTCCCCTGGAAGAAGGGTTCCGGCCGTGCGACAGCACCCTGCAAACCTCAGAAGCGCAAGCTCCGATGGCGGGGCATGGCGGGGTGCTCCCGACGTCGCTCTCACCCGCATAAAAAAAAAACACTGGACCGCCGCCTCCGGGTACGCCACACTCCCCGTCTTGACTCACCATCGTCAACCATTCATATTACAACTAAATTTCCCCCAATCTACGAACGTCTTTTACTCTCTCCCTCTCTCTCTTTCTGTTCGTAGTGATTACTGTTTTTGACAATTGATACCCCTCGATACCCCTTCCCTCCCTCTCTCTCTCTTGACCAAACATCCACCATGGGCGAATTCCCGGTAAAGAAGTGCGGTACGTTTTTGGACCCCTCCCCCGCCCCGCCATCGCGCTCCGTCACCGGATGATGGTCATCGACGTGCAAACCACGAAACCCGCGACCCCGAGAACCTCTCACGGCACGAATCAAGAATTGGGACAGTTTGCGCTGACACGAAAGGGGAAACCGACGCAGGCGTCCTCGGGTGCACCGGCTCCGTCGGCCAGCGCTTTATCCTTCTGCTCTCGCAGCACCCGTACCTCAAGCTCGTCGCCGTCGGCGCCTCCTCCCGCTCGGCCGGCAAGAAATACCGCGACGCCGTGCGGTGGAAGCAGGCCTCACCCATGGGCGCCGTGGCCGACCTCGTCGTGCGTGAGTGCAAGGCTTCCGAGTTCAGCGACTGCGACGTCGTCTTTAGCGGTCTGGACTCGGACGTTGCTGGCGAAATTGGTGAGACCCCCCCCCCCCCCCCCCCCCCCCCCTCATCGCCTCACTTGGGGCCGATTCGGAAAATCGCCCACAGCAGACGCATAGCAGCATCAGACTGACTAACCCGTGACAACGCACAGAGATGGAATTCCTCAAAGCCAACCTGGCCGTCTTCTCCAACGCCAAGAACTACCGCCGCGACCCCCTCGTCCCCCTCGTTGTCCCTACCGTCAACTTGCCTCACCTCGACCTTATCCCCCACCAGCGCAAGCACCACGGTCTCGAGAAGGGCTTTCTCGTCTGCAACTCCAACTGCGCCGTCATCGGCCTCGTCATCCCCTTCGCCGCTCTCCAGGCCGCCTTCGGCCCCGTCGACCAGGTTTCTGTCGTCACCATGCAGGCCGTTTCTGGCGCGGGCTACCCCGGCGTTTCCTCCATGGACATGATCGATAACGTCGTGCCTTTCATCTCGGGCGAGGAGGACAAGCTCGAGACCGAGGCCCAGAAGATCCTCGGCACCATTACCTCGGACCTCACCGCCTTCGAGGACCAGGCCGATCTCAAGGTCAGCGCCTCGTGCAACCGCGTCCCCGTCCTCGACGGCCATACTGCCTGTGTCTCGCTCAGGTTCGCTCGCCGTCCGGCCCCTTCGGCTGAGGACGTCAAGAAGGCCCTGCGCGAGTACGTCTCCGACGCTCAGCGCCTCGGCTGCCCCTCAGCTCCCGAGAGCCCTATCGTCGTCTTCGACGAGCCCGACCGCCCTCAGCCCCGCCTCGACCGCGACCTCGGTCGCGGCTACAGCGTTAGCGTCGGCCGCGTGCGCGAGGACGAGAGCGGCATCTTCGACCTCAAGTTCGTCGCCCTCAGCCACAATACCGTCATCGGCGCCGCTGGCTCCTCCATCCTCAATGCCGAGGCCGCCGTTCTCAAGGGCTTTGTCTAGGCCAGGGAGCATGTGCGTAGAGTAAAGGTTGAATTTATGAAAGGACATTAAAAACATATACATACATGCATATACTATCGAGGTGTAAACGGTGCGTGTCTGGTTGGGTTTACGGCATGGAAAATGAAAGGGAAAGAGCCGTATTAAAAAGGCGCACTTTGAAAATCGGCTAGGTAGATGATGAAAAATGGCTTCAAGCGTATTTGATATTCGATTTCGGTGCGAGATAATCAAGTGACGGCGCGTGGAAGAGCTTCTAGAATATTGACGCTGACTATTGATAATCTAGGTCTACTTACGTTTGCTCTACTCAATCTCTATGTCAAGAACCAATCGGCCCGTTGTGTCTATCCGCAAAAGTATGTCCATGGGCCTCCATGCCAAAGATATGTATGTGCACAACCTAGCGGGAACGAACATGAGCCCAACCCTTCTTCTCAGTGCCATTACACAAACGGTATTATTTCCCTTTCAAAATTGACTATTCCCACCAACGCCTCATAATCATTCCTCATGTATATCGTCCAAACCCCGAGGGCCTGCGTACGCAATGCAATGCCGCAGCAACGAAACCGGTCTTGGATCGCCACCAAAGGCTTCGTCCTAAGCCTGTGATGTGGTTTTTTACTTGTTTATTGAAGCCGGAGCCTGTTGATTCTGCCTGTGTCTCAAGGCTTATTTATGTGTCTTCTCTTCGATGGGCGAGGCATCGCCCTTGGTTTCGTGGTACTTCTCGTCCGTCTCGTTGATTGGCGAAATGGCCACAGCATTGGCCTTGTCGCTGGTTCTTTCGAGACCGACCATTTCACCAGGCGTCATAACGTTCTCCTCTGGAACCTCCTCTGTTGGGGTCATGAGGCGGCGCAATTCGTTGGTCGATGCTGCCCGCTCAGGGACCGGCGAGTTGTTGGCAGAGCGACCCAAATTAGGCTTCGAATCGGAGTGCGAAACCTGCCTCCACGAGCCGTTGCGCTGGTGACCGAAACTGCTGCGGTGCGCGAGCGATGACGCGGATTGATCGGCATCCCACTCAGCGAAATCGGCTGAGCTCCAGGAGGTTCGGTGCGGTCTGGCGCGGCGCGGCAAGCTACCAACCGAATAACGCGAACTGACACTATTCGTCCGGCTTCGTCGGGTATTGGTTCCTGGAGCAAACTGAATCACCGAGGCATTTTGCGGACGGATGATGTCTCCAACTTCGTCCTCGTCGTCATCCTCAATCTTGCGTGTCCGGCGGACGCTGTTGACCGAAAAGTACGGCTGCGGCGGTTCCTGAGGCTCCTGCGGCTCAGGCTTTGGCGGCGGGGGAAGGTCAGTGGCTCTGGCTTGTACATGTTCGTAGTACCTGATGCGGGTGGTGTCCAGCTTTTCGGGGAAATTCTCGCGATTCCGGTAGAGTGACATCCACGACGATACGAGGCCCAGGACGACAAGAATCAGAACCGCGACGACGAGAAATCCCTGAACAACGATGATGATTATACCAAAGACCGTTGACATGATGCGACCGATGGCGAAATCGGGCAGGAAGGCAATGGAAAACCCAGCCGTAGCAACCTTGGTAATGCCCAGCATCCAGATCGCCAAAGACGTATTTCTTTGACCCTCGAATGGGGTCAATTTGACGAATACGATAAAAGCGATGATCTCGAAAACGAAGAGCCCGTATACTTGAGCGAGTGGACTTCGGGCACCGCCACCGATGAAACAAGCGCGGATGAACTGGTAGCTGAGCCAACACGAAAAGAACCACCACCTTGTGCGGCGATACCGAGCCGAGAGCCAGCCAAACCTCTTGATGTAAGCCTCGTCTTGGTGGACACTCGTTCGGTTGGGATCGTCGTCGATAAATTGAATCTTGAAAAACGGCATGGATCCGTAGCGTTTGGCGGTCGTTTCCTCCTCTCCAATCTTGCTAGCACGCGTTGTGGCAACCGCTGGAACGGAGCCGAAAAGCTTGCCCTGCTCGAACATGATCGTATCGGGTCCCATTTTGTATTTCCCAGAGCGGAGGCGGAAGAAGCAGGCATATGCTACAATGCCTCCAACGCCCACCAGCAACAGGATGAAAACCACCGCTGCAACAGCCGTCGGGCCGGCTGGCGCGCGGATGTTGAACTGGAACAACGCTAGAGTCATCAGGGGGAAGAAAGATATGAGAAGGGTTCGAAGAATCCCTGCCGCCAGGTATCCGCCAAGGTGGTTGCGAAAGTAGAGAAAGCGATCCTGGTTCAGCAACTTCACCCCAACCAGTATGTCCAGGGTGAATTTAAAGACAGCGATGGAGACGACAACCAGTCCGATAACAACCAACCACCAAATGAGACCCAGAGTGAAAGCATCAGCGGCCGGGATACCCAGGGCTGACAGGTCACCAGCAAAGCCAATCCATTTGCCAGGCATAGGCATTCCTGGGGAGACGGGGTGACCTGCCCAGTAATATTCGTACGGATTGCTCGTGTTGTATTCCCGAACTGCTCGCTGGATGAGGGTGTTGATGGGCATGGTATTGCTGGGGGCGGACAAAGTGTCGAGTGAGCGGCCGTAAATTTGCTGTATAAGGCCACCGCCAGTGCTGATAACGGCAGATCCCGCACCGCCTACTTGACTGGCATTACCAGTGACGCCAGCGAATCCGTCGATCGAGCTCACCATTTTCTCGCTGTATATCATGCCAGCTGCCCAACCAAAATTGCTCCACCATGCAGGCAGAACACTGGGCCAGTTGACAGACAGAGCGCCTGAGAAGAAGATGGTCTGGAACGTCTCAAAAATGACCAGGACTGACAACGAATGGGCGTAGTGTGTTCTCATATGAGGGATGCTGACGCCGTATATCGCAGTGGCGAAAGAGGCCAGAATGGCGGCCACAGTGAAAACACCTAGTATCGATGATATGGCCGCCGGGTGGGAAAAGCTATTGCCGTTGCGCATGACGGCTTGGAAACAGCCGATCTGAGTTTGACTGGAATTTGCAAATATCTGAACCCGGGCGGAACCTTCGAAATCGGGAATGTCGAGAGCAATGGATGGAATGCCGTCGATTTGTGCCGGTGTGAGTCTGAACTCGGCAAATGCAGTGATGGGATTGCTGGCGTTCAAAGGGCACAGACTGGGAAGGTTAGCAAACTGGTTCGAACGGGCGCAACGACCTAGACGCACCTAGCAATATTTGCCATGCATGGATTAAAGTTCATCTCGAATCTCGTCTCGCCGTCTGCCTCAAGTCAGCACACCCCGTCCTTCCTTTTCAGGTTCGTCCCAAGTTGAATCAAGCTCACAAGCTTCGACATTGATATGCACTGTATCACAATCAGCATGAGCACATTTTCCCGGGCGTTTGCTCGAAACATACTCATCAAAGACTCGTTCCTAATGTTGGTGGTTCCGTCCAGGTGAAACTGAACCGTCATGTTGTCGGCATAATAGGCGGCATCGAATTTGGTGATGTTGAACAAGCTCTGTCCTCCGAGACAATCGCCAAAATCACCGGTGTAGAGGCCTGGCCTTCGGTTGACGGCGAGCTCTTTGGTATTGCCGTCTTTGTCTTGTCCAGTAATGTAGACAGTTTCGGTAGCTGCCATAGTTGTCGTGAGGAAGGCGCACAAGATGATTATGGCCGCGGCCAGCGATGCTGGACTTCGTAGCCGAGCCATCGTAGGCAGTGGTCGTAGAGGATAGGGGGGAAGACGAGTCGGGGGCTCGTGGGCCCTGTTATGCCCGTAGAGATGCCGATGTTCGTGCAGGCCGGGTCTGCGAAGAGTCGTTGTTTGGCAGACGGTGCAACGGCGGCTGATATGTATCGAACAGCAGGATTTCAAGTAAAGATGGCAAGAGGCATAGAGGCCTTAAACGTTGTCGATGCTTTAATTTCGTCCGGGTCTATCGTTGTCCGGAGAGCGCGGAACTTCATAAGCGGGCTTTCCGAGGCAGCGGGAACCGCTCTAGTGAATGGTGGAGAGCTCAGGGTCTCTCTTCCCGAGTCGTGATGGAGCCGTTTGGGAGCGTGTCGACTGGGGGTCCCAATTGACCGGCACGTTTCCGCTGGCGGAAGTCGCGCTGCCCTACGTGTGGTAGCTACGACGCACTTGCCGTTAATTGATGCCTTGAGAAAGATCGAAATGTTTGCTGCAAGCTTGACGTGATTCGGCTTGTGGTGAGAATTGCAGGAGAGGTGTTGAAGAGGATGTGCAGACCAGTGCCGGGGGAAGTGCAAGATATTGCTTGATTTGCAGGGGTACAGGCCTTTGAGGGGCAAGAATTTCCCCAAACCGGCGACAGAGCCGATGGCAAGGATGGGCCGGCAAGAGGGATGCAGTCGTGTTTCTGTGTGATTGAGCCAGACAAGGTAGCCGCCAGCGCAGTGTTGATACGATGCAGTAATGAATCGAGGCAGTACGGACAGGCGCAGGTGAAGGCAGAGGCTTTTCACTTGGTACGGTGTACGGATACCTGATGGATGATGGGGTCGGAGGAGAGAATCAGATCAGAGTCCATCATTAGGTCTGGGGAAGAAGCAAATGAACGAACGGTGGCATGGGGCGGATTGGTCGGCCAGAGAGCTCGTATTCATATGATTCTACAGCGGTACGGCGGGCGGCAATAGAGGTAGCGAGAGTGCGTGAGCAGCTCTTGTCTCGATTGGAATGCCATGTCCATGGGCCCCGGACTGGAACCGCAGAAAGACATGGGCTATATTCTCTTGGCCGGTTTCCTCTGCAACTGACTTGCCCGAAACTGGTCGAAACCAGGATTCGGGCAGGGGTTGCCTCGCCAGAATGGGACAAGACGGCAAGTGCTGGACAGTGTACGGGTAGTGCGTGTATGTGTGTGTAAGTGTGTGTTTGTCTTGAGCTAATTGACGAGCACGCAAGGGAAGATGTGAGGATACATGAAGCAAGCGGGAGTAGCGAGCAAACTAGAACAAGGCTTGATGGGCTCAGCCAAACAGCGGCAGCAACTGTACGGATAATATCGTCATCAGCATCTGGACGGAAGCTAAACAAGTCAGCACATGCCAATGTCGCGCGCACGCAACTTACATTCCCCCATAGTGTATGTGTGTAAATGCTTTTCTACCTATCACCATCCTGCCGAGTCACATGTCCATTACTGCAAGGAACTATCTGTCAACTCGTAGCTGCAAATGCGCATTGTGTATACAAACAAGATGAACAGGAGATGATACCTTGTGCAACCCTTATGACTGCGCACCTTGCAGGAACAAGCCCTGGAAAGCCAGTCTCGGCCCTGTGGGAAACACTTGCGGATCGGTCGGACCGCAAGATGAACATGGGTATGGCTCGATTGCCACCGCCTTTTACCCGCTTTTAAGCTTGTTATCGGTACGTACCGGGCGACCTGACGGGTGGTCCATGCCTCAATGGCACCACCGCACAGATCTAGCTGTCAAAGTTATCTTATCTTGTCTCTCCCATACCCTGACTCACCCATGGACAGGTCTGGACCGTCAGCATTTGACGTTTCCCTCTCTGTCTTCGCCCAGACGGTACGGTACCAATGCTCCGATGTGCTTGGGTGGACCGCATCGCCGTTATTCTTTCTCTTCTTACCTCGTAACTCTTTCTACGGATACACTGTCTCTATACCTATAAGCCCTCGAGGACCGACCCTCGCGGACATGATACTTTTGCCCGCCATCGGTTTGTTTACAACACCGCCGCAAACCCACTTGGCTCAAAACCCCTCGGCCAGACTGAAACCAGCCACCCGACCGACTACTGCCAACCACTCATTGCTGCCGAGAAGGAACGCTACCGACGTAAGCGCAGCTTGCGGCATCCAAAGATCCCGGTCTCTCACTGTCTGTCGACATCTGTACGTCGGTTTTGGCATTCCTCATAGCCGACCGTTCTGTTCCATACGGAGTCGGCCTTGGATGCCTGGACTAAGCCCAGCACCGGTAACGTCGGGCGTGAGTACGCAGCGTCTTCTCAACCGTTGCCTCGTGGTTCGAGAAGCATGCCAACCCCTCCACCCCCTTGCCTCGCTCCACCACGGCGGGAAAACCATTCCACTCGAAGCCTACCCCCAACCACCCAGGAGCTTGACACGATGCTCAGTGCCCAATTCGATCGTTTGCCCTCCCGATCTAGCCGGGATAGTCTATTACTCTGCTGTTGCCAAACGCCATTAAACTCCTCACTGCAGATCTGCGTGTCAACCTACCAACCATTCGTGGACATTGCGACTCCATTCACTCTCACCCTAAAACACTATTGGATGGTCGGGCTTTAGCTGCTTCATCGGTCCGCCCGGGTTGCTTCCACCAACTGTCGATACGTTTTGAGCCGCCTCAGCTTTCAATTCGCATCCGCTTACTGTCTCTGCAGTTTCATACACAGTATCCAACAATAAGACAAAGGGGCTTGGCGTCTGTATCTGATGGCATTTGTAAACTGGACTAGATGTCATGGCCTTTGTCTGTGGACTTATTGTTGGCCTGGCAGTGGGCTCTTTACTCATACATTCCACATAAGATACGCAAAGACTGCAGAGGAACCATGACCCAACCCTTTGATGTGATATACAAGCAAATGTGGGATTCGGTCTTGAGTCTAACTCTTAGACCTCCCCGCAAACTTAGTGTGGGAGGTCGAATGCCATGATGTCTACCGGCCAACTATCACCCGTTCCCCATCCCCGCTGAGTCTGTTCCGTTCACAAGACTGCTCTCTCTCTCTCTCACTTTGGAAGTTTCCGAGACTTGGTGGGCAAGTTAACTTGTCCCTTATGCGGCCCACTTGGCCTGCCAGTGAAGCGACAAGCGCGAGCACAACAAGCAAACCCTCTACCTTGCATTCCAATTGTCGAGACCGGACTCTTTCGATGCAAAACTGGTCGGATCATTTGTCCAACCATGCGTGAGGGTCGAAGCCTCAACTGTCTGCCAGACTTCGTTACTGACTTATTTAGCACGCCACTTTCAGATGGTCTCCCAAAGAGGGTGCTAGCATTTGTTCATCGAACTAGGTTTTTACAAACGCACAGCCAATTTGGACATAGCACCGACATCAAACCCGACACAAATGTCAAGTAGGGCTCGTTCATAGCCCAGTACAATACTACTAACATCAGACCAAACCCGAGGGCGTCTGCTGGTGGAATAAAACCAGGAACTGAACAACGACTGCGATGGAGATATACTTAATCAATCTCGATATATTTATTGGTTTGCCGAAGCAAAAGCAGTTCAAGTCCTGGACGATAGACAGCCGCACGCATTTGCAGGGACGGGGAATCTTGGTTGGCACCAAGGTTAACGTTGTCAAGCGGAATCACCTCGTGGCGAAATGAGAACCGTCTTGCGAACGCTTGATTCTAGGCATCCTGGGTTGCAAGTGAACAGGCTCAATACTCTGTACCGAATCAGTTGTTTCCCAGTGTACCAGCCAAGGACCTTGTGAAAAAAACTTTCGATGACCATTTAACCAGACTGGACGGGTGTGCTCTGAATTGAACAAGGCCCCGCGATTTTAGATTGAAGCACCACGTTGATGCCAGCACGTTGAAGAGCATACTACAGCCATGAACTTTGACCGTCCTGTAGCTTTCCGACCGGTCTAGATGGTTAGGTCTGGTACTAAAATATGCAACGGAGCAAAATTAGGTCGGCCTCTGGACTATGAAGGGCGGCTTCGAGTCCTTTTCTGATGGACCCTAGTTCTTGACTTGACACCCTCGGCACCTAAGCGAAGCATCGTCCGCTTGGTCATACTGAACGGGACCCACTACATAGATGCCGCACTTTTGAACGAGTTTCCCCATCGGTTTCCTCTTCTGGCGTCATAGGAGAGAATTCGAGTTTTCGCTTCCCGATGTTGGGTGTGGAACAAAGTGGACGAAACTCCATAGAGACAAGCCCAATGAGACGAGAATAGTCACCGTGGTCATTGGCTAATGGTATTCCGCAGCGGCGGATCTTCAGGAACTAGTTTTCGGGAACTTGGTTGCTTGTGGAGTCTGGCGGCAACAGAGTGGACTCGGAATGTCATCAATGTCAAGACAATTGCAACCCGGGTGGGAAAACTGGGGGTAAGGATCTCGGTGTACGAAGCGACATCGGGCTAAACCCCGCAGCCGGCAACCGGCTACCGACAGCCGCAGAGCCGATCGACGCGGACGTCGGAGGATACCCCACTATCTAGACCGAGCTGACCGAGACGTGTCTTCACGTCGTTAGAACACAGAGAGGCCCGGATCTATGATCAGGAATGACAGACATGATCTGCAGACTGCCAAATATGCTTCTGTCAAAGACTCTTACCCAAAGCATCGGGTCACTGTAAAAAAGACCGCGATATCGGCTTGTACCGCCTGTACCGCCTCTTATCTCGTATCATCACTGCCAAGACGCACCCTGAAGGCCCGGCGAGAAACGGCACATTACTACTGCAGAATGCATTGGTTGGCATCCAAAGAGCTCATAGTGCCCCGGGATGATACAAAGCACATTGTCATGTGGTTTTGGGGTCTTGTTGGTGCCGCCAAGGGCGTGATGCGCTTGGTCTCTCAGCCATCCCGCGCGTAGGCGGCGCGTGGGCGGGTGAGGTTGAGTTTACGGGTGTCTAGTCCGTGGCCAAGGGCTGGGCACCAGCACGCCAGATGAGGCTGGAATTGCAACTTTTGACGACTTTCTGCAGCAGCCACGGCCTCTACTGGAGCTTTCTTCTTGCGACCGCCCTTTCTGGACACTGGGTTGAGGGTACAGCGTGGCGCCGGGTCCCTGGAAGTTGGTCTCGGTGAGCTCAAGCCACATTTGGCGGGGTATCCTGTCGACCATCGACGCTCCTCGTGCTATCATCAACCCGCCGACGAAGGCCCTGGGACAGGTGTCGCGGGGTCTCTGACGTCCGATCACATCAACAGTATCTTTCGCTCTTCTTTTGCTCCTTTAACCTCGCGCTTGACGTGGCAGCTTCCTCTGTTTTGGGTCTGGTCTACTTACTACGTGTATCTCTCCTTCTCTCTCTTGACTATTACCAATCCCCCCGTCCCGTCCCGGCACAAAGGAGTTGCCGGACCACCGAGCCGCGAATTAGCAAAAAAGCGACCCCACGACTTCATGGATCTCCCATGGATCCGGTCTCCGTGTCAGCCATGCAACCGCATGGAGCAGCAGACTTTTTCCGCGGCAACCAAGCGCCAGTGGTCCCTATTTGGAGACGGGATGGACCATACGGGCACTTATCGTGGCGAACATGACTTAGTCGTGGCTCCCAGTAAGGGGGAAGCTACTAACAGATACATACCTACACACAGTCACCCACGCATAGCATGCCGCCAAGGAGGGTACATGTGCAAGGTAGCGATCACGTCATTTGAACTAAACAGCCTCCATTTTTACCTTGGACGACGGGGTGTAGCAACAACGCAAGGCCGATTTGACGCCGGCAACGAGCGACAATTTTCTCTCACTTTGTAGTCGAGCCCGCATTTCGCAGCTCCAGTCACAAGGAATAAAAGGACAAGCCTGTCCTCCTCTCCCGTCCCTCCCGTTGACTCTCCTTCTCCTGCTGGTTCTCCTGTTTCTACTCATCTGCGATTCCTCCTCCAATCTTCGCACTTAACTCTCTTTCAGCCAGAAGCCACGGGCTCAATTGGTCGTCTTCTTTTCTCCTCGAATCTCTCCGTGGGAGCTTCTCAAAGACCACTCTCCTCCAGTGTCTTCCTGTCCGTTCATCTAACTGAACATCTCTGCCTCGCGCTCCCCCTCAGAAACTCACAATGGCCAACTCTCCCCACGGCGGCGTCCTCAAGGACCTCTTCGCGCGCGATGCGCCGCGCCATTCCGAGCTCCTCGCTGAGGCCGACAAGCTCCCTTCTCTCGTCCTGACCGAGCGCCACCTTTGCGATCTCGAGCTGATCCTCAACGGCGGTTTCTCTCCCCTTGAAGGTGCGTGCGTGTAATTTGCCTTGCCTCCCCGACCTTCCCCCTGAGATCATTCGCAGCGTTGCGCAATGATGGATGGCGGGGTTGCGGCGCGGAAGCAACCCCGCCATGATTTTTTTTGGAGGGGCAATCCCCCCCACGATTACGTCCGAGGCCTAAGAACAGCGGGACTGACCAAGGCAACACCCTCGCAGGCTTCATGACCGAGAAGGACTACAATGGGTACGTTCAGACCAAACCAATCCCATACGGAGAAAGAGAGAGAGAAGAGATGGTCAGTCGCTAACGTGTGTGGCGCAGCGTTGTCAAGAACAACCGCCTCGCTGATGGCAACCTCTTCTCCATGCCCATCACTCTTGATGTGTCCCAGAAGAGCATTGACGAGCTCTCCATCAAGCCCGGTGCCCGTATCACCCTGCGCGATCTGAGAGACGACCGCAACTTGGCCATCCTTACTGTCGAGGATGTCTACAAGCCCGACAGGTACGTCCCGGCCCCAAGGAACATGGCATTGGCCGGGTCTTCTAACAATTTTGCTTTCCGACAGAACCGTTGAGGCCATCGAGGTTTTCGGCAGCGACGATGACACCCACCCCGGTGTCAAGCATCTCTTCAACAACACCAACGACTTCTACGTCGGTGGTAAGCTCGAGGCCATCCAGCGCCTTGCCCACTACGACTTCTTGGACCTCAGATGTAAGTCCACACCTTTCTTTGCCTTGCCCCTTGGAGGAGAGGCAGAGCTCAAGGGGCCCATCAACTGACAACCAAAAGACACTCCTGCCGAGTTGAGACTGCACTTTGAGAAGCTCGGCTGGAACAAGGTTGTCGCTTTCCAGACCCGCAACCCCATGCACCGCGCTCACAGAGAGCTCACGGTCCGCGCCGCCCGATCTCAACAAGCCAATGTCCTCATCCACCCCGTCGTCGGCCTGACCAAGCCCGGTGACATCGACCACTTCACCCGTGTCCGAGTCTACAAGGCCCTCCTCCCCAGATACCCCAACGGTATGGCCGCCCTGGCCCTGCTGCCCCTGGCCATGCGCATGGGTGGTCCTCGCGAGGCCATTTGGCACGCCATCATCCGCAAGAACCACGGCGCGACCCACTTCATTGTCGGCCGTGACCACGCCGGCCCTGGTAAGAACAAGAACGGCAAGGACCACTACGGCCCGTACGACGCGCAGGTCGCCGTCCAGAAGTACTCTGACGAGCTCGGCATTACCATGGTCGAGTTCCAGGAGATGATCTACATCCCCGACCGCGACGAGTACCAGCCCGCCAACGAGATCGCCCCCGGCACCCACACGGCCAACATCTCGGGCACCGAGCTGCGCAACCGCCTCAAGACGGGCAAGGAGATCCCCGCCTGGTTCTCATACCCCGAGGTCGTCAAGGTCCTGCGCGAGCAGAACCCCCTGCCGGCCCAGAAGGGTTTCACTATCTTCCTCACCGGCTACCAGAACAGCGGAAAGGACCAGATCGCCAAGGCGCTCCAAGTCACGCTCAACCAGGGCGGCGGCCGCTCCGTCTCCTTGCTCCTTGGTGAGACGGTCCGCCATGAGCTGTCCTCTGAGCTCGGCTTCAGCCGCGAAGACCGCGACAAGAACGTCGCGCGCATTGCCTTTGTCGCGTCCGAATTGACGCGTGCCGGCGCCGCCGTCATCGCGGCCCCCATCGCTCCCTATGACGATGCCCGCAAGCAAGCGCGCGAGCTCGTCGAGAAGTCGGGTCCCTTCTTCCTCGTCCATGTCGCCACCCCTCTCGAGTATGCCGAGAAGACGGACAAGCGCGGCATCTACCAGAAGGCGCGCGCTGGCGAGATCAAGGGCTTCACCGGCGTCGACGACCCCTACGAGGCGCCCGCCAAGGCCGACCTTGTCGTCAATGTCGAGAAGCAGACGGTCCGCTCCATTGTCCACCAGATCGTGCTGCTCCTTGAGAGCCAGGGTCTCCTGGACCGTTTGTAAACGACCTGCGAGATGGAGAGAGCGAGAAGCGAGTTCACGAAATTATTTTATGCGCCATTCAGCGGTAGTAGATATCAAGGACGGATTTACACAGCGGAGTTGTTCAAAGACAAACCTGGGATAAAAAGCTGTTGATGAGAAATTTTTTTTTACGAAGACTTATGGATGGAAACACGGCATCTCATGCATCGAGTTGCGGGGGCGCGGGGTCTGTGGTCTGGATAGCATAGGTAGTTTGTCCCCCCTGCGTGGCTGCCCCTGCGTGGCTGGCTGGCTACTGGAACCGAACAGCATTTTTCAATGACGATTCGGTTGTAAGAGCAACGAAACGAGTTTGTCGGAAGGCGCCGTTGTGAATTCAGATTAGACTGAGGAACAGCTTTAAAATGCACCAGACCAACAAGCCAACCGTGCGTGCAGATGGGAACCCCGGGGCGCCGGGAAATAACGCCCGAGCCTCGGATGGTGTGTGTGTGTGTGTGAGAGAGAGAGAGAGGAAATGTGATATATTTGGAGAACAGCCCTCTGGTATAGGTAGGTAGGTTAAGAGGTGAAGAGAGATGGTGTGGCCGTTCAAGGTTTCGTGGTCGGAGATGCAAAGCAAGCAGCATGAGAGTGATGCAGCGCGGGCGCTTAGGCAGAGAGTCGCGAGTGATTGGGCGACATTCATACCTACAATAGATATGGGTACCTAGGTAAGGTAGAGCTACATTGCGTCCGGACACACTGCGGTTTCTTGGTGCCCGATGGGACAACGCCGTTGTTGATTTGGCGGGTATCAACACATGGCATGGCGGGGGGTGAGGATGAGGAGGTATGCGGGTAGGTAGGTAGATCAATAGGTCGGTTCCGTTGGTTGGGCGGGAGAGGATGGGGTGTACTTTTGGAAGCACTCAAGAGACAAGATAGAATGTGCATTTCTGACCGAGGAGGGGGCCAGCATGGTGAGACCTGGGCTTCTCTCTCCCTACATGAGGCAGGTGGCAGACATACCTCTGGTCTCAGGTCTGGCGGAATGGCGAGGATGAAGAAGAAGAGTCAGACGCCTGGTCTTGTCCTGCGTGCGGTTGTCGCTCGACTTAGGGATGACGGATGCGAGATGCCTTGGATGTCTTGGAGCGTCGGGTTCTTCGACGAGGTTTTTAGCGGCCATTGCTCAGCCCGAGACATTGAACTGGAATCTCTGACGCTAATTCCCACAGGAGGCTCGCCGCCACTGAGAAGCCCGCCCGGTCGGTGCCTTGCGGCTAGAGCAGAGCATCGCCATCTTCAGTCTCGTGCGGATCTGAGTAGAAGTCTTCGTGGTGATGTATCCGTACTCTGTACTCAATTTAGGTAGTTCTTGTCATACCGTGCGGCAACAACACGGCGCTCATTGCCAATGTATAGATACACAGTGCGACCTTGTGTGGTCCGAGCTTCTGCATCCACTGACTCCTGGCACTGGGCAGTGTCCGTTGTGGATCCCAAGGGACCTCAGCCCGGTGCCACGTCAGGCTTCCCTCTCTCTAGCAAAGAGAAGAGACAGGCGACGAATGTGTCACCGCCCAGCCTACCTACCTAGGTACCCAGTGTTTTCAGTGTCCCTTTTCAACTGAAGGATCCACTATTTCTGGGACCTGTCGCCGGCCCAGCCTACCAGCCCTCCAAACCCGCCTCCCCCCTTCACGCAGTCGCTCCTCGTCCAACAAACAGGCTACAGGGGGCTCCGTCTGTTTCTGTGGTCGAATCACACTCAGCTGCGTTGCTCGACGGCGAGATTCGCAACCGCCCGCGCCCATCTTTCGACTCATCGCTCTCCCTTCCATCGTCTGGCCTGCCTTCGGACTCTGCACTCTTCTCTCAGGTGTCATCCCCGTCGTCGATTGTTTTATGCCTTCTACATCATTTCCCAGCCTGACACAAACGAGGCGGTTTCTCGACGACTCGAACCGAGCACTGACGCAGAATTTGACCAAACGGAACCCCCCCGTCATCTTTCGTTCCAAGTCAGGGGTGGGCATTTTCCCTCAAAATCCTAACGCAGGATTCCCCAGTTTTGTGACAACTCCCGAGAGCTCGCTTCAACGATTTCGGGTCGGTGAATAAACCCCAGACCAGGTCCTGCCTGCTTCTTTTCCCGCCTGTTTCCTCCAAAATCATCCAACCTTGATCCTCACAGTTCGAACACGACGGCCCGCTTCGCCATCAGCTCGCCAAAAACCTTCCTGCCCACCCTCTCGCAAAGCTCACTTGGGCTCTTTGCTTGATTGATTTCATTCTGTAGGCGGCATCGGGGCCCAATCTGTACCGACTACTACACCTCGCACACAAATCAAATCCCCGCAACACCAGCAACAGCAACAACGCGGCCTAGCTCTCGGGCTACGCCTCCATGCTCCATCATGTCTTCTAAAGACCGTGACGTCGACCTCGACGTTGATCGGCCCCCGCGCGACAAGACCGATAAGTCGGAGAAGAAGGCCTCGAGAAGCAAGTCGGAGCGCAGTAGCAGACCCGATAGAGAAAAGGGCGACAGAGAGCACCGCTCCCACCGCGTGAGCTCGCGCTCCTCTAGATCCAAGATGGCAGACGGCAGCGGCCTCGGAAGTGACCTCAATTCCCACTCTCACCGTCGCCACCGCACCCGCGAAGAACGAGACCGCGATCGAGAGAGGGACCGCGGCCACGACCGCTCCGCCTCCATGACCGACCTTGTCCCCGAAATGTCTCGCACCTCGCTCACCGGCCCGGCCTCGACTGACCGCATCTCGATGCCCTACCCGACCTTCAGCAAGGCGCATAGCAAAGAGGCCGTCCGCGGCAGTCGCGAGGATGTGTCCGAGTCGGCCGTGGGCCCCACGAGGAGGAACGACCCCTTCACGCCCGAGGCAACGGACCTGGGCGGCAGCGAACTCAAGCGATCCATGAGCGTCGAGCATTCCGACAAGCAGCGCAAGGTTTCGTCCAAGAAGGAGTCGAGGCCCCCTAGCCCGCCCGAAACCGACTTGTCGGGTAAGAGACGCTCAGGCACCCCTGAGGAGTCGTCTAAGAAAATGCGCGAGGAACGCTCAAGCTCGAGGCTCAGCGGAGACTCGTCCAAGAGAGACCGGGAGGATAGGCCAAGCTCGCGCCTTAGCGGCATCTCACGATCGGGCTCCAGAGCAGACGACAAGTCTCGGCTGAGCTTCAAATCCAAGACGAGTAGCCAGGCTACCTACGTCAAGTCGCCGGCGTTCCCCCCTGGTGTGCAGGAGAGTTTAAACATCAAGCCGAGCGCTTCCAGATCCTCTTCGAAGCGGAGTTCGTCGAGCAAGAAGAGCCGGAGACCGGAGTACTACGACGGTGACTCGTCCCCCGAGAGCCTCCAGGATTCGTCTCCCAGAACCCCGACACAGGCGCCACCCTTCCCGCCACCCTTCGCTGTGCATGACAAGCCCCCAGGGCCTCCTCAGGTTTACCCCGAGAACGACATCACTCCGTCCGCAACACCAATGACCGATATGGGTCCCCCGACCGACCCTCCTCCCCCGCCGCCGCCGCCGCCGCCGCCACCCGTTGACGTCCAGGAAGCACCGCGCGTCGACTATCTTTTGCAAAATGGCGGACTCATACAACCGATTCCCAAGACATTTCTCTCCGTCCTGCCCCGGCAAAATGGCGCCAGGCCATCTAACCCACCCCTGGTTGGCCCGCAGACTTTGTTCGCGCCATTTTTCAACCTTTTGGACCAGTATAATTCGGTCCTCAACCGTAACGGTTCCGTGGCAGTCGCGACCGGTCACCGATCAGTAGCTCGGCGTCTGCTGGACCGTCTTGAAAACGTGTTCTCGAGAGAGCTCCCCGAGCACGGATGCACCTGTGTGGTCTGCGAACGGGGTCCCGATATTCAGCATCGCGGTTTGGGCTGGGGGGAAGTTCTTGAATGGGTCAGCGGTCGTATCGATCTTCCCCAGTGGCCGCCGTTCGACCTGGCAAGCTTGGGGTCCAAGGCTGCGGAGGTGTCCGCGGAGTTGCCACCCCGGCCCGACTCGCCGGTCAAGATCGATCCTGACATCGCCGAGGAATTTCGCGAGCACTATCTCAGACAGTCTAAGAAGGTTAGGGGGGCTGTGGATAAGTGGCTCAACACTTGCGGTGAAACGGCGGCGCCACCGCCTCAGGACGTAGATGACGAGACTCTGACGTTTGCCATACTGACGAACTTGGACCCTGAAGACCAACCCTACTTCAATGCCATACTTGTGGGTTCCAACCATCCCAAGCCCGCAACAAGAGCACCAACGCCGTTGCACCGCGCGCGCCCTGACCTCCTCGTCAGGACAGGGTTAGCTCTGCAACGTCTCTACCGGTTGACGCAAGTGCCGCGAGACGCCGAGGTCGCCATGTACCTCGTCAAGAACCCTCACACCCACGACCTTCTCGTCACAATGTCCGATATCAACACGCAAGAATGGGAAATCTTGACTTCTGGCAGGTTCGACGGTTTCCTCTGGTCCGGAGCCGATGGCGACGATGGTTCTACTCCCACAGCTGAATCGCGCGGCGCCACCCCCGCGAGCAACTACGTCCCCTCTAGACCTTCTACGATGAGCCCGGGCGTTCGAGGAACGCCAGGCTTCCCAGGATCTCGCAATACGACGCCGTTCTCGGCCTACTCCCGCGGCGCCACTCCGGCGTCTTTCGTTAGCAACGCGTCGTCCGCGGCGGCGAATCGTCAAGCAGTATCACGGGACGAGGAGATGGAGATGGCCGTCCTCGCAGAGGTGGAGCGGGAGATTTATCAGGGCATGGAAGCGCTAGAAGATGCCTTTGAGGCGCTCCACCTCAAGGCTGAAGTCGTCCGGACGGGCTTGCGCAACCGCGGCGCCGGTCTGATGCACAGCCTCCAGAGCCGCCGGCGCATCGACGTCCTCCCTATCCCGGGCTCCGGTAACTCGCAATCATCGGGCTACGAGCGCCCTAGTTGGGCGCAGGGCGATTACGACGCCAACAGCGACAGCGAGTGGGGAGGCGACGATTTTGAGCTCGCCCCAGACGACTCGGCGAGCAACATCAGCAGCTCGCGGCACCGACGGCCCAAGAGGCGGACCGAGAGGAGGACGCCGGCGCCGATAGAGGAGGATGAAGAGGAAAACTGAACTCTCGAAGGAAATAAATGATGATGGATGGGAAATGAGATTTTACGAATCACCTTGATGAAATGGGAGGGAAATGCTTCCGCGTCCAAGTCATGAAAAACGATTGGAAAAGAGAAAATGAAATGATGATGCCAAAGTCCTTGAAGCCAAATGTTCTTTTGATGCTGCGTGCTGTGGGACACCAAAGGATGGAAGCTGTTTGCGATCCGGACTGATGCCGTTGTTGATGTCGGAATATCAGACTACGCCGGCTTGTCATTACTGGATAACGGGGACGCGTAAGGATGGATGAAGAGCCGAACACTTGCAAACCGGACTGAGAGTAGACGAGAGAAGAGAACAAGAGGATATACTGCTCTGAGGATGAAGGCAGGCAGGCAGGCGGTGATATCCTCACTCTCGTGGTCTGTCAGAGGCCGAATTTGAAGCTTGGCAGGTCCTCCCTGGTTTTCATTCACCCCCTTTCTTCTTCTGTCTTGCTGGCCGAATGGGACGAGGGACGGCGCGGAATTGTTATGCGCACCTACCCTCATCGGAAGATTCCTCTGGTCACTGTGATTTGATCCGGTTCGGTCGGTTAGTTGCATCGTCACGGAGTCTTGGGTGTCCAATCTCCTGCCGCGTTGATGCGGTCAGGTCTCTTATCTTGAATTGCTGTGAATTCGAGGGTTCAAGATAGATGAGGGTTTGTCTTTTATTATTAGTTAAATCTTAAATCGGTCTCTTGCTCGCTCGGATAAGTCATAGGCCTTCTTATGTCTCTCTTTCGGGACGGTAACATCATAGCATGAAAGGAAGCAACTAGTAAACTCGCTATATCAATTTTAGGAGGAAATCGCGCGGGAAGTTTGGGGGCTTTCTTATGTGGCAAATTACGAATCAAGCGCTTCTTCCATTGCCCGTGAAATCCCATCTTTCGCCCTCGTTCCTTCCTTCCCTGAGTGCCTCTCTCCCTTGATCGCAATGAAGGAGAGAATCAAGACGTCGAGAAAGATATGCCCGAGATCGAATATCGCCGATGCATTGGATGGAAAGGAGGAAAAGGCCCCTCAGCTGATCCACCGCTCTCGCGAATACTTGAATATCGTCGAGGGCAAAGAACTCATTCTCGATGGCGAATTTACGAATAGAAACGCAAGTCTCTCGCCTTCCTCCTTCCACCATCCTCGCCACAAAGCTTCATCCCTCAACCCTCATGTTCCTGGCCCTCACTTTCGCTGCCAGCCACCTGCTGAACACCAGCTACGTCTCCGGGTGTCAGGACACGGTCCAAGCTCTTGAGACTTCACTTCAGGACTTTGGTGGTCTTGTCTGCCGACTTGAACTCCTCCAGTTCCCTCTCGGCACGCTTCTTTGTTGACCTGAGCGCCCGTTTTTCGCCCTTGTTCGACTTCCGGAGTATATTGATGACCTGGGAAAGGGACAGAAGGACTCGTTGTAGGCTGCCTCGGAGAGCTCGATTATCCTGACGGAGCTGATTTAGAGTGATATCTTGCCTTTGAAGCAGGTCGGATTGAGTGCGGAATTGGTTATCGAGGTTTTGAAGTCGGTTGGACTGCTCTCGAAGCTGACTGGAGTGGTCGTTGAGATTTTCGTGACATTCGCGAAGTTGACCTGCTTGATCATGAAGCTGGAGAGATTGGCCTGCCGAAATGGCTGTTAGGTTGTTGTCGATGGCATCAACGGCTCGTTTCAGCTCCTTTCGGGAGCTGCGCTTCTTTACCTTGGGGTGGACCGGGCCCGAGGTGTCGATATTAAGTGCGCTCCCAAGCGAAGAGTTCACGTCACTGGTTGAATCAGTAACCTTGGACGCCTTCGTGGTGTCGTCGTTCTGGATATCGTTGACGCCAGCTGCAATAGCTGCACTGGTGCCCGGGAGAACATGAGGCTCCCCTTCGACCTGAGGGCTCTCACGATTGGGGTACTTGCCGAGTCCATCATCTTCAAACTCATCAGCGAGACTATCAGCGCTTGGAAGTCTTCCTAGTGGATTAAAAAGGCCAGATAATGGAGACAATCTCTCGTTTTTGATGATGCTTTGCTCATGCATCAAGGTTGGTTTTCGAGACGCCTGACCGAGAGGTCCCGGTCTCCATGGCTGGAAAGGGTCTTTCTGGGCAGCCTCTGCCGAAATCTTTTGCTTTTTGTCTTGGGATGAATAACCGTCCTCATCTTCGATACTGCGCTTCAGTCCTGTTGGTCTCGCACCGAGTCTTTTCTCCTCCTGTGTCAACTTCGCATTACAGCATTTCTCTGCATCCCAACCGGCCTCTGCCAGCATATCGACAATTGGGGCCGGTATGACGAGGTTGTTCAAGATTCGAACTGCTTCCATCATAGATGGAGGAGGTGGTTTGTTTCGTCTATTGGGGTTTTCCCAGCTGGCCATGAGCTGCATGTGAGGTAGCTGCTTGGAAACTTCTGCGGGTTTCTTGTCGTTCTCGTCCCAAATCATGGAACCCATGAGGTAATTGTCGATGGCACGGTTGGAGGTATGATACCCGTGCTCATCGTAAACGGGATTCTTATTCTTCCTTGCCCATCTCTTCCAACCGAGGAGCGTCTTTGGGCCAGTTTTCTGACCTTTCTTCGGTGTCACCTTCGTAGTAGATTTTGACGAGGAAGCCGTAGTCATCATGGCGGTTGGATAGAGCGGGAGTTCCCTGGGACCTCCGTTCGTTCCAGGGGGTTTCATAGTAATGGAATCTGTGATGGAATCGGTCACTTCCGTAGCCAGTGTCAGAGGCGGGACTGTCGAAGCTGAGTGCGGATCCAAAGTCTTCGACGTCATTGCCGACACCAAATTTGACTGTGAAGCCATATGTGTTAGTATCCACGTACTTGCAGTAAGCAAATCAAACCCAAAATCAGTGCTGTGCTGAAATAAAGTAGTTCAAAGTCAGAGGACGAGCAGGATGGGGAGAAATGAGAGTAAGTGAGACGGGGGTTGTATACCATCGATCCCGGTTGCAGTTTCCTTTCTTGCCCCTTAGAATACGGATCGCAGCACTTGGAAGGATCCCAACCGGCTTGAGTGAGTGAGTCGACGATATCGTCAGGGAGTCTCAGGTTATTGATGATCCTCAGAGCCTCAAGATCAGGAGCGAAAGGGACGCAATGCGGCTGGATGCGCTGCGGGCCACGGACCATGGAAATGTAAACCTGCTGCTTCGTCTTGTCCGCGGGTGCTTGCGCTTCGTCGTCCCACGTAACGTTCTCGAGCTGCTTGATTACCTCTTTGCCGGCGAAGCCCAAGTATACCCCCAGCTCTTCGTCGAATCTGTATGTATTACACACATCCGGCTCTATCAAGAAGAATGCCGAATGGATTTGCTGCTTTGACCAGACTTTCCATGCCTCAATTCCCTTGGGAGGAGTTGCTTCAGACATTTTCCTTAGGTGAGACTGCTGTTTTGTAACAAGTGTTCTAGGCCATGCTAGATAGGTAGGAGGAAAAGAGAAGAAGTGAAGTGAGTGAAAAGGAAAAAAAGAAGGGGAAGGACCAATTAGATAGACCACACAGCCTTCAAGCAAGGTAACCATGAGGCAGGCACGCCGGATAGAACTTGCTTCTTTCTCTTCCTTCAGTTGGAGTAGTAGTGATAAGATGAAGCTGAAGGACAGAGCATACATGTTTTCATCTGTTTCTGTTAGAATAACACCCTCAGGATCAAGGTGACCAGCAAGTGCAGGTGAATAAACCAACTCGGTCTCGTGTTTGATTACGCACCAACGCTAATAGCCCCATTTGACATTATGTCTGTTTGGCCAGCATCTTATGGTCTGAGGATTGGCGTCAAGACAAAGCTGTCTGGAGTCCGGCGTAAAACTGTTGAGAATACAGGACAGAGTTATTTTCTGATGAAGTATTACATCTCGTGTCTAGTTCCGTTTATTGTAAAACTTGCGTTCGGATGAATTTGTTTGAAACCCGCGGTAAACCCCTATTCCCTTGATTGCAGGACACTGAACGAAGCACCCTCGTTCTAATCTTGATAGTTTGTGGAAGGATTCTTTTCAGTCCTTTGAATTCGAACCTCTGGTGGGGAGCGACCTCCTGGCAAAAGATTGCCTTTAGGACCAGCCTGCCTTAGCGATTGGAAAGGCCCGGCTGTTCTGCATCTTTGGAGATGGTGGTCGCGGACAAATGATTGACCACTTCTGTCTCTGCCTTACTGTGTTAGTTGGTCCACATCCTTTTGCTTTTTTCTTCATGGATGCATGTCTGAACGGTGTGTCTTGTAATAAGACTTTCGACTCCACCGAGAAGGTTGTAATATAAAGTGATGCACAATTCGCCCTGTATGTATCGTGGAAAGATTGCTGATGCTTACTCAATTTGCTACTAGCAACACCCCTATGTAGTAAAGCCCGCTTAGGATCACATGTTTGTTTTTTCAAGTATGCATAGATGGTGCATCCTTTGCCGGAATTAGGGCATCAGAAAGCTCTACTACCTTTAGTCTCACAAGTTCTGGGTGAGATTTACCACTTCTTTCTCACAATCAACGTCCAATCATATGTCAGCCTTGATGAGGATTTAGGGTTTTTTTGGTTTTGTTTTGGTGAACAATTGTCTTTTAGAATATCCTCATGAGAGCCAGCTATCCCGGCACTCATTACCACACTGAGGGTTATCAAAGTGTCAACCTTGCTGAAGAGCACCAACCGTAATCTTGGTCGACTTCTGAGACCAGTCTACGGATTGACGAAGGCCTGTCGGATCGGATGGTATTGCCCTGACTATGTTACTGAGGGCAATGGTGGCTCTCATGTATATCATCTCGGCACTCACGAGGGTCACGTCCACGGAGACGTTTGGAAAGAGTAGCTTATTGCTCGTAGCTGGCGACACCAAGAGATTGGCCCTCTGTTTGGTCATCGACAGACGCTGTTGATCTTGCGATTGATCCCGAGGGCCCTGGCTGGATCCCCTGCTTCGTAAAAAGTCTCCAAGTAAAGTCTCATTAGGTCGTTCTCCTTGTTGACGAGCGTCTACGTGAAATCCGCACCAGAACAAAAACGCCATATAGAGCCGCCGGTGTTCATGTCACACGTCGTCCCCCAGTCGACGAGCCCAAGGAACTCGAGTCATGTTGAACTGATTTTGAATTTTTCAAAGGAATCTGGGGGAATTTAACTACCTACGACTTCGGGGGCATCATGAGCTTTACCTCCACATACACGCGGGCCACCCCTACGATGCTATGCCTTGCCGTCAGTAAAAGACAACCATGACGACGACGACGACGACAAGCGAAACATCCATCCTCCATGGCGTCACACCAGAAAACCCAAACAACAACTGCCGTCTTCCTCCCCGTGCCGTCCCTCCAGCCAACGACGGCCACAAAGGAGGGGAAGCCGTGCTTGGGAGCCACCACCCAATCTTGTCCTTGCCCCTCTCATATCCAGCTGGCCTCCGGCCGTCGTTTGCACGCTCTAATGCTCTTATAGATCTTTTTTCCTTTTGGACCTCTTGTACTCTTTAGGGATGGGGGTAATCGTAATTCTTTGCCTCGTCAGTCTTTCTCCCGCAGCTGCTTGTCAACGACAGCTTTTGGCAGCTTCGAGCCTTGCCCACTAGCGTGCATTGCGGCGGTGGCTCCTTCGGATCATCTCGCGTCTCCCTCTTATGATTGAGAGCTGAGGCGGCCAGAGGCCACTACGTTCTGACACAACCCTCACAGCTCCTCGAGGGGCCCGGCTCGGTCATCGATGACATCTCCCGTAGGCTTTTTAGCTGGCACCGCCGTTGACAGGTGCAGCACCTTGTTGTTGGGCAAGGGCCAGCTGAGCGGCCTGGGCGTTCTCGGTCGCCTTCTGCATGACACCCTGCAGGGCAGCCTGGTCCTCGGCGGTAAGGTGGGAGGCCAGCGACTGATAGAATTGGGGCTGCTCCTCTTCCATCTCTGTTCGGGTGTTAGTCACGCCTTTCATGCCAAGCCGGACAGAAAGAACACTTACTCATCAGAGTCGCGCTGAACAGCTGGTACGGGTCCACCTTGTCCAGAGGGGACTCAAGCAGCACACTATCTTCACCGAGGTCGTCCTCAGACTCGATATCCTCCACGTTACGACCGAACTTCTGAGCCTGTTTTAAGTGTTAGTTGAGTCAAAAGTGCAAGGCTGGCTGGGTTGCTACTCGCCTCCTCGTTCAAGAACTCCAAGTAAGCGGTGCTCTCATCCCGACCGTCGTTGGTCTCCTCCTCATCGGCCTCGTCCTCGACGTTCCAGTTGGCCTCGTCCTCCGCCCATTCGTCCTCTTCACCATACTCATAGTTGCCTGCCTCGAGGTGGTAGTCATCGCGCAGAGCCTCTTCGCGGTTCTTCATGGCAGCGGGCAGGGTCTTGAATAGCTCTGTGACGCCCTGGAGCAAGCGAGGCCAGCCGACAGCAATGCTCTGGGGGACCTGGTCGGCCTTGAGGCTGAGCAGGGCCGCAATGGCGACGATGCAGAGCTTCTTGTCGTGAACCCTGGTGAAGTGGGACATGCTGCCAAACCACAAGCTGAAGAACCTGTTGGTCCAGCCCTTGGTCTCGAGGATGTGGAGAGTAAGGACGGGGTTGTAGTGGATGGAGTTGATGACAAGCTCCATGAGGTGGATCTTGTAGGCCTTAACCTTCACGTCCTGGGCACTGAAAACGTTCATCGCGAACTCGATGAATCGCAACACGTAGTTGTCGATATGGCCACGGAGATTCAACATCATGGCCTCGGCTAGCTTGCAGGCGCAAATACGGTCAACACCGCCGACCTTGTTGTCGTTGAACATATCGGAGATCATAGAGAAGAGGGCCTCAATGTACTCGGGCTTCTGAACCAGCTGGCCAGCGCCGTACTGGACAAAGTTGTCCAGAGCCGGCAGCATGTCTTCCAAGTACAACTCAGCACCTGCCTTAAAAGTGGCGTGGATGAGCTCGAAAGCCTGCCACATAGTAGGGGAGATGCCCTTGGCAGCAAACGTGCAGCTGTCGATGATCTCGAAAACTTCATTGTAAAGATCGTACAGCTTGTTCTCCAGCGTGACCTGGATAACGGGCATAAGTACAGCCTCAATGTGCAGGAGCACATCAGGAGTGCTTTCGAGGGTAAGAATGAGAGTGCCGATCGTCTGAAGAACACCGAGAGCAGTAATACTCTTCTCGTCAAGGTAGTCTCCAAACTCGTCGTCGCCATTGTCCTTGTTCTTGTCCAGTACCTCGCGAACAATGCGGAGATAGGTGTCTCTCAACTGCTCGCTCAGGGCAACCGCAAACGGCGTCAGTTCCGTAGCGAAAACCTCGACGAAATCCTCCATGACGTTGGCGAGGGCGTCGATGTCGGCCTCGTTTGCGAGCTTAAGGAGCTGCTGCATAATGGTAGGAATACTCTGCTGCATGCTGGTACGGATGATGTCGTGTCTGATGAGGGGCTGCAGGGCGAGTGCAGCAGTCACACGGACTGGCAGGGCCGGGTCCGCCATGCAGTCGAGAATGTGGCGGTAGATTGTGAGGAGGTTGTTCTGGTCCTGGAAGTTGAGCTGCTCAAACTTCTCGATAGTGTCGCAAGCACGCGCGCGCAGGTAGCCCTGGGGGCTCGTGAAATCGGGGAAAACGTAGCGGACGAGGAAGTACTCGACCTGATCGGCGATGGGGCTCTTCTTGCCCAAGATAACCGGGGCCAGGGTACCGATCATTCTCAAAGCGCCCTCCTTGGCAATGTGGTTCTTCTTGTCATCCGGCGCCTGCTCGTACTCGTTGACGACGGCGTTGACGAACTTGAGGATCTCGAAAGTCTGCTTTCTCCGGTTCTTGGTCAAACCAACGAGGAAGTTGGTGGCGGCAACGTCGGGGGCCGAGGCCTCTTCGTAAAAATTGAGTTTCCTGTGGAGGTACTCATCCGGTTCGTCCTCGAACTTCTCAATGTCCTCGTCGGACAGGCATAGAACGGGGAAGACGAAATGGGTAACCAGGTTCTGCAGGTGAGGCTTGAGGTGGTTCCACATCTCCTTGGGACGCACCGACTCGTCGAGGAAGACCAGCGTGTAGGACAAGCAGGGTCTGCTGAGCCAGGCCGTCTTCGCAACCCACTTCTCGATCTCGGCCAAGTAGTGCTTGAGGATCTCGGGCGCAATGGTGGCGGAGAACTCCTTGGCAAAACGAACCGCATCCTCGTCCTTTGTGTTGGTGATGGATTGGGGGTTGCCGTGTCTGGCGCGCTGTTAGCCAAGCCTCACGTCATCGTGGAGCGTCGAGCCTTCTTACCTGATGAAGAGTCTGTTCAGGTTGAAGTACGCCCACTTCTTGGCCTTCCACCAGTGGTGTTTCTCACGCTCGTATGAGTCGTCGGCCATGGCGCTGGCCGGCGTGGTCTTGGAAACGGTCTGGAGGAAAACGGTGCACCATCCGAAGTTGGTCTGTTGGGCGCGAAGGAAGGCAGAAAGCTCGAGCTAGTAGGGTATTGTCAGCCAACATTACCACGGCAAGCAAGACGAAGATTTCAGTGTATACCCAGGTCGCGTGCTTATAGGCCTTGAGGGCCAGATGAAGCATCTCGCCAGCCTCATCGCTCTCCTGGGCAACGAGCTCGTTGCAAATGGCTAACAGCCTAGGGAAGCTGGCCTCGATTATCTTGTCAAAGTGCACCCTGTTGTCACCGTCCGAGGACTTGAATCGGTAGGCGCGGCAGATGGCGAGGAGGCACTGCAGGCCTGCCAGGACGGATGCAGCATCGTTCGTGTTCAGAAGCTGCATGGTGTAGTCCATAAAGTTGGGCCACTTCTCGGGGAAGTCAAAGTGCAGGATGCGCTGGAGGACGGGGATCAACTGCTGCCGGACCAGGCCCTGGGAGGCGGCCATGATGGGCAGCAGGCGGTCGCGGAAGCGTGCCTTTTCATCTTCGGCGATCTGTGTCTCGTTCGGGCTGTGCTCCGACTTTTCCCATCCCCGATTTACGCGGTTTTTGATATAGATGACGGCTAGAGCAGAGGGGTGACGGTTTAGTACACGCCTTGCTGACCGAAAGGAGATGATATACGGCAGCCAAGGACAGAAGGAGGCTTCGAATAGGTTCGTCTACATACTTGATAGTCGCACACTGTTGTCTTGCTCGTTCTGGAGGACATCGAGGAGAACGTCCATAAACCCGGGGTGTTCTTCGATCTAGTTGTCGCGAGAAGGTATGTTAGCGGGCCGATCCAAGAGTAATAACATGGGACGCGATGTGCGCCGTCGTCCCTCTGTCCGTTGGACCCGGTAGTCGGTTGTCTGGAGCGGACCCGGGACGCGATGAGAAATGGGCGGCAGTCGGGCGTGCGTATCGTCCATGTTGTATATGTGCGTGCGGTGCGATGTAGTGCGGATCGTCTCGGTACGGTAAGGGGGGTCATTTCGTGGGGGAGGAGGGGGGGAGATCAGGACGAGAAGGGGGATGCGGGAAGCGAGGAGAGAGAGGGTGCGGAAGGAAACGAATGGTTTCTCATACCTGCTTCAGCTGAATCTCAGCCCGCCGTCTCGTGTCGGCATCGGGGTCCAAACTGGCCGCGAGCAGGCCTCGAATCGCCGAAGTGTCCATCTTGGGTGAATTGACGGGGTGATGTCGAGGCGAAGGCGGGATAGGAGTTGAGAAGAAGGAAAGCGGTGCGGGTGGTGAAGACAAAATTTTGGGCGGGTCGTCTGTGTTGCCTCGAAATGGCGGGGCATACCACGGCGGTGCGGTGCGTGGTGTGCGTCGAGACTGTCTGTCTGCTGCGTGCGTTAGGTAGGTTGGCGGCTGCTGCTGCTGTTGCTGCTGGCTGCTGCAACTATTGCGGATGGACAAGTCAGGTCAAGGGGCCTAAGGGTCGACAGGGACAGTGGACGTTCGGATAGGTATTCGTAGGTAGGTTGGAAAAATGAGGTACCTCGTGCGCTATCAAAACTGCGGCAACGTCAGCTACTGGCGCTGCTGGTGGTGGTGGCGGTGGTGGTGGTGCTAGGCTCAGGCCTGATGCATGGTGTAGCTACTTGCGCGTGTACCTAAGTTGGCTGCTGTTAGTGGGAAGCGTGGGCTTTGGCGGGATAACGTAAGGCGGCGGTTGAGGGGCAGCGGGTTAGACTTCTGGCCGACGGGAGAAAGTCACTGGGATTTGAGGTGGCAGAAAGGACAGGAAGCCTTGGGCTGTGGATACTGCCTGTTGGTTGGTCGGCTGCCGCAAGGTTGTCAGGAGAAGAAATGTCTGTGTGTGTCTGTCTGATTTGCGTGGGACGAGACGGTGCGGCTTGTTGTAAGGCAGCGTAAAGCTGGGGTTGATTGGCTAGTGCTCGGATTTCCCAGACGCCAAATTCCCTAGGTAGTTATGTACCTAGGTAGGTAGAAATTACGCATGAACAATGAACAATGCCGGCGTACGTGGGTATTGTTGTGCCTTCGACTTATCCTCCTCGCATGTTTGTTGTCGGCAAAAAGGGAACGGGAGGAGAAGGTTCAACAAGTTGTCAGACGAAACGATGTCTCTTCGTTGTGCTTGCCTCTCTCGGCTCTTCTCTAAGTAAGAGGTTCAAATTGATACTAATTGTTTTCATTCGAGGTATTATGAGTATTCGTTTTGGTATCCCTCCCCCTGTTTACTGCCTCTTGGGGTGGCCTGACCGGCAAGTGGCATTCACTGCTGGCTGGAATGCTATGGACTTTCCTGGTCCGGACGGATTCAGAACCCCAACCTCAGGCCTCAGAGTGCACAAGGCGGGCGGGCGTTCCGTCTCTATGAGACTGTGGCCTGGGCGGTGACTAACAGGGAACGGGGCAATTTTGAGATCGGATATAAGCACATCTTCAGTGTATGGTACCATGCCCCTCTACCTAGATTTGGTCGGCCACGGGGAAAACCGTTCGGCAGCTGGACGAGCGCCGGCATTACAGTGAATTCCCGTCGAAGGCTGACCATCTGAGGTCGCGGTGCCACCTTTGCCTCCGACAGATGACAGCGCGTTACGGGGAGATGAAGAGCGACGAGTCCACGCCTGGCCGTGTAGGAATACCGTCGTCGCAGGCCTAAGCAAGCAGGGGGAGACGTTGCTAACGCGAACACACAGAACCAACAGGAGAGCCCGGTCGTTATTCATCATGCACCGATATTGGTAGGTAGCTTGGCTATTGTCGGCAGAAAAAAAAGAGAAAAGCAGTAAACCGCAAAAGTGCGCCGCCCTCGTATCCACTCGTCCTGAAAGCGGTATGGCATCAGGGCAGCCTGAGGCTTTCGAGAGAGCTGCTTATTGGTCGGGCTCGCCGTGGCATCGTAAGGGGCCCACAGCCGGAACCTGGCAGCCTTTTTTTTTTTTCTCGTCCCCTTATCCTTCTCCCTCACCGCCTTAACACTCTCACTCACCATGAGACGAGGGCGGCAGTGTCTGTAAGGCGCCGCCAGTACTTACCCGAACCCACTCAACCCGAAGCTTGGCTCCCAAGTCCCAACTCTCCTGCCGAGCCGGGCTGCCACCAACCTTCTTCGCCCCTACAGTTTCTCCATCCCCCTTCCGATAGACGACGACCCCTCCATTCATCCACCCATCTCATCCAAATGCCATTGGTTATACGTCCTGCCACGATAATATAACCATACATGTTTGCCGCACCCGTGCTCTGGTACGTTCTTCGATAATATGGATGCTTCTTTCTCTTGTCAAGTGTCACTTGTATGTGTGCATCGAATGAACGTTGGCTGTTAAACCCCTTCTTCAAATTCGCATGATTCTGCCCATTCCGACTCGACTCATCGACCCCTCCATCTCATCCCCATCCTCGGTGTGGGCCACATCCACTCAGCCGGAGGGGACTCGCGCCGGGGGCCCCATCTCACTCCATGTCGCCATTACCATGCTTGCTCAGGTCCCCAGCACGCTCAGAACGCTCAATGTGCCAGCGACTCTCCTTTGTACTAAGTAGCTCCTGGATCAGAATTTTCTTCCGGTATTATTTTTGAGGAGGGGGGGAAAAAGGGTGGGGGGGGGGGGGGGGGGGGGCTGCTTGCTTATCTTGTGCAGGCCCTTAATATTCCATCTTCATCGAGAATCCAGAAAATGTGGGTATCCGGACCTCACTTCGATGAGGCCACGATCCCATTACAAACCGATCCGCACAACGCCGGAGTCTCGGGGGACCCGGTCCGAGTGACCACCTTACTGTTGCGACCGCCAATCAGTTTACTGAGGATGAAGAGGACATCTCATGATGCCGCAGTCGCAGTGTGCTCCGTCTCTCGCTTCTGGGAGGACAAAGGCCGCGCCTCGACTTGGTTTGTGTGAGTCCCGTCTCGGCTGAAAAGGTTTTGCATTGTCTTCGTCTTCACATCATTCAAAACTATGTACAGGTAGGCGTTCCTACCGGGCCACGTCGATCAGGTCAGCATCCTGTTGGATCTGGCCAGAGTCGGCCTCCCTCGACCCCTTCCTACCCGCTGCCCATAGACAGGCAAGGACCAGCTCAGCATCCAAAGCCGCCCGATCTTGGGATCCCCACTCCACCATGACACGGGGCATGCATTTTGCGTCCATCTCAGAGATCCTGCCATTTCATTATCAGTTCTCCAAGTTGCTGCTTAATAGCCCATCTTAACAGTCGCTCCTTTTCGGTTCTGTCCAACTTTGCCGTAGCTATCCCAAAACAAACAACTCCGTATTTTGCAATCCCTATTTCGGAAAGCGAGATGGGGAATAGGTGGGTTTTCATCAGAAAGTGTCAATACCGAGAGAAAGGAAGGACGGTATGAATACCACAAGAAAGGAAAGGGGGGCGAGTTGATCCCGATCGGGTCGTCTTGACACGAATCGTCTAATTCGATAGGGGACGGGTTCGTCTGCGGTACTGCACCAAGCCTACGATGTACAAGGATCAGCCTTTCCCCCTACCCTTTCATCAAGCGCTCGATTTGAAAGCTCACAGAGTTCGGAGGGGCAAAACCCACCCACCCTTGTCGACATCCAACACTGCAAGAGAGTTTTGCCAACTGCTCAATGCTCTCTGGTTCCCTTTTCCCCACGTAAAAACTCGGCACCAATGGCGCAGGTGCCTGGTCACTGGGCTGCTTCGCTGTACCTTTACAGCAAGGCCAGTGACGATACCACAAGGGTAAGACGGCCAGCTAGGGTGATGCCGGAACTCCGTAGCCGCGATGTAACTTTAGCAGTCTCGCAATAGCCGTTGGGTCATAAACATTTCCCTGACATAATACCAATGAGCCGAGATGCAGGCAGGATGTCAAAGAGTTACAGCAAACAGCTTTGTTCATCACGTAAACGTTGTCATCATTCAAAAGCCGATAGCCGCTGGTTTCCATATGCCAATAAACGCCGGGTACATCAACAGATAGTCGTAAAATGGACCACCATTCAACCACCTTCTCATTGCCAACTCCACGTAGAATAAAGGAAAAAGGAGAGGAAGTAAGGAGACTCTTTCCCCATTCATGCCAAAAAGAATAAAAAAATTCGCAATACAAGACAAGTCAACTCGACTCTCACATGCCTGTGGCCGAGGCTGTCTTCCCTTTGTGCCTTTGTTTGTCCCGTGGAACGTCTCTTCTGCGGCGCTCGAGTTAGTCATCCCGGATTCATTCTCCTAGAGTTGAAACCAAAGCAATCCGAAACGAGTTTTGAGGAAAAAACATAACGCAAGTAGGAATAGTGGTGACTAACGAGGTGTTCCGAGAGGCTGCCAGGCAAGGCTCCACGTAGTCCGGGAATAATATTTCAAGCGGCTAGGCAGCCAGGTTCCATGGTGGTTGGTCCAACTAAGATTTGTACTGAAGATCTTCTTGATCCCTCGTCGGCTCAAGCGACCTCAATGTGCCTCTGGTTTGGGCCACAGGGGGCAGTGTGAACACCAACCGCCAGACTTGTGTCCCATGGCAGGCTGTGAGAATGGTCGAGTTCAAGCACACAGAGTGACCCATAAGGAGGGAGTCGTGGCCACGTGATAATATGTAGCAGTCTCTCGTCCCGGACGGAAGGGCTTGGCTGGCGTATGTGACAGACCAGACCCATATAATTCGAATCTTACCCAAAAAGGGGAGATGCAATTCTCCGTCCATATTATAAGTTCGACTTGACGAGCCAGGTTTTGTTCCGACAGGAGATGAGGTGCGCGCAAGGTCAGCCAACCCGATGCCCACGGTATCTGTCCAACGGGTAGCACAGCCACGATCTGGTCCAAGGTATGGTATATCCTGAATCCTGCCGGGCAATGAATGTGAATACTTCATGACGGGTTTGCCCCATGGCTTCAAATGATCCAGGTGTCCGGAGTCCAGTAAAATGTTTCCAGTAGGGTGAAATCCCAACGGTAGCAGGCCCAGCTGACTATGGCGTTAGGAACGAGAGTCCTAGGCAAAAAGAGTGGTATATACCACGAAGATCCTTGAAAGACGGTTTAAGGCGTGACAAGATCCCTGCTGGGGAGGAATTCTGAGGTATGTATAATCCGAGGACTCACCTTACTGTCCAGATGTCGACCTCGCCGTTCTATCAGGGAATACCACAAGTCGCCCAGAACTCCGGTAGTCCAAATAGAAAAATGAAACCCAGACCAGGAGACAGTAAAATGACATCACATCCCGCCATCAAGACAGGTCCAGACAGCAAGGTGGTCCAATCCAGGGTCGGCAGCTGAACTGATGGCGTTTCTTTTTTTCCGTTCCAGATCCCGAGCCATAAAAAGGTGCAAGCCATCGCGCGTCTGCGTGCTTGCCAAAGGAAATTCAATCGAGGAGAAAAGTCGTTGGCCAATCCATGTATGCAGTCGTAAAACGTCCAGGGTATGCGACAAAAGTCAATTTTTGGTGGCAGTCCAGGTAAAATCCGGGAAATGTCCAGGCAAGATGGCAGAGAACCTCAGGTAAACGGGTCCGGAGTAGATTAGAGCCAAGGAAACTCTGAGCCGGTGCAAAGCCAAAACGCCAGCAAAGCCAGACAACGGGTTGCGAGATGCAGACTTGCAACTCACGAGGTGGTTTTCACACCTCTCAAAGTCCAGGGAAGGTTCTATCCGGGAGAAACAAATGATAAGAAAGCCGACGCCGGTGATGAGTCTCCAAGTCCAGGATCATTAGGATGAAATTCATAACAGACAACTCACGAGACGGATGTCTCGTGCAGTCAGAGTGGCTACAACAGTCCATGGAATGGTAACGTATTAGCGGCGGGGAGGGCGGTGGCGGTCGGATTGGTGATGACTCCGGTCAGAGTCCCTTTCACGGCGAGGGTGCGATCCACTGCTTGACACCTGAGTTTTGGAATTCGTAGGGGTGGCGGAGGTGCGAGGGGCAGGGGGTTGCTCATACTGTGATCCTTGGCCAGAAATGGACGGGTGGACGGGGCCACCTGCTGGGGACGCTACACAATCAGATGGGAGTCGTCAAATTAGACTGGGAATGGTTACGCACCGCGTCCGTACAAGGGATCAGAAGCCACAGGCGCAGAACCGTACGAGGCCGAGGTCGAGGGTGGGTAATAACCGGAAGGGTAACCCGCCGGAGCCTGTGATCCGGAAGAGTAAGTCTGTCCCTGCTGGGGCGCCATGGTGGTAGGGGTCCGAGAAGGCTGTCCAGCGCCGTACGGGTCTGCGGGGTAGCCGCTTCGAGCGAGGTTCGCAGCGGTAGCCATGTAGGGAGGTTCTCCATATCCTTGAGCCATCTGTCCAGCGTATCTGGGGTCCCTCGGGTCCGGCTGGGAGTACGAGCCTCCAGAGGCATAGGATGATGAATACCCACCACCAGAAGAAGGAAAAGAGGAAGGTTGCTGGGCGTAGACCGCAGCAGATCCAGAGTAGCCCTGAGTAGAGTTCCCTGAGTATCCTGGGGCTTGAGATCCGGGGTATCTGGGGGCGCTGTCATAGGAGTCACGTCCCACGTCCGGGTAGCCAGTGGAATCCGTAGGGCCATAGTGTTGGCGTGCGGAATGAGTTTCCGACTGGCGGTACCCTGCTGTAGGGGAGTTAGATCGTCTCGACAAAGGAGCCGCCGCGTCTCGCGAGACCAATGTACCTCCTGAGGTGTTCCGGGCGGCCTGTTGCCGCCTCTCTGCTTCCCATCGCGCAGAATCGGCCTTCAAGTCATCGATCATGGCCTACAAAGAGTTCGTGTCAATATGGTGGCCAGGAAGCGCGGTGCCGAGCTATTGAACTCACTGTTGTTAGGTTCCGATATGCTGTGATGTAGTAACCCTGGACTACTTGGCCGGTCTGGGGATTCTCGTAGTGACCAGGGCGCACAAGAGCATCATTTCCGAGATAACGGCAGATGTCAGCGGTGATGACCTCGCGGTCAATACCGTCTCTCGGGACGAAGTACTCGTTGGAGCGGACGCTGGAAGGAGCGGTGGAAGCCGAACTGGCCGGGGGACCACGCGACTGTCTCGACATCTTGAGGCTTTTTTGTGTGGTTCGGTGTCGTTGTGGTGATGGGCGAAGACGAGCTTGGGGATGGTCGGTCGAAAGAGGTGGGAGAGGTAGGAGGGAGGAAGACGAAAGAAGAGGAAAGGGGACCTGCAAGAAAAGGGATTGTCGACGAGATGGCGGGAAAGAAGAAGAGAAGAGCAGGAGCGAAGAAAGCGGGCAGGGAGTGGGTGGTGGCAGAAGAAAAGGAACAGACCAGAGTCTGGCTCTTCTCTTGAGGTGGGGCTCCGGTCGGGAAAACCGGGACCCCTAGCAGTAACTGCAGCTACCTAAGGTACCTACCTACCTACCTTTTTCCCTCCAGGTATGTATGGTAAAGTCATCAACGTGGACCAGTGGCCGGTGACCAGTGTCTGGTGAACGGGCATATGAGTGGTCACCGATACCCCCCTTTGCACTTTTTTCTCCCTCCCACTGCGGACAGTACTGGCCCGTTGAAGCGTGTAGAATGTACCCGCTACCGTTCAGTCCAGTCAATGTACAGATACAAACACACACACACACACACTATCTACCTGTATCTACCCTCTCTCTCTTCTAGTAAAGATGGGAGCGAGGCCCTCTCCCTCACACACTCTCTTTTCTTCCTGATTATGCCACTCAAGACGGCTCGGGACCGACCAGAGCAGAACCAGCAGTGTTCGTTGGCACCACATCATTGGCTAATAGTCCAAAGAATATTCCCTCGCGCAGCAAAGTAAACCCTGCCAGCCTGGCAAATATGCCACCCAACCTGCCCCCTAGTGCAAGAGGGGTGGCTAGGAGGAGACGGGCGGTGCTGCATCTCTTGTGCTGTCCAAGTACAAGTACCCCGGACAGTCTGACCGGCCGATGAGCGCCTGCCTGCGCAGCTGGGCCTGGCCCCCAGTCCGGTGGTGGTGATGGTTCTGGTGAGAAGAGTAAAAAACAAAAGAGGGCATGGTAGAGCCAACAAAAGACGTATGGTGGGACAGAGAGGCAGGCGACCGAGCAAGAACTGGGCACAAGACAGGCGGAGAGCGGTTGGGCGGCAGCAGGGAAGCTGGCTGGGTGGCGGCCGCCCTGAATGGACGGAGCCTCCGAGGCGGGATGAGGTGCAGCTGGAGAGGTTGGGTCGTCGACTTGTCGCGCCCAGCCCCGAATGGGATACCGAGGAGTCGAGGACTTCCCTGCCACACAAAAACCCGCAGAGATGACGGCGCTGAGTAGAGCATCTGCAGCTCGAGGGTGTACGTAAGGCGAACCAGAGGCAACCCAGGCAAGCAGCTAGATACGTAGGGCTCCCTCAGTTCTTCAAACAGCCCAGCAACAAGCTGGCCGATCGTAATTGCAGCAGCCGAGAAGGGGGCCACGGGGCTAGTCCAGTATGTATGCGATGCGATGTATCACACGTGCAGTGTCCAGCTCCAGGCGACGAGAGAGACAGAACGATGATACCCTGCGGTGAGGGTAAGTGAGAGAAATACAGTCGGCCACGCGTGTTACAATAACGGGGGCTCCAATCCGTCGTCGCACGGGCTCGGTTCGATGGCACATTTTGTTCGTCACCGCCTCCGCCCTTCAGCACTGAAGCGACGAGGCTATTACTTGCTGCCCAAAGGTGGGAGAAAACGTTTGAGCTGACTGCGCGAGAACAATGTCGATGGTTTGAACCTTCTCTTCCATGACCAGGTACCCATCCCCGAACCTGGCTGCGCGTAATGGTGTATTCCCTACGCTGGGGCCTCGGGAGGATTCGAAATCGATCTAGACCGCTGGCTTCAAGAACCCTCTTTTGAGACTTTTGATGCCGCTGAGGCTGAAGCGCACTCGTTGGCTTGGGATAAAATTGTTTGGGGAAGACGAGGCTCGTGAGTAGTCCATTCTGGATCATATTTTGTGTCATTAGGCCCTCGCTGATGGGGATGGGAATGTGTCGAGACGCCACGACGGTTGGCTTGCACAGTGGCGTTTGGGGCATCAAGGCCTGGAGACACCAACAAGTCCAGAGTTGCTGGTTCCCGATATTCCCCACGCTTATTGCTGAGGCACCCGGGAAGTTTTACCTTGTTCTACATCAGACAACGGCACAAACGACGGAAAAGATAGATACAATACACGCGGGGAGTTGTACTCTCGGTTCCAGCAGGTAACCGTCCGAATCATGCTGAATGTACAAACAAGGCGCCCGCCAGCTCTTAGGGCCAAATTCTAGTGGGTCCTGGACCTTGAGACATTGTGGAAGTCGTGGGATTCATCCTGGAATATCCGTACACGGGAAGGAAACCGTTTAGACCTCCTTTTGTGCCGAGTTCAATGCCTAGTCCCCGATGATGCCTCGTTTCGTATCTCGGTTTTCCAATTTCGTCGGCCAGCTCGTCCCAGTCTTGATGCCCTACCGGGACGGGACATCCCAGCTCTGTAAGGCGACAATACAGCAGCCGAACAGGTTCGGTTTTCCGGCTGACTTGCACCAAGACTCCGCGGTTGTGCAGCGTGGGGCAACGACCTTGCCTTGCATCCTGGCTCTCGACTGCCGGCCTCTTCGTAACCTCATGGCGCACTTCTCCGTTGCCTGTCCTGTCATGAACTTTGAACACTGGCCCCGACGGTTGCTGCCATATTTACAACAATCAACCTCCGCGTTCTTGTGAGCCCACTCACTCAGGGTCGGCGGAGTGGTCCATCCCGTTGTTTCTCTGTCAACCAACCGTTGGCTTATCGCTGCCAACTGCCGGGGATGCCCCCGTCCATTTGCTCCCGGTGCTGTCCGCGGCGACCCATGTCCCAAGATGAGGCGTGCCTGTGAGTATTTTCCCGCAAAAACTATTTCATGTGGGTTGCTGGTTGGTTGGCTAGTACTGTAGTGGTATCGTGTGTATGTACTACCTATGTAGCGGTATGTAGTGATGGTTGGCGTCGTTGGGTATCAATGCTTCGCGCCAAAAGAATTGTGGCCCAACCCACATCACTAGCCCAAAAAAATGCATAACGCGCGACCAATCACTTGTACGTCATCTGGATTTGTGACACCATGGCCACACGCAACCAAAGCGGCTCGCGAAGGACCGTCCAGTCTTCTCATGGAACGGCTTCGACTGGAGACCTGTTGTTCGGTTTCTAGGCCACCACCGCACCCGCCCACAACCTTTCTTCTTTTCCTTGGCGCCATCTGGTATCGTCGTGTCTGAAGCCTTACTTTCTACAGCACCTAGCGTTCCCAATCGACATCCAAGCCGTGATGATCCGATTCTGTCGCGGATGACCGCACCAGGGAATTGGAATGACGACACTTGCGGGTAGTTGTTATCCACATGCATCAAACCCAAACTCGCAAATAGAGCCGGTCATTCCCAGTTCCATGTCCGTCCCTGTTCCATCAGGCTGAGAGCTTCGCCAAGTGGCCTCGTCCTCGTATCTTACATCCACACAATACTCTGTACAAGTACGTGTAGATGCAACCCAGCACGATGCCAGGAGTAACTCCCAGGGCGGCGATTGAGTCGTGTCTCCTGATCCTGCCCCCCCCCCCCCCCCTGTTGAACAGACTTACTTCCCAGTTCGTCCTCCGGATGCCCAACTCAACGGTTGGAGACACATAGACGGGGTCCTGAGTTTGCATCGTCCCTGACCCGTAGAACAGTGGAACCATCTACCCTGCTGTGAGTGGAACGAAGAGCACTTGTCAGGGTCCATTTCCAACGTTCGCCAGGGACCTCGCCATCAAACCTATGGTGCCGCGGTGAACCCTGAACCAGATATCAGGGCGAGAAGTTTACCAACTTTCAAGTCTCGTTAAATACAATTATCAGGCGGCAGGCAGGGTCCGCTCGACAAGCTCTTGGCGTGGTTCCGATATCCTGGATATTTGTAGGACTCATCCAAACTTTAACTTGCTTTGTCCTTGTTCAAGCTTGCCGCCGCGTCCACCCCGCTTGGCCGATGCACCTGATGGCTTTGGGCCAGACTTGCGGGTTGCAGAGTGGTTGACAAATGCGGATTCAACACGTTCTTCGTCCTGGAGGTCCTTGGCAAAGTGCCAATCCTCGTGGCTCTGATGCTCATCGGGCGTTTGAAAGCGTGCGTTGCACCGCGAACACAGAAACGCTACGATTGGCATCTGATGAGAGTCGGTGTAGCCCTCCGCCTCCGGGGCCTCATTTCGGGTGTCAAAACCCTTTTCTGCGGTTGCATTGGTGAAATTTGGTTCGTTGTCGGTGGAAACGCCTCGTGTAAAGAATCGATCGATCGCCCCTCCGTCCATCCGTTGCCTCTTGGAAGACGGCTTTTCCTCGGACGTTGATGGACGGCTTGCTTCGCGGCTGGTCTGTCTCAAAGCTTGGGCTTCCTCTCCTTTCAGCAAGAAAGCGCCGATGCCCATGTTGCCCGTCACGCCATCTTCAAACCCACCCACGCTCAAGCTCAGGTTAGCGCAGGGCCAGATACTGGCTTCCGTCATGATTTGGTTCATCAAGCTCTTCGCAAGCTCAAACAGAGCTTGCTCGTCAAGAGTTTTGCCTTGAGGAATCGGACCTTGACGTGATTTGGTCTGGCCATCGTGTCGATGGTGCAAGTTGATGGTTCTCGGCCTGCGTTTGTTCTCCAAGACGCCCTCCTCAACCAGTCTGGCAAAAATGTCGGCGGCAAAGATCCTCAACCATTTTACTGCCTGTTCAGGAGTGTTGATGTAGGGCCGGAAAGACTTTGCCGAAAGCATCGACTTGATCTGCGTGCGGGAGTTGACCTCGCTCAGGTCGATACCACGGATGGTATTATGTACCCAACTCCCTGTGTCATGGCCCAGTTTTGCTTTCATTTGCTCCAGAGGTATAGCCAGAAGCTCACTGACGGCGTCGGTATTGAAGGTGGACACTACGTTTTCGCCGAGCTTACCCCCGAGATTGCGTATTTTGGTGAACTTGAAGCCAGATAGGAAATGTGACACGGCTCGGTTTCGAATGACAGTTTGCTGGTTGGGCTTCTTGTGACCGGAGCCCAACTTGCTGAGTAGCTTGTTCTTGGCGATGCCTGCCGAGCATGTGTACTGTAGCCTCTCAAAGATCTGGCCTCGGACATGTCGCACAATTTCGGATCCAATGAGGATCGCCACGTCGTCCCAGTCTGGGTCCATAGACTCTTCGTCCTCGTTCAGGTCGACGAGGGCATCCGCCTGCCAGTCAAGTGCAGCTACGGAAGGGCCTGGGAGATTTTCGGTCGGATCATCATAAGGGGGTGGGTTTGCCAGCTCGGGGAAGCGTCTCAATAGGATTTCGTGCACCTGGGCGGAAAGGTCGAGGAAGACCTCATCGATGCTAGCTTTTTCGACCTTTTGAAGGTCCGAGGGCAAGCTTTCTTTGATGACTGCCAGAATCTTCCTGCACTCCAGACGGTAAGGGTCGAGCGAGACCTTGTCGCTCTGAATGTTGGCGGCGGCGTCATCACGGTACGCCCACTTTTCGTCGCCCTCGCGCCATGTGGCTACGTGCTGGGCAACTAGAGTAGGACAGAGCTTCCTAGCATCCGTCAAGGTGCAGTGGCGGCCGATTCCACGTTCACGTGCTGGGTAGTTGACGGCAATCAGACCTTGCCTGAAATTATAGTCAGTTGACGACCTGATAGGTCATACATGAGATTACGTACCACTGCTGAACTGCCAGAGGTTGGTCCTTTGGTACACCCAAACGTACCATCTCACATTGTGCATAGAAGGCATCCAGGTCAACGTGGGCTATGACTCGCAATGGGCATGACGGGTTGTATGTCGCTAGCTGAGAGAGGTGCTTGTAGTTGAACCGAGACTTTCTCCCGTCTGCGCCAGGAATCGGAGAGGAGAACCGAAAGGGCTGCGGGGACGACATGATTCCGAGTGCCTGTTCGGCTTTTTTCTTTTTTTGTTTGCCCGGGTTCAACGGCAGACTCCAGCGGTTGACATAGGACACAAGCGAGATTGAAAAGGCCTGTGATTACCAGAGGCTATGCTTGGGTGCAGGGGAGAGGACTGGCTAGTTCCTGCACTGATAGATAGGATAAGTAACCACCTACCTAGGTGATACGGCGTAGGTATGTTGCGCTTGCCAAGGTCGGTGGGAGTAAGAAGGTCGTCGAAGTAAACGCGCTTCAAAACCAAAAGCGCGCCTTCCTAGCTGCCGTCGTCTTGCGCTTGCCAAAAGGGGCTAGTGTCATCCTTTGGTTCCATTTTATTTTGGCGGGTAGGTGCTAAGCAGACCTCGATTCGTGGCGCATGAGAAGTAGCACTTGACTTCCTCTCCCTTCGGACACTGGAAAACTGTATACTGGATGGGTCTCCTTTCCACGTTACGAAACACCGGTTCTTACCTGCTATTGACGATTGATCTGCAGTTATGGAAGCGATTTGTGTCTTTCAGAAACAGTTGGCATGGCTACACCTTACTCAACCGGCTGAGCGGTTGTGTCCTTCCCGTAACACACAACACATTTGCCATGTATTCAGGCAATCAATGTATCAACAGATTTCCTCATCAGGCCACTCCCACATGGTTGACCTCTTGAAATACAATTCCTCGGTCGAGTACTCAACTAGCGTCTTGGTTCTGTCGTGCTTTCCGCTGATATCAGAGAGCGTCTCAGCATCAGTGGCCACCGGCGTGGTATCGCTTCTTCAACGACTCCCCCCCTTTATTCCCCAATTCTTGTGCGATGCCGCGATGATTCGTGACGCGCTGTTTGTAGGATGATCTTCCGAAACCAGCTGCTCGTGAATACAGTCCCAAGTTCTGCTCCTTTGCAATCATCGAGCGACCTGGTTTTGATTCACGGCACACGGGCTCTCCGCTGCGAGATATCTGGTGTTTACCCAATGACTCCATCGTCCGCACATCAATGGCTGTTTTGGAGCCGCCTCAATCGCGAATTACAGTGACGACGGAAGACGGACGACGATGACCACCACTCTCTTCGCAGTCTTAGCTTTCCCAAATCTGTCATTTGCATGGAAAAGATGTCTATCGTTCATTACTGAGCAACGTACACGTTGTGTCTCCCTAAGGAGGGCCGCATCGCTTGACTTCTGAGAATGTAGCAATCCTCATCATCAAACACGCCCCAACCCATTACGGGTCCTGCCAGAGAAGCCAATGCAAGGCAGAAATACCCTTGAAACATATCGACAGAACATGAACCAAGACTTAGATGCCTGCCTACTCGTCTCCAGTTGAGTGGTGGCATACAAAATAGTGAAGGGCTACTGCCTTCAAGTCCGCGTTGAACAATAGGCTTCAAGTAGACTCCGGATCTCAGACAGGTTGGTGGGCACCAAGGAGCTGAGATGACAGACGAGGCTAGCCTGCTGAGCCAACGCTTATTCATCGATTGCCTGCAATGCCTTCTTCAGGTGGCGAACCGCACATTGCATGCTGCACATCCAAAAAGAGGGGGGGGCAGCGCAATCAATAATACGATGGGGTTCGACTCGAGAGTCGTTCGGTCTCGTTCCCTCATTCAACATACTCGGCTTCTGGCATTCCATTCAACACTGTATTTTGCCCATCTTTCTTTTTTCTTATGGTTTTCTTTCCGTTCTAGATTTCCCTTTGGGGGATTTACGGTCGCCAGCACACCATTTCCGTCCAAGCAGGCTCGGGGACTAGTACATGTCCGATGGCTCGCATGGTCTACAGCAGGAATGCTGCTTTAGCGTCTTTTCCGGCCAATCTGACCCGAAGAGTGGAAGTAATATCACCCCCAATCGTACGTCCTTGACAACGGAGCGTCTGGTAACCACCACTTAGAGCCTCGAGCGCGTACCACAAAGTATGACATCCCTCAATGACTAACGTAGTACAAAACTTGATATGGCGAAAAGTGAACGAATCGAAGCCACCTCACCATCCGGGCCCATGCTCTACGTAATGCCGTGATGGTTGCCGTCATCGATACATGACAAACTGACACCGGTCTTATCTGGCAGCTCGGATAGAAATCCCCGCGGAGGAAACCAGGAGCCCTCTGCTGGTTGGCCATCTCTTACGCAAACAACTTACTAAGGTGGAATGTTACGGCATGATACAATTCGAAGCGAGCATTGTTGATACTCAGGTAGCCGACCAACCTGAAACCCACCTCGTACGGCCGGTCCGGTTGACATTCTGAAGCCACCCTCTCGAGCTGCCACGATCAGGTAGTCAGGCGGGATGCTTCGAGAATCATGCCGCAGACACCTTTTCAGTGACATCCGCATCTTATAGCGGCTCGAACCATTGGTAAGCCATTGTTTCGTTACCGGTCCATGATCTCGAAGCTTCCTGGCAAGTTCCTGATCGAACGGTCATGATTTCAATCGCTGCTTACAGCCTAGAATGGGCACGAGCGTTGAGAGGGAAAAGGGCCATTGCTGTTGACCGAGGGAATAGATGTATGACCACAAGCTGGCAGACCGAGAGCTGTTCGGTATTTGACCAAACAAACACGAGAGCTCATCGACCTCGGGTTCGCTGCCAACCTTACTTGCTGCTCCACAGACCCATGCTCTGCTAGATCTGCAAGGGAACAAAACAGCGCACTATGGTATTGAATCTACCTGTCGGTTCAGTATCTTGGCATGAAATTGGTTCGGTGGTCCCGCTGGGCTTCTGGTCATGCATCATCTGAAGGGGGTGTTGTTTTACCGAAGTCGAGACAACAGGTTGCTCCAATGTTCGTCAGAGTTCCATGGCAATTCGGGAACTTTTATGGGATCGGCGTACCATAAACCGTCTTTTCAAGGAGTTTCAGCCATGTCATGTTCGTCTGGAGGTGCGATACACAACACACGAATCTGATATTGGATGACGGGTACTCCCTTAGACCAAGCGACTGTTCCAACAACTTTCCTTGAATTGAAGTGCCTTGGTCGCTCAAACTGATGATCGAGAAGCTTGGCTGTAGAATTGCCTACTAAAAATGCTTTCAGCCGGCTCTCTATTGAGTCTCTCGGTCTTCGTCAGAGATATGTAGAACAAGAAGTTTACTGTCATCGCGTGTGGTTTGTAGCATGCTGATGTAAATACAGAGGACTCGCCCTGGTGGGTCGGATACCGAGTTGTGCCAGTCAACTTTTGATCTCTCCCACGCCTTTCTTCTCCATCTATACCTTGCTACGGCTTGTTTGACTCGTCACTTCGAACTCCATTGAACGTATAGGTGTCCTGAACTATTTAGTTCCTAACCTTTGGGGCTTAGAAGGGCATCTGCGATATGATTTACCATCAATTATTGGACCCAGGACCAGGTAGGATAGTCCTCAGTCCAGTGTTTACTCGATTCGTTGTTGACTCCAAGATAGGTCGCATGATGGCTACTATACCGACACAACCCTTCCTCCTCACCACACGGAGACTATGGACGACGGGTCCTGGAACTGCTGCCAGTGCAAACAGAAAAAAAAACGCACACTGTGGGATGGTCGGCTACGGAAAGATGAAGTGTTCGAATGCGCCGTGCAATCACACAAGATGTGAGGATGATTGTACCAATGCTGTCTGAGGCGTAGTGGGCGGCCGACGGTCCAGTTTGTAACTCGACAAACATGATTTCGGTTTCTTAACACGGCTGAGATACGGTCTGGCTTCGAATTGAGGAGCTTTACTGGGATCTGGCTTTCTTTTCTTCATCTTCCTTGTTGGTAGGAGATGTGACCGGGAGGACGAAAGATGGGCCCGCCGGAGATCGGAGCAAACACTCCGCTCCCAACAGACGCCGCTCCGGCTCAGTGGGTCCATCTTCAGAGACTGCGAATGTCACTCGGCTACGCTACAGCGGCGACAAAATCCTGGTATGCCGACCAACACAAGCGTATGGGAGGCAAAAGATCCTGCAGCTTTGTTGGTAGGTCCTTCAAAATACAAAAACAGAGCTCAAATACTGTCGTTCGGTTTTCAACAAGAAGGTGACAGAACGCGTCTGTGATAAGATTAATAATTACATAAGAGAGTGTACCGACAGGTAAGTATGTGTCTGCACGTATGCCAACGTGAATCGCCGGAGCTCCCCAAGGCGCCCGAACCTCCCAAAACGCCCCTCGAAAAATATTTCTGACCCATGGGTATCTTCTCTTACCTAGTAGCCGCTTGGCCGCATCTCCCGCATTTCCAGTTCGCCAGAGGGCTGCTTGGGATCGGGTAGGCCATGCCTTTCCCGGAGGGTCTGTATTAACGGGCCCATCTCATAGTCACTCTCCATGCTGTCGTGGTTGACACAAGGTGATCCGTGAATGGGCAGAAGCCAATCGACCAAGCCGTGTCCCATAACAGACGTCCAATTCCTCCTGTAGCCAAGATCCCACGGGTTTTCATCCGGCTCGGTCCTAACAATAGCAAAAGTACGGGTTGCGAGGCGATCGCGCGAAGTCCCGCTGTCCACGGTGGCATCTGATGAGGTGGATATCCCCTGCGGATACTTTGGCAGAGGATACGTGACTGTCCCGTAGTCGCTGCCAGAACGAGTGCCGTCAGGCACCCTGATCGCTAGCTGATGCACCCACGACTTGCGGAGGGCGTCGATGTTGGTAATGTTAAGGAGGATGAAACGCCACGAGGTCGCGGTCATGAGGAAGGTAAAAAGACCAAAAAACCCGGCGATGGCAACGCCCGATATTGTCCTACCGTCGACTGTGCCGTCTCGCACCTGCAGCGCGAGACAATAGGCAGCCTGGGCGAGAGCAACTGTGCAGTACAATGTGCAGTAGAAGGTGAATTGGGCGAAGAATTTGAAGGCTACAGTTTCGTCAGCATCAGAGCATTTGTAAGGAAACGTTCGGGGAGTAGCAACACCTACAAGTCTCCGATACCATGCCGCCGACCCAGGGGCAGTAATGATCCATTTTCCGCACGCAACGGCCCACCTCGCTCGAGTGATGGGCGCGGTCAGGCTTCCAGTTGCGGCACTCGGAGCACCACTTGGGCCGTCCGTCACTCTCGCACACAAATATTTCTTTGCTATAGAAGCCTTCAAGACCGGGGCTATCCGGGTCTTGGTCAGGGCCAGTATAGTACGGCTGGCTTTCCAGGTCGCCCTCTTTCCTCCGCCTGCGCTTCTTGTTCGACTCCCTCGAAGGGTGTTGCGCCTGAGGACCTAGCGGTACCAGACCTGGGTCCATCTTGATTTCGATGAAGGTTCGTAAGTAGGTGGCGATGGTGAGGAGGTAGAAGAACAGGTAAATCGTGATTGTCGAGACTGCGGCGCCGACTTCTCCCCTGGTTTTGTACAGATAGTCGACTGCAGAAAAGGTCAGCGAGTTCATCGGATACGCCCCGGGATCTAAAGGAAACCAACTGCCCAGGTAGGCCACGATCACGTAGGTGGCATAGCCGCTTGTGCCGGTGATTATGATGGGGATGATGCGCGTCACCCATCGCGAGGCACATTTGGTGCTGGTGGCTTGCGACATTGCAAATGTGCAATCATTGCCGAAACATTGGGAGTCGGACTGGAAATTGGGATATAATGCACGGTGAGTGATGCGCGAGGCGCGAAAGCGACGACCAACGGGCTGTAGAGCCGCGGCAGAAGACGATGTGGGGATGCACAGGATTGAAGTCGGTGGTCGAAGGACTACTCAACCTGATTTGGTTTGGGGGGTTTGAGGACGGACGATGACGGGACAACAACCGAAAAAAGAGCTTGGTCCGTGGGAGACCGATGCAAAAGCGCCTACATGGATGCGATGCAAGGCATTTTCCACAGGGCCGGGGGTGCTGCGGGCACAGTGGGTACAGGTGCGGGAGACGCGCTGCAGACCGCAACAACAATGCATTGTTATCTGGACATACGCGGCACACTCACTGTACAGGTAGGTACAGACAAATACCGGTACGAATGTAGATATAGTATCTATACCTACCTACCTTACTTTACCTAGGAAATAGCCGGTAGATCAAACCTGCAAGCGGGTCAAATTCGACATCAGCCCTACAGCCCTCTTATGTACCCAGGTATCCATCCATATCTCCTCTTTGTCTTCCAGACTCACACCTCCCCACACTCGTTCAACGGCAAATTGACGCCTTTTGCGACCCCGGGTTTGCGGAAGACACTGTCTCTTCTTCATCGGAACAAATGCAGGCCATTCCCGTCGAACCTTCGTCTCCGGCGCTCCGCTCATCAACTACGTGTATCACTCCGAACTATCGGGCCGGCTCCCGGAGCCTGGAAATGGTCCATCTATCAGAGCAGGGAACCAAAACCCATCCCTTCTTCAAGCGACAAGGTCCCACTTGGCCGATTTAGGCGCGCGTTAGAGATGCGCAACAGCCCCTGTCTTTTTTTTCATTCGGCACACTCGGCAGCGCCAAGCTGAGACTTCAACTGGGACTGTCATGGGACTGGCGCTTCAGCTGTTCCGACGCAAAGAGGCTTCGCCAATGTGATCCAACTCCTCGGGTGCTCCGTCTTCCGTCTAAGATTCCGCGGTTCAAGAGGTTCTGTCAATTTCACCTGGAACCCGAAAAGGGTTGGCTGAGGTTAGTACTTGGGTCTCGTCAGCACCTGCCGCCCGAAATGGTAGGTTGCTACGCCCGCATTTGATCACGCGAGCCTCCAGAAACTACCTGATATGTTTTGATGGGTCTTGGTATGGCTCAGACTATCTTGCGCGGCAGGTCCGTTCTCGGATATGCAGAGTAAGACGGCATCAAGATCGTCCGGCAAGCTGCAGGGCTTGTAGCGGATGCGAGGTAAACAGCAAATACGTCCGCCTTTCTCTCTATGGTTCTTTTGTAGGCAGATTTGAACAAAGGAGGATTGCGACTTTTCGCAGGTGTGCTGGGCAAACAAGCTGTCGCATCAGCAGTGTGCTGTTGTGTCTTTTCAATAGCAACACAGGCCGACCCCATACTTTTCTGGAGCAGACCTACATGCTCAATACCCATCGAGCCTGTTTCAGGAGCTCTCCTTCGTCGATTCCCACCAAGATCTATTCTCTGACAGAGCACAGACTTTCTACTGGATACAACTTCTGGCATCTATTGTGAACGCAATCCGACGTTGTCGGGATTCGCAGAGCCTGCTGTCTAATCAGACCTTGCCACCTCCAAACGACATGGCACAGGAGGCCAATCACACCATCCTCACATGTTCTACATTCAGCCGCATCTGAGCTTTCTTGTTGAGCCTCACAACTTCTCATCTAGGAACTCAACGACTAAAAACAAGGCTGTGTGATACGGTCAACAGGCCGACATTCGGAACCGAGAAGGTCAGGGAAACGACACCCCTGTCCTGAGGCTTAAGAAAAGAATCACTTTGCATGAGGTAGGATTGGGCCGTCGGGATTTCTCTTGCTACCTAGGCATCTATATCTAGCCTGAGGTTCACCATAATTAACCTTGCTGTGGTCATGGGAGTAACAGAGCCGCATACTGTCCCGAGTATTTGACCAACTCATTACCCCAGCTCCCTTCTTCTTCCTGACAGTTTGCCCTCGTTATGGACGATGCCCACCTCGAACGACAACAGCTGAGCTTGGAACGTCACAGACTGTTGTGACGCCTTTGACTACAGAAAAAGCCACCCAACAACTTACAACACGGCTTCATCGTCCATGTCAATTGACTGCTTTGAATACTTACCTTGGACCATCGACGGCTGATACTCGCCTATCCCTGCTTACAATGGAGTGGCGGCTGTTGGCCATCAGCTGTCGACCGTTTCTCGATTACTCCTGACTCTGATACTCATTAATCGATACTTGAATCATAACCATCGTCCATTGCATTAACTCCTAACCGTCGATCCTCGATCATAAATCAGTAAGTCATACCGAGGACCTGTCCAACTCCCAACAACATCTACGACGAAGCATCAACCGCATGCGAAGTAAAGTAAGTTTCACGAGTCAGAGTCAGAGTCAGCTGGCCACATTTCTTTATCTTCAACGCTCTAATCGTTCGTCCCGACCAACGGGAACAGATCACATCGTTGCGTCATTATCCAAGGACTTGCCGTTGCATTACCTAGGTGCACAGTTTCAGCACTCGAGGCGATGTACCAGTTCAACAACCAGAATCTGTCTCCGCTGAGCACTCCGCGATACCTTCGATTTGGACGGATTTGTTGGCCGATTGCCACCGAACATCACTGAGACCATCACGTGCTGGTAATATCAACAACACCGAGGCTGCATTTGGCCGCGCGCATCACCATGCACGATTACGCAATCATACATTGGACACCTTCAGCCTTCTCTTCCTCCCTTCTTGATTCCTCACAAGAAGAACTAGAGCCTCAACTCTGCTGCCTACAACTGAGGGATGCTCAACTATCGGACCGCCCCAGCCAAGAGCGATTATGTGACGGTTGTTCTTAGCAGTGGCCTACGCTTACATGGCTTAGACGTGCATGCAGCCGTGGGGTCGACGAGACTGCCACCCAAGCTTGGGTGGAGGGGTTGGCCAGTTGGTACAGCAGTGTGACTCCCAAGTCAGACAACCCTCGGGAAAAGGTTGAAACCACCTGAGTCGAGAATACAGTCCATACCTGAGATGCGGCTCTGCTCAAAGTCTCCTTGCTTTGGAATTCAGCCTACGAACATGCCTCGCGAATTGGAGTAGCTGCCTGATTGCCCTGTGAGGTCAGCCAGTTTCAGGGCGTTGGGCTGCGTGCCCCCCTGCCTCTTGCTTCTCCCGGTCTTTCTGCACAACCGTCGCCAAGCGCAGAGCCGCCAAAAGTACGCTGCAGAGCACACCAGCCAAAATCGCAGTATGACTACGGTGCTTCATGTCTCCTTTCATCACCCCAAAGTCCTGTTCGGCCGCCCTGCTCCGTACTTTCGGCGCAAGACAGGGAGTCATCTGGAGCTGTGCCCCTCATCCCTCGTGGGTCACGTCTGTTACCGTCATGTCTAGGCTAACTGTTGCAAAGACCTGTCGCCCTCACATCTGCCTGAAATCACCGGAACGTCGCGTGCGAAGACCCCAGGGTATGAGGCGTTTCCGCACACACCGCAGCGAAGCAAGGGTTGCACGCCAATGGGCGTGAGGAGAGGCGTTCTACCCAGAGGCGGATTTGGCGATCAATGGCGCGGGATGTTTTGTTTCGTCGGTTGCCCTCGTAAACCTTGTCGAGGCAAACAGGACGCTTTTCTAATAAGCTAGGAAGTTAACTCATATGGTCTGCCGGAGACTCGGCCATGTTAGCCTCATCCGTGTCGTTCGGCGACTCCGCCTGAGGCTTCATGTACAAAACCGCCTAGTGGCTGTTGTTGCGGGGCTCGGGGTCTTGTTAGACAGCAATTACACTTCCACAGTTGAACATTGGCATTGTGCTCGTTTGTAAGGGGTATATGACGGTTTATGAAGGAGTTCTGATCCCGACTGTTTGAGTATAAAGCACGAAGAGAGAGAAACGTTCTGCACTCGATTAGTAGGCCATCATCGGATTCAGCAGCACTCCCTGCATACTTTAGCCTCCAGCTTGTCTAGTTCAACTCAAAGCTTTTGAGATATTCTCTTTAATCTTCCTCGTTACTCTCAAGACACTCCCACCGTTTACAATGCCTTCCAGATCTTCCAACACTGTCAAGGTCTGGACCTGCGTGAGTTTCTACAGCGCCACAGTTGCCCTGGGCCGGTGACTGACAACGAGTAGTGTCAATGCGGTGACTCGGGTATGACCACAAGGGTCGACAGCTGCCCGTCCTGCTACTACCATCACCGCTGCGATAACTGCGTCACTCAGAAGGTCAGGGTTAGGGGCGGCTGATTGCAAATAACTCTGACCTAGAACGCCTCGACATTGAGCCCAACAACATCCCATGGTGGGGAGAGCCCAAAATGAGAGCCAAGGGGTTTCCAAGCTATAGTTATGAGAGTACGAATGAGAAGGCGTTGTCCGTTCTGGTTCGTTCTCGCGCGTCGACCGTTTTTTCCGTTTCTTTTCATTGGTCTATATTAGTTGTTTGGCTTTTTGATGTCCCGTGTAAGCCACGGGACAGGATTGGGGGAGGCCACTACCGAAGAACGACATGGCGTTTGGGATGGTGGTCACTCACTTGTCGCTTCTCATTGTTTTCTTTTTGTATAAGAGGTTACACGGCAAGGGGTCGTTTGCTCGATAGACTAAAGTCTCACGACATTCTACTGCGACCTAACTGATTCGCTGTTTCATATGTAACTCTGGTACTCCTGCTAATCCACGAGTGACTGTCTGTGACTTTCAGAAATATGTGTTCATACTCGGTCAGAGTTAAGATTGATTCTCTCACGTCGTGTAAGTGAGCGACAGAATATGTTACTAGCACAGCTCCTAGTTTTCACCTCGGGAATATGGCGTAAACGACACTTCGAGCCTTCCAAAGTCCCAAGCTGGGTCGTTTGAGGAAGTTATTCCCATGCTCCCTCTGGGCTTTTTCCTATCCTAACAACAAGCAGACCCTATGAATGGCAATCACAGTCCAGGTATCCTGCAGTTCCCATGGAGCATTGTCCCCGTCAAGTCTGCCTTGAAGCCCTTGCAAACTATTCGATAGGTTGCAAAGTACTATTTCTCTGTGTGCACCGAACGTATGTCACCGGAGTCACAGAAGGCGCTTGTATTCTGCGACAAAGGTGGCTAAGCATAGTCCGCACCTCAACGCCATTTCCATCTGCGAGGCACAGTCGCATCTCCTCACAAACCTCAAAAGCCAATACTAGGGCGTCCGTGTAAGCTTTCCAATCACCGACAAGAGCCGATGCAGCATTGCATGATTCGTTCGCACTCGAGGAACTCGTCATGACCTCATCTACGCACGTCGTTAGAAACATGTGCAACTTCGGTCACGGCGAAGCACATTGCATGCGTCGAGGAATGACTTTTCTTGCCCTGCAGTGTCCCGTTGGCTATCTCCATCATCAGCGCCAGGATTTTGTGCCAAAAGGGAAATGGGCTATGGCGAAGGGTGGTATCAAAGGCGCTGGCGTCTTGGGGGCTGCAATTCCAAAGCAATGCGTGGGGGCGTGCAGTTGCAGCGAATCTTGTTAGGCCAAGATACCCACGAGGCAAAAGGACCTTGCCTGGTACCTTGCGTAATTAGGGCGACCGAAAGAACATCTCGGTAGTGCAACTGAGCCTCGGCATTGCATGGCTTGGTCCCTCGCGTGGCCTCTTCGGGGGTGGGCATAACGCGTGGTGGTTCGCCTGCTCTGCCTCATCCGTGCATGACATGGGAAACCTAAGACTCTGAGACTTTCTGGAGGAAGTGCGTTTCCCGAAGATTTGGGAAGCATGCAGAGGGCAAGGCCATCCACCACCGGGCGACTACGCCCCTTTCTTGCACGCCCTATTTGAGAAAACAAAAGGACCTAGCAGAATGGGCTGTAAAGGAAGTGATCTCAACGTAAAAGTAAATCAACGCGTGGTTCTTTTTCATGAGCGACGAGGCAATCATAAATTCGACGACGAGAAAATGACAGGCGCACACTGGCGATGGGGCCTCTGATGATTGGGGTGTGAGGAAGAGCAATGTCACCGAAAATGGCGATGCTCGCCCAAGCCTTTCGCCTCAGAGAGAGAACTCCATCCAGCAAGCAACCACTCGCTTGTTTCTCACCGGTTTTTCTCTTTCACACGGAGAACAATATTGGACGCTCACTCATGCGAGCTTCACTCCACGGTAAAACCAAGACCGTGAACGATGGGGACCCGAGGACTTAAAAGGAACAGCAGAGCCCGTCTTCGGCTCGATATATCAACCTATCCACATCACAACCACTTTCATCCTTGTAACCATCTTACAAGAGACTCAAAGGAATACAACAGCATTTCATCTCTCACGATTACTTCTAGATTTACCCCAATATCTTCAACCAACCCCCAACATCGCAACCATGGGCTCCCACCAGAAGTCATCTAGCTCCAAGGGCCACAGCAGCTCCTCTCATGGCAAGTCCTCCAGCAGCAAGTCCAAGTCTGGCAGCAAGAGGGCCCCCATCTACGTCAACGTTTGGTATTGTGTCAGTGAATCTCCCGCCTCCCTGGCCTCCTTGTACTGACCGAGCCGCTTCCAGGACGCTTGCCGCTACGGACCGTTGAACCCCTACACTGACGCACATTGCGCCAACTGCGGACATCAGCGCTGCTACGATTGCACGACGACCGTTATTGAGCAGAACCCTGGACAATAAGTTTGTTTGTTCTCGACAAACCCGGAGTCTCGGGCTCATTGGCGAGATATTCAGACTGGCTACTGTGTAGACCAACCTCTTGTGCATATCGTGACCGCCGCTCTTTCTGAGACAATCATCTAGAGACTCGTTCACGCGGATTGTTGTCCGAGATAGAGTGGCATCTACACCACTATCCCCGCTGAGTTAGAAGATGAGAGTAAGAGGAAGAGGAGGAGGATGAGGATGAGGATGAGGATGAGGAGGAGGGGGAAGAAGGGAAGATGCAGGCCGCTGGACGGGCCTTAGCATGAATCGCGAGTATCATTTAGACACCCAACCATGAAGTTTCGATTTCTCTCGTTTGTACAGTCAGGAACTGGACAGAATAGGTTAGACAGAACTATCCCTGGATATGACACCCGGTAGAATTGAGATCCAAGTCTCATCAATTGCCTTTTTACCGCTCTCTCCCCCTAGAAAAACCAACTCGTGGCTGGTGTTACTGAAAGCTACCCGCTTCCTTTCACGAAACTGGAGACTGAAAGCCACCTCTCTCTGACTGGATCGGAAACTCCTCTTATTTCGAACTAGTCACAGTGCAACAGCGGGCCGCCGACGAGCTGCACGATGAAGCAAGTTACTGCCTTCGGTACCTGTTAGGCGAGTGTGACGCAATGGTCTTGGCCCCTTCTCTCGGGTTCAAGTCGGTGAATTACTCGACGGCGGCAGCAAACTTACCACCATCACCTCTTCCTCGCTCTCGGTGATTGTAAGTCTTCGTTTGAACCCCAAGAAGCTCTGTCTCGGCAGCAGTACGAACTAAGAAGGGATGCACGGAAGGAGGTATAGTAAGGGAATAGAACATTCATGGGGAAGCATGTGATGGTCACGGGATTTCTGGTCATCTCCTAGAAATAGCCACGTAGCTAGCAGCACTGTCCGCAATGCCGGACATCCTTGTGATACGTAGACACCGGGGAATGCCAATTTAATCAATGAGGATGGTTGGGATAGGTGAATCCTCTTCCCACCTAAAGTCGGGGTCTTTCGTGAACCGCAGTTGGTGGCTGACAATATCTAGTTCAATCGTTTTGCTTTGCCTTTCAGGGTGAAAGCGAAGAACTGGTCGTAACGTAACTCGACATGATGACCAATCCTTTTTTCTTTCCCTGTTTTTACTTTCATTTTTAACAACTTTACAACTTGGCTGAGTACCAGATTGGATCATAGGCATTCCTCCAGATGGCATTGCGTCCTGGTGTTGATTGGTGTCCACGAAAAAGACGGAACGTTCACCCTCGCCACCGAGATTTTGCCCCCTTGTGCGCCCTTTGTATTGTAAGTCAGCTCAAGTAGCGAGGTCTCCGTCTTAAAACAATAGTAAAAATACAAAAGTAAGGCAACTTGGAACAAGGATAAGAACATGACGGGGTGTCCTCGTCAGTGAGGTCGATTTTGGACTATGACTGATTGTAAAAATGAGGTGGAATTAGGGCGAACCTGGAAGTTTCCTCACCGATGAGGCAATGCCACTTTGGACCAAGCCCCCCTCTAGCCTCATCAAACAGTAAACAAAATTACGGAAAGCAAACATTCGCTCCCTGGGTCACCGAATATTCGCATCAAAAGATGAGCGCAATTGTGCTCTTCTCGATGAGCTGTATAATGACACTGTGAGGCATCGTCGAGACTTATAAGACAGTAAGATGGTCCGTTGGCTTCAAGAGCAACAAACAACAATCTCATCAGCAACTCGGAAACTCCGTACGCACTCGGCACACCAATCATCCTCCAATACATTCGACAATTACATCTTCGAAGCACCTCGAAAACCCGCAAACATGCCCCGCGCCCATGCCCCGAGAACCAGGACGAAAGCGGTGTGGTTCTGTGTGAGTTCAAGGGCCTCCAAGCACCTCCCAGATCTTGACTAACGCGCTCTTCCACCATTTAGCACAAATGCGGTACCGGGCCGAACAACTACAGCCTTGACGAGTACTGCCCGTACTGCCAGAAGAGAAGATGCCATCAGTGCACAGTCCAGGAGATTCAAGTGCGCGTCGACCACTAGGTGAGTACCGCAGTGGTAACACCCTGATCCAGAGGGACGAGCGGTTCGCTAACTCGTCATTTACCAGACTGCCGCACATTCATTGGCGGCCACCAAGCCAGTCCCGGCTCGCTATTAACCAAAAACCATCGAATCAACCAAGTCCACAAGAACGATAACAGGAAGGAGAATAGATGAGAAAGAGGAGGACTAGACTCCCACTGAGTGCCTCACAACCCATCGCCGCATCCATAACCCAATCATTACAAGAAGCAACAAGAGATACCCCCCTCCCTATATCACTGGAATCTGTCGCGCGTCATACATCGTAGAGTTAGAAAACACCTATAGATAGGAGCCCTCCCAATTAGAACAAATTACGACCCCCCCCCCCCCCTCCTTTCTGTTTCGTCTTCCTAGTGATTGAAAGATCCAAGATGGTAGACTGCGGATGTGTGGCTGGTGCCCCTTAGCGGCGGTCGCCTTGTCCCCAAAAGGAAGTGTGTTGTTGTGTTGTGAGCGATGAAGCTCCGAGAGCTCGGGATGACGACGGAGTGCCCCACTTTGGCGCCGCCGGTGTGCTCTCACCTGGGTCGCGGACAGCGGCGCATTGGCTCCACCCGTGAGGAGACTAGAGACGCCTTACTTACAGATTGTAGCCGCGCTAAATTGAGCCGCTCCGAGGGGGCCATCCCTGGTCATCACGGCCGGGAAGAGAATAACAGCGTTGGAGATGAAAAGAAGGAGAAGGAGGGGATGGACGTTGGACGTTTACCGATTTTGGGTGCTCAGAAAGGGCGGTTGCTATTGGCTGGCTGGGGAGTTTTGAGCCGCATGCCTCCTTCGGCTGAGAGGCGAGGCGAGGCAAGTGCGACAATCGCAAGAGAAATAGAGGGGGGGGAGAGGGAGGGGGGGAGAGGGAGGGGGGAGAGGGTGGAAGTTTGCAGGGCCACGCAGCCAGTAAGGCTAGCGATGGCAAGAGCCGCCAACTTCTTCTGACAGTGGACGTTGACAAGCGTGAATCGGCAGCCATTTGATCGGAAACTCCACTCCGACGCGCCGTTGCCCGACGGTGGCCCCCGAATCCAGCGGGCCCCACCTTTCGACTTTCAACAGCCACAATTGCCCTCGCCCGCCTCATCAACTTCCTGAGCCAAAAGCTGGGCGACCCCAAATCATTACAAGCCAGCCATGATAAGAGGGGGAAGAGGTGAGAAATGTACTCACAACAAGACAAGGAATGAAGAACGCCGGGAAAAGGTACAGAGGCCGGAAGGTGCAAAGGATCGAAAATGCATGCAGTACAATAATATTTCTATATCTCTAGTATTTGATATTCCGCTTGATCAAAAATACTGACTAAGGTACTCGAGTCCAGCTTCCAGCCAAGACTTCTAGAAGTGTTGGCCGAAGCTCCTCACCCCTCCTCCTCCAACTCCTCTTCCTTCTCAGATCCAGCGGGTCACTTTACCTTTTCCTAATGCGCACAGCCACCTCTTTCCTGTGCCTCGCTTACGCCGAGCAGAGAAAGAGTACGTTCTTGTCGAACATTCGGTAAGGTCATTAGCTCAAGTCCCCCGTCTCAGCATTCAATCGTCGCCTCGGCGCCCTTGACGTTGCCGCCCCCCAAGAGTCAGCCATCTAACTGACTCATGGGACTCAGTCACCGCCGTTGCGGTCTGCTTGCAGCCTCACAGCCTCCGCCGCCCGACACTAGATCAAGGAGAACTCGCACCATCCCGTGACATATCATGACTTCATCATTAAACATGTACTTTGTATGTATTCGGGTGGCTCGCACCCTGCCATGATCCGGAAAGCGAACGATGGTGGTGCAAGGAGTAATATGCCCGCCCAGTAGCTAGTACTAAAGACCACGAGGACGACGGTGGGAAAATATGGATAGGCCTTGCAATGGCGGCAAGTTTCGGTTCCGTCGACCTTCTACAGCAAAATTTGCAAAGGAGATAAAAAAGATAAAAGATAAAAGGCAAAAATTGTCCGACTGCCTGACTTCCTGTTCGGAAGAATACCGACGGTCGCCAGGGCTCAAACATCCATCTCCGCATTCCACCACTCCTGTCATCACCTCTTCGTTCGTTCGCCCGTGTACGATGATGCCCCTCCATCCCGTAATGTACAATGCCTCCATTTCGCCTGTTGAATGACCGAAAACACCTTGCGAACGCCTTACATCCAGACCGCCCTCGTTTGTTGACGTCAAGATTCAATTATAATGGATGGGCACGAATGATACAGTGCCTCATCCAGCGTGGCCCATGTCTCCTCCCACTCCTAATCTTGTCGGGCCGTGATGGTGGCCTCGGGATTCACGAGCTCGGGACTCACAAGCCGAATGGTGGACCCCATGGAAAGCTCCTCCAATGCGTTGCGCGACGCCTTGCTCAAGCTCCGGTGAAGCTTGGACATCTTCTTCGGCGCCGCATCATCATCGTCCTCTGCTCCCGCAGCTACAATGGTCATGCTCGGCGCCCGGCTCGTTGTCTTGGGCGACCCCTTCCCGTATGTTTTGAGCACCTTGCCAGAGCCCGACTTACGGACCGCCGTGGCCTTGCGCGCGGGGTGGGGGGCAGTATATATCTTGTTTGGCGTGGATTTCTTCGCAGTCGCCTTAGTGGCCTTGGCAGGCGTGTTCGTCGTGCTGCTCAGAATTGCCATAGCCGACACACGTCTCTTAACCGTCGCCGCGCCCTTGGCGGCCGCCTTGGTGAGCAGGCCGGTCGAAGAGAGTGACCGTCGCACTCCCTTGGCAGCCTTGATCTTGCGCTTCTTTGCCGAGCCGTCGTTGTCACCGTCGTCGCCGACCAACGTCTCAATCTTGCGCTTACTAGCCTTGACAGCGCTCTTGACAACGGCCTTGAGAGTCGACTTGGGAGGCCTGGGCTGTTTGACTTCCTGAGGCTTCGGCCCCAAGATCCCTCGACAGTTCGGCGCGCCGCAGAGGCATGTCTGGACGTTTTCGTCACTGAAAGGACTGAAGTTGTAGTCGTAAGTGAGCTCCTCGCCCGTCATGATAGGCTTGTCTCCCGCGAAGAGTGCCATCCTCGGCTGACCGGATACGATCCATTTAATCATCCGGCAGTTGGGGGCACACGAGTGGTTCACGAAACGGGCAATACTACCCTTAGTAGCGTCGATGATCATATTCTGGTCGAAGCTCATAAGGTAGTAGCACTGACGCTGCGTTAGCGTTACTCATCAGAATAGAAGCCAGCGAGTCCCCGCCTACCTTGTTGTTCTTGTACTTGTTTTCCATGCGTTCGGAGCACTCCTCGTCCGTGATGATCTCACCCGTGTACTCCATGATGATCTGATTGGGTTCGAAGCATCTGTTGGCGCGGATGCCGTAGCCACGATCAGGTGTCTTGATTACCTCGACGCCGACGCGGTATTTGCCACCCCCTACTCTTCTGTCCTGGAGATCGGCGAACGCGCGGTTTGTGCAATGCTCCCGGCCTACGTTGCAGTTCTTGTCGTCGCACTCGTACAGCATGATTCGGTTCTGGCAATCTTCACCGCAACCGTCTTCGACCTTGCAAACGCACTTGGACTGGTCAAGGAAGTGTGGCGTCTTCTTCCATAAAGAATGCGACTCTCCAATAAAGCGATCTATGGCCATGTTAGCAAGGAACAGCAAGTAGGGGGTTGGGAATCCAACTCTTGGTGAGCTTCCGGAACTCGTCAGGCTTCGGCTGGCCCGGCGGCAGAGGATTGCAGACATCGAACGGTAGCTTGAAGTCGCGGCCGCTCAGAAGCAGTCGCAATCCGTTGAACATGGGCAACGGCAGGGCCTTGTTGGAGCGGCCATAGTCCTTCAGCTCCGGGGTCTGCGCGAGCTTCTTATGCTCAGCGGCTGAAAGACCTTTAGTCAGGTCCGAAGGGGTCGCTTGACCGGCATACAGTCCGCGATCGAGGTACTTCTTGTTTCGCCTCGTCTTTTTGGGCTGTGCTTCAGCAGCTTGTTCGGGCTTCTCCTCTGCTTCCTCCTTCTTAGTCTCGAGCGGCTCTGATTTGGCCTTCTTGGGTGGCGGTGCAGGGATGTTGCCATTCTCGTCCAATATCACGAGCTTTCCGTTAGACCAGACCGTTCTTATAACGGGCTTATCGTCAATGCCGGCGAATTCCTTCGTGTCCCGGAGGCGGAGCAGCTCACGAGGAACCTTGGCTATGCTCTTCTCGAAAGTCTTGCGGCTCCTTTTCCCGAGGTTAGACACCTTGGTCGCAAGGTTCTCAACAGGCGTGCCGATAAGACGCGCCGTATGGCGGGTGATGCGAGAGGTATCTGCCTTTTCCATCTTTGTCTTCTTCGGGCGCGGGGTCTTCAGGTCTCCAACGGACCATTGAAGGTTCAACGCGTCAATGCCGTCACGGACGAGGTTGCCGGCAACGCGCGCGACATCGTCAGCGTTGGTGTCAGTATTGAGGCCAGGGCTGATGAGTGTCGCGCCCGAAATGGTCCTGCGCCGGTCTGCGACATCGTCGCCCTTGGCGCGTCGTTTGCCGCGGTTTGCTGTGCCGCTCAGTTGTGACAGGTTGTACGTTTGCTTCCCAGAGCATGATCGGCGAGGTCGTCCTTCGGACTGAGGTTCCGGTGGTGTTTCGCGTGCTGGTTCGGCGGCGATGGCATCAGGGATTTCGATGTGGGCCTCGATCTGGGCTTCAATACGGGTTTCGATACGGGTGTGGGTTTCGGTTTGGGCTTCGGATTCGAGAATGACGGGAACGTCGTCTAGCTTGGGACCATCCGAGGCCTGGCTGGCGATGTCAGAAATGCTGGTAGGGGGTGTCGAGCTCGAAGACGCGATGTTGGAAGAACAATCGGTAGCGGCAGCGGACAGGCCGCTCTCGCTGGGAAAGAGAGACATATTGGGTAAAAATACCCAGTCTCGACGCGACTTTGAACTTTTCGATGGTCCGTCGGGCGTCTGAGAATCGGTAGAGTCGAAATGCGACGCGTTCCAGGACGGTGTGCGCGTGGGTGTGAGGTGGTAAGAAAGTTGGGGTGGGAGGTCCAGAGAAGTTCCAGACACGAAAAGCGAGAGGGATTAGACCGCGGACCAGGGTGTGTGCGGAAACGGTTCCCCCAGGCACGCAGATTTGGGCTCTGAGCTTACTGGCCGGGCATTGAGTGGCAACAAGGTAAAAAGTATCCCCCGAGGGAGTTTTGGTATGCAAGGTACCTCTGCTCTTTCTTGTGTGCTGCAGCAAAGCGCAGACGCGTGGAAAGCGGAGGGAAAAGGGGGACAAGGGAAACCCGAAGAAATGGTTTGGTGGAAGTAAAAAAGTCAAAAAAGGGTCAATGTCGATTGATTACCCGAGGCGAACGGTCGTTTGCATGTAGAATGAGGAAGTCTGTGGCTGGTTTGTTTTTTCTTCTTCTGCTTCTACTTCTTCGTCTTCCGTCAACTGGCGCAGATCATTTTCCGGTGAGAGTGCGCTTAGGGGTGACAAAGTGGATAGATGGGTAGAAGACGTTTGCGAGGTAAGGAGTAATATAACGGCAGGATGCAAACATGAGAAGTTCGGTGAAGGAAGCGAGGTGAGATGGGCGGATGAGACGCAAGAGACACCGGGTGAGTGCGTGTGAGACGAGAAGATCCGGGCACAGGAGACAGCAGAATGGATGATGGCTTGAGGAAGGTTCCGTTCCGTTGCCGAGTGTCGTGTCGTGTTGAGTTGAGTTGAGGACAGAGCGCGGCGAGTGGGGACGCGACGGAATTGATTGATTTGATGGATCAAGTCGACGTGGTTGACCCCCCGTAGTATCCGTAGATTGACGGGATTACTCGCTTGTTCTGTCGACCTTACTACCGCTGTGTTTGCTCGCTCTCGACTGGGCTGCGTCGGCCTGCTTGAACCGGCTGCTCCTCTGTCGGACTCGTCGTGTTTTCTGAGTGCCCGCGGGATAAACGGGGGAGGGGGGGATTGAGTGCAGGAGTCAACTAGTGAAAGTTGATGTCAACGGCAAAGGTCCGCGGAGAAGATGTGCTCGAGAATGTCGGGTGCGCAAGAGAGGGGGTTAGGGAGAGAGGGAGAGGGAGGAGGGAGGGAGAGGGAGAGGGGAAGACAGAGATGGAGATAGATGGAGAAGGGAAACAATTTGGAAAGAGAACGTGCTCTAAGATAGATTGGGTTGCAGTGGTGAGGAACCGACCGCGCTGACCCTTTGTGCCTTTGTGTGTAAGAAAAAGAGCGAACACTTGTCTGGCGTGTTGGGTCAGACGCCGCGCTTTGCTTTCTACCAAGATTGTATGGATGATTGGCTTCTGGACCGGCCTCTTCTGCTCCCGTCTTCCGTGGACTACGGAGAGGGGGGATAAGGGTTGGGATTGGGATTGCGGACGCGAACGTGGACGTGGGCGTGGAAGCGGATGAACGTGTCCTGGCCTCTCTTCGGGTCTCGTCTCTTTTTTGGACTTGGGAAGAGCTAAAAGGTAAACAGACCCTGGTCCGTGTTGTGTTGCGTATGAGTGAGTGAGTACGTCTCTTCATATGATGTCTTCCTATCCTGTCCTCGACTGTTTTCCACTGCCCTTTCCCGTCCTCGTTGGTTTTGCTCCTCCTCCCTCTTCCCACCTGTACCATTGCTTCCCTCATCCTGCTGACTGCACTCTAGTCAACTTCACGACCGGATAACCCGAGGCACCCAGACGAGAGGAGTTACACACAGCGAGACGCATCACTCTAGCCTGTACTGCTGCGCTTCTGTATACTCTAACTCCGCCACAAGTCTCTTTGAAATCACAAGGTTAAGGTGTTATCCGGTTGCGCTGTGTCTCTTCTCGGGCCACCTCCTGTTTTTCGCCGCCACCGCTGTGCTGAGCCTCGCCCCAATTCAGGCACGGTGGGCAACACCAACCCAAAAGTGCATCCTCTCAACATCTCAGGCTAGCCTTCACGAATGGCCCTGCGGGTCAGAACGGCACAGTTCGAATTCTGCGAGTATATGGGCTCCATCGGCCGTCCCAGGTGTACATAAGTCGAAGAGTTTGTCAGACCTCGATATTGGCGTCCCCCAGCATGGCATAACCACTTTTCCAAGCATCCGTGATGATTCTCGATCACTGGGTGACCATCCATGCGCAGTCCTAGTCAGGAGGTTAAGGCCAAAGCCGTCTGGATACTGCCGACTATAGAAGTTCCATGTGGCTCCATACGATTGTGACGCCATGGGCAGATCCTCGAGTCGCATGTCGCACTCTTAGTCAACCCGTTCAGCCAGACCAGATAATCGAGCTCAGCTATATTCGGCCATCTATTCATGCAAATTATCTCATCAAGCTACTGTACGTGTATCATTTGTTTTTTGGTGTGTCACTCCGCCTGTATATATCATCACCTTTCCATGTGAAGCCTAGAGTGAGCCTCTCGAATTGTATCGTCGGAGAGCCGCTCGAAAGGAAAGGTTCGACGACTGAAGATGACCGCCTGCGTTTTCAATTATGAATATGATTAAATCGGTAATGATGGCAATTATGAACCTCTACAAAGGTGATTCTGTTTGGTTTGAGAGGCACATCTCCACTAAGGGCAACATTAGCATTGGGGAGTAGATGCAGATACAGTGTGTCATATTAACAGAACTCCTATCATACCGTTCTGAGCACTCTTCATTCACTCGTACAAACCATAGGTGTTCAACAGTCGCTGTCTGGAGCTATCTACGATGAGATGCGGCAGTCGCAATCATTCGAGCTGCTCGGTGATATGATCGTGAACTGGCACGTCATTCCCTACACGCCGTCCCACATTGTCGGCGACACAAGTCAACTTCTCATCGGCACGAGTATACACCTTATAAAGAATTGTGCCATGGCCATCATCATCTACGTTGTCGGCCTGGCTTGTCAGATCGTACCCAGCACGGCGCCACATTACAACACCAATACCAGACGAATCGCAGGCTGAGAGCATCCCACCCCCAACTCTCGAGGCGTATGCAGTCGCCCTATACGTCAGTTTTTCAGCTATATGCTCGTCTCTTGATAACCTCAGGCGACAGACAGTCTCGAGATCCCATCATTGTGATGAGTTCGTGTGTGACGATGCGCGATAGCCATTTATCCTGATACCGTTCTTCTCAGCAGGTGCTGCTCCCCTAAACACACCCCACGGAATGCGATGCGGGTGGACGAGCTACAAAGTCTGCAAAGATATCACTCTCAAGACCGCATACATGCTATCCACCTGCGCTGTCAGCTTACCCCTCTACCTCCGAGAAAATCTCCGTCTCAGATGGCAATCAGAACCAAGACAATGCCCGAACGGTTGATAAGAGGGGGGCTGTTTAGGCGAGTCATTCAGCTTGCACGAACCATAGGATGGACGGAACGATGGCCATATTGACCAATGCGACAACCTAAGGTTTTGATTCCTTCTTCATTACTTGCAGCCTTCGTTCCTCTATACGGTCTTTCTTGCCCCTCCTCTGCTCTGTTCTCTTCTGTTCCCATTCTGCTCTAAATTGGAGAGGGAAAGAATTACAATTGAATCCTCGAAGCGCAATACCACGAACACACACAAGAAGGGTATTATGGCAAGACACGCAAGGAAAAATGAATTTAGTAATCACAGGCCGACTCCAATTTTTCCCATATCCCACCGGGAGAAGAAACACAGTGGTGGCCACGAACTCAGGTATGTTTCTAACACAGCTCCGCGGCAGTCTCGTCGACCTAAATGCACTGAAGCCGCGAAACCAACAATTCCCATAACAGAATTCCAAATCAGGGGAAGGGCGAATCGGGAAGGACAAAAAGGCACAACGAAAGAAAAGTAAGAAAAGACAGGCCAGTACTGTCAGTACTGCCGCTTAGGCAGCGACGGGCTTTGTCTCTTCCTTGGCTTCTGCCTTATCGGTAATGTTCAGGTCGGCAACGTTGGGAACTTCTGTTTTCTCGTACTCAGCGGGCGCGGCCGGGGCAGGCTCGGGCGCCATCTCCGGCTGGGAAGCGGCAGCGGACTCGCTAGTCGCAACGGCGGGAACGGCGGCGGCCTCAGCAGCCTTGGTCTCGGCCGACTTGGCCTCGGTGACAGGGGTGGGAGAAGCAGCAGCAGCCGCCGGAGCAGGGTTGGCGTCAGTGTTAGAGTTCTCAGTCGGGACAGCAGCTTCCGCGAGCTTGACGGTCTGGCCGGTAACTTTGATGCCCTCGCCGTTTCCGCCGTAATCCTTGGGAAGCGAGTCCTTATAAGCGGGGAGCTCCGCGGCAAGTTCACTGCCATAACCGAGCGGATGAAACTTGGCGATGGTCTTGGGGGCCAGGAAGACCTTCATGGCCTTGAAAACCCAGCCCATGAGGGCAGGGATGTTGACAAAGTACTTGTGAGCGAGAAGTTCGGGGTAGGCCATGGCAAAGATCCTAATCGTCTCCGACGAGGCGGCCTTGACGGCGGGATCCATGCGCAGGAAGCTGACGTTGAGGTAGTCATGAACCTGGATCATCTGGTAAGGGTCCTCGCCGCCATCGGGAATGGGGGCCTGGACCTTATCCAGGCCCAACTTGCGAACACTAAGCTCCATGAGAGCAGCACGCCACTTGATGAACCTATGAAGTGTGTTAGTCGGTGGTTCAAGGCTTCACTGTCGGCAGGAGGTTTCTTCATGCTATGAGATCAGTACTCACTCATCAACGTTGCCAAAAGTAGCCTTCTTGTCCTTGACGGCTCCGTAGATGTTCCAGGTAATGATCGTCTCCTTGCCTTGAGAGTCCTTGTGGGTAGTGATGTAGCCGAGCTCGTCAAACTTCTTCTTGTCGAAGGATACCTCGTCGAGCAGCTTGCCGGGATTGGTATCACGGCGCCAGACCAGGGCTTTCTGGAGCTGGTCGGCAGCCTTGGAGACATCGTCGTCGTTGGCGCGGAGGAACTTCTGCAGGACAACGGTGGTGGGGACGTGAGTGATGTCGGAGAGCTGAACACCCCACATCTCCTTGTGCTTGGCTGCGCTCAGAATGCTGGGCAGCTTCTCAAAGAGGGAAGTGAGAGGAGTCTGTGTCTTCTCGACGGGTTTTTCGGAAGCAGGCTTCTGCTCGGCATTTGACTCCGTCTTCTGGCCGGTGGGAGTGGCCTGGTCGATCTGCTGCTGTTGCTTGACGATGGCAGTGGGCTCAGGGGCAGCAGCAGGAACCGAAGTCGGGTCCGCGGCAGGCGCAGCGGCGGCAGGCTGAGACTCAGGAATGGCAGCCGACGCAGGTGAGGCAGTTGGAGCAGGTGCCGCGACGGCAGTGTCGGTAGTCTGAGCAGACATGATGGGCCAAAACACTTCTCAGGTGAGACGAATCTGGGTGTGTGATGAGTATGTGGACGTGTGTGAAAGTGAAGAAGGCGTTGAGCGCGTGGGGTTTCGAGTGACAGCTCCTTGGGTGGTTTATTTGTTCGGGGGGGGAGGGGGTGGGACGGCAGATTATTTTCTACCCCTATGCGACCGCCGAGTAGGTGATTTGTGTGTGCGCAAGGTATGTATGTATGTGAAAGCGTATGGACGTGGGTGTGTGCCTTCTTGTTGGGGATGAAGATTTTCCAAGTGAGCGTGTTGGGCGAGGCAGGTACGACCAAGGAAGACTACGGAGTAAATGAAGAGGAAGGCGCGCGGGTTCTAAAAGTAATCTGATGGACGCGGTAGGTGGCAGCAACAAACAGGCCACACACACATAGGTAAGTAGTCACAACAGCAACCAGTCAACGACCTTGAGGAGGGAGGGGGTCGTCTGCGGCAACGGCGACGACAACGGGAATGGAACCCTCCTTTCTCGAGGATCCGTATGTACCTTACCTCACTCATATCTTGGGTATCTGCAGTATCCATATCTGTACTTTGTACTCTCACGCTCACGCTCTCGCTCTCGCGGCTTATTTTCACTCTTATGCTCCGTGCGTTGCTTACGGGGAACTCGAGGTAACAATCCAGTCTGCAACCATACATTTGACTTACCGTCTGTCTATCCACCCCAATTCAACCTACCTTCAATCCAATTCGAAATCGAAATGATCAAACGGGTGACTGGGCGGGGGGCTTGTTCGGCATGTTCTGTGGCTTGTGCAGACGGGAAAATAGAGTGGGGATAGACCCCCCTTTTTCCAAAGTGATTTGCGCCCTCTGTTTCGATAATCGATGGTGTTTGGATGGGGCCCTAGTCCTGACATGTTACTTGTACCAACAAGTACTAATTGATTCTTTGATGACTAGGATCTCGAGCTTCCTCGGTTTATCATAGTGATCAAGGCCATTCTCTGTGTGGAAAAGCCGTTTCGATCACATACCATGTCGCCCGGGAGGCACGGCTGGACCAGTAGCGGATCAATGTAGTCTCGCTGGCTGTAGTCGAGATACAAAAGCCCCGGTACTTGGACCCAAGTCGGCGAAATAATTACGGTAGGCAATTCACCTGCCTCTGGCCGGGCACACATGATAGAACAACCTTCGTCGACTGCCGTGTCTCATCAAACTCGCCCTGCTCCCCATTTTCCAGCCTGCGGCGGTGCATCCAAGCCAACCTGCCCCGCCGCAATAAGCCTCGCCGGGTGTCCCGCCATCTAGCTGTCCGTCCTACATCGCATCGCCAGTGTTTCAAGGGGGTTGCTACTTATCTCTGAGACGAGATGAAGAATCTCATCGCTGTTGGTGCAAAGCTTCCCAAAGTGCCAGTCACAATGCGAACCATCTTAGAAGCTGAGCCGCCGAACAAATAGTCTGCATACCTCAGTACTCTTTATCGACGAAGGGAAGGAAACAAGGCCCCACCGATTGGTCCGCGTCTGTCCCCGCCAAATACCAAACAAAGAAAACGAATGAATGATACCACACTACCTTACCTACCCAAGGTAGGTAGGTACCTTAGGTAGCGGGTGTGCAAAGTGCCTGCTACAACTACCTATGTTAGTACCGGGCGAAGGTTACGGTACCTAGGTAGCAGTAAAATTCGCCCACTGAGGGTCGCCCCATCGACCTGCGCGCTTGCAGAAGATGGAGACGTACAAATACCTGCAGAGCATCTCCACTCGTCGCAGCGTCTGGCTGGGCCGCCAACGTGGGGCTCGGCGTCCGTTACTGCTGACTACTCCGCTTGCCAACTTCAACCTCACCACATGGAACACATCTGTTGTCCAGGCAGCCGAAGCCACGTCCTACTACGTTGTCAAAGGCGTGCGAGCCACGCCGCGTCCACGAGACGGTTCTGGGAGCGCCGATACCTCAGCTCAAACAAAGAATTGGGTGAAACGGAACTAGAAGATGCAGAGAATTTCTCATGAGTCCTTATTGATCGGGTATAGAGAGACCGCCTCGAACCCCTATCTCGCCAAGGCAACACATCCCCAGAGCCGATCCTTCGTCTGTGAAAGAAACCCCATGGAAGCCATGTCCCTTGGACGTCAGGCTGAGACAAACCAAACAGCCCGGTCTTTCCTCCGAGTCTTGCATCCTGTCCCTGACTCGTCCAACCTCCAAAGAGAAAGCCCAAGAAACAACCACACGAAGCAAATCCGAGAGAAGCTGACCTCAGATGGGGGATTCATGATAGCCCCAGAAATGCAGAATAGCAAAGCAAGAAGTGCAGATTAACATGGGTTCTTCCATTGACGAAGCCATATTAGCACCCCATTCTTGCCCCCCGTTGTTTTCGGGTTGTCGCACTCGACACTACTGGGCAGTAGGAGTCAGCGCGCGACGAATGATAGACTCCATCGTCTGATGCTCGCGCATGGAAAGCTGCGAGAGAGTCATTCCATCGAACTCAGGGCCAGCGGGGTGGTTCAGCTCGCGCCAGAAGAAGCCAAAGTAGCCGTCCGTCTGATTGCCGACGGTACGGGTTTGGACCTTATCGTGGAACGTCTGCATCTCCAGGAAACGGTTGGTCTCCTCGCGGATGATGGAAATGTACCACTGTTGGAGAGAAACTAGTTAGCTCACGCTCACCATCCTTGCCGGCTTCTGCCCTGCCGGGCATTGCAAAGGTAGAAGTGAAGGACTTACCTCGACCACGTCCAAAGGAACGCCCGCCTTGGGGATCAACACGTAGAGGTGACGCCAGGCCTCGGCGAAGCGCGGCTGGCCAAAGGCCCGCTGCTCCATCTCACTCATGTTGACCAGGAAAGCAATGTCGTCCTTCTGGAGAGTCGAGAAACCCTCACAGCGCATCGCCGCGTCAACAACTCGCTTGAGCAGACGATGAGTGAGGTTGATCTCATCGCGTCTCTCCTGAATGCTGTTCGCCAAGATACGGATGAGATCGCAGGTCGCCTTGTGGATGGCGTGACGCTGCTGGATAGTGACGTTCCCCTTCATATGCCAGGGGAACTTGGTGAGGGTGCTGACGAGACACTCGAAGGGGCGCTGAGGGCACTCCTTGGAGAAAGGAGACTGTGGGGCAAATCAGCCACGACCGCATCAACGCTTTGTTCAGTAAAACTTACACGATGCGGGACCTCAACATGCTTTACAAGCATTGTCATTTCCTCGGCAGATACGAAACCTTTGAAATTGTCCCAAGGCTCCTGGTCGTTGTTAGGGAGGATCTGAGGGCTGACACCAGCCCAGAAGACGCCCTTGGCAGACGGGAATAGGTCCTTCATGAGAGCAGCCTGGCTCGAGAGCTCAATGTCAATGGGGCGCTGGCCGATGCGGGTGGCACGACCCCGACCAACGTTCTGCTGATATTTCTCGACGGCTTTGGAAGCATCCTCCAGAGTTTGGAACTCGACATAGGCATCCGTCGTCTTGCCGGTGATGCGTTCCATGATGATGTGGATGGGCTCCTCCGTGTCGTTGAGGATGCGAGAGTTGCGGCCGAGAACGGCGATGATCTCGGCCCGATTGGTCACGAAAGGAATCTGTTCAAGTGTCAGTCCCGACAACTCTGCCGAGGGTTGCGTCTCGGGGGCTCGCTTACGTTTCCGATCTTGATGACACCTCGAACCACAAAGTGACCGGGGCGGGTAGCAGGCTCGACGAAGGGGAAGTTGGCCTCATGCATGGCAACCTGGGCGGTAGGAAAACTTGTGGGGCCGGCCGTAAGTCTGTTCAACTCTGCCGAACGTTGAGCGCGGATGTAGTCGGGGACAGGTGCACCGCGAGACGCGGCGTTCTGGGGCAGATAGCCAACCTGGTAGGGGACAAGCGCCGCGTTGTCTGAGGCGAGAGGCTGGTAGGTTCCCACTTGCATGTTGGCGAGTGCGTTGCCGTCAACGACGGGATGAGCAAGCATGCCCTGAGAAGCTGGGCCCTGAACAGCCATGATTTGGCCTCCACTGCCGAGGTAGAGCTGCGGATCTTGAATAGACTGAGAGCCGCTCGGGGTAGACTCCGAACTGTCATCGCGAGGGAGTTTATCGTAGTTCAGGGTCTCGCCCGTGGCGCTGGGAAACGGAATCTGTCCGGTCGCGAGCAGGTGGGTGGTGTCTACCTGCGAGCCAAAGATGGGCTGATGAACGGGGCCTCCCTGGGAGGTGGGAACGCTGAACGGGTCTTGGCTGTCAGCTGAAGCCGTGATGGTACCGCTACTCTGGCCCTCCAAGTTGAACTTGGGAGGAGCTCCGAGCCGAGCAAGGTCGATCGAAGTGCGCGGCGCGAAGTTGCGAGGCTCTGTCATTAAACCGCTGGCACCGACTCTTTTGAAAGTGTCGCTGCCAGGACTGACGATGTCAGAATGGTTGGCGGATCCGTTTCCTCCTTGCAAGCCACCGTTGTTCTGGCGAACAGGGGTCGGATAGCCGATATTGCCCATGGAGGAGCTGCCACTGAGCTGACCATGGGTCGCGATCATGGGAATGGACTGGGTCTGCTGGTAGCCAGCGGAAGCGTTCAGAGAGTTGCTCATCGTAGACTGAGCCGCGTGGCTTCTGTTCTTGGTTGGGACACCAATGTGAGACTCAATGCTGTGTGAACCGTTGGCGAAGTGAATGTGCTTGGGAATATTTGCACGGTTTAGAGTCGTACCGCAACTCTTGGCAGAACCGACAGGTTGGGTTTGAAGGTACTGGGCGTTTTGACAATGGAAGCTAGCCTGTGAAATCGCGTTGGCGGCCAGATGGCTGTAGCCCTTGATGTCAAAGTTCGGAGTACCGTCGAGCTCGGCAACTTCAGGCTGATGAACCTGAATATCAATGTCAGTTCGATATTTCCTAGTCGAAACAGAAGAAGAGTAAGAAAAGGAAGAAAAGCCAAAGTCTCTGTACCTCAGATGGGTATACCTCGTTGAAGTTGTGATGAGCGATGGAGGTTGTGGGGGCCCAAGACAAAGATGAAGGATTGAGGTTGGAGGCAGCCTTCCCCTTTCCCTTGCCTTGGCCCTGATCATTGTCTGAGCTGGTGCAGTAGGGGACACCGTCTAGGCGAGCACCGCCAGGCTCCTTGTCGTACTCGCTGTCCTCGACTACCACCTGGGGCGGGTTGCTAGGTGTGAGGCCACCTTGACGAGCCACATCGAGAAACTGGTTCTGCATCTCATGATGATCCATCTTGCCTTTCTCACCCGTGGGCTTGGAGTAGGCCATGATGAATAACAGTCAAGGATATGGACGCTGCTCTTGTGGAAATGTGTTGCGCAGGCAGTGCGAAATGGTGTACGTAAGAGACAGCAGCTGACTTAAGCCTCCTTAGCGACAGTAGGCGCTCTAGAAGTGTGACATTAGTGACAGTACCTAAGATGCAATGCAGGCTGAAAATCAAACCCTTGATTTTGTTGAAGTGAGGTGATTTGAAGGGAAGCAGAGACAAGCTTTGCAAGCTGCACCAGCAAGACAATTAGTTAATGTAGGAAGATAAGAAAATACGTGCATTAGAAGTGCTAAGGAGATGAAGAGGTCAAACCTTCAAATAACTTAACTGCTCAAGGAAGGGTTAGGAGCGAAAATGAAAAATGCGACTGCAAGTCTCCCGTTCAAGTAGTCTGATGCAGTGAAGTCGAGGAAAGGGAACACACTGAAACTGTGTCGGCTAAGGATCGTTTTGCAAACGGGTTCTCTGCAAGATGAGAAGAGCAAGAAGCTCTTGACAAAACCAAGGATCTGAGTTTGTGAGAAAGAGATGATTTGCAAGGAGGAAAGAAAGACGAGTAGTGGAGCCTGGCAAAAGGAGACCCAAGACCACACGCTCTGCTTAAAGGGAAAAGGTGAATAGGGAGTGAGAGGGGGAAAGAGGGTGAAAGAGATAGAGACAGTAAGAGAAAATGTAGGGGAATAGGTAGTCAGGTAGATAAAGATAAGTTGCCTTTAGAGGCAGGAACCAAAGTTGAAAACACACAGGTAAGCTTACTGGAGTTCGACCTTCTGCGACTTTCAGCGTGTAAGGAAGAAAAGCAAAGATAATGATGATCCAACCTTAGTGACAGAACGTGTAGTGCTAGTTGAGAAACTCAGAAGCACGCCAAGAGATTCGCACTGAAATCTCTACGTTAGTGTGGTGTAGGGGGGAAAAAAGAGAGGAGACTGAGGTGAGATGTAAGCAGCGATTTGTAGGTGAGAACGGTGAAGTTTGTTGTTATGAGGTGATGAGGCGGGTAGGAGTATGGAAACAGGAAGGTGGGACCGGGGCAACAGGTCCTTTTGATTAATCAGTTGCAATAAGAATTGCCAACAAGGGGGAAGAAATTATGTGACTTTGCGTGTGTATTCAGTTCCTGTGGTCGGGATGACTGGGATGGAGATCAACGAAGACAGTAGGAAATCAAGACAAGGGCATGTAACCTAGATGGCCAAAAGAGAAACGTACGAAGGATAGTTTTCAAAACTAACTGCAAAGACTATTCATCTGTCTGATTTAGCCGGCTTGCCTATTTACTGATCTGACTGAGTACAAACTAAGACTATCACGTCTGTAGAAGCCGATCCTCCGTGGTTCCAAACAACATAACGGCGTTTGGCTGTGCATTGGAATTGCATCTGAGACTCACATGAAGCAATGCACTGCTGCAAATGACCGTCAAACAAAATACAGCCCTACCTACAACTGTAGTGATTCATCCGCAAAGAAAGGCGCCTGCCATTACTATGCTGTCCATACCATGTCTAACAACATACCCCCGCTCCCGTGCTGACATGTTGGTTGGATCAAGGCAATGGCGAGCATCATAGCCACCCCAAGCATATCACGAGACGTATACCATTCAGGTCCTGTGATCATATCTGGATTTTGTATCAAGTACAAGGCCCCATGCCGTCGTTCCCGCTCGGCTCCGGATTTGCGGATCAATATCAAGGTCGGAACGATTGTGGATCCCGGCATTTCGGCAGCGCTCGAGCCAACATCTCACTCCAAATCATGATTCTAGCCCAGGACTTCAGCGTGGCCGAATATCCGGGTCAACCCGACAGAAAACTCGTCCACATATTGCTCAAATTCAACCTCCTGGATTACAAAACGTTTGCTGTAGGGTATTTTAATCGAACTTGGGAAGCAGTCAGTGAGGTCCAAATACTTTGCTTGGCTCGGAGCACTTACCGGAGTCAGGAAAGATTCAGCAACGAATCTAGCTCTGGCGTTCAACTGCAAGATGTCAGCAACAGTCCTGGTGCTCTGAGCGCCTCAAGGGTAAATACAAAGAGCTTCATCTCCGAAATCTCCTTGTCGACCTCTTCCATAAATTGAATGATAAAGTCCACCAGCTTATGCTTCAGCATCTCCTCAGTGTGGAAGTTGGTAATCAAGAACGAAATGTCGTATCCCTGGCAAGCCTAGTCAGCGTGTCGTTCTACATCCGTAGGCCTTATGCCACGTGGCATTGAGCTTTGCTCGAGCTTGGCCAGGCGGCACTCGGGTACTCTGCATACCTTAATGGGCTTTCTCCGCAGGATGAAGAAAGATTCGGCTCTCTGTGTTAGGAAACGGGTGAACTTGTGGACTAGGATGTGTTCGATCTCGTCGGCCTGCTTGATCTTGATGGATATGCGCACGGAGTTGATGCTCGGCTCGATCAGGACTCGCTCATTCTCGTTTCGGGCGATGGTCAAGGGGGTCAAGAGGACTTCGGGGGAGCTTTGCGCCTCGATCTCGGGGACATTGTGTCGTTCGGCGGTTTGAGAAGCAAAGTTGGACAGCGTCAGGGCGGCCGTTAAACTGCTCCGGACAGCCTGGAGGTAGGGTCGAAGGGATTGAGACTATGATAGCAATGTCAGTGAGCCGACACTTGATCCGATTGCCAAAGAGAGGAGCTGACCATGATGGCGAGACGTGGCCGCGTCCAACCTTTGAGATGCTGAGAGGTTGGAGTTGGATGTTGACCGCGGGGTTCGCGAGGTTGGCTCAGCCGGAAGCCTGACGTTTCGTAGTGGGGCGGATAGCACCGCCGCAGCTCCACCTCATGGGTCCTAGCTGTCACCGTTCAATGCTGACTCAGCATAGCTCTTTCACGTGATTCGAAAGCAAAGCTCTATTGCCTCCCTCCCTACCTACCTGGTAGCCTAAATACCTTGGTAGGTAGTGGCGATCCCCCGCTTGTGCTTTTTAGATGCATATATTTGGTAGCTATATATCTATCTATAGAGGCAAAGGTGATTGACTAATATAGGCTTTAATTCTAGGAAAAGGCCATGAAGTAGCTGTCATGAGAGACATCTTGAATCTCAAGATTTCCAGTCAGAACAATTGTATTATTGAACAAAATAATACTTCTAAAGATGTTGAATTGCGTTGAATAGGATAAGTAGGCACAACCATAGATGTGGCAAGAGGAAGGTGCAAGGGTATATCGCAATAACCGAATCGGCAGCTGAAACAGACCCTGCAGGTACACCGCTTCCCCGCTAACCTTCCGCATGCCACCATGTACTACTGCCTACCCACCTAAGGTATCTGGACTGACGCAAACCGCCTGGTGCCTTCCCTTCAACAAACTTCTCTTTGACCTGCGCGTTCCCCATTTGATCTTTTGATCATCAAACCGCACCTATTGATCGGTCTCTCCCTCCCTATCTGCAGCAAGCTCAATCGCCATCACATCACATCACATCACAGCGGAACAATGGCGTCAATACCCGGTGAGCCTTCATAAGCCATCGCATTCACGACTGTTTCTGACCATAGATGCAGTCACCGTCAGCCACCAAGGCACCAAATACCAAGTCGAAATCGACACCTCCTCCAATGGCGAAACCTTCAAGTACCAACTCTACAGCTTGACGGGCGTCGAGCCTGATCGCCAGAAGATTCTCGTCAAGGGCAAGCAGGTCAAAGACGATGACGACATGTCCAAGTTCGGCCTCAAGGCTGGCGCCACCCTCATGATGATGGGCAAGCCATCTGGAGAGAACGCGGACCTCGCCCGTCCCAAGGAAGCAATCAAGTTTGTCGAGGACATGACCGAAGCCGAAGCCGCCCAGCAGGAGGGCGCCACCCCCGCCGGCCTCACTAACTTGGGCAACACCTGCTACCTCAACTCGACCCTCCAGACCCTTCGATCGATTCCCGAGCTCCAGAGTGCTCTCACTACATACAAGTCGGGCAGTGACGGAGCCGGCAGCAGCTTCGGTCTTAGCTCGACCGATATTGCTACCCAGCTCATGGATCTGTACAAGAACATGTCGGAGACTCAGGGTAGCATCCCCCCGCTTACCTTCTTGAGCACTCTCCGCATGGTCTACCCACAGTTCGCCGAGAAGTCCAAGACCGGAGCTGGATACGCCCAGCAGGATGCCGAGGAGGCCTGGTCTCAGATCATCTCCCAGCTGAAGCAGAAGCTTTCCGAGTCGGAAGGCTCCTCCTTCGTCGACAGATACATGGCCGGAGAGCTCCAATCCACGCTTGAGGTCGACGAGCAAGCCGCCAGGGACGCTGGCGAGGAGCCGATCAAATCAAGCGAGAGCTTTCTTAAGCTCAACTGCCACATTGACAGCACCGTCAACCACCTGCGTGACGGTATCTTGGCTGCCCTGACGGAGAAGTTGGAGAAGAAGTCGGCCGTTCTGGACAGAGACACGACCTACACCAAGAAGTCGCTGATCTCACGATTGCCCAAGTACCTCGCTGTTCACTTTGTTCGTTTCTTCTGGAAGCGTGAGGTCCAGAAGAAGGCCAAGATCATGCGCAAGGTCACCTTTCCCCACGAGCTTGATGTTGTTGAGTTCTGCACCGATGAGCTGAAGAAGGCCCTCGTTCCTGTGCGCGACAAGGTTCGTGAAATTCGCAAGGACGAGGAGGATATCGAGCGAGCTCGGAAGAGACGTAAGATTAACCCTGTCGACCGCGGCGATATCGCCGGAGCCTCTGGCGGCCCCGAGGGCAAGACGGCTTTGGAGAAGGCCAACGACAAGAAGGCGGAGAGATCTGGAAAGCCCATCGCCACCACTTCGGACGGCGATACCGAGATGGCTGAGACCTTCAAGACGGACGCTGAGGTCGAGGCCGAGAAGGACGCGGCCCTCGTCGCTGCCAAGAAGGAGCTCTATGCCTTGGTCAACCAGGATCTGGTCAAGGACGAGGGCGCCAACCAGTCGGGGATTTACGAGCTGCGTGGCGTCGTCACTCACCAGGGAGCGAGTGCCGACAGCGGCCACTACACGGCATACGTCAAGAAGACTGCCCCTGTCGACCCCAAGACCGGCAAGAAGGGCGAGGAGGACGGCAACTGGTGGTGGTTCAACGACGACAAGGTGTCGGAGGTCACACCCGACAAGATCGATGCTTTGGCAGGTGGTGGCGAGTCGCACTCTGCGCTTATATGTCTCTACCGAGCCATCCCCCTCCCGACCATCGATAACGATGGCAAGGCTGAGTAAAGGTTCTAGCTGGCAAAGTCTGTCGGGAGCATCGACTTGGCGTTTTCGAGCGGTAACAAGGTTATGGGAGGCATTCAAAGCAAGCCATTCGCACAGGGATAAAGCACTGGGGCATAGACAGACGGATTGATGAATGTAATGGCTGCAGTTCATTACACATATGATGATTGCTACAAACATGATCACATTGACGTGCAAGTGATGCATGGAGCGAGTACCGTGAGGCGGTAATCCGATGACGGCAAAAAAAATGTGAAGGGAGGTTTTGCGGCTTGCTTGCCTCGTGATGACATCCCGGCGCTCGCTACTGTCTGGGCGAGGCATCACGTAAACGAAGGCGATGGTCAGCACTCACAAACCAGACAGATCGAGCGTCGTGACGAGATTCTGTCTAGGTCTCGACGCCGTCCATTTCATGGCTGCGGAGATGACAGGCTTGAACAGAACACTCCGTCCGATTACGGTCAGCTCTCGGGCTTCTTCAGGGCCCTCTCCACTATCCTCTCCTCCAGGTACGTGAGCTTCCTCTCCCAGTTGCGGCGCTCCGTGACCAGGCGGCCGCGCTGACCTAGAAGGAGGGATATTTGCTCATCGTACGGAGAATCCCAAAAGCTTTTCCTCTCCTGAGCGTGCTGCGTCAGCATCTACAATGTCGGACGAAGGAAAAGGGATAGGCGATTGTCCGGCTTACCTCTTTCCATTCCTTCTGTGTCTTGAGGCCGGCGCCGTAGGTGGCGCCGGTGAAGATGATGGCGGCGCAGCCCGCGGCCGTGAGGCCTGCGCGGAACTTTGTGAAGCCGCTCATGTTGACGCGCGTGCGCGAGAGAGGGTATGTCTCCTTTCTGCCTTTCCTGCTATAAACTAACTACCTAGTCGATTTCGGGAGAGAATCACCAGTATTCTCTCCAGGCTTTCCTCGACTCCCTGCTCCGTCTGTCTTCGACGTGTTTCGTGCTGCAACTTGAGGCCGTCGATCCGTCCCGGCTTGGCGTGTCCCAACGTGAGCGCGACGAGGATGCAGTGGAAGAGTCGGTATTCGTCGAGTCGAAAGAATTGGCTCGCCTGTGGCCCTGCTGCGGCCTATTCGACGGTGATGATTGGCTACACCGGCGTCCCGTCGTCGTTTGTGGAGAATCGATGTGGCAAGAATCGTAATCGTGATCGTTGTTAATGTCTGTCGTGTTTGATGCCGAAGACGCCACCTTTGGTTCCGTTGCGGCGGGCGAAGAGGGCCAGGCGTTAAGCTCCAGCACAATCGTATCGATCGTGGCGGCTTCTGGTCCGGAAGCGAAAACGCCGGGGCAGTACCCGTAGCGGTGTTGACAGCCCCGCTGGAGATGATATTGGCGGGGGCGTGGAGGGAGCCCCAGCACTCTTAGTAATCGACCTGCCAATGCTGGGCATTGCGTGACGTCGTCGCCCTTGGCCATGACTGATACAGCGGGCTTTTTCGCAGCCAAAACAAGTTGCTAAATTAATAAGTACGAGCCGGCGGCTTCTGCTACAAAGGAAAACCGCTCGTTCTTTCTCTCCCACAAACTTGTTGATTCTAATATAAAAGTGGTGTGGAAGAAAACGCGGCTGAAGAGAACCTTATTCGGTCAACTGCGCCATATAACCCCGGTGTGAGCGGAATATCGACAGAGATAAGAAGGTATGTGAGAGAAAACGTAACCGAGTGCCCTGTTCGACTTCCCAAATGGGCTGATCCATTCCCACTTGTCGCATACACATTGAAACATACTTCGTGAGAGCATCTCTCTCCTCCTCCTCCTCCTCCTCCTCCTCCTCCTCCTCCTCCTCCTCCTCCTCCTCCTCCTCCTCCTCCTCCTCCCCCTCCATCTTTCTTCTATCAGATGCCGTCGTTACTGCACCCGTAACCCTTCGTCTCGTCTTCTTATCTTCCACCCGCTATTGAAGTCATTTGCTCTTTTCTCAGTGTTTGTCAAAGAAGAAGGCCCTGTTGCCCATTTCTCTCTATCTCATCAGTCATGGCTAGCCCGACCTGTATGAGGTTGCGCGCGGCCCCTGCCTGTGTCAGACTCTCCTGAAACGCAACCCACAGCACGCGACTCGGATTCTCTTCCTGTTACATTCTCTCATTCTCTCCTCGGTCTTTCGTTCGTTTTCTTATGGTAGACCGCATTAAGCAAGACATACTCCACAGAAGCGAATGACAACGGGCATGCTCATGGGACGCGGGACGCGGCAAGTGCACGAGAGGCATGTGTGGAGAATGGGTTTTCATTTCGATGTCGAAGTCGAATAATAGGGAGATCGATGCAAGGGGAGAGTCCCAAAAGGCTTGTCCTTTCATGGGTAGTGCCAAGGAGGGCCAAAAATACATTGGCAGATGGGCGGGTAAAGAGAGGGCAGGCAGTCAGCACTGCTTCTACTGCCGGCATAGTCTTGGCCGATATCTCACGCCGCGGGATGAAGGACTGGGAGCCATCTGGGCTTCATCGGCCAAAGTGGGCTCTTGTAGGATGACCAGTCCGGGTTCACATGCGGAGGCCACCACATTCACACACCTTCGTCCCTGCTTTCTCAAGTGCGGAGCTGAGATGGAGCGGAACGGCGGGAAGAGCGGGACGGCCGTGCCAAAAGCCAAGCCGCTCCTCGGAAACGCCATTCGACCTCATCATCTCAACTTTCCCCCTCCCGCTGCCCATCACCTCGCGAACTCTGCACGTCACAGGCCACCCCGCCACACACAAATCTTGGGATCGTGGCCGCTGCATCAAAGTATATGTACTAACTCTCGTCCTTGCGCCCGCCCCCACCAGCTCGCCTCCCCTCTGCCCCGCGAAAGAGGCGGCATTCAATAACAGAGCTCACATAACCTTCCCATCCCTATACGAGTTTACATCCGCCGTCGAAACCACGACCCCGACCGCAGGTTCCACATACAACGCCCATCATGACGACTCCCCGCGCCTTCGTCATCCGCCACGGCGAGACAGAGTGGTCCCTCAACGGCCGCCACACCGGCAGTACCGACATCCCCCTGACCGCCAACGGCGAGAGGCGTGTGCGTGCCACCGGCCGCGCCCTCGTAGGGAGCGACCGACTCATCGTTCCCAAGAGGATCTCTCACATGTGAGTCTGGAAATATCTGAGATGGAACATCTGCTAAGACATGTCAGCTACGTGTCCCCCCGCAGGCGTGCTCAGCGCACCTTTGAGCTGTTGAACCTCGGCATCAGCGATGAGCTCCCTTGGAAGTGCCACGGCAACATCGACGGCGACGGCCCGTCCTGCAACGCCCACGTCGAAGTCACCGAGGATATCCGTGAGTGGGACTACGGCGACTACGAGGGTATCACGTCTCCAGAGATCCGCCGCATCCGTAAGGAGCAGGGTCTCGGCGAGAATTGGGACATTTGGCGCGACGGCTGTCCCGGCGGAGAGTGAGTGATGTTTTGACCGCCTTCTCTAGCTTTCCTCACTGTATTATATTGAGGAAACAGAAACAGCCAACGCTGACCCCTCGTAGGAGCCCCCAAGATGTCACAGACCGCTTGGACCGCCTGATCGATGACATACGCGAGAGGTGGCACAAGCCTGTCATCGGTGACAAGGCTGCGCCCAACGGCGACGTTCTTGTTGTCGCCCATGGCCACATCCTCCGCGCCTTCGCCATGCGTTGGGCCGGGAAGACGCTCCAGGATGGTCCGGCATTCCTGCTCGAGGCCGGTGGTGTCGGTACTCTAAGGTGAGTTGATTCACCAACCGCAACTGGAGCAACCGATAGCTGCAGACCCATAGACATCAGAGGTATGTCACGACATGTTAAGCGAGACTAATGTGGGTGACGCAGCTACGAACATCACAACATCGAAGAGCCTGCCATTCTGCTGGGGGGCGCGTTCGCTGTTGATTTCGTCGAGAAGGATGAGCCAGCGCAGGCATAGGGGGCAAAATAGGCTTCAAAGTAACGCTCCAGAGCTAGCAAGCGACCTGACATGTCCAAACCACCCACGTACGTCAGACTTCCTCGAGACGTCGAGGTGTAACTGGCTAGCATTCATCTCGTCGCAGAACGATCATGCGTACATGGACACCTACATCTTGGTTCCCCGAGCGATGAACACCCGCCTCTTCATTCCTTCTTTTCCCTCTCCGTGGCTATGCCCGTGTTCTTGCCCATGGCTGTCGCCATGCTTCTGTCCATTATTGTGCTCATGTCCGTGGCCATGCCCTCCAAAAACAACCCCGCTGCCGATCTCTTCCATGGCAAAATCTCTGCTGGCGCCGGCCTGCTCAAAGACGGCCCGCATCCTCTCCCGCGAGAAGCCGTGGTGCACGACCGTATTGGCCGCCGGCAACGCGGCGTCCGTGGCCCCATGCGGCAGGAAGTCAAGAATGACGAAGACGCCGCCGGGCCGCAGTCGCTCGACAATGCGGCGGGCCGAGAGCTCCGGGTCGGCGAAGTGATGGAACCCAAGGCCGACGCCGGCGACGTCGAAGTCGTGGAACCGACCGTCGGCGTCAGATGAGGCAGAGAAGGCCGACGGATCCGGATCGGACGGGTCCGTGAGGTCGCCTTGATAGGCGTGCATCTCGTCGGTACTCAGGCCCTGCGTTTGAAGAGAGAAGGAAAGCGAATGTCAGCTTTTCCGTCACTTTCTTTTTGCGAAAAACTTGCGCAGAGTTTCCTCTGGTGCTTGGTCACGCAATGGCATCGACCCCGTGCCCGCTGTGACCCGTCTGTCACGGCCGAGAGAGGGCCCGAGACCTGGAGTTGGCAAACAAGATGGGATGGGACGGTGAGATGGTGAGATGGGGAAGAAGCAAAGGAGCGCAACCATGTCGATCTCAGGGCGGGGGTTCCAAGGTCAGCAGGGCTGAGATGAGACCAACGTGAGGTGTGAGAAGATGCTTCGGACGGCTGGACTTCTGAACCGCGGTTTCCCCCCTCCCCATTTATTCCCTGATTGTCTGCGCAAACAGAGAGAGTCTAGGCAGATTTTGAGGCGGACAGTCCGATCTTGCGTAGCCTCAAAAAACTCTTTTCCCCATTCATGGCACAGATACTGTGACGGTGTGTCCATAGTGAACGTGCGAGCCTGTGAGGGTGCATGTCTGTGATGGGTGTCGCGTGAACAAATCAAGGAGGGATGGGCCAAGCATCGGAGTCAACAACAGCAAGTCTTCTCACCTGGTTCTCGGCCCGCGCGTTGTAAGCTGCCACCATGTTCTCCGAGATGTCAATGCCGACGCAATGCGTCGTGAACTGCGCGAGAGCCTACACCCACCCCAGTCTGTCAGTCTCGGTCATCTCTCGCCTGCCAGTTTTCACGCGCCTGTACGCTTCCGCGCGAAGTAGTGGGAGAAGAAGAGAGAGGGGGGGGGGTGGCGGCCACAAAACAGCAGTGGTTACACGGAAACGTATGTGTTATGCAAAACAAACAACAACGGACCGAAAATTACTATTGACCATCGGAGAGACTCGAATGGCCAGCGCTCCAGGCGCAAAAAAAGAGCAAAAGCAGCAGGCAAGCAAACAGCCAAACAAACAAACAAACAAACAAATCAAAAAAAGAGACCCGGACGACTGAAACTTACTCTCGAGATCAAGCCGGTTCCACAGGCGTAGTCGAGGAGTCTCACACGCTTGGTGTCGGCACCCGGCGGCGGCGGCGGTTGCGCAGTTGCAGGACCGTCCTCGCTGCCATCGTCACTACCGTCTTCGTCCTCATCCTCGTCCTCATCAACGACCCAATCCGCGCCGATGAAATCCTTGCGTTTTTGAATCTCCCTCTCGAGCTGCAAGGTTGTCTTTTCGTACCTAGTGTCGTACTCGGCGGCGAGTTTGCTGGGTGAACGATTGTGTCAGCCGGCCTTTCATGTTCAGTCAAGTCCGGCTACATTTCAAAATGAACAAACAGAGACAGATTTGGACCAAAGACATCTTGTAGTTCCATCCAGCCCCCCCTTACCTGTGAGGCTTTTCCAGGGGGGATAGATAGATACATAGAAGACAAGCCAGCGATGGAAGAGAGGGGTGTCATGTCAACCTGCAGGAACCCGAGGAAGCGAGAGCGAGCAAATCGCATGCAACTCGGGTTGTACGGTCAAGAGCGCCCTCTTCGTTGTATGGTCGTGAGGAAAATGGATGGGTGCTTGTCTATACGTACTTGAAGTAGGCCTTATTGGCGTTGGCCGTGTGGGCATCACCCATGGTTACCTGGTCGGAGGAGGTAGGGAACACTTTGGCCGTCCGGAAGGGGGTGTGGTGCTGGTGTCGGAAGCAGTCTTTTCTCCTTATTTTGTCACCCCTCTTCCCCTCTCTCTTACCTTCTGCTGCTCAAGCTTTCGGTCTTTTCTTCTTGTTTTAGCTGCTTGCCTTGTCCCTGACTGGAGAGCAACTTGAATTGATATTTAAACCCTGGCTAGTGCGGGGAAGGGAAAAGAGGGGAGGAAGAGACTACCTTTTGGACTTGTTGATCGGCGTTGCTACTCATCAATACAGACAGCTTACTTTGACGTTGCTTTTATGATTTCTCGCGGTGAGTTTTCGGTCACTTTGTATGTACGGGAGCGAGATGGCCCGGCCGGAAAGAGGCTGGAGCTTGGCGATCAAAAAATCCAGGGTCCGGACTCGCTCCCGGAATTGGATTTGGACGGAGGTGTCCGGGGTACCTATCAAACTGAAGATGTGTGGAGAGAATAGACGCAAGAAACCATGTGCGTTATGTGTCACGTGATCTGTCATAATTTGGCTCGACAAAGTAAGTGTCTACTGACTAACCTAGGTTGAGTTGGCTGTGATTATCCAGTACGCATATCTACTGTCGTAGAAGTACGACCGGCGATAACAGTCCAGGCTATGCGATGCAGTGTGGAGAATTCTGTCCAATTCGGGCAGGCTGCAGGAGACGAGACGGCCGTCTTGGATGTGCAGTACCTGAAGCCAGGCGGAGGGGAGACGAAATGAGATACGTAGGTAGCGCACATCGCGTCGAGCTGAGAGGGGGTGGAACAGGAACAAGGCCCTGCTCCCCTTTTCGAGTCTTTGCCTTCCCCGCCGTCCTCCCTCTCGGTGGTAGTGCTGCGGTTGCCTCGCTTCCCCTCCCAAACGCTTGCAGCCATGCTGATGATGACATGGCGGACCCTGGGCTTTCTGGTGCGCCCATTATGTGCGTTGCGCTTTGTGATCACCGAAACGACCCCGCGCGGGATGCGAAGACGCACCCGGGGCCCAAATCAGGTTACAGCCGCGGGGCCGGCAAGAAAAAGGGGGATTGATGCCGTCCGAGGTCTCCACTACAGGCGTGACAGGTTGGACGGCAGGCATCATCTCCGTCCTCTAGCCCCGTACATCCGCGCGCGTTCCTTTCCACACACATACGCACGCACGCACACAGCGGCTATGGGGTTATGGGAGTCTTGCTTGGCGCGCTGAGTCATACGCTTAAAAGGAATGGTTTAAATAAATAGGAGTCATTGTCGGCTTGGACGAGCAGCGAGCTGCCTTAGTATCTATCTATATATCATCCCGGAGTTGCATGACTGCAACGCGAAGACATGTTCGATAAGGACAAGAAAAAGAAATACCTTTATTATTATTCTATATCTACGAAAAGCAAACAAGCCCCCCGCCCCCCGAAAACAAAAGAAAAGAGAAAAAAAGGGAGCGGGAAGTGAGCCGGTCAGCCAGCCTCCCCCAAGCGGAGACGCACAAGAGCCGGGAGAGAGGGACTGACGGTGTGACCGGGGCTGGCGGGGGAGCCGGACTTGAACAGAGTCAAGAAAGCCAGCTGCCGTGGACAGCCTTGATGGTGAAAAAACAAGCGGATCGACGCCGATCCTGCTGCAGGCCGCATCGGTCCGCAGTTTGTGACTGCAGCACCATGCGGGCGGTGACGGGCCCAAGCGGCCATCGTTGCGAGTCGCACGAACATCGTTGAGGGATCGTTTAGTGGTTCGAGCCGCTCCTTGGGTGCGACCTAACATGCAAGCCGCCCGAAACAGGGCCATTAGACCAAAGCCCGGCCCAAGGTCCGAATCGGGCGGATGAGCGATGAGATGTGGAGGAAGATGAAGGGTGAAGCATGGACGATGGACGATGCCCGGCTGCCAGAGGGTCGGGTACGAAAAAACGGTTGCCAAAGTACTGTACAGGTCGCATCGTCAATGAACGGCTACTGCTGCACAAGGGATCCTTCTTCTTTCTTTATCTCCCCCAACTCTCTCCTTTCATGGAGATTACATCTTGCTACCAAGTGTCGACAACCATTAAATCGAGCCATAGCACACACTTTCTTTGGTGATGGGCATTGTGACACAGGCAGGAGAGGAGGATGGATGGATAAATTGATGGATGGGGTGAGGAGCAGACAACGGTTGGAAAAAGCAACCCCTCACTGCTTACTGCTCACTGCACTCCAACCAGGCGGTCAAATGACGAAAGGGAATCCCGACATCTCCGTCCTGTGGTTTCTTTTTGCCGTTTTCGACCGTCTGGTTCGAAATGCGTTCCCGCACCAAGTCCTTTGGGAGGAGAAGCTGGGAGAAGCTGGGAGAAGCCGTCCCCGATGGAAAATCATGGTGGTTTTTTTTCGGTGTGACCTGGTTGCTACTGCCGCCGTACTTACTTAGTCTTCGTGTCATGCATGGTATTGCAGCTGCCGCCGCTGCCGCCACCATAGCTTGCGACAGCCTAAGCTGTCACATCTGACAGGTCATCTTCGGCTTGTTTGTCGACCACGAACAAACACTCGTATCGCACGATACCTGCACCAACCGAGGGCGAGTCACTCGATGGAGGGAGGGGAAGGGTTTCTTACCGTCGGTTCAGCTTCGATCACCAGTATTGATGAAACTCAGGACAGAACGACTAAACAAAGGGCCACTGGACGAATCGAGTACGGGACGTATGGGACTTGACTTGTCGCTGGCAGTTTGGCAGTCTGCCGGGAGCACGAGGGCCCACGGGCAGGTCAGACGTTTTTGCTCACCGCTGCTTTGCCGCCGACATGCGTACTTCTGCTGCCTTTGCCCATCCATCCCATGTCTGTTCATCTGGGCCGGCTATCCTCGCTGCTTTCGTGCGTGTCTCCATCCATGCGTTGCCTTTCCTCCCCACCATCTTTGTGTGCCATGTGCGCCGCTCACTCAGCACACTCCTTTCCTTCGTCAGTGGGCAGGGAGACGCTCGTCTGCAGTAGCGTGTTCGAGCTGGGACGCCGCTACGTCTCGAGGAGCCACAGCCCAACCTGTGGTACCTCCAGTCCACCCCGGGGACTAGTCTTGTCTCGTATGGAATATAATCCCTTCATAGTCCTTCAAAAAGACAGCGCTGCGGGACATCAGCCAGTGGAATGGTCAAGCAACACCACAATCATTCGGATCATTGCTAGTCCTACTGGTTACAGTCCATCCAAGAGGAGTACGTCCGTACGTACGGTGGGCGGCTGGCCTCAGTAAGGCGCGCCCAGGACTGTACCTCAACCATATTAGCGTGCCGTACTTGGAGCAGTGGTCAATCGCCGTTGGACGTAGAGCTGGCCGGTTTGCTTTGCTAGCCGAACGGACGACCAGACCGCAAGTACCCTCACTACACGTGTACGATGTACACATGGCTAGGGAATTGATGCGTAGCGGGAAGTCTGTTCAGCAACCGTCAATCGTCCATCCGGCATGGATCCTGGCCTAGGTACGGAGTTGTATGGCCTGGTCCGTCCGGCTGCCTTGTGTGGCCACTCCTGACCCTGGTTGCGGGTGGTGTCTCCCTCTCCACCAGCCGCCCGTCCAGCCTGCATGAGGCCGAGGTCCCGTGGGAGGCGGTTGATGTGGCAAGCCACGTACATAGTGACTTATCCGTACTGTACCCAGATACATGCAAATGATAATGTGTCCGCACTGTCGCAGCAATCCTGTTGGCCAGTTTATACCGGGCGGAGCTCGTCGGCCAATCGTTTCCATTCATCGAGTGGCCATTTGGGTCGGCCCCAAATCCAGCCGAAGGACCACGCATGCTGGCATCGTAGGACACAGGGAAAGGGCTGCCATCGTCCAGTGGCAGAAGCTGTCGTCGATGTTGGGCGCGGGCCGTTAGGATTTCGCCAACAGCAAGCACCCTGATCAACCCAACGGCGAAGCTATTCTCGTCCTTCATGCTCCTCATCTCTCTCGATTCTGTTCACGCTCTCGAGACTGGAGTCTTAGGCCCTTGTCCATGACAATGACCTCGTCCCCGGATGATGTTCATTGCCCCTAGGCCCTATCTTTTCTCCTTCCTTTATTTTTTTTCTTCGTCCCGATTCCCACCTATGGGCTTGGCTCAATGTCCAGCAAATTTTCTTGCTGGACTGAAATGTCAAGGTCTGCTAGGTTCGCCCGGCTGGCAGGATGCGGCAGCGCGCGACCTGTGCGGTCCGATGGTTTCGCACTGTAGTACAAAGTCACGCCCTGGTCGCGCAGCAGAAGCGAATAGTAGACAGGCACCGAATGAGCCATGTTCGGTCCATCAGGCAAGGAAGAATTAGCCAACAATGAAGGAAAGAAAACGGGATGAAGGAAGTGGCTTGTCTCTGTACAAAAAGTTTTGGCCTGTTCAGGTCATGCATGCAGCTCGGATGCTCCAGGTTTACGTACGTAAATGAAAGGGTGTCTAAAAGCTGTGATAGATGAGCATGTAGTCATCGTCACCATATCGTCGCCATAGTGCCACCAATGCTCTTGTCCGCCGCGGCAGATCAGGCTGCCTATACCTGGATTCGCCGTAAGATTGTCTTGTTCACAATGCAAATCATTGTCTAGAACTCGGGTAAGTGAGCGCGGGCAGTGCGCACAACTTCCTCTCCACTTGGCCACTCGCCACATCAATCCAAAGAGGGCCCCGGACTCGGCACTCGCTGAAAAGGGGGGAAGAGAATGGAGAGAAGGGGCCGACCGTCGTCACATTGGCGCCCCGTTCTTGTGCGCTCACCATGCCTCAGAGGTCAAGCCAGCGGAAGCCCGCACAGGGATCGGATAACCATCATCAATGTCCACGTTCCAGGAGGGCTGACTGCCTTGGTCAGTAAACAAGGTATGATAGACCCGAATCAAAGTGGCGAGCGAGGCCTCGATATCAGCCCCAGCTTGCTTTTTTTTTTTTTTTTTGGGGGGGGGGGGGGGGTTCTTTTTTCTTTTGGATAAGATGGCAGTGAGAAGATTGCACTTGGTTGTAAGAGAGGTGGCAAACGTTGTAGTGAGGCTAGTAGCGAGTGAGAAAGGGGAGGAGGGCCGGGAGGGAGGGAGGGCGATTATCGGTCATGGTCCGCCGGTGGAGGGTGGTGCATAGCAGGGGAATCAAATGGTAAAAAATGGAGAATTGGGCGGGAGCGACGGGCCAAAGGCGGCTGCATGCATACGCTATTCGTCACGTGACGCCCTAAAGTCAATGTCCCGAACAGAACCAATCTTGAGCCATGCTTGACCACTACATTGTAGAAAGACGATCGGCCCTGCTTACCTGTCTAATGGCGACCCAGTGGTCTGGAATTTGAACTTTTGATTGCAAGTGCTGCTACAACAGAATACTACTGTATGCATGGCCCTATAAACACCAAAGGAAGGTACTTTGGTCAGTGGGTTGGCTGGTTGGCTGATTGGCCAACAATGGCTATGTCACGTCCAATGGTCAGTCAGTCCGGACAAAAAGACCAACCTTCAGGAGAAGACTGTACGTGACATCCGTGATCGGTCGGATAATGCACGGTGTTTTGCAGCCTGGTTTGGGCACATCAGATCCGACAGATGCAGCAGTCTCGGTGATGCCCAAACAGCCCTACCGGCCTACCTAGACTTTCTTCGCTAGTTTGGCAGGCCGCGGCGCGGGGAACACCCGTCCGGTCAGCGCCGACGAGCCAGAGGCGCGTACGGAGTACATACAACTGGCTTGTATGGAGGCAATATTAGGCTCTATTATCGACCTCGCTGGCCTTGTTGGCTGGCTTGGCAAGCTATTAGGTGGCTGATTCGTTCCATGCCAACAACACATTGTTGTGCGATCCAAGCTTGGGGAATGCTCCAGCGCCGCACTTTCGTACGAGTTTGGGATCAATCACGCTTTTTTTTTCTTTCCTTTCTCAACCTTTTTTTCCGCTGAAGCTCAGCCAGCGCCCTTTTACCGTCAGCCAGACGAAACGGCGGTACAAGGCCCGTCCCGTCGTTCGAAGTGGTGCCTGCCGTTCCACTAGGCTGTCGACTACTACGTTGTACCTACTCGCGGCGGGCCATCTGGACTACCATTTGGTGGTCGCCGCCTCTAGTTGGTGTCTGCAAACGATAACTTCCACCGCAGCCCGCCAAAGTCCTCCGGGCTATTGTGACGACACGATCCCATCGCTACCTGACCATCCATCCCCTTTGGTTCATTTGGATCAAGGGACCTAAAGCAGCCGAGGCAGCGCGCCAGCTTGAACCCCGAGAGTTGTTCAACCCTTGGCTCGTCGCCACCATCTCTGCGTTTCGAAGTAGGGTTATTTCCAATGAGACCGAACGAGGTCGAGTACGTAATCAACTCTGCTGGCGGTTATCAAAGCCATATGCTGACCCTCGGCGTCGATCAAGTGGGTTCGTGGAGAGCCCCTTGCACCTCGGTCGAGACCAACACGATCAAGTTCGTTGGAAAGAGGGACAGTTACTAAGCATGTTAAAAATGACTTTCATAGGAACTTAAAAGCACAAACCGAGGGGGACGGAGTAGTTGTCTTCGAAAACAGGTAGAGTGTGGCGCAGAGACTCGAGTCCGACGAGTCCCCTTGTTCCCAATGGCCTCAGCTTGATACTTCTGGCTGTTGTAGCCGTGACACTGCCCATCCAACTTTCGGTAAACGCAATGGTACGGGTGATTGTTTGGCGCCTGCCATGATGTTCTCGCCTAATCAGCTCAAGTGCAACAGCGTTCTTACAGTCCTGTTTGTTTGCATGTTTGCCCCTAGGACACTGTGCCATGTTGATTGTGTACGTTGCTCCGTCAAAGCGAGACCGCTGTCGGTGGTTCCAGCTTGGGGAATTTATTGATGGCTGTCGGTTCTGTAGATGACAGGCTCAACCAGGTGCTGATGAACTGACTTTGTTCGGAGCTGGAATGGTTAATTGGAACGACGACATGGAGAGGGGGCTCCTTGGACTGGACGCCAGAACGCGGTACGACGTCAAATGGAGAATGGGCAACTGTATTGAGATAGTAGGGCAAATATGGCTGGGCGCGGGCTACACGGTGGAATTGGAATGTCCGCATTAGCAACCAGATGGCGCCTAGCTGCTCGAAACCCATGTACCATGCAGGAATCATTGCTCACGACCTATCGTCGAGCTTGTGTTATGGGACCCATTTCCGAAATAATACGCAGGCTATCGAGGCCATGAGGCTGGGTCAAGGTGCTGGAGGCACCGTTGGATTGCCAATTGGGGGAAATGGCAACTCTTGGTTCTCTGGCCCTTTTAAGCGGTCAAGCGCTGATTGTCTAGCTAGCCCATGTGTGCACTAGGCATTACTTCAACAGACCTGGTCGCGCGCCACATTTAAATGACATGACGCTGCAGCTGACATCAAACTGGGTTAGAACCGCCTGCACTCACACATTGGCAGAGGGCCGTCCGACTGCATGGCTCTCCTCGCACTCTGTTGAACCTTGGCCCGGGAAGGGGCGCACAGACGTGAGGGTGTTGATCTCGCGGTGAGATGGATTGCTATAGGGTCATCCGTGTTGGCAAAAGTACTTAAGTAGTCTACTTGAATGGATATGCGGGATATGTACGACGAAACGGCAGAAACGGGAGTATCCTTTAGGGAGCGGGCGGCGCGGTGTTGCATGGTCAGTCACCCCCGGTCCTTGCACAAGGCCCCGGTCTCTTTTGCTTTAGCGCGTCGTCAGGGGTAGATAACTGGGAGCCCCGTTTTGTCCGCTCATTCCCAGGAACCTCTCTTGCTGGTGCACCTTCGCAACAGTCCCTCAAGACTGTCTGCTCATCGTGTCATTATTGGAAACCGGAGAGCTCGAGGCAGCGCATACAATAGCTTTGACGGCGCGGTTTACTAACGCTATTCTGATGGAAGGTGCGCCTCAAGCTTCACGAGACAAAAGAAGAGGGGGGAGCGGGGCTGTCTCTGCCCGACCCATGAAGTCGGTACGAAGTACTCAATTGTACCGGGTACGAGACGACTTGCGGGCACAAGCACACAAAAGAAATCCGTGAGCCCGGTGGGACAGGGTAGTGGGCAAGGGGGGTAGCCCCTCCCGCCAGAATGGACCGCTAACGACGGAAAAAGAAAGTCTGACAGGCGATTGGGTCTGCCTTAGTGGCCTATGGCCCGACGGCGCTGGACTGGACTGGGCTCGAGGGACGGCGGTGACCACCACCACCTTGCTCGAGCTGGGGGAGGGGGTGTTTCGACGGGCGTCGCGTTATCATTGTCTATTCCAGCCTCTCCTCTGGGCAGTCGATGGGGCGCATATCGGACAAGTTGATCAGTCAAGTGATCACCCGTTAGTGTGGGTGGGCAGCGAAAGAACCCAGATGATTCTTCACCAAAAGTAGAAAGAGAGACTTCACAAATTGAGACGGGATGCAGCGCCTCAAGCTGTGGTTCAAGGGAAGGCGCCGGTCGCACCATTCGCGCGACGCGACTTGGGAAAACATTTCCGTTGTTCGAACATCCCCCCCTATTATGGGTTGTTGTGACAGAAAAATGTCCCAGGAAAGCTTCGCCTCGTCAAAGGGGAAAGGAGCGGCACGGGTGAGTGTTCTGTTTTGCGCGCTGCAGGGTATGCTCAATGCGCTGTTCGAAGAGCGCTCATCTACAGACTACAGCTGATCGTCCCAGATTTGTTGGTCATGTACATGTAGGATGGTGAACGGCAAAGCTGGCCAATGTGGTAGCGCCTAAGCGTATCTGGCTGGATGCAGCAGACTGCAGAGAAGCGTGGCGACTGGGCGACGCGACGCAGTAAACAAGCTGTTTGGCTGTTGAACGGCACCATGTGTTTCGTGCCGTCACAACAGCGAAGGCATTCCAGCGTCAGACCGTATTTAGCGGAGCCGGCAGTTGACGGACGGCTAGTCGGCGTTCCGTCAGGTCGGTTCGCGTCATGACAAGATGACGCGGACCGGTAACAGCCACGCCACTAACATGGCTGCGGAATGCGCGCGAGACATGGCATTGGACTGACTTGCTGAGCAAGGGCCACGAGAGAAAGAAACGTACGTCGGCCGAATCTTTGGCGGGATGGAGCATCCATACAGGCTGGATATTTGCCGCCGATCTGGGGTGTCATGGTCATCTGCGATGCGTGTCCGGAAAGGTTGGGGTGATGGGTCAGGTCAGACGGACGGTCAACCCCGAGAGAACGTGCGCCGATTTGCTCCTGCAGCGAGCGGAAGTGACCCTGGTCACCATGTACGGATTCAGGTAGTACTAGTAGGGCCACAACGTGAGCGTGTGCGATCCAGGATGGCGGCTTCGCACGAAAGCTCGTGTCGTCACAGCCGAGCTCCAGATGGGGTAAAATGTCAGCAACCAATCATGGGCGGTGCCGGGCTGTGTGAGTCGACACAGGCTCGGGGTATCGTGGTTGCGTGGGAACAGTGTTGCGGGGGGTTCCTTCTTTTTTTCCCAGGTTTTTTTCTTTCTTTTTCCCCCTCCCGGAGGAACGGGCGGAGTCGACGGAGTGAATAGGGGGGGCGCTCGAGAGATGTCATACTTGCCACGAGGAGAATCGAAGTCAACGCTTGTGGTGGGATAAGAGCACTTGGGCGTGATCCAGGGCCAGACCTTGTTGGAAGGCAAAGCAGAGGATGAAGGGGCGATGGCGAGAAAGCGCCCCCCCCCCCCCCCCCCCCTTGAGGGATGGAACAGCCGTTGAGACAGGGTGGCAACAAGGTAGCAGGGGCAAGTGAAGGGTTAGGATGATTAGCTAATAGAGTTGGCGAGTTGTAGTTCTAAAATACTGTGCATCTCTCCAATCCAGGTGAAGGAGAGTCCCACCGTCCACTCTCCTTGGAAACGGGAGACGGGAGACGGGAGACGGGGGATGGGAAACAGGAGGGAGAGGGCATGCCGGCTCCGACGGATAGACATGGCCACGCTCCCCGTCGCGTCAATCCCGTCCGGTGCAGTGCTGCTGGCGATTGCCCTGTCTCACGATACTATGAGGAATCCCTAGTCCGGGTGAACAACAGGGTAGACCCATCTGTTCATAATATATCAACCTGCGGACAGGTTTATACAGAGAGTATACTGTACTCGTACATGGGTACGTTCTACACATTTTCAAGTGCCCACCGAGTTTCCGGAGGGTGGCATCGCCAGAGATGACAAACGTTTGGAAGATGTACGCGCGCAGAATGGCAAGAGCGTATCTTCTGCTTCTTTCCCTCTTCTCGTGCCCCTTCCGCGCCTCTCCTGCCGCCTCCCTCGCGCAACAAGGGATATTCACCGTTGGCCTTTGCGGCGCTGAGCCGAAAAGGCGACATTCATTCTCCGACCCCCTTGCACCGACCGACTCGACCGACCCGACCGACCCCGACCACGTACCTACATGCCTTCCTCTGCGGCATGCCCAGTTGCACGACATCTGTCTTCATGACTATTACCCAGCCATTTTGCTACTGTAACGGTCAAGCAATGGCAGTAAGAATGCATCCATTTGCTTCCAGGTATTTCTGCTTGTCTTCGGCCACTGGACCCCGAGCTTGGCGACAACACGAGGTAGTAAAGCAGGATGTGCTGCAACTGTCAACCCGCCTCATGCATCCGACCGAAATACCTGCCAGAAGACACACGCAACGACCAACCCCACTCCACTCCCTCCCTATCTCACAATATAACTGCCCACCGTCTAATTCCGGAGACCAGACTCTGCCCCCCGGTCTGACTTCGCCGTCCATCCAAATCACAGGCCAATCCTGGGGGTTCCAAGACGCAAACGCCGCCATGACCGTTGACGCGCTTGGGGTCGCCGACATGGTGCATAGCTGACCACCCAGCACATGGCGTCGGCATCGCTCTGGGAGTTCCCGCCCGTCCCATCTGCCTGAACCTGCCGCAATCCCAACCCCGCCGTTGTAGTCACACCGTCACGCACTCCAACGTCGCATTGTCCTCGTCTCTTGGGATAGACAGGGTATGCTTGACCGTGCCTCAACTTTGCGAGCACACCACTGTGACGGGACGACAGAGGATCACCTGGAGGATGCCTCGGATGTAACAGGACGAGCACAGTTGCAAACAAACTCCTAACATCGAATTCTACTGCCAGCAACTCCGGGGCACGGTATTGCCGTATTCGGAAAAAACGTCGAGCCACAGTTGCATGCGCCGGGAGCCGCGCGATGCGTTGGATTGTCGTGATGCATTCTCGGTCGGCACAACGGCCATTGCCGCTCCCTCTTGGCAGAACAAAACAAACAGTAAGGAAAATGGAAAGAAATCAAACACTTCCATATGCCGCCGCACCAACGTCCTCGCCAGGTTATACGGGACGCAATGTCGTCCTCCTCCGATTCGGCACGCCCCAATCTTAGCGGAACAACGGCTGTCCGTGGATCACCCGAGCATTGCAGTCTATGATGTGTGTACGGACGCGGAACCTTGGAGACTACTTACATTACCTCGTGACCCATGAGAAAACTGGGCGGTAAACCACGGGCGGGCGGGAGCATGCAAGTCGACACGCGCCAGGGCCACATTGTACCTTTACCTGTCTGCCCATGCTCGTATTTACCCTCATCACGCTTCTGGTAACGTCTGTCATTGGCCTGGATTCGGTACGATCCAACGAGTAATGGGTGCGCAAAGTCTAGTTCGGCCGGAACCCAGCATCACGAACCAAGAGCAAGAGGAGCAGCTGCAACAGCGACTGCTGCAACTGCAACTACAAATACAACCACACCGGCACCAGGGGCAGGGCCAGTCGCATGGATGGTATGGACGATGGCGCCATGCACGCCCATGCTTTTGACGGTCCTGGCGATGACGGCAACTCTTGTCCTTGGCCCGACCCAACCTCCTCGTCTCCCCTTCAACCCTCGTGGCTCGCGGTCGCAGCCACAAAGCCCTGGCGGCCCCTGTGTCAATGCCCGGATTCGATTCAAAATAAAAATGAAAAAAAATCGATCCTTTCCCCCCAGCCGGAATCGGGCATTTCGTGGCAGCAGCAGCAGCCAGCAGCAGTGGATGCAGCACATCCACCACCACGTCGAGACCCTGCTGTGTCCCCACGGTGGCCGGCGGGTATTTCCCGGTGTACCGCATGCCCACCTTTCCAGATAACGAAGCACACTCTCTGTCTGAACATTGAGATCAAGGCCTCTAAACAGCCAGGCAGTTCCTTGTACATATATCACCGTCACAATGAATCGCCAAAACTAGTTGATGCCGAATTAGGATGCAACAGGAGGCTCGGCTCATGCGGGTGGCTTTGGAAACGACTCGAGATGCTGACAACTCCCAACAGCAAACCGGTTCCAACAAACCGTTATCCCAGGAGCCCTCGGGCCATTTCATATGGCCGCGTGGTTCCGCCCACTTATTCCTACCCCACAGACTTGGGGGAGAAATGGCTTACCTTGTCGCTGTCAGCCAGGTTCCGGTCCCAGTCCTCGGCTGCCCCCCCCCCCCCCCCAAAAGCCCAGAGGGCGGCCACCTGGGTGCTGACAAGCCAGCCAGGGCAGCGAGACAGCAGACCAGGGGGGCTGGGGCTGACAGGCATCATGGCTCCATCCGCACGCGGCCTGGGAGTAGTACATGATATGGGCATGTTACTAGCAGGGCCAGGCACAAGGTCAGGACTCAGGAGAGTGTACCCGGGTCGCCTTGCTAAGCTATGGAAGGGAGGCCCTGACCGTTATTGACCCTTTGGACTCACACTAGTGAAGAGTCCTCCGAGCGGCCCATCGTCATCAATCATTGCCATGATACCCGACGAAAACGTGCAGAGCAGTGGACCAAAAGCCGAAGGATCGGATCAAAGAGGTTGAGCAACCAACTGCAGAAGGCTACGAGCCCTATTAGCATATCGACATGACTCCATTGCGAGCATACCGTAATAGATACAAGCACACAAACGAAAACAGCACCCTTTGCGAGCTCGTGCGAACTACTGTAACGGTTTTCGTTTGGCCGCAGTACTGGACACAGCCTATCACGCGACCGGTTGGGAGATTGGGTTCAGTCAGTGACTACCAACGCAACCGCGATGGCTCGAGAATCAACACTTCCGAATATTATGAAGTTATCCTGGTCACGGTCTGTCGTCGACGCTTAGTGTTGCAAAGCTGACTTGACTCAATCCCAATCAATGGTCGAAATAAGTACAAGAAGACATGTTTCACGTCGTCTGGACTTTTGGATTCCCGATCATCGCCGATTACCCGTCCCGGGTTATGCAGAGACGGTACGCGCAGCCCACGAGGGGCCTGGCTGTCTGGGTCTTTTTTTTTGGGGGGGGGTGGGTTCTTCATGTCTGGCTGTGAGTGGCGTGTAATATATCATCTAGTCTTCTTCGCACGCAGTACACTTGAATGCACATTTGACCAACACAAGCCGGCGACGCACGCCACCTTACGCATCGATTTCTCAGCATCTCAGTCAGATGGTCTCTGAGTGTGCGGCCCAGGGGGGGGGGGGGGACTGTTCTGATCAAGGCTCGGCCGTTGCTGTCCACAAATGAGCGAGGAGCGGCGAGGAGCGGCGAGTCGCAGGAAAACGACATCACAGGACCACGGAGCACTGCAACGCACCTTCGAGGCCGGCAGGGGTAGTCCTGCTACAGCTCCTATAAGTACTTAAGGATACGCGACAGGTTACCTGGTTAGTAGGTTGTGACATTGCTGTCGATACGTACCTTCATCGACAGTCGCGAACCCACAAGGCCACATTTTCATCTTGCATATTCAGATCTCGAGCGGCTTCAGTCATCTTCTTCTATCTGTGGCCCCGTCGTCAGCCTCTATTTCAAGACATATGCTATAGGCAGGACCATTGACGTCGTCTCTCTTTCCCCTTTTCTTCTTCTTTTGTTATTGCACGAACTTTGCCACTACGAATTGAACCACCTGCATCAGACCGCTACAGCTAGGCTTCCTTGATTCTTCCGCTGGTCCTGAGTTTGACTATTTGCAGACCCTTCTAGAGCTGGACCGTCTCGTACTATGTGACCCGACTCATCGCACCGATCCTCAAGGTCAGGATTCCCAGACAGAAATGTCTTTAGGCCGGGGCTCTGGTTGATCGTCTAACCTGGGTGCTTCCCTCCATCATTTGGGTCTGTTCTGGTCTCATCTCCGCACTGCCACCGTCCGGTCTACGTACACTGTACAGCAGGCTGCGACGGAGCCCACGGGCTTCAAATCAACGAGACCCTGACCAAGGCAGCTTGTAATGCGCATCCCGTCGGCGTTCCCACGGCAAGATCCGCACCATCGAGAAACGCACAGAGCGGAAAGTTTGCCCATCCGCGCGTGACCCGAGAGGGCCTTCCCGTTGGAGCTGGTCTGGGCAGTCAATCTGCTTGTTGCCCGGACTAATTTAGGCTGTCCATTCCAGCCAGCTTGGCCCAACGCGGCTCTGGCTGGGGCTCGGCCCGACCTGGCTCGCTTTCTGACAGCACCGTCGGTTTTCGATCACATCACCAGACCCGAGATGGCCGGGCCAAAGCTGCGGTTACCATTCGCACCCCTCTTTCCCATCAGAACGCATCGGGAAGCGGAAGTCTGACGCCTTGGTCGAGCTTACGACATCACAAAGAGACAGTTACGCCAACAACCCCAAAATGTGTCGCCGATAGGATTCGAACCTAACTGACATAAGTACCTCCATTTGCTCCGATCACAACCATTGTGACTGTGGGCGCACAGAGATAGATGATCACAGATACTATGACGGGGGGGGGGTCCCGCTGTGAGACATGGGCAGTAAATGCCGCCGGGATGTACCGCATAGTCTGTATCGAAGGAACGACTCGAGGGGATAGACCGATTACAAGCAAGAGGAACAGATACACATACAGCTTTTCGTTTATTCATGTCTCTTTTTGTCCCCTCCTAGGCAGGCACACCTCGACCAGCCGCATTGGCATGGGCCATGTCGCCTTGGTCACCTTACAGTTGTTATGCTAGACGTAAGCTCATAGCTGGCGAACAAGTCACAGGCGGAACGGAGACGCGTTCTGTTTGCAGACAAGCAAGATGTGTTTTTCAGCAAAATCTACGGTTTGATGGTGGTGGTAATGAGTAGAAGGAGGGTGGCGCAGGCTCATTCCCTCACACCACACAACAGCAACCGTTGCAAGTTTTTGCCTCTGGGATCGTTTACAGCACGCGCTACAGATCCAGTGGCGGCCGCTCGTCGGCCGTGGTGCCGATGTGCCCGAGTAATGGTTGCCTCCAAGCAACTAGGCCTAACGTCGCCAACACACAAGTCGCCCTGCCTGCGGCCAGATCTGCGACCACCTCCCGGGCTGGTGGGTTCGGACACGGGATTAGGCGTGGGCAGTCAAGCCAAGGCGCACGTTTTCCCTGTTTGGGGCCGGCACTCCACCTCTTCCGCCACATTATTGCACAGCACCACGCACCTTGCGGACCTGAGGTACTTGCAAGAGCCTGGCAAGGCAGCCTGGAAGCCAGGGGAGACAGGTGTGTGTGAGTGTGTGTGTGAGTGTGTGTGTGTATGTGTGCGCGCGTGTACGCACGTGTATACGTGTTGGAGAATTTCCTTCTAGCTGATCTGGACCGGACGAGGAGGATAAGTTGTAAAGGAGCAGTAAGGCAGCCAAAGGCAGCAGATGAAACTCCCTGAACGAGAATCTATCTCTGTGACCAGTCACCCGAACCTAACCGGCCTTCGAAACCCAACCCAGCCGCACTGTGCGTCGACACGTCTCTCCCATCAGGCTGGTTGGTTGGTTATTATTCGTCATCGACTCATTTCCTCGTCCGCAGCGTGCACCAACAAAACCATGCGCGAATAAGGCGCAGGCAGATAGATGCAACTGCAACGACACGTAGTTTCCAGTACTGTACGGATACCGACCATCCTCTTCTACATCACCTAAGGCTTTGGAGCGTTTGATTCATTTTGGACAAGGCTTGAGGAACGGAGACTGCTTTGCTCATCTGATCGAGAACCCAGGTATCCGTACTACAGGCCGATTCCAGTGCAGCATGATACCATGCCCAAGATACCAATTCCCGGTTCACCGCCGGTCAGCCACGGGCCATCAGCAACCCAGTCCCAAGCAAAAAGTGCCAGTTCTCCTTCGTCTCAGCGGTCTGCCCGAGCATTCGAGTTGGGCTGGTGGCACACAGACACGTTTGCTGGGATAAGCCCCCCCAGCCTCAGGTACGAGGCGATTTCTTTGTTCTCTTTTCCTTCTCTATGGCTGATATGGCCCCCCCAGACCCTGGCTACCCTTTGTCACGAGTCCACCCGATTCCAACGATCCGGCGCGAGCCGGAGCCACGCCATAACGAGGGGGGAAAAAAGGCGGAGCGCCATCCGTTGTCCAGTAGGGGACGGGGACGACTGGGCACGCAAGAGACGGCGTCCACAGTGGCGGCCGAAGAAGGCAAGAAAAGGCTGAAGCATCCTCGACGGAAGCCAACAGAAAAAGCGCACCGGGTGAGGAAAGGACGCAGAAGACGGCGAAGCCCTGACAACCAGCCAGCCGAATATCCATCGACACTATTCGCGCCGCCACTTGGGCATTCCCTTGCATCCCATCTCATTCACGCTCGGCCGAACGTGGAGTCCCATCCAACATGGCGCCACAGGCAGTGCGCGGCTAAGGATATGTCATGTGCACCAGCCGTGGTCGACCGGAAAGAGCAAACGAAATCAAAGCCGCATCATCTCTTAATTGGCCCAGGTCCGCTGTTTGCCCCAAAGCAGGTTTGCTTCAACGAGGTTTCTTTCTGTTAACCATGGCCGACGAGTGATGAATACAGGCTGGGGGGTTCGCCATCCTCCACGCGTTGGGCTATGATAGCCGGATACCCCTCGCCGTTCCGGTGACAAGAAAGAAACAAAGGCCAGCTGGACTGGGGCCAATGATGCCTGGGCACCTCGGTGATCGAGTCCGGTTGGCCCTGCGTCGCCGACATACTCGGTGGACGGTCGACGAAAGGAAGGGGAAGAGGGGGGAAAGGACATGCTATTAGTGCACGGCCAAGTTCTCCTTACCCCACCAATGGTGCTCGCCATCCTATCTTTTTTTTCTCCTCCAGGTCGGGACTACGGAATACTTTGGTGCGCACCGATCAGTTCCAGTCCCAGTCCAGTCCAATACAGACAGTCCAGATGAGCAGGCCGTGTTCGGCTCAGATTGGTCCCTCTTTCAAGTCCGCCTACTGTGCTTGTATAGAATAGCCCAGGTCTCGTGCGGTGCGGGCATTCAGGGTCGGTGTCGACGCACGGCGGACTCACTAATAACAAGCTGTTGCAAGGGCGGCAGGCAACGGGGGGGCGGGGCAACAGGGTACCTACTGCGGGATGCAGGCAGCTCCCAGTTGGCGGAAGCGGCCAGCGCCACTAACAACACCAACGCCAGCGTTGGAGCAAATCGCGGCCCCTAAAAACCAAGGGGATCTAAGAGGAAGGGAGGGGATGTTCCCGTCCATGATTAACGTCACCAATTGGGCGGTGCGACATCATCCGCCCGCTGTGCCATTCCCGCCCGTCTCCACCTTTGTGCCATCCACACTTGGAGTCGAGGGAACGGGGACTGGGACGGACGGAAAGGGGGGGCGTGTGGTGTATGAGTACTTGGAACTCACGGAGAGAGAATGAGAGATGGGAGAAAGAGAGAAAGAGAGGGAGAGAGAAAGGACGGCGGGAGACACAGCGAGAGAAGGGGGGGGGGGGGGGGGGGGGGGGGGGGGTGGATGGTGGGTGGCAGGGATGACAATCTCCCCATTTCCATCTGGTGCAGTGCAACAGCAGCCCGCAGGCGCAGAACATCGTGGCACAGGTTGTGGTCGCAAATGTAGCAACAGGCCCAGCAGGACAGAACCATCAACAGTAGACCAACGGGAAGAGTGCGAAAAGGGCTGCGAAGGGAAAGAGAAGGGAAAGAGGCATGCATCTTTGCTGTTGCGGCGCAGCTGCAACTCCCTCCTTCCCCTGCTTCATCCTCCCCATGAACCAAGGTACCCGTTCCCGTTCCCGTTCCCGCTCATCTCCCATCATCATCTCATCTCCCTCTCTCTCTCTCTCTCTCTCTCTCTCTCTCTTTCTCTTTTTCTCTCTCTCTGTCTCTGTCTCTCTTTCTCTCTTTTTCTCCCCCTCTCCCTTTCCATCACCATCATCACTTTCATATTTGTCACCATCGCCAACCAACCCATCCTCTCTCTGCATCCTCGTCTGTAACCTATCCACCTTGCCGCTTCCAAATTTGTCCCACATTGCTCACCCTACCCTCTGGTCGTGCCTTGCCCGCCACGTCCGGATTGTCTGCTGCTTACACCAACAAACAGCGCCTCCCTCCCTACTTAGATAGGTACCAACCGACCTGACTTACTTCTTGCCCTGCTTGCTTCACTGCTCCCATTCTCCAACTAATTCGAACCATCCCGTCATATTCCCAAGCCTTTTTATTCCTCTCCCCCGTCTCGTCCCATCTTGTCCGGGAAAGTAAGTCTCCAACAGAGGTGGGAAGCACGGCTACCGGCCAACCAACCCAGCTGCGACCTCGACACCTTTTGACTTTGATGTTTTCAAGGAACGCTACCTACACTAATAAAACCTCCATCTCGCATACGACCACCCATCATTTGCCCACAGTACCGAGACAGGAATCGCGGGCCAAGACGGGAACAGGACGACACTGTCACCAGTGTCAAGGGAAGACATGCGGGAACGTCACGCGCAAACAGGGGGCCTGTGTTTCTTCTCGCCCTACCCATTTAATCTCTCTCTTCTTCTTCTTCTCCCTCCTCTTCCCTTCGCCGAGAGACGATCAGAGCTGATTGAAGTGCAATACCTATCTAAACTCAGCCGCGTCGCGTGAAAATGGCCCGCTGGCCAGCAGAGCGAGCGTCTCCTGGTGAAGAAGCCAGAATGATCCTTGGCTGGCTTGTGGCTGGCTAACTACTAAGTACACAGCGAGCGAGCGGCCATGACCTTGCATTTTCTAGCTTGTCTCGCCTTTGTCGACAAACTGGCGGAACGGCCACGGACGGTACGGTGCGCTTCGGTACCGATACTTGTCTGGGCCAGTACAGCACGGTACAGCACCCTTGCTCGCTTACCCTCAGTCATACCTCTCACCACTTGCCTGGCCCTGGCGTCTGGCGTCTGGCGTGTTCGACGTCTGGCGTGCCGCTTGTGGGGTGTGGGTGTTGCGTCCATAACTACTCTGTATTTGCAGATAGTTAGGTGTCCCACCGCCCAGCCAGAGCCGTGCTTGCCTGGCTGGTGTACGTGCTGCTTGTGGTGCTTGCTTCCACATCCATCCTACCCACTACCTTCTCACTACCTAACCTGTGCCAGGGGTGCCTGCCATCCCTCATCCTCGTTCTTCATTCTCTTCCACCCCCCTGGGCCGCCGGCCCCACACCTCGAAGTTCGGAAGAGGTACGTACAATAAGCGTTCTGGGTACTTGGGTCGAGTACGAATGGACACCTCTGTCTTCTCGGGCTCCACACCACCCATCCATTACCTAGCTCCAGTGCTCATCCCAGTCGCTCTCGCTCTCTCTCCCCTCACGACGCACGCCTCCAACTCTTCGATCCCTGCCTGCGCGGCCGGGTACCACTTCTTCCCTGGTACTTTCCCTTCTGACCCATACCCCAGTACCGCACCGCACCGCTCCATGCCATGCCACAGTCACTCATCTAAGTACACATATACTAAGGTAGGTACGGACGGGCTCAAAGACCAAAGGACCAAGGTACGCACACCTACCTTGTCAACGGATACTTCTATCTTAGTGTGCTTCTTTCCCTTCCATCTTACATACATCTCTGGCACAATCCCTCTTCTTCCACTCCACCACCTGGACCTACCTCTTTACATTACATTACCCGCCTTGCGCCTGCCTTACCTTGCCGGACTTACCTCACCTCAATTCGCCTCTTCTCTGACTTACCTCCCCTCTCTACCTGGACCTTCCCCAAGGTGCATCTTTGCCCTGCTCTGCCTTTTTCTTCCCGACTCAAGTCGACCTCGACCTCAACCCGCCGATCAGCCACAGCCTGCCCTCCATCCCCTTTCCCGCCGAGCATCGCAACCTCTTCGACTTGGGCGCGTGGGAGGTTTTTTTTTTTCTGTCGTCGAAAGGGGGGTAAATCAAACCAGCAAATAACAACACCATCGACAGACATCATTGCCGTCACCCACAACTTGTTCTCTCCAAACCGCCACGACCCGATTACCCGAGCCGTCTTTTCGCTTGGCTTGGTGAACCAGACCTGACCTCACTCCCATTCCTCGATAAGAACATCGCAACTGCATCAATCGACAACGCGTTCGCCCACCCTTGCGCACCCGTCATCATTCTGGAAGTCGGATCATTGCCAGATCCGCATTTTTATTTCATCTTCTAAGATTGATCATTCCAGTCACGTCGGCTTCTCAGCTACACACACCCCGGCTGTCGCATCTCACAACACTGCGTTGTGCGCGCCGTGCTGTGTCCCTCTTCCTTTTCACTTTCTTCATTTGCGCGCCTGCACTCTCTGACGGCTTATACGGCAGCCTCTACTGACCAACGACGCCCGCGCCACACCTGCGCGTCTGAGCTTTCCAAAGTCAACCACCTGACTGACTGCGCCGTTGTCTCTTCCGTCGCAGCCCACTTGGTCATGATTCTTGCCCTTCCCGCGCTTGGCCGGACTTTTCTGATAGCAGGGTTGGACGGATAGCCTACGCGCGCCGATTCTAATCAAATCTTGCCTTCAGGCTACACCTCTCTTACCCATCAACAAGACAGTCTCTGGCCCACCACCACGACAACACCGCGAGGCGACGAGAGGTCAGGTTTAGACGCGGCATCCGGGTGGACTCGCCGCAACCAGAGCATGGCAGAGGAGCAAGGACGAGGGCCGCCTTCTATACACAGAGAAGACCTGTCCATCCACCACCGAGAAGACGAAGCTCGTCACCGACTTCCCCCCGTAGGAGCACCCGAAGACCCCAGATACTCCGACGACAGACACCAGAGACCCAACATGGCCGCACCAGTGACACTCCCCTCCATCCAGGATCCTCACGGAGCGTACGGTCAGCCCGCGTACCCGAGATCATACCCTCCCGATCCTCGAGGTGACCCGCGCGCCAGCAACTACAGCGCATCGCCCAATTCCGTGAACGGCTACCCGCCTCCGCAACCGGGCGGCCACCCCCCTCAATTGCCGCCGTTGCAGCCCCCGGGAGACCCAAGATCCCCCACTTACCCTCCTCCGCCAGAGGCGAGGGACGACTACTATAGGAGCCGCCAACCCCCTCCGCCTCAGTACGGCGGCGATCCCTACTACCAAGACTACCACAACCGCCAAGGGCCCCCTCCTCCTGGTCGCTACCCCGATTACCCTCCTCCTGGCCCAGGTGGGCCGCGGTACGACTATCCGCCGGGCGCGCCGCGATACGACTACGGCCCGGGAGGGCCTGCCATGCAGCAAGCAGCGCCTCGTCAGCGCACATCCATTGCTTGCAGATACTGCAGGAAGAGAAAGGTTGGTCTCAAGAAAGAGTCTTGTCGAGCCCCATTACGAAGCTAATTTGGACCGTCTCTAGATCCGCTGCAGTGGTTACCAAAGCGCCCCAGGGGGGAAATGCGTCAACTGCAGTAGAATGAATCAGGAATGCATATTCCAACCTGTGTCTTCGTCCAGCTCGACGGCCTTCGTTCCCGTATCCGCGATACAAGGCGGCGTTCCACCGGGCACGCCGCTCTATGGAGCCTACGGACAGCCATTGCCTCCAGGCTCATTGCCCCCGCCACCCGCTCAGGGCTACGCCCCTCAACCCGGCAATGGGTACTACCAACAGCCTCTGCCATCCCCCACGGGTGGCTACTCGCCATACGATGCGCAACGCGCAGGAAGACGGCGGCCGAGAGACGACGATGTCGACGAACTCAGACCACCGCCGCCTGACCCAAATTCGTCAGACGATCCCCGACGTCGTTCGCCGGCCTCGAGCTCGAACCACAGCAGTCCAGGCGGCTACATGGCCTACCCACCTGCTGGGCCCGGTGGATACGATCCAAGAGGACCCCAGGCAAGACACAGCCCCGGACAATCGACGGCCGTAGCTCCAACGCAAACTGTAGATGAGCGAGCCGCAGCCGCAACACATCGGCAGAGCAACTCCTCAACCCCCGCAGCATCATCTAGCTCGGTAATGAGCCTCAATAATTTAGTGGATACGAACCCCAACGACATTGATAGGAACATGCTTGGAAGATTGAACCGAGGCCCTCCGGGAAGCCAGAGGAAGTAGTTAAGCACATGGCTGAGCATGTGGGTTAGCTTTGCTCAAGAAGGGTTCGACGTTACCCTCGAATCGAATTCCGAGCGCCCAAAAAGTTGGGCGCAAAGAAAGTCAAAATGGGACTGAAGCTGCCCGCTAGGTCTCTCTTCGCTTTGGAAGTCTCAACGGCGTCATTACAGCCCTCACTCTTATCTCGATTCTCCCGAACGCGGCTGCCGTTGTCGGCGGCGGCGATGAAGGGAAATGTACATGGGTGTAATTCCAAAAATCATGGGAAGGCGTATCGATTCTTGAGAGAGGCATGAGCCTGCGGAGCAAGGGAACGGATCTGTTTCTTAAAAGTTGGCAAAGGCAGGCTTTCGGGATCAGCCAAAAACCGAGACGGTCAGCATTGGAATTTTCCATTTTTATTTCTTTTGCTTTTTTTCTTGTCTTTCGTTTGGTGTTGGCAAGGAGGTGGGGTGGGTGGGCTGGGAAATGGTGGGAGGTCTTCTGCTTGAGCATACCAGCGGGTTTCCCGGTTGTCGGGAACCTGGTTTTTGTTGCGCCTGCCTCAGTCTCATTTTCTTTTCATACAGTCATTTCCCGCAAAGGAACGGAAAGGGTCAAGATTGGTCTGCCTCGCGGCACACGTCTGTTTTTATGTTTTGCGGCTCTGCTTTTTTATTCATCCTCATCGACATTGCCTGCCTTTGTTTCGATCTCCAAGTAGCTGGAAGTGGCCCGTATTCCCTATTTTCTTTTACTAGTACCCCTTCAAGAAGAAGTTATTACGATGGCGAAGAAGATCGCGCAAGCGAACGATTCCAAAGGATCTGGGCGGCAAAGATATCATGTTTCTCTCCCATTTGCGCGTCTGCAGAAGTTGGGTTTCCACGACGGCACCGCCAGTACAGCAAAATACCAGAGTTTTTCTCTCCTTCTTTTCAATCTGTTACTTTTCGACGAGGTCTCACAGCGCACGCGAAGCTTCGTCAGAAGACGACGACGTAATGGAAGATGTCGGACGTATGATGGACGAGAAGTGGTGGGGACTGGAACGAGAACGGGCTGTAGGCATCACCATGTGTCCGTCCGTCTCTTCTGCAGCGAGTCGAGCGGAGTGGAGGGGTGGAAGTAGGAAGAGCAACAATAATGCCGAATGTCGGCGTCGTCGTCGTGGTCGTCGTCGTCGATGCTGTCATCGTCTGCCATGCCTACACTTTTTCCGCATCTATATACTGTGCGTGTCCTAGATTCCCCGACCTTGCAGAGCCTTGTGAGGCTTGTATTGCGTACCAACTCGGGTTGCGCTCGAGTCGCGCTCGAGTCTACCAAGAAGCAAGCGCTCCTACCGATCGCGAGCAGGGAAGTTTGAGAGCCATCATCCAGCAGTGACCAAATTTGCGTCCATGTAACAAAAGCTTCGTAGTCTGATATTTCCTTTTGATTAAGAGGAAGGGGGTAGGGAGGGGACGGGAGCTTTGACGACCCGGTCTTGGGCGGGAAGGGGGGTGAGGGAGGGAGGAAGTGCCCTTCAAAGGGGTGCGGGCGCGGGCGGCAAGACGGCCGGCCGCCAAACCCCAAAGTCAAGTCAAGGTTTGGGGGCCGAACCGATGCTGTCAAGTTCCGGGAACTGCCTGTAGTCTCCCATGACGGACAACCCCCCTACCCCTCCCCTCCAAAGCTCCATCCATATCTAGCCTGTACCGTCCGCCCGTTGGCCGTCCGTCTTAGGCGGGATGGCAAGTAAATGAGAAGAGATGGTCGTGGCAGGGCGTGGCTTGCAAGGCGAGGCGTCTGTAGCCATTCACCCGTTTTCTTTCTCCTCTTTTTTTTTCTTTCTGCCCACGGATCCCCCTCCCCTCCCCGTCGCTTCTCTTCTCCTCTCCCCTCCCCTCCTCTCCTCTCCTCAATGCCTTTAAAGGAGAGGCCAAGAGACAGACGTACTCTCCCTTGATCCCCTCCTCCCCCCTCCCCTTCGGCCAACGGCCGGCGGAGACAACCAAACCCGTCCATCACCCCTTGTTTGTTCTCGCTCCAATGTCTTACCAGGTCGTACAAAGCATGGTTTGGACGTCAAAATTCCCGAAACAGAGGAAGACAAAGAAGGAGTCGGCCCGCGGAGGGGAACAAAGAGAGGGCAAAGGGATCAACCACATTCGGAAAGGGGGGGTTAAACAAAGAGAAAGAGAGAAGCCATGGAACAATAATCATAAATAAACAAAAGGGTAGAAAAATAACACCAAGCAAGTTAGCTGGATCTGCACTGTTCAAATTTTACAGGCCCACTAAAACCGATGGCCGATTGTTCCACATCCTCGACGCATACTGTCGTCGTGTGCATACGGTGGTGGTGGTGATGGTGGTCGTTTACAGGCGGAGGGGCGGAGGAGAAAGGAGGAGAAAGGAGACAGACGCGCCGAGGCGAACCGGGTCAAGCCAGGTACACACATTTGGGGGTGGACGAGACTCGAGAGGCCATTTGTCGAAAGCACTCCGGGACCCCTAACGCTAGTCCTGGTCCTCTCTCTCCCTCTCTCTCATTCTCTCGGCGGGCCAACGAACGAAAGGGAGTGATGAGCCATGAGTGGTGTCAGGGCCTTGATGCCCCTCTCCGCAATCAACGCTCATGGGGACAGCATTGGGTTGATCCTGGTAATGCAAACCGCGCGAGCACGCCAAGGCAAGGGGAGCAGGGGAAGGGAAGGGAGAGAGCCGTTCGGCGACGTTGAGCACTGTAGCCCGAAGAACCAACCAGGTAGATACTCGAGTCGCACCAGCACCCGGACACACATACACACATCCACAGAGAGACGCATACATAGACACGCCGCACGGCATCCGTGACACACATATAGCAAGACCACAAGTACAACAAGCAGGAATGCAAATGCTATGCACTGCGAGAATTACTCCATGACGATGCAAGCAGAGCCAGGCCTCCCACGCATCCACGGAGAGTTGCACAGCAAGCGCGTACCCCTGTTAAAGATAGAAAGAAGAAGACAGTGACGGTGACCAAGGAGGACAAGAAGAACGGTCCCTTGCAGCGATGCCCATGAACTGGCATTGTTCAGGGACGGTGGTGCTCTGGAAATCAATTACTCACAAGCTTGTGCCTGACAGAGGCAGGCCGGGCGAGGTCGAAGCGCGCGTACTAACAGGTGCTTGGCAGTGTGTTTGCGCATCTACCTTTCAGCAATCCAAGTCACACTCTTCTCAACGGCAAGTCCAAGAGTGCATGATCCCGATTCTTTACAGTTGCGATAGGGATATTTGGCCGTCGGGCTTGTGCGACACGAAGCGGAGGAGGCGGAGGGGAGTGCGCGACGAGCCTAACACACCTTGTGAGCGAGAGACAGGGAGCATGCTGCACCACCAAGGTCCCTGAAAGCCTCCAACTTCCAACTTCCTTGTCTCGAGTGGCCGTGAGACTGGTCGACGGCGACAGGAGTTGCCTGCTTGCGATGCATTCCGACGGCCGTAGGATGGGGCCGATGGGCAATATGGGCGGTGGACTAGGTCGGTAGCCGGCGGGGAAGGATGAAAGTAAGTCGGTACCTGCTGTTCCCTGGGGCGTGGAAATCCTATAGACTCTGATCCGCAGCTTTGATTGAGCTGATGTATTTTCCTCTTCAGATGGACACGGCCGACGGATAATGTTTGGAATAAGTCGTTGCATCTGGAGAATATGGCTTTCTTGACCGTGCTCAGAGGCAAGTATTTATTGTACAAGAAATGGGTACGCAGCCGCTTACGGAGCAGATGAAAAGGCGGCTCACTTCCGCCGCGTTCCTTACTTGAGGGGTAAAGGAGGGGTACCGCGAGGAACATGTCAATTTGGTGTTGCCAAATTATTCTTGTTGTTGAGGGATGAATGGGGTGTCGAGATTGGAAAGTCTAGCCTCCGTACGGTAGTCCATGGCGCAAGACTCATTCATAATGTAGCCTTCGCAAGCCCTTCCGGGCCAAGTTCAACGCGCGAGAAGGGCGGGGCTTGCCAGCCGTGGCCAGAACAGAGAAAAGAAGAAAGACCAGAGGACTACTTATAATACAGTGGCCGTCCACCAGGCTCCTGGGTGCTTGGAAAGAGTGGCGGCGCGACCATGGACGTGGTGGGCTGAACCGCTACCGAGCCCAAAGTGGCGAGAAAGAGGCTAAAACCCCGATCAAGACGCACTATTTGTCGGCACGGAACTGATTCGGTGGCCTAACACTAGTCTTCACAGACCTTGTCATCCAGTCAGTGGCCCTGGCTCTTCCGGAGAAAGGGGACTGATCTTGGCAATGATGAAGTAGACGGTGAGCGAAGTCCGAGAGGACAGGGAGAGGAGGGGGGTAGAGAAGCGGAGAGAACATGGAAGCTGGTGTTGAGCAGACGCACAGGAGTTGTTACAGTGCCTGCGTGTACATTCACCACAGGGAGGATGTGACAGGGAAGGGATGGCAAGAAGGCGGTGGATCTGGACGTTGTCTTGCAAAGTACCTCTACCTCGCTTGAGGCAAAGGGTACCAAGCGACGATAGCAGGCATAGATGGCCCGGAACCGCCGAAGGCGAAGGAGGGGGGATGATCCTATTCAGAGGCCTGAGGATGAGCGGGACTCGGGACTCGGGGCGTGGGTAATCGAGGTTCGTCTGGCGTCGAGATGCCAGGCTCGGGCTTTGGGTTACATCCTGACGTGCAGCAGCAATCTTGCAGGGCGACTGTGCATCCGGAAGCATCGAGGTGCGTCCGTACGAGCCTCGTCTCGATCGATGCGTTTGAATTTGTCGGGGCGCGAGTGACGATGGTGCGCCTGGTACAACGGTTGGCCTGACCAGTGATATCCTTCTCCTTCAGTTTGAGAGTTTGTGAAGTTGATTCGGAAATGTCACATGGTCTAGACGTTATGCGGCCGTCAGCGCCCCTGGACGTGATTTGTATCTGCCGCCTGCCGTGGACAAAAAATACATGCCGGGACTGGCCGGCGGTCTGGCGTGCAGCAAGCTGGTCTAGGGACTGTGCGGCTTGGTGCCGTCAAAGTTGTCCTCCGATCTGGAACGCTCTCAGGGTATCCAACGTGGGAAAACCTGGGGAGCCGAGGAGGATAAAGGGGGGGACGGAGTGCGAGATACGAGTTCGAAGGTCAGATGATACAGCGCGCAAGGCCCATGGGGGGATGACGGCAGGGCGGAAACGTGGGACGGCTAGGTAGATGGAATGGGGGTGTGCGAGAAAGAATTCAAAAGGGAAATGGGGATGAAATGAGGCTTGCTGACTGAAAACGGCGGCGCTATCAAGAAAATACCTTTGCTGGCTTCCAAGCATGCCCTTCCCGTGCGTCGCGAAGATTTGCGCTGAGGCTTTACCCTAGGCCCCCATCAAGGCGGCCTGACCTGTCTATGTATATTTGTGGGCGGAATGAGCGCTCGGGTGTGCCCGAGTTAGGCTCGAAGCAGGTGGTGACCAGGCAGGAAGGGATCGGGAAGACAAGAGCACTGGTAAATAACACATGACCTTGTCATCAGTCGGATAGGGGAAACAACCCTTGAGGTTTGGCTCAGGGATACCAGACTGCCAAAGCAAGCTTTCCTGATGTACAAAGCAGCATCTATACCCCCCCTACAACGTCTATTCTTTCTCTTGTCATCACAGACATCGACCTACGGCCTAAGCTGTCTCTTACTTGCTGTTTGGGCTTGTTGCATCGTCCGAGGTGAAGTTGTGTTTTCTTCCCAACTCGACATATCCCTGGCCTCAAGATGACATCAGAATCCGGACGCAACGACGCTCCAGCAAGGGAGGCAGTTTCTCTTCTCGCAAGGCGAGCAGATTTTGGATGTTTCTGCTTGACTTCGTCTTCAGCCAACGGTAGGCCCCAACATTTCTTTCTTCGTTGACTGTGCGAACATCTCTCGAACTCGAGGCGATGATATGCTGGTTGACTGTCACGCGCAAGGAGAGTTGGCCAAGGCATCATTCTCGCCCTTTGTTCATGTCGTCATACATCGCCCTTGTTGTTCTGATATTCTTTTGGCATACAAAACAACGGAACAGATAACCGACGAATGTTATGGTAATACTGAAGATTTCTATGTTCATGCTGACGGCAAACAACAGCCGCCCGAATCTTTTGCTTATTTGCCTCGACCAGTCTTGTTCTTTCTTATCTTCATCCCGAGTGGAAACAGAAGCGCTACCCGTCCACCCGAGACTCGAACTGAATCATAACGAATCGGATTGCACATTGGCAAGACCTTGACACAGCTGCGAGCAGACGTTAGGTCAAGACAAGCTACCGCCCTGCCTCTTTCCCTTCTCGTTACTCGATCTGTCAACCGACATTCTCCCTTGAATGGCTCCCTCTCGGCTGCTAGGGAACGGTCATCGTTATCGATCGATCACGATTTGACTGTGGCTCTTGCTAAGAATTCCAATGTAGTGTCGAATCACCCCTGCAGCTCTCGGGTCCAAAACTGGCTCCTCGTTTCGTCGATAGGGGTAAATTAAATCCAAGGGAGAAGGAGAAGAACGACGACACCCGCCAGGTTAACAGCACGAAGACCCCAGCAGACCGTGTCTTTCGCGATCCCAGTCCCACGAAGGCACGACCGAAGATTGCGACTCTAGCTCCAAATCTCTACCATACACGTCATCGACCGTCGCGTCGACAGTCTCAAGTCAGCTTGACAGAATGGAATCCACAGCTACCTAGACTCAGCCGAAACACGAACCATCACACATCACGGCTGTCCACCTTCCGAATCGTGCAAGACCTTCCTTCCGCCAGAGAACCCGACCCTTTGGGCCCTAACGTGCCGTGGAATGTGGCTTGGCTAGAGTCGTACGGGAAGAGACGCAAATCATTCTCAGTCCGCGCGGCGCGGACTGGGAAGCAAAGAAAGCAGGGGACGGATCAGGTCACTTCGACCATCTAGCCAAAAGCGTCTATTGGCATGTCAACCTCATTGCGGTGCAGGCGTTGCCCGTCTGCCTACGTCCACCTTTTCCCACCGAAAACGATAACAGTACTTGGGGTAGACTGGGGGTGCACGAAGAAAGGGAAATTAGCTACGGAGACGTAAGTAACAAGCCTCTGGTATCTGAACTTTTCGGGTTCGGAGTTCATCATGGCCATAACGTCTTGGATATACCTTATGTTTGCACTGTATCTCTCAGGGTTAGGGTTGCACACGCTGATCTGACGAGAGTTACAGATTCTGCGTGGCGAGTAAGGCGCCTACCGAGCCGCACGATCGAGGGTACTAAGGGATATTGTCTGCGGAACCATCCGGGTGTAAAAGTCTCGTCAGTCGATGGTGCTGCGACTGGAACATGTCTTGCCCACCATTTCTGTGTCCATGGCGGAAGCTAGTCGACCAGATTCCCGGGTGTCGGGTGTCGTTACTTCTATGCGGACGGCCGAGTGGCGCAACTATTCTCTTTCTCACGCCCCTGCTGATTGTAAAACACAAGACCGGGTTCAGCCAGTCCAAGAGAACTTTATGTCTTGGCCTCTTTCCAAAGGGCACGCGATGTCTCACCATGAAATCACCCAACGAAGCAATAGCCATGTTTGACTAGTGATCTGTCACGGGATCTCGAGGCTTCACACGGTGTGGAGCCCATAACCTGCCATCGCGCTTGTTGCTATCATTCACCGATGCCGACGCTTGCGGTATTGCAACTTGACCATGGACACAGTGTATGTTTACCTGAGTTATCAAGACTATAATGTCAAGAGCTTTCTCAAAAGACAATGCCGTTAAGACCAAGTATGGACTTGGTTTGTTTAGGCGGGCCGGTCAGCGATGCCGACAGAGGCAGAATCTCCTGGAAACCCTGGACAATCAGCCCAAAATGCTTCCGAGCAAGCCTGCAGTGGTCCTCAACCGAGTCATCAAGCGAGTCTGTATAGGAATAATAAAGTCATTAGTTTTGGCATAAATTCCCGCGGTGTCTTGCTGGCCAGGCTATGCTCCACCACATGGATAATGGCATGTGTTCCTTTCCCGTCTGCATGGCATTGGCCAAAGTATTTTTAACCGTGTTTTGGAGAATAAGAGCCATCTACTCGGGATACTTCGGATTCTGACGAACTAGATTAGCAGAAGCGGTTCGCTTCTTGTCTACTCGGAGTTGGCCTCGGACAGGCTTTCAGCTCGGCGTTTACCGAGCATCGAGAGGGAGATTGGTTACAGGGTGAGCCAGCAAGACTTGTCGCAGAAAGTAAAAGAGTAAGTATCAGGAACAAGCCTTGAGTCCCTCGAGTTTGAATATCTAGTTTGTCTGTTGGGTTGTCTTCATCCGAATTCTTTCCTTGCTCAAGCAGAGTGTGCTAATTCCGGACCGGCAAAAGGGCATTTGGAGGGTTGTGGGAGAGATCACGACGCTCAGCCGCTAACCCCCCGACATTTGATCCCTTGAAGGATCGAATTCAGCCGGAAGATTCCATCAGGGAAGGCCGTGATGTATATTGCCTTCTATTGCCAACCCACTCGGGTGCGCGATTAGCATTACCCTAATGCGTCAAGTTTTGTAACGCGGTTACCGATGACCACGGCACCGGGATGACGAGTCAAACATATCGAACTGGCCTTCCGGACCAATACATTGGTATCAGAGTGTAGTTTGGAATTTTTATTTTTTTCTGCCCAGGCCCCTTTTTCCTCTTCTTGCATGTCTCGGTGTACTCACGGTGTAAGGTGAAGCCACAATGCTGACGATGTCACCTCGGTGAGTCAGCGTCCGTGCTCGGTGAAGCTAGCGTTTCTCGGTCAGTTGAACGGCATGCCGAAATTACAGAGATCCGGAGCGGATCGGGGCCGAGTCGACCGGAAGGCGAGGGCAGGAGGCTTGAGTCAACCACTCGGCGCCCAGAGTTCACAGACCATTGGCTGACAAGTTTCACTACATACGCAAGAAATACTGCTTTCAATATCGTCCAGAAACCCCCTCCCAAGAGTGGCGCACCCGCACCCACCCACAACCACAAAAGCAAGGTCTCCCTAGATCTCGGCAACGGCTCCGTGGACCTGTCAAATCAGGGCCAAGCCGTAAGTGAACGACAGCGTTGTCTATTACCCGGGGGTTGTCTTCCGCTAAAACCAAGATGCAGAGTCCTCATCATCTCTGGATCCTTCAGTATGTCGGTTACTGTTGCAATCCGCCTATTGGCACTGCCGACCGATCCGAACCTGTCGTCGACGTTGACTTCCATCCTGCTTATGTTCATCGCACTGGGTTATAACGGTGTGCTAGTTGTACTGACGCCACGGCCGCCTACCGGCTCCAGTCGCGAACAATGCCGTTTTAGGGGTTTAGTGAGGTCTTGACATGTCACTGACGGTAAACTTTGCTCCACTATGGTTCGGCTGATGGTGTCAGGTCAAATCGAACTTACGGGAAACTCTAAATCCCCAACAGGACACTGGGATGCCATACCAGCTTAGACTGTCGGTCTGCACATTGTTTCTGTCGCCTTTCCAATGATAGTCGAAGATGATACGGTATGACGGATGGTCATGAACGTCGTTAATATCATTAAGATTAGAGTGTTGACTTAGTCAATCTCTCATCTACATGCCAGTGACCGACTCTCTGTAGGCTTTCGCGTCTTTTCTTGGCTTTCCCCGGGATTAATGCGTTTTCTTTCTTGCTTTCTCCACGCGGAACGGACCTAATATCTCCCTCGATTTGTTCTTCTACTACTCGTAATCCGCCTCCAGATTCGGCGTCGGTGGGTCGGGTGTTGGTGTGGATGAGCGCCCTTCAACGCTCATTTCCTCATGGTAAGCCATCTGCCCATGCTCGTTCCTTCCCAGCACGAAGCATCGTTCAGCGTAGACGCCGTTTTCGTTTTGACGACGCCAGGCGGCGCTGAAACGGCGAACCATGACCTTTCGCCAACCACCCACGTTGATAGTGATTTTCTTCCACGGAACATCAGGCGTCGCTAGCTGCTTCTCCCGCAATAGGAACTGGAAAGTGCGCAGAGCCGCGTCGTAGTCGCGATCCATCCCCGGGTGGACTACTTCGAGTGGATGAAGAACGGTCTGAACGTGGAGCGTGAGAGTTTGCAGGCTACTAAAGTTGCAGATGGCGCGTAAAAACTCGGGCGGATCGCACAGAGCCACGTCCATGTCTACCTCGAGCGTGTGCACGTATGGTAGGCCTTGTGCCAAAATTGCGAGGTCCTCGGCCCAGAGCGTTGGGCAACGTCGATCCTCTTCTCCAAATCCCATGTGGTCGCGAAATCTGAGTACCTGCAGGGAGGCGCCATGCTTGAGGATACCATCCAGAGGGAACAGCTGAATGTGGCAGGTCACGCTCAGTGTCTGCAGGGCTCGGATGTGGTTGGCCACCAGCAAATATAGGCCGCCTGTGGCTTCTTGTCGCTTGTCGACAAGATGAGCACTGAAGTCTTCGCAGTGCAGCCGTCGTAGTCCCGCAAGATGAGGAAAGTCGACTGCTGACAGGAAATTAAAGACGGGCACTGAAATCAAGTCTAGCGACTCGAGTTGGGAGAAGTCCCAGTATGCTTGGGTGTCCTCCTTGGAATGGTTCCAGTCGTAAGACTTGAGAACCAGGTCCTTCAGCGGCGGCATACGCTCCCCCTCTACGAACTTGAAACTCGTTCCTTGTCCCCGATCCTCGTAGTGGAATGTCTCGAGGCGCCGGGACAGCAGGAGAAGCTGTTTGAGAGAGTTCAGTCGCGTGGTAAGCGGCGGAGCTGGACTAGCAAGCTTGAGGGACACGAGGAGGTCTGTGGGAATAGCTCGGACGTAGGTGTCTCGCAGCTGCCCCTCAAATTCCCGGAGCGGCAGGTCTTCGACGAATAGCTTGGTACGATTAAACCGTGTTTGCTGGGAGTTGAGCACATCCGAAGGGAGCCAGAGGCGTCCCGGTCTGAATTCGGCGTCGACGTAGTGCCACCTGCAGATAGTCTCATCAATTTGCAATCAATACGCGCAGTCCAAGCGTAACGTACCGTACAGTCCTCAGGCGTTGAATCCTGTCTATTACACGTCGAATGCCGTCAGGGTTAAGATCGCTTCGTGCAATGACATGGTTGGTGTAGGTAGACACATTGCGGAGGAGATTGGGATACCGCGATTCGGCATCTGGGGCAACGATGCGCTCGTTGAGGCACAGAGTACGGTAGGTGACAGGCGTCGCGATGGCCTCAAAGCGTCTCGACAAGCACCGGGCAGCGGCAAGGGCGCGCTCGTCCAATTCGCGTAGCTGGTAGTCTAGTGTAAGACGACGACGAATATAAGTGTCGGGGTAGGCGGGTAGGTTGGTACCGCCCATGAGTTAGAAGAGAGAACATACCTGATCGAAGATGAGAGCTAGCAGCTCGGAACTGAGGTCATTCAGAGACCATTTTTGAGGCGCTGCGCGAAGGGAAGATGCGGTAGCCATTCGCCCACAAATGGCGCTTCCACATAGAGGAGCAGGAGAGAGTCAGGCTCGTAGAGAGGTGTTGAGGAGAGGTCAAGGTAGGGTGAAACCTCTGGTAGGTACGGAGGCACAGAGGGGGAGGGAAGCAAGGGTCTTATCAACGGTTCCATCAAACTCGAACCTGTTGTGCTGTTGAAGAGAGCTAGGATGGTCCGAAGTCATGATCCGCAGGTTGACAGACGGGGCTAGTCTGCTTGCGGACAATGTCACGAGCGGGTACAGTTAGATGACCCAAGTATGCCAGCAGCAGCTAGCTTAGCCGTGTGGCGACTGCGGGACGAAAGCTACTCGAGGGGCGCCGACAACGAGGAGAGGGCGGAGCGAACAAGAGGAGGCCCCGGTGGAGGAGAGTGGATAGATCGAGCGCCGGGACGGGGATTTAATGGACTCAACGGGGGTCCATGGACATTAACTTGCAGAAGCCGTCTGCAAGAAGGAGGCAAGGTAAGATGCTTGGTTGGTATGGTATGTATGTACGCGTGTGTGTATGTTGCAAGGGGCAGATACGACAAGATGTACAGTACCTGGGCTTGAATCTATGGGGATGCAGAAGGAGGATAGAGTCGCAACATTAGCCCGACTCAGACCGGGCAACTGAGGTACGACAATGACAACGGGGCAAGGGAATGGCAGGGAGAGGCAAGACGAGCAGCCCTAGCCGACTAGATGGATAGATGATAAAGGACAAGAATAGCAAGCAGAAGCAAAGAATGAAAGAAAGAAAGAAAAGGTCGCGGATGAATAAACAGAGGGCTACAGAAGAAAAGCTAGAAGAGCGGATGGAAGAGAAGAGACTTTTTCAGGGCTATCAAGACACGCACGCGCCAAAACAGAACGGGACTGGTTTGGAAAGGAACGATGAGACAAGATCAGCCCACGGTAGCAACCACCACCCGTAACAGCTCCAGTCGAGAAGGATGGCAGAGAGACAGCAGTGAGATGGATAGGTAGGCGAGTACCCTCCCTGCACACCCTACCGACTTCGTGGAGACGCTGCCGCGTGTCAAGTAGCGGCAGTACTATAATCAGCAGCAGAGGGAAAGGTGGGTAGGGATTGGAGAGTTCTGGGAATCTGTACAGAGAAACTGGATGTAAAGTACAATATGTTTCAATTCACTTGATCCACCTTGGAACGAGGGCCCCTTGTAACCTGGGTACACCTCGAGGTTGTCTGCAGTGTAAGGTGAGATATGGATGGTCGGTGGCCGACAGGCAACCAGAGACGGAACGGAGCCAGAAGGAAAAGAAGAAGAGCAGAATTCCACAGGCAGCCAAGGAGCAAGGTATGACCGTACGAGGTGAGCAGCAAAGGGGGAAGAACTGGGCGTGGATGGGATGAGGAGAAAGAGGTGGTCAAGGGATGTTTCGCAAGAATGTCCCAAAAGGGAAATGCAGGTTCAAACAACAAGAGATGATCCCGGCAGGGTCTAGAAGAGGGCCCCCTGGTCAACGCGGGGGTTGAAGCAATCCGAAGATCGCTGCCGTCTGAATGCATAATGCATTTCGGATACCTACATGCTCTGGTAATGTACGTACCTCGCTGTGTCTTTTCCAATTCCCTTCCATTCTCGCCTTCCCTCCCTCCACAAACTCAGAAATACCGCTACCGTGTCGCCTCCCTGTTGGTTGGCCTTTCATCTCCTCGCTTGTTAGATAAAAAAAAAAACTTCCGCGTCTACTTCTCCGAACGGAACAACGATCAAAGTATCAAGTACCGTTCTCCATCGCTTTCCCGCACTGGCCGGTGCCTCGCTGCCGTCGCTATTCTCGCCTACCCGTCTATTGTACCTTTTCATGGCCCTCGCAAACCGGCAAGCGATGAAACTCTTTTATGGAATCTGACAACATTCGACGAGACCAACGTGGCAGACAGCACAAGGAAGGCGACGGTACGTCCTGCTTCGGTAATATCTGACGACTGCGTGCTCCGATTTTATATACCTCGGGGATCACAGGATGGCGACAACTTCGTCGATATATCACAAGACTGGGCTCTGTTCGTGGATCGAACCCCCTCCCCACAGAAGCCACCTTCATCCTCGGGCAACTGCGATCATCTGGCCATGGACACTAATGGCATGTCATAATGTTCGGCGGCGAGCTCGTCACTCGACTCAACTTCCATACACGCTTACCTGCCACACTGACCACAAGCCAATCGCAAGACTCGCCGGGACCAAACGTGCAGCCGTACAATGGGGGTGGGGGCAATTGGCGGCAAGACAATTACTGCAGGGGCTGGCGTCAACTCCCATCTTCAGGAACCAGTCGCGGTTAAGAGCCAAGCTGGAGGCTACGCCTCCAATTCTGACTTGAACGGTCGCCCATCTCGGACTCTTCGACAGTCACGGAGATAAGATGAATTATGTGGTTTGCGACGCCTACTGTAGATTCTCGCCATCAAGCTAGGAGACCCTGTTTGACAACTTCTGTGCACCCTCCATGTCTCGGCCCGCGGGTTGTTTGGGGTTTGGGACAAGGCCCCAGACAGGTGGGTGGGACTGAAGTCTTGGACCGCAACCACGAGCATCATCGACAATTACGATGTACACTGTAATCGATAATATTCCGTTATCCGGGCTCCTGGCCAGCAAATGGATGCGATTAGCTCGTCTGGTTTTACATCCGAACCCCTGCTGCGTCCGCTGTTGAACAGGGGCCCCCGGATCTGCTGCACCGAGCAGGAATCGGCATCGCGCACACCACCACACTAACGGCGAAATATTGTGCTGGACGGTTTTTTCTTCTTTTTTCTTCGACTTTGCCGCATTCGGGTTCCCTTCTACAGGCCACAATGAAAGCATTAATTTTGTATCCTCGTTGGCAACCAATGTGCCAGTGTGGAACAACCAGCCGGGGAACAGCGGTGTTGCACCATGGACGCCGGTTGAAGTTTTGACAGCTGTTGCGTTCGTCCCGGCATACTGTTTGTTACGTGCGTACGGCATGCTGACAAGTAGGTGCGGGACTTTGTTTCTGTTATCTTGGGGGTGCTCACTGCATCCATGGCCCACGTCAGAGGAGAGGACAGATGTCATGACATGCGGCGTCAAATCCTCGGTGTGTCTGACTTGCAGACCATCACTGCTTGCTGCACTATTTATGTGCGGGTCATTCACCTAAACGGCATTGGAGCCCATCGCCGCATGCATGTCGACCTGTAGCAGCTGGGCGGGTCAACGTTTTCCTTGGTCCCGACGTCGCGTCGCGACTCGAGCCCAATGCGGTTCGCTCGTCAAAGTATGCACGCATACCAACATGTACCCCGTCGCCAACCGCAACGGCAGGCCACGGATCCAGCTAGGCGCTGGGCTTTTTTTTTTTTTTTGTATGATCAGTCACTTACCTGGTCACATCACATCATGTATTCTGCCTTCCAATCACTTGGACAGTTACTCAGTGAATCAAATATGCTCGAAATCGTTGCCGTGCACGCCTGTCGTAGCCTTCGATTCGCCGAACTACTCGAGCGGTCAACACTGCAAACCCTTTGCCCAGCTCTGACTGGCTCGCTCGCTCGCGCGCCCATTGTCTTCTGTTGGAAGTCGCCGTCAGCAAAGAACGAAAGTGTGCCATCATTACTAATTGACCAGTGGGCATATGTTCTTCCGAAATACATACGACTAGACCAAGGTGAATGCGCAGAGCCAGAGAGTGTAAACTTCTTAGACTGCGTTGAGGGGGGCGGTCGATCTCTGTTCCTTCAGCCGCATCGTCTGATCTCCGCCCAAAGATTCCATAGATGCGAGTGGTCCATCGGATCCTTGCACAGCCCACACTAGGTTTTTCCCACGTTGCATCCTGGCTGACCAGCCCCTTAACGACTTTCTTCATCAATCCCCTCGACCATCAACCCCCATTATGGATCCTGGCAGGCCTTTACTCTTCGTCTTCAGGACGTCTACCAACGAGCCAACACACGTCCAGGTGAGTGACTGTTTTCCTTCTGCAAAACGGCCAACCAACGAAACAAATGAACCCGCTTTCCCGCAGCTGCATGCGCCGGACTTAGCCATGATTGTCACAATATGAACTTGATCCGAGACGACAGTCTTCGACGTCGTGATCGGTCATACCGTGTGCTTTTCTCCCCTCCCGACCCCTCCGCCCTTGAGCCTTTTCGCCTGCAGTGCCCGGTCAACCTCGTGGCTGCTTCTCTATGATAGGGCGTCGTTGAAACAAGGCTGGCGTAGAGAGGGTTCCAAGCGCACCCTCCAAGCAGTCGTGACGCTGCACATGTTCAGGCCAAATTCGAGCTGGGATGGTCTGCTGCCCTGAAAAGGAACGTCATTGCCACCTCTGTTGAATGAAGCTTTCGACGTAAGAAGGGAGACCTGCCCTGACCTTGACATCCCATATGCCGAGACAGGTGATGTTTGCAGCCCGACATGTCCGATCTACGGGTTTTGTCCTGCCCTGCGTTGCCGACCGGAACTGGGCATGGGGCACTGATTGCTCGCCTTCCAGACACGCCAGCAATAGCGCGCCTGTCAATGATTCGATTGTGGGAGCAAGGTCTTCTCCGTTTGCTTGGCCCATGTTTGTATATGAATGGAGTTGACAGCGAGCTCGTCAACGTCGCAGTCCTACAGACTACTCCGTCCGACAAATGACACCATCGGAAAATTATTCTGATATGTTTCCATTCCACCAACAACTTGGGATAACCTTTCTCGTGCCTTTTCTTCATCTTTTTTGTTTTGGGTATTTTTGGCTTGCCCAAGGCCGTTGTCCACACTCTAGGCAAAAAAGGGTTGAGCCAAACGGCGTCATATGCAGTCCCCTCTCTGCTTGCTCATCCCCCACACTCCCAAACGCAGAAACAGACAAGTCCACTGCAACTACTCGTGGTTTTCAAATGACACATGACATCGTAATGGGTCAACTTGCAAAAGGTCTCCAACTCGCTCAATCCCTATATGCCAAGGACGATCAAATCATCCATTCAACGGACCATATCTTGTGTCTTGATCGAATCCTCGTTGTGACTCCGGGATGCCCTCAAAGCTGGAACTGCTTACTCGGACAGCTCAAAGCAAAGATTCTGATCTTGTTAAGTTCGATAATTGCCCCAGTCGTCACATACGACCATACCCACCGGAGAACTCGGGATCCCGTCCGCTCTCCCATAGATAAGCCAGTGAGGGCCGGATTAGTAGTTGGGTCGGTGACGACCAGCGAATACCTGGTGTTGTATGTTTTTAGTTTCCTCACATTCCTTTTGCAAATTGCCATGTAATCATTTCGAACATAATAAGTACATCCGTGGCGATACTATATGTCTCTAGCTGCCTATATGCAGTGGCTGAGCCGAGCCATCCATTAATATGTCCATTACGGTGAGCTTTTCCTCGAGGCGACATGATGCCAACTTCAACAATTAATACCAAGAACTTTCGTCATCGAGGGTACGACAGTGCTCGCAACGTCTGAGGAGAACGATCCTCTCCCTTGGAAAGGAATATGGCATGCGTACCCTTCCATGTTGCCGGAGAGCAGACAACATCCACTCCACGATACTATTCGTGGCCGCCACAAGACGTCACGTGCCTGCCAGACATCCACCACCACTACCGAGTCACCATCACTGTCCCAACCCTGCCAGCCGTATGGCGTTGAACCCAGACTCGCGGTGGGTCCTCCTCGGTGCAAACTGCTACCAGGACAATACGAGTATTAGCTCGCACCGAGCTCGCGTTTATCGTCCCATCAATATCTGGGTCCTCAGACTACGCATGTCTCGCAACCAGTCACTTCTCACGCTCTGAAAAGAGAAATAACGAGCTTGACGTGACCTTGAGCGACACTGTGGTGGCAAATGGCATATCTATCTTGGGCAGGCACGTAGGCCCTTTAGCTAGTGGACTATCCAAGCTGGATAACAGCTTGGGCAGTCCGGGGAACTTGGAAAAGGCACGTGGGTCTAATGACTTCTAAAAACGTCCTGGAGCTTGTCTTCTTCTTTTGACATGCCTACAAGTTGGCCTCCAGCAGCAAAGCACCGCGCCGACAGCTGCCGTTAGCCTGTCACAGCCTGCAGCTTGCCGCCCTCCACTTGCTCGACTAGAGCTTGTCTTTCCAACAACATCGTCGCTTTCTCATTTCTGCCAGCTCAAGGTTTGTCTTCGTCATCCTGCTCCGGCTTCTCTCTGTTTGGCGCAGGGTTGGCACGTGCCGAGTATCACAGAGACGTTGCAATCCGTCCGGAGCAGCGATGACGGACGTTTTAAACTATGCTCGGGCGAGGGGGCTACCCTCTGACGAGACGTAGATGTCTTTCCTCTTTTATTAAGGGAGGGTATATATTGTTCTATAGGGTAAGATAGAAATAGGCGTGGGTGTTGCTGTGGAATGGGATGGGTTGGCAAACCTGTTCTAGAAATTGGTTCTATACATGTTTTCATACCTTACTAGAGGACTCATTTGTCTCTATCAAAGCCATCGACGGGAACCGGTAGGCTACAATATTAGTAGGCTAAAATGAATGAGCTGGCACTGCGTTTCTATTCGTATTTTCATATAATTAGTATTCTGCTCTAGCCTTCCTCTCCTGCTGCCCCCTTAAGTTGATGTCAGATGGCGACCAGCGACCTCCTTAAACAGTGATCAATACGGGCGGATATTGTTTCAAACCCCTCCCCTGCAGTAAATTCGGCGTCCGTTGAGGCACAGGACGAAAGAGAATGACGGAGAAAAGACACAGAAAGAGGCGGCCCCCGTAGGAATAAGCAACCACTGACGGCGAACGGCACGGACATAGGGCTTGGAGTCGAGTTCGGATCTTCAACCCACCCCAACACTCACCTCCACATCCCCCATCAGCCCATCGCCGATTCCGAGAAACAGGTTTGCTTTCTTTGTGGCAGGGTGCGGCTGACAACCTCGAACTAAGGGAAGGGTTGTGCCGAGAACCTCACGCCTTCCCCCCCTCTCTTCCTTGTATGTGGCATGTGCAGAAGTGACAAAGTCAATAGGACGCATGCAGAGGTATACCGTATGGGAATTGGTCGCGAAAAAGTTCCAATCATGGCTTATCAAAGTTTGTGTACCAAGTAAATGGAGCTACTGACAAGAAATGGAGAAAGAAAAACTGGTAGAAAAGTGAACGGGCTGGTTTCTATCAGGGTTCCCTGGCCAGACGCCGTGTTTTACTAATGCTTATACCAGTGATTGCAATCATATTCATCAAGCAGGTAGGCCTTTCCCTACCTGCAATGACATCGCAAACAGACGCTTAAACCCGACGTGCTGTAGAACTTGAGGTTGGCCGAAATGCCGCCAAAAGCAAAACAGATGTAGAAGAAGAAAATACCCCATCATTCTAGAACCCAAGACCAATCAATATCTGGACACTGGGTCTTTCTTTTTGGAGCTCTTGGGGGTAGATTCATAAAGGTCGTCGTCTGAATCTTCGTGGAGCGTCTCCTGACGGTTTCTGAGGTCGACAGTTTGGATCGAATTACCGCTCAGGGGACCAAGCGTTGCAGCGGCATCGGCGCCGTGCATCGTAACCTTGCCAAGAGCACTGTCTTGCCGTCCCAGATAGCTTGGGGTGGAGCTGAAGCCTGGGTGGTAGGGCTCGAAAGCCAGACGCGGCTCTTCACCCGAGAGTTCCACTGCGCTGCCGGATCCTCCGGGTCTGCTCCAAGAAGAATAGTTGGTCTCTGAATGGGGGTCCCTGAAGGGGTCTTCGGTCAGAGGTTGCTGTTGCGCTTTTGGCGGAGGACCGGCAGGCGGTGCGAATGATTCCGAAGCCTTTCCCTTGCCATTAGCTTCAGCTGGCCTCGTTGGCAAAGGAGGTGCCGGCGTCGAACTAGAAGAGGACGATTGTGCCTGCTGCCATTCCTGTGGCGGGTTGGAGTGCTGGTCTTGTGGACGAGTTGGATGCTGGTATTCAGCCGCCTGGGGACTGACGGGACTCGTGTTATCGGACCGTGGACCGATGCCAAGTTGCTTCCGAGCGCCAAGAACGGCCCTTTGATGCTGGTTGAGTGCCGACTGGAGTTGCTCATTCGTATCGATCAGGTGCTCCATCGTGTCGTTGTCGGGGGACGGGTTCTCTGCCACCATGTACATTTGTATACTTCGTGAGGCGCTCTGACATCTATCGGCGAATTCCTTGATTAGGTCATTGTTGATGACCTCCTGAGGGGGAGTGTTGACCACGACTTGCGACAGCAGCTTGGCGGAAGTTCGCGCTTCCTCCAGTCTGCTCGCGAGTTCCACGGGGCTGGGCAAGGTCCGGTTGGTATGGTTTCGAGCGAAGTAGTTCTGGGAATGGGAGTCGATTGCGGGTACATTCATGGTCCTAGGCTCGGGGCCGGTCATGGATTGCCTTGGCTTCTGAAGGAGCATGTATGTCAGTTGGGCAGATAGGAGGGGTCGGCTCGGAAGCGGTCCTACACCATATTGCTTGTAACTGCGCTCTTTCTCCTTCTTCCACATGGAGATCAGCTCGCCAAGGCCTTGGTCGTCGGATTTGGTGGCCTCAAAGGTATCCAACGTCTCCGACAGTATTTGTTTGACGCTGGGGTCGTGCGTAGATCGGTAGAGTTCCTTGACCGTATCTGTAAACTTCTTGTCCATGTTGCGCGTGAAAGTCGGGCCGGGGTTGTCGGTCAAGATGCGAATCAACATGATGGCATTGTACTGCCACGAGGCTTTGGCATGGTTGTCCTTTGAGAGGTATTTCCGGATGACCCGCGCGCACTCGGCGGCGGCGGCCGGGGAGGACTCGGCGGCATCGACGATGGGCGGGAGGTAGAGTACTTCATCACCCTGAAAACACGGAGTGAGCAGGCAACTTTGGAGGTATCGGGACATGGGCGAGGATGAGCATACCTGGGCATTAGGCCCCCCAGACTCGCAAAATTGTCTCTGAGAACGAGGTCAACAACTGCTCATAGCGTTGGAAAGATGGCTTTGCGTACCACGCTGCGTGCAGCGATAGCTTCGGGAGCCTCGCTCTGCGGGTCCGACGACGCCGACGCATCACTGGGTCCACTGAAGCCTTGCGGAGAGGGACGTCGATCAGCACTTCCTTCGCAGCGACCCTGCATGTGTTGGAAAGGACAAGACGCAGAGAGCCCACTACTCACTGTTCGTCGTTCGCTTCTTGATGGTGCTCATCATGCGATTAACGCTAAGCCCCTTCATGGCCTTCATCTTTGCCGTCGTTGGCTGGCGTCGAATCGCCTGGGCGTTTAAATCAAAGGGGAGGTGGGATATTTGGAGCACGGATGCAAGAGCCCTCGGACAAATAGACGAAGAGCAGGCCGAAGGATTCGAAACGGAAGAACCAATCGGGAATTGAAGAGGAAGTGAGATTTCGATGTAGCTGTTGGAAAGCGGCGGAAGCTATCGCGATCAAGTTGACAAGCGATGACGGATGCCCGTGTTAAAGTTTGGCGCGAACCAAATGACAGCAAGGCGGGAGCAACAAGTGTGCGTGTGGCAGGCAGCGGGAGAACTTTGGAGGAAATACGCAGGGCCTATCGAGCTGCAGCTTGGAAGTGACGCTCGGAGGTAAGTATGAGCAGGCAAAAGGGAGGTAAGACGACTTTGGACTGGACAGACGAACGGGGGGTTATCTTAAATTAAACCTCAGCCCGGCTTCCCGCACTGGACCACGGGGTCCTACACGTATACAAACCACCACACAGCAAGTAGGATATGCGTCGTAGTGCGTGTGCTGGACCGTTGGAGAAGTTGTGGCGGGGTGATGGAGAGGGAGAGAGAGGTAGCGTCAGGCGCAAGGGTCCAGGTCAAGTCGGGTCGGGTGGGTTTGTCTGCGCCTCTCAGAGTACGTAGAGAGGGAGCGACTGCGAGTAGTGGCGCCCGTGGCAACCTTGGCTTCCATGAATGCTCCTGTCTTGGGATTCCTTTCTCCCTTTATTTTTTTGTGCTTTTGCTCAAGAGTGCTTGATGGATCTATTCTGGAGATGGGCGCAGAGACCCCACGGCTGTTCGCTTGTTTGATGAGAGGGGATGGGAGAGATGGATGGAGGTGGGTGTTCACGGGACCGGTGAATAAGGCATGTACGACAAAAACTTCCTGCGTGCTCGCAGTGTAATAGTGATAGAGCATCTCACAATAAATACTTTCTAATACTAATTGCAAATTACATAGGATGTGCGCGCTGCAAACAAACGAATGCGTAACAGTAGTGGGAGAGGTAGGATACCTGACAGCCCGACTAACCCAAGGCAGGTATGTAGGTTTCCCAATGCTGCGGCGAGGTGACCCGATGCTTTTCTCAGCAAGCATGACGACGCCTCGTAGGCAAAAGCGATGCTCAAGAGGAGCCAACGTGATTACTTAGGGACTCCCTGCTACGACACCCCCAGTACGTACACGCACACATCATTCGCACCCCTGTCACAGTCTGAGTGAAAGCGAGACCAACCGATGTTGGATTCCAGGGTACCTTCTCGGTGTCAAGTCGCGCTTTGATGCCTCTCGATTCTACAGGCAAAGAACGCCATGAATGCACCTTATTTGGCCCTCACCACTGGCATGGATTTGGGGTTTATCTGGAGAACCCCCACGTCAAGATTGGGGTCGCATTAATCCGAGATGACGGGTTTAGGGGAAGATTCATGCTGTAGGTGTTTCCAGGGGTCCTCCTCTATGTACTAATTATCGGACGGCAGTGCCCCTGTTCAGTCTCCAGTGACGCCCGGCCCGGACCCGGACCCTTTCCCTCGCAACGACAGACAGAGAGAGAGACACACACGCACTTACTTGCTGCAACGTACTTCTGCACAGCCTCGTTCTTCCACGCAAGCACTTGCACCTCTCACCACTTACGTACATCGACGACCACACCACGAGACATCCTATATCACAGCGCCTTTCAGTTGCGGGGACGACCAAGACGCCAGCCATCAGAGGCCACGCAAATCGCCTCTCTTAGCGTCTCCGCGACTCTACAGTGTCAGGTTGCCTCCTCGCACAAGCCTCCAACCCCGCAGTGTGTCTCGAATGTCACCATCTTACTTGCCAGCCAAGATGGCTCCATCGGAGTACTTGATCGGTAATGAAGCCAACTCATGCTCTACGAACAACTTCATTTGCGACTGCTCGGTAATTTGCGCATGCAGCATGGCGCGGTTGTCTACTGATGCTGTCTATCCCCGCCTATCACCCTTCAAACCTGCTAGACTACTTACGTCGTAATGCATTTTCAGCAATTCACGACGAGTAATCCTCTCCTTCGTCTGACTCGCCATCAGCCGACATGTCTTCCACAATCAGGTTTCCTGACCGTCCAATCTTTTGTGCCATCGTCTCCTCCTTACTGGGCTCGTACACAATCCGGGGCATAACAGATGCGATACGGAATTGGTACTCATGCTCGTAGCCTTCGGGCTGCGCTGTCGCCTTCTCCGCAGTGACCTCCTCGGGTGCCGTCAATACGTCGTAGCATTCCACAAACGCATAGAGTGCTTCCATCGTTGTATCGTTTCGGAATCGGCGCACGATTCTCCCCCCACCGGACGACTCGGGCAATTTGAGCGCAATTCGGACAACATCCTTGTTGCTCGCCGGCGGCTCTTCTTCCATTATCGTCGCCCGCCAGCGTTTCCACTTCTCCCGTTGTTCCTCGCGTCTTGCGGCAGCCTCGGCCTCTTCTTCAGCCTTCCGCGCGGCCTCCGCCGCAGCCTTTTCCGCCTCGCGCCGTTGCCGTGCTCTTTCTCTGTCCTTGGCCAACGATCGCTCGTAGGCGGAATCCTGTTCGTTCCTGAGGCTCCGCGTCACTTCCTGCGCTGTTCTGTCCGCCCGAACGCCTGCCAGGTCCGGCGCATACTTGTTAATAGCGGCCTGTGCCTCCGAGAGATATGTAGATGCTGGCATAGGGCCGGCCAGGCGCTTGATGATACTCATTCTGGTGCTTCCCTCCTTGGGTGTGAGGCATACGATTGCCGAGAACGGGTACTTGGTGCAGTTGTATTCTTGAGCAACCTGGTAAGCTTCCGAGTCCAGTATGTTGCCGCCCCATAGAATGACGTTGTTCGCTGGGTCATTGATAAAGCTGACCACATCGGGGGCCAGCAGCGTCTCTCTCGTGAAGGATTCCGTGTCGTCGTGCTCGGGCGACATGAGGACCATGAGGAGAAATTTGAGTTCCTTTTTGGCCAAGTCTTGCGCCTGAGCAACGCCACCCTCGAACCACGGCAACCCCGTGTTACCGTACTCTTCTTCGAACTCGCGTTTAAAACGTGCAGCCGTATCCCGAGGCATTAGCATGCGGCGTCCAGTGGTGCTCCTTAGTCCAGTTCCCGGCCCACTTGTGATGGCCCGTGGCCGAATTTGTCTTGGGAGGAAGTTGAGCACGTAGAAGACCGTACGGAAGATCTTGGACGCGATACTGTATCCGATGCTGAAGGGTGCCAACAGCAGCCCGATCAAAAAAGGAGGCCGGTGGAAGGCATTCGGCTGGGGAACGACTCGCGGTGCGGGCTCAGGGCGATCTCTTCGGGGAGCTTGCGGTCGGCCTGCCGAGGCATGCAAACTTTCTTGGAGGTTCTCATGCCGTGCTGCTGTCCGTGGAATATCCTGCGCCATAGCTTCCGCGACTGGGTCGGGGCCCTCGCCGTCAAAGAACTTGGCGATGGCGATCTAGAGGCTATGGTCAACACAACCTACAGGCGGGACTGGATTAGCTCTGTAAGTGATGACTTGCCTGGACATTCCATTGTGACCGCTGCAGTAGTGGTACCGCATCCTTAAGGTCTTGGTTTGTGACACTGGTGTACTGCTGCAAAGCCTCTTGCTGACCTGCCGATAGCTGTCCCAAGTCTAAGTCCCCGCTCTCCGCCATGTTGACCGTTGACCGCGGCAGCAAATCAATAACAATCAGTCAATGCAGAGATGGGTTGCAAATGCTATGTTGCGTCGTTCAAAGGTCGATGAATTAGGGAGTTGCGGAAAGAAATCGAAGTCAGATGGGGGCGAGGAGGGCGGTTGTGGCCAGGTATGTATCAAGGTGGCAGCGCGAAGTAACAGAGATGCGCTCGAGAAGGATAACAGCAAGATTGGTGGTGCCGTCAGAAATCGATGAACCTCAAAACGGTCAAGGGGCTTAGCGGTTCTGCCCTAAGAAGAGAGAGGCTGGATGCGCGGGCTTTGATAGAAAGCGACGGGTGTCTGAGGTGGTGCAGCCGCACTTGATGTCCACAAGGGCTGGTGACGACACTTGTCCGTGGCCGTGCATGTGGAGAGAAAGGAGTGGAGGCTTGGACACCAGGTACCTACATAGGTAGGAGGCAGGCTGGGTACCGCGTCGGCAGAACCGCGTCTCAGAGGCCACAGCGTGTTAAGAGACTCTGCGCTTATCAATCATGGCTTATCGACGTTAAACTTGCCTCGCGAATTGCTACCAGCCAGTAATGCAACTAAGAGGTATTATCTCTTGTGCTCTGGGGTAATTGAATATTGGAGCAAGTAGTGCAACAACCAGGAAGACACATACCTACGCAGTGTAATGGCGCGCACAGTGCTAAAGCACCGAGTGGTAATAAGCTGCAAGTTGCAAGAAATCTGGTACCCAAGTCGTCCTCCCAGGGGTTGCTTTTTCGGCTTCAGCGCTTGGCTTGGGGCGGGCCACCCAACCTCCTACTGCCATCGGACAATGCCCCTTTCCTCTTCTCTATGCATGACCTGATTATCTCTGCCTTTATTCTTTTATCGAAGGAGGCGGCGCATCACCTCACTCTTTCCTACACCGTCGCCGGCCTCGCCCAACTGCTTACTTTACCTATCTTCCTGCTTGCGATCGGCTACAGACATCCTCGCTCTGGCGCGCGCGCCTACATTTAACCCTGCCTTGCCGCCGTACCCTATTACGACGACTTCGCCTTACATCATCCTTTACCCATCGGATTGATCGCCGGCCAACATCACCAATACCTTCGTACGGATATCGTGCGTGTCCATGACCGAGCCACCTACCCCACCAACAGTGTGCAAGCCATGGGAAATGTCTGCAAGGATCAAGTACGTCCGCCCAAAAAATGACCCCCGTCCGGCTTCGCGCCAGCCCCACGCGAGCTCCATTCCTTCACTGTGTTCTTCTCTGCCCGCCTTTGTCTTCTGCCCCCCCGCCCAAACCAGCCCGGTCCCTCCTCGTCCACATCCAGCGCGCGCGTCCAAACCATGAAAACGACCTCGACGACAATCCGACCATGGGCTCTGGATTTGGCTGACTCTATGCAGACGTCGTAGCGTCGACCAGGGCGGCAAAACTCTTTCCAACCGAATCTATTGATCATGGCGACCTCGCGATACCCCCAGTCCGACCTTCGTCGACAAGTCGGGTCGCCAAAGCCCAAAACCCGAGGCGAGTGGACGCGCCTATGTACTCTCTCGACCACATTGACATGGCACCGTAGCTGACGTTCGTCAATTGCATTAGAAAACAAAGAGACACTATGCCGAAACGTACTCATATATGGACACTGCCGATACGAGAACACAGGTTGCGCCTTTAACCACGACCAGACTCGATCCAACTCGGTCCAGAACAGCCCCGGCGGCCAGAGTAACCAGTCCGAATTGTAGGTGCCCACCCGCTACGTTGTCTTTGGTTTCATGCACCGCCATTGCCGATCCTGCCACGAATGCCCGGAACCCGTCGTCACCACCCTCAATATTCCGGTGCCTGTCTCAAAAAAGGTGGAAATATTTCTTGATTGTAGGCAAGCTTCGGGTGACGCTATGATAGATGACTGGTGGTCGTTCGTTGAGGCGGCCGTAGTTCTGTACGACAGGCTCTATACGCCCGTGGGGAGATAAGGAGGAGGGGGTTAAGCCTTGCGGTTCTCACTGGAAGCATGTGTTCTCCGAAATGCCACGGGCTATGAAAAATCCCCAGGGGCCGGAGATATTGGTTCTGGTAGTAGAGACCTAGAGGCATGCAATCTGGGAAGGAGGGCATTCTACTGCTGGATCTTTGAATGCCCTAGAAGATACGACGCCCGAACCCCAGCACACTAAGCCAGCCCGATGGCGGACACACAACTTCGTTTGATTAAGGAGCAGAGCTGACATATGGACACCCACAGCGCAAGGAAGGCACTCAATGTCGACTCGCCGTCATTCACTCCGGCTGGCCTTCCATCGGCGGCATCTCCAGGCGCAAATACACTGGGTGGCCCGTCAAAGAAATCCACATTTTCCTCACAAGCTGCCAGTGCAGCTGTCTTCACTCCCAGAGGAGCAGGCTGTATGTTACTGCCTGGTCTTTTAATTGGATGAGAACTCGGACCGGACTAATCCTTCATAGCTGCGACACCTGCTGCTGTTCAGGATGGCGAAACTTCATCGACTGTCTTCAATCCCGCAACCTTCCGCGAGTTCACCCCTTCGAATTTTGAATTGAGTACTGGGGTAGGAATATAGCGTCGTGCATGTTCGGCTGAAACTTGAAATACTGATACGCTTGCAGGTAACCGCCAATGGTACAGCCTCAGATACGGGGCTCTCATTTGACCCCTTTACTATGCCCAATGTTGGTCAGGCTTTGCCGGCTACACCCTTCAACCCATATGCAGACGATCCGACTGGCCTTGCTGGTTCAAGCGCGGCATACTTCCAACATCAGAACGCCTACACCGCCCCTCTCCAACCGGTAAGATTTTCGAACCGGAATCAAATGTGGCGAGACTGATCAAAGGCAGCTTCAATACCACCTTTACGCTCCTGTTGGGCCATACAGAGACGACCTGTTGCCATTTCAGAGACAAGTACACGACTTCTTTCTCCCCGAGAAGCTTCGAGAAGAAATGCAACGCAAGTCCGAGGCCTTACAGCAGGTCATGCCAAGTAAGTTGGCGAGAAACATTCTCTCAAAGTTTTGGAGGCTGACTTCTCCACAGACTCGACTTTACCTCCGCTGGACAACTATTTTTCGCTGGTTCCTCTCGATACAAGTCATCGGAAGAGCTCCAGTGTGTTCGGCTACACCACTTGGGTATACAAGGCGACATCTTCTAAGAGCGGGAAAACCTATTGCCTCCGACGTCTTGAGGGTACGCTATGATATCAAACCTCGATGCAACCCAGGCTGACGCATAACAGGCTTTCGGTTGACCAATGAGCAAGCTATTCGCTCGGTAAAAGAATGGCGAAAACTTAACAACGGCAACGTGGTGACCATCCACGATGCCTTTACCACTCGGGCATTTGGTGACAGCTCTCTCTTCTTCGTTCAAGACTACCACCCTCTATCTAAGACCCTCGCCGAGCTGCACTTTGCCCAACCGAACACAACCCACGGTACCCGTTTCAGTGCAAAGAACCCTATTGCGGAAAGTGTCTTGTGGGGTTACGTGTCGCAAATAGCCAACGCATTAAAGGCCATCCATGCCTTGAACCTGGCTGCCCGCTGCCTCGATATGAGCAAAGTCATAGTCACTGATAAGAACCGCATTCGGCTAAGCGCATGTTCCATACTGGATGTGGTTCATTTCGAAGCTCGTCGCCCGGTTCAGGAGCTGCAACAGGAAGACTTGATCCAGTTTGGCAAGCTGATACTGTCTTTGGCGACCAATACGCCACCAAGCCAGCTCACCAATCTGAAAGGATCGATGGAACAAATGAGCCGGGTGTATTCTAAAGAGATCACTGATACTGTCTTATGGCTCCTGACTCCGGCTCCAGCGGGCGCCACACCCAAGGGCATCGAAGAATTCATTCGGGGCATAGCGGTTCATATGGTGGCCACGCTGGACGCCAGCCTTCAAGAGGCCGACACGATGAAGTCGGAGCTGTTTCGCGAGTTGGAGAATGGTCGGCTGGTACGCCTGATGGCCAAGCTTGGTACCATCAACGAGAGACAAGAGTTCGATGGCGACAGAGCATGGTCAGAAAACGGCGAACGGTACATGCTGAAGCTGTTCCGTGACTATGTCTTCCATCAGGTTGATGCAAATGGCAATCCTGTGGTGGACATGGGCCATATCATCCGATGTCTGAACAGGTTGGATGCCGGCAGCGATGACAGAATCTGCCTCACAAGCCGAGACGAGCAGACGAGCTTCGTAGTCAGTTATAAGGATCTGAAGAAGCAGCTCGGCAATGCTTTCGGCGAGCTGCTTAAGGCAGGAAAACAGTCAACGGCCCGAGGATTCCAAGGTTCCTCTCACTAGAATTGGGAGAACTGGAGAGTCTCCGGTTCCGATCACGATTATTTCCACCATCACCAAAACTCTAAGAAAGATGCTCCCATCTGTTTGGACCGCAGACCTCGAGGCGAAATCAACGACGAGACAAGCAACGCTTGAGCGCGACGACCAATCACATTGGTTTACGCTGTTGGATTCCGCATAGAATGTTGGAGCTTCACGTGAGAGATAGATAACCGGGGCGCAAGATGGACAGCACTTGCGAAATCAGAGCGGACAGGGGTCAACTGACTGGGACAGGAAAGTGATGCAAACTAGTAAATAGATGAGAGATGAGCGACCTCACAGGATGCGGGGGTCTCTTTCTTACCTGACGCACGTGGTAGATGAAGCGACACGAGGAGCGAGCAGTTACGAAACAAGTTTCAATTCATTTCCTTGCGCTTCTTGGGCGACGAAGTGTCTGGTTGAGCGGGCTATTGTCTTTGGTAGAACGGGCAGTTCTTTTGGGAACAACACAAGTCATGATAACTTCGCCATCGTGAGATTTTGTGTGCCATGGTATCTTCATTTGGGCAGCATGTTGGTATGTGTGACATGCCATCATCATTCATGTCCTGCTGCTGCGGGTATAAATATCGATACAGCCGTGCTATACCATGGACCAGAACCTTTCCATTGTGGTTCCTCTTTGTCAAACTGTTTGGCGTCTTGGTTCCTTACTCTCTCTCTTTCTCTTGAGGTGGAGTTCAACATAGGTAACCCTCTCTGCCCTAGCCAGCTCATGATCTCGTCCTTGTGGTTTCGTGGTGTCGCAGTTTCTCCCGAATTGAGATCATTCCTCGTCGGGTTGCGCAAAGGGATTCGCTATGGGCTCGCTGCCGTCGACGGGGCTGACGAGGACAAGCAGAGTTCCGCGAGCGACGACGAGGCCAAGGGATCTCGTTCTTTCATTTCCTTCCTCGTCTGTCGGTTTTGTGTACAGCGTGTCAGCAATGGCCTTCACGGGCTATGTAGTAGGCAGTCTTACCTCTCATGACCTCATGGACATCATCCAAGACGAGGTTCATCAATGCATCATATCCCTTGAGTGTGCCGGTGACTGTGCGTCTGGTCAGCAAGCTTTGCTCCGCGTTGAAGTGTTGCCGAGAATGATGTGAGTGACTGACCTTCACGGCCACCGTTGAACTTGACGGTAATCTGCTTGTCCATGTACTTTGACAGGTCCAGGATGTTCTCCTTCTTGGGTCTCTCGCGGTCACCGCTGGCCCCCTGGGGTGCTCCACGGTCGCCGCCGCCGCCGCGTCCTCCTCCACGTCCGCGATAGCCGCCGCCGCCACCACCTCCTCGGCCACCGCCTCTGTGCGATCCTCTGTCTGCCATTGCGCGTACGATTGTGTAGGGTGGAGAGCGTGTGGAGGACTTCGTAGCGTTTTCGTCGGGAGACTACAAGCGGCCTTCTTGGGATCGGATTGATCAATGGTCTTTAGCGAGTTGTCGTCGTGGCCGTGTTCGGAGCGCAGGGGTGTGTGGTCGTCCCGAATGACGTTGTTGAAGGTTGCGCTTGTGTTTTGCTCTTTTGCGGCCTGGGGAGGTGAGGTCGGTGATTCGGTGCGAGGAAAATGAACAAGCTTGAGCTTTGGTCCGGGCTGTGGTGGGGCCATTTGGGTGCTCAGCGCGGTCTCCCCGCGTCGTCAAGAAGGCCGGCCTCCGTGATTGGCGGGGTCGCCGTTGGTCTTCAGACTATCTCAGGTATCTATCTGGTATCTATCTGCATACCAACCTAACTACTTACATACTTAGATTTCAGGTCCGGGCGATATGATGAAGAAGGAAATATCAGATATGCGCCGGGTTTGATGTTATGGGACATTCATTTTGTGAAGGAGACAATAGTATAGGCCTTTTGAGATGAAGACTATCGATCTCTATTCCGCTGAGGCTCAACGCGTCTGATGGTCTTTACAAACACGAGCTCAATAATTGCGGCATTGACGGTTCACTATCATCATATTGTACTTGTACCGCGTGTCGACAACGCCAGACTTCACTGTGAGACCGTGGATTGCGTTATTCCGCAATTGCAGTGCAGCAATGCCTCTCTGTCATGGGCACGAGTTGGACGGATTTTCTTTTCCACGAATGCCTTTTTTAGATGACAGGTAGAGTTCACAAGCAATGCCAAGAAGACGGCTATCTCTCACGACAACGGGAGCAGTATATTGACTTGAGTCACCCGCTCTGAACACTGCTAATCGCGTTGGACCGACCAGGTGGTTGACGACTTTTTGGCAGCATGAGCAACGCCCGAGTGAAACACCTTGTCGCCTTCATAGCAGGGCGCGTCGCCGACAAACGGACAAGAGATGCCCGAGCACCCAGTTGATTTTCAGTAACTCGGCCAACAGCGACCAACCGGACTGCAAGTGACTAGAGTTGGATGGGAGGCCGTGGCTGTGCAATCCTGATCGTGTTCGTCCACTGACAACAATCAAGGAAAACCGCCCAAAAGATTGAAAGGGGAGATTTCTCATCCCTAGTCCAAACCAGGCGCGTAGAGTGCGCGATATATTTCCTGTGTGCAGCTTTGACTGTGTGGGTGTCTTTGAGCGAGTGTGTCTGAAATGACTGTCCTGCTTGCAAGTTCCAAAATGTCTTGGCAGTGCCTCTGCGCCACCGCAACGATGAGCAGGAAACGGGCAAAGGGAATACGCTAGGCATTTTTCACACGCCAGGTAGCCAGGGGTTTGGATCGCAAGGGGGCCCCAGTTCGTATCGGCAAGTGGAAAAGAGAGGACGAGATGGCGAGAGTCTGCGGGCGGTAAATTATCAAATTGCATCCTCTCTCTGTCCATTTGGAACCATCTGGCCATTCGTTTCGGTATTCCTACGCCGCGCAGGTTGACGTACTACGGTGACGAGGCCCCGACGTATGTGCAGGAGTGAGAAGACGGGAACGGGGAAAAGGGACGGCCCTGGTGCTCAAAGTGACAGTCATGTCATCGCAGAGAAAGTTACAATGTTGAAGGACGAACCAACTAGAAATAAATCGACCAACCGAATAGCAATGATGATGAGGCGGAGAAGGGTACCCGCCGCCCGGGGGGCCAAAACTTCACAGGCCCAAAAATAAGGTGTTTGTTCTGGCAGTCAGCGTCGGAGGTCGTTACATTCTGGGGTTTCTTGGGGGCATCGGCACGTACTCGGGGCGTGCGCTCCGGTAGGACATTTGACTTTGGCATGTCAATGTGAGGGGCGATGGTGACATGCCATGCGGAAGCTTCATCACGAACAGGCGAGAGGGCCTGCTCCGTCCATAGGGGACCCATAGGCGGCTTCAGGGCTGTTCTGCGCAGCACTACATAAAGGTACCTAGGTGGGGTGAAGTAAGTGTACTTTCCTGGAGAGAAAAGTCATGTCCATTTCCTGCTGAGACGCTGCCTGAGTCGGGTAGTCTCGGCGGAGGGCAATGCTGTGTGCTTAGGAGGTCGGTAGTGACGATCAACAACAGTAGGAGGGCGTAGGTTTGGGAGTGCGTTCCTCGCGTTCCGCCCCGTCCGAAAGAGACAAAGCTTCCTCAATGTCGGGTCTCTGTGTGTCCACACAACCCCGTTGCGCCATCTCCTTTCCAGAATGGTTCTATTCCGCGCGAGACGAGCGGGCGCACGGGTTCCCTCCTCGAGGTAGTGCCCTAGCCTGTTATATCTTACTAAGTAACATTAGGGGATGGATGGACGGATGGTGTAGTCAGTCTCTTTGCTCCGCCCCTCTGTCCTCGGCCCGCTGGCGAGTCAACCGTGAGGGTGCAGTGTAAGTGCAAGCAGGGTAAGGTGGCATTCAGTGGTCGGGGTGCCAATTCAAGAGCCAAGACGGTATGTACCCCTTCAGGCGGGTAGCGAGGTGTCAGGATGCAATGCCCGAGAAGGAGAGAGGGGCTGGACCTCTCTCGGTGACCCAGGTTGGTAGGTGAGCAGGTGAGGATCATCGCTGGCTTTCCCACCCGCCAACTTTCCCCTTGTCAAGGTTGTTTGTTAGTGACGGTTTCTCCCTCGAGTCCCTTCCCTCCCCTCCCCTCCCCTCCCCTCCCCTCTTGAGCAAGTGAGAGGGAGGAGTGGGCGGGATGAGACTCTCCTCTCAAAACACTCAATGCCGACTGGCTGGCTGGCTGGATGCCTCTGTTACCCCAGTATTCGGGCTGTGCATGCATGGTGTTGGAGTCGGGTCTCTTCCTGGATCCCCTTTCAGGGAAAACTAGGTGGCTCCCTGTTCTCCGCTTGTAATACAATATGTTACTGCTGGCTTGTTCCGACCTCCAGTTTTCTACATTTCCCGGCGCCTCCTACTTGCGAGAGGGGTTTGTTTCGTCCGCGGCCCGGTGAAGTGCATCGACCGGTTGCCTCACGATCAAAAACCCGCAAGCGAAAGTCACCCCTTCTTGTTCGAAGAGGCTGTCGATTCGCCGCCCACTTGTCGCATTCCCCCCCCCGTCGAGTCAACCCCCCTTCTTGGCTCGCAGCCAGCCTTTCAGCTTCCAAGCCTTCATAGGGCTGCCGCCGCCGATTTCACTGTCTTACATAAGGAGTCCAACAACATACGGATACGGCATCTACTCATCTTACCTGATATTAGTCGCTCAATCTGCTTCTTTTTCAAACCGATTCTTCGTTGCGCCGGATGCCCGCGCCACCCCCGGACATACTACCTCGAAACTTGTGGATGGAATGAATTACTACCAAGATTATTGTTGCCCATGATCCCTTTGCTACTGCCGATTTCACCTCCTCATCTAGGACAAGCTACTGCGACATTTCCATCGTTGGAGTCAGCCGAAGCAAGAAGAATCAGCTCGAGAAAAGGACTCGGTGAGGAGGGAAAACCGCGCAACGTCAACGGCCAGGGTCTCCTTACCTCCCCAAGGCCCAAGCAAAGTCCACACCATCGTCAATGAAAAGCAGGCTTCTCGGACAACCAAGGACGGGAAATGGAAAAGAGAAAAGGGAAAGCAAGGGAAAAGGAAGAGAGGGGGAGAGGGAGGCGGGAGGAGAGATAACCTTGGGCACGCAGCCCCGAGCCCAGTCCAATCCAAACCAGCCCAGTATGAGATGTAGCTCCCTACACCACCGCCTGGACCTGGCCTTGATTTTTATTCTTTCGAGTCCTTCTGGCGGTGTCTTGATGGTATCGTTGGTGTACTATCTACTGAACAAACAAGTCCCACCCAACTGGGCTGCAATTCGGAGGGTGCCCGTCCCGGTTCGTACGCGCATCATCACCACATTCCGCCGCGTTGCCTCGCATCTCACTTTCACCTTCACCTTTGACTATTCCGTCCCACACCACCTTGCCTCGCATCTCCTTACCGCGATTGAATTGGTAGTTGTTGCAGTCTCCCGTCAAATATCATCGCTTCACACACTTCCCATCCGCCTCATTCATCTTATGGTAGGTAGCCAACGTCATCTCACTCCCATCGACCATTAAACGCCTCTTTGAATTGGTCTCAAATGTCCTCGGGTTCCGTCCGTCCAAGCTTTTTAGACTCCTCCCTCCCCCGACGAAGGAAAAGAAGCACGCCGGGTCCCCTCCCACCCCCGGCTCCATCTGTTTAGTGGAACTCCCTCCGCCCTTGCTGCACCATGAGCTGCACCTGCGGCTTGTGAGGTGCCACTCGCTCCACTCGACTCCTCTGCACTGCATTTCCCAGCGTCCACACACTCTCTTTACCTCACTTTCACCGTCCCGATCTCACTCACTCATGCTAGTTCTTCCTTCCCTCGTCCCCTGCTTTCTCACTCGGACGATGCTCACGACACACAGAAAACTTCGGCAGCGCTTAACCTGAAGCTTTGATAGCGGGATCACGGCACTGGCCCACTCCTTCTCATTGGACAATTCATCGTTAACCCGCCTGTCTCCTCCAGCTGCGCCCCCGCCGCCCGCCCGCTCTTTCTCTCTGGGACGGAGTCCTCTCTGCTTCCTCCTCCTTCCCGAGTTCCCCCATCCTATCCCGTCTGCTTCACTCTTATTGTTCCCTCCATCTCTCGGCGCTACTATTCCGTTTATCCCTCCCCCCTTCAGTGAGGTGCCAGCCGGTAAGTTGTGTTTACCTCTAGGTACCTTGCCCACCTTACCTTAGTCTCCCGACTCCCGTGTCCCGCCCCATTCCTGCCAGTCCCGTCCTGTGTAGCCGCGCCCCGTTTAGTCCACCGTCACCCGTACAAATCCCAAAACAAACCCCGATTCCAACCCTTCTCAACCTCGTCTCCCCCCCCCCGTCATTCTTGGCTTTGCCGCCTTGTTCGTCCCCCTCTCGATCAATAATTCTCTCGCACATCTTTCCGTCGAAGCTTGCTCTATTCAAGCTCCAGCTCCTGCCCGTTACTGCTACCTGAGGCATTCCTTGCTGGGCCCTTACCAGTCGCCACCACCACCATCTCATAAGGTGCTGCTTCGCCATGAACTAACCAACTCTCAAATTCCAGAATCCCCCTTGTTACACTCCGAGGCTCTTCAGCCTTCACGTCTCACACACGCTCCGGTGACCAACTACTTCACGTTATCATCTTTCTTGACGGGGGAGAAAGGGGGCCGCAACCAGAAAGAATCCAGCTCGCTCTCGTGGGATCATCCATCTTGGCCCCGGTGACATTCTCGCCATGGCGCATGCCCAGGATTCCCAAGAGCCCCATAAACGGAAACGGGACGCAGACGACAGCGGCGCGCAGCCTGCTCATTCTGATCGCATTCCCCAGCCTCCTCCGCCTCAGTCAGGTATGTGCGGTGCGCCAGTGTGTGTGTGAACCAAGGCCGAAACCTTTCAACAAAACCAAAAAGAAAGAACAAGAGCAAAACCATGCGCGGAAAAACATGAGCCGTCGATCTCGTCCATCAACTGCATCTTGTCGTCGTCGTCGTCGTCGTCGTCGTCGCGCCCGGAGGCAATCGAGGTTAGACTCGCCATTGATCCCTCGCCCCGGCCTGCCAGCCAGCGCCGCCCGCACTTTGTTTTCTATCCTACCCCCCTCCAACTCCGTCCTTCAGTCGTCTTTATCCGTCTGCATCGCAGCTCGTTATTGCGGCTCTGTTCAAGCCCCTTGGCAACGCTTAAACCGTCTTGCCATGGAATAATATCCCCACCGGTCTCACCTGCTCGCACTGCGTCTCGTCTCGGCTGTCCGTTAAACGATTGCTAATTATTAACTCGAAAGGCAATGCATCCATCATCAACTACCTCTCCAAAGCCAGCGCTTGCAGGCTCAAGCTGATACAAGGAGAACCTGAAACATTCTCTGACGTGCTTGGCCTTTTGAATCAATATGAAGGTATGGTTTCCCTTTATTTGACCCGTGCGAACGGAACGGAACGTCAGGCTCAATCATCGACGACAGGAGTTCTCAACAGACACGAGAGTCTCGCAGCCAACTTGGGCGCCAAGCTGACGGGTCCTCGTCTGCTAAAGGCGATGGAAGGAGCCTTTGAGGGCCCAATCATCACCAACCCACCGCCTGCCTATGGCACAGCGCCTGTGGGCTGGCTGGACATAGTCACATTCGCCAAGACGAACCCCGACAAGTTTGTCCTGACGACGGGCCATGACGGTGAACGCACCTGCCAGTTCTACCTCAATGGGTTGCAAGTCCAGATTCTGGAAGATGACTGGCGCCTAATCATGAACGGCGCGTTGGACAGGTTTTCCAGCGTGTCGACGGCCCCTTTGGAAGAAGACGAGACGGCAGAAGTGGCGACGCTCGAGATCGTGGAGCAGCGACTGCAGGTTCTCATCAAGAAGGCCGATGAAATTGCCAAGAGGGCGCGTCAGCTGAACTATCACTTGAGCGGCCGGAGGGCCGGCATCAACTCACGCCATGGCGGCCAGCAGGGGAGCAGCTCCGCATTTCAGTCTGTCAACCATGCCAGAGGGCATCTTCCTCACGGCTCTGGCTATGACCTACACGCCGACCTGCTTCAGCAGTTTCTGTCGTCTTCCCAGGCTTACCCTCCTCGAGTTCCGTCCAGCGCTGGGCTCGAGACAGCACACTCGACTGGCCAACACACGCCACCTGCAACAAATCCTCATCCGCACTCACTTCCCTTGCAAGGCCGCCCAGCTGTTATGCATACCCCTGTTGTGCCGCAGCGAGACTTGTCATATGACCCGTCATCGGCGCACAGAGGTATCATCACGGCAAGAATAGAAAAACTGAACAAGGGCGACCAAATCTGGCCACCATGCGACCGCTGTCGCAGACTCAAGTCTCCATGCATCAAACATCTCACGGCCTGTCAGGGCTGCACCAAGAAACATGCAAAGTGTGGATGGAAAACCATTACCGAGGAAGAAATTGCCTGGCTCAATCGCGAGGCGAGTAGCAGTGCCGACGAAGCACACGCCGAACAGAGCCCGGTGCACCAAGCACAGGTGAGGTTGCTGCGATATGACCCAACACAAGACGACGGTCGGTCCAATGAGGCGCCGCCGGCCTCTAAGAATCTTATGCCAGGAGGAGATGCATCTCGGCCAGCCAGTAGAGGGCAGCAAGACCACCACCAACGATCGCCTTTAGACCAGGGGTCTCGCAGCAGAACAAGCAGCTTCATGGACGTGGAGCATGAGCCTCCGCCCCCGAACCAGAAGGCATGGATGCTAGAGCCGCAGCGTGGAGAACAGCTCCCCAGTATCAAGAGAGACTTGTTGCTCAGTCACATGGCGTCAGCGGCAACAGCTGCTGCTGATGCCCGCGATGCCAACTCAACGACATCTGCGAGCAGCATGGCTGGACGATAGCCAAACATGAATTGGGTGGAGGACGAATGTGGTAAATTACAGTTTGGACCGCCTTATCAACACATAGTCTCAGAAGCGAGGGACCAACGGAAAGGCTTCGAGAGAGCGTATCGAGTGCGTATGTGATGTATATAGTGTGCGTATGTGCGAAATAATGTGTGTGTGTGCGCGTTGCGAGGTGGGACTGAGCCAAATAAGAAAAATCGCATAATGATGGTTACGCAACAAGCCTGTTGTACTATGTATGTTTTGTAGGTGATCTCATGTGCGGTTGCTTGATATGCTGCTGCTACACCACCTTGGTGGGTACTTGACAGGTCAGAGTGGGTCGAGCACGGTCCAGTCTGACTACCTGAGAGGCCGTAGCGCCGGCCGCCTGGCGCGTTCTCTTATCGAAGCAAGGAGGAAAAAAAAAGTTGCCCACGTCTCTCCTATCATCATCCATGACGAGTTGCTCTCTCACCTCCCACGACATGATCTTAACCTAGCAGTCCTCGTTCTATAGACACCGACATCTGTCGCAAACCGCCATTCTCTTAGCATTCTCAGTCGATGTTGCTTGAGAGCCCGGTTCCTTTCTTCATCCCTTCGCATCCGCGCTTCGCCTTTCCCTCTGATTCAGCTGGTTCCCTTTCTCTGTCGCCACTCTTCGCCTGATGGCTCACTCTCCCATCCACACCGAGTTCATGTCTGCAACGGGCGATAGGCCGGCCACACGCCGGGCGCCGGATACCACTTCATATCCCGTTTCCCGCGAGAACGGCGACATCATGCCCGACACAAAACAGAACCCCACTGTGAGCGAAAAGGAGTCGCCCTTTGCCAAGTCATGGGTGCACTTTGTCGCCGGAGGGTATGTTCTGAACCTTTCCCTCCCTCCGTGTCTCTCTTCCGAAACTGACATCTCTTTTCTTCTCCTCTCTCTAGTGTCGGAGGCATGACAGCAGCGACCCTTACAGCACCCCTCGACGTCCTCAAGACCCGTCTACAGTCCGATTTTTACCAAGCCCAGCTCCGGGCCTCCCATCAGGCCCGCGCCCAGGCCGTCGGCACCATGAGTCCCTTTAGGGCAGCCATCTTTCACCTCCGGGAAACGTTTCAAATTCTCGGCTCCGTCTACAAGATTGAAGGGCCCCGCGCGCTTTTCAAGGGCCTCGGCCCAAACCTCGTCGGCGTCATCCCTGCTAGGAGCATCAATTTCTACACCTACGGCAATGGCAAGCGTTTGATCGCTGAGTATGGGAACGAGGGGAATGAGTCGGCCTGGGTCCACTTGTCAGCCGGCGTACTAGCGGGCATCACAACGAGTACGGTGACGAATCCCATCTGGCTCGTCAAAACGCGGCTGCAGCTTGACAAGAACGTCGCGCAACAGAAGGGCGGCTTGCACAGGCGACAGTATCGCAACAGTATGGACTGTATCAGGCAGGTTCTGCGCACGGAAGGATTCACCGGCCTGTACAAGGGCATGAGTGCGAGTTACTTGGGTGTGGCCGAGAGCACTTTGCAATGGGTACTTTATGAGCAGATCAAGAACCGACTGGCGGCAAGGGAGGAGCGCATTGTCGCGAGCGGAAGGGAAAAGACGTTTTGGGACCAAGCAGTGGACTGGATGGGGAATGCCGGCGCTGCTGGCGGTGCTAAGCTGGTCGCGGCCATCTTGGCTTATCCTCACGAGGTATGGAGTCATATTCAATGATTTTTCAAGAGACAAGCAGCTAACACTACTGGCCTAGGTTGCACGGACAAGATTACGACAGGCACCCTTAGCCAACGGACAACTCAAGTACACTGGCCTCTGGCAGTGCTTCCGCGTTGTATGGATTGAAGAGGGCTTCATGGGACTCTACGGTGGTCTCACCCCTCACCTAATGCGCACCGTCCCCAGCGCCGCCATCATGTTCGGTATGTACGAGGGCATGCTGCGCATCTTTGGCGCCCCTAATAAAGCCGCCGCGAGCTTGTAATCTCGTTGCAGGGGAGAGGTCCTGCAGGCTCGGACAATGGACGGCGACAATCAGCCATTCATCGTTTTAACGATGGTCTGGCTCAACAGCACTCCTCGACTACCCCCGGCGCGTCGCTCAGACCCACCAACTGCGACGATCCGGAACATTTTGGATGTAAAAACACAACCTTCTGTACTATATGAATCACAAACCGCCAACTATCGATGATAATCGCAACTCTGAGACGGACGAACCGACAGACGAAGGGACTCAGCAAAAGCTTGGCGTAACAACAAACATCCTCCTCACGTTGCAGACAACTTGGCACTCAAAAGAAGCTCCCCAGGGGGGAACCACTCCTACATGTACGATACGGAACAAGAGCGACTTTAGACTTTGATTTTGATGGGAAACAGGTCCCATGGTTGGGATGGCTAACCCGCCGAGGAAAAGCGGTTTTCTACCGAGTCTCGTAGGCATCTGGGCGGGAGCATCAGGTGGCGTTTCATGGGAAGGTCAAAAGCACATATGTTTCCAAGAATGAAATACTGCACCTGGCCATAGCTTCCCAACAGGCCAGAGACATCCTCTGACGGAGGATGCATTCTCTGTACAATAATGTATTTACAAAAACCCAAATCAGAGGCATCACCTACCTACCTACCTACCTACCTACTACGACATGGAAACTAAACATCAAAGGAGCAAGTCGTTCCTCCCATCGCTCGTTTCCGGGCGCTACAGTAATGTTCTAGGTTTCAAGAGCGAGGTTCAACGTTCCATTGGAAAGAGAAATTCCAATGTCTTTGTGTCAAGAGTGAGGTTGGCTGAGCATCGTTCACAGCCGCTCTCGGGAGATGAGGGATCCTCTAGTCGTCTCCGAGTACCTAGTCGCCGGCCCTTACTAGGTATGGTTCAACGGTGGTATGCGACCTCCACTTAGAAAAGCGTCTTTTACAACGCACCTGGTCGAAGTACAAACTGACGCCAGGGGCATGCATCTCTGTGCGTCATAATACCAGCCCTCTCAAGCTGCCTCATACCCTCGTGCGGTGTACAGGATGGGAGGCAAGTATTCTTAGTAGTAGTCCTCCCGATGACTTAAAGCTTCCTGGCGAGACGACATGGCAAGGAAAGATGACCTGCACTGCCGACAGTGCAACGGTGCTGCTGCATAGCTGTGCTTTCAACCAACACATGCCTTGCACAGGATACAGAGAGGGAGAAGCTCGTACGCCCGCTACAACGCAACACGAACCTCAAACTACAATAAATGTAACCCTCGTACAGTATGACTCGCTACTCGGATAGCATAGGCAAATTATCCAGTGGTCATGATTCTCAATTTTGTAACGCCAATTTCTTCGGTTCCCTCTCCGGAGGAGAAAAGCAACGCTGATGCTGCCTGGCTCGGCGGGTTTCGTGCTCGGCGTAAGGGAAGGATATAAGAAAGTAAAACATGAACCAGGGAAAAGACTATGGGAAAGGGATAGACATTGACATAGCCCACAAAGTCCACACCAGAGAAAATGGGAGAAAGATAGACATCCTAGGCCACCAGTCCACCCACGCCACGAATGAAACCACCTCTCGGTTCAATTTTGACCTTGTCCCTCCTCCCAACACAGATGATCATTCATAGGAAAGTGAGCTCTTCATTGTCAGTCCTTCTAGCTGAGTATCGATGCGATGATGCTTGGGCTGTCGTTTGCGCAGTTTATTCGGCGATCGCAAAGCTGACGAGGAGAAGCTGAGCCGGAGCTTCAGTCACCACGCGTTACGGTCCCAGTTGGGATCTTGTTTTCGTGTGTCAGTCAATCATGGACTTTCTCATCGGGAAGAAGTACGAAACCCACCTTGCACAAACGCGGCCAAGACCTTACTGCCTGTCTGGAGCAGAGGGTGGCCGACGACGATGCGCAGGAACTTTTCGAGGCCGGCGCGGCGACCCTCAATGACATCGTCGCTGAAGCGGTTCGTGAAGACCTTGCCGGGCAGAGGCGGGATAGTGACCCGGGCGCTCTCGCGCTCGAGGATGTCGCGGAAGTACTCAAAGTCGGAGTAGCGGCGGCGCACGCTCGAGGCGCGGAGCTTGAAGGCGGGGATGTTGGTGCGGCAGACGATCTCGTAGTCGGTGTACATGCTGCGGCCCATGCCGTGTGTTCGGGGGTTGCGGACCTGTGACCGGGGAGTGTCAGGAAGGACTTACGGGCGATCGGGGGATGCGGGATAGAGCGGCTGGGTAAACGGAGCGAGGGAGACAACTGGATGGTCCCAAAAGGGGAGGGCTCCTGCTACTGTTGGTGCTGGCTGTTGCGAGCCATATCGGGCTTCTCACCTCGATCTCGAGAAAGTTCTCGGGCGGGCCGTAGATCTCGTCGAATGACTGCTGTCGGTTGTCCGGCATTGCCTGCATGATGGGCCGATGGAAGCGCGGCGAGGCCTGGCTTCCCGTCTGTGAACCGGTCGGGGATGTGGGAGAGGTAGGCTCAGCGCTGGTCGCGCGAGCGGCGTTCTGGCTTCTGGAATCCGTTTTGGCGGCTTCCCAACGGAGAGTGATTCGGTCGTCGAGGTGCCTGTTCCCAAGGAGGGTTGTCGACGCAGGAGACGGTGTGTTGATGGGTCGAAGTGACTGACGTTCTTGTCGATTTGGATGTGGGTGAACCGGTCCTCGTCTTCCTGGTTCGCGATGCGTGACTGAAACACTATGTGGACTGCTGCGATCTGGAAATTGTGGTGGTGATGTCGTAGTCGAAGTTAAGTTGCTTTGGCGAAAAGTCGAGGTGGGAAAGTAAGGTGGGGGAAAGGTGCGAATGTGGCCGATTACGACAGAAAGACAAGGACGCACAGCGTTGTTTAGCTGGGATTTGCGGGGGAGCAATCACCAGTGACCAGCCCAGGCTCGGCCGCAGCCGCAACGAGGGCCGATTCAGCCATTTCAAGGCAGGAGGCTGAGCCGATGTACCAACGTCTGGGAGGTGGGGACGCCCTTCGGAACTGGAGCGGGAGCGGTGCCCGATTGAGCAGGTGGGGGGGCGACTACCTACAAAGCTGTTTGAACTGACGTTTTCCCTGCGATCGACTATGGGACTTACACATAGTCAACACATACAGATTGTAAAATCACAACCAAAAGGGCCCAATGGAGACGGATTGCGTTTAGATTTCTCGGGTAGTGCTACATGTATGCTAGTTAGCCCACTTCTCAAACTCTGAGGCTGTCTGTACATTGCAGATTGTCCTCCACCGACCGATCTTGATCCATTCCCGCTGCCTTTACGACTCGCATACGCCTGCATACAAATACAATAATCGCAACATGCAATCTGATGCCCACTCTAAAGGACCAAGCTTGCATCTCCTGGGTGGTGGCCATCCGTGATTCTGGACAACCACCTCCCGTCGCATCGCACCGATTACGGCGATTGTGTATTTGGACTGAAGGAGGAATTCTGGTGCGTTAAATAAGCCCTCTGAATGCAAGCAAACAACCACTAAACGCCAAATTCTCACCTCCAGGCCGAGCCTCTATGCATGTTTACATAAGTGTCTGCTGCCGTGGGCCGTTGAGGTAGGGTAGCCCCTTCGTGGCCATATGTATTCAGACAAGCCACGGAGGATTTGATAACCAGGTCCGAGCTGCGTGTGACATCGAACGGTGGTGATCGACTGGTTGATTGTGTTCCATGTTTACGACATGGTCGTTATGCCGTATCAGCCTACTTCTTGTCGGCAAACCTCTGGTGAATAGCACGGATTTGCTCCTCGACGTTCAGATTGTGAAGGTGGCTAATGTGCGCTTGGCTCTTCCCTTCTGGATTGCCGTCAAAGCTGTGGATCGCGGCCTTCTTTCGGCGGGAAGCTTCTTCTTCAGATATAGGATGACCGGTAACGCCATCAAACACGTCGCTTCGCTGGCTTGCCAGGCGCTTCAAGTTGTTCGCAACGTCTGCCGTGGACAGATTGGTCGTGGCGTATCTTGCTTCCGCCTTTGCTTTCTGGTCCTTCCATTGAGGGTCCAGAAGTTCGACTGCGACAGTTGTCAGCACCATTGCAGGGCTGTTTGTAGATGTACAGGGTGTAACTTACTTCTCATGTGATCTTGAAGCTCATCCATGGGGATTTGCTGCTTGCAATTCGGGCATAGCGCCATCTGGACACTCTGCTTGTTGGCCGCACGCTGTAGTGCTCTTGGCACGTAGTTCTCCTTAATCTTCATCGGAGCAGAACCTCCACGTGCCTCAGCCCGCGCTTGTTGCTCCCGATTGCGCGCTTCCGTTCTTTCTTGGATCCTTCGCTCTTCTTCCTCTTCTTCTGCTGAACGCTGTGAGGGCCCGTTCTGGTATGACTGGTGTCCTGCCGGAGCTTGTGCCTGGTACGGCTGCTGGGGCGCATACCCCGTATGCACTGGCAGAGTTTGGGAGTGGGAGGTGTGCGGGTAAGCGTTGTAGTTCGCATCTTCGTCAGTCGGCATAGCCTCTTCGATGCGGAGGTTGGTTATCGAAGCTTTGTTTCTTTCTTCCAGTGACGCGTATTGCAACTCTGAGAGGTTCGTTGGGGGCGGAAGGTTCGCATGCTCGTCTGCATCGGTAAAAACGATTGTCTCGACAACCACAAAGTCGTTCCAGTCGATCCGTGCAAATTCGAGCTTCTTCTTCTCGTCCTCCTCCTCCTTCTTCTGCTTCTCGATTTCCTGGAATTTCGAGTATTCAGCGCGTTGCTTCGCGCGACTCAGGACGTGGTATTTGTCATCGATGTTCTGTTGAAGATGAGCAATGCGCTCTTGCTCCAACTTCCCCCCTTCACCACCCAGTCCACTGGCCCTCAATAATGCCGTGTATTGATCTACCTGGTGCTGGAAAAAGTTGTGGAATGTGTGATTGGGGATGAGGAACTGAAACTGGGGGTTGCCGGCCTCGCGCTGGGCCAGTTGGGTCATAAACTGACGGCCGTTTTTGGCGACAAATAGAGCAGTCAGGCGGATGACCTCGAGGTCCTTTTGATTGATTCGGGGCATACGAGCGGAGAATTGAAAGTCGGGAGGCTTGGGCGGGCCCTTGGGCTTCTCTTCGGCAGGGGCCGTGGCTTCGTTTGCGCGGCCCGCAGCGATAGCAGTACCACGACCGGCTTTGATCTCATCTAGTCGCCATTGATAGAATGCATGGTATGCATCGGTGTTGTTAAGGAAGCTGAATTTGGGGTTGGAACGCTCCTTCTCGCGAATCCTGTCCTCAAAAACTAGGCCGTTTCGCGCAACGTAGCCCGCAGTCTTCTCAAGAACGTTCCGGATTTCACGGGGGGGGAGGACAACTCCGGCGGGAGGCTTGAGTTCGTCTAGCACGGCGGTGGCATCGCCGTTGGTTGTGGTTGAGGCCATGTTGGGTGGGAAGCGCGCGCGCTTGGGTTGATGTCGTCAGGATGCGGCGCGTGGAGCTCTTGATAGAAGTCAGACAAGAAAGACAAAGCTCTCAGGCCTTTCTCATTCACTTTTTCGGAGACACCAGGACGATCTGAAGCGGACCTCCAGATTGGTTAGCTCAGTCCTTAGTCAGCAGAGCAGTGCTTTGATAACACGGCGCACAGTCCAGGTCAAGTACCAACAAACACAACACGGAAGACGGGTCTGAACTTTTCCGAACAGCCTAAAGTTTTCATCGCTACTGTCGATAGGACAAGCATGCCTTAGTATTTATCCACCCCGTAAGAGCACGAACGGCTGGCATGATCAGAGGGCGAAGAAAAGAAGATGCCAGGCAAGAGCTGCAGTTGTCATCGGCTCATTTGTCTTGGTTGAGAGCCAAGCAGGCTTTATGACTAGTCGAAGTCGGCTTGCTGCAACACGGAACGGGAAGCAAGGGAGTAGGCCAGGCGGATGATGACAGGCATGAGATGAGGGAATGAAGGGAGGTCGTTGCGGGCTTTGGAGTCTGATTCCAACTTGCCCTGCATAGCTTGCAGGGCAAGGTGGCTTCAGTGAAAATACCTATAGGCTACTTACTTGCCTATCGATAGCAACGCCTGTGATGCATGAGGAAACAGGAGTTTTTCTCTTCTATTCCTTGGGAGGAAAACCCGCCGGTCTGGGGTAAGGTTCCTACGTCGATAGTAGAGTTGCCGATTGACTGCCTTACAGGCATGCCGTCTCTTTTTCAGCCGCATTAAATCGGTGCACTGGCCACAGGCACATCAGGAGTGGATGACATGCGTAGGGGAACTGGACTTTTTATTTTTGTCTTGACCTTGCAGAGACCAGACGCAAGAGAACAATAGAAGCCACAGCATGTCTCCCGCCATGCATCTAGGCGTTAAAAAAGCACAGACGGCTGGCTTGCGCTAAGATAAGCTGTAGCTCATCAGCCCAGAACTTTCTTATCAGTACCAAGCTTGGTCTTGTTGAACAGGACACCTTTGGCCTTCGCAGAGCTATTCCCATCTCCCATCCACAAGGGACCGAAGCACAATGCTTTCTCATGCCGGCGCCGGCGGACTACCTATGGGCAGGCTGCACATGTAAAGTAGACATGTGCAATGCGGTAGGTGATACCACAGCCCCACACGCTGTCAACCGCGCGGGGCGTGGCCTAATATACGGATACGTACGCGTCCCTGGATTCGCACTTCACAGATTGGGGCCTGACTGACTGGCTAGACGGATTCGGACAGTGTGGCAGGCCAGACTAACTCTACAAAGTCGTGAACAATGGATATAATACATACGGTTCGTAGCAAGTGAACTGCATCCGTAGACTGATTCGTTCTACTTATTCCCTGGGCTACGAAGCGCGTCCATTCGCTCATTAATACTTAAGCCAAGGCGGACTCTTGTAACGTCACACGATACAAGATTTTTGGAGAAGCGCGGTGCCATGGATGCTTCCGAGCTCATAGCCATCCTGTGAACCAACTTCACAGCTGTTACCTTGAATCTGTCTCAACCACGGGGAGCGGGGGTTACGGAAGTCGTAGGCAGGAAGGGGGGTGTGGATGGGCTCAAGGGGGGTATGGATGGGGCATGGAAGATGTGGGAGGGATCTCCCAGGCCGGGCCCTAGCTTTAACCAATTGATGGCTGTCAAACCACATGGGATGAGGCCACTTAAGCTACAACTCTGACCCTGACCCCCTTATCCTCCCTTCCAGCCTGGCCTTCCCCCAGCTGTCATCAGCTTCCGCGGTCAAACTATCCGTCACCAGCCTGACTTCTATTTTCCCCATCCCCCCTGGTCTCTTCTTCCTTCCCAACTTCTAGCAAAAAAGAAATCCTCATATTTTCTGTGTTTCCCTTCCTCCTTCTACCGACACCTTTGGGGCCATTCATCAAGGTCGCCGCCCCATCATTCTCCTTCGCCTCATGCCGACTTTTTAATGCTCGTCTTCGCTTCTCGACTTTCGTTGATCTCCTGTTCCACCCTTCTGCAAACCGATCTACCTAGGTACGGGCGAAAACCGCTGCCCTGTTTGATCTAGGCGCCGACCACTCCGCTCGCTGTTCTTGTCCGACGTAGCTGTGAGCAAAGCAGCTGTCGCCGCCTTTGACACTGAGGGGACGACCTCCCTGCCACAACGTCCCGACGCCCACGACTCAATCGATACCGCGTCTACGATGGCCGCCACCAAAGCCGTTCGCTCCCAGAGCCCCAAGCTTGAGAAGCCTGCCAATGGCGTCAATGGCAAGGCCCCCGTCAAGCTCGAGTCGAGCTACAAATCCGACGGTGTGGAGGACAACGATATTTTTCTCCTGCCCGTCTCCGACTATCAGATCATGCTGGGCTTAACCTTTCTCGCCGCCATTGTTCGCCTTTTCCGCATCTATCAACCCACCAGCGTCGTCTTTGACGAAGTTCAGTAAGAACACTCATACTCGCGCTATCACGTTGCGCGCCATCTCTAACATTGTCTTCTCCTAGTTTCGGTGGCTTCGCTTCGAAATACATCAAGGGGAAATTCTTCATGGATGTTCACCCGCCCTTGGCCAAGATGCTGATTGCGCTGACCGGTTGGCTGGCTGGGTTTAACGGCGACTTCGACTTCAAGGAGATTGGCAAGGACTACCTCGAGCCCGGTGTCCCTTACGTTGCTATGCGCATGTTCCCTGCTGTCTGTGGCATCCTCTTGGCCCCTCTCATGTTCCTCACTCTGAAGGCCACTGGATGTCGCACCACAACAGCTCTGATGGGCTCCGGTCTGATCATTTTCGGTACAAAGACCCTGTCACTCTCCCTTCTTGGAAGTAATTTGCTAACACTTTACTCAGAGAACGGTCTCCTTACTCAGGCCCGTCTTATTCTCCTCGACTCCCCGCTCATGGTTGCGACCGCCTTCACTGCTCTCTCCTTTCAATCCTTCACCAACCAGCACGAGCAAGGCCCCGAGAAGGCCTTCCAGCTTAGCTGGTGGTTCTGGTTGCTGATGACCGGTCTGGGCCTAGGAACAACGGTCAGCATCAAGTGGGTTGGTTTGTTTACCATCGCCTGGGTCGGAAGCTTGACCCTCATTCAACTCTGGGTTCTCCTCGGAGACACCAGGAATGTCACTCCGCGCGTTTGGGCCAAGCACTTTATGGCTCGTGCCTTTGCCCTGGTCATCATTCCGCTGGGCTTCTACATGGCCATGTTCGCCATCCACTTCCTCTGCCTGGTCAACCCGGGTGACGGTGACGGCTTCATGAGTTCCGAGTTTCAGTCCACACTCAATTCTAAAGGCATGCAGGATGTCGCAGCCGACGTCGCCTTTGGCAGCCGTGTCAGCATCAGACATGTCAACACTCAGGGAGGCTACCTGCACTCCCACCCGCTCATGTATCCCACCGGTAGCAAGCAGCAGCAAATCACCCTTTACCCCCACAAGGACGAGAACAATCTCTGGCTTCTCGAGAATCAGACACAGCCCCTCGGAATCAACGGCGAACAGATCAACGGAACCCAGGCCTGGAATAACCTCCCTGAGCCCGTCTTCATCAAGGACGGCGATGTCGTTCGCCTGTACCACATGCCCACCTTCCGCCGTCTGCACTCTCATGACGTCCGCCCCCCTGTAACGGAGGCTGACTGGCAAAACGAGGTTTCCGCTTACGGTTACGAGGGCTTCGAGGGTGACGCCAACGATCTCTTCAAAATTGAGATCGTCAAGAAGAAGTCGCTCAGCTCTGTTTCCAAGGAACGCCTTCGCACCATTGAGACCAAATTCAGACTGGTTCACATCATGACTGGCTGCGTTCTTTTCTCTCACAAGGTCAAGCTCCCCGAGTGGGCTTCCGAGCAACAGGAGGTCACTTGCGCTAGAGGAGGCACGCTCCCTAACAGTCTGTGGTATGTCGAGTACAACGAGCACCCCCAGTTGACTGGCGACAACGTTGAGAAGGTGAACTACCGTAATCCGGGCTTCTTCGGCAAATTTTGGGAGCTTCAGAAGGTCATGTGGAAGACCAATGCCGGTTTGGTCGAATCCCACGCCTGGGACTCTCGTCCCAGCGCGTGGCCGATTCTCAAGCGTGGTATCAACTTCTGGGGCAGGGATAATCGTCAGATCTATCTGCTGGGCAACCCCATCGTGTGGTGGAGCTCTACCCTCGCCGTCGTTGTCTATGTTCTCTTCAAGGGCATTGCGACCCTTCGCTGGCAACGCAACTGCAATGACTACTCCAACACCATCTTCAAGCGGTTTGACTACGAGATAGGCACTGCCGTGCTAGGCTGGGCCTTCCACTACTTCCCCTTCTACCTGATGGACCGTCAGCTCTTCCTCCATCACTACTTCCCGGCTCTTTACTTCGCTGTCATGGCATTCTGCTCGACCTTTGACTTTGCGACTGCTCGAATCTCGCTTGGTGGCATCCGCAACAACCCCATTGTCAACCGCGTCAGCGCTGTCGCCTTTTTGGTTCTCACAGCTGTCGTTTTCGTTCTGTTCTCTCCCCTGGCCTACGGCAACCCTTGGACTAAGGCTGAGTGCAACCGTGTCAAGGTCCTCAGCTCGTGGGATTTCGACTGCAACACCTTCCATGATAACGTAAGTGACATCACTGCTTTTGTCCCGGGTAGAGGTATGCCGGAAAGAGGACTTTGAAGGCTTGTAAGAGGCGATTCGTTAGGGTCGGGCCATATTCATTATGAACAGGATCTATAGCCAAATGAGACGTGGTGTGTTCGGAAAACCACCGTTTGGGATATGTGGAGGTACTGGACTGGCGCTGACTTGGTTTTCTGGCATCACAGTACTCTCAGTATACGCCACTGCTCACCCACAAATCCTCTATCTCTGGTGCCACCCCAACACCCGCAAAGTCCGAGGCTCCCGCCGCCCCTATCGGTGGACAAGCGGGTCAGATTCCCATCGGTGATGCCTTGAACGAGCAGCTGAAAGAGGCCGCCATCTCCGGTGTCCCGATTCAGAACGTGCTCTCCCGTGAGGAGAAGGTCGAGTACCGGGACCAGGACGGTAACCTCCTCGACGAAGAGCAGGTCAAGGCATTGGAGGGCAAGGTCGAATTCAAGACAAAATATGAGACGCGGACACGCGTCGTCGACGCCAGTGGAAACGAAGTACAGATGCCCGAGGGCGGTTGGCCGCAAGAGCAAGGCGGCAACGTTGCCCCGCCTCATCCTGATGTTCAGGGAGTGGATCCTGAGACGAAGGCCAAGGCCGAAGACTCATCCGTTCCCAAGGTCGCCGAGAGCGTCCAGGGTCAAAAGGAGGCCGAACAGAAGAAGGCTAAGCCTGCAAGCGATGGCGGCAAGGAGGCTACTGCTCAGGAAGAGCTTTAAGGCTGAGGTTGGGAGGATCTTTTGAATTGTGATGGTATAGCTGAAGTCATGTGCTCCTGAGGGGGGTTGATGTCCAGTGTCTGCATCTCTTCTCTCCCTTTTACTCTCTCTCTGACCTAAAACCACTCATTGTATACCGAGCACGGCTGTGAGGGAAAAGAGCTGTGCATGTGCCAAGTTTCCCAACAAAATACCCTTGGCTGATGTAGCAAAGTAAGGTGGGATTGAGATGGCGACGGTTGGGTCATGGACCCAGAAATTTCAGTTGTTTCATTTGTAAAGTCAAGAAAGGGATGTCCTGCGTGTCTGTCCAACCTTGCGAAATCCGAATGAAAACTCCAAGAACTTGGTGCATTTATGGTTCACAGGGCAGAGGGGTTTGTTACTAGGCATACGTTGTTGTCTCTTGGCAATAGTAGTCTACTGGTGAAAGAGAAGATGCGATGAACAGGAGAATCCCCTTCATGTCTGTCCATATCAGTATCAAGCAAACACATCTCAAGTCTTTAGTGTACCAGCATAACTCCTTGTGAGGGACCATAATGCTGCAATACATCATGATCATTAACATTAATACCAGACGGTAATGATCTAGTGCCTTTCTCTCGTCATTCCCATTCCATGTTTGTCTAGCAAAGGGGGCCTGGTGTGGACCACCTACTTGCTCCTTTGATAGCAACCGTCAAAAAGGTATATTGCAGTTGACACAGTTTTTGTTCTCCAAAACGCCGTTGCCAGTTCCCAAGACAAAAAGAACGTGATATCTGCCTTGGCCCATCCTAGACGTCACTTTCTGTGATTTACAGCCCGCCTTACTCCCTCCCTTTTACCATCATTAGTAGCCCCAGCATTCGCGCTTCTGTGGCAGTTCAATATAATTAATACAGTATTGAAAATTAGTTGGGTATGTTGTGTGACGAAGATGGACTTTGAGGTATTTAGTGTGATAAGTTGAGTCCACTCGAGTACGTAAACACGCTCTGCTCCATTGAAACCTGCCATTTTGCCATGCTTCATTCGGAGGTGTGGACCATAGGCTGCTGTTTCTGCGTAATGGGGATGTTGATAGAGAGATGTCTGTCTCTCTCCATTGCTGTAATGTCATCATTCCCAGGTGACAAAGATTGTATCGAGTTTCGATGACTGGGGCAAGGTGTTTCTGGCCGAGCCGGCGAGGCCACCGGGTCTAGCGGAATCACGGTCTCCTCTGAAGGGGTGGCAAAGGGAGTGGCGTCGTCGCCGGAGCTTTCTACTGCCGTCGCGGCTGTCTTTGGTGCAGCATCCACAGAGGCACTCTCTTGGCTGATTCTTGGGCTCTTATCCGAGGAAGTGACAGGATGGCCAGCTGGGATAACACCGCCGCCTATGCGAGACCAAAACATTCGCTCGCGCAGGCGAACACTCTCCTCCCAAGCTGCCTTCTCCGCGTCCTCATCATCCGCTCGCCAATGACCGTCTTTCAGTATGCGTAGAAAATTGAGGAAGTCGCAAGTAGACCTCACACGGCCTAAGCAATACTTGCAAAGGGGATACCGTTGTGCTGTGTCGGACTCGCTCGTTCGGAAGCGGTAAGTTCGCAGGTGCTCCTCGTCTTTGCGGGTATCACCACACAAAGAGCAAGAGTAAAATTGTGGCTTGACAAGTGATGCAAACGGCGCATTGATAGGAATTGGCTCGACTACAATCGAGCCGTCACTCATAGCATTCAAAACGCTGCGACGCGCAAGCCAAGAAAGACCCGGGGCAATGTCTAGTCGGAGCGTCGGTTCGACATCCTCGGCCAAGACACGTTTAAAAAACTTTGTTTCTTTGAGAGCCGGTGGGGGCGGCCCCAAATTGGATGAAGCTGCGCTTGAGACGGAGGCCGGGGTGTTGGGTGTCTGTGGCGACGATGTTGCAGGGGTTCCGGTGGTAGACAGAGAAGCAGTTGAGGCGTTGGAGGGATGGGCGCTCGAAGTGCTACCCCCCATACCAAGGCCGAGTCCGTTAAGCCCATTGAACGAGCCGGACGAAACACGGCTTCCCGCGCGATTCCGAGACAAACGTGTGAGGTTGACAAAATCCTCATATGCACCCAAGTCGGTTCTGAGAACTGGCTGGATGAGATGTGTCAAGCTCGTAGGATAAGTCGGCGTAGTCGGGTCCGCAGGAGGCGAGGCGACAAACCCCTCCGGGCCCTCGTCGTCTTTAATATCTAGTTTGCTGAAGCCGGGCGAGGAGGGAGCAGTTCCGGTCATAGTATCTTCTTTACCAGCGGTCATTTGCTCCATGACGTGTTTGAGATCAGCAAGTTGCTGTTGCTGCGAGGTCAGCAAGGCCTCCATATCGCCCAGCTGAGACCTGAGGTGATCGTTTTTCTTCTGAAGGGCTTCCTGCTCCAGTCGCGCCTCTTCCTTGGCAGAAATGACCATGTTGTTGGCCTCTTCAAACAAGGCCGTGGTCAGGTTCTCCAGTTCTTGTTCGATTCTTTTCTTCTCCTTCTCGGCGTCCTCCCGTAGCTTCTTCTCTTGCGTAACACGGAGCATAATTGTCTTCTTCTCATCTTCTGCGGTCTTCCGACGAATCCAAATGTCGCCAGCAAGCATTTCCCGTTGAGATTCGGTTTGCTCCTCCAAGTGCTTTATCTTTTCGCGTGCTCTTTCCAACTCCTGCCTCGTAGCAGAGAGTGTGTCATCAAGAGTCGTCTGATGATTGATAGCGTTGATTAACTTGGCGCTCAAAGTGGCAACTTCGTCGTTTAAATCGGGGTGATGGACAGTATCGGCTTCGCTTGCAGGGCTCATAGCTCGGCTGCGCGGATCTGGCAAGGTGCTGAGTTCGCCGTCATCGTCTGGAGATGATATTGTCGTAGGCCGCAGCGCCGGTGAAGACGCAACAGAAGAAGACAGAATGGACATATCAGCAACGGACGGTGCTCTACTCGCAGTTCTCGTAGCCCTCGGGCTGGGGGACGGTGATCGGGCCATGGTGGAGAGGGATCTGAAGTGGCCAAAAGGTCTCCCGCCGGGTTGAGGGCTGGTGTGTTGTGCCCAGCCAGCGACGGCGATGAAACTATGCCAGACGAGATTAGTAAGTGCCATCTGTTAGAAGAATGAGCAGAGAGTATTGCACAACGGCAAGGCAGATCAAGAGATTGTTAAGCCGAGCAGGCAAAGACGAGAGAAAGAAGATGGAGCGTCATGAGTTTGTTGGACGAGAGACATACGAATCCATTTCTCGTGAAGCTTTCAGGCCGCTGACGACCAAAGACAGTAGCTGCCAAATTTGGAGCTGGATGGGTAGTTTGAATTTGTCGGGTGGTGAGACAGTACTTTGGCAATCAGGGCCGCAGCGCCTGCTGAGGAATCCAAGCGAGCAAGCGTGATGTGATGTACGGCGGCAGCAGCTTGGAAGGGTTGGACAGGAGGAATGCGGGACAGCAATTATCAATTGATTGCTGGCAGCAATCAAACTTAGGACGTCAAATGAGAAAGGCCGGGACGGATCGTTGAGCTTCTAGATGTCACTCAACGTCATGGCGATGCTGTCGAGGTCGAGATGCGGATTCCCTTCCAGTAGCGGGTGGATAATGATTCGTGATCGTGTGTCCGAGACTAGACGGTTGTCAAGAGGATTCGTGATAGCGAGAGGTAGATAACCAGCCGAGCTGGGTTGACAGAGGGGTGTGTTTGTCAAGGCAGGAAGAGGGGAGGAGGAGAGAGAGGAGAGAATGCGACGGATGGAAGCCGAGCAGCGGAGCACCCAAGGCTTTGAGTCTTTTCCAATCGTGGCAGGCGCTGAACGGGCAAGCAGATGGAGGCACGCAGGCGCAGGTGCATAGCGCGCGCGCGAGAGGGAGAGAAGGAGAGCGAGACCGCTTGGGAGGCGGAGGCGGCAAAGCGAGAAAAAGGACCAGCCAGAGAATAGGATGGGCAGCAAAAGACTGGGGACCAGAATTGGCCATGACCAGTGACAGGGACCAGGACTGGACCAGGCCGGATGGCATGGGTGGTATTGGACGGTTCGAGCGTGACAGGGACCAGATGTCGAACTTGCAGTACCTTAGGTCCAGCTGCGAGTGTGAGTATCTTTCACCCACACTGACTAGCAGTGATAGGAGACAGGAGACCGGAGGTGGGCGCTGGTTGGCAGCTGGTTTGGGGAGAACGAAAGGACAAAAGGACAAGGGGTGGGAACGTGGGAGGAGGACATGGGTCCGGTTCATGGCGAGAAGTGCAGGCAGGGGTAGGGGCAGTGCAACCGCCTGGACACTTGGATATTGGAACTGGAACGCGCCTAAAAGGCTGCTCCCCGACGACGATGGTGATGATGATGATGTTAGGTCTCCGAGTGCCTGCCCGCTCCGACGACCTAAAAGCCACTCTGCCACTTCCCGTCTACCACGGGACTATCCCGGGCATCGCGGTGGTCGCCAGCAAGCCATTCACTTGGATGGAGGACCCCAGCCATCGAAGTACCTACCTGTAAGCTGCCCCCAACTTGGGTAGGTGGCTACCAACTTCACCTAATTCTAGCTACCCACATAGCATAAAGTTACGTGCATCATGAACAAGTTGTGCACGAGCATGCAGTGGGTGAGGTAGATCATCGGCAGTATGGCCTGGTGGCAGGTGAACAAAATGCCAGTATTCGTACACACGTAGTCGGCAAACCTGCCAACGTTCTGAGCTGGAGTATGACAACGTGACGATCACGTCCCGTCAGTCGGTGCTGTCGGTGCTGTCGGTATGATCGGGAAGCACCTACCTAGTCATACCAGCGAACACTGACGTTGTGGGTCCTCCTTTGCGTCCGGGCAGGGCCACCTGCCAAGTGGGTAACCAAGGCTGCTAAGATGACGACCACAACTCATGATTCGCATTCGCCCCCTTTGCCTGCCGTCGCAGCCACAACAACGCGGTAGAACACATTTCGCACGCACTGATCACCGACGATGAAGGTTGGGATTTCATATGCTCATAGTTAGGTTTGCAAACGCGATTTAACCTCCTTGGTCATTACCCAAATAGTTGAGACCGACGAGGGATTTCGAATAAGTTAACGACGACAGGACGAAAACGTCTGAAGGTTTTGACTCGCAATTATCTGTATCCAGCTATCCCACTTCCTCCAAAACGTGACTGGCTTCCTTCGTCCTAATTCCACCTCGCATAATTGACAGTTTATGTATGTATCCGTCCGTACGGTTTGGGGGGAAATGGGGTCTTAGACCCTGCCTATCGTGCTCATGTGCTCGCATCCCCTGTCCCCTCCGTCTCCCTGCAGGTTTCTGGCGCCTTCCCAGTCACCCTGCCCTCCACCTCTGCAGCGATCATGGTAGCAGAAGGAAAGACTAAACCGGGCAGGTGTCTCCAAGTGGTCATAGTTATGAACGGCCCACCGTTTGTGCATGCATGGGTTTCGTTGTACAGAGTAGGTAGTTTGTGTCACTCGCTGACCTTACCTCCAGCCTGCCTACAGAGTACGCATCCAAACTTCCCCTGCCGCTCCGAATCCTCGCTTCGTTGCTTCGGTACGCCGCACTAGGCACAGCCCGTTCAAACGGGACCCCGAACTTCTATTGACGCGCACGCCTCTGGAACACACGGGTATCCATCCCTCTTACTGTACGCCCCTGTTCAATCACCCATTTACGCTGATTTGTTGCTTAGATATTGTCAACCCCACTGCCGGCTCTTCTACTCCATCCTCATTCTCTCTCCAATTTGCCTCCGTATAGAGCTCGCAGAGCACACTTGTCTGGCTACGCATCAAATACGAGTATCGCACCACCAACCTTACTCCCCATGTCACTATTGCACTTTCGCATCTTCTTTTGCGTGTGCAATACTGCGACATTGGCCCGACTAGTTTCAGGTCACGAACCATCATCAACGATGGTCGCTCAATCCTTCATTAATTGGTCCTATTCTTAGCTCTGTTGCGTCTCCCCTGGTGACGTCGATTTGATCTTCATTCGAAGCAGCGGCAACCTTCCGTTCAACCCACATCAGGAGCATCAACTGAACCCGCTATCCACCTACATCTGCTTCTGCTTCTGCTTCGGCGTCTGTATAAGTCCCGGAAACACCCAAGACCGAGCGCCGACATCCCAAACCAAGGTACCCTGCCCGTAATTCTTTCACCCCTGTGCCCACTTCACTCTGAACTCTGAAGCGTACGGAGTACTGAAGAGACTACGGTGTGCTTCAGCTTCCTGATCCCTGCGACGATATTCATGCCTGTGCCGCATCCGCTGAACGGGCCATGTCACTGACCAACTCACACAACACAATCCCACTGCCACCTTCGACAACAACATGGCCTTGTATGCGCAGTATCGGTCCCTCGATAACATGTTTCTTTGTTGCTGACCATCTAAACCGCGGTTGGTACACCAGGTCCCTGGCTGGAATCAATTATCAGCGGCACGCTGAGATACTCGCCCGAGTGACCTGATTGTAGTCCATCGAGGCCCAGCGCGTTGCTTTTGTGCACTGATGTGCTTGATCGTCGACTATATTTGCTTCTCTGCTTTCTGTGAAGAGACACGACAGTTGAGCCGTACTGGGTCTAATGGACTGCATATGGCCCCGTGAGACACGTTTTCTGCATCATCGACAACCCAAAGCCGCCTCCTGAACAACTGGGATGCCGAACGCCCCCCTGCGCGCGCCTTTCTTGAGCTGGTCTCACAGGACTAACTTTTTCTGTCATCGGTCGTCTAGTCCATCGATCTCATTCATCTCCGCCCATCCGTTGCACCCTCTTCAGCCTCCCCAGCCCCGTTTGGTTGATAATGGCTGACGCCCAGAGCGCGTTGATCCGTCCCATGCCCTCCCGCGAGGTCTCGTTTCTTGCCAAGCATACTCTTCCAGTGTCTAGAACGGCAACGGCGCCTCATTGCGCCGTTATGGTTTGGCCACTTCCAATATTGATCGCCCTCCCAACCCCTACGAACCAAACAGCTAACGCCTCGTTGACGACGTGACGATGTTAGTGCCTTTTTCGTTTGTTCAGACCAACTCTCTTCGTCCCATCTCTCGATTCAAATAGTATGTTTCATACAGGGCTGGCTACATTGGCACTTGCTCTCTCTTGCCCCTCTAGCTAACTTGATGCTGACGTGTCGGATCTGTTACGTTTCGCTACATGCTGTGTGCTCTCGTCTGATGGTATTCGTAGAGCAACAACTCCCACCCTTTCCGAAGAGGCCCCTCCGGATTCCTAGAGCACCCAGCATGGCATCTCATCTTCGCTCGCTTTCATGAACCTCTTAGTCACGACCGGTGTTTTGGTGGGTGAGCGGCTGTGCTGTTAGACGCGGGTTCGCAACGTAGGGCCTCATAGAACACAGATTTGCCTTCACTCGCTTGCGACCAACAATGCACCATAGCCACAAAGACTGGCGACAACGTCATCGATCGCGGACTTGTTGCCCGACATACGCCTGCTGGGGCCGAGCATTGCAGATATCTTTCCGCTTACCCTCCGTGCGTGAGACCCTGAGCAGTGAGTGTGCCGTAAGGCCCGTGCTCGGCCGCAACGACGATACGCATGACGTCATCCTTTGCGGCCCGCTGTTGACATCTACCCGCATTCCTGATCTGCTCCCTTGAAACGTAGAGACACTTTCTTTTCAAAAGATTTTGGTGATGGGGTTTTGATTCAAGCCGGCGTGTCGGCTTTTCAAGAGAACACTAGCAACCTTGTAACCTCATTGAATCATCTGGGAAATGACATTGGGAGCCAATCCTACATATGGCTTTGATTGATTTCAACTCAACAGCCAGTTCACACCCGCGTTCTCGCTCCTCAGCGATGTGTATGAAAACGGAAGTGAAGTTCCAGGGTGCTCACGCAGGGTACCAAGTTCCGCCACGTGGTAGGTTTCGTGGGGCTCTCCCATGGTCAGGCTGTGTGATATGATTTCGTCTTGAACTTTGCAGCGAATCCCAAGCCGGTTGGACTCGATGTGAATTCTCGTCTTTCGAATTTCTCGGTAGCTGGCCAAGTAGTCTTGTCAACTTAACGGGCTCGGAGGTCTAGGGGAGGATTTACCACACCTTAACGATCTGTTTCCCTGAACTGTCAGCTGTTTGAATTTGTTTATGCCTGAGGGACACGGAGACACATGCTGTTCGCGTGCGATATCATGCCGGGCCGGGATGGCTAACGCCCGGGAAACCTAGACTCTGCCGTTATCTCTGTACTCTTAAGGTCTATCTCGTCTGGTCTCATTGGTAAGCCGATTCAAGTTCCATTTGAAATCCGTGGAGGACTTGTTTCACAGTGGGCTTGCTCAGGTATAAACAACTGCTTCTGACATATGTATTACCGGTTTACACAGGCTGTCGAACTTCTCACTGATTCTGGTTTCCGCGGCTAGGTAAACAGTTAAGGTACATGGAATCACGAAGAATGGTCTATAACACACGCCATGGAGCTGATTTCCACTTCCAGAGAGAGCACGCGAGGAAGTAAACCATCATCACTTAAGCTAGTAGCCAGAGTGCATCCGTACCAAAACTAACGCTCTCTAGTCATCTGGCTCTTGCTAGCCATAAGGGTTATTAGTGACTAGCCCTACTACATTAGGAAACTTTTACAAATTTCGCAGTAATACAACACTTTCAGGAGAAACATCTTGAGTTTGTGAGTAGATACCCCAGTGAAAGAGAGGTAGACTTAAACATCCCTTCATATTACTGTATGCAATCCCACACCAGCACATACGACCATACCCACTGGAGAACTCGGGATCCCGTCCGCTCTCCCATAGATAAGCCAGTGAGGGCCGGATTAGTAGTTGGGTCGGTGACGACCAGCGAATACCTGGTGTTGTATGTTTTTTTCCAGTGTTTTTGGGTGTTCATGTGACGCAGGTGAGGGTTACCCAACTGGCTAAGGATTTATTCAGTTTTGTTGTCAATATTCATTGCGACGGCATCTTCCCCATTGGATACATTGGATGTATACCAGCGACCATGGGCAAGCTTTTCTTTTCGCTGTGCTTACTCCCGCCGCTCTTTTATCGCAAGAGTTGAATGCAAGAAAAGACGCTTGTTGTAGAAGACTGAGCATTCCTTCCAAGAGGGGATGAATGGCCTTGTCCCTCGCATGTAGATAAAAATGCCGCCAACTGACTCCATGTAAATCGAAATCAGTCTTTCTGTCATAGGGTCAAGACTTCGTTCATCAACAACGAACCGAAATATTGTGCCCCCTCGAGCGCACTTGAAGAACCTACAGCCCATCCTCACAGTGGTGAGATCAGAGGAACCATACGCGGCCAAGAGATGTTTTACCTGAACATAACCCACTGTCGTTGTGTTTCCTCGGAATCGAAGCCGAGTGCGAGCATTCAGGATTCGGCGCCGCCTCGATCGGGCTCCACTCTCACCCGTCCTCGAGTGCGGGGAGCATCCCGAAATCCAACCGGAGCAGCGCCCAAGAGTTTGTACCCCATTCGGTTCATGGAAGCGAACTGGGCATGAAGCGAGCGTGGTCCACGGCCACACCTCAAAGACCATCCCCCCCAACGACGGACGGTGCATGGGGTGGCAAACCACCTCAAAGCAGCGAAAAGAGAAGGCGCGTCGCCTAGTGGCAGATAGCTGTCGAGCTGCTGGGGTCGGGTTCCCTCCGGCACTCTCAGGGTCCCAGAGAGGTCATATTGAATCCATGGGAGATGAGAGCATCCAGTCATGCAGGAGCCACTGATGAGCTCTTCATCTGAAGTTCCTCCCCCATCGCACCGCCGAGTTAGAGGTCTGTCACGGCTGCCTCACTCAGCTGCCACGTCTCGACCTTCGCCATTGCTTTATGTCATCGAAGACCCGTGCACGCCTTGTTCGAGAAGGGCCGAGGTTTATATAAGGTTGCCCCCAGCCTGTCCGTCCGACGGGCGTTGTGGTTATATAAACACGGCACTTCGTCCCCTTCGAGCACCTCACAGAAGTCTCCAGACAAACAAGAGCCACTTACTCTTGACGAAGGCAATAGTGGAAAGTTGCTAAATCTCTTTATCTGACTTGCTCCTTTCCCGATAACCACGAGCCAACCAACGTCTCGGCCAAAAAGCCAACATGTGCTGCCGAAAACGCCGCGCCGCCCGTCAGGCCTGGCTCGAGCGACGTGCCGCTGGACGAGGAGGTAGATGCGGCCGCGGCTGGGGCCCTGGCCCCGGTGGCCCCCGTGCCCCGGCCCCTTTCGTGGGCGGTGGTCCTTTTGGCCAATGGCAAGATCTCCCTCCCGACGTCGTCCACCAGAACCCCTCGCAATACCAACAAGTTGCCATACCCCGCAACGAACCTACGGCCAAGGACATCGAAAAGGGCACGCCTCCTGGCGAGCGCGACGCCGGCCGTGCTTCCTTCATGGCCGGCGCCCTCGGGCGATGGAGGGATTCGATCGGGAGCGATGCGAAGCGGGAGCTAAAGAGAGAGTCGACAAATACTCTGCCGCCAAAGTACACTGCTGGCGTGTCTGGGGTGCCGCAATGGCCTGGCGAGAAGGCTGCAGTGAAGAGGGGATCGTTGCCACCAAACTACGATGCTGCCACAAAGTTCTAAGAGAAAATGGAGCCCGTGTACCGATGTCGTGACACGAAATACGTGGAATGGCGTGTCGGCAGTGCACGAGCGATCAATGACACACGCTCAACAGACAACGGCCAAATATAACTCTCCAATACGTACACTAGCAGTAGCAACAAGAATTAGTTCGATTAAATGTTGTGCCGTTCGGCAATCTGCGCTGGGTATTCTGGGGGTATGATGCCGCACAAAACCAGACGAATTCATCCAACTCCCCCTTATATGCCTGAAAACTTAGAGCAGTGAGACTTACTCACTGATCATGTGGAAGTGTCTCGACTATATCAAGAAAAAAAAAAGGGACATGTGCCCGCGGACTGGCCAACCATTGATTAGTCCCAGTCCTCATAGCCGCCCGCACCGTATGGGTTCCATTCCTGTCCGGGATAGCTCGTCGCGCTCATCTGGGGCACCTCCGGGTCCTCCTCCTTCCTGTACTTGATACCTCCAGACTGCAGTTCCTCGTAAGGGTCGACCAGGATCTTCTCCTCCTGGGCCTCGTGACGAATGGTCCTTTTTCGTTCGTCCTCAGTGTCTTCCAGCTCGGCTCGTGTGCTCTTGCCGCTGGCCAAAGCCGCTGATGCCGCTCCGTTGGCGTTGGCGTTGCCGTTTACGTGTGTGGCGTTTCGTGGAGCTTCGTCGGCAGAGCTGTCGCTAACCATACTCTGTCCAGTTGCTGTAGAGACGATAGGCTTTGCTGGTGGGGGAGGCGGCCCGGATGACAGTCGTGGAGTGGAATCGTAGATGTCATCTGGGGTCTCCTGGTTTGCCTTTTGTACGTTGACGCTCAAGCGAGATGTTGCCCGAGCCTGCGGCTCGGGCGAGATGTTGCTCCCCCCCGCGACTTGTGTGCCCGGCGAGACGCTGCGCGAGTTGCCCCCTGTGACACTACCACTGCCGGCCGCAAGCCCGCGTGTTTGAGTTTGTGCCTCCGACTGAAGAGATACCGCAGTTTGTGATATAGGCTGGCCGCCATTGTTGCTGCTTATCTGCCCCACGGCGTCACCGTCGCGAGTTTGATGGACTTGCAGAGAAGCCACATACGGCGCGGCGGCCTTGACAGAAGACGATCGTTGCTGGTGAGCCTGATGCGACGAGGGAGGGTCTTCTTGACCAACTTGCAGAGTGGATGCTGCACCCTGCCTGCCGCCGTCATCGTTCACGATGCGTAACCCCGTGGGGTCTTGTTGTTGGTGTTGTTGGCCGAACACCGACGGACTTCCATTGGGCCCGCCGATGCCTGGCTGCGTGGTATGGCTTGTGTGCGACATGTTGGACTGGTGCGAGGCCATGCTTATGCGGCGACCTCCCTCAGACATCGCATTGGGATGCCTATGGCCCTGGAGTGAATGTTGCCCATGTGCTACGGTGGAGCCGGGCTGGTTGTACAGTGACACCTCGGAAGGGTGCCTTTGCGCAGCCGAAGGCGGGCTCCAATGCTGTACCGGTGGCACCTGGTAAGGAGGGAACTTACCCGGTGGCGATGCGCGCGAGATTGCGTATGGGGACGGCGCCACGCCCCCTTCGCCGTGAACGGCAGCGTAGCCTTGAGGGATGGGGACTTGGTCGTACCGTGGCTCATGCTCGCTGGTGGGGATTTCTCGAGTTATCATGGAATCGACCGCTGTCCCTCGGTGCTGTGGCATGTGTCCATGATTCTGCACACCACCAGAGCTCCCACGGGATACATCGTGCTGAGGGATAGATCGCTGACCAAGCGGCCCCATTGGTGAAGGAGATTGACGCTGCTGTTGGTACATGGGATGATGCCCATGTGACGGGTGAAAGTCTCGTTGAGTGAGCGGCCCGGGGGGTGGCGTCCTCTGCTGCCCCTGGAGCGCCGCGGAGCGTTGTGCCTGACCTGGGTGCGGCATTTGTTGCTGTTGCTGTTGCGGTTGTCGGGGCTCGGGTTGTTTGGATGATCGCTTGAATGCACTGAAGATGGACTTGGCCGCCGACTCTTTCGCATGGCCATGATGAGATTGGGAGGGTGCTGGCTGCGTAGACGTTCTGTTCTTGAACCACTTCGAGACCGAGCTTTCTTGGCCTTGGCTGTGGGGGCCCTGAGGTGGTTGTGGCTGGGGCTGTCCCGACAAGGGCATGGTGGAGCGCTGGTTAGGTGATGACGATGTCTGGGAGGCCTGGGATGGGAGTCTGTCTCTTGCGACTGGGAATTGCTGCTGCCCCAGCGGCACGGGATTGGGTAACGGCTGGCCCGTCGGGCCAAATTGATGCACATTACCGGACGTACCAGTTGGCGGCGACACCAGGGACGAGCCTGGCAGAAGCGTCTGCGGGCCCAAGACTGGGGCCTTAACAGGTGGCTGCATTTGAGAAGCAACCGTCGGCTGGGGAGAGGTCGATGTCGACGAGTGCTGGGAGATTCCAGATTGGCTGGCCGGGCCGCCGCTTGGGGACTTCGCCCTGGCGCCGGAAGGAGAAAGAATGGATGCAGACTGGTCCAAGATTCGCTCGACATGGCCAGACCCGTGGGTGCCGAGAGCGTGAGCGTTGCCGCTATGTGACTGTGCAAGAGATGGCGCGTGAGAACCAGGAGCCTGTTCACGTTCCATTCCGTGGCTGATCGACGGCTCAGGTGTTGGTTCCGCCGAGAAACCCTGAGGAACCCAGTGGTCCTGGTTCTGGTCGTTCGACTGCAAAAGTTGTCCCTGGGGTAGCTGCGCCGAAGAAAGAATTTCTCGTTGCTCGTTGCCATGGCGAGGCTCTGGCGAGTCTTGTTCTCTCTGCGCCTGGGGTACAGGAGCACTCGGGGCTGGCACTGGCTGAGACACCCGGTCCAAGAGCTGGCCAGACTTCTGCCGCAAAACACTTGGGTCTTGTGTTTCGGTACGAGATGGAAATGACGCTGCACGATCGTCGCTCTCCACGCCCAACCACGGCTGCGCCCCTTGTTCTGCTAGTGCACGGCATTGCTGCGAGGGCTGCGGCGGAGGTAAGAAAGACCCATTCGACTTCTTCTGGCGGAGAGAAGTCACTGGAGGCTGGGTATGGAATTCCGTGCCGGCTGCCGGATGATCATCGGAATCTTGGGAAGGGAAATGTGTTTGTTGATGATGCTGATGCTCTTGATGCTGCTGCTGCCCGAACTGCTGGAGTAAGCTTCTCGAGGGCGGTTGACCTCCGCCTCGATGAACTGATCCGAGACTAGAGGGTGGTGCTTGATGGATAGGATGCTGCACTATGAATTGCGATGGGACTTGCACATTCTCGTTCTGTGCACGGTGTACTGACTGCTGATTCTCCTGGTGTTTGGGTGCGGCGCGTTTGCTGAAAAGCCCCGAGAGAAAGCCGCCTGCTGAGCTCCTCCTGCCGCGATCCTCTTCCTCAACATGTTGCAGCTGTTTATTAACCTGCGCTTGCTGTACGTTGTATGGCCCAGAGCCCGTGGTGTTGCTTCGTTCTCTTCCTTGTGGTGCGAGGGGACTAGGTACGCCAGGCTGGTTCACCGGTGTGCCGGGAGGTCGGCCCAGCATGGACGAAGTAGCCGAATGGGAGGTACCGGGCTTTTGTGGGATCTGCAAGTCTTGCTGGCTGGAAGTGCGGCTGAACACTTTACTTGTGAAGCCAGAGAAACGCTTCTTGGGGGGCCCCACAACTCCGCCTGCCGCGTCATTTCCGACAGTCGATGTCGACGAGCGAGACAAGCTGGAATTTGGCAGGGCAGGGGACAACTCGTTGCCAGGCGGACCAAGAAACAAACGCTTCCTATCGGCAAAGCTCGCCGGTTGTTGAACCGGAGGGGAGACACCAGGGTTGGGGCTGGGTTTAGGCGACTGCGTGATGCCTTCACGGTCGCCACTCTGAGGCACACCGGTATCAGAGAGTCTAGATCCTCGCAAGTTGAGGAAGAAACTTGATCTTCGCCTCTGTCGGTCTTGAAACTCTCTAGTTGCGATGCTTGCTTCCGATACTTCGTCGCCCCGCACGTCTGGGCTGACAGGACCGACAGGGTCGCCGGGGGCTGCTTCTGCAGCCTTGGAGGCTGGCCGTCTGTGGGAGGACTCGCGAGATAACCGACCGCCAATCTCTTTGAAGAATCCGGAACTACGCCTGCTTCGGCCACGTTCCTCGTCTACCGAGGGGTCGAAGGTACTGACATCGGAGTCGCCCGTCCGAGTCCTGTAGAGCGAGGTGGAATCTCGGCCGTAATACTGCTGGCCTAGGTCACGGGAGGTTCGAGGTCCCGTTGGAGACCCGGGGTTCTGCTCCCTCTGAGGAGGAGAGAACAAGCCGGGATAGCGCTGTGCTGAGGACGGAGGCACTTCAGAGAATTTCTGCCTCGGCGGCAACTGCGTCTCCGGTCGGGGCGCCGCCGGCGGAGGCACTCCCATCTCCTTTTCGTACCCAAAAAAGCTTTGTTGTTGAGGTGACAAAGACCCCCCCGACTGGCGGTTCCGACTGGCTGCCAGTGGCTCCGACAAGTGAGACTCCTCGAGCTTCCAGGGGCCTTGCGGCGGAAGGTGATGGATGGGATTGCCCCCGCCTCCGAAGGTCGGGGACATCATCCCCTGTTGTGGGCGCATACCAGGGCCATACGGCGGGCCGTTCGTTCGTCCATCGCTCTGCATGGCAGCTCCCGTGTCGATGGGCCCCGGGACGTGGCCAGCTCCCTTGAAAGCCGCACCTGGCGCGAGGGGCCGTTTCTCGTCGTCGATTCTCCAGTCGGCACCAGTCACCCCAGTGCTATCTGTGGCGAGAGTCGCCGCCTGCGTCGATGTGGCCGAGAAGACGTTGTGTGACATGCCGGTATCTTTGCGGGAACTTGATGGTGCAGTGTCAATCCGAGTGGGCTGTGCAGACCAGCCCGGCTCCTCCTGTTGGAGGCGCGATGATGCCGTGCCACCGCGGCCGCCATACTGGTCGGTTGTCGTACCGACAGGGGACGGTACGGAATGATCATCTTCATCTTCATCCAAAGAGAAGCGCTTCTTCGCTCTTTTGGTCAGGTTGATTCCAAAAGTGGAACTTCGTCTGATGGGCGGGAGGCCGACAAAGGACGAATTGCGCTGTGGGGAGGCCGCTTGTTGCTGCGATGGCAGGTGCTGGATTGTTTGCTGCTGAGGCTGCTGAGACTGTTGCGGGTGCAACTGAATAGGGTGGCTGATGGCAGGCGTCTCACCATCCTCATCCTCGAGTATCTCCCGGCTCGAATCGGTGGGTTGAAAAGAACGCAACGGCTGTGGCGGTGACTGAGGGGACACGACTTGAACCTGACCAGAGGGGGGCGACTGTGGTGACACGACGACCCAGTCGTCATGTTGATCATCGAGCGCGTTGTTTCTCGGTACTGAAGTAGCTGTTCGTGTTTTGGCAGCTTGAGGAGCATAGGTGGCTTGGTACACGGTTGGCGGTGCGTGTGGGCTCGGATCTCTGGAAAGTCCAATCTCGAAACCGTCCTCCTCAAACAGGGGTGTACCCGTGAAGGGGTCCCACGACGGTTGGGTCTTGCCGATCGGCCTTGGGATCTGGAGATCACCGCCAACATGAAATTCTCCGTCATTGCCTCTGGCGTAACTGTTGGAAGCCGATATGGAGTGCGTGTCTGAGACGGGGGACACCGGCTCCGAATCACCATCCCCGTGAGGACCGGCCAACTGATTCGGGGTTCTAGGCCGAGGTGGAGCCCTAGCCGAAGTTTGATTGCCATTGCCCTGAGTCAAGGTATCATCACAAGGGGATGTACGTGAGGTCTGGGGTGGTTGAGTTGGTGGGGTCGGATATGCCGGATGTTCCGGGATGGTCTGTGGAGCTGGGCCTGACACGGATCCCGAGTGCGAACGTGAATGGGCATGGCCAAAGCTGTCGGCACGGGGAGATGGGCGTGACCCAAGACTCATGCCCCATGACGTACGCCGCTCGACTCTGGTCTTGGGTTGAGCCTGGGGAGGAGATGAGTCGTTCTGTGGGAGAACAAGCAATTAGAGAGGGTTCACCATATAAAATACCACATGGAACCTTATTTGTCCCGAGGGCACACCACAGGGGGTTACATGATCGTGCAGAAAGACAAAAAAATCGTAGCATTCCCTAATCATACAGTCCCGTCATTCTGGCCAGAAAGGGAGAGACACATAACTCATAAGTGTTTACCAAAGGGGGGAAAGGGAATGCGAAGGAAATTGTAGTAAAAGTTGGGAAGAGACGGAGTCGTTTGTATGAGACGGAACGGACCATAGGCTGTCGATCCCTACAGCCAGATCAAAGAACGGATGCCCTGTGATGTGATGATCCCAATTGAGAGAAATGTTAAGAAAATACCTTGTCCCCAGTGCCACGGAGTTTGCTCTTCCCCTTGCTCAATAGACCTTTACCCGCCTTGCCCGCCGCAAGCAACAACCCCTTGCCCTTTGCCCCAACTTGTCCGCCCGAATGCTTAAAATCGCTTGAAGGCGACTGGGACGAACCCGAGGGGGCGGCGCTGCCTGCGGGGGGGCGACCTGGTGCTCCCGCGCTCAGATTAGGGTTGCTGGCGTTGAGATACTGCTGGTAGTAGGGCTGCTGCGAAGCCGGCTGAGAGGTCGTCGGCGAAGCCTGGGATTGACCCAGGCTAGGCCCGCCGACTCCGAACGACGCAGTTGCGTTGGCATGCTCCGGGTGCTGGGATTTCAACGTCACCAGCCAGTTGTTGAGCCCGGAGTCCATTGACGCAAATTGTGTTCGTGTTTCATTGTACTTGATGATCCTTTCTGATGGGCTTGCCAGATCCATGATCTCTCTAAATGTCGTGACCTTGACGGGTTGCGCTGGCAGCTGTTGCGAAACCGCAGGAGATCCGGGCGGAGACATGTCCTCCAAAGGCTGGGCCTGAGCCAGGGCCGGGTGATCACCGGGCGGAGGGCTAGGGGAAACGGGATTGGACGAGACCCGAGCCATTGACTTTTCTTCCGCGAGAGACAATCGGCGGGCTGGTGCAGCCGACATAGTGTTCTTATCAGCAGCCATGACTGATACGGGTGACGGCGGTTCGATCGCTTCGGAGTCCATGCGATCTCTCGGCGCCGAACTAACCTGCGACACTTGATGAGACATGACACCTAAGTCGTGTGGCACACCGGTATGCTCATCATCTAACACTGTGGACTGTTGTGTCCGTTCGTCTTGTCTGGCCAATTCGGGTTGCATCGCTTGCGACTCGTCGTGAACACGCCCAGATGGTGAGTCTCCTTGGTTCGTAGGGGCGCTTTGGGGGTCAGGCTCAGAGAGAGGGTCTTTCTGAGAGTCTAATGGCTTTGGCGTGACCTGTTCAGATCCCGCCTCCCAGGAAAATCGCCGACCAAGCGACGGAGGCTTATCCGAAGCGTCCTTACGAGGGCTCAGAGGAGGAACATCCGAGATGTCTTTGTTGGTGACAAGCCCGCTTTCAGGCACCGACTGCTTCGAAGGCATTCCAGGCTTGTCGGGCCTGTCGTCACCGGCTGCCCAATAGTCGTCGTATACACCGTGCAGGTAGGTGCTCTCACGAGCGCCGCTGTCATCGATAGCCGGGCTAAGTCCCTGGTTGCTGCTGCCACTATTGTTGTTGTTGTTGATGTTGTTGATGTTGTTGTTGGTTCCGAAATCGTTCAGATCGCTGGTGGGACGGACTGGGCTTAGGCTGCGCATGATCTCCTCCCTTAGCTTGTCGCTCTCCTTGACAGGGGACGGGTCAGCTATGGTGCTCATAGTTGACTCGCGCTGCAGTCTCTCGGGCGCGTCAAAGTCAGACGACGAGCTACCTGATTCACGAGGGTTAGGCGGAGCCGAAATCTTAAGGTCGGTATCCTGGTCATTACGGCCCTGCACCTGAGCGGCCCGCTCCGAAGCCTCGGGAATCGAAACAGGGATGGATACTCTGTCCTTCACCGTCACGACACCGCTGTCTCCGAACTTATCGTCCTCGTTGTCGGTGATGGGGGACACCTCACCGGGATCCAAGACGAGCATGGGATCCTGCTGCTCCAATGCGGCGGAAGGAGTTCTTTGGTCGGAGATGGAGGGCGTTTCGGTGACCCAGCCTCCGGGGATAGATGGTCGCGATGACTGCGACGGCAGGCGAGATTTGCTCGATTCCGCAAGGCTGCTGGCCGGTAGCATCTGTGACGGTGAGGGGGACTTTTGCCTGTCGATCGACGCCGCCGCAGGCGGCGTCGAGGAATTGGCCAGTCGCGGAAACGAGTTGGTAGTTGAGAGCGGAGACGTCACGGGCGCTGCTGCTTTAGACACAGACTGCGAGTTTTCTGCTGTGGAGGCAACCTCGGGCTGTTGTTCCAACTTCGTACCTGGCATTGGCGGCATCGGGGGCGCTTCGTTGGCGAGCTTTGATGGGTTGGTGAAGAAATCATCTCCAAAAAGAGACATGCGGGCGAGGTCTGGGAGTCGAGGACTGGTAGAATAACGCCGATTCTGGTCAGACTCTTCCGCAGTCGGGCGCTGCAGCTGCGGCTCGGGAACGGCCAAACTGCTCTCGTGGACGCTTGCCAAAGGACTCTGAAGATCTAGACCTTGGTTTTGGTGGTGGGATTGCGCCATGAGGCCATCGAAACCATACTCGCTCCTTCTCTCCGCAACGGGTGTCAGAATCGGTTGCCGCATGCTATCGGCAGCAGCCGAGCCTTGGTCTTCACCCTCGTTGTCAAAGCTGCCGCGTCTCCCCTGCTGATCACCAGGCCCAACGACTGGGACAGCTGGGTTTGCGGGGGAAACTGAGCGGGCACTTCTAGCAGCGTTGGCACCCTCTGCGGCGGGCCTTCCCGGTTCCGGGGAGCTTCCCTCCGGTTCTTTGTCATCATCCATCCGACGATAAATGTCCGACGGTCGAATGAAGGGCGGCGACTTCTGGTTTGGCGGTGTACCAGATGATATGACGCTGGGAGGAGACGCAGATCGTTGCTCGGCCCATGGACGTTGCATCGAACTGGACCGAGAACCTGACCTCCGACGATCACCGTCTTGCTGGCCCATGCTGCTCTTACGAGGGGGGAAGGGGGAAGCTTGAGGTTGCGTCGGGGCCGGCGAAGTCCGTCGGCTACCCACTGGAGGAGACGGAGTACCCTGGGAATGTTCTGGGCGGCTAGCGAACGGTGCCGGCGGTGGCGGTACCCCAAGAGGCAGAGCGCCGCTGGTAGATCGAGGCGACACGAGCTGTTCGTACGGACCCTTTTCAGAAGCAGCGTCCGTGGAAGACGGCCCCAACACGACAGCAGGCGACTTGACATCGGCGGATACAGGTTGTTGCACTACTGGAGGCATGGGCCTCGTTGAGTTTTGGATCCGCAGGGGCGGGAGTCCAACAGTAGGCCGCGGGCTGGATGACAGCCCGGACTCAGTGGTGGGCAGCTGCGGCGATCGCATTAAAGGTACGGGCGTGGATTCGAGAGGTTGAGGCGCGGATGACTGGTTAGACGGAAGAGTCGCCGTTGTCGATTGGCTGGCTGATCGTGATCCTATCGGCCGGAGAGGCGGCACCGGAACGGGCTCGTCGGGCTCGTCGTCGTCGTCAAAGTCGTTTCCCCAGTCATCGCCGTCGTAGTTCTGAGTTTTTGCTTCGACCCATTTCTTGGTTTTTGTTCTCTTCACGTTGGTTTTGTAGGCACTCGTTGGAGTCTCTGGGCTTCTGTTGGCAGCGGGACATGATTAGCACGCATGCCTAGAAGGAGACGGACGCAACATGACAGCCCAAAGCCGATAGCTGCGAAGGAGAAAGAGCACTCACAGCGGCGAGTTGGTATGTTGAGGGGCCCTGAAGCCGTAATTATATGACGAGCCGTCCATCGCGTCGTCCAAGTGGTCCTTATTGACGCGTCTACCCGTTCATTTCTCACTTATCTGGCTGTGGTGAAGAGCGTCCCAAGGTACGCCAACGACTCGGGACTTGGTGTCGCGAGGCGCACGCGGCAGTGGGTTGATGGTTCGATGGATGGGACAGGCTGACGGGGGAGGGCAGCTCTATATCGAATTCAAACGGTGGATTACGGGTTGAAACGAAAGCACAACAATCAATGGCGTTTGGCCAAGAATAGCAACAAGGGCAACAGAAAACGGACGCTTCCAAAGGGCGCCAAGGCTGGCCACGGGACGGAACAGGAGGGGGGAACTGAGAGCTGGTGGTGAAGGTCGCAGTCTGACCGGGCCACTACAATTGCTGGAGACGGGGGGAAGGGGAACTCAAGACAGACGGATGATGAATTAATTTGGGGACCTGTGAGGAGGTGGACCACGTAAGGTCCTGCAAGGTACATGCGTTTGCGCCGGCACCAACTGGGTCAGCGAAGTATCCTTGCTGATGCGCCGAGTAGTGGCTTTCGTGGTACCAAAGTGCAATGCTGCTGCCGGCGCGGTCGGGGAACGCAACTTCCATCAGCTGGGCTGCACAACTTTTGGCTAGGCTGACCTGGTGGATTTGGCATCCCGAGGTCACTCTGTAGCGAATAGGTGACGAACAAGTACTTGTGCCCCCATGAAGGACGGGGCCCGTTGGACGTGCTGAAATAGAGGATATGGAGCCGGGGTTGTGTTCCAATAAAGCTCGAGGACGCCACCCGCCGGATTGTCGATGAGCAGGGGATAAAAAGACGTTGTGGCCTGTGCCTGTATCTGTACTGAGAGATACGTAGCCAAGGCGGCCACTCTTGCTTGAGTGTGCACGAATACATTGTGTTGCGTGCGGAGGAGCGGGTACGAAAGAATCATGTATCTAGTATTGTTTTCAGACGCGAAGTAAAATACAACAGTCGCTGGCTGAGAAACGCATTAGATGCAGATAGCTGAAGCCGATCGGCGTACGAGGAATACCAAAAGGGCAATTGCTCGAATGGAAATGCAGAGAACACGATAAGATTACCTCATCCTAGCCGGTTCTTCACTCGGAAATGGCTACCTACCACGCAACGGAGCAAGCCTATCTAGGTGCCTAGTTGTACGACTTTAGCGATGTCGATGTTGCTGCCTTGCATTGACTACAACCAGGCACCTACCTACTGTGCAGTATGTTGCGAGGTATCTGTACTCTCTTACGGCATTCCCTCGACAGAAGTGGCAGCTTGAGGAGGTGGGAGGTAGTGGTCAGAGTTGATTCGTTCTGCACGGTCCAAGTTACGCCTAGTGGCACTCGCTAGCCTCTAATGCCACTTGTGCAGCCATTTTTAGATGTGGCAGTGCCCTTACGGAGCACTACATTATAGAGCACCACCAGCCACATATTCCCAGGTGGTCCAGTCCAGTCCAGTCTAACTCTGTCTAACCTACCTATTCTGTATCTAGGTCCGTACCTATGGCGCAGGGATGCTGTTCCGAAACCAAACACCACGTTGGCACTGGCGGATGGATCGGACACCCTGGCCCCGTCATTCCGACACAATACTGGACATGAAGGCTCCGGACCTGGATCTTGACTACGACGCTCATTTGCCATTGTTCCGGGGCGACACCAACTACTGTTCCCTTGTATTCTGATCGTCTCTAGATCTTGTCGAACTTTTCACCTTTCCACGGCCTCGCGCGTTGTACAACATCCTTCCTTTCGCAGCCAGAACCTACTACCGTCCGGCCTACGGCTAATTTCCCATCCCTGATCATCCACCTCTACAATCCAACCATCTCGACGACAAGGCCTTTGCAGGCACGAAACCCGTCGACAAGTCCGAACGCGCTGGGCGCCTCGCCTCGAGATCGCATTTCTCTATTCGAATCGCCGCAGACCCAATTCTCCACTATGGCGGTCGCATCGATACAGGATCGAACCGCCGAGTTCAAGTCGGTTCTCGCGCAAGCACAGCGTCGCCACGCCTCGAACAAGGTCGGCGCTCAACGACGGTCTCTCCTGTCCGACTCTCAGAAGGCTGCTGCTGTTGGGGACTCCCGACCGCGGCGCTCCGACTTTGCGCGCCAGGCGGCGCATATCGGAAGAGGCATCTCGGCCACAATGGGCAAGCTCGAGAAGCTGGCAACATGTATGCACTCAGAACGCCACTCACAAACCGACAAGGGTTGTTACTGACGGTTTTGTTTTGATTGCTTTTGAACAGTGGCAAGGCGCAGAACTCTGTTCGACGACCGGCCGGTCGAGATCAACGAGCTCACGTACATTATCAAGCAAGACCTGAGCGCCCTTAACCAACAGATTGGAAACCTACAGGTTTTGACGAAACAGCAACATCCCAAGGCCGACCAAGAAGGAGAGCACAACAAGAACGTCGTCTTTATGCTTCAGGGCAAGCTGACAGATGTCTCGGCCAACTTCAAGGATGTGCTGGAGGAGCGAACCAAGAATATCCAGGCTTCGAGGTCGAGGACAGACAATGTGCGCTCGCATTCTACCTCCTTAAAAAGAAAAAGAGCGTTGTACTGACACAGTGGTTCTTTGCAGTTCATCTCCAGTGTTTCCCAACACACGCAACCGCCATTGCAGCAATCGGCCTCGCCCTTGTACGGAACACCCCAAAGAGGGACGCCGTCACCAGGCGCCGACCTGTTGTCGTTGAATCCTCCAGGGGACCAGCAGCTTCTGCTGATGGAAGAGGCACAACCGCAAAACACGTATATCCAAGAGAGAGGTGCAGCTATTGAAAGCATCGAATCCACAATTGCCGAGTTGGGATCTGTAAGTTATGGCGGCTCACTATTCCCCTCTCATACATATTTGGCTGACAGAGATGTATGTAGATCTTCGGACAGTTAGCAACCATGGTTTCGGAACAAAGCGAGATGATCCAGCGAATCGACGCAAACACGGAGGATGTTGTCGACAACGTGCAAGGTGCACAAAGAGGTGAGTGGTTAAACGAACGCCGGGCGATGGAATCGTGTCTAACTGGTTGGTTGCAGAATTGCTCAAGTACTGGGGCCGTGTCTCGAGCAACAGATGGCTCATCGCCGTAAGTTGTCAATTATGTCGTCGCGTGCCTACGCTTGTGGGTGACTCGTTCGGTACGCACGTTTACTGACAAGTTGGATAGAAAATGTTCGGTGTGCTCATGATATTCTTTCTGTACGTTGCCCGCCAACCTCGCCCCACGGTCGGAAAGTATGTTACTGACCAGCTGCACAGGCTTTGGGTTCTCATTGCCGGCTAGAACGAATTGAGATTCGCCGTAGCTACCACCACAGGCATGACGGGCGGCTGCTCTGTAAGCAAGATCAAGATGGAGAAGGGCGTTGGTTTTTGTAATACCAGTATCGTCTGGCTGTACTATGACGTTGACGCCGAGAAGCGGGCGCGGTATAGCTATAGAGCATATTTCTTGCACACTAGATCTATTAATCACTAAAGAGGCTAACTTCGGCGAATCTCCAGCTCTGTTCCGGGCTCTGAGGCATGCCAGAGTGTCTATGTGAGTACTGGTGGGGGTGGATCCCTATCCCCCCCAAGAGTGGAGAGCCAGACAACCAGAGAGGAAAGGAGCAAGGAAGCGAGAACGTCGCAGCAAAGAGAGGTACATGGTACTTGCCCGGCGCCCAGGCCAGCCTCGCCTCGCCTCCCTCCCCCCCCTCTCCACAAGAGGGCCTCGGGGTTGGTCCCGGGGACTTTGCCCGTACTGGAACGTCGCCCAGCCTCTATTCAAAATACTCGCAACTTTCCATAACTCAAGGCCCCCTCCCTCCTAGGCATTTTCTCTCATGACTCGGCCCAACAACGCCCGAGAGCTGTTCCGATGACCAGAGAATTATCCATGAATGGAACCCCTCAACAGTCTGGCCCACCGAGGGGGAGGGGGTGTGCCCTCTTTTTCTCCTTACGCTATACCAATTCACATCGTTAAAATGACAAACTGGGGAAATCCACACGAAAAAGGGACAGCCCGCCGGGCAAGCCTGGGAAGCTGAGGCCGAGGGTATGATGCGTAGGTACAGTGCAGTATGCGATACCCAGCATGACTGACAAAGGCAACCTGGAGGGGTTTGGGCATGGGTTCGCGACAATCGTCGAGCATTTACCCGGCCAGGGATCTCGAGACACAATGAACACTGATAGCCTTTTTATTCTTTCTTTTTTTCATGTCGTTAGTATATATACCGAGATCACTCGCCCTCTTCACATATTACCCCGAGTGACGTTTGCCCTTACTCTCCATCACCTCTACTATTTCCGACTTTTGTGTTGCTGAGTTGTATGCTTTCACTTCTCAGGACACTCTCTTACAGCAAACTACCCCGCCCCCGCCTTTCACTCCCAGAATATACGCGGCGACATCTTCGAACCCCGACGACACAATCTAGAACCTCCAAGATGGCATCTCAGACTTTCAAGCTAAACTCGGGATACGAGATCCCTGCCGTTGCTCTTGGTACGCTCCCTTTATCTGCTTCTCACCCCAAGGCACAAGTCTCACGCAGCTCTCGTCTCCTATAGGCACCTGGCAGTCCGCCCCCGGCGAGGTCAAAGACGCCGTATCCTACGCCATCAAGATCGGCTACAAAGCCATTGATGGCGCCTACTGCTATGCCAACGAGGACGAGGTTGGCGAGGGTCTCAAGCAGGCCTTTGCCGACGGTGTTAAGCGCGAGGACATCTTCGTCGTCACTAAGCTGTGGGCCACTTACACAATCGGCGATGATAAGGTCAAGGAGGGCCTGGAGAAGAGCTTGAAGAGCTTGGGTCTCGACTACGTCGACCTTTTCCTTGTTGTACGTTGCCCCCTTCTCGGCCGGCCATCCTACCCGATGGCCATGACTTTGAGAGACAAGCCCAAGCTCATGACCCCAAACAGCACTGGCCCGTCGCCATGAACCCCAACGGAAACCACGACAGATTCCCCACCAAGCCTGACGGCTCCCGCGACATCATCCACAGCCACTCCCATGTCGACACCTGGAAATCGGTCGAGAAGCTCCTCGACACAGGCAAGGTCCGATCCATCGGCGTCTGCAACTACAGCGTCAAGTACCTCGAGGAGCTCCTCCCCAAGGCCAAGGTGATCCCCGCCGTCAACCAGATCGAAAACCACCCCAGCCTGCCGCAGCAGGAGATTGTCGACTACTGCAAGGACAAGGGCATCCATATCATGGCCTACAGCCCCCTCGGCTCGACAGGCGGCCCCCTCCTGACTGCCGACCCCGTAGTCAAGATTGCCGAGAAGCGCGGCGTCACCCCCTCCACCGTCCTGCTAAGCTACCACGTCGCCCGCGGCAGCACCGTCATCGCAAAGTCCGTCACCCCGGCCCGCATCAAGGCCAACCTCGAGATCGTCAAGCTCGACGACGAGGACCTGAAGGAGCTCCGCGCCTACTCAGACGACCTGACAGCAAAGAAGGAACTCAAGCGCTACGTCTACCCGCCCTTCGGCATCGACTTTGGGTTCCCCGACAAGTCGTAGATTGATCTTATGCCAACCAATAGAGCGAATGAATAGAAATGATTTAGAGCGGATATGAATCTGTTTCCGCATGTACGAGAAAGTGTGAGCCCATCATGCCAATGGATGGAGGTTTAAACGCGCAAAAGCCTGGGGGACATTAGTGTCCATGCAACCTTTCAGGGCCAACATAAAGCCGTCATCTTGGGACACTGCCTCTATGACAAGGTGCTCAAGTCAGCCAGCCAGCCGATGCATACAAAGATGCTGCAAATCCACCTCCAATGACACTCGGGACAAAAAACACAGGCACGGATGACACAATAAAAGACTTGAAATACTTCTGTTTTCTATGTGTTTTTCAGTTTGGTTTTTATTTTTATTTTAATTCTCCTTCTCTTTCCTCTTCCACCAACCATCCTAACCGGACGTGTCTACTAGAACCTTCAGTACCAAGTTCCCGCTTGCGTCCTTGACCTTGCCCGCCATATCAAAAGCGTCCTGGATGGTCTTCAACCCCTTGAATCGATGTGTGAACAGCTTCTCGAGCGCCGGCAAACCCTTGGGTTTGGTTGCGATCAGGTCGATGGCTTTCGGGTACGTGTTTGCATAGCGGAAGACACCGATAAAGTCGACCTCGCGCAGCGCAGCGGCCGAGATGGGGAGAGTCTGGATCGGCGTACCCATGCCGATGATGAGGATCTTTCCGCCTGGGCGAGTGGCCTGGATTCCATCGCTGTCAGTACGATGCATTGCGCAGGTCTCTCCCACCTCAAGAGGTTGCGATTGTGACTCACAAAGATGGCTGTCTGCATGCAGGTCTCAACACCGGTACATTCGTACGTCGCATTCACCTCGCCGACCTCCTCACCACCGATATTGGCCTGCTTGACCAACTCGGCCACATCCTTGGCGTAGGCCAGCTTGTCCTCAATGGTCTGTGGGCGCAGCGCCGGCACCACGACGCCGGCATCAGCGAAGCCGTTGTCGAGGGCGAATTGCACACGGTCTGCCTGGATGTCGGCGATCACGACGCGCTGCTGGTCGGCTTTGCTGACGGCGGCGCACAGCAGGCCGACGGCGCCGGCGCCGAAGACGAGCACGGTTGAGCCGCCGGGTAGCCTCGCGCGGTCGCGGGCGTGCATGGCGACGGAAAGGGGCTCGGCAAGGGCGCCGAACTCGAGGGAGACGGACTCGGGGAGCCTTTTTTATTTGGAATGGTCGTCAGCATGCACGCGCCGTCTTTGTCTATTGGGGCCGAGCCCGAGTTTGGGCGGCTTACTTATGACACCACTTGGCCGGGTGATTGACCAGCTCCTGGAGGGTTCCCTGGGCGTGGGGAAACGCCTTTGCGGAACTGCGGAACTTCATGCCTTTGCAGATGTTATACCGTCCCGCGGCGCAAAGCTCGCAGGCCTCACATGGTTGGCCAACTTCAAGTGCGACATGGTCGCCCACGGCGAGGTTGGAGACGTCGGAGGCGACAGCAGTGACGACGCCGCTGGACTCGTGGCCCAGAGTGAGGGGCTCCCGCACGAGGATGTCGCCGTTGCGGAAGTGGTTGAAGTAGTGCAGGTCGGAGCCGCAAAGACCTGTGGCCTTGACGGCGATCTGGACTTCGCCAGGCGCAAGGGCGGGGAGTTCTCTTTGTTCCTGCGTCGGTTAGGCACATGGAGCAAACGGCACGGTGGGTGGGAAGAAGGAGACCAACTCACAATCTTGAGGTCCTTCGCGCCGTGAAGGACGGAGGTCTGTACTTGAACACTGGACATGATGGCTGCGTCCGAATGGGATTTGTAGCTTGGGTGAGAAATCAGGTGGGATTCAGCATAAGATAGGGTATGTGCAAAACCAGGACGAGATAGAAAAGGCTACGATGCCGTCGCGCAAGGTCGTGTAAGTAGATGTAAATTTGGTTCCAGTGATTGGAAGCGCAAGAAGTGGGCGGCTCGATCAATTAAAGAGCATCTCCTCTTTTCCTCCCCTCCTTTTTTCTTCTCTTCTAGGTTGCTTCGTCAGGCACCGAGGGTGAGGTACGAGCACGTAGAGAGGTAGGTACGGGTCCGGTATCGACGTGTCGGGAAACGCGAGGACCAGGACCAGACAGCACTAGGGTCCGGATGCGAGTCGGCGGAACGTGCGATGCAAAGCGGAAATGCGGGTTGATGATGGGTGGATGGATGATGGGGTCTACTCAATGATCGGTGGGGGGACGAAGGACGGATTCTCAGCCCAAGTTGAGCATGTACCTCGATATGTCTAGCAACAGGCAAGAAAGGCAGGCCATAACCGGCGGCGGCATAACACAACAAGACGGCATCACCTGTGAGTTTCCAACGACGGACGTGCCAGTTGTACTGAGTACTGTGTACTTCACAACGCAACAACCAACCTCGGGCTTGTGTGAGAGAGGCGGGAGAGGGTTGGGCCCCGCTTCACATGTGGAGAAGTGTAAGGGAGCATGGAAAGCAGCAAGATTTGCCCTGCTGAGCGAGAGGATGGATGCTCGGCATTCTGCCCGACGAGCGAGACGAGAAGCTAGAAGAGGTTGCGTGTAAGGCGCGGTGGAAAGAGGGGGAGGGGTAAGTTGGGGGGGAGTTGTAACTCAGAGTATGGTCAGTATTCAGGAAAAGCCGCGGGGTACTGGATCCAACCCCCGTCCAATCCGGGCAATGTCCGCCGAAAATCGAGAGGTGCCGGCCGTGGTAAAAATGGCCGCGGGCACCAAAGACGGCAATTCTGTCCTAAAGCAAGGGCTCTGGCCCGTGGACTCGGCGGGGCATTATCTTGGGGGGATTATAGCTCACTGCTTTGCCAAACTAAAGCATGGTCAAGGATTGTAAGCATTGACAGTTCGCAGCTGACTGTCGTTGGTGCTAGGTGTTTCTGCCAGTTGCAAACAGGTTGTTAGAGACTAGAGGTGCTCGCAGCGGGTCATGACCCGGGGCGGGGGGTTTCTTCCTTTTTTTTCTTCCCCTTTCCCATCGTGACTTTCTGTGTTTTTCCTCGTCTTGTTGTCGAGCTCTGATTTGCGGGGAGAAAAACCAGCAAGTCCCACTCTACCTTACCGTGTCTGTCCCACATTAGATGCCTAGGTAGGTACACATCGTAAATCAATCCTTACGTGGGGGGCGGGCGCTGTTGGCCGAGTTAAGGGCGGCAGCCATGTTTTGGTTTTCAAGAGAACATGTTCAATGACACGGACGTGTGTCCTCTCCTCCCTCTCTGGTGCTCGTGCTCGTGCTTGTGCTCGTGAGCCTGTACTCCTCGTGCAAATCGTGTTACACTTGTTCGAAGAGTAGAAAAGCGACTGTGTGACTGTTCAATATAACAGAAACGACGACGTCAGAGGGTAATTGGAGAAACCCGGAATCCCTGCAGCTGAGGGGTAAAACAGTGGGTGGGGGAGAGCAGTATCGGGTACACTCCACTGCCCCGCACTCCTCCGCCGGTTGCCCCGCGTAGACAGTCTCGGATGCAGGCGTGCGCGCCGTTGCTCTGCTGTGTGGTGTGCGACCATTGACCCGGGCAGAAAGACGTGTTTTGGCCGGGCATAAACCGGTAAACCAAGAATAGCTCCCGTTGTCGGGAGAGAAAAAGGTACATTCGCAAGCTTGACGAAGCTTCCTCAGTCTCACGGCTACAAATCCGCTGTTGCTTAGGGCCCGTCCAATAAAACTGTAGTGGCCTCAAACCCATTCGACCAAGGTTGGAGTGCGCGAACTCTCCTCCCTCCCCCCCCCCCCCCCTCTCTACCTTTCTTCGTCCCTTCGTCGTGTCTCGTGGTGCCTCGTCGTTTCCTCTCCATACACAGACCCCCGATTTCGCAATGGCCTCGCAATTCTTCTCTCTTGAGGGCCAGACCGCTCTCGTCACTGGTGGCACGCGTGGAATTGGCGCTGCCGTGGCTGTTGGCCTCGCCGAAGCAGGTGCCGACATTCTCCTCGTCCAGCGGGACGAGTCGAGCAAATCGACCAAGGAGGCCGTCGAGAAGCTCGGCCGCAGAGCCCAGATCTACACGGCCGACCTCAGCTCTCAGGAGAGCGTCGCCGCCCTCGTGCCCAAGGTCCTCCAGGATGGCCACCAGATCCGCATTCTCGTCAACTGCGCCGGTATCCAGAAGCGCCACCCGTGCGAGAAGTTCCCCGACGACGACTTCAACGCTGTAAGCAACGATGTCGAGTCGCTGGCTCACCCGCAGAAATTAAGATCGTGGAAGCTGACATACCCAACCCAACCCCCAAAAAGGTCATCCAGGTCAACCTCAACTCCGTCTTCACCCTCACCCGCGATGTCGGCGCTCACATGCTTAACCTCGAACCCCATCCCGTCACCGGCCGCAAAGGCAGCATTATCAACTACGCCTCCCTGCTAACTTTCCAGGGCGGCTTCACGGTGCCGGCCTATGCCGCCTCCAAGGGCGCCGTCGGCCAGCTGACCAAGAGCTTCGCCAACGAGTGGACCTCCAAGGGCATCACCGTCAACGCCATCGCGCCTGGCTACATCGAGACCGAGATGAACACGGCGCTGCTCAACGACAAGGAGCGCCTAGCAAGCATCAGCGCCCGCATCCCCGCCGGCCGCTGGGGCACCCCCGAGGACTTCAAGGGCACCTCGGTGTACCTGGCCAGCAAGGCCAGCGGCTACGTGAGCGGCCATGTCTTGGTTGTTGACGGCGGGTGGATGGGTCGGTAAATGAGTTGGAAGGACTGCTCCGAAGAAATTCCCTCGGATTTCTATCAACCCGAGACGTGCAAGAGAGAAAGAATCCAACTCCTCTTGAAAAGGGTTTTTGGTTTTTTTCAAGAAGGAAGAAACAGTTATACCAACCAGCTCCGATGACACGGCATTATGTATCGCTCATGATTGCAAACCAGAACTAAAAGAATTGCATTTACCGTTCCCACCAACGCTGCGCGGAGTAGTTTTAAACTTTGCTCGCCATGACGCTCTCCATCCAAGGATAGACTGATCCATTCGCCATTGGATACCCCATGTGCAAAGCTCCCGAAAAGAATCTACCCTCCTTGGGCGTGCCGTACTCGAACAACATCATCGAGTCCTCAATCGGCATCAGTCCGTCCAGAGTACCCTGGAATGAAGTCAGTCATTTGTTCTCCACCGAGTGTCGATATGGCCAAACTCACGTTGATTAGCAACAACCGGGTCGAGGGCTTGTCGATGATGCCCGTCTCAAGCAGAGAGAACTTCTTTTGTACGCCAGTCTTGTATTCCTCCACCGACTTGTAACCGTGTTTCATGGCCATGGCGGGTGTCAACCTAGCGGATATCAGTGCAGGCCCGAGATACACAACAGACGGCTGGCCTCGACTTACAGGAAAGGGTACTCGTGGCCGTCAGCCCTCTCGAGCCACTCGTGGTCGAAGAAGTGGTGACACCCGGCACCCTGAGCAATCGAGCCGATCACGCGGTCCTTGTGAGTGTGCGCAATACGAATGGCGTAATACCCGCCCGAGCTAAGCCCCCAAACCATGACCCGGTCCGTGTTGAACCGGCCGTCGGCGGCGATCCAGTCGAGGACGCTGCTCCACAATCGGTCGGGACTATCCGGGTCGGCCGAGTCCGCAGGACAGTCGGCGGTACCGGGAATCTCGACGATGACGCTTCCCCACCCTCGCGCCAGGAACTCGTCCGAGCGAACGGTGTTGTCGGGGCGGTAGCCATCGAGGCCGGTCATCAGAACAACGACCGGGATGGGGTTACTCCTAGACGCTCCGTGGGGAAGCCTCACGTATGCCGGGATCGACTGCCTGTCTCCGCCGCTAGCGTGGGTGTGCGGGATGTTGATGTCGTTGATGGGACAGTCCCAAGACTGGGCCGCCTTCATATAGGTCTGCTTTTGGGCCTCCCACGCCTTCCACTTGACGGGACAGCTGACCTCAGGGTAGGCCGTGATGTAGGGAAATCTGGCGATACGGTAGACCGTACAGGCTCGGAGGTACAGGTCGCTCGCCTCCTTCTTGCTTCCCGCACTGACAGCTTTGTCACCCATGGCGGTCAGAGACTCGGCGATGGGGAAGAAGGCCTCTGTGTAAGCTGCAGAGGTCCCATCGTTGATGTTGTTCTGCTGCATGGTTAGACATATGTTCCAGAGCATCGTTCCGGCCTAGCTTACGTTTATGAGGTGCTCGAAGATGGGCTCAAAGTCCTCGTACTGGCCGTCGTGGAACGGGTAGACGCTCTTGGTACACTAATGCGGGACGAGTCAACATCTTTGATTGTGCTAAGCTTCCTGTCTTCTAGGGGAGCATACAGGAAACTTCCACTTCGTCTCCCAAAGGGCTTTGATACCCTGGTGATGAGGCATGGTTCTCTCAAAGGCTTCGGTGCCCATCACCCACTGCCGCTTACCATCCTGGTTGGGGAGCTTGTGCGGCGACATGTCGGTCTTGGTCAGGAAATGACGCGGACGGTTCTCTGCTTGGTGAACAGTGGCAATCGGCCCTTGGCAACGTGGATCGGCTTGACTTTGCTGCAACTCCGACGACGCACGACTTCCCGGGTAGGCGATTTGCTGAGAACTCTGGGAGACACCGGGTAAGCCATTGAGCATTAGACCAATAACAAACGAATTTGGTTTCTTTTAGGATTGTGTCTATGTCACCGTTTTGTCCAGCCACGGACTCTGGTTGCAGTGGCGTCGAATTTGGGATGGGGCCAAGACTTACTCTGACTGGAGTGAAGCAATTCGCACGCGAGCGATGGCAGAATGTAGGTCCTCAATCATCATGGAATGTACAAAACAAACGGCGCCAGAGCTACACTATATATTTATATCAAAGGACGTCTCGATCCGCAGGCGGCAAACTCAATGCCCAATGACGACGCGCGCTCGGAGTATCAAGGGGTGGACTTGCAGGACTTGATATAGTTCGGCGGTGGCTTTCACGGACTCTTGTCGTTGGGGATATCCGTTGTCCGGTCGTGAGACGCGCAGCAACTGCAAAGCAATGGGGACCGAAGGGGGGTAAAGGGGGGCAAACGTGGAGGTCGGCCGTCTTATACGACGGCGCCATGATCAAAGTCATGTCAGCCATTTGCGACGAGCCGCGCTTTGGCCATGCATGTGAATATTCGTGTGATGCGCCCAGGTCCTGACTCTGACCATTTGTCCAAGCTACTCGACTTAAGTTGCCGCATGTCAGGGTTGGTCTAGCTGAAAGCCTCCGAGACAAGGCGAAGGGCCAAGCGGCCCTCAGGCTGTGCAACAATAACGGAAGGCGGCCGGACTTGTCGGCTCTGGGGATCAACATGACCCGGTTCTTCAGTCCCCGTGTCTTCTTTGTCTACCGTTCAATGACGATTGCCACTCGAGTTGGACAAAGCATACATCATAACAAAAGCAGGAGGAACCCCAAGCTCACACTGGTCTGTCCTGTGCTGCAGGGCAACATGATGAAAGCGAAGTTTAAGGAAAGATCTTCGGAGAAAGCGATCCGTTTCATGGCAAGTGAAACGCAAGGAGGGCGCTTTTCGACGAATACGTGACTCAGTAGTGGTTGTCGCAGCAAGCTGCGACGGACAGGACGGCTAGGCCCTTTCGGTGCCGTAACTCCCGTAAGCTTCGCCGGAAGGGGGGGGACAGGCCTCTACTTGGTGGCAGCCCAGGAAGAGTCTGATTGTGTCACGGGTGTCAGCCACCCGGATACGTGCGAGAGAAAAAGAGTCAGCAGTGGCTTGATCAATTGGCCAGGAACAATGGAGCCGGCAGTGCAATAACTCGTTGCGGCTGGGCCCTTGTGTACTGGTCAGAACGATGGAACGTCGACATTGACCAAGTGGCTCGAGCCACGGAAACGACTAAGGTGCATGAGCATGGGCGGACGTGCGAGAGGCGGATAGGGATCGGGATGGGAATGGGCCGGGACTGCCCAGACTGCCGACTGCCGAGTTTCAATGTTGGACAGATTTTACATGTTTGGAGAGGCTGCCTCTGGTAGGAGAGACGTTGCATGTGGTGGTTGGGTTTCGTGGTTCTATTCTTCTTCTTATCAATTTTTCTTGTTCCCTCGGGGATCGAGCTTCGCACTCGTCTGATCTATCATCTTGATCTAGAGCTTTCAGTCCTGCGAGTACCCCACATCAGCAGTTCACCGATGCAATCCAAGTTTTTCTGCAACGAAACCGAACGGTATCGAGCCCGAACCGAGACACGACGACGCGGTTGGGGACAAAATGACGTGTCATCTGTGGTGGGAGGATGAGAGGAAGGCAACGGGCTACTGGACCTTACTCTTGTCTCCCTCGTAGTAGTGGGCCATCTCTAGGCCGGCTCTCCTAAAGCCACACTTGACGTAGAAGCCCTCGTTGGCCTCGCTACAGTCCAAGATGCTCTTGTAGCAGCCGACCTTCTCGGCAATGAAGTCGAGGGCCTGGATAATGCGCAGACCGAGCTTCTTGCCCTGCTGGTCCTTTGCCACGGCAATATCCTCGATGTGGCCCACAAGACCAAGGCTGTGAATACTGCACGAAAGATGATGGGTCAGCATGGTTCACAAGCAAAGACGGAGATGGCGGTGCGCGACAATGAATAGCATGGCCAATGCTGCCCTCCCCTCCCGGCCTTCGATTGCAACTTACAACTTGCGCTCGACAATCAAGGCACCGGTTCCGACCACGGTTTTCCTGCTCGTGTCCTCTATGACAAGGATATAGTACCCGTCGCTCTTGGACAGCCAATCGTAGCGCTCTGCGAATTGTGGCTCACTGATATCACCGACGGTGGTCAGGACACGGAGGCAATCGAGAAAGCCGGTGTTGTAGTCGGATTGGCGGAGGGCGCGAACGACGTAGCCTTCGGGGAGAGCAGAGGCGACAGTGGGAGACACGAGATCGTCGGCGAAGAGTCCCTTTTCTGCCATTGCGGTAGCGATTGCAATACGTCGTTGGAGGGGGTTGTTGGACAGCGATTCTTCGGGTGACGAGGGGGAGTGGTTCGAAGTAGCTTCAATGGCGGGGCAGTGCAACGTAGAACTACGGGCGATTGAGAATCACGCTGGGCTTAATTGGTCGGTGAAGCTTTCGTTGGGGTTGAACTGGGAGGTTGGAGGTAAAGGCGTTGGGTCAGAGGCAAGACAGCGAAGCGGTGAAGAAGATGGAGAAGGAGACGAGAAAGAAGAGGAGGTGAGGGAGGTGATAAGAGCGAAATCCGTGGTTGTTATGGTGGACGCGCGATGTTTGCGGCAGAGTTACACCTCATCCGTCGTGTCGGGCTGGGCAACGACGCACGTAAATGGGTGCAGCGTGAACAGCAATCCCATCTGCAGATCCATCCATCTCCATCGCAAGGTTCTCATCCTCAGGGGGCGTGGGGGTTCCATAGGGGCGGGCCCCTGTGCCTGTCTAGGTGCATTCGTTTATCGTTGCCCACTCCCGTCAACCAGGCAGGCACAGTTGAATGGCCGCCATCTCTTGTGTGTCTAAACCCATGAGACCAGACCGCTCGCAAGGTTCAGGGACTCCAGATGCTGACGCCCTGAAAACGGCCAAAATATCGCAGTCTACAATTCGGGTTTCACAGAGGTAGTCAAGATGTGGTCAGCTTCGCCCACCAAGGCAGATTTCGGTACGACAGCTGACTTCGACGGCCGAGACCCAGAGAGGTAGGCGCGGAGCGAGCTCGCTTACTTCAGCCTGCCATCGAAACATGGCACTTCATTGGTAGCTTGTAGGTAGTTGGAGCAGAGCTGCCCCCTCAAGCTTCAGCTGACGGGGCTGGCTGTGGCTATTCTTAGCATGCAAAACTCATGGTTAAATGATGCGGTGGGTACAGCGGAGGGATCGTAAAAGGGAGAGAAAAAGAACCCCATTTGACTACCCGAAGTATTCGACTCTGGTTCCTCGATATATGCACAAGGTGTTTTGGAGTGCTCATCCTCCTTCGTGTGCACTAATCGAGCACGCCTAGGCCCTGTGTCTTCCCGCCCACGGGCCTGTCGATCTCCGAGACGTCCGTCCCAACAACAGGGTCTTGACCAAGGTATTCGGATAAGGTGAAGAAGCTGTTCCCCCTCGTGCGACTCTTCGGGGCCGATCCGCCAAGGAGCATTTTGCTGGCTGGCTCGACAGATGGATGCTTTCCTCATCCGTTTCCCATGGCATCGACCCGAAGCAATCGACAAGGACGAGAAAAAAAAACAGCTGCAAGGTGCGAAAGACTTGGAGTACCAGCAAACAGGAATCTGGCAAGACACGGCAGCTGGTAGCACTGGTGTCCATCCCAACACGCTGTGCTAAATGTGCAGTTGTGTCCTGATCACCGATCTGTCCTGTGAGCTTGGTGCGTTTGGTGTGAGCGGTGCAAGTGTACATTGACGTATGTGACGAAAGGGGGGGGGAGAGCGGTGGCGCGTGGGTGGGTGGATGCGGTCACGGGCTTGCCTTTGGTTGACCTAAGAATAAGACATGACAAAGCTGAGGAACACATGAAGATTATGGCCGGCGGAGGAATGCCGGGCTGTTTATTGTGTCTTGGGTCTGTGACCAGGTCCTGTAATTTGACCTCCTTGACTGGAGGGGAGGTTGCACGGATGGTAGGATGGGAGTAAGGTTTGATATGGTTGGGAAACCCAAAAGGAGACAACTAGGTGGCTAGTATGCCATCTGGAATGAGCTTCGAGGGCAGGTCCCTGTGCGGACGATGAGAGGAAGGAAGAAAAGATGGATGGATGATTGAGGCGGGAGGCAATCGTAGCCTACATGGAATGCCACAGTTTCAGCTTGTGTTCTAGCGCACGATGCCTCCCAAAACAGAGTCAGAGGAATCAGAGATAAATGGCATGGCGGCTTTGGCAATGAGGACCGGCAGATGCCCCGCACATCCATCCTCATGCTCGTTGCCTTATCGGGCGGCTGCCGACCGTCGACGTCGTCTCGCTGAAGGCGAAAGAGACGTGCACTTGCCGATAACGAACCTCAGCTTTGTTGCCCCCTTCCATCTCCACCAAACATTTCCAGCTGTTTTGGAAACAGAAGGGACGTATTGGTGACAGCCTGGAAACAAAAACCTTATGTGTCCATACCCATCGTTTTCATCGTTACAAAGAAAAGACCCTCCCTTCCTTAACGGCGGCCGCCGCCAGCAGCCTTCGACAGGACTCCGCTCCCGTCCGCCAGAGGCTAAGTTGGATATGGCAGGCACATTGGGATAGGGATTATGTAAAAGCGAGAGAGACAGAGCGAGAAGAAGAAGGAGAAGACGAAGAAAACAGAAAGAGATGCAGAAACCGTAACTGACCTGCCTACATCTACCTCTCCGTCCTCTTCTGACAATCGAAAATGCCATCCCAACGCTATCATCGCCGTAACTGCTTAGCACCAACTGCTAGTCCAGTCCAGTGTCTCGACTCTGCAAACCCATCTCCATCATCTCATCCCGCCGCATCCTCCATCCCACGCACTACCGCGTAGCGTCACACAGAGGCAGTCTAACCGCACAAGGGGGCCTGATACCCGCTCCACTGCACATCTTGCCCCCAAAACCACCCGTCAAGAGAGACGTCTTCCTATCTAATGTTCCTAATTCAATGTACTCTACCCCCCTTTTGGTTGTCCAACTGACAACCACCACCACTACCAACAACACCAGGATGAGACGGGATGGCATGGCATGGGGTCTACGCCGTCCGTGTCGCGCATGAACCTCCCCCACAAAATGCAATCACATGCTGCCACGCTCAACGTCCCACTTGCTCCTATTGGAGCCCTGGCGTCGCGGGCGGCTCAACACGTCAACCCAGCTACCGCGACTCTGAGCCTAAAGTTACCCCAACTGAATCAGTCTTCGACGCGCTGCGCTACCTAAGGTATCCAGGTAGGCAGATAGGTACGTGCGAGTACTCTGTAATTAGTACGCCTTGCTCCTTTTTCGCCTCTCGCCCGTCCCCGTCCCCGTCACCAAATAATGCACACACTGCACGACACAGCATAATAACACAGCATCTCCAAGGCTAGACCGGCAGACAATAATCGCACAAGAGAGGACGGGATCCTCGCCCTCAGTTACCCCAAGAATACCTAGCTGCCTCATCATTCCTTGCACCGCTGCGGCTACTCTAATTCCGGCCAGCCTATACTATACGCCTCTGCGCTGCTCTGCTCCTCCTTCGGCCGAACGTGCCTGAATGTTGCCACCACTGGCGGCCGGCCCATCTCCCCCTTTTCCTCGTCACTTCATCTAACCTCGACTTCCACTCCCTCTACTCCTACCTCTGCTACTGCTACTTCTTCTTCGTCTTTCCCTCCTGAGCGTCGCCGGACGTTTCCTCATACTGTCGCCTCTCGCGGCTTCCAGAGCGCCTCTTCGGATGCTTTTGCCCCCCTCGCTCTCCCTTACTTCAGGCTCGCGCCTAAGCTCTCTTGGATATAACATGGCATTTACACCTCCCGCACCACAACGAGCTTAACATCCATAACGTTATCTCAACCCCCCTTTCGTCTGTCCTCCATGCTCCGTGCCTCCTCTTCGTATGCGAGCACACACGTCCGCACCCGCATTGGCATCCGTGCCGACAAAGATGGACAACATGGATTCGGACGATGATTGGGACGCCGACGAGCACTCGCACGACTTGATCCACATTCCCCTCGAGCCTCATCAGGGCCGTACCATACTCCCAGCCCCTATTGCAAAGGCCGTCAGCCTCGCCACACGCTCAACCTGTCTGGCCATCCGCGTCGGCACTCTCGTCAGCTCTTATGGCTTCGATGCTGCAAAGTTCACCACTCTCTCCAGTCTCGAGCTGGGTAGAGGTATTCTCGAGGGGATACTCAGTAGGTCTGGGAGGGACATGCTCGTGCGCTCCAATAGCGACTTGGGGAGAGAAGATGCCGAAACTGTCTTGGAGAGAAGCTTGGAGCACCTGCACCATGCTATGTCACAGATCGTGTTCTGGACTACCACCGGTTTTCAGATGACGAGTACTACCTTTTCAGTGGTGTCGGAAGTATCACAGCTACTTCTCTCGTCTCTCGACCAGTTCTTTGGCTCCACCGATTCTTCGCGCGCCATTGCGAGCATCATCACTCTTATCCGTCGAGAATTTCAAAACCCTGCAACCGGGGTAGAGGGCGAGCGTGTGGGTGTCGTCGATCTTGTTATGGGCTTGTGCGCTTTGGCCTACCTCCAACGCAAGTGTCGACGCTTCCTTGACGAGGAGAGTAGGCGGTTGGGGCATGACGAGATCGTCTGGGATGTCGTCGTCCTTAACGACGGCGAGCGAGTCGACATCCACGAGAACAGTCTCTACGGTGTGCACAAGGGCCGTTACAAGAGCAAGGGCCCTGACATCTTGGTCTCCATACCAGGCGATCAACCCAGCCCTAGTATCCTAGCAACCATCGAACGCCATGGGGAACGAGAAAGCAGCGAAGATGAGGATGACGACGATCTGCCCGAGATCCGTTTGAAGAACCAGATCATGCGCTCTATGCCCTCGGACACGAGCGTCTCCATCTCAACAACCACCTTGACGAGGAAAATGATCACCGTAGACTTTACTGGCCCCGAGCCACCGACATTGACACCGCCTCCCGGCGTGGAGGTCGTTGAGCGAGAGGTCCTGCCTTCAGCAGAGTATCAAAAAGAGCAGCCTACACGACAGCAGGCGGTTGCTGATGTTCCGACGTACCGGGTTGTATACAGGGTGGACAAGAGCAAACAGCGGAGCACCACATTTCGGGGCTACGAAGAACCAGAAGAGACAACCAGAAAAGTAGAGTCCCTGGATGACACTGAAGACTCGGATGCCTTTGGCCGAGACGGCGACAACGACGACCCACCACCCCCCGTTCCCCCTAAACCCGTGTTGCCAGTAGTCACGGCCAGTTCCTCGAGAGCAGAGGCAACTTCCAATTCAACCCCTCGTCGCACAAAGGTTGGGTCCGGCGTCCCTTCAACATCCCCCAACAGCAGAGCATCCCAAATCCCAACGCCAAAGCAGAACCCGGAGAACGCGCCTAACCAAAAGCGACAGCGAGCGCCACTGGCTCCTTTACCAGCGAGGCCACGTCACGAGAATGCTGTTTCTTCGCATTCTGAAACCACCAAGACCAAAAGAATAAAAGGCGATTCTTTGCCAACGAGTAAGCCGTCAGAAAAGCCCGCAGAGAAGAAAAGCGGTATCAGACAGGCCTTGAAGAGGGGTACTAGTTCAAATATTTCCAACCTATTCCACCGAGATGGAGCGGGCACTACGAGCTCGCAATCCGCGGGAAAGGCCAAGCAAACCCCCCGAGCCGGACCCGCGGAGAGGACTACGCGCACTCCCACTCAGTCCAGTCGTCCTTCCCAGAACCGGGCCATGGGACCGACGGCTTCCTCCAGCTCCCGAGGTCGCAACTACGAGAACCCCTCACCAGTACCTCGTAGCTCCTCGCGAGCTAGTTACATCTCGGTCCATGAACGCCGGCGAGACTCGATTGTTTCGCAGACGGAAACCTACTCGTTCCATGCAGTCGATGGGCTTCGGCCACAGTCGCCAGGGTACGGCCGCCGAGACGGTATGGGCCAGTCCAGTATCCCGAAGTCTCGGTCGGAGAAGGACATGAACGATCAGAAACCGCCGTCACCCATGAAGTCACGTAGAGCACGCTCCCATGTCAACACACCGAGTCTTTACAGCATCGCGAACACGGGCTCTCAAACATCGCTGGTTTTGTCCTCGTACTACCAGAAGAGTGCATACACGGATTCTGAAGCCATTGATACCTTAAGGAGGGCGGGCACAGTAGATGGCGTTTTCCCTGCCTTCCATCTGCTTCGCAACATCACTCGTTACATGAGGTTTTCTTCGGCTTCCTACGGCTCCAATTTCCTCAAGTTCATGGGTATTTCCAAGGAGATGCCCCTGCTCAGGGCACTTGACGACACGCATCATGAAATCCGATCCTTTGCCCACCACACGGAATCAGAGGCGGCGAGCATTCTCCTTGCGTCGTTTGTTGATTCCCAGGGAGGTTCGGACACGACTGGCTCGACGGGTACCGGTGTTCCACTGGTTCATTACATCTCCCTGGACCATGAATCAAAAGCTGTTGTTCTCGCATGCCGTGGCACACTAGGTTTCGAAGATGTCTTGGCCGATATGGCTTGCGATTATGACAATCTTTACTGGAGAGGGAAGTCGTACAAGGTGCATAAGGGCATCCACGCGTCCGCCCGGCGCTTGCTCTATGGCGGCGACGGGCGTGTTCTCTACACGCTCAAGGAGGCTCTGGACGAGTTCAGTGATTACGGACTGGTCCTCTGCGGCCACTCTCTCGGAGGCGGTGTCACTGCCTTATTGGGTACGATGCTCGCGGAGCCATCGTCCACCGGCACGGGGTTTGTCACCACGTCCGAGCCTCATCGCCGCCTTCTTGGGGATGGCCGCTTCCTTGAGACGGACACAACACACGTGTGTCTCCCATCAGGCCGCCCCATTCACGTCTACGCCTACGGGCCCCCAGGAACTATGTCGCCTGCCCTACGCAAAGCCACCCGAGGTCTCGTCACGAGCGTCGTGCACGGCTGTGATCTGGTCCCGTTCCTGTCCTTGGGCGTCCTGCACGACTTCCAAGCCGTTGCGCTCGCTTTCAAGAGCGACAACCATGAGGCCAAGGTCGAGGTCAGGCAACGCATATGGCAGGCCTTTCAGACTGGCCTCGCAGAGAAGTGGTACACGAGCAGCAGCCGCTCGATGGTCGCCGACGAGGACAAGTGGAGCATCTCGGCACTAACGACACTGCGGTCGAGCATGATGAGCCTCAAGCTTCTGCCTCCCGGTGAAGTGTTTATCGTCGAGAGCCAACGGGTTCTGAGACGCGATGCATTCCTTCTGTCAGATGAGGAGTCTATCGGGCGACCTGCGCAGCGTATTGTATTGAAATACGTTAGGGACGTTGAGTCCAGGTTCAGGGAGGTTCGCTTTGGCACAAGTATGCTCATCGACCACAGCCCGGCCAAATACGAGGATGCATTGAACAAGCTCCGCTTCGGTGTTGTCGAGACGGGCTAAACACCCAACTTCCCACCATTACTACCTACGCAGTTTTTCTTTTGTCGACGGGCACAATGCCCCCAGCTAACACCATATACCCATCCTCCTTGAGTACGACACGCAATAATGTGGGGTCAGGTTTACACACCGGTCATGTACGGAAAACACGTTGGCATGAGAAGAGAAGGGGAGAACGCACACAAAAACGCAGAGATTTGGCGGTTTGATTTGGATACAGCCATGGCTTCATCAGGAGGTTTTGGAAAGGCACACATATGGGCCACACACAGCAATGCCTCGTCTTATTGATACAAGGATAAAAACCAAATAATACTCTCTATATACATTCACACGCTTTCATGGTCACTTTCTCTTCCCCTCTCCCCAGGAATCAAAAAGTCACTGCGGTTTTTCCGTCGTGATGTTGCCGTCCTGATCATAGAATATCTCCTTGACTTGGACAGACCTCAGGTGATCCACGCCGCTGCTGAGTTCGCAGTCGTGATGGAAGAGCCACCACTGGCCCTTGAACTCGACAATGGAGTGATGCGTCGTCCAGCCCAGAACAGGCTCTAGAATGCGTCCGCCATAGGTGAAGGGACCCAGCGGGCTATCACTGGTCGCGTAACAGAGGTAGTGTGTATCACCGGTCGAATAGGAGAAGTAGTACAGGCCGTCCTTTTTGTGCAGCCAGGCGGCCTCAAAGAAGCGGCGGTCGTGGTCGTCGGCTAGGATCGGCTTCTTGGTCCCCGGGTCGAGAATCTGGATCTCTTGAACCTCGCCGTCAAACTGGTGCATGTCGTCGGTGAGCTTGGCGACGCGCGGGCCCAAGGCGTAGGCGCCCTCGCCGCTAGGCTCCTTGGGGCCGAGCCAGTCGGCATCGAAGACGTCGTTGCCCTTCTGGTAACACTGCAGCTGACCGCCCCATAGCCCGCCAAAGTAGAGATACCCCTGACCATCATCGTCGACGAAGCTAGCGGGGTCGATGCTGTAGCTGCCCTTGATAGGTTCCGTGTCCGGTACGAAGGGGCCCTCGGGCTTGTCCGATACGGCGACGCCGATGCGGAAGATGTCCTGTTTGTCGCGGGCGGGGAAATACAGGTAGTATTTTCCGTCTTTGAAGGCGGCGTCCGGGGCCCAGAGCTGTTTCGAGACCCAGGGGACGTCCTCGGTCTTCAAGACTACGCCGTGGTCCACAACGGGCTCGAGGGGGTCCAGCGACGAGGTGCTGAAGACGTGATAGTCGGCCATGTCGTACTGGTCGCCATTATCGTTGAACTTGATATTGGTCTCGCGGTCATGGGATGGGTAGATGTAGATCTTGCCATTGAAGACGTGGGCTGAAGGGTCAGCCGTGTAGAGATGGCTAATGAGTGGTGCCATAGTGAAAGGGGGGAGGAGAGAGCTGCGGGGGAACGGGTGCGGGGTAATTGGATTCGGCCGTGAGAGTTGGGGTCGATGGGTAGGCAGGTAGTTTGGGAATCGTCTGTCACGAGCTATGTGGAATATATATACACACGCATATGTATAGGAAGTCCCAGGTATATCTGCAGAAACCAGCATGAATCAGAAAGGAGACTTGGGAGGAACGGCTTACATGCCATTAACCACTTCCCCACCACCGAAGTGGTCCAGCGCGTATGGATGAATATGGCGATGTTGGCCCAGTGGGGTGGAACGCGGGACGACTAACGAGCGGCTTTTGTATTTACCCAGCGCATTTTCCCGGTTTACCCCGTCTTGGACGCGCTCCCCAAATGCGCGGTCATGCATGGTCACAACCGAACCAGGTACCCAGCATCTTGATGGGGCGAGCAACGACGCTGCTGTGCCTAACGGAACAGTGGTCTCATGCGGAAATGAAGAAGTTGTTATGCCATTATCGCTCCGAACGAATACGGACAAACAAAGTCATCGCCAGCAACCAATACTTTATTTTTCGTCACTCTCTGCGCCCTTTCTTGGGTTGCACCAAGCGGCAGCTCTAACGCAGTTCGACATTAGCCGGAATACCAGAAGTCCGGTCCAGCTCGTCGACGAAACCCGTATCTGCCTTCAGTCTCGGTGACAACGATGGTTTTACATTTCTTAGTGGCGAAAGAACTTTGAAACATCATGAGGCCAGAGGGGTGGATGAAGATAATCCGGGTTGCGTGACTGAAGCTGATCAAAAGTCCTGCACGCCGGTCTCGCCCTGTTTGGTCTCGACTTGTTTGTCGGCATCGCTGGCCCAATTAGGGTCTTCCTCGTCAAACCATGCCTCTTCGGCATCGCGCCTCTCCATGGTGTCGTAGTCTTCATTGTGATCGACCAGGCTGTAATCGAAATCTTCGTCATGACCGCGAACAAAACGTTCGGTTAGGAACTCTTGCCATCTCTGGAGCCCATCTTCCTTGGTTTCGGTCTTGGACAGATCTGCCTCAGTCGTGAAGTCTTTGGCGTGTCCCGGGGCCGAGGCCGCCTCAGTTGATGACTTGAGATCAGCAAGACGGGCCTCGCCTCGCAGGAGAGAGCTTTCCAGAACGCCCGAGTAGCCTTTGGCCTTACCGTCGGCCTCTCGCTCGGCAGGTGTCTGAAACTTCCGAATCAAGGAATCGTAAAGAAGAGTATCTAAGAAGAACGTCAGTTTTGTCCCGCAATGCACCAGGGGTTTAGTGTGGTAACGGCACAGCGCAGTCAACGCCTAGATGACACACTCTAAGAAAATACGACGAAACAAACCTGCAAGCTCGTGTTCGGCATTGTTAAAATACTTGGGGTTCCTCTCAATATACTCCCGGCGACGGTTGCGAGAACGAATATCGCTGGTCTTGGAGGGCGACTTTGGCGGGCGGGGAATTGGCTTGTCAAAATGCAAGCCTTGGAGTCCTGGTTCTGGCTCCGAGCAAGACGTCATTGTGGTAAGGCTATCTATCTATCAACAAGCAGGGCGGTACGCGCATCCGAGCGTTGACGGGGTCCAGGGGTTCGCAATCAGGAGATGCAATGACGCAGTTGTTGATGCTGCAATAGATGTGCTCTTAAACCCAGCTAAGGGCGCACGGTGCCAGAATCGAAGCTCAGACAGGAATCGGGTCGTAGAGCAGTGAGGCAGGCAGCCGAAGATGTCACTGTTCAACAATTATGGGGCTGCGGCGTGACACGTAACAACCCTCTTTAAGCCGGCGTGCCGCCGCGGGTTGATGTAGTGTTTTTGGCGTTGCTATTCTGTAGGGGCTTATTAACGTGGATAGTCTCCAGAGAAACCATGGCCACAGGGCATACAAGAAACAGTCGACTCCATCCACAAGTTGTGATTTTTTTTCTTCTCCATTTGAAGGGGATCCCGGCAGTGTGATAGCTAGCGTTGAGGGTTACTAAGGAATATCAGCCTACCATCCGTTACCCTTGTTGCTTTGGTCTCGGGGCTAACGGATGCAAGATCTCGATGAGGACATTCATTCCACCAGGGGGGGTTCCCTACCAAAGCGCGTTTTTGGCTGGTGATCGTAGGATCCGCGGATCAGGAGAAAGAAAATGCTAGTACGATACTTGATGAACTTGACTGGATGCCTTCCCTTATAAGTGGTGCGCTAACCTCCCTCACCGGAGGACAGGCGTATAGGTTCTGACTGCCATTGCGGCGCATACGTCTCTTGGGCTTGATTCGCCTCAAGGGGGTGGGAGGTGCCGTGAGAGCGCGTCGACGTGGCTGAGCAGGGAGATATTGGGAGACCAAGTAGGGGGCAAACCCCATTGGAGCCTAGGAGGCCGACGGGAAATGAAGACAGAAACCGAAGGCAGGACTTGGGACGCGGGCGATTGATTAGTTGAAGCATCATGCCCGCTCCCGAGATACCTACCTCCCTGCCAGGACATTCGTTTTCCTGTTGATACATGGAAAACCACGGCTTGCCTCAAACTAGAACTTGGTTCGAACTAGAACTTGGTTTACTTGCTCATTGTTTCTGTCTCTTTCTCTCCCGCGCCGTGAGTGACTGAGTCTCCTACCATTAATTGGCATCCCTTTCATCTCCATCCCTTCCTTTCCTTTCTACTTTTGGTCCTTGAACACGGGTCTCCCCCCTAAAGTCCCTGAAGAGTGTCAACTCGCTCATTCATCTTCTTTTCGTTTGTCACTCTGGTCATTTCCGTCTTCTTGCCGAAGACCCATATCCCATCCATTCCATTTCTGTACCGTATCTTACCGTATTTCACCGTATCTCTTCGTCGGCACTCACCTTTCTCCTTTCATCCCCTCCCTCCTCGCCTTCTCACCTTATCCAAGACCACCTGATATCAAATCCACCTCTCATGCCACCACCCACGCCAGCCATCCCATCATCCTCCGTCCTTCGACCGCTCAGCATGTCTCAAACACAGTCCACTTGACTTGAGGAGACCCGCCAACACCACCACCACCAGGACACAGCGACACCCAAGACGGCGACGCGACAAGACACAATAGCACGCCGAATCGCGGCAGCTTGCATCGCCCTCACATCTCGCCTGGGAGTAACCCTCTCCCTCGCTCTACATGCGAGCCCCATGGGTACTGCTGGAGACATTCGAGCTCGTCTCCGAGCAAAGTTCTCAAGAAGAAATTCGGCGACACCATCCTTGGCATCCAACGGAACCAGCATAAGCACCAACGGGGATGCTCATGGCTCACAGCTAGCGGATGGGACGAGCCTCGGGCGGCAATCCTCGGCCGCTGCATCCGTTCCCAGGTCGAGGGCAAGCTCCCAGCACGCGCACCCGCACCCGCCCTCACCTTCGCCGACGCCAACCATGCACCAGCCACACCACAACCTGATGCACATTCAAACTCAGCCGCAGTCAAGTGGAGTCGTAGGTACTCCTGGTGCACTTCAACCCCCCTGCAGCCCAGGTGACCGCTTGCTGCAGCAGAGATTGAAGGCAATTACGGTTGATAACACAGCAGCGGAGGGTGCCCATACTAAAGGGGACCCCCAAAAAGAAGAGGCGGAGGGCGACCTAGGAGGAGAAGAGTTCTTGCCGCCACAGTCGTCGCCGTCGCCGCCGCCGCCGCCGCTGCCATTAAAACATCAACAAAAACAGCACCATGACAAGCCGGTCCGTCATGACATTCGAAATGATGATGCGCATCGCAGCAGCGATGAGTGTTTGGTGATAGAGGAAAACTCCCCCACTACTACTGCTGCTACCACCACAACTGAACCAGCGGACAACCACAGGCCCGCAAGTCGTTGCAGCTACACAGACGACAGAGCTGCCGCCACTAGGGACAACGCCCCCAAGCCACACCCCAACATTGACTCGCTGGCTCCGATGCAGCCCGCCGCGTCTGACCGACGCTTGGCTAGTGAACCGATGGGCATAGATCTGCCCTCATCCGTAACCACCACTGCTCCCATAAACAACCTTCCCAGCATCAACGAAGACCAGACGCCCGAGGCCGACAACAAAACACAAAACACTCTTCTGCCACAGCCGCTGCCGCTGCCGCCCAAGACCGGCGCAGCTCCCATCGTTACTCTCGAGGCTGTTTCCAGCGACGACATCAGCGGCGACCAACTCGATCTGGTCAGCCATGCCCTCGGCACCCCGGCACCCGTCGCAAGCAGCATCCTCCCGACCTCTCCCCGGCCAGACAATCCTACCCGTCGACAGAGCCTCATACCCAGTCGCCAAACGACATTGATCCGTAACTTGCTCGAAGCACGAGCCGACCACAAAGCCAACCCGGCCATCGCCGAATCGCCGATTTCCAACACCACAAACATGGTCACCCGCAAGGTCTGGGTCAGGCGTCCCAGTGCCTCTCCGACCATCATCACCATTAATGAGGACGATCTGGTCGATGATGTGCGCGATATGATACTGAGAAAATACGCCAACTCGCTTGGCAGACACTTCGACTCCCCCGACCTCACACTCCGGATATGCCCGCGGGAACAGAGGCAAGATCGTCTCCTGGGCCCGGAAGAGCCCATGGGTCGCACTCTTGATGCTTACTTTCCTGGTGGCCAGAACGTCGACGAGGCCTTGGTCATCGATATACCAACCCGCCGAACACCAAGGCCATCACCCCGCGCGCCGACACATGCCACGACCATCTACTACAATGATGACGGCAGGCCATCTGAGGCTGGTGAAGGGTATTTCCCTCCCGTAGCAGGAGCAGCACCTCTTCCGTCGCCAAACCTGCCTGTTCCCGTCGTCGCCCCCGTCACAGTTCCTGCAACGCATCCTGCTCATCCTGCCCATGCCCACACCGCGCATGTGCAACATTCCATTGCGGTTCTTGGGACCGGTCAGATACCTCTGATACCCTCACCCGGGGGTACAAGATCCCGCGCATACCGAGAACGCCCTGAACGTCCCCGCCTCGGAAGAACACATACCTCGTCGCCCACTATTTTGAACCAGGTCAACGCTCAGTCCATGGCGGCGGCGGCTGCTGCTGCCGTTCACCCTGCCCATTCTTTTCACCCACGGTTACCGCCTTCAAGAACACACTCAAACACTTCGGAGCAATCCAACGTTCCACCGGTTGCTCCGCCACTTCCAACCCCACCTGCCCCGGAAGTCCAACCTGCAAGAGTCGCGACCCCGCCGCCAAGAATTGCCTCTCCTCGGCCGGCCAGTTCTCGACCCAAGAAAGCAAAGAAGAACGTCGACCATCCAACCTTGCCTGCTGGCATACTCAACGGCGGAGTACCGCCCATCAACGTACTGATTGTGGAAGACAACCCAATCAACCTCAAGCTACTTGAGGCCTTCGTCAAGCGCTTAAAAGTGAGATGGAAGACGGCAGTCAACGGCCGCGATGCCGTCACCATGTGGAGGACTGGTGGATTCCATCTTGTCTTGATGGACATCCAGCTTCCCATCATGAGTGGATTGGAGGCCACTAGGGAGATCCGAAGATTGGAGAGGGTGAACTCGATTGGCGTCTTTTCTTCGTCTGCATCCAGCGTGCCCGAGGCCCCTAATGGCGAGCCAGAGGAGAAGGACAAGTTGACGAACATGGAGCTATTCAAGAGCCCCGTCATCATAGTGGCCCTGACTGCCAGCTCTCTGCAAAGCGACAGACACGAAGCACTGGCTGCAGGCTGCAACGACTTCCTCACAAAGGTATGTATTCGATCTCGACCTCGACCTCGCTCCTCTTGGTGAAGCACTCCGTACTAACACGATGACCACAGCCTGTCAACTTTGTTTGGCTAGAGAGGAAAGTCATGGAATGGGGCTGCATGCAGGCCCTTATCGACTTCGACGGCTGGAGGAGATGGAAAGATTTCTCTCAGCAAAACGACGAGGCCGAGGCAAAGAAGTCTGCCGCTCTGAAGACGAAGGCAAAAAAGAACCGACTGTCGATGACGCCCGTTCCAGCATGAGGGACGGGTCGATGTCTATTAACATTGAGCGATTGTCTTGCCGGGGCCCATTGTCACCCACATTGGCCAAGACTAAAGGTCAAGACAGAATGTGCTTGGTAGAACAACGATGACGCGGGGCCTGCTTTTCCAGTAGCTCTCCCCGCTAACAATAAGTATATCAAACAAACTAGATCAGATATCTGGATCACGTATGCGAGTGAGCAGCCTGTATGCTCATCTGTACTGCCGCTGTAGGGATGGAGAAGGTTGTGTTATCGCTGGCACCGGGTCATCCAAGGAAATAAACGCCTTGAATGAAATACACGAAAAGGAATGCGCTGAATGGTACCATGGAACATGTACGCACGCAAGAACACAATAATTATAATCAACATAGACGATTTGAAAATTTTGCCCAGTAACATTATGCCATCTGAAGAACTGATTAAGACGAGGTCGCTCGCTGCTTTTCAAAGCGTCTCAAGGCGGCCTTCAAGGCTGCGGTGCTTGACATCTCTTCGCTGCGGCCTTACTAACTAGGCAGCGCATGAGGCGCTTCCGTGCATGACTAAGGCAAAAAACTGACATGGTCTGTGCATCAGCTACGAAGAAAACAGAGAAAAAAAACTGAACACAAATGAGAATCCTTTCTCTTCCCATCACATCATCCTTCACCCAGACTTCCAATGGTCGCTTCGCCGTAAGTTGGCGAACTCAGGCGCGCTCTCCGCGGCCAGACCATTTTTGATCACAATGCCTCCACGAGCTGGATCGTCATTATCGCCATTGGCTCTCGGGGCCAAGTGGTGCGATGCTTACGCGAGCACAACGTTACGGTCTCGCCCAGCCGTCCAACTCGCTTGCGCTTTTTCAACGACATCACAGCAATCCAGAAGATCAAAGCCGCAGCATGAGCTGCAGCATTGGCTGAAGGCTCGGGGTTCCATCTTTCGCGATGTCCCCAGTGACGGCCCCAAGTATCTATCCATGAACGATGACCAGCCCTTCCCGCTGAATCCCTTCTTCAAGAGTCAGCCTGTGTTGAGCGAGGACATGAGGGAAGAGATCTTTACAAGGGTAAAAGAGAAGAAGGAATCTCTAAAACTGGTTTCAGCCGAATTAGGTGTCGATGTCCGCCGCGTCGCCGCCGTTGTGCGAATGATGGAGGTGGAGAAGCAGTGGATTGCCGAGGTAAGCTATCAAAATTTTGTTATTCGTCACCCCATACATAAAGAAACCCCCCACCCCCAGCATCATGATGATCAACTTTCCAAAATTCGATTAGTCTTGAAGACGCAACATATGGTTACACCTTGGCACTGCGAGCCTCTCTGATTTGCTACATTACCCTTTCCGCAACAGTCGCGTACTTCTATCAAATCTCAGTCAGCTAACAAATTTCTGACTTGATAGCGCAAACCATTGGCTCGGCCATACGCGAGGGCGGTTCTCCGAATGCTGCCCCAGACCGAGCTGAATAAAGACAGACCGGATCTGCAGAGTCCTCATGAACCTATCAACGAGATCCATGTCCACAGGCTTACGATGCAGCAACTGTTCGTGCCCGTGTCCGAGTCTCGCCAGTTCGACAGAGAAGATGCTGCGAAGGCTTTCCACAGAAAAATGCTTTCTGTGGACGGCCGCTCGCCACACAAGGAGCTCATTTCCATGAGGAAAGCTGCTGCTGCTGGCGGTTCGGCAGCCGAGTTGACCAAGAAATTCAGAGAGGTCACAAGGGCTGAAGAGGACAGATTAGTCGAGAGGGAGCGCCGACGTCTTGAGAAGGCCGAGGAAGAGACCCAACGTGTGGATACCGGTCGTTTCGAGTTCCGATTCAAGGAGATGAACGTCGACAGCGCCGGTAAGGATGGTCGAAGCAGAAGAGGCGTTGGCTGGAGATATGGCGTGCCCTTCTACGATCGCAGGAAGGGCGAGCTGAAGATTCCTACGTCGGTGCCCTGAGTTTCCTTTTACACCCAACGCCCGCCTACTCTGTGAGGTGTTGATTGACAGCATTGAGGCGGAACGGCAGCCCGAGGGCACAATGATACCCCCCACCCCACACCACCGAAAAAGGATGGATCGGAGCCTGTTTGGTTAACGTCCTCCTCAGTTGGCGTTCATGTCTTTGTATGAAAAACGTCTGTACCTGCCCACTGTATACCTATGTACATGTATCTGTATAATGACGAGTTGAGCGGGAGGGGCAGCTCGAAGAAGCACAAGCCCAGCACAAAATTCGAATTATTCTTTCAAAGCAAATGCTTAGAGTGCGAGACCCAGTCCACTACTTGAAACCCGTCGGCGACATCAACCGTAAGATTGGATCGAATTTGGCTGACGGCCTCTGCCGACAAGCGACATCTGTTTTGCACGTAAGCCTCGACAGAGCCATAATCCTCACGAAGCTTGGCCAGTGTCGCAAGCATGCTTTCTTTCCTGGTCATGACGTCAACGGATTTCGCACTAAAGGGCATATCGTGGGGGGGCAGGCACGTACGGGGAGCCGATCATGCGCCGGGCGCCCTCGGGATTCCCTTTGAGAGCATCGGTGGCGAGGAGGTGGTTGACAATCTCTTCTCTGCGGTCCTGGAGGCCGATATCCGTCAGGCTGTACTCGTGAGCCACGACCTCGTCCGAAACGCCGCAGAGGCTGAGAATGAGGGCGCAGATGACACCGGTCCTATCCTTGCCAGCGGTGCAGTGGACGAGGAACGGAGAGGGGGCCTCGGTGGTGGCGAGGTGAGAGAGTATCGTGCGGAAGGGGTCGTAGGGGTGGTCTGGCTCCGAGGCAGTGCGTAGAATATCGGTGTAGGCTTTCGTAAAGCCCTATACGCCGTTCAGAAGACGTATTCACGATGGGAGGAGAGGTCCCATATTGGTCTACAATGTGTTTCCTGCCACCAAGGGAAGAAGCACTCACCTCGGTGCCGTTACTCGAGTAGTTGCGATAGCGCAAGGCAATAGCCTCGGGCCCGTAGTCCTGGTCCCGGAAGACGGGGACAAAGACGCGCTGGGCACCGGGCCACTCGCGGACATCGCAGTTCGCCCCCGCCAGGGCGAGGCGCTTGAGCTCGATGGCGGAACGGAGGTCGTATACGTGGGTGATGCCGAGATCCTGGAGGCAAGCAACGCCATCGTCGGTGAGACGCGAGGGCTCCGCGGAGCGAAAGACTACGCCGGGTCTGAGGATGCGGCCAGGCTGAGCATTGATAGGGTAACCGCCGGCGTCGCGGAAGTTGGGGAGGCCTGGAATGGCATGGAAGGGCGGCGACGGCAGTTTGATCCTGACCTTGGGTTCTAGGTCTGTCATCTTTCGGTGTTATAGCTAGCTGGTTTAGTGTTGTATTTGGAGTTTAGGACATCCGTCAATCCGTAGTGAGACGTAGGGCAGATGTACACGCACCGCAGGTATGGAAGCGATTGACAGCGAATCGGACCAGGCCGGGGTTGGTTTGGTGGTTGTGCTCCCGAGGCGGTCGTCGTCGGAAGAGATCTCTGCGGGGAAGCTGGCGGCATCCGAGGCATTTCTGCAGCACATTCGTAGATAGGGGTCTAGAACCTCACTGCGAAATTTCTGATATCAGATCTCGACCTAGACATAGACACCCTTACGACTTATGTTGCGGCATAGAAGAAGAGGCGATAAGTTCTCTTGGTGTCAAATGTCGATATCACGTTCCACCGTCCAATCAGTTAACACAATACGTGATAACCAAAAACAAGGTACCTCTTGGGCACTCGGTCAAACCAGTGTCATCCATTGTAGGCATACGCAGTTCCTTCTCCTGTTGCCAGAAACGATCCAACCAAGCCATCGGTATCCAATTGGGTCTTGATCGATGTTCGCTCCATTGCCAGGTTCCGGCCGACCGTGGTCAATGAAAACAAAAATGGGGTTCAACATTGTAATTATGCGCAGGACCGCATGGCCATAGAATGGGATGATAAAAGAGATATCAGCTGACAGTCGGTCACGTAACGACTGCGTGCGTCATGAGGCAAGTGGCTATCACAACCATAGTAACGGTAGACCGGACCCTGAGCCCGAAGCAAGTCCCTGGGAGCAAGGGCTTCATTGGGCCCTGACGCTCATCACTGCCAATGTAGCATACCGTCGCACGCTACGCAGGCGAGAAAGAGAGTTATCCAAGCGGCGGCTTCAGCCTTCCAGTACTGTAGGGAACCAAAAGTAATCAAGCGTGCACTATACTAAGCCGTGAATAACAGCTCTATGCTACTTACTACAGCTTCTCTCAGCAGAAACCAAGAAAAATAATTCAGGTTATAAATACAATATTAAAGACAACATGTCATGCTAGTACTGTAGGGGTGCTCAGATACTTTTGTGTCTCTTTGTGCAGGACCAAGAGAGTGGAAGGAATTTTGGTCGGTACCTAACGGGCGTGACCCTGACACCCATCCCGATCGCAATTCAGGGAACTAGTTTGCATCATTCTCATAGGCTAGAGTATTGACCCTAGCGCCATGTCTGCGTCATAAGGGATCACCAGGAAAGGGTCGGTTTTCATTTTCGAGACCACTGCAACGTGTGTGCGCAAATAGTGCTTGCCCCATCTCCCTAGCGCCCTGGTGACAAGATTTGGATCACTACGCGCTACCCTCTCTCGAGCCCTCTTCAAACCAGTTTGTTTGTCTATTCACTAGTTCCCTCATCGAGTCATCCTGTCGGTTTCCCTAGATAACCAACCCCCCAACCCAGCCTCCAACATCAGACTGTTGCTCTTTCCATCTTCCAACGTCACCAACGAACTTTGATCGCCAACAGCAAAGCTGACCAACAGGTCCCAACCGAACGCACTCTAGTGTCTGCCTCCGTCCTCGACTATCATCACCACCACTGTACGACGACGACCTCCGGTCTATTGGGTTCCGTATACAGACACACTCTTCCCAAAGCACAGTGCTGCAAACGCCTTCGCTCTCGACTTAAGATGGGCCTCTTCGGAATGGCGGCGAGTTATCTTGCTTTTTCTGTCCTACACTTCTTCCAGTTCGTCTTGGCCGTCACCGTCTGTGGCCTCTATGCAGTCGACCTCAACAACGCTAGAAGCCATGGGGACTATGCCGACGGGAAATGGGTACGTCTCTTTCTGCGGTTTATCCGTGTCACCCGCTGCGTTTCTATTCGCGATGAGAAGTCACTCGGCTGATGTTCGCATACAGGTTTTTGCGGTGGTAGTCGGCGCCCTCTCCGCCGTCACGGCCCTCCTTTACTTCATCCCTTTTGTTCTGCGCTTCGCCATTGTTTGGGTTTGGGATGCCATTCTATTCATTCTGTGGATCGCCGTCTTTGGTCTCTTTGGTAGTGTATGCATCACTCATCATGAAAAACCGCCCCCTTACCGGTTCTGTCAACATCGTACTGATCCTGCTGCAGATGTACATCAAGGAGAATGCCGAGGGCGACAGTGGGATCCAGCGGATGAAGAATGCTGTTTGGGTTGATTTGGCCAACGCTCTACTCTGGCTTATTAGTGCTTTGGCCACAGCCGCTTACTGGTGGAGACATCGCGAGCGCCGCACTCGCTTCACCGGCCGTGGAAAGGTCTAAAGCAAAGTCTCGCAGGTGTTTCGGACGAAAACAGCAACTTCTTCTATATCTTCCATACAGACACGACCTTCCCTCCAAACGCACTCAAAGAGCAGTTCTGTACCGTTTTATGTCGTCACGAAGGCCGGTGTTGGGAGGATTTCTTTTTTTGCGAAAATGATACCAGAACCTCGGCAAGGTTCAGCACGCCTTCTTGGTTTAACCACACTTCCGATCATGTAAACACTCTTCAGCCTATCCCAATTTTTCTAACCACGCTGTCTCGGACCAACAAACAAGAAATATGCCACATGGTGATTCGAGCACTTACATACGGTGTTATGCATGCCCGCGATGGCGGTGTTCCAAACTCAACCTCAACGGACTTAGGTGTGTAGCCTGGATGATTCCCCGTGAGCTGCCCCATAAATACCTTAAACATAAAGCTAAAGCACAGCATATGAAAGCATGACACAGAGACTAGCTTGCGGATGGATGACAGGGTAACGGGAAGTATCAAAATATCTTTCAGCGGTGATGTGTAGGCCCCAGAGCCTCACAGTCTCGCCAGCGCACCGGTCCCGGTGCCGTCGCCTGGGTGAAGAAGCCCCCGCATGCCCGCCTTCGTTCCGGTCCTTGGCCCGAAAGGCTGCGTTCAACGCTGGAGGAGGCATGGAGCGCCGCAAAGGTTGACGCGTTACACATCGTCTGGAGCCATTCGTCTCATCATCGGCAGCCCCAGAATATCCCCAGGACCCTTGGGCCCGGCACGGCTCCGTGCGTGTGTGCATTAACATGCTATTCGACATCATCATGCGTAGCCCCGGAGGTGTTTCTCCTGCCTGTGATGCACTGTAGGAAGTGCTGCGGGAGGCCCAAGCTTCTGATGAAATGGGCCAACTCATATGATCCTTTCCTTTCTCGGCGATACTGATGTCCAGGACGAGAAAGTGCACTCCCTAGGTACGGATAATGAGTGAATGTACAGAGTATCCGCACAGCAGCCCACTATGCCAAGTCATATGGTTGTGTCGTTGTGTCTCGTCGACCCCGCAGACGCTAAACAGCAATGTCCACTCCGCTGCGCTGTGACGTAGTGGCTGCGGTGATCCTGGCAAGGTGGTCGTGGCCGGTTTTCCGACAAAGAGATTGGAGCATGGCGCGGCTAAAATAATTGCCCCTTCAAGCCGTCGTATCGTTTGGAAACCTCTCAACGCCCTTGCGAGCTCCCCGCCGCAGCATGAGCCAGTCTGCTCGTCCTCGCATGTTGACGGAATAAGCCGCGCACCAGCTGGGATTGAGATGTTCACCGCAGCTCCAGATTTCCTAAGCCAAAGGGTATCTTTTCTTATTCTTTGGCGCGCCACAATCGACCGACGTACCAGCAGGCAGATGAACGGCTCGCGCCTCCGGAGAGCCGCGACTGAGGTGTAAAGACGTAAGTCTGAGACCCAGAAGTTGAGTGCTCGGGCGATCTCTGCTGACAACAGTAATGATGGCGACCATGAGACTCGGCAGCTTCGGGGCAGCAACATCGAGTTGGGCATCCAAAAGGCCTCTGGGACCGACATCAGTCGCCCCGAATCCTCCCGCCGTGCCAAACGATCACTCAAATCACAACAACCCATGGCGTTGGGTGAGAGCAGGGCCCATGACAATGCAGCCGCCGAGAGACAGCAAGGATCGACAACAGGATCAACACTGGTCTTTTTGCTTCTGATTCTCAAGGGGTGCAAATAACCCCGGTCTCGAGCCTAGATTGGATGGATCCTGCGTTCTCAACCCCTCATTCCCCCCTCTCTCCATTACCATGCTGTGTCTGCGTCCACCTTCTCGTTATAGCGGTACCAACTCAGGAGCACGGCTGGGGTATTCGCCGGCTACCGCCGTGAACTGAGCATTACGGACAAATCGTGGGACCAGGGAAGTGAGGGACTCGGCAGTGAAGAAAAGCGGATTGGCCCAAATGAGGAGCAAAGGAGACCGCCGTTGGACGGCCAGCTATCCTGGGCATTTCCAACTCTACGTTGAACCGCAACCATATTTTTGGAGGTCATGCACCGGAATAGACTTTGCCTCCCACGGCTCACACGTTTGCTTCGGAGAAGACATGGGACAGATAATAACGAGTATGTCCAAGCCATCCTTTTCCAGGCACCGTGTTGTGGCCGGCAAAGGGTCCGAAGTGGCTTGTATGTCTTGTGCAGACGGGAGCACATAGATGGGCAAGCCGCCGTGGAAGCGGGTGGCAACAAGGGTCAAGTCCTGGATGTTGGTGTCGCTTCACCTCAGAGGCAGAGGCTCCGTGGGGTATCTGTAATGGCGGTTGCCACATCCTCACTACCTGAGTACCAAGGTGCATGGGAGGACGTGCGATAACAACTCTCACAGCGTCCTCGTTGGGGTCTTACTGTGAGAGCAAAAGACCAAACCAAGTAGAGGACAGTGCCAGCATCAGCATCAGACTCGAAGTGTCCTCAGACCCATCAACATCGAACTGGTTGACTGGCTGGACAAGGTGACACGCCAGAGTAGGCATTTCAACGAATAGGTAGTTTTACCTGTAGGGCCGGGGGTTATGTTATGTATGCATGGACGGGGCGGGTGATGATCGACGCCGCCGATCGGCAACGGCATTGCCAGTCGAACACATGGGCGCAGCAAAGATGTGGATGAGAGCCGGCCGTGTTGTCAACGGGGTTTTTTTCTTTTCATAAGGGGTATCCGTACCTAGGTATCGACTTCACAAGTGGGGTCGTTACCGCACTGGCTACGTAACTTCGTGTTAGTGAAGGCTAGGGCCGAGTATCCGTGATATGATGGGAACTACAGAATGTCTGGTGCGTGAATGTGTTGATTCGACTGCATACCTAGATGTATGTGTGCCTTCTGTGCTTATCTCGGCCCACCTCCTTGAAATGGACAATAGGTACGGATACATTGCCAGGGAAGGAGCTGCCACGAAGGATAACACGATGGGGCTCCCCAAACGCCCGAGTTGGGCGTAGCCGGTACCCACTTGATGTAGCCACACAAAAAGTCTTTGGCTTATGTCCCCTGTCTCCTGCACTATGACCTCTCCTCTACCTCTCCTCTCCCCTTGGGCCCACGCGAAACACTGCGAATTCGTACACATCGCATTGGCGAAACGAGCGGCGCGGCTGCAGCGCCGTCTGGTCCAGCGTGGACTCCATATGCACCTGCAAATATTGCGAGAGGAAAGGGCCGGTGTAAGTGTATCTTTTAGACTTAAGCGCAGCCCAGCAGGAAGCACCATATCTCCGTTTTAGAACCCGTGGATGACCAGTATCGGGATTTCCATGTGTAGTACGGATACCGCCACAGTAAACGGTCACTTTATGGTCTCCCAAGCTCCCACAATAGGTAGCAGGTCACCTACCTGGTGCACGGACTGATCCGTTTGTCTCCTCCCTCGGGTTTGCATCCAACCACCGATAGTTGGTCCTCAACAGCACCACATATTAGCCGCACTACGCAGTCCAACTGCATGAAGTCTTTGGCTGATCCTGGATACCGTCCTTTGCCCTTCCCTTCAATTCCCTTTTTTTTCTTTGCCCCCCCTAAGAAAAGATCGCCACGCTCAAGACTCAACTAGAAGATCAAAAAAGGCTCTGACGAACGGACACGGGCCCCAACTGGCTTGCAGAAGCCCACACCAAACCGTTCGCGTCCATGTTTGCGGTTAACCTTCCCGGGTTTGCTACCACCGCTCGCCTACGCCAACAACCTGCCTCGTATCTTCGCTCGAAACCACTCCCAGCACACTCCCGCCCACATCTACTCGGCAACAACAACAACAACATTACAAAATCACTGTCCCTAATAGGGCAAGTACCATCATAAGCACAGGCAAAGGTACAGGCACAGGCAACATATACAGGTTACCTCCAATACCGCGCTTCGGCTGTCCGTGGTACATGCCCTGGGGCTATTGCGCTCCAGCGCTTTATGGGACGGGGAACAAACCCGCCAAAGTAATTGGGATTCAACATCTCCCCGGAATTCCGGCCTCCAGCCACCCAAGACCATTCACGCTACACAACCTTGGCATCGCCCGAACGAGGTGCGTCGGGGGGGGAGAAGGAGCGCTGAGCGCTAGACACTGAACGCCGTCTTCCGAGCCTTGGCTCCGTTCTTTGCGAGTACTAGCAATTGTTTCCGCCTTTGCAAGCGGGCCTCGCTCGGTGCCGCCCCAATCCATCACCTGCAATACGATAGGAGAAGAGGACGCAGACAAACCCCCTCACCGCATGCCCATGCCCATTCATGTCCTCAGAGGATATCCACCTCATTGGAGACTCCGTCTAACCATTAATCTACCCATTTTCTCAATTCCGATTCTGCGCTGTTCCGGCAACCTGCGGTCAAGGGAGAAACGTTGCGAGCTGGAGGAACTGCGGACAAGGAACAAACCCGAGCTAGTGAAACCGCTATCAACGACTCTCAATTGGGTCGGGTCTGACAACGACGCCAACGAACTCAAGACCACCTATTTCTTCACATCCAAGGTATCTCGACACCCTATATATCACCATCGTTAAATATTCACCCGACGCATCTACTGCTGCCATCATATGGTTCCAGAAACTCCGTTCGTGGTATGAACATCGATTTTGACCAGCCGCAAGAATCACCAGGTTCAGAAAGGGAGACAACCAATATGGCAAGCCTGGGACGTTCGTTCAAGCCACCGGCCTACTTGCGGGCGAGACGACCGGCCATGCCTGGAAGGACTTTGTCTAATTCTTCAGACATCTCGGTTGCCACGACGGGGTCTCGCTCCGACGACCATTGCGACCTACTCATGTCTGGGCTAAACACGCCGGCTCACGAGCAGCCAGGACCAGCTGGGTTCGAGATGCCATCGCACCACGAGTTTCGTTCTCCCAGAGGTGCGTTATCACATCACTTCGTTTCATTCAAGTGGTGATTGCTGTGTCATTTGTTGGCTTGTGTGTTTCCTTGCGCTTCTGCTATCATTGGGTTGATGCTACCTTCAGTTGCTCACCGTCATTTATTTGTTGTTGTCTTGGTTTATTTCCGACCTCGTCTTTCCTAGTGCCCCCGCCCTCTCCTTTTCCATCCCCCGCCTCTTCCCTGCCTGGTTACTCTCTATTCCCAGGCCGGCCCTGGTCGAACATTGCAATGCCCTCTTTCTCTCTTTCTCTTTTTCTCTATTACCCTTGTATTCAAGTGAATTACGGCGAGGCCTGCGTCTGGGTTGCTGGACCGTCCTCAAAATCCCTGGAGGCGCCGGACTTGGTTTGTGTCATACGTCTCGACACCTGGCGTCTGACGGCACTACAACGGCGTCGTCGGCGCTCCGATGAGATGGTGCCCGTTCGTCGTCGGTGTGAGCCTCCCGAGCGCAGATCACCCCATGGCAGAGATCATGAGTCAGGCGGGCTCGGATCCGACGAACGAGGTGCATTTAGCCTAAGGGATTCCTTTGCTGTCATTTTATCCACTTTCTTTTTCGAATTGTCTTGTTTACCAAAGACAACTTGAGGCAGAATTTGGATCGAACACAGATTGAAAGCCAGAGCCTCGAGCTTTGGAGAGCGACAGGGCTCGAAGCCACTTGGCCGTTACTGGCGAGGTTGTCTTCGGCGAGCAGCCGCGAGCGGTCGTGTTTCTACTTTGCCATGCTGCCCATCTGTTTTATCTGTTGCCTCGCAGCGCTCGCATACATCGTAGACGCGCAATACCACACAGGGTGCAAAGCACGGTGCAAAGCAGCGCTTACGTCGCGGCGTCATATCGAAAGGCTGTCTCCTCCCGAGTCCCGATGACCATCAGCTGCGACGGGGCTTTTTACCACACCACGAATCCCTTTAGACGAGATTGGCCAGCAGAGACGTCGCCCCGCTTGCATTACAGAAGGGCCATGGCATTGTATGCGACGTCCAAGGTCTTCCATGTTTTCCGGTTCGGGACCTGACGTTTGGGCCATGCCACTGGAAACAGGTGGTGGTTTTGGGGTTCGAGAGTGGGGGTTTCGCGCGCCACTACATTCGAGTCGCATACTACCGCGCGAGTGTCCGTTGAGTTCGGCATGAGGCCAGCCCCTTTCATGTTGCCTCTGTTCTGCTTTGCGGCTTATGGCGGAGGGATAGAGGCATTTGCACGCCGGGGCGGCCTTGGTTTGACTCGGCCGGGACCCTGCTACTCATCGTCATCACTGTCTTGCGGATGTCACTTTCCCCTGCGCTAAGCCCTTTTTCTACTCCCCTCTGAAAGTTCGCTCCTGTCTCGCAATGGCTCCAAGGGACCCTTACCGTTGCGTCATTATTTTTTTCTCGTCTTTTTTCCCCTTCGCCATTCCTCCTAGTCAGTCCCGATCGGGACTCTACACACATCGATGTTCCTTGCGTTCCCGACCACGAGACTAATCCGCCCTTTGCTCTTCTTAATAGGCGAAACTTCCGCGCCATGTCAACTCGATTTGTCTTCCCTCCAGTCTGCCCGATACAACCGCACTCGTCCAGTTGCCATTGATTTACCTCCTACCACTATTCGAAAAACAAATTCGGCGCCCACCTGCACACCCACACCGCCCGAGCCTTTGTCCGGCCGTGGCGACGTTCCTGGGTAAGTTCAGTCCAATAACCTCGTTCCGTCGTCATTTCGTGGTGAACACTGCTGGCTGCCCCAGATCGCGACTCGGTAGAACAGTTGACATAGTGATGAGAACAAACAGAAAGCTGACTCTCACTTCCTAGTGGTTACTTCCCATTTCACGAAGACCTCAAGAATCGCATTCACCGCCCACACCCCTTTCAGGCTCAAGCCGATTTTGGTCACCCTAGGCACTCCTCTACCTCTGTTACCATCGATTCCCCGTCGAAAACCGATCAACGCGCAGCTTCTCTTTCCGCGGCCATGGCGCCGTCCGTCCACTTGCCTCCTTTGAGGGCCATCGGCTCTTCCGATCCGTCCACCGTCAACACGCCCGTCGCGTCCTACCTCCCCAGCGGCGTTCGTGATACCCCTTTGCCAATGGGTAAATACTATCCGTCCAACTACGAGCAACAAAACACACACGGTCCGCGAATAGGACCATCTGGGCCTCCGACTCGTGTCTCATCGACAAGATCCGAGGGCCATATACCTTCGCGAGAGACTTTCAGGGCATCCTCCAGACAAGACTCCGAAGCTCGTCGTAAACTCCAACAATACCAACGAGACATGATCGCGCAGGCAAGATTGGCGGCCAGTGAAGTGCTCGGGAGTTCGCCCAATCAAATCAATGCACCAAGTTCCACAATTACGTTGAATGGGGTACCCTTCACGAACTTTCATCACATCGGAACCACCGGCGTCCACAAGCCCATATCGCCAAGACTCTTGCCATTGGGAAGTCCAGGTCCCGTTACGCCGATGGACTTGGAGAGTGAGCAGAGCGGGTACATTGATCGGGGTTGTAATGACGAAATTGCCCGGGTGTTACGGGCCGAGGAGCAACGGTTACGCCGAGAAGGCGCAACCTCTCCGGCGGTGGAAACGGGGCCGCAGGCTTTTTGAGTGGCGAGAGGCGTTAGGGATGTTGTGGTGCAATATTTGGGTTTCCCATTGTTACGATAGACTGTTAAATGGAGAGAGTAGTGGCAAGATGAGGAAGACAAACTGAAGGGGGTCTGGTGGGGAAGGCCACTTGGTCGAGAGACAATTGGTTCATGGTTATGATACCCATTATGATTACCACAGCAAGCATAGCTTGTTTGTGTTCTCTTTTTTCTTTCTTTTTTTAACCTATGGAGTTTTCCCTTCCCATTTAGAGTCCCCTCCCCCCCTTTCTTTCTTTTGGTTCGTGGGTGGCGGGAGAGAGCAGGGGATAGAAGCAAAAAAAATAATCAGGCCCGGCTTTCGGTTGATCATGGCCCCGGAGTCGGCTCAGTTTGGATAAACAGCATGAACGATGGTCTTCTCACATTCGTTATATTTTTGTTGTTGGATGGGGGTGTGGCACTGTCACTATTGCCTCCCTGTGTATGCATTGATTCCGGCGGGTTTGTCTATTTCAGTATCTGGCTGAAGGCGCGTTCAAGGACAGAGAGAAGAGTGGCAAGAAGGATGTTCCTTCTTGTTGCTGGGGATATGTTACTTCTGCCCTCGTCACCGACCTGGGCCATGTTGCGTGGTCATGCCACTACAGTGCAATTATCTGCCCGGTTACTGATGCGACGCGGAGTTTGCGTTCCTCATAAAATTATCCTTCGATACAGAGCTGCTTTACTTCACCATTCGCGGCTAATGCAAAAACCCTTGGTGGCGGCATTGGATGACTTTAACCAACCTGTCCCAAGACCTCAGATGGCCTTGCAATAATTGGCAGGAAAACTACCCTTTACGCCGCCCAGCTCGCCCACCCACCAGTCCTGGTCTGTCCCTGTCTTCTTGACAATCTTGATTCTGTCTCCCTCACGAAAACTCAAGTCTCCCTCCCCTCCTGAAAAGTCGTACTGGGCCACGACGTACTCGTCAGGAGCCTTGAAGCGCTTCGCTGGTGGCGGTGGCGGTGGCTTCTTCTTCGCCAAGGCATTGCTGCGATTTGATTGAGGACCCGGTTCATGTCCAAAGTACTCCGTGCGTGAGCTTGTGTAGACCGGCGATACGCTGGAAGCGCCTTGAGGATGTCCCAGAGCTGTGGCGGTTGTGAAGTCAGTTGGGAGGCCAAGCTGCGAGCGGGAGATGTTGGTAGTGCCCGATTGCGGACTTGGTTGCGGAGAGACATCTGAAGCGAAGGCGGATCGGTTGACCGAGGTGGCTGAAGGAATTCGCATCACCCTCGGCAATGGTACTGCGCTTTCATTCATACCAGATGGTGTCCGAGAGAAGCCATTGCGCGAAGACACTGACGATGTGGAGGACGTTCGACTCTGTCCGTCATCGCCTACCCTGGCAGGTTGCCTCCAGTTCTTGCCGTGCGCTATGCAGCTGATGGACTCCAACTCTCTCTGCACCGGCAGAAACGATGCAGACCAAGCGGATACCACATTCGCCATGGGAGGCGGAGGAGAAGGGAAGTCTTGGTCCTCGCAGTAGTTGTGAAGCATGGTGTAGTACAGTCCGAGAAGCCTGTTTTGGATGCAGACATGAGAGGCTAGCAAGTGAGGAATGAGGGTAAATATAGCTTCGATGATAGGAGGTAAGGCATCTCGAAGGTGAGCGTCTGCAGCCTCGAACTCCTGTGGTAGGCTCCGTCAGCTGTTGTGACGCTCATCTCGACTGGCGAGTGCTTACCTCGGAAGCGCAAGACATTTCAAATTCGATCTTTGATAGCTGAGCCTCTTCTTTGGGCGTCCTTCCTGTCTTTTTTTGGAGTTTCTTGACCTTGTCCTGGGCCTTTTCGTAATCCAGCCGTTTGTTCTCGCGCTTTTTGATGGTTTTGCGAAGTGGCTGGATGTAATCGCGAGCTTCGGTGGCTGGGCGAATGACCTGCGAATCAATGGCTGTCACTTCTCCGATGAGCTCGTCCTTGAGGTCGGAATAAGCTCCACTAAGCTTGAAGGTGCGATCAAGCTGTAGTTGGGGCGTCACGGTGCCAGAGCGGGCGTGCCCCTCGGAGGCTCCAACGATTGGGTCGTACAGGCCCTCGTACTCCTTCACGATAGCCCACTGGCTAGTAGCCATGGCTACCCAAGCATCACGTAGAGTCTTCGTATTCTCGATGATCTGGCAGGAGGGAGGGATAAAGAGTCAGAATAGCAACGAGATACAGTTAGTTTAAAGCATACCTTGCCCAGCAGTCTCTCTGCATCCTCGTAGTCGTGTAAGACAGCGGCGACTTTGGCATTGTCGCCGGGGCTCTTGCTCATGAGCTTGCCAAACTGCCTTTGCATAGATTGCATCGTGAGTGGTAGGCCGTCGCGACTCACAGGGACGGCGGTCGATGTGGGGATGAAGAGAAGGAAGGGCGTGGCCTGAGTTGTTGGTGAGACGATAGTGAGATGAGATCTCAAAGCAGGACCGGGGGACAGTTGTACCACGAGGGCTTGGCCGTGGCTAGGTGAGTGACAAATCGACAGTATTGCACGGGTGAACTGCGACTCTCATGGCATATGAGTTGAGGAGTGGAAAGGACAGTTGGATGCCGGCATTGGTCTCTGTTCTGGTGCACTGGCGTTGCGACGGTTGGTGGAAGTAAAGAAGGGGGGTTGGACATTGAGGCAGGTGGAGGAAGGGCAGCTGCCGCTAGCGCTTCTTCATTGCAGATAGGTAGATTGCCTGCGGTACCTTGCTGCTGTAGTTTGTAAGTGGATGGAGCTTGCCTACCTAAGTAAGACAAGGTAGGTAGCGAGCGGGTGAAGGGAGGCAGGCAGGCGGGCAGAATGATGTGGGAGGGGTTACTTTTGGTCGACACAAGGTGAGGAGGGAGAAGCGAGCGGATGGTTACGTTAGAGGAGGGGACGCAAGTAATTTTGCAACGAATGGTGACGGTAATTGAACAAACAACCCAGTCAAAGCAGGCTCAGGCCTCGGTGATTTGTGCAGGTATCCGGTTCTCACTACCTGCTTGCATTCCTACGATTCAAGTTCCACTTTGCATCCTCCAGCGCAGGATGCCCAACATCAATATTACAGGAGATTGTCCTTGGGGTGAAACAAGAACACAAAGAGAGAAGGAAAACGGCCCAAAGCCGAGCTGCATAGTACGTCTGAGCCAGGCTTGGACTAGATGCCACGCCGCCGTTGCCTGTGGCAGTCACTGCACTGGCGAAGACTGGGCATCTGATGCCCTCCACTGATCCATCGAGGCACATCATCCAGTAGCACGCACCTTGGCCAAATCCACGTAGTCGTGTATGTCGTCAATGGGGAAATCGCGTTGATCCAGAAGTACAAGGCATGAGAATTGGTCTGGGCTCAGAGCTACTCGAGACTGAATGCTCAAGGCGGTGTGAGCCAATGCTTTGCAAAGTACCTTACTTTAGCTGCGTTCGGCTCCCGGCACGACTCGAATCCACCGAGCTTGGCCGTGGAAAAAGCGGCTTCGAGAGCCAAGCCGAACGAATGCCTGTCTTCGTCACCCCTGTCGCTCAGCCGCTGAAAGGTACTTCCAAGAGGTAAGGTACCTTGGTCAAACTTGCTGGCACCGCGGACAAAGTCGCAGCTCACCCGCCAAACAACCTGTACCAGGAGGCAAGCCAATAATCAGTATGTCACAATCCACGGTTGTTGCTGCATGGCCTCTGAAGTATACATACAAGCCATAAATTACCTATTCAACTGCTCGGTGATTCAATACGATGTTATTTGCTAACTTGATTCGTTCTTTAGTGGCGGATCGATGCTTGATATTGTCACGTGATACTTCACGTGGCTTGGCGTCGAATACCGACATTCTATCAACGCGTTAGGTCGCGTCCGCTCATGCTCTTCCATCTCGCAGGCCCAACCCTTCGCCACCCCACGCAATTCCCTAGCCTGCCATGGGTTGTGGTGCCTGCACACAAGGCAGTCTCTATGGCCGAAATGCCTCTTACCAGCCATAACAACGACCATAACCCGCCGAGCTTTGGTCTACCCATTGCTGCCCCCGTCTTGGAATACATCTGCCTGTTTACCCACGATCTGAAACGCAAGCAGAAGCGCTGGCAAGATGGTCGACTCAAATTCCACACGTTCAACAAGCGAATAATGGTGTACGATGAGAAAGGGAACTTCATCGGAGACATGCATTGGCGCGAGGACATGGAATTCGGAGAAGGCGAAGAACTCAACCTGGAGCGAGGTGCCGTTATAGTTCAGGTTGCCGAGTGCGTCGGCAGCAAGGACCAGGATCTCACCGCCCTTCTCGACAAGAGAGCCAGGGAAGTTGAGCAGAGACATGCTCGCTCTTCTGCCGCCACCGCGGATTTGCCTCTTCCTACTACGCGACTGTCTGCCGTATCCCAGAACCATCCCCAGGCCCAGTTCAGACAACGTCACCTTGCCGACGTTTTCAACACTCCCCGCGGGCCACAGGGAAGGGCTTCCATACCCACGACCTCCCCCTACGATGAACGCATCGCGGCACAGCAGACCTCCAGCCCCCAGGATGAGAATCAGAGACCTGCAAAGAGGAGGAAGAGAGATCTTTCACCGCCAAGCAAGTCCGGTTACGCACAAAATTTATTTGGCGCAACTTTGAACCTCTCATCTTGGACGGCCAGTGCTCCGGTGCGAAACCAACCTGCGAATACGTCTAGAAATAGTTCCCCGCCACTCGAGACAATACCGAACCTGCTCGTTCCTTGCAGAAATGGCAGACCATCGAGGCCGCGAACTTCCACGATTGTTGACCTGACAGACGACGGCCCAGTCTCAACAGAAAACTCCAAACCCTCGCCAGCCGTCGATCGGGAGGACTCCGCCAGTGATGCAACGGAGGCGCCAGCGAAGCGACCTTGTCTGGTACCAAAGCCGTTCAAATCACCAAGTGTTGGTATCCCAAGTAGTTACCCAACCCAGAAGGAAATCCAGCCTAATCCTGAAACCCGAAACCTCTCACAGTTATGTGGTCAGCAGCCTCAGGAGTATGCCGAAAGTTCAGGGAATATAGCTGCCAACCGCGGCATCCGAGAACTTCGCAACAACAAATGCAAACCAGCTTTGCATCAACCAGGTACTCAACCTAGCAACAGTATGCTTCACAGGTCTGCCCCTTGTCTACTAGAAGGACCTCCCGAAGCCGTTTGCGGGGACGTAGAAAATGCAGCCTTGAAACCAGCGACAGAAGAGCCCTTATCAAGATTAGCCGTAGATGCAGGTCCGGAGGAACCAAAGACGAAGCTCCGTATCAAGGCCAGGCAAAAACGCGGACTATTGATGATCGCAAAGAGGCCCACAACGAAGATTCTGACGACGCAGACGAACCCGCTGGAGACCCGAATGGAGGCGCCCTCCGAGGGGAAACGACATACAACGAGAGGTGCTTCGCCAGATTGTAGCCAAAACGCGAGATCGATTTCTCCAGTTGGCATGTTGCCTCACTTTATTGACGGCAATGTCAAACGCGATACGTCCGAGCGTTTGCCAGTAGGAGTGCGCAATCACAAAGAGTTTGAGACTCGCTCCAACCCAATAGTTGAAACCCCAGCTCAGTCCGAACCCGAACCCGGACCCGAACCCGCTGACAACGAAGACGATCAATCGTCAGATAAACCCATGCCGTCGAGTGTACCTAAGCTCTGGATGCGTAGGAGACAGTCTAGCCCTGGGCCGCATAGGGAGGTGGAAGCGATGACTACCCAGTCTGGACCGCGGTTGGCTTCTCTTGGGCGAAGGAGCGTGAAGAGCAAGGAGATCATCGGTTCCTTGACCAAACGAAAATCTCGAGGATCCGCTAAAAGCTGTGCCGCTACGGCGACGTCTGCACAAAAAGGGCTCACCGGGCCCCCGGAGAGCGATTCGGAAGACCGGTCTGCGAAGGAAGTCAACAATGCCAGAGAAGTGGAAACGGAGCCTGAAGCAGCGGCGCGTCTGGCCAACCCGGCAACGAGAGGACGTAAGGCGGCCCAAAAATCCGACGCAGCTGGATCCGTTCCGGAACCCGTGTTGCCTGCCATTCCAGACCTCACTGCCACTAGGCATGATGGTAGAAGGGCTAAGAAACCGGAAGCAAAGCTCAACTTGGAAAGTACCCAGGCAAAGAGAGAGACTTCAAACAAGCTCTCCGGGTTTTCTAGGGCTAACGGTGGACCCTGGAGCAAAGAGTCATTCGACTTGTTGGGGTGCACAAGGCCTGGGTGAAATGTTTTGGTGGTGCAAGAAATAAGAAGACGGCTCAAGAGGCGAAACCCAAGCCAACCCGCATCTTCTGTGTGGACATGGCGCTTGCGGTAACGCGATAACAGACGACGAAAACACAACCTCTGAATTGTACGGAGAATGCTAATGATTGGGCCGAATTGACGGGTCGGATGGACGGGCTTCCGGCGGGTGTTGCGGGGGTTCCAGTCCGCGCCCCATCACCATCACTTCCAGGTATCCCGAAAGATGCTGCGACCTTGTCCGCCTGAAAGACGCCTTCGATGCAGAATCACGCAGTCGGGCGAGCTGTAACGTGAAAGCATAGGGTACACGTCGGATGCATGACCACATACAAGAGGACGTGGGCTGTCCGGTAGCTTGGGATAGAAACGGTGAATTCAAATTGTCCTACCTCGCCACCCGCATGCACATCTCCCCGTCCCGTCGACTATCAATCCTCGTTTCTGCCAGAACAATCGACCAAGTGCACCGCTGATCCCGAGTCTTTGAACCTAACCAACCCGATGGTCTAGGCGGCTATTGGATCTCCTCTGAAGATGCACGGACAGGAGCTCAGCTTGACCAAGGACCACCGTGCTTCACGTAGCGTTGCAAATGCAGAATTTCGTAAACATCGCGCTGGAGTCTGCTCTGGCACAACAATGAGACTCATCCTGGCCGGCTTCTACGGAGCTAACAAGTGGAAACTCATGCCTGTTCATCCGGCCGGCGGTCATGACAAGACGTTAACCAGGACCTAATGAAAGCTAGAACAGCCTTCAAGCGGAGGCTCGAGGCTTGTTCGAAGTATCAAGAGCGTACAGTGCAAGTGAGCAAGCTAAGCACAGCGCCGATAGCCTCAGCAGTATTGCTTATCCTGCTGACTCTGCCACAGTGCAGCGCAATCACCATGACCTCAAACAGTTCGAGTCGGGATACAGGCGTTAGGGAGCGGGACGTGCAAGGCCAATAGCGTGGTCACAGAATATTGCTTCACCACAAGCAAATCATCCGCCCAGCTTTAGAAGCCATCACCGAAACGAAAATTTACATGTTGTGGTCTCGGAGCAGACCATGATTCCGGACGAAGCGGCAGTTTTAAAGTCATCGACAATTCAGGGTCAGAACCACTGCCCAGCTAGGTCTGTTCGTTGCCAATGGGTTTGCCCTTCAACGAAGTTTCTGGTTTGGCTAAACAGCTTGACAAACCAGCCTGGAAGCTATCGTCTAGGCGCGAAAGGGGTCTCACGGCCATTGGAAGACAGCTAAACCTTGATTCACCTTGCCAAGAACGACAAGGCCTGGAGATGGATGGTAACGAGAGTTATCAGGCTCTATTCCCTACTCTTGGACTTCCAAGGGCACAATTCTGGGAAGTCCACTCTGTTTTCCGAGATCATTCAGTGCCCTATTTTTCTCACTACCGGCGGTGTAGTTATGTTAATGAACAAGTCGATGATGTCCTTAAAGCTTGTAAGATGATGTTATGGGTATGGTATCTGGAAACCGGCTCTGGATCAGTTCTGCGAATACCTTTCTCCAACCAATTAAGGAGGCTGTGCGTCGTCAGAGCATCAGCCAATCCATAGTTAAAGAGGGAACAGCTTTACGAACTAGCTTGGCTGGATTTCATACAGATGAGACAATAGTACGTTTGCAGATCTTGGTGTTCGCTTGTGAGATATTGCTGGACTAGTGTAAAAGGTCGAGGATTCAGGAACCCGCCTGTCCCAAACGAAACTACAGAGTATGAGAGTTGCGAAGAAATTGCAGCTCCTACTTCATCTCGGGTGTTCTTCCAACGATGGACGGCTTCTAAGGCCATCGACCTACCCTTGCTATATTCTGGCTGTCCGGGTTCTTTGTCAGTCATATTCCAAAGTTTGCTTGGTGTATCAGGCCGTGTTCCTAGTGGCATCGGCACGTCGAATGTCTTGAGCTCATGATGCCAGCAGCAAACTTTTTCAACCCAAAAAACCCGTCAAGTGGAAGATAGTACAACATAGACGGAACAAGACGGCTTCAGTCTGGGAAAGCATTCAGGCAGAGAACCAGGAACAGACTTGGCGTTTCCAGCCAGATAAAGAGACGTAGAGAGCACGACGTTGTTCTCATACTCGCTTCCGCATCGCCACTACGCTCGTCCAAGTTATCATTTTGGTCGCCTATACCAGAAAGATAGTCTCAATCCTACGACCGTACGACCGAAACGGCTCCCTCTTCATGCCTGGCAATTTAGCGGACTACCTAGCCTCATTACGGCAGGCTCGAAACGCGACAAAGTACCGGTACTACTTATACATATGTACGTTCGGCTGAGATATCATCCCGGCTGCCTTACGCCAATACGGTCATCACCTTTTAAGGACCATGCGAAGTTCCGTTACGTCTATGGCGGCCTTATTAGCGGTGGCTGTGGGGTGTTCGCCAATGATTAAGGACCAGAGAGTAGGGAGAGATGCCACCAACGACACCCGCGAAACTGCGTCGAACCACACGCAGATGGAGTATGGAGGATTATGATCATGTCTTGTACACGTGTGCGATATTCTAGGAATGCGGTACGCCTTGTCTGTTCGCATGCTTGGCACGAGGAAAAAGAAGCTTGACGGGCTGGAAGTGGGAACCCAGAATGAGGTTGCATGTGGGGTTAGCCGCGCATCATTCCGAAGGACCCATTGCACCCGTATCAATCGGTTCTGTGGGTCTGGCCGGTTGAACCATTGAAGGCGGATCCCATATCAAGCTTCTTGTACTTTTGCAATGATAGATGAAGACGGACTTGCTACCTACCGCTCGAGGTAAATTGGTGAAGATTTCTGCGTAGTGTCAAGAGACATGTTACTCACAAGCCGCTCTTGTGCTGTCTTTCTACGCGTTTTTTTTAATATTGTGTACCCGTGTAACTTCAATAGGAACCGGCCGGCCTTGTTCACGCAGCCCAAAGATGAAATGGTGTCAGCGGAGCCGTCCGCAAAGAGAAAGATGGAATGGGGATCATGAGAAAGCTCGTACACTGGTCGTCTGCAGCCACAGGCGGCCGCTATTGGCCACAGGTTGACTCATTGCCATCACGTGATATAATCCCGAAGCATACATTGACCTATGAGAATCGAGATTTCTCGCCGAAAACCAGTACGTCTGGCTCGCAGCATGTGGGGTGCAGGAGCCAATAGCACAGCTTTCGATGGGTCTTGATGCTGCATTACTCGTACATGATTGGTCATCTTGCGAAACAGCGTCTTGTCGGCGCTAAACCTCTTTCATCTCGCCGACGGACTCAATCAAAACCACCTGCTGCGCCCTGCTGGGGTACCGATGTGCAGCCATCAGCGGCCTCACAAGGTGAAATAACATCCATGACTCCCGCCCGGCAAACCCGCCTGCTTCCCTCCTGACTTCTCTCTCTTTTTTTCTCTACCCACCAACATCGCAACATCAAACATCAGGCGCGCCAAGTGACAGACACGATCGAAGCTACTCCAAAGCTGGAGCAACTTCCTCTCGTCTGGTATTCAGTCATCCCTTCCCGTCCACACTGGTCCAGTCCGTTTATACCCATTTGCCGCCGATTGTTTGCCCTCTGCGCACAACGCAAACGAGACCAACTACCCAAAAACGAGCCTTGTTATATCGCGTCGTGCTTCTCTCAAGACCGCTGAGAACTGCTTCTTGTCGAGGTAAGCTTCGTCTTCCGTCTTTGTTGACGTATCCCCCACCATGAGACCGGTCGCCTCCACAGGTAGCGCTCAAATGTACAAGACTGGAGGATCAGACCAACCCCAACCCAGTCATCGAATGTTTTCCTGTACTGCTATCGCTCCCATGTGCAAATAGCCCCTCATCTCACTATGCTTCATCGACCAACACGAGCAAGTGACACAAGCATGATGAGACAAGAACAACATATACTTACGGAGTACGCTAACAGCAATAGAAGGTACACCTAACACCTACTACATCCACCAATAATTACTCGGACGTGGCCGCCGCAAGGACTCGATCCCCGTCACCATATCCTCCACCTTTCGCCGTATCCCTTCTTTGATCACCACCATCAACGCAATGTCTGGCGTAATACACAACAACGCGGCTACTGCCCCTCAAGGTTTCTCCATCTCGCAGCCCTTCCTCGGCGCTGCTTTGCAGTTCTACCCTGAGATGGGTACCCAGCAACTCGACGACCTCATCCACGCCTACGTCTCTGGCTCTGCCTCCATCCTGGAGAAGCGTGCCACTGTTTCCATGGACTTCTTTGCCTACTCACAGCTCACCGGAGAGACCTTCAAGTACTATGCTGTCGCTGGCCAGTCCTTGAGTTCCACAACCTCGTCCGTCGAGTCCAGCCCCATGCAGGACTCTAGCTACAGCTCCAACTTCGTATCCCCCGTCATCTCCGACTGGAGCTGGTCGCAGTCGACGCCCAGCTCGGCTTCCGTCTCAACCCCAGCGTCAGTGACCCACGAGACAACGCTTCCAAAGTCCTCGAAGAAGGCCGGTTCGTCGGCGGCGAAGTGTCAGGCCAGCGACTTCTCCCACCTCCCCGGCATGAAGATCATGACCAAGGATGGTCGGGATGTCACGAAATCAGCCTCCCGCGGTTGTAAGACCAAGGAGCAGCGCGACCACGCTCATCTGATGCGCATTATCAAGGCTTGCGATGCCTGCAAGAAGAAAAAGGTCCGCTGTGACCCCAGCCATAAGAAGCGCACAGCTGCTCAATCTCAGGGTACCAGTACTGGTCCCGCTCCGATGCGCATGGCAAAGAAGGTCAAAACTTCTGCGAAGAATACACGTGCAGTTGCCGAAAGGTCACCGCACCAGAACGCAACATCTGCAGAACCATCATTATTTCCAGAACTATCCTCTGCTGGTCTTGATATTCCAGACATGTCAGTCGACCTTCTAGAGTCTTGGGAGTCTTTTGTTCGGTTCGACGACGAATCTGTCGATGCTGGCGGTCCCTTCCTCTACGACTTCTTCTCCGACCCAGCGGGCCATCTCACATCTGAGTCGAGTCAATCCTCCGCCGTGCCCTCGGCGGTATTCGCCCAGTCGCAGGGTGGACTTGATGCGCTGCAGATCCCGAGCATCAGCAAGCCATTCCCCGATGAACCTGCAGTTTGCTCGCCTACCCTCCCGTACCTGGACTCCGCTGCACCCGCGAACAACTACGTGGACTTCAACCTCTACTCGCCCGAGCCAAGCTTCCTGGATGATGATATGGAACTGCTTACCGACATTCGCCCTGCCATCCGCAGGAACCAGGGCACTCCTTCGCCGCACAGCGGCCTGGCCCAAAGCGGCCAGTCGCTGTCCTCACCACAAGTTGATCGTGATCGTTCACCAGCAGCATTGGATGATCAGCGGTCAGCTGACTACGGGGCGACCTCCAACGAAAGATCTTTAGGAGAATCCAACTTCGAAGATCATCGCTGTCGCTCGGACCCACGTGGCGATATCCGTCCAGCTTCATCAACCCTCTTCGAAGGGTTGGAAAACACGAATCCATTCCCTATGGAACAGAACGTCTCACCGGTGCGTATTTCTCATTCAACGCTACAAGCACTCAAACTGATCGTGGAGCAGAGCGAGTCGGTGTCTCAATGGGTTGTTTCCAACAGCCTCTCAGCCGCCCAATCAGTTCATTCATCACACGTAACGGATGGAGACCTTCAACCAACTCAAGTTCCACTGCCACACGTCAAATCTCCGTCTATTAGTGTGCTACGACAAGTAGGAGAAGGAAATGCGATCGCTGGCAGAGCTACTGGTCGCATACCGTCATCCTTGGGAATCGTGCTCTCACACTTCCCGAGCTCGCCCGAGGAGACTGCTTGTTACATGCAGGCTACAATCACAACATTCAGCCGCGACGATCCAGGGGCAGTCGACAGCGGAACGATTGCCACTTCATCGGATACCCATCTCCAGGTGTCAGCGTCAAGGCTTTCGGGAAGTCGTGCCTCTTCTGCACCGCTCAGTTCTAAGCCCTCCGGTTCCCAGGTCTTCGGACTAAGCGGGACGCAGCCACTAGCAACAATGGAAACGGGCAACGACTTCGCCTGGAAGCGGCGCCCCCGTGTCGACGACTTGTCCAACTTGCAGCTTCTCATCCATACAGCGCTCCTTGTAGCAACGTTTGGTATGGTCGTTACTTGGCATGAGGCGCAGTCATTTGTCAGCGGGGTTTTCCAAATCGCCTTTGGTCTGGCCATGTACCATGCCTACCAATTCATCTTGAGTCAATATGACTCGGGACCGCAACAGAGTCTTCTCAGTACCACGCCGAAGCCGCAGGGCTTCAGCAATGGCGCGAGGCTACTCTCCTGTGTCAGCATGAGACTGCGACATACCTGTCGTCAGAACCAGGACGTTCATTGCCGAATTACACCGGCACGGACGTCTAGGATTCTGAGCCTCGCGCAAGCGTTCTCGTGAGCTCTTACGTCGACCTGCGGCCCGGACTTGGTGGTCTTGGCCTGTATGGATAGGGAAATATGCCGTGGTTTTCTTTGCTGATGTTTCTGGAGCGTTGGTTTCTGAGATACCCCTCTGTTTTTTGATGAGACGCGTAATTCTCATATAGGGAAGCGTGTCGGCTATATCATCGGGCAAGATGGTGTATTGACTGCCCAAGCAGGTTCAATACAGGAAGAAGGATATTAAGACTGCCTATTAGTCCAGCCTACTTTTAGTGTTGCTCTTGAACCGCTTACAATACACTGCCTTGCTCTCATATCCGCAAAATCACGCTGTCGGTGTGCCATACCCGTTTGAAGAAACAATATTGATTGCTTCAGGATCCTTGGATGTTTCTTTGAGTTTCATGTCTCGAGTGACGAGTATTGAGGTTTATCTGGTAGCATGCAGGACATGCGGGGCAATTTTCCAAGGGCATACATAGCTGGAGTTCAGAATCAAATGTTTAGAGCGGCTTATGGTAGACTGGTAAATGGCACCGGCGGTGGGCGGGTGGTGTCACGTGACAGTTTGTGTTTCCACCCAGGTGCAAACTTCATCCGTTGCGCATAGGCAAGGTGACTCTTCCCTCCCCCTTCCATCCTTTTCCAACCAGGATATGCCTAGATTGGCAATTTTTATCATGTTAAGTAAGACTTCACAAGGTACTTGCGTAAAATCTTTATTTGACTCCACAATACTGTGATTGTGCTGACACACCTAAGCCATCATTATCTCACTTACTTGTGTAATTTCTTAGTGATACATCACTTAAGGCAACCCAACAAGCGCAAGGCACTCTCATTACTGGCGGACCTTTAATATGTGAGGATTCTTGTTGCTGTTGTCATCTCTTGCTTTGCTGCGATCTCCAACAAGTTGTCAGATTATCTGGCCTCTTTGAGCAAACAACACTCAGATACTTGACTCCCCAGAGACACCATCAGAGCAGTGCGACCTGTTCGTCAGAAATCCAGGATACTTGCTGACCTGAAACGAAGACTCAAGTGCTTCTGCTACCTCAGGTCCTTGGTAAATAGGAATCAGCAGGAGATTCCGCATCAGGGGCTGGTATACATTCACAGAAGCAAGGGGGTGCATAGACAAGAAACATCATCCACAAACCAGCAAAGAGCCTCATTTGAGAACTACACAGATTTTCAAGAGGGTTAAAGGCAGTGGAGCAGATAGCTGCAAGCTTGGGATACAGTCTTATCTATTGTGCTGCTAATACCCAGCCTCTCGCCACACAGGGCTTGTTGCTCCAGGTACCTAGCCAGTCAACTACCTTCCTTGCAGTGGCCTGGAGAAGGCACAAGCGCCTTCCATACCAAAGGCTCTGGCTCATTCCAAAAACCATCAAGGCATAGGTACCTAAGTCGTACCTGAATGGGGTGTAGTGGCCCAGATGGCAGGTACCAAGGAGATTCCTTCCCCCCAGGCCAATATGGAGGCGCCCTCCCTTTCAGACTCGCCCTCGGGACCTGGGCCTACATCTCAAGGGAAAGATAAAGGCAAGCGGCTTTCCTCGACAAGCAAGTTCATACAAAACATATTCTGCCGGCTCATCCCCTCTTATTCTCCTAACCCCAAACCCTCTTCACCCTCTACCACGACGCCATCACCAACGGATACCACAACGGCAACATCGCAACATTCGACTCAACCAGTTCAGCAACCGCGATTGCCACTTATATCGGAAAATTCAGAGATGGCAGCAGTTTCCGTTCGATCCAGCGAGCCCGCTATTCCCTTGGTCCCTATTGACTATGTTCCTTCTCCAGCGGCTTCGGAAAACAACAACAACAACGCCGCCACCGACGACGACGACGACGACGACGACGACGACAGCAACAAGGAGAACCAGCACAAAGCTTCCACCTCTGCGGTAGTTGCCCCGGCTGCAGCTCTGGGCCGGATGAGCGTCGAGTCCACATCTCGATCACGACCATCGGCCTCTATTCCACAAACAACTCTGACGCCGCTGAGCGACAGACCTTTGCACCAAGCCTTCATGGACCAAGCCTTAGACATGGTAAGCCGCACCCATAGATTGTCTTGCATTGAAGTCGAAGCCAGGACTGGAAATACCTAACTGAATGAAAAGGCTCGCCTCGCTCTGAAAACCAACGAAACGCCAGTAGGCTGTGTTCTTGTCAATGACGGATCTGTCATCGCGAGAGGCATGAATGCCACCAACGTAACTCGGAATGGTACCCGACATGCCGAGTTCATGGCATTGTCCGCCTTGCTGTCTTACCGACCCAACAATAGTGAAGAGGTCGTCGATGCTCAGCTTCGCCAGCAAGCCAGCGAACGGTCTAAGCTTGATATGCCAGACGATGAGGCGGACTTCTTCCCCATGGACGACGAGTACGTTAAAAAGGGTCATCTGTACCCCTACGGACAAAAACTCCACCGTGCCCCACGAGTTGAACGCTCCATTTTGAGAGAATGTATTCTTTACGTTACGGTCGAACCTTGCGTCATGTGCGCTGGTCTTCTTCGACAACTCGGCATCAAGAAGGTCTACTTTGGCGCCGTCAACGACAAATTTGGCGGCACCGGTGGTGTTTTTAGCATCCATAAGAATTCAACGGACACTCGCCAAGACCCAAATCCCGTCACTGTTCTCAGGCCCCTTCAGACTTCCACCAACGCCTGCAACCTGCCTCGGCCGGCCAGCTCGGCATCCGGTAAGAGCGTGTTGGGCAATGGTCGACCAACGAGCCAGGGAGGTGATGGCGGTAATGTCGAGCCGGGCTTCGAGGCAGAAGGTGGCTGGGGTCGGGATGAAGCCGTCAATCTTCTCCGACGGTTCTATGTGCAGGAGAATGGCCGAGGTAAGCCGACGGTTTCCACTCATTCGATTTGTGTCGCTTACGTTTGCATAGCACCGGTGCCGCGGAAGAAGGAGGGTCGCGCTGCTAGACTTGCCGCCATGGAGCAGGCTGGAAGTGACGCTGGGACGCCGGTGGCCCCCCAGTCTTCAGACGGCGACGGCGATGAGGGCAGCGCTTGAGAGCAACATGTTGCTTATGCTGAACTGGGACCTGTCTCGCAGTAACACACGGTCCGGCAAATTCATCGTTGGTAGGCATATTTACTTTGATAATTAGACTGCTCATAGTGTACATTCAACGCCCAGTAAACAATAGGCCTCCGGACGTTCTTACTCGGCCATTTTCCCCAATCCCTTTCAGAGTGGACGAGTATATATGCTACTAGCGGTGCCCCGCAAGATCCCCCCGTAGATCATGTTCTTGCTCTGACTATGACGATTTGTCACCGTGTGGAGTGATGGTCTCACCAACGTCCCTGGCTTTGCCATTCATTGAACCCCCCTGCTCGGAGCTGGCTGTCTTCTCGAGGGGTCTAGGCTCGGCGTTGTTGGCGGATGTGTTCTCGACTGCACGCCAAAAGTCTTTCTTGCCCTTGAAAAGACGGCGGACCCAAGGGGGCAAGATACCGCCAGGGACGCGCCAGGTCCAGGGGTCTTTCTCGTGTTTGTTGTGGGGAACGATGCGCCCACCGGAGACCTTTTCAAGGACCCAAATAAGGGTATTGATGAGGATGTAACTGCAGACGCCACCGATGAGACCATCGGCGATTGAGTATGTGAAGGGCATGAGAGCCAACGTGATGAAGGCAGGGATTGCATCACCTATGTATCTCCAGTTGATCTCGACAACAGCACGAACCATCATGGATCCGACGAGAATCAGTACACAGCCAGTGGCCCACGGCGGGATGGAGGCGAAGATGGGGGCGAAAAAGATCGAGATGAAGAAGCAGAGTCCTGTAGACATGGCGGTCAGGCCCGTCTTGCCTCCCTCGGAAATGCCAGCTCCAGACTCGACAAAGGCCGTGACAGGAGGAGTTCCGAAAACTGCACCAACAGAGATGCTGAGAGCATCGACCATGTAGGCGACGGACGAGCCCTCAAAGTCCTGGGTCTCCTCGTCGATGAGGTTTGCGAAACGAGCCATGGAGTAAAGAGTGCCGGTGCAGTCGAGAATGTCGACGTACAAAAAGGTGATAAAAGCGAGACCAAAGGCGCCGCTGTATCCTCCGACGTTCCAGTCCTGCACATTGAGGGTCCTTTGGATAGGGTGGAAATCGACAACCTTCTTGAAGAACTCAAATCTGGGGTCACCAAGTTTGTCGTATGGGAAGTAGGTGACTGCTGTGCCTCGGGGCCAGGAGATGATGCTGACTAGCAGGATACCGGCGAGGATGGCACCCTTGAAACGGTACATCATCAGCATGACGGTTAGAATACCGCCACAGAATATGCCGATCCACATCCTGGGGTTGCGCATCTTTTGGTCCGATGGACACAGGCCAGTTGGCAGGAGGGAATCTTCCGTACAACCAGCCAGCTCGAGGGGTGTCTCGGTGGCACCAACGATCAGGCCGATTCCCTCGCCGTAGGTCAGACCGATCAGGGTAAGGAACAGGCCGATGCCGACACCGGTTGCAAGTTTGATGCAACGGGGGATGGCACGGGCAAGCCACTGGCGCAAGCCGAGAAGGGCAAGACCGAAGAAGACGAAGCCCTCAATGAAGATGGCGGTCAGAGCGACTTCATAGGGCACGTCGCCGGTTCCGTGGAAACCGACGACGGAGTAGGTGAAGTAGGCGTTCAAGCCCATGCCCGGGGCGACACCGACAGGCATATTGGCGAGGAGTCCCATGAAGAAAGTGGCCAAGGCGGAAATGGCGGCGGTGGCAGTGACAATGTCGCGGTTGATTTCGGCGACACACAGTAAATAGTCAGTGTCTTCGAGGCAACTTGGGTCTTCCTCGTTGCGACAGACGCAGGTTCCGCCGGAAGCAGAGACGATGGACGCGTTGACGGAGATAATGTAGGCCATAGCAAAGAAGGCAACGAGACCGGCGCGGAGCTCGGTAAAAAAGAGGGATCCCTTGCGCTCGCGGGGCTTTTGTTCCGGTTGGTCGTCAGCGAAGTGCGTATCAAGCGTGGCGTACCGGCATCTATACGTTGCGCATGCGGGTGGATTGGCCTGGATGTGCCGCGGGAGGGCTTTCGGAACGGAACGGAGCTTGGACTTACATGGCCGGAGCCTTCGAGCTGGAACCACCGTCCAACCGGGCCGGCGGCGATCTTGGCGTTCCAAGTCTCGGTGAACCTCATTTTGGTACACTTTTTTCTCTTTGCCTCTTGGTTGTTGGCCACTATCTCAACGACGATGGGTATGCCCAAATCAGGGATATTTTAAGTGATAAATAAAAGATTCGAAGAAGTATGGTCCAAAAGAAGGAGTCGGTTCCACGGATATGGGAGAGATAATGTAACCCAACCGAAACCTGAAGCGAGGTTGGTATCAGATAGGGGCGCTGACGATGAGCTGCAAAAGCAAGCACAAGCAAGACTAGGCAAGCCTCAACTTGGTTCCGTGACAGCAAAGGCAGGGGACAGTGCGACGGGCCAGAGTAGGAAGGCCAATGCGGTGCCGATAGAAATGTGACGACTGCGGTCGGCGGCGGCGGCGACGACGATGAGCGACGACGAGGGGAGGAGGGAGGGCAAGCCTAGAGGGACGCCATTAAGGAACTGTGACGGGGACGACGGATGGTTTTATCAATGGCCGGGGAACCAGCGACCGGTAACGGACCAAGCGAGAAAGGGAAACGGGCCAAAAGGCGAAGGGCAATGGCCAGTCGCCTTATCGAAGAAAAATATTGTGCCATTATTTATTAGTGTGAAGGATTATCATTTGCTGGATCTTGTCGTCGGGGGGGAGGGGTGTGATGGGTTTTTTTCCTTTCGTGAATGAACAAGGGGGGCCGGAGGAGGGACTCAGAACGGCCGTGGGCCAGCTTGATGGTGATGGGGGCAAGGCATTTCCATTTGGTACTGATTGGTGGATCACATCGGCGGCATGGGCAACTGTACTCTTCTCGGGACTGCCTGCGTGTAAACTCGTGTGGTTGCTTGGCCGAGAACTGGGATGAGGGATTGGAGAGACTGTGAGTAAAGTGAAATGGGACGGGAGGCTTATGGGGTTCCAGAGTGAGTTCGTGAGAGGTGCATTGATGGGCCAGGCCAGGCAGGGCAAGGCCAAGGGCCCCAAAACTGCCCAGGTCTCAGGGCTAGCGCGAAGCCCTTATCCCGGCCTCCATTTTTATTTTCCCTCCTGTCTATCCGTACTGTACCTACCTCTCTACTTTACTTATAAAGTCTTGAATGCGGCGGTGCCTGTGTAGACATCAAGTGTAGAGTCTCGAACACGAAAAGATACATTGAATAGATGTATCGGCGACGGAACGCCTTTGCACCGGACACTACCCCTCTCGATGCCAGCTGCCGATGAAAAGGAGGAGGGGACCTGGCTAATTAGCAGGTAGGCTGCTAAGCCGGGCAGGCCTCTCTCTCTCTCCACTCTCGTGCTTGATGCATCTGCCACTTTGTCTGCCACACTGTGAACTACACTTGGAGTTTCCTCTTCCATGTGGATGTGGATGCTCCAAGATACACAGACGAGGAGGCGGCGGGGCGGCGGCGGAGACGGCGCTGCATATCATGTCCTGGCACAGCTAAAATCCTGATAACGTCGATAGAGGAAAAAACGTGAAGAGAAAGGTGCTGGTGCTACCAATCAGTACCTAGTCTAGCACATGAACCCATCTCTCCGTAATTGATACTTGAAGACGGCCCAAAGCCCGAGCACTTGGTAGCCATTCTCGTGGTGAGCCGGGAGAGCCCGTGACTACTAGGGAGAGATAAAAGTAAGACGAAAGGTCGGAGCAAGTGTCGTGGTACAAAGTGGGGAAGGACGAGAAGCGGTCGGTGTGGCTTCTTCGGGATTGTAACTGTCCGTCAGTTATCTCCTTGTCCTGGGGTATTGATTGATGATCTCTTGTCCAGCCACATAGCCAGGTATGCGCGATGCCTGACGCCGTGGAGTGAGAAAAAGACGCCCTGGAAGCAGAGACCAGAAATATGTACGCATACAGTGATTGATGTGTGTGAGACTTGGTGAAGCACGAGAGAGGCCGACGGCGCTTGCGCGCGGATCCGGGGCAGTGATTCAACGGCTCGGAAAAGGACGCGTTGTCGTAACAAAAGTGCGTGCAGCTGGGACGAGGGATCGGGTAGGGCGGGGCCACAATGTCAGACCGTGGCGGAAAAAAAGTTGCGGACACGGATACTTTCCAGCCACGGCTTGGGCTGAATTTGTGCGAGGGCAAGGTGCTTTTGGGTTTAAGACTTGGCTAACTACATACCTATGCGTCTTGGCGTGTCGGTGAGCATCAGCTGCAAATGCTGCAACCGCGACAGCTAATTCGACCACACTGGAAGGGTCCTGGCCTTTTTGGGTTTCGTGCTTATCATCATCTATCCTACCTTACCCTATATGCACCTTGCCATTTGTTCCCTCGTCTGCCCGACTAAGCTTACTTTGGCGGTGACTGCATACCCGTTGAGTGTCAACCCAGGGTGGTACAACAGCGCAATTGATTTATTCACTCACTACTGCACCCAAGCCTAGGACAGAAACACCTCAACGTTACAGCTTCTTTTCTTCTTTATCCTCGGCGGGCCCCTTTCCAGCATCTGCCCGCTCCCGCCCCTTCCCCTTTTCATCATTCGCCTCCGCCTCATCCTGTTGCTTCCCGCTGTCTTCTTTGCAGAGAAAGCAGAGCCGGGCGCTTCGATCGCCGGCTGCACCATTGAACCTGGGAGTCTTCTCTTTTGAGCCAGTGCCGAGTACACTAGGTCTGCACGGATACCTCCCGTCGGTGTCCCAGTACGTACCGTAAGACCTTCCCAAGCCGGTGCTTGTCAGCTTCAATGACGGACCCAATTGCTGTCTCTGGTTGGCCAAACGTGCTCCGAAGCTAGGCCGTCCTCGGGGCGAGCGGCCGTCGCCGAGCGGGGCCCTATCTGCGACCTATGATAACGACACACAACTCGTATGTTGGAGGTGCAACTTCACACTCACCTTGCTACGGGTACACTAGGTAGAATCAACCATCCATCCGCTGGATCCTTCGGGAGCCTAGATTATCTTCGACACCCGGATCGAATCTCGGTTTCTCTTTGTTCTCACATGTACCACTAACAAGCGTCTATCGCTCGACGCCACCTCGTGGGCTTCTCCTCTCGCCGCGCGCTCCCGGAAACCACAGAATGCCACACTGTTACAGATGTAATTTGAGACGGCGCATCGCTCGACTTTGCCTCCCTCCTGCCCCTACCTGGCATATGAGACACCTAATGGCCACAGTCCGAACCTCACCAAGTCGGCTGCTATCGCTGTGTGCAATCAATGTCATGCCTAGGACGCGGTCCAGCTCTCAACCTCGCTCCGACGTGTGCTCCCTCGGCGCGAGCATCACAGGCTACAACACCTCGATCGGGGCCTCCAGCATGTGATGTCCTTTTCGTTGCGATCATCCGCGGTCAGTCGGCCGCCGCCGCCGCCGCCTCAGTCCGGATAGCGGCGTCTCTTTCCACCATTAGCGACAGTGTTATCTTGTCAGGGCTCTCACGCATCGCGACTGTTTGACCACCTTCAATCCGATGAACCCAGACCGCGCATACACGGCCTACTCCACAGCAAATCTGTCGCCTGTCGTTAGCCTGGCCGATAGGAACCCCCCGATCCTCCTCCCCCCCGGCTTCTTGTGATTTCCATTACTACCACCGCAAACCATAGTGGCCCACCCCCACAGAATCAGGGCAGTGGTCGTGGACTACCACGCTAGTCATCCTCATTGGTGAACGAGGGCCGCCTGGTATTCTAGCCCCTTCTCCGGGGTGCAGGAAGCCCACAGTCGACCGAGGAGTCCGAGAACGAGTAATCGGCGTTGCAAGCAGCTTCAACAAAGTCAGAGTTCGAATTCGATGATGCAACTACTGCCGCCTAGGATGACGACCTTTGCTTCCGAGTCCCTTGTCCAAGGTTCCCGGTACGGCTTCAACATTTGTTGGCCGTCTTACGTATCGCACGCCCTACTGCAACATATCTATTCCTCTGCGGCTCTTTTTTACTCGCGGGTTCTGAAGCGCATCTTGTATCACTTCCCTGATCATGATAGATATCGAGCACTGAGGCCATCTTGATCCAGTAATAGTCTCATGAGCACATGTGTGCGAGGGCTGTTGCCGAATAGTTCCAAAGCACCGCGTGAAACATGGCTGGGTGTATTTTTCGGGGGTTGGAGCATGTCTTTAGGACACACTCATACGGTTTGGGGGTGGCTTCTCCCTGTGATCACACATCAGCTGGGCACTCCAACCAAGCAGGTGGAATCAGTTCAGGAGAGGCTCGATTCGGATTTGTAACAGAGGACAGCTGGTAGAATGCGACGTGATAACCCCTGCGATTGCAAGCCAAGGGATGAATGTTCCAACCGGGCTTTTTCTCGTCTTCTGCAGCCCCGCTTTACTTTCTCTCCTTGTGCCTCGCTCTCCTTGGATAGTCCTCTATAAATCCATCAGGGAGGCTCGAGATGGCACTCAAGTTCGCCCGATGAAGAGTTTCGGCAGCTAAAACTCTCCGGGACTCACCAGATGAGGGAATGGGAAAGAATCCCACCAGTCCAGCGAGACCCCTCGCACAACGTTTGACAAATGTTCTCAATTTCTCTCCCGTGGCCCTGAGGAGACGGCTGCGCCCACCCGCACATCGACTTTTAAATAGGTTCTCGGATCCACGGAAGAAAACACCGACCGCGGTAGGAGCCGAACCCTTTTCACTCGACTGATGGGGCCGTTACGGGATGAACGAAGGGTCGACAATATTACACGGAGTTTCTAAAGAATGCCTATGGGCGGATGAAAGAGACAATATGACAAGGAATCTGTTGATCGAAGCGCCCAGTGGCTTTGATCTGCTCTCGCGTGCTCCAGGCTGATTAGGGTCGTTTGTCTCGCTGTCACTTCGAGGTCATTCAAAAGCACAGGCTTTCCTCGCCACTAGTTGTTGACTGTCACACGTCAACAGCCATGAGGAGACTGTCGGCGCCAACCCCTGCTATGGTTGGTACGGTAATGTTGAAACTTTGCGAGCCGAGCCAGACGACTATCTAGGAACGCCAGCAATCAATCCATCGGTTCCTTTAAGATTCAGTCGAAGGAAGCGTCTTAGTACAGCGCAATTACCAAACGCCATGAAACATCCGCATTACCCAGTTGTACCAGGTCCGGTACTGGAAACCGACATGACTCAGCCTCTTCCCCAATCGGTGTCAAGTGAGGCCGTCGTGCTTTTCGGTGCGCTCGGGTCCGCGACGTCACAATTCGCGAGCCTTTGGCCCTCCATCGGCAGAAGCGGCCCCAAGCTGGCACTCGCAATACTCGCCATCGGAACGACCAACCAATCCCGTACAGCGGGGTATCCCGGATCCGAGGCATTGTGCTCTCTTGATTACATTTGATTTTTACGGCAAGATTCCAACTGTAGCCAGCCCCTGGTTATTGCTTCGAGTTCAACCCCGCGCAAGCCCAGCAGGAACGGGGCCAGAGAGGATACTACTAGCAGAGCAACATAGACAACCTTGACTGCACATGAAAATGGCTGACCGCCATTTTGCTGTTGAACCTTTGGCTTTCCGGTCTACGTTTTGAAGGGTCGGCTCAACAACAACCAAGAATGCCGCGGCGGTAGCAAGGGGGGAGGAAGATGAATCGAGCCGCCTGGAACTATGCGCGTGCCCAGATGCTACAGATAGATTGCAATCGAAGTGCCTGCCGGTCGGTGAGAACTAGAGACTCCTGCGGCACTTCGCTGATCTCTGAGAGTGATATACGAGAAGACAATAAGCAACCAGTTAGTATTTCAGTCTTGTGGCTCCGATAACATCGGCATACTCGGGAGATGTTTGACTCCCAACATCCAGTTAGCCGAGTTGCTGCGCCTTTGCATGCCACAAGAAACTGTTCCCGCATGAACGTCGCAAATGGGAGGTTAAGAAAACGGTAAGGCGAATAGTAGAATCGTGACGACAAGTATCTCTCGCAAATCCGACATCAGCTGACCACTTGCAACAGAGGGTTTTGGAGCCATCTTTGTCTTCGGGCGAAGGCCAGTAACTTGATTGGTGCCTAGCGAATGACAACGATACAACGAAGTATTCACAGTGAGCTTCGTCCGAACCTCTTGACGTCAGGCGCGGTGGAATGACGAATCATAAACGCGATGGTTAAGGAGCGTGTTGGCAAGAGGGAAGACACAAGTTGGGGTTGTTTACCATTTGACGTCACAGCTCGGACCCTGCATTCGGTACGTACTGTGGCCCGGGATCGTGGCCCAGTATGTACCTGTAGTCTTTCCCGATTGCAACAAAGCTTGAAGCACCCTCACCCATTTATCTACACATTATGCGGGCACATGATGCATGTACTGCAAGCAATTACTTACTGTTATATGGGTCAAGCGACAGTATTCTTCTGCATGTTTTTGATGCCCGATGGCTTTGGTGCATCTTTCATTATCTCTTCACCGGGCAGTGCAGTAGAACGGACCAACATGAGTAGCCAGAACAACGCCTAGACTCAGCCCGCCCAACGTCGAATCGTTAGGTGGGGTGGGCTAGGCTTCTTTCCCTTTAGACCCAGGCCAAGGCAAGGCTTGCATTGCATTCTACATTCACCTGGATCAAGCCTTTCTCTCCTACCACTCAGGGCCCCCCGCCTAACAGTTCTTGGGGGACGAAGTGGGGGAGGGGGACCTTCCAGTGAGGCGAAGAGCCCCCAATGAGAGAGAGAGGATGACGGCTCCCTACTGCAGTGTGAACTCCAGACAACAGCGGTCAGCCGATCGTTCTGCTCGTGTGACGCTATCCGAGCCACTCTTTCTTCCCGTCACAGTCTGATGTCGCCTTCCAAGCTCCCATCACTTACTCTTCTGTCGTTCTTTTGTTTGTTGTCGTTTAACGCTTCGCAGTTTCCTTGACTCCCTGCTTTGCCCAACAGGCCCCTCCTTCCCCCTAATTTCGGTCCGTATGCCACAAGCCCTCAATCTGGTCCGGTCCGCCACTATGCTTCGTGGACTTCGATTATATATACTACCCAAGGCCCTCCCCCGCCATTATCAACACCTACCGACCATCCACCAAGTAACAACATCTTTCGCCTGCCACCACATCGCGCCTACTCGTCCTCTGCCCTTCCTGGCCTGACAGACGACGATACCTAATAACAATGGGACGCCCTCATCGCCGAGAAGCTGATATCGAACAGGACCCTTATGAGTCCTCCGGTCGCTCTTACACGCCTGCCGCTGGCCCATACAACCAACACCCCCCTCGCGGCCGTAGCCCCGGTAGCCGGCGTCGCAACATGTCTGAGCCCGCCGCCGCCGCAGCTACTGCCTACGACGACTTTCAACGTGATCTCGAGCCCAAGGAACAACCACGGGAACATCCTGAGAGCCACAAGCACCGTAAAGACACGGGACCAGGAGCCCACGCTGCCTACTCTGAGCCGAGGCAAGCCCGCAGGAACCATAAGAACCGCTACTACGACGACGATAATGATGATGTCTTCCCCAGCCGCGCTCGGAGTCACGGCCGCTCCGCCCACGAAACCCCCTCTGCCCGCCATCATCGCACCGCCGACGACCGCCGGAATGACTTTGACACTTACACACCGGCATCTCGTCACAGCCGTGAGCGGCAGCATGCCTACCACCCACCCAAGACAAGCGAAACGAGGCGCCCTAAGTATACAGACTTCGAGGCCGACCAGCGTCAGACCGACTATCGGCGCCCCCGCTACGCCGATTACGACGATGCTGATATGCGAACTGCCGAGCCTCATCGGTCCCAATACCAACGGTATGGCGCTGAGCCGCGTGGGAATGACAGACGGCAGGCGCGTCACGCCGACTACGAAGATGTTCCCCGCGGCGGTGGCGAATCGTACCGCGGCCGCTATGCTGATTATGAGGCTAATGCTCGTCCCCAGCCACGGGATTACACCCCCTCGGGTCGCGGCCGCTTCAGAAATGAATCTCCCGACCGATATGCTCAGCCTAGCAGCCAGCAGCGCCCAGTCAGAGGTCGGTCCATGCCCAGGAAAGGGGTGAAGGGAGTTGGTCCCGCCGGCAGCGCTCGGCCTCGGGCCAAATCAGCCGTCGGTTATGCCGCTCTTGGCGAAGCTGCGCAGACAGCATTCAGAGTTGGGAGTCAGGCGGCTTTGCAGATGCGGAGCGAGCCCGGTCCCTGGATCGGCGAGAAGGGTACGCGGGTGGCCACAGCGGCGCTTGGTGCCGCTCTGGTTGATACTTTTGTTGGTCACAAGGCTACCGGTATAAGGGGCGGTATGCGCCATCAGGCGCTCCGTCAAGCATGCGAGATGGGCATCCGCAACTTCGTCATACAGCCTACTGTCAACACGGCAACCCGTCGCAGTGGTGCCGGCGGCGGCGACGGTTACAGCAGTGGCGGCCATGGTAGCAGCGGTCGCAAGCGACATTGAGAATGCCTTCTTTGATAAGAACTCTCATTAGGTCTGTTTCGTCCCCATTTTTTTCTTTGTGCCGTCCGGCTTCTCATACACGTCGCCTTTCGTTTCTTGTCTCCTTGTATAGGCGTTCAACTATGATTGTGGAAACTATATTTAAGCAGGAATTATATTGTCAAGGAGCAAATTTTTCGTACAAGGCATTCCTCATTCACAAACAAGTAGTGCAGGTGAATATGGCCTACGATCGGTGATAGAGGGCCAAATAGGTAATCAAACCCATAGGTGCAAGAGACGAGACCAGAAACCATGTACACAAATTGAGAAAGTCTTAGCGGATAAATACACATTGTAAAAACCAGCCGGGCATTATGCATATACATCATTAAGTAAACGACCGCGCCGCCAATTTTCCCCTGTAAGAAAAGACTGGCGACCCATCTGGCTCGATGAAGAGCTTATGGAAACATCCGTAGTACCAGCCAACCGGTTTGAGGCTAAGGGCAACTTCGTGATCAAAAGCAACAACCGTGTCGTAAGCGATGAAGGAGATAGTTCAGTTCGCCACTGTCTTGGCCTGAACTACCAGCAGATCCGCCTTAACGCCAGAGGCGATGAATACACCAGCAGCCAGTCCCAAACAATCTCTGATTTCCTCCAAGACCCTAACAGACTTCTTACCCTCGACAGGCTTGGCGGTAATCTGGCGACCTAAAACGATGAGATTATGCCACGTAACTTCACGCGAGTCTGCCCGAATGCCCGACGCAGCATAGTTCGAAGCGGCCTCAATAACATCGCTGCCAGATGAGGTCTCAAATTTGATGCGTGTGGCCACGCCGGCAGGGGTGTGGCTAGACACGAAGCCGAAGTAGTCAGCTTCCTGGGTCTGGGAGTCACTCCCAGCCTGCACAAAATGAACCACAGTTGCAGTGGCGTTGTGCATCTCGCAGAGTTGTAGCACCAGCCTGAGAGCAAATCTGTCGTCGGCGCCACCGAAGTATGGCATGAAAATGTGGTGAGACTGGTTTGTTACAGGAATCGTGGGGATGTCGTGGTGAATGTCGCTGAATGAGTACGCTCGCATCAACTTACTGCGATCGTTGCCGCTGTCCGTAGTAGGCTGAGGTGCGCTACCCTTGGGGAAGAAGATGCCAACATTATGCTCTGTGGAGGCAAGAATAGACTTGGCGAAGCCGGTATATGTCGACGCGAGCTTGTTGGCACTATCCACAGACGGGACCTGTGAGTCACCCAAGCTACCGCTTTCGCTCCAGGGTACGATAAGCAGATCGGACGAGATGTCTGAAGACTTGGACAGAAGGGCCTCGGCGAACCGTGTTTCTGGCATGATGGACACTTCGCCCGAGACAGCGACCTTGAGAAACTGTCCGACAGTCCGAAATATATTGACAACAGGGTCGTTGCGGCTAAAATCGTCGACCTGAGAGACAGTCATGACTGAGGAGTCACGGTCAGTGAGATGGAGCAGGCGGAAGCCATGAGCTCTCACAGCTCTCATGCCGTTGGACGAGCCAAGCGCAGTCGTGACCGGTTGAGCTCCGCCCTTCTCATCACCTCCGGCAAACTGGTCACCGGTAGACGACTGTTTTCCGAATAGTGAAACTAAATTGAGAAGAGCGGGCATGTTGTCCAGGCGGAGGTACACCAGCAAGCGCTGGACACGATCGGTAGTCGGCTTGGAAAACTCCATTTCGTCAGTTGAGCCGCTGTTGTTCGAGATGACTTCACCAGTGTCCCAATCGATTTCACCGCGCTTCCAAGCCTCGAGCTTCTTCTGGTACCAGCGAGGGTAGAGGAACGAGGTAAGCGGAGTAGTGACGAAGGTGGTGAGAAGAGCCATGACAACAAAGATGGTGAATGTCCTGGTGCTCAGAATTCGGGCTTGGAGGCCAATATTCTGTGTTCAGGTTAGCATTGGGTGTTTGGTTTCCCCCATGGGGTTAAATGTAGAACAGGGTAGAAGAACACTTACAAGCACAATCAACTCCACTAGACCTTTACAACTCATCAAGGCACCAATCGAGAAGGACTCCCTCCATACCAGGCCATTCAACCGAGCAGCGATACTTGCACCAATGACCTTGGTAAAAAAGGCAGTAAAGGTAACAGCGATTACATATCCCCAGGCAAGACCGCTGTCGAGGAGACCCAGATTGGTGTTTAGGCCGGACAGTGTGAAATACAAAGGCAGGAAAAGAGCGCCGATCAAGTCCTCGAGCTTCTCCGTAACTTTGATGGCAAAGCCGTTTTCTCGGGGTAGAATGAGGCCCACCATAAAGCCTCCAAAGATGGCGTGGACGCCGATGATACCGGTGAAAAAAGCCGATGCAAGAGCAATCAAGAGAATCAGCGCGATCATGCTCTGCGAGGGTCCATTCTCGATGCTTCCGGTCCGTCGCAGCAACCAAACCAATACCGGCCTCACGGCGTACAGAAGAAACAGCATGTAGCCGACACAGGCCAAGAGAATCCAGAGAGCGGATAACCCGGTTCCCGCGTTGGCGAGGGCAACACAAAGAGCGAGAAGAATCCAGCCTGGGAGATGTTAGGATCACGTACGTCACCTGACGAAACGCAATTATGCCATCGCGAAACTCACCCACGACATCGTTGGCAACGCCAGCGGAAAGGACGATGACTCCAACAGATGTATCGAGGAGCTTCAACTCTGTCAAGATACGGCAAAGAACGGGGAATGCCTACATATGAGGGTCAGTTGAGAATGATTGGACAATGATTTTTCGGAAGTGTCTTACCGTGATTGCGATGGCGACACCGATAAACAGCATATATATAGGGAAGTCAATGTGCATGACACCCTCGTCGCCGGAAAACTGGTTGTATAGTCCCCAAGCAAGAGCGCAACCGAGCGCAAAGGGGAGAGCCAACCCAGCAAACGCGACTGAGGTTGCGACACGCCAGTTGCTAAGAAGGAAACGGACATCTGTCTCGAGACCAATAAGGAAGAGATAGAGCACGAGACCGAGGTTGGCAACAAGAGTCAGATTTGGGATGGACTCTGCCGGGAAAATAGCCGCACGAAAGCCAGGTATGCGGCCCATAACAGATGGTCCTAGGACAATGCCGCCAATGACTTCGGCAATAACACGAGGCTGTCGAATCTTAGATAGTGGCCAATGCAGCAAGTGGCAGACGATGATGATAAGACCGGCCTACGTCAGGAACCTGTCAGCTTATAACAGGAACAAGCGGACTCAGTGTGTAGTAAACGAACCTGGATGATGAACATGGTGATTGGGTCCTTTGGGTTGTAATGCGAGGGGTTTGCGCCCTCGATAACACCGCCCTGGGAGGGAGCCCGGTTTCCTCCAGCGCTCGACGTCGGAGCAGCTAACGACGTCGGCGTCGCCGATAGCAACGAGGTAACGGACGACATGATCGCCGTGAGTTCTTGTCGCCACTGGTATGACAAGATGGGAGACGAAGAGACTATACGTCGGCAACTATGCGGTGAAGTTCAGGCGAGGTCGTAAGCCCATATCGAATGGCGGGATCGAATATCAATTCAATTCAACAGGAGGCTGTCTCTCACTCTTATGAATGATGGAAGGGTCTGGTTCCAGTCAGCTGGTATGGTTATTGTTTGACGGATGCGGCGGCGATGGGTTGCTTTTGGGGAGTGGAACAACGCAGAGAGATTGGTTCCTTGGTTTGCACGAATGTGCCTGCGTCCTAACTAAGAGGCCGGGTCAGTCAAAGGTGGATGATGATAGCGGCGGTTTGTAACATACATAGTATGCACATGGTGTTGGAGACGGCGTCGTATTCTGGTCATTTGCCCACCTTCTCCAAGGACGGATTGGCAGCACGTGAATGTGTGAGCGTAGGGGTTTGGCTTGGCATGGCCTGACTCGGCAGGAATGGGGAACTTGGCTGTGTGCATGAGTCTCCTATCAAAGTGGGCGTAGGGGGCGGGGGCGGGGGCGGGGGGGCTGGGACGGTCTAATCAATCGAAGGGAATGAATCAGATGCCTGTCAGCAGTTTGGTCATTTAGACAACCCTCTTCTTCAAAACTTGGGCGCCTTGACTTTTTGATCACTGCCAACTAGGTAAACCCCTCAGCTCCACTACTCAATTCTTGTCCTCTGGTGATCATAGACTGTGTGTGCCCCGGCGAATGTACCCATTTAACTGAAGTAAGCCAGTTTGCCTAGATAGTCTCCCCAGCATGTATTTGCTTGTGAGACACAACCTAGCCCATGACCCAAGCTTCCCGCCTGAAAAGCGGTAAAGACAAAGTATGTGATTAATGAACTCCCCTGGACATGGAGCAAGCCTGGGCAGTACTGGAATTTAGTGCTATGGTAATTCCTCTGGAGTACACAAGGTAAAAAGGAAGACATTAATTTATGCCTCACACGGAACACTTGATAAGGTTTCTGAAGAAACGCAGTGTTACGGAGGCTTCTTAAACTTACAAGCATCCTACTAACTGACCTGGCATCCAGGTACCTAAATGCCAGGTAACTGCTAGTCAACAAGGCCGGGTGGCACATGATCCGCTAGTCTGGTTCCACAGCGCCATGCATGTCTAGAGCAAAGGTGGAGGCGCAATTGCCTTTCTAGGATAGTTAGTGCAATCGCTGCTCTAGGGTAGCTGATTCCACTTTTCAATTACTACTATAGTAGAAGGCAAAAGTAAAGCCCCTCTACTAGATACTATACTTAGATATAGTAAGCTCCTTATCCTTATAAGTAGTAAGGGTAAAGTGTAATGCTTAGAAAGGTATATAGTATAAAAATACAATCTTAGTATATATTCTATAGTACGTCTTTTAATATATAACATATATATAACATATATACATAGTAAGCAATGCATTATAGTAAGCAATATACATCCTTCTACACTCTAGCTATTTATATAAGTTAATTAAGCAGCATTATATAAAATTAATTAAAACTACTTATTATCCTCTTCTTTAGAAGTCTCTTAAACTACTTAATATGTTTATACGTTATATTTAGTCTTTTTATAATTACTACATTATTACTTATGCATTTTACCTCCCTCTATATAAGCCCCCTCCTAATATATATTTTTGCCTTTAGTGTTAATAACCTTTTTCTCTACTTAAATTACTTTTACTTTAGCTATATTAAGAGACCTTCTAAGACATAGTTAAGTTTTTTTAGCTCTTTAATGCTAACTTAGTATTTTATTTACTATATAAAGCTTATAGCACTTAGCTTTAATAAGAGCTAGTTTATATACTAACTTACTAATACCTTTAGCTTATAAGTTAACTACTTTATATAAATAAGTTAATAAGCTATATTGTAAGACTAATAGAAAGGAGGTAAAAAGAGGTAAATAGGGTAAATAGGTTAAAAGGTGGCTTTATTGTTGTTATATAGTAATAGTGATAAGGATGATAATTCTAAGTCCCTTAGGTAGGGAGAAAAGGTCCCTATATATAATTAAAGTCCTTCTAAGTTGCAATAATGCCCTATTTAGGATTATTGTTATACTTTAACTAGAAACTGCCCTTAAACTGGCATTTATTAGATCTGCAGTATATTTAATGTTATACTTTATAGATTTCTAGTTATCTAGCCTTTTAAGGGTTATAATTAAGGTTAACGTTAAAGGGATCCCTTAGATCCGGTTTTATCCTATATTAACGTTAAGGGATTCCTTAGATCCGGTTTTATCTTATGTTAACGTTAAGGGATTCCTTAGATCTAGTTTTATCTTAACCTTAATAGACTAAGGGGGTTATTTTAATGTTAATGCTTAGACTAAAGGCTTATTTTAGCCTATTAACCTTAGTTACTAGTATTCTAACCTTATTAACCTATTGCTATTATTACCTAATAAGGTAATAGTAGTGAATTTCTACTAAGTTAATTAGATTTTAGGATTAAGTACCCTAGAGTACTATTATAGAAATAAGTACCCTAGAGTAGTTTTATTCTTTTTAGGGCTTATAAGTATTAATACTACTCTTTTCTACTTATAGTACTTCTACTTTAGTAGTATTAAGTAACCCTTTAAGATGTATTTAGGTTTTTTTTACCTTTAGCACTTACTTAGTACCTCTATCCTTATATAAAGCTTATAGTTTTTAGCTTTAATAATAGTAAGCCTATAAGCTAACTTACTAATACCTTTAGCTTAAAGTTAATTACTTTATATATTAGTATTAGTAAGCTACTTTAATATACTTAAATCTTCTTTTTAGAAAAGGTAGTACTTTATATACCCTTTAGTGCTATAGTTAGTATTTTTATATCCTAAAAGCTTTAGCTACTTAGCTATAACGTTAAAGGTACCCTTTAGGGTACTATTGTGTAAAAACTACTGTATATTTAACGACTATAGCAAGATAACTTTTTAATTACTGCAACAGTTATAGTCGGCGATAATGCCCTACGGATTAAGGGCCTTTAATCTAGTGCGTCTAGGCATATTAGCTTAGTTTGTAGTAGGGGATTGTGTTTAACGGCGTGGTTTAGTTTTAAGCTTAACGATAGTGTAACAATACAATAGGTGTGTTCTTAGTTTAAGCTTTAAGCGTTGCAGAGGATTTAACGAGAAGGAAAGAAGCTGCTAGTGCAGCCCTGTATTTAACGTTAACAATAAAGCTATCTCTATTAAGGTTGCAAAGCTAACTAACTACCTTTACAACCTTTTTAAAGCTATCTTTGCAACCCTTGCAAGCTCTTTGCAGCTTATAGGTAGTTGTAGCTATTGTTAACTGTAGTTATTAAGAAGTTAAAAAGGTAATATTTGCTATAGCTATATTAATAGCGTATTTTAAAAGGGAAATAATAGTTTATAGGATTAAGTGTAGGATGTATGCTTATACTGTATATTTATGCTGCATACCTTTCTAGGCGTTACACTTTGCTCTTACTACCTAGTTAGAAGGATAAAAAGCTTACTATATCTAAATAACATTAAAGGTATTAGTATTTATAGCTTAAAATCTAATTAAGAAATACTTACTTTAGACTTAAAAGGTATAAAGCCTACTTATCTAAAACTAGCTAATATATTATTTTTACTTATTAAGATAAAAAATGCTGCTTTAAAAGTAGAAAAGAAGTTATCTTTAGTAATATGCAAAATTTACATTTATATTATCTTCTTAATTTCCTTACTATATAAGTATGTTATATATAAATAGCTAAGTAATACCTTTATATACTATTATAAAGAGTAAATATTACCTTCTTTTTTTGTATACTAATAGCTAGTTTTTAGCTATATAGCGCATTTATCTAAGTAAAAATAAATAAATAATAAATAATATTAGCTTAAATTACCTAAAGCACTTTAATTAAAATATAAAGTCTTTTATAAAAGGTTTTTATTACCTTTTAATCTTTAATAGTTATAATAGCTATAAATTAACTAACTTTAATAAATGTTATAAAAAATAGAACATTATTGCTTTATATATACCTCTTTATTTATTATAAAAGCTTTAGCCTTTTAATATTAAGTGCTTTAGCCTATTAAAGTACTTATATAGTAAGGAAATTAAAAAGATAATATAAATATAAATTTTGCATATTACTAAAAATAACTTCTTTTCTACTTCTAAAGCAGCGTTTTTTACCTTAATAAGTAAAAATAATATATAAGCTAGTTTTAAATAGGTAGGCTTTATACTTTTTAATCTTAAAGTAGTTCTTTTTTACTTAGATTTTATGCTAAAGATGCTAATACTATAAAACTTATAGCTAAGCAGCTAAAGCTCTTAAAATATAAAGATACTAACTATAGTACTAAAGAGTATATAAAGTGCTTTGTATTTTAAAAAAAGATTTAAGTATATTAAGGTAGCTTACTAATACCTTTATATAAAGTAGTTAACTTATAAGTAAAAAGTATTAGTAAGTTAACTTACTAACTAGCTTTTATTAAAGCTAAAGCCTATAAGCTTTATATAGTAAATAAGGTATTAAGTAAGTATTAGAAAGTAAAAAAAACCTAACTATATCTTAAAGGGTTACTTAATACTACTAAAGTAGAAGTACTAGAAAGAGAAAAGGATGTAGTTAATGCTAAAGGAGAGAATAACCTTTAGAAGAAGGGTTATATAGAAGGTGCTAAACTATATATATAATGCTATAGTAATTATAGAAAGACTAAATATAATGTATAATCTTATAAAGTAGTTTAAGATAGTAATAAGGAAGAGGGTACTAAGTAGTTTTAATTAATTTTATATATTGTAGCTAAATTAACTTATATAAAAGGTAGATAGAAAGAGGAATATAAGCTACTTACTATAATAGGCTACTTACTATATAGGTATATTAGGTCTTTTAGAGGATATAGTAATTAGTTATATACTTAATAAAAAGCTTATAATCTTAGGTACTAGTAAAAGGTGCTAAGAGTATCTAAGGGGATAATTATAAAGTTAATTACTAAAGGGCTATAAAAGGTAATCTATTTATATAGAATAAATATCTTTATATCCTTAAGTATTATTCCTAAAAATTAATATCTTAAAGTTAATCTTTATTTTAAGACTAATAATTTAAATATTAGTCTCTAGTGTAAACTGCTTATTATCTATTAGTCCTTCTTATCTTAAATATAACCTTATTTAGTTCTTTTATTTTAAGAAGTTACCTATATAATTCTATTTCTTATCTATATAAATGCAATACTGCTTATACCTTATTTAGCCTAGTAGGGCTGTATTACCTATAGCTTATTAAGTTGTAATATTAAGTCTCCTCTTTAAAGGTCTTATTCTTAAGACTACATAAGTAGGTAGTATCTCTTAGGTTAAGAAGTTATTAAACTTACTTCTTAATTTCTTATAATACTAATACTTTATTAGGTTGCATAAAAATTAAAATTAAAGTTTAGGTCTTAAAAGATAGAAATAAAAGATTACAAGCGCTTTATGCTTCTAAAGTTATTTAATACTTATTCTACTATTACTAATATACTTTATACTTACTGTTTTAATATAAAGGCATCTTATTATTTAAGTAAAAGCTCTTCTTACTATTAGGCTTATATTAAGGTATAAAAGTCTTATAATAGCATCTTAGTAGTATTTACTTATAGGTAGCTATATTTTATATAAATCTTTTTATTTAGCTAATCTAATTGTAGTTTAAAAGCTAAATGCTTAGTAAAGAGAATAGGATAAAAAAGAAGAAAAGGCTAATAAGAAGCTTTTAGAGCTTTATAAGGAGCTTACTTATTTGCAATCTTTAATAGTAATAGCAGTAAGTTATTTAGTAAGGATTTAAAAGACTTAGAAACTAGTTTGTAATTATTAAGCTAAGACTTTCTATAAGGGTATATAGGAGATTAATAAGTTAAATGCTTTAAAGTTAACATTAGGTGCTTATAAGTATAGTATAGTAAAGAAGCTGCAATTTATAAAGGTTTCTTATAATATAGACTAGTTTTTATTTAGGCTTAGTAATAATTTCTTAGGTTTAGGACTATTAGTAGTAAAAAAGTTATTTAAAGTTTGTAATATTCTTAAAGCAGTTATAAAGCATACTAAAAGTTCTTAACTAGTTCTTATTAGTTATATTTATATTTATAGCCTTTTTATTTAATAAGATATTTATTATAAGTATTTTTACTTCTATAGTTAATAATTTATTGTATATTATATTCTAGTAATAACAAATATGTTGCTTGCTATAATGCATTGCTTGCTATTATAGGTATATTAGTACTAATTTAAAAAGTATAATATAAAAAACTAAGTAGACTCTTATTATGTTAGGTAGCTTTAGTTTATAGTTAACTAATAAAACCTTCTTAAAGATTTTAAAAGGTTTAAGTTACTTATAGTCTAACTTATTGCTTAGTTAATTAGTTTTAATATTTTATTATATAAGGTAGATGCTATCTCCCTTTTATAAGAATAAATTTCTAATTCTTAAAGTATTAGCATTTTTCTTTATTTGCTTTCTAATAAATTTTAAATCTTAGGAGACGTTTATTAAGATTTTATGCATTTTGTTAATGTAAGACTAATAGAAAGGAGGTAAAAAGAGGTAAATAGGTTAAAAGGTAGCTTTATTGTTGTTATATAGTAATAGTAATAAGGATGATAATTCTAAGTCCCCTAGGTAGGGAGAAAAGGTCCCTATATATAATTAAAGTCCTTCTAAGTCGCAATAATGCCCTATTTAGGATTATTATTATACTTTAACTAGAAACTGCCCTTAAACTAGCATTTATTGGATCTGTAGTATATTTAACGTTATACTTTATAGATTTCTAGTTATCCAGCCTTTTAAGGGTTATAATTAAGGTTAACGTTAAAGGGATCCCTTAGATCCGGTTTTATCTTATATTAAAGTTAAGGGATTTCTTAGATTTAGTTTTATCTTAACCTTAATAGACCAAGGAGGTTATTTTAACGTTAACGTTTAGACTAAAGGCTTATTTTCGCCTATTAACCTTAGTTACTAGTATTTTAACCTTATTAACCTATCGCTATTATTACCTAATAAGGTAATAGTAGCCAATTTCTACTAAGTTAATTAGATTTTAGTATTAGGTACCCTATAGAAATAAGTACCCTATAATACTATTTATAAGTACCCTATAGTACTTATAATAAAATAAGTACCCTAGAGTAGTTTTATTCTTTTTTAGGGCTTATAATCTCTTTCTTTTTATATAACTTATATAGGCTTATAATATTAATTATAAGTTACTTCTTATCTATAGTACCTAGTTGTATAAAGCGCTTATATAGAGATTATAAGTCTAAACAAACTACAACTAGAATCTATAAAGCCTAAAGCGTATAAAGGATCTTATTTAATGTTATACTAAAGGAAATACTACTATTAAAGCTAGTAGTTATTCTATATAATTTGCTTATAAGGATGCTTTTAGTAACCCTTTTGCATTTAGTTAAGCTTTAGTATATAATATTCCTTTAGATTTTAAAGTTAGTAGTTATATAAGCAGTTTCTTCTATAAGTATAATTATAAATCTAAGTTATAAAGATAAGTTAGCATTATTTATAAATAATCTATTTATAAAAATATACATCTTTATATATAATAGATTAAGTAGAATAAAAGTAAGACTTTAGTTTAGGTTATTAATTTGCTATTTAAGTTATATATTTAAGGCTTTAATGTCTATTGCTTTAGGTTATTTTACTTAAGTAGTAATAAATAGGTTGTATAAGGCTTTTAGTTAGTAAATAAAGGTAAAGTAGGCTTCTTTTGCTCTCTATAAGATATATTCCTATTAAGCATTATATGCATTAGTATTAATAAGTTAGAGTTAGTTAACTTATCCCTTTTAAGTAAAAGTAATAAAGTTATTATATAATTAAATTTATTCTTTATTAAAGTTAACTTTTATTCTTTACTAAAGTATAATGTTTAGTTTTATATAAAGCCTTTTATTTAATAAATCTTACTCCTCTTTCTAAAAAAACTAAGGAATTATAAAACTAAAAGTGTTATCTATTTATATTACTATAATCCTAAAGGTATTTAATCCCTTAGTAGTATAAAGAAGGTAAGGGTTATATATAGACTTCTTTATGCCTAGATCTACCTTATAGTATTATAAGTATATCTTATACTAGTAAAGCCTAGACTTTATAAGTTTGTATAATAGCTTTATAACTTAAAGAAGTATCTCTTTAGAATATCTACCTTTTAGTTTTTTTAGTAGTCTTATAATAATTATATAGGTTAACTTATTAATTACTTAAGTATAAGCCTAAATAATATCCTATATTTCTCTATAATATATATATATAGTAAGCTGCGCATTATAGTAAGCTGTATATATCTACTGCCTTTCTATGTCTTAAACCTTTATACCTACTTTTCTCTACATACAAATATAACTTCTTCTTCTAAAGAAAGCTATATTATCCTTACCCTCTAGGCTATTTAAAAAGACCTAAAAATGTCTATATAAAGAGCTCCCTCTACCTTTAAGGTTCCTAAATTAACCTTTTGTATGCAATACGCTAGTATACTCCTATAGGCTAAGATGCAGCTAAAATTAATAAAGATAACTATAATTAAAGAGGAGGTAATTCTTAAATAAGTTATTAATCTAATTAATTAAGGGTTTCTTTTATAATAAGAAGATATATAAAAAATAGCTAACTAACTCCTAAATGCATGTAATAGAATATATATAAAACCTTAATAAGTAGATAACTTTATATAATGCATCCCCTAATTAAAAATGCAGTTTTAACGTTAAATTAACTATTAAAAGGCTTTAGCTAAAGATCTTATAATTATATAAAGCTAGTTTGCATTTATATAAAATACAATTATAAAGTATAGAATACTTAATAATAATATTTACAATTTTAATAAGACTAGGTTTTTAATAAAAATATAATTATATATAAAGGTTGTTATAATATCTAACTATAAAAAAAGGCTTTATATAAAGCAGCTTAGTAATTAGGAATAAGTTTCTATTATTTAAGGTATATATATAAATAGCTAGGTAATACTTTTATATATTATTATGAAAGGTAAATATTACCTCCTCTTTTAGTATGCTAATAGCTAATTTCTAGCTATATAGCACATTTATTTAAGTAAAAATAGATAAATAATAAATAATACTAGCTAAAGTAAGCTAAAGTACTTTAATTAGTATATAAAGTCTTATATAAAGAGTTTTTATTACCTTTTAATCCTTAATAGTTATAATAGCTATAAATTAACTAACTTTAATAAATACTATAAGAAATAAAGTATTATTACTCTTTATATACCTTTTTACTTATTGCATAAGCTTTAGCCTCTTAATATTAAGTGCTTTAGCTTATTAAAGTACTTATATAGTAAGGAAATTAAAAAGATAATATAGATATAGATTTTGCATATTACTAAGGATAACTTTTTTCCTACCTTTAAAGCAGCATTCTCTACCTTAATAAGTAAAAACAGTAAGAATAGGGTAGGTAGATAAGATAGAATATCTTAGATAGGGTTAAGATAAGAGTAAGTTAAAGGTGTAGGTAGAAAGTCTGTATATTGCTTGTGTGCATAGTATCTAAGTTCTAAGGTAAAATAAAAGAGGGAAAACCCTTTATTTATACTCTTGCCTAAAGGATAAAATCCTAGATTATTAATACATATTATTATATATAAAAGTACGCTTATAGTATAGTGTATTTATCTAGTATGTAGGGTTAAAGTCCTTAGTATGTAGGGCTTGCCTAGAATGTTAATACTAGTCTTTATACAGACTAGTATGTCTGAAAATCCTTATGTACAAGATATACAAACAAATTATACACTATTCTATAGGTAAATTTATAAGGATTCTAAAAATTAAAACCGTTTACTTATATCTCTTTTAGTTATAAAGATATATGCAATTAAGCATATAGGTACTTTTATAAATAAGCTTCTTTATTCTTAGTAAACTAGTATATAATTTAGTTTTACTCTTTAGGGTACTATTATATAAAAATTAATGTATATTTAACAACTATAGCAATAACAACTTATTAATTACTGCAATAGAATTAACTTTTATATAAAACATTACTAATTACCTCCCTTACAGCTAAAAACTACCTTTTATACTTATTGTAATCCTTTATTAACGTCTTTAAGGCCTCTTTTTCTAGCGTTCTATACTTCCCCTTTGAGATCCTACTTTACCTTCTTATTAACTTATTAATAATACCCTTTAGCTTATTATTCCTTTTACTATATTGTAAGCGCAGCATTTTAGCACTAATAATTATAATAGCAAACTACTATAACTTTATTTACATTACAGTTCTCCTTAGGTCTATGTTTTTAGCGCTATATTATTTAATTTTATTCTTTTATAGCTAAAGATCTAGTATTATTATCTTAGTTAGATTATACGCTTTATTACAGTTAGCAATAATACCCTATAGATTAAGGGCTTTTAATTTAGTATATTTAGGTATATTAACTTAATTTATATAGGTAGAATATAAGAGCGCTACTAGTAGGGATTATATTTAATAGCGTAGTTTAGTTTTAAGCTTAATAATAGTATAATAAGATAATAGGTGTATTCTTAGTTTAAGCATATTTCAAGCATTATAAAGGATTTAATAAAAAGGAAAGAAGCTGCTAGTGCAGCCTTATATTTAATATTAACAATAATGTTATCTCTATTAAGGTTGTAAAGCTAACTAACTACCTTTGCAACCTTTTTAAAGCTATCTTTGCAACCTTTATAAGCTCTTTGCAGTAACTTATAGGCATACCTAATAAGTACCTTACTACTAAGAAAGGCTTGTAGGTAGTTATAGCTATTATTAACTGTAGTTATTAGGAAGTTTAAAAGTTAATATCTGCTATAGCTATATTAATAGCATATTTTAAAATAGAGATAATAGTTTATAGGACTAAGTGTAGGATGTATGCTTTTACTGTATGTTTATGCTGTATGCCTTTTTAGGCGTTACACTTTATCCTTACTACCTAGTTAGAAGGATAAGAAGCTTACTCTATCTAAATATAATTTAGTTTTAAATAAGTAGGCCTTGTACCTTTTAACCCTAAAGTAGTTCTTTTTTACTTAGATTTTAAGCTAAAAATGCTAATACCTTTAACCTTATAGCTAAGCAGCTAAAGCTTTTAAGATATAAAAATACTAACTATAGTACTAAAGGGTGTATAAAGTGCTTTCTTCCTTAAAAAAAAGATTTAAGTACATTAAGGTAGCTTACTAATACTAATATATAAAGTAATTAACTTTAGGCTAAAGGTATTAGTAAGTTAGCTTATAGGCTTACTATTATTAAAGCTAAAAACTATAAGCTTTATATAAGGATAAAGGTACTAAGTAAGTGCTAGAAGGTAAAAAAGACCTAACTACATCTTAAAGGGTTACTTAATACTACTAAAGTAGAAGTACTATAAGTAGAAAAGGGTAGTATTAATATTAACTAAAGAGGAGAAAATAACCTTTAGAAGGAGGGTTATATAGAAGGTGCTAAACTATGTATGCAATAATATAGTAATTATAAAAAGTCTAAATATAATGCATAAACCTATAAAGTAGTTTAAGATAGTAATAAAGAAGAAGGTAATAAGTAGTTTTAATTAATTTTATATATTATAGTTAAATTAACTTATATAAAAGATAGAAAGGTAGTAAATATATGCAGCTTACTATAATGCGCAGCTTACTATACATACGTTAATATCTAAAGTATTATATAAGAGTTATAGTAATAGTAAGAAGTAGCTGCTAGCTTATCCTCTAGATTGTAGGTACCTAAGTTAAGAGTTCCTCCTTTTCTTAGTCCCTATATCCCTAAATTATAAGTCTTAATTTCTTATACAGCATAATAGATATATTCTTTATCTTTTATACTCTATATATGCTATAAATATAGATGTTGCTATGCTTATCTAAATTATATAAAATAAAGATAAATACTCTTTAGTTAATTAAGGAATTAATCTTAATTTTATTGGACTTTTTATATTGTACTTCTAATGCTGTAATAATGTTATTAAGTTAAAGTTTAATAGTAAGTTTATAATAGTCTTTTTTTTAAAAATAAGTATACTATATATATATATATTAACTTTTATATAGTGTATTTTTAGCTTTTTTTTAGTCTTCTTTTCTTCTTTAGTTACTATTAAAGAGTTAGTTATATAACGTTTAGGTTAGCCTCTCTTTATAAGGGTTTTTTATAATAGTAAGACTTAATATATATTATATAAAACTAAGTAAAGCTATTAACTATTTTAACTATTACTATATATTTATTTATACCTTAAATCTTATATAGTTTAGTTTAGCCTTTATCCTCTCTCTATACTAAGACTTTACTTTAGATTAAAAGTAAAAAGACTTTCTAGAGGTTAGGACTATTTTTAGCATTAATTATATAATTAATCTTAACTTCTATATAAATGCTTTAAAGCATCTTTATTACCTTCTAGATAGCTTTTACTCTTTATATAATATCTAGTAAAAGTAGTAAATCCTTATTAATCCTTAGGTATATCTTAAATATAAAAAGCGTTAGTATAATGCTATTTAAATTAGTAGTATTATTTAAAGCCTTACTAGCTATTTAAAGGATTATTTCTTTATTTATATTATAACTAATTTCTTAGTAGAAAATATTATATATACATCTAAAGGGTATATAAGCTTTTTTAATCTTACTAACTACTTAATAGGCTCCTACTAGCATTTTTTATATATAACTTTTATAATTTTAGCTTAATTTTAAAATTCTATAGAGGTAAAGTTTATACTTAGGTTATATATAATATAGTTTAGTAAACTAATATATATACTAATCTAATACTTATAAAAGGCGTTTTAAGTGTTTTATGTAAATAAGGATTTTAAGAATATAGTACTTTAGAATTTAGTCTTTATATTAATAATATATAAGGTATTCTTTTCTTTTAGTTATATAATGTTTATAATTATTTTATAATTAAAGTAGCTTTTGTTTTTTAGGGAGAACTTAAATTATCTTAGTATAAAATTATACAACTAGTAGTAATAGTAGAACCTCTAGATCTTTTTTAAAATAGTAGAATCTATATTATAGTACTTTATATTCTTTAGAAGTTAATATAGATAGTGTTAGAATAATATAATTATATAACTATGTAATACCTACAACTTAGGAAGAAAGTGCATAGACTAGATTGTGCAGCACTTACTTATATACAGAAGAATTATTACTTAGCTTAGCCTAAATAACTTAAGGCTAGATAAGATAGTATATTTATCTTATACAACCCTAATCCTATAGTTAGAAAGGATAGTTACAGATATCTAATCTTTAGTTTACCCTATATTTTTAGTACCTGCATGCATATATAAAGTCTATTTAATACTAATTAGTAGTTACTTAGGTAATTATATAGGATTGCTTTATATAACTATAGATTAGTAAGAGTAAAGAGATAAGAATTAACATATTAGACGTTATATATTAATAAGTCTTAATTCTACTTACTATTACCTTTTAGCAAGAACTAGGTAGATAGGTGTAAAACATCTTATGCTAATTCCTTATTCCTACCTACTATTACCTTCTAGTAAGAACTAAGTACTAGAAATAAGATAACTACTGCTATAGTATTATATAAGAAGAATCTCTATTATTACCTTTTAGTAAGAACTAAATAAAGACCCCTATTATATAATACTTAAAGTATATAGTATGTACTAAAGCACTAAAAGCAACTAATATAATAACTTAATACTATATAATATAATATAGTTACTATAACAGCTGCTACTAAAAAGCTAGAGACTAGCTAATAAGGTAAAATCTAAGAAAAAGAACCTTACTAACCTATATATAAAGAAATAAGTAAGAGAAGTAAAATACTACTTAGCGTATAAAAGAAATTAATAGACCTAAGGTTCTAAAGTAATTAAATTAATATTAATATAGCCCCCTTAGAAGAGGAATTAACTACATACATTAAATACATAATAATAAAGATTATCTACATTAGTCTACTAAAAGAGCAACTAAAGACCTCCTTATATAAAGACTTTTACTAATAGACAACCTATTAATAGGATCTTATTTATTATACATATAGGAATAAGTTAATCTAACTACTTAAATAGAAAGGCTTTATGCTGCTCTTAGTATAACAACTTTTAAAGCAGTTAGTTAAGCTTATAAAAGGAATTAAATAGAAGTTTAATGCTTAAAATAAGCAACTTACTTCTTATATAATATTAACTTTAGGATAGATTACTATAACTATAGATACACCTATTTAAAACCTTAAACTAATTATACTACAGACTGCAGCTAAACTAGTAATAGACTTAATTAAATACTTATATAACATATAAATAAGTTAAGAGTTAGTTATATAAAACTACTAGCTAACTATATAAAATATACTACTAGAAGCATAATTTACTTAAGAGGTTAATAGTTTTCTGCAATTTTAGGGTTATATAATACCTCTCTATTAAAGAGATAGTATCTATAACCTTCTACTAAAACGTATAGTCTAAAATAGACTATATAAGCTAAGTATAGTATCTATATTTTAGAAGGGATAGCAGAAAGATAGAAACTATACTAGTAAGCTATATAATATCTTATATAATAAGGCTAAGGTTTTTATTAGCTTCTATTAATAACTTTATATTATAGAGGATTAATATTATGCTGTATTTCTAAATATCCTTAAAGACTATATAAAAGAATTCTACTTACATTATATTAGCTTAACTAAAAAGTAGGATAAAATGTGTAATATACTAAATAAGTATTTTAATACTAATATTAACTATAGCCTCTATTAGGCTAACTAAACTACTATATTTTTATATAAGTTAGATAGAAGAATCCTAATAAGACCCTTATAGAGGTGCTTAAAACTCTTCTTAATAAGATACTTTTTATCTAATAAGCCTTTAAATTAGGATTCTAAAGTAAAGTTATACTTTATATATAAGTTACTTAAGTATACTAAAAAGTACTTAAACTTAAGACTACCCTTAGCAATCTTAAGGTAGACTATATATATAAAAAATTCTTCTTTAACCTTAAGGTATCCCTTTAGGTTGCCTTAGATTAAAAGACACCTTTATACAACATTTACTTTATAGATAAGAGGTATACCTCTAACTATAAGGGATGTTTTAAGTAGCTATATAATAGAGGTCCTCTTAGATAACTATTTAATAGAAGGAAGAACTAACATTTTATAAGATAAAAACCTATTTATATAAGCAATAAAAGATGTTTTATTTACAAAAAGGAAGGCTATTATTAGTTTATAAATTATATAAATAATAAATATAAGCATATAAAAAACTAATACCTTTAGGTATATACTATCCTTTATTAGAAGCTATATAATAACTTTGCTACCTACCTTTTAGATATTAAATAAAAAAACCTTATTAAAGACTTATATAATAAGGACTAAAACATTAATTTAGGGGAGAATAAGGTATCTACATTTCTTATGTTTTTAGCATTCTTTTATTATATAATAGAAGAAGATATCCTTTTAGCTCTAAAGACATTAGAAGTAAGCTAATTCCTACTATATAACTCTTATAGTGCAGTATACTAAAGAGAACTATAAGATATAAGTGCTACTAAATTCTTAATAGTTAAGAAACCTTAAGTATTAGTATACTTAAGGGAATACCTTTATATAAAGATACCTTAGGAGCTAAAATTAGCCTATATATAATTTAGCGCTAGCACCTTAGTTACATCTATTAGGACTATAAATATAAAGAACCCCCTTAAGAGTATTATATACTATATTCTAGATGCACTTATACCTTTCCTATTTTCTTTATATAATGCTAATAGACTTAAAGCCTACTTTAACAATATAGATAATATTATTATATAAAAGAATAAACTACCTATTCTAGTTATTAAGAAATAGGGTTATTTATTCTTTAATATTAGTTATATAGAGGCTAGTATATTTTTTACTAAAGAATAGCTTTAATACCTTTACAAACAATTTAAATACCTTTATATAGACTATCTACACTAACTCCTAAAGAATATAAGGTATAATAATATAGACTTTACTATTCTAAAAAAGATTTAGAGGTTTTATTATTACTACTAGTTGCATAATCTTATACTAAGATAATTTAAGTTCTCCTTAAAAGATAAAAGCTACTTTAATTATAAGATAGTTATAAATATTATACAACTAGAAGAGAAGAATGCTTTATATATTATTAATATAGAGACTAGGTTTTAAAGTGCTATATTCTTAACATCTCTATCTACATAAGATACTTAAAACGCTTTTTACAAATGCTAGATTAGTATATACATTAGCCTACTAAACTATATTATATATAACTTAAGTATAAACTTTACTTTTATAGAATTTTAAAGTTAGGCTAAGATTATAGAGATTATATATAATAAAATGCTAGTAGAAGCCTATTAAGTAGTTAGTAAGATTAAGAGGGTTTATACACCCTTTAGATGTATATATAATATTCTCTATTAGGAGATTAGCTATAATATAAATAAAGAAATAATTCTTTAGATAGCTATTAAAGCTTTAAATAATACTGCTAGCCTAAATAGTATTATATTAACGTACATGCATAGCAAGTGGCCCATCATAGCAAGTGGCCCACCTCTACCTACCCTCCAGCTATTTATATAAGTCAATTAAGCAGCATTGTATGAAATTAATTAAAACTACTTATTATCCTCTTCTTTAGAGGTCTCCTATACTACCTAACATGTTTGTACGTTATGTCTAGTCTTTCTGCAATTGCTACATTGCCAACCGCGCAATTCACCCCCCTCTGTATAAGCCCCCTCCTAATGTGTATTTTTGCCTCTAGCATTAATAACCCCTTTCTCTACCTAAATTGCCTCTGCTTTAGCTGCATTAAAGGACCCTTTAAGATGCAGTTAGGTTTTTTTAGCCCTCTAACGCTTGCTTAGTATCTTATTTGCTGTACAAAGCCTATAGCACTTAGCTTTAACAAGAGCTAGTTTGTATGCTAACTTACTAATACCTTTAGCCTATAAGTTAACTACTTTATACAAATAGGTTAGTAAGCTATATTAATAACTAGTAATCCTTTTCTTAAGTAATATAAAGCTTTATATAGTGTTATATGCTGTAGTTAGTGTCTTTAGGTCTTAGGAGCCCTAGCTGCTTAGGCGTAAGTTAGATAGTATTAGCGTCTTTAGCTTAAAGTCTAAGTAGGAAATAACTACTTTTAGGTTAAAAGGGATAAGGCTAGCCTATCTAAAGCTAGCTTATACGTTTTCTTTACCTATTAAAGTAAAAAAGGCTGCCTTAAAGGTAGGAAAGAAGTTATCTTTAGTAATATGCGTAATCTGCATCTGCATTATTTTCTTAATTTCCTTGCTGTATAACGCCTTTAGCAGACTAAAATAGCTAACATTAAGAGGCTAGAGCTTATGCAATAAATAGGGAGGCATGTAAAGAGCAATAATGCTGTATTCCTTGCAGTAATTGTTAAACTTAGTAGACTTGTAGCTATTGTAGCTATTAAGGATTAGGAGCTGCTTAACACCCTTTGTATAAGACTTTATACACTTTTTAAAATGCTGTAGCTAATTTAGGCTAATCTTATTTATAGTCTATCTATTTTTGCTAGAGTAGATGCGCTATTAGGGTAGGAATTAGCTATTAGTATACTATAAGAGGAGGTAATATTTACTTTTAATAATAATGTATAGAGGCAGCGCCTAGCTATCTGCATATACGCCCTAAATAATAGAAACCTATTTGCAATTGCTAGGCTGCTTTGTATAAGGCTTTTTATAGCAATTAGAGGTTGTAACAACCTTTGCGTGCAACAGCATTCCTATTAAGAAGCCTATCTTATTAAAATTATAGATATTATTATTGTAGATTCTGTACTTTGCAATTGTGTTTTATATAAGGGTAAACTAGGCCTGCATAATTGCAGGATCTTTAGCTAACGCCTTCTAATAGTTAATTTTATATTAAAAACGCGTCTTTAGTTGTAGTTAGCGTTGTATAAAGTTCTCTACCTATTAGGGTCTAATATGCGTTGCATTGCGTTTGTTAAGGAGGCAATTAGCTATATTTTATACGTTATTAAGTTGCAGTAGAAATCCTTAATTAATTAAGTTAATAACTTGTTTAAGAATTACTATTTCTTCTAGCTTAGTTATCTTTATTAATTTTATATAAGTCTTGTAGTGTAGTAATTATCTAGCGCATTAGTATTAAAGTGTTGTTCTTAGGACGTTGTAGATAGAGGCTGCTTTTTGTATAGATAGATTTAGGTCTTTTTTAATAGCTTTAATTGTAAGGATAATACGACTTTTGTTTAAAGAAGAACTTATTATTATACGTAGAGGAATATTAATGTAAAGTTGAAGTTTGAGGAGGAAGGAGGAAGTGGGCTACTTGCTATGATAGGCCACTTCCTATGCATGTACGTTATAAAAAGTTAATTTAGAAACCTTAAAGGTAGAAGCAGCTCTTTATATAGACATTTTTAGGTCTTTTTAGATAGCTTAGAGGGTATAAATAATACAGCTTTCTTTAGAAGAAGAAGTTATATTTGTATATAGAGGAAAGTAGGTATAAAGGTTTAAGAGGTAGAAAGGCAGTAGATGTATATAGCTTACTATAATGCGCAGCTTACTATATATATATATTACTAGTTAATATACTTATTTAGTACGTAGGCTAATATAGTAAGTAGGCTACTTTTCTAACTTTCTACCTCTTTAACCTTTATACTAACTTTCCTCTATATATAAGCATGCTATCCTCCTTAATTAAAAGTTATATTATTCTTACTATTCAAGCTATTAAAAAAAACTTAAAGACATCTATATAAAAAGCAGCTTAAACCTTTAAAGTCCCTTAAATAATAATCTAAACTAATACACTAGATGCATTTTACAACCTAAAAGATAACTAAATTTAATAAAGATAAGTATAATAGAAAGGGAAGTAATTCTTAAATAAGTTATTAACCTAATTAATTAAGGGTTCCCTTTATAATAAAAAGATATATAAGAAATAGCTAACTAACTTCTAAATGCATATAATAAGATGCATATAGAACCCTATTAGGTAGAGAACTTTATATAATGCATCCCCTAATTAAAAATGCAATTTTAATATTAAATTAACTATTAAAAAGCTTTAGCTAAAAATCTTATAAATATATAAGGCTAGTTTATACTTATATAACATATAATTATAAAGTATAAAATACTAAATAATAGTATTTATAATTTTAATAAAACTAAGTTTTTAAAAATGCTATTATATATAAAAGTTATTATAATATCTAACTATAAAAGAAGAGTTTATATAAAGCAGCTTAGTAATTAGGAATAGGTTTTTATTTTTAAAGTATATATATAGATAGCTAGGTAATACCTTTATATACTATTATAAAAAGTAAATATTAACTTCTTTTTTAGTATACTAATAGCTAATTTTTAGCTATATAATATATTTATTTAAGTAAAAATAGATAAATAATAAATAGTATTAGCTTAAATTAGCTATAGCATTTTAATTTATATATAAAGTTTTATATAAAGGGTTTTATTACCTTTTAATTTTTAATAGTTATAATAGCTATAAATTAATTAACTTTAATAAATACTATAAGAAATAGAACATTATTACTTTATATATACCTTTTTATTTATTATTATAGCTTTAGCCTCTTAATATTAAGTACTTTAGTTTATTAAAGTACTTATATAGTAAGAGAATTAAGAAGATAATATAAATATAAATTTTATATATTACTAAAAATAACTTCTTTCCTACCTTTAAAGTAGAATTCTTTACCTTAATAAGTAAAAACAATATATAAGCTAGTTTTAAATAAGTAAGCTTTATACTTCTTAACCTTAAAGTAGTTCTTTTATACTTAGATTTTATGCTAAAGATGCTACTACTATAAATCTTATAGCTAAGCAGCTAAAGCCCTTAAGATATAAAGATACTAACTATAGCACTAAAGAGCATATAAAGTACTTTATCCCTTAAAAAGAAGATCTAAGTATATTAAGGTAGCTTACTAATACCTTTATATAAAGTAGTTAACCTATAGGTAAAAGGTATTAGTAAGTTAGCCTACTAACTAACTTTTATTAAAGCTAAAAACTATAAGCTTTATATAGTAAATAAAGTATTAAGTAAGCGCTAAAAAGTAAAAAAGACCTAACTACATCTTAAAAGGTTATTTAATACTACTAAAGTAGAAGCATTATAAAGAGAAAAAGATATAGTTAATGCTAGAGGAGAGAATAACCTTTAGAAGAAGGGTTATACAAAAGGTACTAAACTATATATATAATAATATAGTAATTATAAAAAGTCTAAATATAACGTATAAACTTATAAAGTAGTTTAGGATAGTAATAAAGAAGAGGGTAATAAGTAGTTTTAATTAATTTTATGTATTGTAGTTTAATTAACTTATAAAAAGGTTAGAAGAGTAAGAAGAGTATGCAACTTACAATAATCTGCAACTTTGTATATAGGTACATTAATCTAAAAGTTATATTTTAAAAAGAATTATAAATATCTAACTTATTGTTTTTTAGGCTTTTAAAGGTTATAAAATATATAAGGTTTTTATAATCTATATATATATAAACTTTATATTTTATATTAAATAGTTTAGATAGATTAAGCTTCTTATCCTTCTAAGTAGGTAGTAAGGATAAAGTGTAACGCCTAAAACGGCATATAGCATAAACATACAGGAAAAGCATACATCTTATACTTAATCCTATAAACTATTATCTCTATTTTAAAATACACTATTAATACAGCTACAGCAAATATTAACTTTTTAACTTCCTAAAAACTACAGTCTAAATAACAATAGCTATAACTACCTATAAGCCTTTTCTAGCAGTAAGGTACCTATTAGGTATACCTATAAGTTACTGCAAAGGGCTTATAAGGGTTGTAGAGATAGCTTTAAAAAGGTTGTAAAGGCAGTTAGTTAGCTTTACAACCTTAATAGAGATAGCATTATTATTAACGTTAAATACAGGGCTGCATTAGCAGCTTTATTCCTTCTTATTAAATCCTCTATTATACTTAAACTACATACACTTAAACTAAAAACACACCTATTATCTTGTTATACTATTATTAAGCTTAAGACTGAACTATACTATTAAATATAATCCCTACTAGCAGCGCTTCTATATTCTAACTGCCTACTACAAACTAAGCTAATATACCTAGATGCACTAAATTAAAGGCCCTTAATCTATAAGGCATTATTACTAACTATAATAAATTATATAATCTAACTAAGATAATAATACTAGATCTTTAGCTATAAAAAAATGAGATTAAATAATATAGTGCTAAAAACATAGACCTAAAGAAAACTATAATATAGATAAAGTTATAGTAAGATACTATTAAAATTATTAGCGTAGAAATGCTATACCTACAATATAGTAAAGAGAACAATAAGCTAAGGGGTATTATTAATATGTTAATAAGAAGGTAGAATAGGCTTCTTAATAGGAGGGGTAAAAGAGGCCTGTAGAAAAAGGCGTTTAAAGACTTAATAGAAGACTGCAATAGGTGTAAAAGGTAGGTTTTAGCAGTAAGGGAAGCAATTAGTAATATTTTGCATAAAAGTTAATTATAGATATTAGAAGGCTAGAATAGGTAAAGTTATTACTTAGTACCTATTGTAGTAATTAAAAAGTTATCTTCCTATAGTTATTAAATATATAGTAGTTTTTATATAATAGTACCCTAAAGAGTGTAGATATACTATTAAAGTAGGAATTAGCTATTAGTATACTAAAAGAAGAAGTAATATTTACTTTTAATAATAATATATAAAGGTAATACTTAGCTATCTATATATATACCTTAAATAATAGAAACCTATTTATAATTACTAAGCTACTTTATATAAAGCCTTTTCTTATAGGTAGAAGTTATAATAACCTTTATATATAATAGTATTTCTATTACAAAGCCTATCTTATTAAAATTATAAATACTACTTTTATAGATCTTATACTTTATAACTATATTTTATGTAAAGGTAAACTAAACTTGTATAATTATGAAATCTTTAGCTAAAGCCCTCTAATAGTTAATTTTATATTAAAATTACATCTTTAGTTATAGTTAATATTATATAAAGTTCTCTATCTATTAGGGTTTAATATATATTATATTGCATTTATTAAAGAGGTAATTAGCTATATTTTATATATTATTAAGTTATAGTAAAAATCCTTAATTAACTAAGTTAATAACTTATTTATAAATTACTATTTCTTCTAGCTTAGTTATTTTTATTAATTTTAATTGCATTTTTATTATAGTAGTTATTTAGTATTTTAGTTGCAAAGTGTTGTTCTTAAGATGTATAAATAAAAGCAGCCTTTTATATAGATAATTTTAGGTCTTTTTAAATAGCTTAAAGTATAAGGAGAATGCAGCTTTTATTTAAAGTAAAACTTATTATTGTATATAGAGTAAAGCTAAGAGGAAGAGGGAAGGTGTAAAAGGAAGAGGAAGTAGGTAACTTACTATAATAGGTAACTTACTATATATATATGTATATCAATTAAAGTATTATAGTTAGCTTTCTATAGTAGTATCTATTAGTAGAAGCTAAAGTAATAGTATTATTAAATAGTACTACAAGTTATATTAAAAGAAGTATGTCCTTTAGAGGATATAGTAATTAGTTATATACTTAATAAAAGGGTTATAATATTAGTTATGAATAAAAAGTGCTAAAAGTATTTAAGAGGATAATTATAAAGTTAATTACTAAAGAGCTATAAAAGGTAATCTATCTATATAGAATAAATATCCTTATATTCTTAAGCATTATTTTTAGGACTAATATCTTAAAGTTAGTCTTTATTTTAAGACTAATAATCTAAATATTAGTTACTAGCATAAACTACTTACTATTTATTAGTTCTTTTTATCTTTATGTAACCTTCTTTAGTTCTTCTATTCTAAGGAGTTACCTATGTAATCCTGTTTTTTGGCTATATAAATACTGTGCTGCCTGCGCCCTACTTAGCCTAGTAGGGCTGCATTACCTATAGCTTGTTAGGTTGTAATACTATATAAGTACGTTATTTACTTTTATACTTAAAAAGGAAGTTTTATCTAAAGCTAAGTTAATAACTATTTTAGGTTAAAAGTATAGAAATTAAACGCTAATATTAAGAAGTACTTAACTAAGTTTAAAAGTTACTATAATAGTTAGCTTATAGATAAGAATAGTAAAGAGTACTTACTAATAGCTTTAGTAAGCATACTGCAGCTACTAGCTACTTTTATACTAGCTATAAAGGCTATATAAAAACTTTTTTTCCTAGCATAAGTTATTTTAATAGAGATTAGTTATATATATATTTAGATATAGTAAGCTCCTTATCCTTCTAACTAGGTAGTAAGAGCAAAGTGTAACGCCTAGAAAGGTATACAGCATAAACATACAGTATAAGCGCACATCCTACATTTAATCCTATAAACTATTATCTCTATTTTAAAATATGCTATTAATACAGCTATAGCAAATATTAACTTTTTAACTTCTTAATAACTATAGTTAATAATAGCTATAACTACCTATAAGCCTTTCCTAGTAGTAAGGTACTTATTAGGTATGCTTATAAGTTACTTTTATAAAGGGCTTATAAGGGTTGTAGAGATAGCTTTAAAAAGGTTGTAAAGGTAGTTAGTTAGCTTTACAATCTTAATAGAGATAACTTTATTATTAACGTTAAATATAGGGCTACACTAGCAGCTTCTTTCCTTCTTATTAAATCTTTTATAACGCTTAAAATACGCTTAAACTAAGAACATACCTATTGTCTTATTACACTATTATTAAGCTTAAAACTAAACTACACTACTACTTAAATACAATTTCTACTAGCAGCGCTTCTATATCCTACTACAAACTAAGTTAATATACCTAGATGCACTAGATTAAAGGCTCTTAATCTATAGGGCATTATTGCTAACTATAAGAAAGTGTATAATCTAACTAGGATAATAATGCTAGATCTTTAGCTATAAAAGAATAAAATAAAATAATATAGCGCTAAAAACATAAACCTAAGGAGAACTATAATATAGATAAAGTTATAGTAGTTTGCTATTACAATTATTAGCGCTAAAATGCTACGCTTGCAATATAGTAAAGGGAATAATAAGCTAAGAGGTATTATTAATAAGTTAATAAGAAGGTAAAGTAGAATCTTAAAGGGGATGTATAAAACGCTAGAAAAAGAGGCCTTAGAGACGTTAATAAAGGATTACAATAAGTGTAAAAAGTAGTTTTTAGCTATAATAGAGGTAAAGTTATTAGTACCTATTGCAGTAATTAATAAGTTATTATTGCTATAGTTATTAAATATATATTAATTTTTATATAATAGTACTCTAAAGGGTTAAAAGCCCTTAATATATAAAGTATTATTACTAACTATAATAAAGCATATAATCTAACTAAAATATTAATGCTAGATCTTTAGCTACAGAAGAATAAATTAAATAATAAAGTACTAAAAATATAAACCTAAAGAAAACTATAATATTATAAGAGTATAGCTAAAGGCACTTAACTAGATAGGGTTCTACTAGAAAGGTAGGTATCCCTCTATTATATAACTTTTGCTTAAAGATTCTAACTATATAAAGAATCTTCCCTTAAGGTGTAGAAAAGAGGTTATAGCCTATGCATCCTAGCTAAGGTATCTTTAATTAGTTACCTAGCTAAACCTTTACAATTACCTCCCTCTCCTAAGCTTTAGTCCTTAAGGCTATAAGATCTAAATTAAGGGTTCTTTAGGGCTATATTACTATACTAATATTATTATAATAGTTAATTATTATAAGTTTTATTTTTTTATATAGTATTATCTTATCTAAAGGTTGCTAATAGTTCTAGTAAGTTGCTTTTATTAGTAGGCTTCTTTATAATTTAATTACATTTATTAATACTTTTATTGCTATAATTTTAGTATTACCTTATATATTCTTATGTTCTTAAGTCTTTATTATTATAAGAGTTACTTCTCCCTCTATTTATAATAGTCCTTTAAGCAGCTGTTATATATAAGTAGTTAAAATAAATATACTTCTTTTATATATCTACTTTAATAGTCCCTTTAGTTTTATTAATTTAAAAAAGATATCCTTTTTTTTTATGCTTTTTCTATATACTTTAATTTATTGCTTATTAATTAGTAATTCTCTTTTAGTTTTCTTACTTCTTTTCTTTATATTCCCTTTTATTAACTTACTTTTAATAAGCAAAAGCTTATTATAAGTATTATTTTTTGCATTATAAACGTTATTAAGGCTAAGTATAAGCCTAAAGAGGGTTTTTTTAAGTTTAGTAGTAATAGTCTACTAAATATTAACTATCTTAGTTAGCTTTATTATAATATTAATAAGCTTACTTATTATATAAGTATTTATACTACTTATTATATTACTTATGTTATTAATTATAAGAAGTATTTTATAGTATATATTTCTTTTTACTTTTAGTAATTATTTGCTAATACTAACTTTTAAATAGGTTTCTTATAAACTTTAGGGTGCTACCTAAAAGACCTAAAATACCTTTACTAATTACTACATCTATAACTTAAATAATAAGCTTTTGCTTTATAAGCACTAGCATATTATTACTGCTTTTAAGCGCCTTTTTGCTGCTTAAGTTAAAATAGCTTAGTATATTGCTAACCCTTTATAAGGTAGTCTTTATAGCATTAATATTAATTAAATAACTATTTAAAAGCTTACTGCTAATTACAAGCATTTAAGCTTTTTAACTTTAATTAATAGAAGTTTTATTTCTAATAGCTTTTTAAGCTTTTGCTACTAACTTTTGCTTTAGGCTAAAATTCTAACTAATAAAAATAATATTATAAGGTGCCTTAATTAATTGCAGCCTACCTATATTTATAATAATAGTAAAGTAATTACTTTTTAATTAACTTTAAAGTTTCTTATTTATAATTACTATTTTATTTACTATTCTAGTAATTATAAGCATAATTTTAAGGAGTTTAAAAAGTAGACTACATTTTATACTTTACTTTCTACCTTTATAGGTAACTTAGTTTCTACTTATGCTATTACTATTACTAAGTTAGCATCTATTGCTTATAGTGTTAGTATAGCTACTCTTTAGAAGCATACTAATAATGTATAATTTACCTTAAAGAAGGGTTCTACTTTATAAAAGTATTATTAATCCCTCTTTAAATATCTTACTACTTAGGCTTTTATTTACTAATATAGTTACTATACTATAGCTACTAACTATTTACTTTCTCTTAATAGAGATAAAGACTTTAAGCTTAAAAAGCTTATTTAGAATTATACTTTTACTAAAGAATCTACTTTAAGCCTTAAGCTAAAGTCCTTTTAGTAATCTCTTACTAATAGAACTCTTTCTCCTTATATTAAAAAGCTTTAGCTTTCCCTAAAGCCTCTTTTTATTCTAAGTCTTAAGCTAGTATTACTTTTGTAATCCTTTACTAGTAATCCCCCTTCTTTTAAGGTTTAAAAGCCTTAGCTTTCTCTTAAGCCTAGTTCTACTTTCTTAAGCCCTTTTATCTCTATTAGCTTATTAAGCAATTATTTTAATTCTTTTAACTGCTTTTAAGCTTATTACCTCCTTTTAGTTACCTTTTATAATACTTATAGTAATAAGGATATAGTAGAGATTTATAAGATTTACTAATGCATTAGTATTATCTTTATAGTATATACTACTTATAAATGTAATAGTATTAACCCTACTAGTTAGGTTTCTTTTATTTCTTATACTAAGCATTATTATTTTAGAGAGTATAATACTTATAAGGTAGAGGCTTAAGTAGAGACCTTAGCTTTAGGTGTAAAGTAGGTTAACTTTAATACTAAAAATAAGGATAAGAATAAGAATAAAGGTGCCTAGCTATTAGTAATAGTTTATTAATTAACTTAAGGTTTTTACTATATTAGATTTTAATTTCTAGTAGTTTTAGCTAATTATATAATAATAGGTATTTAATAAAGGTTTATTAATAAGGTTATAATTAGTTTTACTTATAATATATTAGTATGTTTACTAGTTTTTATAGTAGCTAAAGCTATTCTTACTTATAGCTTAATAATAGTATATCATTTAGAATTAAGTATTATTCTATTTCTTATAGGTCTTTTATATATACCTATTATAGCTTTAGACTTTATTTTAAGCGTTTTTAATACAGTAGATTAGTTTTTAAGTATTATATTCTACTAGCTATTTTACCTACTTATCTAAGTACTTCTAGTTATTACTATATTTTTAGTAAGCTACAACCTCTTCTACTTCTTATTCCTTAGGGGCCTCTTTTAACTTTAGAAGATTTACTAAGCTTTTATTATTTCTTTAGTAAGCTATCTATAGTTTAATAAAGCTTACTAAAAAGATATTATACATCCTTTAGTATTATTTTAGTAGATATACCTAATAGGCTTAAGTGCTAATCCTTTTTGTAATTATAACTTAAATAAATTTAGGTACTAATTTTCTGTTTTTTAACTAGAAGTTTCTTATTAATAGTCTTATAATCTCTTTGCAGTAGTACTTCTTTAGCTAGTACTTCTAGTTGTAGTATTTAGCTTAAGATTTTATAGCAACCTGCTATTACTATACTACCTTATCTTTTACTACCTTAGTGTATTTAATTCTTTTTTCTATATTAGTAATAGTAATATAATTACTTATTAGGATATACTTTATATATTAGAGATAGTACTTATAAAGTGCTATTATTAGTTAAGTTTAAATAGTAGTATAGTAACTATTATTATAAGCAAACTCTACTTTATTTAGCTATACTACTTATCTCCTTAATAAGCTATTAGTATAAATGTAAAAGTACTTTTTTAAGGTTTAATAGACTTATTTAATCTATCTATCTATTTATAAGTAATATACTATTAATAGTTAGCATTTAATTACCTATTTTTAAGTAAATTCTTTTTAGAACTTACTTATAAATAGTTTATCTTTATTACTAATAATACCTTTTAGTATGCTAAAATAGCACTTTATTTGTTTGTAGATAAGTTGTTTTAACTACACTATATTTAGCGTCTTTACTATAAGTATAAATATTACAAACTTTATTATTCTATATATAGTAACTAAAATGTAGTTATATTTAATGCTATCTTTATAAAGGCTTAGTAGCAGCCTTATAATAAAATCTATTAAGATTTCCTAAAATAAATATACTAGCATTAAAAGTAGTTATAGTTAGATATACAGCTTATACTATAAGGTCTTAATGCTTTAATACACTTAGCAACTTTATATATAGTCTTATACTAACTTTTTAATGTTCTTTTAGTAAAATTTCTTTATTACTAGCTTTAATGTTTTTATAGTACCTATTTATCTTAATCTAAGGTTATTATAGTATTACTAAAAGATCTTTATTTATAGTATTAGTACTTTTAGGATAATTAGTCTTTTTTAAAAAAAAAGTATACTTTATTTATTAAAGATGTAACTCTTACTGCTTTTAGCTATACTTTAAACTTTTACTACTTAAGTCTAGTAGAACTTATCTTTAGCCTATAGTCTATAGACTATATCCTTAAAGCGCTAAGTAGTTAGTTGCTAAATGCTATTTTACCTATTATAAGTTGCTCTATAACTAAGCGTAAGATATATTGCTTTAAAATAATAAGTTTAGCTTTATTTAACTTCCTAGCGTCCTTAGACTGCTATTAGTAAGCATCTATTATACTTTTTTTTACCCTCTAGCTTTAAGTCTTAATAACTATAATTATTATATAATTATTAGTATACCTTATAGTATGCTACTAATATAAAGGTAAAAAGCCTTTATTTACTAACTTATCCTTCTTTTTGCTATTAGGGATGTAAAGAGATGCTTATATAGCATTAATATATACCTATATAACCTTATTGCTGCTCTCTATCTATATAATCTTTTAATATATCTCCTCTAAAAGCTTATTAATAAGATTTAGTTTTTAGGCTAAAGTTAGAAGAATGTTTATATAAGGAATATCCCCTTTTATATAGTCTAGCTTTTTAAATAGACTATCTACTAGATTAGTCTTCTTTAGTTAGTACTTTAAGTTAAAGTTAAATACTAAAAGCTTATATACTTATTAAGTAAGTCTTTTTTAGAGATCTTTTACTAAAGTACTAATAACTTCTTTTAGCGCCTAGTAATCTATAAAAATAAAAAGCTTATTTAATAGTGCTTATAAGTAGTAAGCTTAATGCTTAAGTCTTTTAATAATAGTAAGTAATTTTTATTGCTTTATATACTATTACTATTTTATATTTAATAGCTTTTATAACTAGTAGGTAATAGGCTGCTATTACCTTTCTACTATTTAAAATAGTATAATACTAACTTCTTTAGTTAATATATCTATTTTAACTTTTATTAGCTAAAGGAGGTTTTAGTATATTAATATAGTTATAAAGTAAAAAGCTTACTTTAGGTAAGTAAAAGCCTTTTCTACTAAATTAGTTTAAGTAAAAATAGACTTCTTATTTATACTTTTTAGTAGCTTTATTATTAAGGCTATAGTTACTAAATACTTAGTAATAAATTTCTAATAGAAGTTATAAAACTTAAAGAAGACTTAAAGGTTTTTAATAAATATAAGTATTAACTACTTAGTAATAGCTTAAATATAAGATTGCTTTATTTTTACTTTATTTTAAGTAATTATATACTTTAGGAATTTAATTTAATTTTTATAAAACTTATACTTAAAAAGCTTAGTATATAGCTTAAACTATTTTAGCTTTTTAAAAACCTTATAAGGATCCTTTATATACTGCTTATGCGTCTATAAGTAGATTATAATATTATTTAAATAAGTAATATAGTATAAATTAAGTAGCTTAGTAAGCGCTTAGTAAATATATACCTAAAATATAGCTAGTATATTAGTAAGCTTAAATAGCATTATAGTATACTTAAAGTAGCTATATTTTATTTAAAAAGCTATTTTCTATTTATCTTCTTTTTTAATTTAAATTTAGTAATATACTTTTTAAAGTCTATTTTTAATATAAACTTAACTTTACTAAGTTTATCTAATAGTTTACTAATTAGTTAAAGAAGGTAATAGTTTTTAATAGTTACTTTATTAAGACTATAGTAATCTATATAGAGGTATAGTAACTTATCCTTCTTAAGTATAAATAGAACTAAAGCCTTTACTTTACTTACTAATACTTAAATTTACCTTTAGGCTTTTATTTTATTTAGGTATATATAAAGCTTCTCTAGCTACCTTCCCTTTAGTAAGTATAAAAAGCTAAAAGAAAGCTTTATTTTTAGTAATAAGTTAATAGTATGCTTTATTTTATTAAGCTTATTAAGAGTTTTTACTACTTCTTTATTAAAAGCGTTAGCTATATCTAATAGTTCTAGCAGTAGTACTACCTTATTAACTTTTAGGTAATAGTATAGCATTAATTATTACTTTTTTATCTCTTAAGATATAAAGTATATAAGCCTTTTAGCTATTTTTAATTACCTTTTATGCAAATACTATAAGTTTAGTAATAAAGATGCATTTATAGCTTTATGTATTTAATGCTATATTAATAATAATACCCTTTTAGCCTATTAAGTATTATGCTAGTAGTAGGTCTACTACCTTCTTTAGCTTTAGAGCTTTAGTAAATAGTTACTAAAGCTTTTAAAAGTGTTTTTATAAATTAAGGAGAAAGAAGGTTAGCTAGTATACTTTTTTTAGCTTAAACATCTTACTACAAAAGGACTTTAAAGCTAAAGCTTTAGCTTCTATAGGTTTTAGCTTTAAGTATTATATTAGATATAAGCTAATAAGATTAACCTAAAAGTATATATTTATATCTACTTATACTAATTGTTTATAAAGCCTCTAAAAGATAATTACTTTACTTATAGTAGTAGTTTTAATAAAGACTTATTTTATAAGTATAGTAGGAATAAGCTTTTCTATTATACCTACTTATTTTTTAATAAGTTAACTTTTTTTTTAAGGCATATTTAAATTACTTAAATTCTAGTTTAGGAATAGCTATATTACAAACTTATTAATATATTATTAGCATTTAGTTTTTTTAGATTTTATAGCTAAAAGCATTTAGCTTTAGTATAGCTTATTTTCTTATAATAAAAACACTTTATAGGTTTTATAGATATTAATGCTAAGTAAAGATATAAAGTAAATTCTTAGTAAAGCTATAGTAATTCCTTTAAATCCTTATAACTATTATAAAACTAAAATCTTTAAAATAAAAAAAGCTTAAAAAATAGTTCTATTATAGTTGCTTCCTTCTTCTAGCTATCCTTTTGCAATGCTTTAGCACCCCTTTTATTATAAACTAACTATAGGCATTCTACCTTTTAGGCTATATATTAAACCTCTTTAATTAAGACCTTTTAATAGATTATTTTATTTTAAAAGTAATTAGAAAGTCTAAAGAAGAAGTTTTAAGCTTCTAACTTAAATTTATATAGATTCTTTATACTTAAGTTTTAGTAGATTACTAACTATTAAAAAAAGAACTAGCTAAGTATTTACCTATCCTATTAATACTTATATTATAGCTCCCTTTAGTAATCTCTTTTTTAAGCATTTTAGTTAAAGTGCTATTTATAAATAAATATTAAAAACAATTTCTATATAAAAGGTTTTTTAAGGCTTTACTAATAATTTCTTTACTACATTTATAGCAATAAAGATAACTTAAAAAGAGCTTATTCTATATGCTACTTAGCTATACTACCTATATAAAGGTAATTTTCTACCTTAATAATAATAATTTAGTTTACTACTTAAGTATTAGTAGCCTTTTTTTTAATAACTTTATAGTTATAAAATAAAGGTTTTTTATAGTCTTATTAAGATAGCTTTTATGCTAAGTAGTTAATAAGCTTTTAAAGTAATAGCTTTTAGGCTTTATAATTAAGCTACTACTATTTATACTTTATAGCACTTTATTCTATAATAAACTATATAGTAGTCTGCATTAACTATATTATAAATATAACTATTTTATTTTTAAGTTTTAATACTTTACTTATATCTTTAGTTTAATAGTAGGGTGCTAGTAAACCTTTACTAAAGAATATATTATTTATATTATCTTACTATATACTTAAAGTTATAATTCCCTTAGAGGGGATCTAACTTAAAAGCTCTTTTAATAAGTTAGTTAAGTCTTTCTTTATTTAGCTAAAAGTTAGTAATACCTTATATCTTACTTAATAGTAAAAACACTTTAGCTTTATAAATATTAGAAGTTGCAGCTTATTAATACTAGCAGCCTTTTAGTAGTTAATTACTATAGGTTTTAATGTACTTAAGGTAGGTTTATTACTTCTTTTTATTTTATACTTATGTTAGTTACTTTAAAAAAGTAAAAGCAAAAGAATTATAAAAGTATAGCTAAAGGTACTTAACTAAGTAGGGTTCTACTAGAAAGGTAAGTATCCCTCTATTATATAACTTTTACTTAAAGATTTTAACTATATAAAGAATCTTCTGTTAAGGTGTAGAAAAGAGGTTATAGCCTATGCATCCTAGCTAAGGTATCTTTAACTAGTTGCCTAGCTAAACTCTTATAAATATAGATAAAGTTATAGTAGTATGCTATTATAATTATTAGCATAGAAATGCTTTAATGTACCTACATAGCAAGTCGCTAGTTACAGCAAGTTGCTACTCTTCTTATTGTATAGAAAACCCTCTATTTTTAACTATTTTTAAAAAATTAGATTCTAAGCTAAAAAAGGTCTAATTATTAAATATTAGTAACAATAAGAGTAAAGTTTTAAGAAATAATATTACATAAAGTCTTATTTTACTCTAGTCTCTATATCCCTTATCTAGGCCTTGCAATAAGAAATAAGCTTAATAGATAAAGGTTAGGGTATAGTAGTATTTTCCTAACTATTATGTACTAAAATAGAACCCTTATTGTAGTTATTTTTTAAAAAACAGACCTTTTTTAGCTTAAAATCTGATTTTTAAAAAATAGGTAAAAATAGGGGGTTTTCTATACAATAAGAAGAGTAGCAACTCGCTCTAACTAGCGACTTGCTATGCAGGTACGTTACCTATAATATAGTAAAGGGAATAATAAGCTAAGAGGTATTATTAATAAGTTAATAAGAAGGTAGAATAGACTTCTTAATAGGAGAGGTAAAAGAGGCCTATAGAAAAAGGCGTTTAAGGACTTAATAGAAGACTACAATAGGTGTAAAGGGTAGGTTTTAGCAGTAAGGGAGGTAATTAGTAATATTTTGCATAAAAGTTAATTCTATATAGATGTTAGAAGGCTGGAATAGATAAAGTTATTAGTACCTATTGCAGTAATTAAAAAGTTATCTTACTATAGTTATTAAATATATAGTAGTTTTTATATAATAGTACCTTAAAGAGTTAGTTATATATATATAGCCTATTCTACTAAGATTTTATTATTATTATTAAAGTTAAAATGTATTCTCTTATAAGAGTTTAGCTAGGCAACTAGTTAGAGATACCTTAGCTAGAATACATAAGCTACAACCTCTCTTCTACACCTTAAGGGAAGATTCTTTATATAGTTAAAATCTTTAAGCAAAAGTTATACAATAGAGGGATACCTACCTTTTTAGTAGAACCCTACCTAATTAAGTGCTTATAGCTATACTCTTATAATTCTTTTGCTTCTACCTCTTTAGAGTAACTAGCATAAGTTTAAAATAGAAAGGAGCAACAAATTTACCTTAAGCGCATTAGGACCTATAGCAATTAACTGCTAAAGGGCTGCTAGTATTAATAAGCTGCAACTTCTAACATTTATAAAGCTAGGGCGTTCCTACTATTAAGCAAGATATAAGGCATTACTAACTTCTAGCTAAATAAAGAGAGACTTAGCTAACTTATTAGAAGGGCCCTTAAGTTAGATCCCCTCTAAGGGAATAGTAACCTTAAGTATATAGTAAGATAATATAGATAATATATTCTTTAGTAAAGGCTTACTAGCACCCTACTATTAAACTAAAGGTGTAAGTAAGGCGCTAGGACTTAAAAATAGAATAGTTATATCTATAATATAGTTAATGCAGACTACTATATAGTTTATTATAGAATAAAGCGCTGTAAAGCGTAAATAGCAGCAGCTTAACTATAAAGCTTAAAAGCTACTGCTTTAAGAGCTTATTAACTAATTAGTGCAAAAGCTATTCTAATAAGACTATAAGAAACCTCTATTTTATAACTATAAAGTTATTAAAGAAGAGGCTACTAATACTTAAGTAGTAGACTAGATTATTACTATTAAAGTAGGAAATTACCTTTATATAGGTAGTATAGCTAAGCAGCATATAGAATAAGCTCTTTTTAAGTTATTTTTATTACTATAGATGCAGTAAAGAAATTATAAGCAAAGCCTTAAAGAACCTCCTATATAGGAATTGTTTTTAATATTTATTTATTAATAGCACTTTAACTAAGATGCTTAAGGAAGGGATTACTAAAGGGAGCTATAATATAAGTATTAATAGGATAGGTAGACGCCTAGCTAGTTCTTCTTTAAATAGTTAGCAATCTACTAGAACTTAGGTATAAAGAATCTATATAAATTTAAGTTAGAAGCTTATAACTTCTTCTTTAGACTTTTTAGTTACCTTTAGAATAAAATAATCTATTAGAAGGTCTTAATTAAGAAGGTTTAATATATAGCTTAAGAGGTAGAATGCTTGTAGTTAGTCTATAATAGGAGGGGTACTAAAGAATTATAAAAAGATAGCTAGAAGAAAGAAGCAACTATAATAGAACTATCTTTTAAGCTACTTTTATTTTAAAGGTTTTAGTTATATAATAGTTATAAGGATTTAAAGGAATTACTATAGCTTTACTAGAAATTTACTTTATGTCCCTACCTAATGCTAATACTTATAAAACCTATAAAGTATTTTTATTATAAAAAGATAGGCTATACTAAAGCTAAGTGCTTTTAGCTATAGAATCTAAAGAAACTAAACGCTAATAGTATACTAATAGGTTTGTAATATAGCTATTCTTAAGCTAAGATCTAGGCAATTTAGGTATATCTTAAGGAGGAAGTTAACTTATTAGAAAATAAGTAGGTGCAGTAAGGAAGCCTATCCCTACTATACCTATAAAATAAGTCTCTATTAGGACTACTACTATAGGTAAAGCAATTATCCTCTAAAGGCTTTATAAACAATTAGTGTAGGTAAATATAGATAATATACCTGCATAGCAAGCAATGCATTATAGCAAGCAATATATATCCTTCTATTTCTACTATCTTTATCTTTAGGATACCTTTTCTCTACATACAAAAATGCAATCCTCCTTAATTAAAAGTTAAATTATTCTTACCCTTTAGGCTATTAAAAAGACCTAAAAATGTCTATATAAAGAGCTGCCTCTACCTTTAAGGTCTCTAAAGCAACCCTCTGCTACTAATGCGCTAGATGCATTACATAAGGCAAAAGATAACTAAATTTAATAAAGATAACTATAACTAAAGAGGAGGTAATTCTTAAATAAGTTATTAACTTAATTAATTAAGGGTTGCTTTTGCAATAAGAGGATGTATAAGAAATAGCTAATTAACTTCTAAATGCATGCAACAGGATGCATATAGGACCCTAATAGGCAGAGCACTTTATATAACGCTAACCTTAATTAAAAATGCAATTTTAATGTAGAATTAACTATTAGAGGGCTTTAGCTAAAGATCCTATAATTATATAAGGCTAGTTTGCACTTATGCAAAACATAATTATAAAGTATAAAATACTTAATAATAATATTTACAATTTTAATAAGACTAGGTTTCTAATAGAAATGCTATTACACGCAAAGGTTGTTATAACATCTAACTATAAGGGAAGGCCTTATATAAAGCAGCCTAGCAATTAGGAATAGGTTTCTATTATTTAAGGTGTATATATAAATAGCTAGGTAATACCTCTATACGTTATTATAAAGGGTAAATATTACCTCCTCTTCTAGTATACTAATAGCTAATTCTTAGCTATATAGCGTATCTATCTAAGCAAAAATAGATAAATAATAAATAATATTAGCCTAAGTTAGCTAAAGCACTTTAATTAGTATATAAAGTCTTATATAAAGGGTTCTTATTACCTCTTAATCCTTAATAGTTACAATAGCTATAAATTAACTAACTTTAATAAATACTACAAGAAATAGAATATTATTACTTTATGTATACCTCCTTATTTATTATATAAGCTTTAGCCTCTTAATGTTAGGTGCTTTAGCTTATTAAAGTACTTATATAATAAAGAAATTAAGAAGATAATGTAGATGCAGATTTTGTATATTACTAAGGATAACTTCTTTCCTACCTTTAAAGCAGCATTTTTTGCCTTAATAGGCAAAGATAATATATAAGCTAGTTTTAGATAGGTAGGCTTTATACCTTTTAACCCTAAAGTAGTTATTTCTTAGTTAGATTTTAAGCTAAAGACGCTAATACCTTTAACTTTATAGCTAAGCAGCTAAGGCTCCTAGGATGTAAAGACACTAACTACAGCACTAGAGGGTATATAAAGTGCTTTATCCCTTAAAAAGAAGATCTAGGTACATTAAGGTAGCTTACTAACACCTTTATATAAGGTAGTTAACCTATAAGCAAAAGGTATTAGTAAGTTAGCCTACTAGTTAGCTCTTATTAAAGCTAAGAACTATAGGCTTTATATAGCAAATAAGGTATTAAGTAAGCACTAGAGGGTAAAAAAGACCTAACTACATCTTAAAGGGTTACTTAATACTGCTAAAGTAGAAGCACTATAGGGAGAAAAGGATGTAGTTAATACTAAAGGAGAGAATAACCTTTAGAAGGAAGGTTGTATAAAAGGTGCTAAACTACATACGCAACGCTATAGCAATTACAGAAAGACTAGATATAATATATAAACCTATAAAGTAGTTTAAGATAGTAATAAGGAAGAGGGTACTAAGTAGTTTTAATTAATTTTATATGTTGTAGTTAAATTAACTTATATAAAAGGTAGAAGGGTAGGAGAGAGTGCGTTACTTACTATAATGCATTGCTTGCTATACAGGTATATTATATGCTTTTAGGTTAATCTTATTAGCTTGCGTCTAGCGCAACACCTAAGGCTAAAACCTATAGAGGCTAAAGCTTTAGCCCTAGAGTCCTTTTGCAGTAGGACGTTTAAGCTAGAAAGAGCATACTAGCTAACCTTCTTTCTCCTTAATTTATAAGGATACCTTTAGAAGCTTTAGCAACTATATGCTAAAGCCTTAAGGCTAAAGGAGGCAGCAGACCTACTGCTAGTATAATACTTAATAGGCTAGAAGGGTATTATTATTAATATAGCATTAAATATATAGAGCTATAAATGCATCTTTATTACTAAATCTATAGCATTTGCATAAGAGGTAATTAAAAACAGCTAAAAGGCTTATATACTTTACATTTTAGGAGAAGGAAAAGTAATAATTAATGCTGCGCTATTGCTTAAGGTAAATAAAGTAGTACTACTACTAGAACTATTAGATATAGCTAACGTCTTTAATAAAGAAGTAGTAAAGACTCTTAATAAGCTTAATAGGGTAGAGCATGCTATTAACTTATTACTAGAAATAAAGCCTTCTTTTAGCTTTTTATACCTACTAGAGGAAAGGTAGCTAAAGAAGCTCTATATATATCTAGATAAAATAAAGGCCTAAAGGTAAATCTAACTATTAGTAAGTAAGGTAGAGGCCTTAGTTCTATTTATACCTAAAAAGAATAAGTTACTATACCTTTATATAAATTACTATAGTTTTAATAAGGTAACTCTTAAGAACTATTACCTTCTCCTACTAATTAGCAAACTATTAGATAGACTTAGTAAAGCTAAGTTTATATTAAAAATAGACCTTAAGGAAGCATATTACTAAATTTAAATTAAGAAGAAAGATAGATAGAAAACAGCCTTCTAAATAAAATATAGTTACTTTAAGTATACTATAATGCTATTTAAGCTTATTAATGCACTAGCTACATTTTAGGTATATATTTACTAAGCGCTTACTAAGCTACTTAATTTATACTGCATTACCTATTTAGATAATATTATAATCTACTTATAGACGCGCAAGCAGTATATAAAGGATCTTTATAAGGTCTTTAGAAGGCTAAGATAGTTTAAGCTATATACTAAGCTTTTTAAGTATAAGTTTTATAAAGATAAAATTAAATTCTTAAGGTATATAATTACTTAAAATAAAGTAAAGATAAAGTAGTCTTGCGTTTAGGCTATTACTAAGTAGTTAATACCTACATCTATTAAAGACCTTTAAGTCTTCTTTAGGTTTTATAACTTCTATTAAAAATTTATTATTAAGTACTTAGCAATTATAGCTCTAATAATAAAGCTACTAAAGGGTATAAATAAGAAGTCTACCTTTACTTAAACTAATTTAGTAGAGAAGGCTTTTACCTATCTAAAGCAAGCTTTCTACTCTATAACTATATTAATATACTAGAACCCCCTTTAGCTAATAAAAGTTAAGATAGATGTATTAACTAAAGTAGTTAGTGCTATATTATTTTAGATAGTAGAAAGGTAATAGCAGCCTATTACCTACTAGTTATAAAAGCTATTAGATATAAAATAGTAATAGCATATAAAGTAATAGGAATTACTTACTATTATTAAAGAACTTAAGTATTAGGCTTACTACCTATAAGGATTATTAGATAAGTTCTTTATTCTTATAGATTACTAGGCGCTAAAAGAAGTTATTAGCACCTTAGCAAGAGATCTCTAAAAGAGACTTACCTAATAGGTGTATAAGCTTTTAGCGTTTAACTTTAACTTAAAGCACTAACTAAAGAAGACTAACTTAGCAGATAGTCTATTTAGAAGGCTAGACTACATAAAGGGGGATATACTTTATGTAGATATCCTTTTAACCTTAGCTTAGAAACTAAATCTTATTAATAAGCTTTTAAAGGAGATGCATTAAAAGATTATATAAATAGAGAGCAGTAATAAGGTTATATAAGCATATATTAACGCTATATAAGCATCTCTTTAAATCCCTAATAGCAAGAGGAAGGCTAAGTTAGTAAATAAAGGCTTCTTACCTTTATATTAGTAGTATACTATAGGGTGTACTAATAATTATATAATAATTACAATTATTAAGACTTAAGGCTAGAGGGTAAGAGAAAGTATAATAAATGCTTGCTAATAGCAGTCTAAGGATGCTAGAGAGTTAGATAAAGCTAAGGTTATTATTCTAAAGTAATACATCTTATACCTAGTTATAAAGCAACTTATAATAGGTAAAATAGCATTTAGTAACTAACTACTTAGCGCTTTAGAGGATATAGTCTGCAGACTGCAGGCTAAAGATAAGTTCTACTAGACCTAAGTAGTAAAGGTTTAAGATGTAGCTAAAAGCAGTAAAAGTTATACCTTTAACAAATAGGGTATACTCTTCTTTAAAAGAAGACTAGTTATCCTAAAGGTACTAATGCTATAAATAGAGATCCTTTAGCAATACTATAATAACTTTAGATTAAAATATATAAGTACTATAAAAACATTAAAGCTAGTAATAAAGAAGTTTTACTAAGAAAACATTAGGAAGTTAGTATAAGACTACATATAGAGTTACTAAGCATACTAAGGCGTTAAGACTTTATAGCATAAGCTATATAGCTAACTACAACTACTTTTAATGCTAGTATATTTATTCTAAAAGATCTTAATAGATTTTATTATAAGGCTGCTGCTAAGCCTTTATAAAGATAGCATTAAATATAACTACATCTTAGTTACTATATATAGGATAATAAAGTTTGTAATATTTATACCTATAGTAAAGACGCCAAATGCAGCATAGTTAATATAACTTATTTACAAAAGGATAAAGTACTATTTTAGTACGCTAGAAGGTATTATTAGTAATAGGGATAGACTATTTATAAGTAAGTTCTAAAAAGAATTTACCTAAAAATAGGTAATTAAATGCTAACTATTAATAGCATACTACTTATAAATAGATAGATAAACTAAGTAAGTTTATTAGACTTTAGAGAAGTATCTCTATATCTACGCTAATAGCTTATTAAGGAGATAGGTAGTATAGCTAAATAAGGTAGAGTTTGCCTATAATAATAGTTATTATACTACTATTAGAACTTTACTAATAATAGCACTTTATAAGTATTATCCTTAGTATATAAAGTATATCTTAATAAGTAATTATATTACTATTACTAGTATAAAAGAAAGAATTAGATATACTAAGATAGTAAGAGATAAAGTAGTATAGTAATAGCAGGTTGCTATAAAATCCTAAGCTAAGTACTATAACTAAAAGCACTAGCTAAAGAAGTACTACTATAAAGAGATTATAAGACTATTAATAAGAAACTTTTAGTTTAAAAATAGGAAATTAGCACCTAAATTTATTTAAGTTGTAATTACAAAAAGGATTAGCACTTAAGCCTACTAAATACATCTACTAGAATAGTACTAAAGGATGTATAATATCTTCTTAGTAAGCTTTATTAAACTATAGATAGCTTGCTAAAAAGATAATAAAAGTCTAGTAAATCTTCTAGAGTTAGAGGAGGCCCTTAAGGAATAAGAAGTAGAGGAGGTTGTAGCTTACTAAAAATATAGTAATAACTAGAAGTACTTAGATAAGTAGGTAAAATAGCTAGTAGAATATAATACTTAAAAACTAATCTACTATATTAAAAACGCTTAAAATAAAGTCTAAAGCTATAATAAGTATATATAAAAGACCTATAAGAAATAGGATAATACTTAATTCTAGATAATATACTATTACTAAGCTATAAGTAAAATTAGCTTTAGCTACTATAAAAACTAATAAATATACTAATATGTTATAATTAAAACTAATTATAACCTTATTAATAAGCTTTTATTAAATACCTATTATTATATAATTAGCTAGGACTACTAGAAATTAAAATCTAATATAGTAAAGACCTTAAGTTAATTAATAAACTATTACTAATAGCTAGGCACCTTTATTCTTACCTTTATCTTTATCTTTATTCTTATTCTTAGCATTAAAGTTAACCTACTTTACACCTAGAGCTAGAGTCTCTACTTAAGCCTCTACCTTATAAGCGTTATACTCTTTAAGATAATAACGCTTAGCATAAGAAATAGAGGGAACTTAACTAGCAGAGTTAATGCTGTTATATTTACAAGCAGTATATACTGTAGAGATAATACTAATGCATTAGCAAATCTTATAGATCTCTACTATATTCTTAGTACTATAAGTATTATAAAAGGTAACTAAAAGGGGGTAATAATCCTAAAAGCAGTTAAAGGAATTAAAATAATTGCTTGCTAAGCTAATGTAAATAAAAGGGCTTAAGAAAGTAAAACTAGGCTTAGGAGAAGGCTAAGGCTTCTAGACCTTAAGAGAAGGAGGATTATTAGTAAGGGATTATAGAGGTAATACTAGCTTAGAACTTAAAATAGAAAGAAGCTCTAGAGAAAGCTAAGGCTTCTTAATATAAGAAGAAGGAGGTTTATTAGTAGGGGATTACTAAAGGGACTTTAGCTTAAAGCTTAGAGTAGATTTTTTAGTAGAAGCATAATTTTAAATAAGCTCCTTAAGCTTAAAGTCTTTATCTTTATTAGGAGAAAGTAAATAGTTAGTAGCTATAGTGTAATAACTATGCTAGTAAATAGAAGCCTAAGTAGCAGGAGATTTAAAGAGGGATTAATAATACTTCTATAAAGTAAAACCCTTCTTTAAGGTAAATTATATATTATTAGTATGCTTCTAAAGAGTAGCTATACTAATACTATAAGCAATAAGTACTAACTTAGTAATAGTAATAGCGTAAGTAGGAACTAAGTTGCCTATAAAAGTAGGAAGTAAAGTATAAAATATAGTCTACTCCTTAAACTTCTTAAGATTATGCTTATAATTACTAAGATAGTAGATAAAATAGTAATTACAAATAAGAAACTTTAGAGTTAATTAAAGAGTAATTACTTTACTATTATTATAAATATAAGCAGGCTGTAATTAATTAAGGTACCTTATAATATTATTCTTATTAGTTAGGATTTTAGCTTAAAGTAAGAGTTAGTAGTAAAGGCTTAAAGAGCTATTAGAGATAAAACTTATATTAATTAAAGCTAAAAGGCTTAGATGCTTATAATTAGCAGCAAGCTTCTAAATAGTTATTTAATTAATATTAATGCTATAAAGACTACCTTACAAAAGGTTAGCAATATACTAAGCTATTTTAACTTAAGTAGTAGAAAGGCGCTTAAGAGTAGTAATAATGCACTAGCGCTTATAAAGCAAAAGCTTATTATTTAAGTTATAGATGCAGTAATTAGTAAAGGTATTTTAAGTCTTTTAGGTAGCGCCTTAAAGTTTATAAGAAATCTATTTAGAAGTTAGTATTAATAAATAATTACTAAAAGCAGAAAGAAATGCATACTATAGAATACTTCTTATAATTAATAATATAGGTAATATAGCAAGTAGTATAAGTATTTATATAATAAGTAAGCTTATTAATATTACAATAAAGCTAACTAAGATAATTAATATATAGTAAACTATTGCTACTAAGCTTAAAGAAACCCTCCTTAAGCTTATATTTAGCTTTAATAACGTTTATAATGCAAAAAATAACGCTTATAATAAGCAAAAGCTTATTAAAAGTAAGTTAATAAAGGAGAATATAAAGAAAAGGAGTAGGAAAACTAAGAGAGAATTGCTAGTTAATAAGCAATAGATAAAAGCATATAAGAAGAGCGTAAAGAAAAACGGAAATTTTTTTTAAAATTAATAAGACTAGGGGGACTATTAAGGTAGATATGCAAAAAAAGTATATTTATCTTAACTACTTATATATAACAGCTGCTTAGAGGACTATTGCAAATAGAGAGGAAGGTAACTATTATAATAATAAAGACCTAAAAACATAAGGATATATAAGGTAACACTAAAATTACAGCAATAAAGGTATTAATAGATGCATTTAAATTATAAAGAAGCCTACTAATAAAAGTAACTTACTAAAACTATTAGCAACCTTTAGATAAGATAATACTATACAAAAAATAAAACTTATAATAATTAACTATTATAATAATATTAATATAGTAATGTAGCGCTAAAGAAACCTTAATTTAAACTTTACAGCCTTAGGGACTAAGGCCTAAGAGAGGGAGGTAATTGTAAGGGTTTAGCTAAGCAACTAGTTAGAGATACCTTAGCTAGGATGCATAGGCTACAACCTCTCTTCTACACCTTAAGGGAAGATTCTTTATGTAGTTAGAATCTTTAAGCAAAAGTTATATAATAGAGGGATACCTACCTTTCTAGCAGAACCCTACCTAGTTAAGTGCCTATAGCTATACTCTTATATCTCTATTATATAGTAAAATAGCATATAGCTTATAAGAGTAATAACTTTTATAGTAGTTAAAATGATTTTTAAGGCCTGGAGGGCCTTAATACTTTACGGAATAACTTTTAGTCAGCCTGCCTAGAATCTCTAGCAGGACCCACTATAGCTACCACACTGCAACCAACTTAGCCACGTACACCGGCCGAAGTCTCATCCGACCCCCGGTCATCGCAGTGGAACGTGGCCACTCGAAGCTATCTACAATCGTGTCCTGAACCCTGGGTCAGCAACTACTGCCGACACACGTCCAAGGGGATCTGCAGGACCAAACCTCGGCATCTACACGCCTTCTATACACCCTTCAAGCTCTACCGGCTACACGACACTGCGCTCACGCACATATCGATCAGCTCTTCACCACAGTCCGACATTCAACCGAAGATGGACTACGAAGCTCTGAAAGAGCAGTGGAGCGAGGTTGAGGACCGCGATGGCGTCCGTCTTAGCTGGAATGTTCTCCCCAGCTCACGCATGGTTTGTAACGACATTCAGAGCTCTGAATGGCTAGGACTTACCAAACCTACTTTAACAGGAAGCGTCGCGACTCGTTGTGCCCATTGGCGCTCTCTACACTCCCCTCAAGGAGAAGCCCGATACTCCTCTTCTCCAGTTCGAACCCGTCACCTGCAAACAACCCTGTCGCTCCGTACTCAATCCCTTCTGGTGAGAATCTATCTTGATCGCTCCTGTCAAGCTATACTAACCTCAAGTCCATGCAGTTCGGTAGACGTGCGAGCTCGGCTCTGGATCTGCCCATTCTGCCTCTCAAGGAATCCCCTTCCGCCTCACTACAAGGATATTACCGCCAATGCGATCCCACCCGAACTGCATCCTTCGAACACCACGATCGAGTACCGTCTTTCGCGCCCGGCACCAAGCCCCCCCATCTTTCTCTACGTCGTGGACACCTGTCAGGAGGAGGACAGCTTGGCTGCGCTCAAAGAGTCGCTGGTTATGAGCCTGAGTCTTCTTCCCGAGAATGCTCTTGTAGGATTAATCACCTACGGGACAATGGTACGTCAAGCCGTTCATGTAGCCAGCCTGTAATGCTGACGACCACCCTTTACAGGCTCAAGTCCACGAAATTGGCTACACCGAATGTGCCAAGTCGTACGTTTTCCGTGGTAGCAAGGACTACTCTGCCAAGCAGGTTCAGGAGATGCTTGGGTTGTTGTCTCCTGCGATGCGTCCTGGCATTCCTCAGCAGCAACCCGGAAGACCAATGCCTGCCGGCCCTGCATCGCGATTTTTGCTCCCCGTCCAGCAGGCCGAGTTTCAACTGACAAAGGCTTTGGAGCAGCTTCAAAAGGACCCTTGGCCGGTTGCTAATGACCGTAGGAGTCTGCGCTGCTCTGGTGTGGCCCTTAGCGTGGCTGTGGGGCTGCTCGAGTCCTCTTTTCAGCACGCAGGCGGCCGTATCATGCTGTTCGCTGGAGGCCCGGCGACCGAAGGTCCCGGCATGGTCGTCGGCCCTGAGCTGAGAGAGCCCATTCGATCACATCACGACATTGACCGTGACAACATCAAGTACTACAAGAAGGCCCTCAAAGTAGGTATCTTCTTGTGGACCACGAAACAATGCCAAGCTGACTCACTTTCCTAGTTCTATGATAACCTCGCCAAGAGAACCGCTCACAATGGTCACATCATTGACATCTTTGCGGGTTGTCTTGATCAAGTTGGCCTCCTGGAAATGAAGGGGCTCTGCAACTCAACTGGTGGCCATATGATCCTGACGGATAGCTTCACGTCATCCATGTTCAGGCAATCTTTCATTCGTGTGTTTGAAAAGGACGGCGACGACAACTTACTCATGGGATTCAACGCTACCCTCGAGGTATTAACCACCAAAGAACTTAAAGTTACCGGTCTGATAGGTCATGCCATTTCACTCAACAAAAAGTCAACGTCAGTAGGGGAAACAGAGTGCGGAATCGGCAACACTTGTTCATGGAAGATGTGCGGTATCGACCCTAATGCCAGCTACGGTGTCTACTTCGAGATTGCAAGCCAAGGAGGACCAACACAGCACCAGCAGACGCCGCAAAAGGGAATGATACAGTTCCTCACATACTACCAGCACTCCTCCGGCCAGTTCCACCTAAGGGTCACGACAATTGCGAGGAACCTCAGTGGTCCAGCTGGCGACCCGGCGATCGCACAATCTTTTGACCAGGAAGCTGCCGCGGTCCTCATGTCTCGCATCGCTGTCTTCAAAGCCGAGGTGGACGACGGCCCAGATGTTCTGCGGTGGGTTGACAGAATGCTCATCAGGCTATGCTCGCGTTTTGCAGACTATCGAAAGGACGATCCCTCGTCTTTCCGTCTGGAAAAGAACTTCACGCTGTATCCACAGTTTATGTTTCACCTGAGAAGAAGCCAATTCCTCCAGGTCTTCAACAACTCCCCCGACGAGACGGCCTTTTACCGTCATGTCCTCAACCACGAGGATGTGAGCAACTCGCTCATCATGATCCAACCCACTTTAGATTCGTACACATTCGATCAGGAGGGCGGTCAACCTGTCCTCTTGGACTCGACCTCGATTCAACCGACCCATATCCTTCTTCTCGACACTTTCTTCCACATTCTCATTTTCCACGGAGAAACCGTGGCCGAATGGAGAAAAGCAGGCTACCAAGACCAAGAGGGCTACGAGAACTTTGCTTCCTTGCTTGAGCTACCCAAGGAGGACGCCAGAGTATGTTCTGCTTTGACGGTGAACGCCCTGTGATGGCATACTGACTAACATGGTACAGGACCTTATCACGGACAGATTCCCGCTTCCGCGATTCATTGTGTGCGACGCAGGAGGATCTCAGGCCAGATTTCTCCTCTCAAAACTCAACCCCTCGACAACACACACCACGGGTGCCTATGGCGGAGTAGGGGCGCAGAATGCCCAAACCATCTTCACCGATGATGTCTCGCTGCAGACCTTCATGGACCATCTAATGAAGTACGATGAGTCGATGTCTAAATTACAGGGGAATGGTTTGCTAACGATGATCCTCAGGCTCGCCGTAAGCGGCACAAATTGAGAAATTGATGCCTGAGCTCACACCACGAGTGTTGCGGGATAAGGGCTGAGGGATACAAAGCAGAGTGATTCGGCCAGCATGTGTAGCCGCACTCAAGGTTGTAGCAACTTAGTTGTCCATGTCTTGCTGCAGTCTAGCAACTCTGCTCCGTGGGTGTTTGAGCCAAAGCCTCAAATCATTGGGGGCGGGATTTGACTTCACATCGCGGGCCCTGTAGTCTGGCCGTTGTTGATGGACCATCTCGACCTCTTTCCCTATAGCAACTTGAGATAGATGGGATACACTTACCTAATGCAACAAAAAGGAATTGTTCCACACGTCACTGCAGGAGCACGTTTGCCGACTTTTGGGAGGCTTTGGATGAGAGTTGATGAACAAGGGGCTCGATTTTGACAAGAAACATTGTCATGCCGAGCGGGACTTGGTGGGGGGAGGCTCACTTGACTTAGTGGACTGTGTCAACCAAACCGTTTAACAGACATATCTACCCCGCCCCCACCATGCCAACAGCCAGACTGCAAAGGTCCTCCAGCTGAGGGTCCAGCGCAGCAGCGCAAGAGACTGTCAAACTGGCCAATGCGGGCATGGTGCCTAGGTGCCTACCTAAGGTTGCGTGGGGACCTGTGGCTTAATAGTGGCTGGTGAAAGCGTCTGACAATTTGGCAAAATAAAAAAATGAAATTAAATCTCCAGGGAGGGACAGCACGTGACTAAGTTGAGACTGACCCACTCTCTACACGTTTGAAGGCACAGTCATTGGTCGTATCCTCGTTAAAGCATTGGTAGCCACTCAAGGGTGTGGCTCGGTCTTTCCCTGTCCCATTTACCCTATGGCGCACAATCTGGATTATATCGATTTTTCTCTCCTCTTCCTCGAGAGATCTCTTCTTCCTTTGATCACCAACTTTCCCACCAGACCCAGATCCGAGAGCAGTAACAATGCGTAAGTCGCCCCTCTGACACCGAGCAACCCGTTAATATGTGACCGAGGTTTCTAATGTTAGTGTCTCCGTGCAGCTCCTAAATTCGATCCCAATGAGGTTAAGGTCATGTTCGTCAAACCTGCTCTCCCGCCGAATCGAGAAACAAGATTACTGACCTATGTCGCGAATGCAGCCACCTCCTCGCCACCGGAGGTGAGGTCGGTGCCTCCTCTGCCCTGGCTCCCAAGATCGGTCCTCTCGGTCTGTCTCCCAAGAAAGTTGGTGAAGATATCGCGAAGGCCACTGGCGACTGGGTATGAAACGAACCCTCGATGCGAAAACTCCAAAGGGTGAATAACGCTGACGGCGATTGAATTACAGAAGGGTCTCCGCGTGACGGTCAAGCTCACCATCCAGAACCGTCAAGCCGCCGTCTCCGTCGTCCCCACCGCCTCCTCTCTTATCATCCGCGCCCTGAAGGAGCCCCCCCGTGACCGCAAGAAGGAGAAGAACATTAAGCACAACAAGTCTGTGCCCCTCGACGAGATTATCGAGATCGCCAGAACCATGCGCCACAAGTCCTTCTCCAAGTCGTTGGAGGGCACTGTTAAGGAGATTTTGGGAACAGCGAACAGCGTTGGATGCCAGGTCGATGGCAAGACTCCCAAGGCGATCACCGAGGCCATTGAGGCTGGCGAGATTGACAGTAAGTGCTTGAGTTCTCAGGTTCACCTGCATGCGATATCATTGCAGACCCATAGAAACAGTTAGCTGACACGAACTGTGAAGTTCCCGAGGAGTAAAGGAGGTCAATAGCCGGACGGATACTCTCGCATGACTTCTGGAGTTTAGGAATGGTTCTGCATTCAGGGACTACCCAAATGGGATGACCTTGGGCAAAGAAAAAAAAGACTTGCCAAATGAATAAATCAAATGACGAACATCTGCCCGACGCCCTTTCTTTTTTTGTTTTTTTTCATAGTGACTTGCCAAACGTGCTGTGAGGGCTGTGTATGTGGCAATCATTCCCCGATCACCGCCACTTTAAGATGTGCAACTGCCTTGCGTCAAGATTAAGCTTGATGACATGGAAAAATGACTAATGCATTGTCTGCCGCAAAATGTACTGCCACCTCCCGCTGCACCGTGGAAGTTGAGGTCCACCGAGGTCGATGACATGTTTTCGCGAGGTGATTGGGAGGCACCTTCGACGACAGCGGTTTTTGCAATGTGGGGGAACCTCCCCGAGTGGGAAGTTGACAGTGAAGTATCCGTACTGCTGCCTTCACTTCCGCGACAAGTCAACACTGGTGAAACAGTCCAAGTCATCGATGTATACGTTTCCTTGACAGTTCCTACCCATGAGGAATGACTGATCCGCGACGATGAAGTAGGACTTGCCTACATTGTAAAATACCATGCCTGTGATTTGAATTCAATTGATGGCTGTCCGCTGGCAACTTTTACATGGCATCTGGAATTTAGCCCCTTGTCACGAAGTAGAAGGAATGACCATAATCACCGCTGTGCCCTGGCGTCTTACACTGGAGAGAGCCCGATCACTTCAGCATGGAAGGAGTGATCTGGATGGAAAGAGGAGGACAAGATGGGAACCTGACAGGTCAGCGTTGGGTTGACGTAGGTAGCCTAGGTAGGTAGCGCGGCCATACCAAAGTGTAGCACCATCAGTGCATAGACCTATCAGCGTTCAGTGTTATCAAAACATGCATTTCGGTCCTTGACTTCCTACCTTCATCTCGTTCCAGCCGAATGTCGCCACATGGGGCTGGGTTCTAGCTTAAGTGTGTCTACCTAGATAATATCAATATCGAGTTGACGATTGCTTCGTTGAGGTGCCAATCAGTGTGGTTCGCTTGGCAGCGTGGCCAAGCGCCAAGCAGGCAGGTAGGGAGACACTAAGCTGAAAATGCAACAAGGTTTCATTGCGTATGATCGAGTTGCCAGACTTCACCCAGTACTTTAGCTTGAGAACCAGTTGCCCCTCCGTATTTTATTGCCAGTAGAGACGCAGCGACCTCTCGGGAGCCGAATTCATCGAGTCAGAGAACGAAGCTTTCCCGTCGATTCTGGTAGTTTAAGTACGCCCTTGTTGTAAGCAGCCGCATTGCGGCCAGGTTTAGTCGCTCACCTCAGTCCTCGCACGGAGCATAGGGGTTCAAATGGCATTATCTTCTCCGTTATATATTTCATTGTCTCCGTTTCTCTACCATTTAGACGAATACCCTTGATGGCTAGCATCATGTACACTAATCATGACATTTGACCCACTGCAATCACCAACCAATCCAAGGCAACAACCACGGTCCACGGATCCTATCATACCTTGGCGCAGGTGAAGCCTTTATCGGGGCTCCTGTGCTAGCTGGCCTTTCATCCGTGCAGGCACCTATGTACAATGTACCTGTACACGTATAAGGACGGACATCCCTGCCGAGGTTGGAGACATTGGAGTACGTCCTATTGGAGCAGTGCTGTCCCTAGGTAGGGGCCCAAAGCACGCCGACAGGTAGACAGGCACAGGGAGGTAACCTCTGGGCGGGTTCTCGAGCGCAGATCGAGATGAATCGCACAGTCAATTAACAAACCTGTTGGGCATTTCCTGGTACTTACTTGGCAGAAGAAAAAATCGCCCTCCTCAACCCAGCCCACTCTAAGAGTCTGCGCCCTAGGCTCACTCAGGCCATAGCAAACCGGCCTTGATCGCGTCTTCTCTTCCGCAAATGACAGCCACACACCCACGCCGACACTTACCGCTACTGCTACGACTGCAGCCCCATTATCCGTACTTTGACAGTGACACCAGTGGAAACAGCGCCTCATCCCGCACTTCGCCTTTCTTTTACACACATCCATCCGTCGACAGAGCACATTGAGCTACTGCTCTATTGATCTCCCGCCGCCGCCGCCGCCGCCGCCGCCGTTGACCCTCGCTCTGCGGACCCGCCCATCTCTCCGCACACCTTGCCCTCAACCTTCCCGACCGACGACGTGCCCGGCACAAGCCCACCGGCTCGACGACGAACCCCCTAAGCAGTCTTTACCACTGTCAAATCTCGGTCTTGTCGATTTAAAGCCGAAGGGGAGGTGTAATTCTGGGCATAACAAGGCCATAGTGGCCGGCGGCACTGGTGTCGGGCACTGGCATCGATCGACCTGACGGCAAGGCGGCCCAGATGCCATGCCCGTCAGCGGACCAGTCAGCCATGCTTTAGCCAGCAGGCAGTGACAACTGGTTCTCGGATCGCTATATCCAACCCGTCCTTCGCCTTGCTCCAGCTTTTTGGGCTCTACTCGTTCATCGGTCGAGTCGCCTCATGTTATCTCGGAGCTCTTTCTCTTCCGCATTGCATAACTCATGTTGCCTCTAGTACAGATGCACCGTATGGTGCAACAACCGCCAAACTTCGAACCTCTCTTAACACTTCAGCAACAGCAACAGCAACAGCAACAGCAACAGCAACAGCAAAATCATCTGCAATACCAACAGAACCATTACCACCTCCATCCAGCCGACGCCTATCCTCATGACCATCACCTACACTGCTTGCCCGCCGAGCCCGCGAATCCCGTGTACCCCGAAGGCAAAGCTCCGATTTCGATCCGTACTTCATACCCGAGTCAACCGTTCCATCAGCAAGCCGCAACTGCTGCTGTCCAGTCTCACATTTCCGACGGGCCCGAGCACCAGTTGCGACGCAAGACGCCGAACGGCACCATTGACGCGGGCTATGATGGCTCTCCCACCCACTTCGCCTCGGGGCCACCACCCCTAAAGCAGATGATATTGTCCACCGCACCAACCCACAGCGCGAATCGCCATCCCAGGCTGGCACAGGCAGCTCACACACGCGTTCCCTTGAGTGCCGTACGGAATCGGATGAGTGAAGGATTCGACATGGTGCCTCCAGCCCAGCAGCCATGGGCAGTAGGGCAGGAAATGCCACGTCAGTTATTCCTTACCGGTAATTCTTCTGGACCTTATGCTACCTCGGATGCTTCACGATATGGATTCAATACGCCGGATAATTCTGCGTTCCTCGGGTCTCCTCCCCAGCTCCGCCTAGGGCCTGGGGCGTTTAGTGCGGAATCTCACTTTCCCGGGACCTTTCCTGCGGATGATGCCGGCGCCATCGCACCTGAACTTTTGCAGTCTGTAAACCCTTGGTTCCCTGCGTATCAGCGGGGGCAGAGTTATGTTGGTCCGCCAATGCATCATACACCGTCGCCATCACCGTCAATGTACGATCATCGCTTCTCTAATTTGCGGAATCAGATGCTCGGGCCATCATCTGGCTTCACCCCACCGGATCCCTACACTCGCCTTGGGACGTACGGTTCATTCCTTCCACAGCAGGCGCAATTCAATCTAGAGGCTCTTACTCTAGAATCGTATCAAGTCGATGGGACCGGCGGTGTACCTAACAAGCTAAGCCCGTCAGGAGGATTCAGAGAAAAAGTACTTACTCAAGCACATCGGAGTTACGTCGATTTGCTGTCGTATCTTCATTATGGTCGCAGAACCCAACAGCTCAGGCCTGGCTCGGTCTTGAGCACTACGTCAAGAATGGTGGTGTATCCCAAACCGCCTAAACAGCCAATTGTCACTTTGGCCCCAGACCTTTTCTTTCCCGGAGACGCCGGCATGGTAGCCAACGCTAATCTGAGAAGCAATCATGTAAACATGCTGTTTGGGCCTTTGGGAAACAGAACCTCACTCTCAGCTCAGCCATTCGGATGGGATCCCGATGTTGCGGAGTTCAGGTTTGGCGCCTTTCCTGTCGTTTGCTCAAGTGGCTCGTCCCCCAGTCATCTTGCGAGGGGCTCACCTCTTGCCAATGCCAAGAGCTCGTTGGAAATCCTAAGCCACCTATGTGAACAAAGTGGCTGGAAGTGGATTGACGGCATCCTACTTGGAGGCTGCCTGCATTATGGCTTGGAGCACTTCGAGGAGGCCCTTGAGTGGTTTACCCGAATTACTTCATTAGAACCCTGGTATGTTACCCCTAACCCGACCACCATGCTCGAGCCGAAAGCTGTGCCAATGGAAAAAATAAGCCGTTAACTTCTTGCATAGTAACGTGGAAGCTGTTTCCAACATGGCAGCCACCCTCTATTGCCTCAACAGACAAGATGAGGCCGAAAAATGCTGGCTCACGGCCATCAAAACTCGACCTCAATATCTTGAAGCAGTAGAGCATTTAGTTGGTCTCCTTTATAAGAAGAAAAGTTCTGATGCCGTCGAGGTTATCAGCTTCATGCAGAAGGCTTTGCGGCTGTCAGTGGATCCAGTGGAGCACGTTGGATACAGCTCTTCTACCTTGCAAGCAGACACACCGACCGACCTGGCGTCGAACTTGTTGAATGACAACCGGTCTCAGCCTGGATTCGGCTCGAGCGGTTACGCCATTCCGGGCACCGAAAACGGTCGCATCCTCGCCCTTGTCCATGCCAAGGGAACCATGCTATACAGCCTGAAAGACATCGCAGGAGCATCTAAAGCCTTCGAAGAAGCCGTGTTGATAAGCACAGGCAGACGAACGACGTCAGTCCAGACCCTAGTCCAGCATATTCAACAGGTCCTCGCGCCGAATAGCGGTACCCAGGGCGCCACTGACCCAGCAACACCGGCTCGCCCTTTGTTACTCGCTCCCGAGAAGGCGAGGCGCACTGCGAAACTGGTCTTCTCCAATAACGGCGACCTCCCGGGCCTGCGATTTGTGCCCGAGGGCGGTCCCAAAAGGGCCGCGGTCCAAACAACGAGCAACTCGCTGCTGTCGCTTGCCAAGATCTTCCAGGATGCCATGTCGTCAGGGCCCCTGGCCACAGGCGTTGCCAGGAAGTCGGCCGGTGTTGGCGATATCCTGTGTCTCTATTATTTGTCGTTGTCCTTGCAGGAAAGCCCGTCTACAGCCAACAATGTGGGAATCCTTCTCGCCAGCGTCCAGCAACCCGCGACCGCCAACTCATCTGGGATGTCATCGTCCCTGCCCAACATTCCCGGCATCCTGCCTGGCAGCGGCCTTGCTCTGGCCCTTGCGTACTACAACTATGGTCTCACACTCGATCCCAAGCATGTTCATCTACACACGAATCTGGGCAGTCTTCTCAAGGATATCGGACAGTTGGATCTTGCGATTCAAATGTACGAGCAGGCTGTGCAGTGCGATGGCAACTTCGACATTGCTTTGACAAATCTCGCCAATGCCGTGAAAGATCGTGGACGTATCAGCGACGCCATTGCATACTACAAACGGGCCGTTCGCTCCAATCCCGAATTTGCCGAAGCAGTATGTGGGCTTTCCACGGCCTTGAATTCAGTGTGCGACTGGAGGGGCCGCGGTGGTGCGTTGTTGCAGGGAGGCGTTTACGATCGCTGGCATGTCGGCGATGACGGCATGATATTTGATGCTACAAAACATGATCAGGGGTCCGGTCTCACAAAAAAGGTTACTGACATTGTGTCTCGCCAGCTCGCTGATGCATCGACCTGGGGATTGGGAGTACTGCAAAAGAGTTACATTGCGGTTTTGGCTGCACAACTTCGCAGAGCCGCCGGGCAGTCGGAGAACGCCGGCACTGACTTTGATCTTAAGTTACAAAGCTGGTCCCAGACCCCCTGGGAAGGATCGCGCTTGTTGAGACTTGTGGAGCGGGCTACGCGGGCGTCAATGAGGCAGTGGTACTGTGACAAGTACGTTCGTGGATTGAAGACGACGTCCGAGTACGAACGGCCTCAGCTGCCGTCAAACCTCACGGTGCCGTCTGCCCCAACTGTTCTGCCTTTTCACACCTTCACGTGTCCTCTGACGGCCAAGGACATACGCATGATATCGCAGCGCAATGCTTTTAGAATTTCTTGCTCAACTCTCCGCTCTGCGTGGCTGCCCAGTACGGTCTATCCGCCACCCCCGCCGCCGTCGCCCTGTTTAAATGTTGGCTATGTGTCCTCGGATTTCAACAACCACCCCTTGGCTCACCTGTAAGTTGCATAGCTCTGCTTGAGTGATGCTATCCGCACAGGGATTTACATGCTGATTCGTTCCATAGGATGCAGTCTGTTTTTGGATTTCATGACAGGACTCGTATTATGGCATTCTGCTATGCCACAACAGCTAGCGACAAATCAGTTCATCGATTGCAAATCGAGCGAGAGGCACCAGTGTTCCGCGACGCAAGCACTTGGACTTCGGACAAGCTGGTTGAACAAATTGTGCAAGACAACATTCACATTCTTGTCAACCTCAACGGCTACACTAGGGGTGCTCGAAACGAAATCTTCGCTGCGAGACCGGCCCCGATTCAGATGTCTTTTATGGGATTTGCCGGTACTCTGGGCGCCGAATGGTGTGACTATTTGCTTGCCGACACCACTGCCATCCCGCCGGAGACTTTGCGACCTTGGCGCGGCAACCTCGCCGTCAGTGATGTGTTTGAGGACAAGACTGAAGAAGGTGAAGGAGACTGGATATACTCCGAGAACATCATCTACTGTAAAGATACGTTCTTCTGCTGTGATCACGCACAATCAAGCGACCCCGACGAGCACAAGGTTTCGTGGCAAGATGAGCAGCAACGGCGTTGGAGGATGCGCAAAGAGCTGTTTCCCGACTTGCCCGACGATACTATCATTATGGGAAATTTCAATCAGCTGTACAAGGTTTGTCTATCTTGTCTCCTTCCCTTTGCCGATAAGTTACGTGGCTAATATAACATCAAGATTGATCCCACAACGTTTCGCACGTGGCTGCGCATCCTTTCAAAGGTGGACAAGTCCATTCTGTGGCTGTTGAGATTTCCTGAGCTTGGAGAGACCAACCTTAGGAGAACAGCCAAAGCCTGGGCAGGAGAAGAGGTTGCCAGACGAATCATCTTTACCGACGTGGCGCCTAAGAACCAGCATATATCGCGAGCCCGGGTCTGCGACCTGTTCCTCGACACCCCCGAATGCAACGCACACACCACGGCCGCGGATATTTTATGGTCCAGCACTCCACTTCTGACCCTACCTCGATATCCCTACAAGATGTGCTCTCGCATGGCAGCATCCATATTAAAGGGCGCATTGCCTAATGACGCCGAGGGGTTGAGGGCAGCAAAAGATCTCATCGCTGGCAGCGAAGACGAGTACGAAGAGTTCGCTGTCCGCCTGGCCAAGGGCCTGTCATACTGCATTAGCCCGGGCGGCTATGGAGAGGGCCATGGTCGTCTAGCAACCTTGCGAAAGTTGCTCTGGGATAGCAAGTGGACTTGCGCCCTTTTCAACACCAGACGTTGGGTGGCTGACTTGGAAAGCGCTTATAACGAGGCTTGGCGACGCTGGGTGGCAGGTGAGGATGGAGACATTTACTTGTAGAAGCTCCAGCCAGAGCTGCACCATGACCACCGGATGCGGCGGTGTTGGCATCTCCTCGGTCCTGGGACGGAGCGCTCGTGCCTAGTGCTTCTATTTTTTTCTGTTCAAAGGCAGTGACCAGTTCATCTCTGGAGAGTTGCATAGAATCCTTTCGGCTCGCTCTGCTGCGAGCTTTGATGGAGTTGATGCAACGCAGTGGATACTGGTGGCAGTAAGCAACGTTTGCTCGTCGTGGCTGGCTTGGATACTGGTCAACCTTCATACATTGGCAGTGTGAGTTTGGCCCAAGCATGGTCATGGCTGGGATAGACGCCATTCAAGAATGGCTACAGCCGGCCGATGGAGCTGGCTTCTTACTGCTTATTCGGAGAAAACCAAAGGGTAGTTCCCATTCATTTCAGGCGGCGCGATCTGGCGTTTAAGGGGGAGCTCGTTTCAATAACGGACGACGATGTACATAAATAATACCCGGCGCCTCTTTCCTCGCTGATGCGAGACGTGAGGCCCTTGCGATTCATTTTTAGTTTTGTTTTATTCTGCTTGCTTTGCTTCAATCCGTCACGAACACTACCAAAACTTATAGAGGCTGGCTAAGGGCAGGTCTAACTCCTCATCTTTCAGACTTATGCGTCCTCTGCCCACCCTCGCGACCCCGGAAATTCGATGTTGCTCCCTTGTTGCATTCGGGGTAGAGTGTAACAAGCAATGAGCCTCTGTTGTGCGTACACAAAAATCGCTTAGTAGATATCATACCGCTGATCTGAGGGACAAGGAAGGAGTCCAGTCGAAGACGGATGACAACAACCAGACTGCTGGAGAGGGGGTTCCATTGCAATTGGCAACAGAAACCTTTAACTACAATAAGGAGGCGGCAGCAGCTTGCTAATGTGCGAGGGGGAAACATCTACTATCATCGACCTGCAGGATGATCAAGCCGTAACCTAAGGTTTCCGCAAGTCGACCAGCGGCGACCGGGGTAAGATGACCTTGCTTCATTTCTCTAACTGTCGCATGCTTTCTGAGTTCCTACCCCTTGTTGCTCCCACCCCCACCAGAGTGTCCAAATAAGTGTCGCTCAGACTGACTCGTCGAGTCGCTCCGGTCGAGAGTGCGGTGTAAAAACGAAACGAGGGCTGACGATACTCGTGAGTGGCTACATCCCGAGACCATGGCGCTCCGCTATTGAAAATTGACCCCTGGTACCTGGGGCCTGCCTTGAGAGAAGCCACAAACGTGAACTTGGGACAGTGGCAGGGAAGATACCTCAGTGGGCGAGCTGGCAAAGAACGGTAAGGAAGGAGAGGGGAAAGGCAAGGGGGTCTGCCGGGTTATCCAGCCCGGATTCAAGACGACACGGTGAACGAGCCTTCTTTTGGACACGTCTCTCTGTCGAACGGCAGCATCAGTGTATAGGTTTAGGTTGGGAAGGAGGTTTCGGCTCCCCAAACTGACATGATTGGTGATCAATGACATGCCATTAGTTGCACGTAAAACGACAGAGCTGCTTAGGAGAGACGTTGCTACGAAAAGCAACGTTGTCTGGCAAGGTACCCAACTCCCTGCCACTGGCACTGAAGCTAGCGAAGACCCCAAAACAACAAAAACAACCCAGCTTGTTTTCCAGCGGGAAGTAATGCCGTTGGGCATTGGAACGATGGTGGTTGTGTTGACGAGTGATCGGGGCGTATTTGAGACACGAAGCATGAGTCTTGGTGTTGTTGTTTCTGTGAACCAACCTAGGTCCAAGGTATGCCTTTCTTCGCTTCTCGCTCGGCACTACGGCAACTTTCGGCCGTTACAGCGCCAAGACCCAGGTTCTCATTCCACAGCATCTCATGAGCAGCTGTGTAGCGGCATGGCCGCTGGACCCCCTTTCCCTCCCCTGGCTCTCCCGACTATCAGTGGCGTTCACGACCAACCAGAGACATGAAAATCGATGGGTGATTCTCTCTCGGGTAAGGAGGTGGGATGAGGAGAAGTAGCAAGTGTGCCGTAAGCGAGGATCACAGGTCTCTGTTAGGGGGGAACGTCGAGCTCGTCGTCTCGATGCTCTCAGGCCGCGGGAAACGAGATGGCCTGCATTGCTGCTTTAAGTCATGACCTAATGTTGCTTTGGGAGGGGGTTATGAGAAGCGTGAGTGTGAGAGTATACATACAGAGTAGAGTAGCACGCTTGTCGTACGTCGTCGCTCGTCGTCCATCCTTACATGTTGTTCGTGGGCGTGTATTGGGCAGTTCAAGACTCGAGTGGACCGAGATCACCAAGGTTGAGGGGAATCTTGGCGACCAAGTTGTAGCTGGTTGGCTGGTGGTTCAAAGTCGTGATGGCAGGTGTTGGTAGGGAGTGGCCCCTGATGCAGGACCGCCGCCCATCCGTGCCATGGGTCATTGTGATTGTCGCTATATCGACACTCATCAGACGTGTAAGATTCCAAATATTATGTAATCGTGGAAGAATCGTTAACCTGACAATGGCTGGTTCTCTGGGAAGTCGAAATAAGGTTCAAATGCTGCTGGTATAGACGAATACCCACTCGAAGAGGACAGACGATAACCAGATGCTCAATGCGAGTTAATACGCAAGCGGCAACAAAAAGAAAAGTAAGTTTGTCATATCATCAACCGCAAAGAAGGATATCGTCTGATTCGGGTCAAGAAGGGAAGGAGAAGGAAGGGACCGGGACTGTCACTGACGGGACGGGTGATTGGCGAAGATGTAATGTTTAGTTATGTGAGCAGCGAGATGAGATGGACCCCTGGTTGTTCCTGTCTGGCGGCTCATATCCGTGGGGCAACATTTGCAACTAATGATTGAAACTAGCCGCATTGTGCGGATGTTTTGGCACCGTCTGGTCGTAGCATCGGCAGCGGCGGGTCACGAAACGGAGTATTGTTCAGGAGGCTGGAACCTTTGTACACACACAGGAACATATTTCATCCATCGATATCCCACTTGATTCGAACACGCATACATGATGTGTAGGCGATCAAGGGATGCGTGCCAGGAACGAAACATCCTCACGCTGAAGATGGGCGTTGAGTTGACGAAGCAGAGCTGGGTATAAAGCTAGGAAAAAGAGAAGCGGGGCCCCGTTTGAGAGGGGTGGAGTGGTTTCTTGACTTTGCCTCTCTACCTTCTAGCTTGCAGCATGGGGGGCTGTGGATACAACTGCCGGTAGAACCAACCAGGTAGCTATCGTGCGCCGGGGCTGGCTGGCTGGCAATAGGCGCGTTTGTCAGAGACCCTAAGGGAGAGAGAACGGGGTTGGAGAGGTTGATACTGACATATTGACGGGCAGGGGTTTCCGGTAAGGGAAGAAACAATCTTGACAGAGCTGGGGAATGAGGTAAAATAGCAAACGACAAGACGGAGTGAACGATGGTTGTTAGGGGAGCGGCGATGAACTTCGAAAGTGATTGAGGAATATCACGATACCTAGGACGAAGAAAGCGGGAAGCGGGAATTATGGTACTTGTCTACACTACCCTGCAGATAAGAGCCCGGGCTGCCATACCTGAGGGAGGGACCAGCTGGTAATACTGTAATTGTAGCTACGCAGGTCCGAGCCCCAGCCCAAATGGAAATAGATGCAGGTTGACATCGGCCGTGTCGTGGTGGGACGTCTCTTGTCTTGTTTCATGGACCCGAAAAGTTGGTCAGCCACTTTCTCTGGGGTTTCTTCCGAGGCCCTGGACGGAGATCATTGGTAGAAAGGGAGGGGAATGCCCTCTGGAAACTGCTTTGGTGGAGTGTCAGCTGAGGAAGGGGTAATCAAGAACAGGGTAGCAAAAGCAAATAGATGCTCAGAAAAGAGTCGAGCCGGCAAAAAAGCTCGCTTGCTATATCCATTCATGGCCTAGCCTCTAGAATAAGGGGAGGAAAGACGGAGGGGGAGCGACAGCGTGGGTGGATCTTTGGCTCAGTGCCACCCAAATGTAATATCCCGCAGCGAAATCCCACAAAATGCACGCTACTGCCATCGGTGGCATGCATAGGTGGAGATACAGACCAAGTTCGGAGCTGATCCTGAGCACGATAGAGGGGGCGTTCCTTTCTTCTCAGAAACCCACGCAATGTCAACGTGGACCAAAGCGGGTGTCTGCCATCTGCATCTCCAGCCCTTCCCATACCATTACCCGCAACATTCAGGACATCAGATTGCAGTAAGTGAATCTAGTACGTAGCTGCAAGCAAACGTCGGAAGCGAACTGGGCAAATTGCCCGTTGTCCACATCCAAGCCTATAGTAGGGACCATCAGCACTTGTATGGCGTCTGTCTGTACGAAGATGGTAGAGGAGAGCAGGAGAGAAATATAGAGAGAGTAGGTACCGTGTCACTGGCGTCAACTACCTACTCTGTAGCGTCGGTCGTCCGTTCATCGTTACAGCGAGCCTATTCGATGCCCATGACCATGCTGCTGGGTAGGATGCAACGGCTTTCGGGACGCGACTTTGACGCAGCTTGCCCATTAGTCCCAAATGACTTAGTCGCCGGTGTATTACCAAACCCTCGGGCGCACCAAACTTTGAAGCAAGCAAGCCACCCCTCAAAAGAAAACTTAGCTCTGACCGGGCAGAACGCCGGCGGCTGTAGTGGCTGCGGAGGACATGCCAGTTAGGGTCTGGCGGTCCCGGCAGGTGCAACCAGCCAGTCGGTAGTTTAGCCTATCTGTCTGTCCGGCGGTTCGGGTGTGGGTGAGCAGCGTTTTCATCCGTGCCCTCTACCTGGTGGATGACATGAACATGCATCCGTCGAGTGTGCTGTATCACGGCGCTTCGACCTCTGGTATCATGGGGTTAATTCTGGACCCCTGGGAGAAAATGGTCGGAGGTAGAAGGCAACGAGCCTCCTCCCCCTTTCGAGGTGATTCCTCATCTTGCTTCCCCTCCAATTTTCGCTTTGGCGAGAATCGAGGAGCCTGCATACCGACGGTACTACTTGAAGGATGGTATGTTGGCAAAGAAACGGCGTGTCTTTGAACTACGCCGTTGTATGGATTTAGAACAAATAAGACGACGAGTGCGGTATGGCAGTGCCCGACAGAATCAAGTCAGCCGGGCTGTCAACGACGCTGGAATACCTGCACCGATGACGATCGTGATGAACGTAGGCGCCTATTCCTCCTTTCCGCCCTTCAACAAACCCCAATACAAACATCAGAACCAGTCTGTCCGATGGCAGTGGAACGGAGGACCAGGCAAGCAACCATGGCGTACAGCCCCTTGCCGAGGGGGGCGCGCAGGCAGACATCTAGTGTGCTGTAGCGTTAGTGCCAACCCTGGTAGAAGTAGGAGGGGCGCGCGATCCGTCATAGAGGCTTGACAATTAATTATTGAGAGGACGGGGTGTATGTGTGTCGTTGATCAGGGGTACCATGATTACGACCGGAAGCCACTTCACCCCTTGCGCTCCCATTATGGAGTTCGTTCTGGATCCCCACACACGGGTCAAGGGGTGTGATCCATACTAGGTACGTTGCGGTTGTTGGACGATCCCTGCTGGGACCCGTTGCTTCTCCCTTCTTCAAGCCATTGCTTTTCTCCATCTACAACCAAGTTCCTTAACTGTCACTTGTCAGCCAGTCTTGCTTGGATGGTAGCTGGCTGAATAGAGGAGCACTCTGCCCTGGGCGATGCACCTGCAATCCCTGATGCGGGCTGCCGGACGGAATCCTTCGATGTGGACGCGTTTTCCCGTTGATATCCGTATCTGTAGGATTATTGCGAAGAGATGTGTATTTGGAACTGCGACCCATGGCTGTGGTCCACCCGCGTTTGACGGCTTATGACCCATGTCAGCCATGGACCCAGCCGACTGGTTAGAATTTGCATCGGGGTCGACAAGCTTGAGCTTGGGGTCTGTCTGGCTTAGTTAGTAAGCCAGGCAAAGACGGAGGGATTCATCGAAGATGACAGGGCGTTGCAACAGGCAGGTAGAGCTCATGGCTTGGGTGTTTGGCACGCTATGCTTGGAGGAAGTCTTTGTATCCCACTTGGTACAGGTTAGCTAGGTGAGGCCGGACAAATGGAGCTTGCAAGCAGCAGCATCCGCATGCGTCGAGGCTTGAGTGATGCCGGTGAGTGCACACGGCGAGGTACCACAAAAAGGCCGTTCAACAGTTGGCGATAGCAAGGTACTGGTGAACCATAGCAGCGTTTTGTAGGCAGCAAGTCTTGACCGCATGCGGTTGATCGGCTGACTGTTTAGTAGCGGCCTTGATCAGACTAGATCAGAGGGATCGAATCAGGCGCAGTGTGTACGTGCGTACGATGGTGTGCTGCAATCGTTGGGATCGGCAGCAAATCGTGGCCGTCGGATTGGGGCTGGCTATGGATGCGGGCACGTCGCGCCGTCCATGGGTGCCTGTCTCGCTGGATCGAGGCTGAGGCATGTTGGAGCAACTGGAGGTGTAGATGGGCTTGACCGGGCCCGGTAGAGTCGTTGAGAAGGACAATGGGGAAGGACAAAGGCAGAATAAGGCACAGCCGGAGAGTGACGCTATCTCAGCACGACGCTTTGCTGGCTGCAGCAGCTGGCGACGGATTGGATATTTGTGGTTCAATGGATAACCCAATCTATCTTCGCACCAGGCCAGGATTTTAAATTGTCTTGCGTCAAGATCAAAATGCTTGAGCTTCAGCCGTTGTCTCCCTGTCTGGCGGTCTGGCACCGACAGATTGGACCGCAAGCAGGTCGGCTGACCGGGTACGAGGCGAGCCGGTGGCCCCAGTGCCAGGATACGAACAGAAGTGATCCAACACTCTGTCCGAGGCCAATTGAGTGCGCCTTGCTTTGGTTGACTTCCTTTCTTTGTAGCGGACCTGACACAGAGTCGGAGAGAGAATTACCTGCTCAATGTACCTCTCTTCTTCCCCCCCTTGTCTCGGCGTGTACGGATACTTTCAGTACTCTGGTGTGTTCTCGCGTTTGTTTCCTATTAACTCCTGGACCCAGCAATCCGGCTCCGAGCCTTGGTTTGTCCCAGAAGCCAAGAAAGTGTGTAAGCCTCTCTGCACATGGCTTTTCGTGCCTTTCCCTTCATTCTAAGCATCCCTGCCCACTCCAACGACTCTAGTCTTTCTTCCACTCCCAACACGGCCCTTTCTCGAGATAGATACCGTAGGACATGGCTGTAGCTCGGTTCGCCGCCATCGATTCAACTGCCATGCGTGGATCTAGATACATCGTGTAGCATGGCTACGTAGCGTGCAACTCTTGAGGTTGCCTCTTGAGGGAACGCACCTGCTGGCTTGTTTTGAAAGAATGTCCATGGGCCCGGTGAAGGGAACCTCTGCGATCGACCTCTTTACTCCCGGGGCGGGTGTTGCACGGGGCTCATCCAGACCCGCTTGTACCGGGCATCTCTCGCCCGACTATTTACGGCACAAATTTGACAAGCCCGGCAACGGTGCTACAGTTTGCAAGAAGTGAGATAATATGGTTAAGCCTAGGTGGCAACGAGAACGAAGGTAGGCGGACGATTGCAGATTGGGGTGCGAATCGAAAGCCTCATTCCAGCCTGCGTGCAAACCACCCTCGTCCGTTAGACCCCGTTGCCCAGTCCAGAGTGACAGCTTACGCTCGTAATGATTTGCGTCGTCTTCTTGACATCATCCACAAAAACAACAAGGGAAAAGGGGCAGAGGAAGAAAAAGGAAAAGGAATAAAAAGACGAACTCTGGATTCCGAGGCGCGTTGAACCAACTGACAACGCCAATCTTCGCTTCTTCTCGCATTGCCAGCCACATTGGGCAGGTGGTTCTTGCCGTTTGTTGGACCCACTCAGGTGGTGTACTACGCACGTATCTCCCCACCCAGAGCAATCTACGATGCATGACGGCGCTACTGCACCACCAGTGACTACAGCATGTACCTCCGGGTAAGGACCAGGTCATTGGAAATCTGCAAAGGACTGGGGGACACACCGCGATTTATTTTTACACGGCATCCACCCAGCCGAAACGGAGCCAGGGGAGAGGAAGGGAGAGGAAGAGAGAGAAAAGAAAGCTGTGTCATGCGGTAATGTCCAATCATTTGCCCAGTCTCGCCGTTCTCTTCATGCCTCACGCACGCATACCTTGTATGGATACCCCCACATCAATGTACGAATACCTACCAACTCTACTGAGCGCACGTCTATACTGAAAAGGTAGGATGGCAGAGAACCAGAAAAGAAAGAAAGAGACATAGCCCTTGATAATATCTACTGTAACTCTCAGCACTTGGCGGCATGCCCGCTACCACCAACCCGCAATTAAACCCGCATCGAGGTGTTTGCAGAGCGCCCATCCCCGTCCGTCCCGGCCTCGGCATCGGCCCCGTCTCCAGTATTCGACAACAACAACAACAACAACAACAACAACAACAACAACAACAACAACAACAACAACAACAACAACAACATGCCAAATGGGGAAGGAGGGTCAGTTGTGTTGTTCTCGCCAAACATGTACAGAAAAGGAAATGACAACGACGGAAGCCGAGAGCAGCTCTTATTTTTCCGCCTTACATGCCCCGTGCTCTGATAGGGCCGACTTGTGTACCTGACCCTCGACTGCATGTCCTGCCCCTGCGCGATTACATACGACACAAGATGAAGATGGGGGGCGGGACAACCAGAAGCAAAGAATGCATGCAGGACACACCCGCCCCAGCATATATATTAGCTAGGTACTGGCTGAAGGGTATAGATGGGTGGTAGACATGGCCGACTTTGAATCACTCACACCTCACCCAAGTTAATGCAACGTTGCTGGGTGGGCGATGATTCGCGTCCGTGTCTGTATTTCGCCTCACGTGGTATGCATCTATATTTCAAATTGTATTTGTGTTTGTCGTCGTTGCCTCTTTTCTTTTCTTCCTTCACTATGAACCCTGCTCGACTATATTTGATCTCTCTCCTGCGTGCGTCGGCGAATCGACTTTGCGTCCCATCTCGGCATCGTCCATATTATCTCTCGCCTTCCGTTTTAACTTTGGACCCCGGAAAGGCAAACGTCCATACCTTAGCCCGGGTCGGGACATGCGGTGTCCCGCCTTGTGTACCTAGGATATTAGCAAAGTGCACAGAGTACTTGGGTAACTACGTACCCATGTAAAGTGCCTACCATAGGTTACCACAGACAAGATGCTAGGGCAGTTGCTGGAAGGTGCGGCGAGTGCGAATGCGCGCGACGCTCGGCCGCTGACGTTTCCTGCTACCGCGCTGTGCGCGGTGCGCTATGTTCCATACTCCAGTTCAAGGCCTTCTGCTGACCTGAACGCCCTGTGCTTGAGTCTGCGCACAAGTAGCTGGTCAAATAATTCAGCAGGGAAGAACTTGGCCAGCCCAGACCTCAACGTCACCGTCGATAACAAGCCAAAGGAACATACGACGGACGTGTCAGATGTTTTACACCTTGTCCTCCGTCGGAATGTTGCCGTGATTTGACGTGGCCCCGTCCCATCAACATCATCAACACCACCACCAACAGCAATGTAGACTCGACATTGTTGCTTGGCTCGGGATCTCTAAGATGTTTACCTTTGGATGAACGGAATGCCAAATCTCCCGTGCATCGACGACCGCCGGCCCCCGACAGATACCTGCAGCAGTCGTTGCCCCCCATCTTGCCTTAGAATATGAGTCGTTCAGCGAAAAACCCATTTGACGCCGACAGGAATCGAACGCATCTCCACTTGATAGGACACCTACTCCAATGAACGGCCTTGTGGGCAACATACCATGATTAGTACCCGTTGCGGGCCCTGGCCCTCGTCTCGCCTCTTGTTCTTTCGTTATTCTCTATCGTACCTCAAGGTCAAGCAGCTCTAGCCCAGCCTCGATCGTCGACCACTTCGGCCACTGTCTGTCAATCTGTGTGTCTTCTACGGTCCTTTCTCGATTGAGTGTAGCCTGTCGTTGTGGCTTTGAGCGCCCTCTTCGCCCTGGCTTTGGGGAAACCTTGTCAAAGGCTGGCACTGCACCGGGAACGAGCATGGGGATTTCGTGACAAATGTCCGTGAGATTCATGGGGGTGGGGCTCGGCGGGCTGTCCAACCTTCCATCTCACATTGCCATTGCAAGGTGAGTGGATACCTCAGGTATGAGGGAGACAAGGCACATCTACATCAAGGAAAGGCGATGGATGTTCTAGGCATCGTTCTGGGCCGTTTTTGAGTGTCAGGCTGCGTTGGCCTGGCCCCCTAGCAGCACACAAGGTACGCCTGCTCCGTGCCTGGCACCGACGACCGAATCATGCTGCATTACGCCGGAACGATGTTCCGGGCTCTCCGCTTGTCCAAACGCAGACAATCCAGTCTGACTTACTTGTGCAGTGTGTCTGCTTTTGGCGTGGTATCGGCCGTCCCCAGATATAGGCTGTCATGGCATGTCCGAGAAGACGACGCCACCATAGCTGCGTTTATGGCTCGCCATGGGATGCTATCATGGCAACTGCCGTGCGCACTTCAATCTCGATGCCCCCTCTTCTGTTGTGTCCGAGGCTACCTCTAGCAAAGACGCACGGGGAGATAAAGCAGGTGGCCGTCTCTCCCATTGGAGCCATGCTCCATCCGTCACGGCGGTCCCCCATTGACATCGACGAGTCCGTCGTCGCACAGCCTAGTTCTGCCAGGCGTTGTGAGCTTGGCTCGCATTGTGTCCAGTGGTGGCCGTTGACGTTGACGTTGATGTCGACGCTTTGGCTTTGCCTTGGTCAGATCGGCCGGTCCCTTGGTCCCCCCTCCCCCCCTCGAACCCAAGCAAGACCCTGAACGATCCGATTGGGTTCTCAGGATTTGGCGGCTCCGTCCGGAGAAAGAAACCACAGCGCTACACCCCGTTCAGCACTATCCATGCACCATGACAAAGCCAGAAGCGACCAGTCAGCTGTCAGAGACTTCCTGGCAGTCCGTCATTGAATGCCACGCCGGCTTTCTGTTATGCACCCCTCCCTTCTCTACAGATGGACTCAGCAACATGGACGGCGACACACATGATTGTAGATTACTCCTCCTCGTGCCTAGTTCACCTGTCAAAGCAGGCGTCCGTTGTCTGAATCCGAGTACTCTTTCGCCAAAACTCAGGCCTTCCAGGTGCGACTCAATGCCTGTCTCAATTGGTTGGCCAGCGATACTGCCACTAACTGAATCAGGGCGGTTCGGACAAGGAGGGAGGAGGCCAGTTCTTCTGGTCGACGGTTGACGGGACGCAGCACATGGGAGAAAGCAGTGGCGAATAAAAAAACCCGAACACATAGATTAAGAAGGGATGGGATTGTCTACAGGCTGACCAACTCTGTCCAAAGCCACGAGCAGACCCTTTGACCCCGACGTCCGAACCTCAGTACCGCGCGCCACTAGGGATACGACCTCGACGTGGTTAAAAACATGCCTACAGCGCGACAGCAGATGAATGGCGGTCCAGCACGTACTGGGACGAACACATGGGTACGAGGACGAGGGCCGCCTCGCCTACAGGCTACATGGTCATCATCAAGAGCGAGCCTGCCACGCCCATTTGTTTCTGCCCGCCTGAGCACCCTGACATCCAATCACACTCAGCCAGCATGATGGCCCTCGCGTTCCACTGGTCGCTCACCCGGGCCAGCTGAACGCGGCCCTCCCGAGGTGATGAGTGGGTGGATGATGTATGTACATAGCAATGCCATCTCGGTGTGGTTCTGCCGTCTAGTCGTCGCTTCTGCTTCCGTCATTCGACCGGACTCGCCTTCGCGGCAGGATCTGATGCCACCGTTTCCAGCAGGCCAGGCCCCGGTACACGCCGATTTCCTCTTCCACTTCGAACAACCCTTCCGTCTTCCTCTCTGTGTGGTGCCCGAGGGCGGACACCACTGAGCCTCCGCTTCAGGATTCCTTGCCCACACAGGCCCTTTGACCCCACCGTGTCGGCTTTGCATCGCATCCGCATCGCATCGTTGCCGCGCACGGCGCTGGCTACACTGCATCCCAAGGGACACGCACCATGGGCCTGCAGATTCTACAGCAGTGCGCGCTGCTACATTTCAATATGGGCGTGCAGAGTCTGTGCTCTGTGCGACTCGCACTCGCCCTGCTGGCCCCAATTTGATCTGGAATGAGCTTGGCCCAGTATTCACACATCAGCCTGTCAGCTTCAGTTAATCGCTATGAGGGTCCTGGAGCTCGGAGCAGGAATACACCACTTCCCGGACGTGTCGCCCGTGCCTCTGCCTTCGTCCATTGACAATGGGGCGAAAGAAAACGATACATTAAGCTGTGGTGACGTCCGTCCGCCCAACGAGGCCAGTTTGAACCGGCCAGATAGATGAGTGCCGCTCCATCAGGCGAGATACTCGAGCAACTGCCACAGGACGCACTGTCAACGACAACGCCCAAGCCCTCGACATTATCCGAATGCGCTTAGCCAAGTTCGTCAGCTTGACATCTCTCGACGCGGACTGGCCTGCATAATGCCGCCTTCGACCGCTGGAGCAGTATGGCATGGCATGGCACACCCATCATATTTGCATTGGCTGAACTAATGGGCAACAGTGTTCACAGAGTGACAGTACATGCGCACACATCAAAACGAGTACTATTGCAACAAGATGCCAAGCATGAAGACAGACCCGAGGAGGGAACACGATACGTACCTAACTTCCGCCGAATGCGCCTAATGTAATGTCTCTAGAGGTGCACATCGTACTTTTTTTTCTTTCGCGGCAAGCAGCTGGACCTTCACGATCGAGGCCCTCTGCGTTTTCACCATGCCTCTTCCGTCTGTCCAGCAGCGCCCGATTCCAGCAGCGGCATCATCCTAGCATCAGATCAGAGAATCCTGTCCCGCTGGGTCCATGGCGCTGCTTGGCTTGGGTCGAGGCTTGGGCCGGGGCCGCTACAAGTGCTAGTGGCAGAACAGGGGAACAAGGATTCTCATTGGCGTCACAAACGGGACACCGGGATAGGGATGGACGACAGGGACCGGGGGCGGACAGCGAGAGAGAGAGGGGGGACAAGGAAAGGCGCGAGGGGCGTGTGTCCAAAGGAGATGACCGTGAGGGCAAGCCCATCCGTCGAAAGGATTGTTTCCTATTGCTCAAGTCTAATTGCGGTTCCGGGGACCGGATAGAGCCTCTCCTCGCTACTCCGAACCATCGCCATATCCTGTTCAAGACGATGAAGTTGTTGTATGTATCAGTGAGATGTCGGTTTCTGGTTGCCCTCGAGGCCACCGGTACTCTAGAGGGATGCATAAGAGCAGCACAGGCGGGTGGAAGTGCGCGTGAACGACCACGAGAAAGCGTGAGGAGAGAGAAGAGAGGGAAGGGGGCGACGGATACCTCACCCTGTCGAGTCGGGTACGTACCCCTGCGAGCCCCGTTCCGTACCGCCATGTGAGGATCAGTGAGGTGATATCTCCCACCCAATCCACAGATTCCACTTCGCTCACCTGGAGCTGCGCGGGCTGGACCTGGACCGAGACCTACCTGTAGACCTAAACCTGGGCCACCCGGCACCGTATCATCGCTGTGTTCTTCTCATCGTTTATGGGGGTCTTGCTGAAAGAAGACGGATATAGTTTGGCTTGAACGAGTGCGTGCTACCGGTTTTACACCCTCCCTCTCTCCCTCCCCCTCCCATCCACCCTGTGAAGGAGTCTCACACCCCCAGTTTCTGATCCGAGGTATCTCTTCCATAGTTATCCGTGCTGAGCTCTACCTCAAATCCTGAATTTTCTACTTACCTCCTCAACTGGGAAAGCGTCTTTTCCTATTCCAGCTCCATCGGGTCGTGCTCTTTGGCACTGAAGCTACGTACGCACCAGGTACGCAACCGCTGCCTATCGGTACTTACTTGATGGAGCTAGATGATCATGTACCGGATGATTTTCAAGAAACATCGCTCCACTTCCCACCATCACCCATGGACTCTGCTCTCTCTGCCCCTCCCTCTCGGGTCTCTTTTTCTCTCTCTTTGCTTTGATCTCTGATCTACATATCCGTCCGGGGGGGGGGCGTGGTAGTGGGGGGGGGGGTGTTAAGTTTCCTTCACGCTTCTTCCTCTTTTCCCACCCTCTCTTTCTCTCTACCAGGTTCACTTCAAACCTTAACCTTTCTTTTTCTTCCGTCGTTCCCCCATGCCCTCCAATTTTATTTGGGATTCGCTACAACTCACCTAGTTGTGAGCGCACAGCCTCTCCAACCTTCACACTTCTGCTTTTGCACCTTGTCTCTCCACCACGCCGCTTCCACCTGCTCAACAACATATATACACCAACATCCCACGCTCATCCAAGACTCTCCTCAGCCCCTTCACTCTTATCACCCATCATCCACTCCATCAGCCACTCTATCAGCCAATACACTGTCCTCAGTCCTTGCTTGACCGTCCGTCGCATAATCATATAAACCATACATCCACACACATATACATTGTCAACAACCATCCGTCGCTTCGACATTTATACTGCCTCCACCTCTCCCTCCCGCGGCAGTCTTCTCTAGCCTTCAGCCCACGACCGCCATCGCCATGGCTTCCCAGCGGAGAGGACCGTGGTCACAACAAGAGGACGCCTACCTGATGCAGCTTGTCAATGATCAGGGTCCCTTAAACTGGGTACGGATTGCCCAGGCCCTGGGAACTAGGACGCCGAAGCAGTGCAGAGAACGATTCCACCAGAACCTCAAGCCCACACTAAACCATGAGCCCATCACGCCTGAAGAAGGCGCCCAGATCGAAATACTCGTCAGCGAGATCGGCAAGAGGTGGGCAGAGATTGCACGACGCCTGCATGGCCGCAGCGACAATGCCGTCAAGAACTGGTGGAACGGAAGCCAGAACCGACGGAAGCGTCACGACCGCCGCAGAGCTACCCAGAGCACCTCTGGTTACGACGATCGACGATACAATTCGTCTGCGTACCAACGCCCGGCACTCACCATAAACTCTCACGCCGCTTCTCTCCCCTACGCCAGGCATGGCATGTCTTCTCCTGTGTCCCCTGCATTCTACGCTCATGGTCATGGCTACTATCAACTTGAGTCACCTCTCCCATCTCCGAATTCCACTTCTTCGCCTGGAAGTGATGTTCTCGATGGCGAGGCATCCACAGTCTCAGACGCAGCATCCAGCTACACCACATCTCCCCAGTGCCTTTCGCGAGGCAACACACCGTCCATCCAGCTGGCTCCTCTCCGCATGGACGACAACTCGGCCCCTCGATCTCTTCCTCCCTTTGGCAGTCTCCTACACGCATCATGTGAAAGCAAAGACGCTGGACACATTCGTCTGCCATCAATCACATCACATCTCTTGACCGCGCCCAACTCGCCTGTGGGGAGCGTTGCTCGGCAGGTTCCGCCGCCAACCTCGCCCTCCGCTGCGGACAAGGACTCTAGGATGGATGTCTCCGCGCTGCTTGGATGAGGACTCTTGTCCCATCTTCTAAACATTCACCACTATGTACGCTTCTATATTTAACCGAAAAGGACGTGTTGGGCAAGCGATCCCAATGGCGCAACTGCACAATGGGAAGGAACATGTGGTTACAAATGGCCTAAGAGCTGTTTTTGTATTTCTGTATTAGGCTGATCTTTAAAACCCCAGCGAGGGGATGGCGTACTTAGGAGACCGACATATGAAGGCCTGGCATGGGAAGGCGGTGGGATGGTAGAGGTTCACCGGGAAAAGCACCTAGCCATATTCTCAGTTTGGTCGAGTTCTATTTCAGCGCACTAGGTGTGGAGACCACCAATAATCAAACACATCCCAAATACATGTCGATATTTTTGGAACATTGTGAATTTGGTCCCTGGGGGCTTTACTACCCAAGCATCTGTATTAACTCTCCAGCAGCACCATGGCCAGCCAGACGGCCAGCCAGACTTTAAGGTATGGCCTGGCCGTTGTGCGCACTTCCGCAGCCACGTCAGCCGAAGAGACGGGTGAGTGAACGCGCCGTCTTGCTTCCCCTCAGGAGGCGTCAAGCTCATCCGCTCAAGGGGGCAAGGTTTGCGTCTATTTTGTTCTTTTCTATTGAGAAGTTCTATGAAATCCATGTGGCGCTGGCTCAAAAGCCAACGTGGGTGCAGTGTGCTTAGTGAGGACATCTCAAGGCAGGGAGGGCGATAGTAATCAGGGTTGCTCGAGGCACACCATATAGAGTTCATCACTACTAAGTGAATTCACAACTACACTATGTCGGAGTCCACACCGTGAATGAGAGGGGCAACAATGCCAAAGGCAAGGGAAAAATAAAAAATGATGGGGGGGGATCCGGTGTCAGATGGTCACTCGGGGCAGTACGGGTGGAATCTGTGGCGGCGGTGAGCATGGCCTAGACAGAGACGTGGTGAGGACAGAGCGCTCAGGGTCAGTCATCGCAACCAAATACGAACTGGAAAGATCATGTTGGAGACGGGGACGGGTGAGTGGTGTGCCGCTGTCGATCATGACGAGGATCATGAAGACGGAATGGGGCAGATGGGACACGATGAGCGAAGAGAACAAAGAAGCAACCAAGGATCAACGATGCACTCGGTACGATGCTTGAGGAGATCACAGATTGAGCGGCGGCTGGGTCTCATCAAGGTACAATCCAATGTGTATCAGGAGTTGCGGATGCGCTGTGGTGCAGGCGGATAGGTAGTGGTAACGTATCTGTCTGATGGAAATGCCTGATGTCTTCAGTCTCGCAAACTATGTATGCATTGGACGAGACGATACAATCACCACTTGGTCAGTTGCTGCTGCCCAGAAACTGTTTCCTTCCAAGGGCCAAAGCTTAGGTGCCCAGTGCCAAGAAAAAAACGACTCCAGTAATCAATCTGAGGCAGGCCCCGATGCGGACTTGGGTTCAGCAGCAATTGGAAGGAGAAACAACGGTTGGGGGTGGGGGTGGGGGGTGTGAACTCGTGTGCACTCATAGGTACTGACGCACGGTCAGGAACCTTAGTCAATGATGAGGTGTATGAGGTAGGTATTCGTACTATGGTGTTAGGGGTAAGTTTAAGCTCCCTAACAGGTAGTATGGACCTGAGATCCACAGCCCTAATGACTCTTACTGGCCAGATTTATGCTGGACGTGCCCGAGAATTCCAAAGTGCTCCTCGCTGAGGTAATCAAGGAAACACAGGCACATCTACCCAACAGGGGAGTTTACTTTTGCCTGCTACCAAAGTAGGTGGTTGATGGGAACGCTTGACCTTTATGGGCTCCGACTAACGGCCTGAGTCATCGGCAAAAAAACACCCATTTATCTACGAACTTAACCAGCAGTTAGGTTGATGGGAACGTGTCTGGTGGGCAGGTAGCCAAAGCGGTCGAGAAGATGGTTTGATCAGACGTTAGCCCCTTATCTTCTTCTCCTTGTAGCGGGTACGTACCTCTGGAGGCCACGCTTGGTGGGAAAGCGGGCACAAGAGAGGAAGTGGCATTGACCAAGGTATCTTTCCCATGCTTCCTTCCTCCTGTTGCCTCTGCCTCTCTCCCTTGCGTCCTCCTGGACCTTACCCAAAGCGAGGGAGACATATTATCAGAGAGCTTCTTCCCACTCAGGAGGCGATCCGTCCGAATCCTAAAAGCCGTGACAGTTTTTCAAACCACGCCAGCGATGGGAATAACTGGGCACGGACACGGACACGGTCATGGCACCCTGCCAAACGACACCCATCAATCAAATCAGTCAGTGGAACTCAACCACACTGACAGCAGGTTTCCTTTTCCAACGCTCTTGCTCTTTTTCCGCTTACACCTGCTGCCGAGGAAGCACATTATCGTCTAATCTTCAATACTCAGCACCATGGCCCTCCTCATCACTTCCCAGCCGCATTCGCACCACACAAGCACGCGCATGCCCATGGATATTCTCACAAGATTAATCGGAAGTTGTTACAACAAATATGTTGGTGGACAGGCCCAATGACGGCCCAAGGACCCAACCTTCCGGAGGCCGAGGTAGGTAGCCAAGGCAGTCAGTCCCTGTTGAGGTCGAAATAGGTACACCATTTCAAGAAACCACGGTAATATAAAACCCTCCCGGGGACCGATAGTCGTTCAAAACAACGCCGCGATCCCCGCCGAACCCTTGTCTCCCACTCTCGGCGCGTTTGTGTCCCGTGGCCGATCCCTGGTGCAGCGAAGGTAGCGAATTGGCACCGAGGCCGTGCTGACGGGATCGAGCAGGATCTGCGGCCCCTTGAACACGAGAGACACATAGCGGCGGGGATGTCCTAGCTGGCCACACTCTATGTTGTCGTATTGGCCTGCGCTTGCACTTCTCGGGCGCTCCCAGGATGGTGCAGCCGATGGGATGGAAACCCTCGGGAAACAAAAGTAAGCAAGCCAGGAATCGCCAATTAACAGGCCAACCCACTGCCAGACAAGGTCAAGGCCAAACGAAGCAAACAATATTATTGAGAGACGAGGAAGATGTTCCGACCGTTCGTCATTCGTCGATCCGCTGTTATAATCCAAGCTCTGTCTGTCCAGGCTGCTCTATCCTGCCCGGTCGGCTGTCTCGCGCATGGCCAACATGTGAGTGATGCCGCGTTCTTCTGACCAATCGACTGGTTAGGATATGATGGAGGCGTTGTCATCCGACGCAAGCTATCGAGTCACCGTCGACTGTTTCAGAAAACACGATCGACACCAGCGCTGCCCTGGTTGCCTGGGTCTGAACCTGGCCTGTCCAACCCAATTTGACATGAACCGAGACCAGCTCATGCTTGAAGAGTTGGGCTAAAGCCTATGATAGTCTGTCAAACTAAACTACACATGTCCGACCACACTGGCTGTTAATCTGCCGTTTCCAACAGCAGATTAAAAGACGGTTGGCCGTTCTTAGCGCAGCCAGCACCCGGACCAGCAGCACCAACATCGACAGTAGCGCAGTTTGGACCAAGACAAACGAACGGTGCATCGCGGATCGACCGCTCCTCCTGTCCTCCCTTCTCTCACAGACACTTCATCAGCACCGTTGGCGGCCCCTGGCCTCATCTGCATCACCACCGCGGTCGGCCGTCGGCTCGCATATCGGTGGGCGATTTCAATCACGCAGCGATGCAAGGGGGGAAGGAAGCAAGGGAGGGGGGAGGGGAGAAAGTCAAATGGCAAACTCTTCCGAATCTGCACACGACAGAACCATAGCTGATGCAATGATGATATTATTGTACGTGCCTTCTATATGAACGAAAACAATTTATTGAAGATCCCACAAGGCCGGGGGGTTATTGACTGGTGGAAGTGTAGAAACAAAACTTCGGTATCAACGGTATTGCAGCCCCACGACAAACAATCCGCATGCCGGTCAGGAATTGGTACCCGAAAGATGGTCTTTGTGAAATGATTCCACATCACTCCGGCGATCGTCTAGGTGACCGTGCCCCAATGTTACCGCTGCGAATTCGATTGGGGGGGCTAGGCGGTTCTGGGCTGCCGCTGCGACGCTGTGGAATACGGATGCTACTTGATGTTGACGATCATCCTTGGGAGGGTTTGGTGGCCGATGAGGGAACGCGCACGGCAAGGGGTGGGGGGCGGGAAACAAGAGCCATGGGTGGCCATGCAGCTTGCAAGACCGACCGACAACGATGGGGTTAAAAGAAAGGATGGCCGGATCTCAGATCCCATTTCTCCTGGGCTGCTTCGTTGGGTGGATCTGCAGACTAAGCCGCGAATCAATGTCCTCGAAACTGACATGGACATAGAGCATCTTGGCCCCATCTCCGGGGCCCCGGGCCAATTGACTCCCGTCGATCAACGGTTAGCCAGCAGCAGCGCAGGAGAAACGAGTGGTGGGAGCTGAAAGGCAACAAGCAGGGTCCCCACGTCCGCTGCGGGAATCCACGAGCCGGGGGGGGGGGGGGGGGGGCTAATGCCTGGTACGCAGCGTACGATGTATTGACCATAAATTCTGGGGACTCCGTCCCTGCCCTTCCTATGTTAGTTTTAGGGCTTCTAAGGTAGTAGTTTGATGAGGTGTGAGTGTGAATAACGTAGGCAGTTCCGAATTCCCCTCTGGCTCAACAGGCGACGAGGGCGCGGACGCGGGCGCGGACGCATTCGACCTATGAGTCGTGGGAAGAAGAGGAAGAAAGCGCAGCAGCCAACCTGGTAGCCAACCCAAGCTCAGCTCCATCTCAGTATTCTATGTATTATCTCAGCCCATGAACAGGGGTGGGAGGAGGCAACAAAAACCTGACACCCCACTCCCTCCATCCACCACCAGCCCACCCGTCCGTCTGGATGCATCATTTGGTGCTCCGCAACTGCAGCAGCATCATGTCGAGATTGCAACGTGCCAACCAACCGGTCAGCTACTCAGCCACTCAGCCCTTCAGCCGTTATACGGGTGCCTGCCGTCTCTCGTCCCTGGAATGGGTCACTTGTGGTTTTGTCTGAGACACGAAGCTAGACAAGGGCTAGGCGGGTAAGGTATTTGCAATTGCGTATCCATCCGTACGTAAGGTAAGGCAAGGCAAGGCGAACGTGCTTGCAAGGCAGGGTATGGATACTAAGACGACAAGCGAGATTCCCGTTGCTGTTATGTTGTGTCGTGCCGCCAGATCATGCCTAATGCTTCACACCAGACCTGTTAGAAATGATAGAAACACCTGGTCCGCAGTTGCGGGGCTTTCAGTGCAATCAATCCACTTTGTCCTGAGCATCGACTCGAAGCGTTTGTGTGCGCGCGTCATATCCGCTCCTCTCTCAAGTTGCTTCGTTGAGCCTAGCCTTTCCTTGTCGGGATAGCTGTGCGAACAGACAACCGGCCCTCCCGGCCGTTGTTGGCCTGCGTCTGCACCCTGACTTTGCGTGGCTGCCGCACGCACAGAGGTAGATGTGCATGTTATGCATACAGAGCGACGCACTAGGGAAAATGTTCAAGGGAAAGGCGTGCAGAATTCTTACTTAGTTGCCCTTCCAAGGGGGGGGGGGGTTTCGACCGTCGATGCTTTTTCTACCACCTCGTTAATTGATGGTGGTTATAATGTATGCATGACAAACGCAGCGTACGGAGTACGTACTGCTTCGTGTGTATGCCGGCTCAGTCCTTGTCATTTTTTGTAGCATTATGTTGCTGGTACCTAGGGCGTCGCTCCGTTCTTACAACGCTCAGCCCAGAAACGAATATGCCATTGCTGTTGTGAGACTAGCAGACTGTCCCCCAGCCTAGAGATAGGAGGCCTGGCCTCGTCATCACAACTCCCGATGACACCCAATGCCAAATGCAACTAACTGCAGCTGCGACTCGGGACTGCAGTTTTTGCCCCCTCAAACACGCACGCTCAATAGTCGGGCAGCAAAGATTACAGGAATAGTCCATCTGGCGTCATGCCCGGGGCGGTCTCGGACCTGGATAACGGATATCACTGCTCACACCCGCAGCTGTGGTTCACCTCGGTTTTGATATGAGCGTGGGACAGACGATGGTGCAAAAGCAACAACAACGGTCACCGCCAGTTATTCGGGTCGATGCCCCCTATTCTTCCTTTTGTACCCCTCACCCCCCCCCCCCCCCTCCCTACTCACCGTGTCGGTTTACCTTCGTCGCGGATGAGGCACCTGGCCACGCCTGGCCACGCCTTGCTACTCCCATTTAAGCATACCCGCATTCTCGACGCAGCCTCCTCGTCTGCGTAAGTTGTTCCATACCTACGGCCCACATAGGTATCTGCTCGGTCCATGCCAGGTAACGTATTTGCGCCTGATGTGTCCCATTCAGAGGAGTATTCCCCAAGTTGTCTCCATTTCTCGCCCTCTTTAAAGAATCTCCTCTTCATGCAAACATCTGCCCCGGGCCCAAGCATTGTCCGGGCCAACTTCAAGGAAGTTCCATGTCCCTCCTAGGCGGCATCAGCGCAAGACTGTCATCATTTCGCCGCAACCATTCTAGGCCACACGCGCACAATATCATGAATAATGCGGCAATACCACACAGCACGACGCACTTGGGCTGTAGTGATACAGTGCCCCATGGGAACAATATCGGTGACCTAATGTTCCAACCGTGAGGCTGATACTCCCCTAGCTCTGTTCGAGAATGGCGTTCTCTTTGCAGTGGTCATCGCCGTCTCGCGATGACTGCTGATTCCGGAGTTAGACCCTAGCGAGCTCTGTAACCGAACCAGGCTCTCGGACGGCAACTCAAACTCTGGGATAGGGGTTGAAATAGAACCAGAAGCTCGAGGTAAGAACCCTGGCGAGTTAAGGAAAACGACGTGATGTAATAGTTAGTAAGAGTGGCTGGGATTCAGTGAGAGACATAAACAAACTCGGCATAAAGGGCGAAACCCAAAAGCAGCGAAAAGCAAACTGGAAGAGAAACCACCAGGTGGTCTTGACCATGCAAGCTGCTGTCCTCATTAACTAGTATATCTGCCAAGGTCGTCCCTCCTTTGCAAAAGCCTGGGGTATAATCACTTATACAAGACAGTGGAGCTTACAATACAGACTCGTCGTTTTCCTGCCCCTCGCTGTCTGCCCACCTCAGTGCCTCGTATGCCGCTGTCCGTGAGTGGCTAGTCCCTGTAGCTCGCCGCTCCACGGGCCTGCCGCGATCTCCAAACTCATCATCGGGGAGGTTACCAGCACCTTCGGAATATCCGCGGTATACACTTTGTGTACGCGAACTGCAATATTGGTTGCGAACGCTGGATTTACTGCCAAGTTCGTCAACCTCTCCGCTCACGTTCTCTGCCATAGAGGTGCTGAGATGCCCCCGCTCCGAGCTGTGAGGCCCGGCCTGGGTATCGCCATGAGGCATTTGGCGCTGCTGCGCTGATGCACGTGTTCTGCTCGACAATAAAATATTCCTACTCTCCGGTGAAGGTGTCTGTCTGACGACCGATGGCTCGATTTCGCATCCGTGGGCACTCCGTTCCTTTCCCGTGTCAGAAACATTCCCAAACGATTGTAGCTGGATGCCGTCCTTTCCGGCCTCGAAGGAGAACTCTCTTTTATGTTGGTGAGTTTGGGAAGCTCTCCGGGCAGGTTGTTCCGGGAGTTTACCGGTTGCCGAGCTTATGATATTCGGGCGAGCAACAGACGACCGCTCACCAGCCGCCTTGGCTGCAGCAATAGCTTCATTTCCTGCTGGGTTGACGCCAAGCGTTCCTCGATACACGGAACCAGGTGGCTGCCTCAAACTGTCATACTCCGGTGTGTTGGTGGCCAATTGAAAGGCATACGATGCTCCGGTATCCTGCATACGTGGCGCCGCACGAGACAGTTGGGCTGCCTGCGTTCTGGCAGGTAAGTTGTTTGCCCTCTGCGACGGATTCAGACTGTTATCCTCCTCTGAAGAGCTTGTGTCCAGGGCCCGAACTATGGCTGCTGGATCCAGGGGCATGTTCTTTCTGCCATGTTTGATGGTCCGATGCCGTCTTCGTTGAACCTTTCTCAGCTCCTGACTCAATTCGACATCCGCATTGTCGTCCAGATTCGGTTGCATCGACACTGTTATATTAGCTTGCGCCCGGAGTTAAGAGGAACCCGAATAGACCTGCTTACAGAACGTTCGATGGGTCTGGCGTAGGGTTTCGGAGCCTGCCGTGACACGTGAAGTATCCATGCTGGCAGACTTGTCGTGATCGTACCCATCTGCCAGGTATTATCCGTCGGTCAGTGGCCGAACGCATTCAGATTTGATCTGCTTGTAAATGAGACTCACCTTTTTCAGGACTGCATCTGGCATTCTCAATTTTGGCCTTGAACATCCTTGAGGATGTGGCGCTTCTGTCCACGACGCTTTCAGACCTAGCCAGGACAACGGCACCGACGCCCTCAGGGGCGACTTTTGCGAGTACCAATTCCAAGCGCTTGATCTCAGCTCGGAAGGCAGCCTCCTTCTCCTGCCATTCATCGGACATCTTGGTAAATTCATTGATGCTGCGTTGACTGGTTTCCAACTCCTCTTTAAGAATTTTTTCTGTTTTCTTGAGTAGCACCTGGACGCTCCAATAGCCTTCCAGCAAATGCAAAATGTACGAATTGTATTCTCTGGGTACTGGGTCGAGAACTGACTTGGTCATCATAATGTAATGCAGGGCGTCGACCATCTGATCCAGAGACATTGGAGCCTCCGTTTGGTCTCGGTCCTGGTACCAGACAACCTCAGTTGGTTCCACCAGGGAGGGCGACAGCTGATGACAAGATGAATGCGAACCGACGGATCTGATACTTGGGCAGTTGCTTCCTACCAATTTGGCAGCACTGAGAATATCGAGGCTTGCAATGCGTGGAATGGCTCTCCGCTGTCGCAGTTTGGAGGGAGGAGCATCGAGATGTGCCAGTGAATCCTCATCGCTAGTTTGTACCGGATTGATTTCTGACCCCCTTCGCTGTGGAGGCAACGGTCTAAAGATGTCGGCCATGTCTCTCCACGAGTCACTCGGTGACTGTCATGGGGGTGACGCTTTATTCCTGGGCCGGGTTCGGTTAGTCCATGTCCAGAACGGCGTAAGAAAACGAGAGCGCATGAACAATGTAGATATGGAGGAGTTGTTGGGCAAAATGCCGATGTCGTGATGTCGGGACTTGGTGGCACAGAACTTGTTAGCTGTATCTAATGAGTCCAACGTCAAAGAAAGGCGCGTGGAGCCGAGGATAGTTCGCAGTTAGTATGATTTGTGGAGGAGCTTGAGTGAATGAGGTGAGATGGCGATGAAGGTGACGGAGACGGAGGACCTCATCTCGAGACGGGTTGGGAAGGAAGCATTACCTCGGCTGGGGCTGACGCGTAGAAACGGCAGGTACGGATTGTTCTCTGGAGCTCGTGTTGCCGCTCCTTCCTTCCCCCGCCTCACCATGATCTCGACCAAGGGAAGGTGCCCTGTTTTCTCAAGAGCCTTCAATGTCACCCATGCCGCACTTGCTCCCCTGAACATACTCCCTTGCAAACTCGCCGTAGACAAAGGGACTTGCAATTGCAGTGCCATCAAGCATCACCGGCCCTATCGCCCTGCGACGGAAGCCACATCACCATGTGTAAACCCTCCGCCGAAAACGAGATACCGATATGTTGATTTCACAGATACTTGGTATAATCCATTGAAACCTGGGTCTCCGGTACTTGATGGGGTTTGGAATTCTTCTGCCAAGTTACCCTGAACTTGATTATCCGGGTATCTACGGCATCATATGAATCATTGCAGTCTATTTCTTTCCTTAAATCGCCGTGGAAGAAATACCTTTTTTGTTAGCAGCATGTTTCCCAGAGCAGTCTTGCTTTGAAATGCTAAGAGAATAAATCTTCAGCCTTCTGTCGTCTGCGTCCACGGCCCACCAACTTGTCGGCAAAGAGTTCCTTTCCCGTGTTACCACCTCCAAAGCGATTTGGGAACAGCTCCTTGACACTTGCACCTGCTGCGCCCTTAATGGCGAAGCCAGTGTCGGCACCACTTTTCTCGGCTCTGCCTCGAATGTCAAACAAGTCCTTCTTAGCGCCCCTGTCGTTGTTGGCCACTGATAGTTTGCGTTGCATTAGCTGCGTGGTCTCGTCTGCACCGTCCATGACCCGGTCCATATGCGTCTTGCCGGCAGAAGAGTCCTTAGCGGGGAATAGCTCCTTCGCCGTGTTGTCCTTGGCCAGACGCTCCTTGATACCAGATGCCCTTTCTCGGTTGCTGGGTCTCAACATCCGTGCTGCCTCCACATCCATCGCCGCGTCACCGTCGACATCTCGTATCGGTGACGCCGAGCGGTTTCGTCGGCCCCTGCCCGCTCCCGATCCTCGATTTGGAAAGAGCTCCTTCTCCTGGTTGCGATATGTATGGGATTGATCCCTGCGCGAGCTAGAGCCCCTGGATGACGACCTCCTCCGCGGTTGCGTGGATCTGGACTCGCGGTTCGCTGAAGTATCTTCATCGTCGTACATGCTCGCGTGGAATACCTCCACACTCGGTTCGCGGCCTCGCTGACTTCTTCCGCGGCCGTTACGGCGGTAGCGATCATCGCCACTGCGGTCGCGGTACCTGTTCCTGCTTCCTTCGCGTCGCATTCTTTCTTCCGGATCGAATTCGGGGTGAAAAAGATAGAATCTGCTCCTCTGCGCCGCGCCAGGTGCCTTCTTGTCGGAAATAACGGCAAATCGGACTTGAAGGTTTGCCTCTGGCTTAGAAGCGACGGCTTTAGCAGGGATCGTCTCGTTGATGGGCAATTGAGTCACATCGGCGATGTCAACGGCGCTCAAGGCTTTCAGAGCGTCCTGTGCCGAGGACTCAGATCCGAAGACCAAGTTCGCAGACTCGTCGTCGATCCATTCGATCCTATTTGTGGGGCCATAATGGTCCCTCACGTATGTCTTGATATCGTCCGTCGTCAACGTCTCCAATCCTCGGACATGAACCTTGTTGGGTACCAAAGTTGAGCTTTCCAGGTCGCGCTCGGTCGTGGTAAGGGGTATCGCATTCGATACTCCGGTATTCTGTTGCCACCCAAAGTTAGCACGGACAAGGACAATTGCGGGAGATGCGGGGAGCCATCGCGTACTGTGCTGTCGGCAATTGCGGTGGTCGGAGGAGCAAATCCTTCGGCGACATCCTCCATATCCATGTCCCAATCCATGGTGGGCCCAAGAAGGTCGTGAGATGTAATAGTCACGATGGTATGGCGAGGTTGGGGAATGTGTAGATAAGTGGTGGCTTCCTGGGCTTCTTAGAAAAGTAGGAGGGTTCGGGAGCGATCCTTCCTGTATTTCGGCCTGGGAGGCGCTTAGTTTGAGGAAAGAGACGAACCTATGTTGGGTTCGTCGCACAGGTATTTGTCGTGTTTGTCGTAGGTTGCGACGGAGCGTGGTTAATTCTCGGAACGGGATGGCAGACAGTGGTTCGGGCGCTAAGTGGCTGTGGAGAAGGAGGCTGAAGGCTGGTGGACGGGTACGCCTTGCTGTTTTGGGACACTATTTGTGCTTCAGGCTTCTTAGAGTCCGGCTCCGGGCTCCGGGCCCCGGCCTCTTCCAATTGAATAACGGCCTCGGCCCTCACTTCTCTATTCGTGAACTTCCTCTATTCAAAAAAATACGGTATGCAAATAAATCGTTTTAGACCAAGGTGGTTCATATGGGTATAAAGCCCTCTAAAATAGCAGGCCCGCCGGTTTCACTTCTATCATGTCCCATCCAGCCTGGTTCCTCGCCTTTGAATCGGCGTCTTAACTAACCATATCCCGTCCACCCAATCGCATGACGTTTTGCGTGCCGCATGGAAAGTACTATCCAAACCCGGCACATCTGTACGTCGTTCACCTCCGCCTTGACTTGAAGCAGAGTTTCAATCCCTGCCGACCGTACGTCTATAAAAGGTGCGGCAAATCAGGTTTCGCTGGTGAACAGAAGAAAAATACATCCAAGAAAGGAAGAGAGAAAAAAAGACACCATACCCGAAGTCTTACACGGTCTCTAGGCGTCTACGCGGCTCAACTAACGTTGGCAAGCAAGTCGTTCTCCGATTCTTGCACCGCTGATCATCTATTTCACCGGCTGTCGTCGTCGAGGGCGCTAAATAGGTCGTTTGTGACATCTCAGATGCAGGGCGTTTGAGGTTTGGAAGACGTGGAACAATGTCACCAGCCGAAGGCCGATCGTGGTCATCGTCAACTTGGTTACTTGGGTCCAGGAGCGGATCGTGTACCCAGCAATTCTCAAGACCATCAATAAACTTTGGAGAGTTTCGGAGAAAGTGCCACGAAAACTTGTCAAGACGCATGGCGATGTACAGCGACTCAATCTTGCCACTGGGCTCGCAAACACCACAGTGCTTTCGCAAAAAGTCGAGATCGTACTCGTCGTCGATGAGCCCGGGGTCTAGCGGCCGTAGCATGGGAAGTCCTTGGAGCCTTTCTGCGTCGCAAAGCCTTGCCTGCAGTGGCATCCATGGTCTCCCTTCGAGGAGGCCGTCGAAGGACTTGGTAACAGCCTCAACGAAGGAAGTACCGTCGGACCCACCAACTACAACCGTCCGGTGCAGGCCACGTGAGAGGCAGCGTTTATAGGCATTGGTGTCCCTCTCAAATGGAAAAGGCTGAGAGGCCGTCGGAAGCAATGAGATGTGTACCGTCCAGGCGCCACAACTATTGGAACTGCCGTTTGATTCAGTGGTGCTGACGGCTGGAGAAGCATGGGGTGCGGGATGCACACCGTCCCAACGGCTTTGAGCCTCGGTCCGGAAATGTGACGCAGTCGGAGGGCGCGAGTAAGAGACACTCGGGACACCGGTACGCATTGGGTTGATCTCAGCTTCGACATCCAGGTGCTGGCTACCTCGACTGAACAATAGATCATGATCAGACTCCAACTGTTCCAATCTCTCCTCTATGCTCTCATCGGCGTCGAAGAGCTCCATCTGTCGATTGCTGATATTCTTCAACCCGCCCTCTACACTGTCCAGATGATCCAACTGGGAGCGTAGACCTTCTTGTAACTTAGAGGTTCGCCGATTCAGCTGCTCGATGGACTGCCAGGCCCTGCTGATGTTGCGATAGGAGCCTTTGATTTCCTGGCCTATTTCCTCCCGACTCTTGTCGACGAACTCCTCCAGGTCGCTCACCCTAGCGACGATGGTTCCAAGGCCGCCCTGTCTCTGCTGGTCCAACTGTTCCTCGAGGGCCTGAAGACGCTGCTTCAATAGCTCGACTTCTTGTCGAGTGGAAGATGGTTCCGGGGTTTTGACGTGATAGCAGGCCATGTGTCCACAATCACAACTTGCCCCGGGCGTTGAGCGGTTAAGGGAGAAGTGTACGCAAGCGCATCGCTGGCCCTTAATGCCGGGAACCAATAAGATGTAGCGGCAGTGGCCTTGGGGCAAACTCTCCTCGTCGATGCGGCCGATGGGGCCTTGCAACGGAGAGGGAGAAGGAGTCGCCGACATCAGGGCCACCTGTATCCTTTGCTCTAAGAAGACTTTGGTGCGATATGGGCGGCTGCTAACACCGCAGGACCAGGACGAAAATCGGGTTTCCTCGATTGTACGGGTTGTCGTAGACAGCGTTGAGCACAACTCAGAGACGGTCGAGCGCGAGATTGGGAGTTGGGTGCAGTACAGATGAGTAGACGGTCCATGGACGATGCGCAGAGTGGTTGCTAGAGGCCGGCGACAGGGGATTCAGATATGCCGAAATCGGTAATTACAAGAGCCAGATGGTACAAAGTTGGTAAGCTGGGCGTCCAAAGATCAACGGGAGGAGACGATCGATATGTAGGTTGGCGGGGGCGGCTCCTTTAGATACCACGCAGTAAGAGACGAGAACCAGGCCTGGGACCAGGGACCAGGAGATGTAAGTCTGGACGACGACTATACGGGATTCGATAACTGGGGGGGGGGGGGGGGGGGGGAAGAGAGAGAGAGAGAGAGAGAGAGAGAGAGAGAGAGAGAGAGAGAGAGAGAGAGAGAGAGAGAGAGAGAGAGAGAGAGACGAGAATCAACTCAGAGTCAGGAACGTGCAAATTCGAGGCTGGGTTCGGGATCTGTATATCTCTTCGCTCACATTAAAGAGGAGCACGGGATAACGGAGCTTGAGCGTGGCAGTGGGATGCGGATGTGTCTGCCAGGACACAGCGAGTGACGAAGGTTGAGGGGCTGCAGGGACTATTCAATGGGCATGTGGGTTTGTGGATAGGGAGGATAGCGTTGGCGGGGTCCTGGCGTTGTCGACAAGGCGGCGGCGATTGCGACGCATGGAAGGCGATGAGACAGGTTGCGTGCGGGCGAAGGTGAGATCGCAGGCGAGTGTGAGGAGGGTGGAAGTAGCGGATCCAGGAGTGATAACAACAAAATAAAACGCGCCTGGTGTCGTTTTTGGAACAGCAGGGTGTGGGAGGGGTTTCCCCCCCTCGGGTGTGCGGGTTGTCAAGGTTTGTTGTTCTGTACCAGGATAACGACGTAACATGAGAAGGGGAGGGGAAATGACCAACTAAAGAGGGGATCAAGACCAACACAAGAAACGAAGCAAAGGCACACGAATATGAGGAAGGAAAGAGAGGGGTTGTAAAGGGGCCGGATCCGTCCCGGGAAAATGAGGGAATTGGATCATTGGATGTAAGGTAGGTAGTCTGAATGCATGAATAAGATACGGATACTTGGTGTGTGTAATGCAACCGAAATTACCTACGATGCACCTCACGGACGCCTTCTGGACGGTGTCTCTACGCTTGAAGAAAACGAGAGGGGCTTTGGTCTTCTTTGTTCAATTTCCCAACCCGACATTTCACGGGGAAGCGGGAAGCGGCAGGCGGGAAAGTGGGTTTCGTGCGGGATTGAGGAAAGGTAGGGAGGGGCGCGCCTCCATTTGCAGGGACACTTTAAGAAAGTTGGGGGTTCCATCACCTCGCACTGTCCCCGCCCCCAGGAAGATACCGCCGACTTCATAATGATCAGCCTGGATATCTTGTGCACATCATAGTGCGAAAAGGTACCGCTTGTCAGCGTGGCATGCCATGCCTTACATGACAGTTATCAATCAGCTCAACAAACCACCGTGCCTTGATTAGTGGGCGGTATCACATCGTACTCAATTGGGGGAGGGCGGTATTGACCTGGACAGATTGCGAGCCTGCTGACGACACAATCGAACAGGTCAAGGTACTGTGTGTAAGAAATGGCTTCTTGCTCATGGCTCATAGTACCTGGTCTTCTGAACGCCTTTGTTTTACTCGGCAGACTTGACCTTCCACAGCGCCCGCAGCAGGATGTCGTGCTCGGGCTTGGGACCATGGATCTATCGGCAAGTTGACATTGGCTGGACGGGCACCCGCAAGGCAACGCAAGAAGATATCGCCCGTCCACGACTTGAGAACTACCACGCTTTGTTGTTGCAGCCCACCGACCTTTGCGCCCGTTGGATGGCCGGTGGGGCCGCTGTCTGTGAGTGGTGGATGTGGGGGGACCGGCCAGATAAGACGCAACCTTCTTCTCGCATCTCGACAGCTACCAAAATTTGTGTCTCATTGGTTGCCCTGTCGCACTGTAAGCGCTTTACCAAGGTATGCATCAAGGGACATCGGTTCTCAAAGAGCACTTACCTCACTTACACGTGTAATCTCATTGCCCCATCCCCTTCGTTGCTTCGTCACCTCTTGCAGTTTGCGGGCGTTGGCGGGCAGGGGGAGCCCAATCGAGGTACCGCCCCAGGCAGTAGGACACCTAGCCAAGGCGGTCGATCTTGAGGTTGGACGGCTAAGTACAGGTACACAACAGGAATAAGACATAGTTACAAACACAGTGTAAGTATTAACAGCTCAGCTCCAGACACGCTCGACGTGATCAAATAGAAGGATACCTCAACCATTACTACTTAGGTACCTGCGGCTCAGAAATCAGCCGTTCAGCCGTCTTGCCGCAGGAAGGTATCTAGCGGGCTGTGGCCCACGCTCCCTACAGACCCATTTGGTTCTCTGTTTTCAGGCCACATATAAACACCTCGAGGCACATCTACCCGTCGCCTTCAACAAGTGTGGTGGTAGGTATCCTCTGCCTCTATCGGTTTGCACCAAGGGCTGTTGATCGGTGCTTAGGAATGGGCGACAGGATCCCAGAGCTGTTCCCATTAACCGCCAACACCACATCGCCATTCACTTTTGCTGTCCCTAGACAACAACATCCTTCGCACTCCTGATCTTGACGGATTCGGGCATACACTGCCGCTAATCATCTTTCTGTCCGTAGACATGCTGCGAGCTACAGACTGGCCAGAGACGAGGCCGAACCTATGGGATGGTCCCCTTCGGTAGGGGCCAACCCAGGGGCAGCGACGCCTAGACAATGGGACAATAAGACACGTTTATTGCGACGCTGGCACCATCCCACCGTCCTGCACCCCTCTCGGTCTAGAAATGCAATGCTCAGACACTCGCACAACTCAGGCAATCTGCCAAATTGTCATCTTCGAGGACGGATGTTCCACCGACGTCGGAGGCTTTCGCAATGCTCGGCGAGGATCCCCGAGCATTCCATTGGCCCAGCGCTCTGAATGGCTGTAAGTTCCCTCACGGCAACGCTATTTGATGTCCACACTGGCCATATCGACTCGACTGTCCAAGTTCTCAGTGGCTCGTACACCACAAACGACAGACCCCTGCCGCTACTTTGCCTGCCTTATCAACACCACTCTGCGGGTGCCAATCCGACATGCTCGGTTGACTCACCGCTGATCGTGGCCATCTTCTTTTCTTCCTCGTTAACCGAAACAGGCTCATACCAGCTGCCAGTGCTGGTTCCTGTTCTCGACAATTCGCACGTGGTTCTGGTACACGACCGCAACCTGGATGTATGGTGACATTCCAAAGCTGCGTGTCGTCTTGTGGCGCGCCATGCTGCGGCGGTCTAGCACCTTGGTTTCGTAGTTGCTATGTATGCTCAGCAGCGCCGGATCTACTGATCGCATCCCGCGCCTTGCCGATGAGCTAGGCTCGCCCAATTCATCTTCTCGTCCTTGGTCGAGCCGATCAGTTGCGACATCTGTCCGAGACGAGTCTCGCAGCCAGTGGCAGGATTCCGTTCTGTGCACTATAAATGGCATTCCCATGCGGCGCCTGATAAGCTGGCTATACCAGTAGACACAATATCTTTCTCCTTCCCATGCCTTCCAGCGGACGCGCACGCTTGTTTTTTTCAAGGTTGCTATTGCAAAGTTGCAAAACCCCCTTGTTTGGCTTGATGAGTGGACTCGCCCGGGTAAATACTATTCGTGTGTTGAGAGGAGATGCGGATGGCCGAGACCTATGCCCTCGTAGAACAGTCACACTTTCACGCCGCTATCCTTATCATCGTCGGTTTTCTGTTACCCCTGTTTTACCTCTATAATGGCCTTGATCAAACATCCCCCTAGGACTACACTTTGGATGACGAGGAAAAGGCAGGCAAATGACAGGTCGGCCGACTATGCCGACAGGATGAGGGGTCCGGCGGTTGCACAACCAACCAAAATGTGTCATCTCCTGTCATCGTCCGTCCTTGGTTTGACTGGCTCCAATTCCTAGCCCTTATCATCAAGAAGGGCGAGAAAAATAGAATACAAGATGGGCTCGTTCGTCCCGGGGCGTCGTCATACGAAAGCTCCGCCATATCAGTTTATTGTGTGAACCTTATTTAACGGGAAGGTCCAGCGTGCTGAGCCTTTTATCTGACATGGCTGGGTTCGGCGACACGGTCGACTCGCTCCTGGAGACATACTCCATTTGCTTGTCACGCCTGAAGGGCTTGAAAGGGAGCAAACACACCCGACAGCTTCGAAAAAACATTCGTTCCGACCAGTACAAAGTTCGAAGTGTATACTCTTTGCGACTGGCTGCAACGGGCAATAATCTCGAAAAGGGCGATGGTGTGTATTTCCCACTCACGGAGTCGATCATCCTGGTGCTAAAACGGGATTGCAGCCACAGCCCGGTCTTCATTGGAAAAGGTTATCAAACGTCTGACATCAGCCATTGCACGGCTGGTTCGTCCGACGAGAGGTCAGGCACCCGGGATCGATTACCGGTCACTTCAGTTGTTGTCTAACTCGTCAAGAGTCGACGCTGTCAAGACCATCGATGACCTTTCCCGACGGCTCGGCGTCTCATCCCGGGAATCAACCTTATCAGGGTCAAGGGCGACAAGCAAGCAGCATAAGAGAACAAATTCCTTGAACAAACGCAAGAACAAAGAAACTTCCGACACTGAACTTCCACGAGGGGGAGAGAAAAATGAAGAACGACAGAAAGCGGCTCGCGTCAACATGGGCACTCCCGCTCGCATCCAGCGAATGGACACGGACAAGCACATGTCAATGACGACAATATCGTCAGGGAGCACTAAAATAGGAGAGATAATGCCAAAGAAGCTGCGTCCGCGGAAGCCGGAGAACTCAGAAGCAAATGATGAGTTTACTGTGCAGCCAACGTACCCGTTGAGACCACACCACCAACCCCAGGTGAAGCGGAGGGGGTTTTGGGGTATATTTACACGAGGACGGGCTGCTCGCTGGCGAACTACCATTGAATAGATGGGGTGCCGGGATGCGAAATCTTCGAAGTTTTGGCGGCCTCAAAACTGAAAATACGATTATGGAATCACGGCTGGGACATGTCGATGAAGACGTTAAGTCATGACGATGCCACAAAACAATGTCGAAAAGGCCTAGACTGCTGTCAAGAGTACCCACTGGACTGGCAGCGTATCTCGGTTTGGTACGGAGTCAGAGAAAGAAAAGAAGCAAGCTTTCATTTTGGTGTTTCCCTCGTTGTCTGATTCGATTCAATGGTATGGAGGTGATGATAGACCTGGTGACATTTTAAGGCTTTTGGTATGTTTATTGATTGGCTTATCTTGAAGCCCAGATTGGATTTTAGGTTTGTTACCTACTCTGTACTTACTGCTAAAATGCGATTTCCGCAGCTGAACATCTTTTGATCTAATCAGGGCACCGCAGTTCCAAGTAGCCCCAGAGTATCGAATCACCTGATCTGGGTGAGGGGCTACAAGTTGAGGACCTGAGCCGACCAGCGCTGAACATCACAGGCCTTGCCCCACCATCCACATCGCCCTGACCTAGGCTGCAGCGTGTCTTCACCAGACGTTGTTGTATTTGTGTTTTTTGATCGAGATTAGTCAAGACCGGCGACACCAGCCACACGAGCACCACCAACCGAGATCCCTCAATTCCTCCGCAGTTTGTCGCTCGTCGTGGAAATACTGACCACTCCCTATCGCTGCTGCGTTTGAACGACATAACATGCAGTATCGGTCCCGCTGAGACCATCGCCATACGCCTCTCTCCGCCCCTCCCCTCACCTTGCGATGCCTTCGGATCCTGCCGCTAACCTCAGCGCCCTGCTGCGCGCGGCCTCCATCGAAGACCACGAAGAAGTCCTCAAAGCCGCCAACGCCACTTTGAAGGTTTCTTCCGCGGACCTTGTCGCTCAACAGACCCGAGTCGTCGCCCTCCTCAAGCTCGATCGTTTCGACGACGCCCTACGCGCCATCGCCGACGGCGGCAGCAAGCTTGAGGACGCCGCCTTGTTGGAGAAGGCTTACGCTCTATACAAGACGGGAAAGCTGCAAGACGCCCACGAGCTCGCCAACTCCAGGCCCCAGCGGAGTTATCGTCACCTCGTAGCTCAGGTTGCCTATCGAGCCGAGGATTTCAAGGATGCGCTCGAAGCCTATACCAATCTCCTGGAAGACCCCCAGGATGAGGCAAGCGACCTGAAAATCAACCAGCTGGCGTCCGCAGCTCAGTTGGAATGGAAGTCCTCCGCCAACCTCGACGGCGATGACACGCCTATACCTACTGCCGAGGACGCCGACACTTTCGAGCTCGCGTACAACATTGCTTGCGGTACAATCGCGCGCGGCGAGCTGTCCAAGGCGTCAAACCTTCTCCAAAGGGCTCTGCGTCTCTGCGAAGAATCCGAAGAGCTGTCAGAGGACGACAAGAGCGCTGAGATGATTCCCATCATGGTCCAGCAGGTTTACGTCTACTCGAGGTTAGGGAAGGCCGGCGAGGCTCTTGAAATCCAGGAGCGTCTGTCTATCTCCGAGTAAGCAGCCCTTACGCCAGTGGTTAGGGTAGAAGGTTGCTAATCATTGATGCAGTGAATGGGACGCTGAGTCTAGGTTGATTGCGCTGAACAACAAGTCGGCTCTCGCGACTGATGCTGAGAACGCCTACTTGGCCCAACGCAAAGTCGACGCGGCAGCGGTGCTGAGCAAGCAGGCCAAACTGTTCAGGTACCAAGACAGCCAGCTGAAGCGGAACGAGTACATCCTTGGTCTGCATTCTCAAAAGTTCGACGGTGTCTACGAGAACACATCCCGATCACTTGACGATGCTGCGCCCACTGTATCTGTTGACACCAACAGCCTCTCAGCCATCAATGCAACAGCTTACGCCCTGCGTCATTCCAAGACGGTCGATTTCAAGGGCGTTCTTCCTTTGGTCGAGAGGCGTCCCACGGATGTCGGCCTCCTGCTCACCATAGTCCAACTCTACCTCATGGCAAATAACACCGGCGCCGCCCTATCGGTTCTCGAATCCTTCCTGCAGAATCTGGAGAAGCAGGGCACGTCAGAAGTACGCTTCTCTCCTGGTTTGGTTGCCTTGGCCGTCTCTCTCTACAGGCAACAGGGCCGTCACAGCAGTATCCGGTCCGAATTAGCAAAAGCCTCATCCTTCTGGGAGAAGCGAGACGGCCGTCATGTCGACTCGCTTTTGCTTGGCGCCGGCTCCGAGCTTCTCAAGTCATCGGATCCCAATGACATTGCGGCCGCCGGTGCCGCCTTCGAGAAGCTCTGCCAGAAACCCAGCGCGAACCATGTCGCCGCCGCCGGCCTTGTGGCGTCTTTCGCCACCTCAGACAGAGCCAAGGTCACGTTGTATTTCAAAGACCTGCCCCCTGTCGACGACCTCCTCGTCGGCATTGACGTTGACCAGCTCATCGGCGACGGCGTTGTTACCCACTCGAAGGCGGTTAGCCAGTCCAAGAAGCGCCGCCTTGATGCGCAGCCGACTGAGACGATCAACAAGAAAAAGCGAAGAAGAAAGCTGCCCAAGGACTACGTCGAGGGCAAGAAAATGGACCCCGAGAGGTGGCTTCCCCTGCGTGACCGATCCTCGTACCGGCCTAAGGGCAAGAAGGGCAAGAAGAAGGCCAACGAAGCCACGCAGGGCGGCTTTGTCAAGGAGGAGGAGACGTTGGAGTTGGCGGGCGGCGCGGGATCTGTCAAGGTCGAAAAGGCACCAACCTCGTCGTCCAAGAAGAAGAAGAAGGGCAAGAAATGAAGGGGTGCAATGGCCAGACGTCAGTCTCTACTCACTCGCCTCCATTTCCCTATTCGTAGACGCGATCGGCTATACTTTGTGGTATGCAAGATGCCAAAGATACAAAGTCACTCGGCCACGCTTCTCATGTCAAAAATCTTGCTGGGTACCGAGCACATGAGGAGGTGAGGGTATTGTACAAAAGGTCTCGCTGAAAAAACAAGTATGGACCGCTTTGCACTCAAGACTGCACCGCTGGCCGTGAATCGACCAGGTCGTCCGATCTCTCTTTCAGTTGGCCCTGGTCGCCACCACAATGCTATGCCCAAAGTCCAGTGTCCTTTTCCCCGCTTAGCCATGATTCCACAAATATATGTACACACATCCGCCATTATAAATCGACCACACTTCCATTTTGGTGTGATTGCTCTCAACAGTAAAACAAGATGTAGTAAAAGTGTGACAGGGAGATGAAAGTCCCCATACGCACACGCTGATGGTGTAGTAATGATCTGTCCATGTTTGCTCTCACATTCCTCTTTAAAACTCGCTCTGCATTCAAGTCCGGACGATGTGGTGTTCATGCTTCTAATCCATCTAACCCACCGTTTAATGTCGCTCCCTTAAAGGCTACCGGTGCGGACTTAGAGCGCGGCACACCTTGATCACCTAGGCTTTGACTGCTTGTATGGATGGGCTGGGAAGTCGTTGCATCTCAGCCCCTTGGACATTCTCATCCCCCTTTTGGGGTTCCAGCGGAGTCGTTGGCTCGGAGGGGGTCGCCACCGGGTTTGCCAGCGACACAGGTACAGGCTGCGGGCTGACGATGAACTGCGGGCCCGTTCCGGACCTCAGGCTACCGACAGCGACTTGGTTTTCTTCCTCATCTCCAGACTCGTTCTCGATTGGAGGAAGTGGTGTCCGCCTCCCATCCGAGAAGCTGACTGCTGCTTCGCTTTCGCCATCAGAAGGTACCGATAGACGACCGCCAAACACCGGCGCCTTGGATGCGTGCGCCGAGGAGTATTTGCGGTGAAGCTCGCGAAAGCTTCTAGCCGTGGCGGTACTTGCACTAGCAGCCGACTCTCGTCGCTCGGTGGGAACGAAGGAGCTGTTCAGAGCATCGTGGAAATCTTCGTCAAAGCTAGCGGGGGATGCAGGCTCGTCACGTTGATCTTGCTTTCGCTGCCTCATACGTTCTTCCGGGGTGAGTTGCTGAAGTTCGGAGCCGAAGTTGATGACTGATGCTTTCTTCCCATGTACCACAAAACTTCCGGAGCCTCTCGTAAGCACGTCTTCACGACCCATGTCGTCCGATCCACCACCAGAGAGTATTTCTTTGCCTTTCCTACTGCGGTGATGCGAGAGGTGGCCAGCACTTTCCCTGAGCGTGCGTTGCAAGCTGCGTCGGATCTTCATTTTGTCTTGCTTATCGATTGAGCCTGGGGTGTCTCGCGATTCGGAAGCGTCTCCGGCTTCGGACAGTGACCCAGTCCGCTTTCTTTCTGGCTGAATTCTACCGCGAGAACCCGAGTCGAGAAGGCCGGCCTGCTCCAGGAGCACCCGTTCGTTCGCGTCGACGTCATCATGGTGGTGATCAATTGCAGATTGCTCAACGTCCATATCCTTTTGCGGCGTCGAATGCTGTTTCGGGCTGTAGAAAGTCGGTTCGATAGAAGAATGACTGGAGCTAGAGCCAGGTCTCTTGCGTTGCAAATGTTCCATTGACCTGGAGACTTTAGAATCCCAAGAATTCTGATGCTTGTGCGGACTGAACGTTGCACTTGTCGGCGGTGTTTGGTAAGCCTCGGTGACCGGTGATTCAGGCTCTGCCTGGGGAATCTTGGAAGACCCCTGAATGGTAGAGACGGCAGCAGATGATCGCCGACGTCTTCGCGCGACGCTGCTCGCCGAGCCAGCTTCGAGATTGGAAGGTCTCTCCCGAGACGGAGATGGCTCGTTGAACTCGTGCCCATTTTGCATCTTGGAGGGCGCCAGGCCCTGAGGACCCTGTTCCTCGGCCAAATCTTTCAACAAAACATCCCGGTGACACCTCGATTTCCAGATGCCCATGCGGATCCATTTGATTTTGACATCCATGTGGGCCGCGGCTGAAAGGATCTGATCTCGGGTTTTGGCTTGGATGGGCGACAGTATTTGCAAATGCCGCGCGTTCCTCAAGTGCACCTCGAGCTCCTGCTCTTTGAGTGCGATCTCCTCGTCGGCTTTGGCAACTGCATCCATCATGGTCTGCCGTCGTTGCGCCTGGATCGACTCGGCCTCCTTATGGTCAATCTTCCCGCGTACGATGCTGACGTCGCCGGTGGGGGTCTGGATAACCTGCGCAGAGGCTGAACTGCCGAGCCTCCTTATGCCACGCCGGCTCTGGCCCTCGTAGTTACCGCCCACAACGCCCCTCATTCGAACGCCCGATGTTGTAAACGCGGCTGCATAATTGAGCTTGGCAAGCCAATCGTTCATTTCCTCTTCGTTGTCGGCTAGGAGAACCTCTTCGACGTAGCCGCTGGGTTGAGAATACTTAAAGGCGTTCTTATGCTTCTTGTAGGTGACGTCAACGAGCGCAACCGCATCTTTTGTCGGCAAGTACCCGTCAGGCTTAAATTCCGGGAGTGGTGGCTTGAAAGTAATCGGCTCCCCATCAAATCCCTGTTTGACATGAGTCTCGTACTGGTGCATCAGGTTCTTGATCCATGTGGTATTGCGGAAGAAATAGAGTTGAGCGCCGGTCAGAATAGCCCCCCATTCCTGCCACGGCGATCTCGTTTTCTTCTTTTTGGCATCCTTACGCCATAAGAGGCCGACTTTCGTGATTTTGATATCAACAACGCCTTGAGCCGCCTCAGCCGGATTGGCGGAGCCCTTGTCGTCGCGGAACGCATCTGGCCGTGACCTAGCCGACACTATTTGCAAGACACCGGTTCTGAAGAACGTTCTCTGAAGCTCTTTGACGTTGAGATCCTTTGCCGTCCCCAAGTAGTTGTAGTGATCTTCGAGTTCCATCACATCTTTGAGACTCGGACGCAAGATATCCAGCTTGCCATCTATTATAAGAGTATAGGGATCAAGAGGCTCACGGGCTGACCGTCTGACGGTTGTCTCCGGCGTGCCTCCTGGAAATAGCGTCTTCCGCTTGGCTCTGTTTGCCAAAAGTCGATCGCTGCTGAGGTCTAGATCGTCCTCGACATGAATGAAAGGGGTATATGTAATGTTGTCGTAAAAGCACCTTAGAATTGAGTCTGAGACGCCCTCTCCCTGTGTGTTTTTCAAGTAGTCGGGTTGCTGCATCTTGTGCTTGTTGTTCTTGTTGAAAACATCGGTATGTAAAATGAGGAGAGAAAAGGCGACAAAATACGCCTGGTCTGGAGAGGCATAGATCCCGGGATTGCATTCGTGGTAACGGTTCGCAAACGCCTGAAGGCATCTGTCTATTTGCTGTGTTTCCTTGGGTAGCTCAGCCTCCATGAGCAGCTTTCGGATAGCCATGTCCATGGGGTATTCAAAGAAGCTGAAGCGGCGCATGTAGCTGCGGAGGACCGCTATCGAGAACGAATCGCTTCCCTTAGATAACGCGCTGGCAATGACTCCGCGACTGAGTATTTCCTCGATACGACCAAGATATTTAACCGGCGTTTCGTCTTCGAGCTTCTCGGGCAGAGCGATCGGTTCGCGCGCAATCTGCAACGAGTTGTTCTTCGATGTGTTGGAGCCAGGAGTAGCTGGTGTCAGGCTGCCTTGTCGGCCCTGACCAAGATCTGAATTTTGACGCAATCGGTTGAGACCGAATAGGTCGCCGAAGCTCTTGCGACCAACCGATGTGGATGTTCGACCAGTTCCCGGGTCAAGATGGCCATCTATCGACTCCCTTCCCAAAGAGCTCATGGTCGACGATCTACCCCGCCGCTGCAAGCGTGTGCGAGTCGGCGAGGACTGCCCCGAATGGATTGACCCCGGCCTGAATAGAGCGGTGGCGGGCGAAGCGTTCGGCCTGGCTAAATGTTCGTGTGTGGACGATGCTAATGAATCGGCGCGCACGCTGTGACTCGACTGGGGACGCGATCCTTGTTGGGGACGCGGTGTATTTTCTCGAGAAGTAGATACGACGTTCGGATGAGACGTGCCGAGCGAAGAAGACGATGTCGCAACGTTATTGTTCCCATTCAGAGGCTTTCCTCTTTGCGGCAAATGTGACAAGTCGAACATTGGAGCTGTAGCCTTGGGTTTCCTCCGAGGCATACGGAAGAAGCTGGAGCCTGAGTGCACCGGTGGCGAATTATCCTTCGTGTTTGTAGTGTACAGGTGTTCTCCCGAGCTTGCGTCGGACCGCGATGATTCTGAAGCTCGGTTTGCAGGGAGCGATAGATTGGGGACATCATGACGTTCTCCGTTGGTCGGCGCCCTCGATGACGACGGACGACTGGGTTCTTCGAAAGTCACAAGGGTCGGCCGATTTGCCGAGGCTAAGTCTTCCAATCCCGTCTTTCTTCGCGACGACATCCACGTCAAGGCCCGGGCGCCTCCATCTTCACTATTCCTTGGCATTTCACCGGAGCGTCGAAATCGGTCGGCGAGTCGCATGCGAGATTGCTTCTTTTGGGGAACCTGAAAATCGACAGTCGGAGCAGTTGTAATGATTTCGGGCGCTGATGTTGTTCGTTAGCAAGACAACCTTGGCATGGCGCGCGGGGTTTGGCTGGTAAGTGTGATTCAAAGGGAACGTACGGCGAGGCACAGGGGGGGGCTTTTCGGCCTGTTGCTTGGCCCTGAGGGACAGCTGCGAGTCGGAGGCATTGCGAAATCTCAACATAGAGAAACGACGATGCTTCGGCGTCTCTTCCTGAACGGGAGGGGTATTTGGTCGGTCACTTGAGCCGTCAGGGGTTTGCTGGCCAGGCTCGTCGCCGTCGCCTTCGGATTGCGCAGGCACAGCCAAAAGTGTGGACTGAGATTCCTGAGTCGAGGCAGACACAGAGGGTCGCGGTTCCTCCCCATGCTGCCCCTGCTCTTTCTCTTGCTGCTGTCCCTGCAATGGTGGTAACAGCGTTTGCGATTGCTGTGCTTCTTGCGGCTGGATGATGAATGGCTGCTTCTGGTGCTGCTGCGATTGAGGTCGGGGTGGTTGCTGCTGCTGCTGTTGGGATTGAGGTTGCGGAGAAGGAAAGTGCTGGGGAAGCGGCGGAAGCTGGGGCACCGATTCGGTATCAATAATGGTATGGCGCCTCATGTCGGTCTCGCTGACGACGTTGCCGCGACGGCGTAGAAAAGGCATGGCGGCGATGGTTCATGGTTTGCCAGGGATGGAAAGTCGAAGTGGGAGGATGACGACGACGGTCAAAGTTGGGTGTGCTGTGCGATGCCGTCGGGTCCGGAAACTAGGCCATCAGCACAGCGTGAGGTGGTAGGGCAAGGCGACGAGACACATTGACCAAGAGAATTGAAGGGGAAAGGCCGACACGAAAAAGAGGATTTGGGAGGAAGCAGAGTAAGGTAAGCAGGGTCAAGTTGAGGTCGGATTTGGTAGGCGAGGTCAGTTAAGATAAGGTAGGGTGAGGTCCGGTGAGGTAAGGGTGTTGGGCTAGACGCAGTGCAACGCAAAAGACAGGACGACCGGGCATTCTACGATGGAGGGGGGAGGGGTCCCAGTAGCAATAGTATTGGATGCGTAATAAGGCCAGGCCAGGCCAGACCAGGCGAAGGCAGGGTGCGTGTGTACCATGGACCTCAGCTTAGGGAGGACGTGAGCTCGAAGGGAGATCGGACTGGAGACCAAGGATAAAAGATGTGGGGACAGAGGAACAAGAGGAGAAAGGGACGTGGAGAAGAAGGGAAAAGCCCCCGAGACTGAGAGACGGACAAGCAGGCAGGCAGGCAAGGCAGGCAGACAGACACAATGAGGTGAGCGAGGGTGTGACACTCGCAGGAAAAGGGGTTCGAGGCCAGAAAGAGGTGAGCGTAGACCGAAAGAAGGAAGGAAGAATGGAAGATGTCCGGATGAAGTTGGATACAAACGTTAAGTATTAGAGGTGTAAGAATAGAAATAGATGAAATGAAAACCGCGCGCGCATGCCTACGTACATCACACAGACCAGCTGATGGCGCTGTCGTTGTTGTGGTGTCTCAGTCTTGAAAAATATAGGGGGTTAATTGAGACGAGAACATAAAATCTGGGAAGACACGCGACGCAACAGACTTTAGTGAATGTACTACCTATGTATGCTCTTGCTACTGCTTATGATATTCTTCTCTCCCTCGCTCAGCATCCTGGGTAACGAACTGAACATCATAGCCCAGCACTGAGCAGTGTCGGCAAGCGCATGAAATGTACGGATACAGAGCCAACCAAAGCATGCATGGCACAGGGCATCCGCTTTCTGGTTCGACGCCAAGGGTGGGCTGGTCCTAGGCTGAGGTTGCAGCAACGGCCCCTGGACTGGGCTTCAGGCCGTCCTACGCATGCAGTATTTACATAAGCAGGTAGACTGAACTATGTTCCGTACAGAGTACTGGAAAGAACATAAAGGATACGCACAGTATATTGGGCAGGGTCACGCCTGTTGACACCTCGACGCTCCGACTTGGAATTGCAACTCGGTGGGTGGGCCGGGGTAAGATGAAAGCGCAGGGCTCGGGAAGGCTGAGAGTGCGAACAACAAATGAGGAGAGTGAAAGAGGGCTGGAACTCGTGGAGAAGGGACCGAGATCCCATGTTTTGACTTTCAATTGACGGGAGCCTGGTTCAGCCTAGGCTGGTCCAGCCTCATTCTTCATTGACTTCCAAGGTTCGCCGATACATTGACGTTCCCCTCCAGCCTCTAACTACCTTGGTAAGGAGGTAGACATTATCTGCGTAGTTGCAACTCAATCCGCATCGTATCGGGCTGCAACTATACGAAAATCCGCAGGGCGCATCAGAGTCGAGTACTATACCACAGCTGTTGAAGATGGCCCTGGGCAGGCAGGCTGCCTAGCAAACTGGGAACGGTCCTAGGAGGGAAAGGGCGGGCAAACATCAAGCCCATGGTTCCTCTTGTCGAAGCTTCCGTCTCTCCGTCTTATCCTCTCTCCCCTTCTCAACATCATCCTCCATCGGCAAGAACAGATACTTGCAGTTGCATAAATGATTGCCAAGCAGACGATGATAGGGAATCGTAAAGATGAAGAAGGAGGGGCGGACGGTCGTCGGCTGGTGCGAGAGAAGGTTCATGCCGCGCCTCAGGTAAGCAAGCGGCTGCCTGCGCTATGTATCCTTGCATGCCGAACCTGGGCCCCAGTGGCGGCCGTTTAACTCCAAGCTGCCCTGCCAGGTTCCTTATCTGCTGCTCTCATCCCGAATCTACTGCAGTTCATCCCCCCAAGCACATATTGTCGTGACGCACCTACGCAACATTACTCTTGATTCGTTGCTGTGTTACACTCCACCATCAGCCGTCTGCGACCGCAATATCCATCGAGTCTTCGACCCATCGGGGGTAGTCGACGCCTGTCATCTTCGACTGCCCGCATCCTCATTTTTACTCCCATCGCCGTCGCCTCCGACATGCGTCCCCAATCCGTATTGTCCTTCGCCGGCATCGCCCTCCTTGTCCCCGTCACCTCTGCCGCCTGCTTCAACGCATACCCAGACCTTCACCACGAGACATCGTGTACCGCGCCGAACAAGGCCGATACGTTCCCCCTCTTGAAGAGACTGCGCAACAGCGTAGTCGAGTTTGTCTTTGGTCCCCATCCTGCAAAGGCAACCGCCAGTGCTTCCCATGCCCTAGCGAGCCTTCGCGATGATCACGTCAACGAGGTCGTTTTGCGCTTCAATCTAACAACGGCCGAAGAAGAAACTGCTTTCGCCGCCGCAGCAGCTCGGACGTTTCTCGACATATGGACCTTCAACCGCGAATATGTCGACGTTCGGATCCCCAAGCGCGATATTCGATCCTTGCTGAGCCTCCTGCCCGAGACTTTAAAGACAAGTTATTCGACCTTGATCGCAGATCTGGCTGCGGCAGTGTATGATACTTATCCAGTCCTCGACACTCCCGCCCAGATCCATCGTTTTGATGATCGCCGGGCGAACCTGAAGCTGGCGCACAGCGGCAGCGACAACTACTTCTTCCAGGACTACCAAAAGCTTGACGTAGGGACTCTTTCACTCCTAGCCAAGCGGTTGTTAAACTGACATAACCTAGACAATTGTCCAATGGATGCGATTAACCGAGGCCATGTTCCCGGCCATCACCGAAGTAATCAACATCGGGCAATCGTACGAAGGCAGAGACATCTTGGGACTCAAAGTCGGGATGAAAACGCGAGCGCCGGGTGCTGACAAGAGAAAGACTGTCGTCATCACGGGAGGAATGCATGCACGCGAGTGGATTTCTACGACCACGGCGAACTACGTTGCATGGTCGTTCATCACTGCCTTTGGCCGGGAGCCTATGATCACCAAGCTGTTGGAGCATTTTGACTTTGTCTTCATTCCAGTGGTTAATCCCGATGGCGTCGAGTACACCTGGACAACGGATCGATTATGGCGTAAATCTCGGCAAGAAACTGGCATGTCATGGTGCCGCGGTTTTGACCTCGACCACGCCTTCGGCTACGAATGGGGTGACTTTTCCGAGAACGACCCTTGCTCTGAAAGCTATGGTGGTAAGGAACCATGGCAAGCCACCGAAGCTACTGCGCTGGCTATGTGGGCAAAGAATGCATCTCGGGAGACAACCGAGTTCATTGGTCTTATCGATCTGCACTCGTACTCACAGCAGGTACTGTTTCCCTTTGCCTACTCCTGCGACGTGGACCCGCCCAACGTGGAGAACCTGGAGGAGCTCGCAGCTGGACTCGCCAAGGCGATCCGCTTGTCCAATGGGGAGTTATACTCAGTAACATCGGCGTGTGAGGGAGCAGTGGCAGGTCGTGGCTTCAAGCCAGGAGTCAAACGCATCGAGACAGGCGGCGGTTCAGCTATTGATTGGTTCTACCACGAGTTGCACGCACATTACAGCTACCAGATCAAGCTGAGGGACACCGGAAGCTACGGCTTCTTGCTCCCTAAAGACAACATCATACCTGTCGGTGAGGAGATCTTCAGTGCAATGAAGTACTTTGGAGACTACCTGCTGGGCAATAACGGAATTGAAAAGTCGATTGGAACTGCTGCGCCGGCGCCGGAAGAACCAGATCGCAGTTTGGAGCTTCGACGTCTGAAGAGGAAGTAGAGCAGTCCGTGTCTCGATTCGAGTTAAGTTTAATGGCGTTGCGGCGACGGTTTTTCTTCTTGGGAGGGTAGTCTTCAGGCATGATTGCTCGTGTTGGCGCGCAACGATTATTTATCAGGCAACCGGTAAATTGGCGAGGGGAGGGGGCATTCATTTGAGTCCCTCGGCAGGAAATTGCACTCCGTGTACGTTGTTTGGTTTTGGTTCTGGTTTTGGTTTTAAAACGGATATGAGTGCAAAGAATCGGTCTCGTGTACTAAGAGCATCCTCTCCCATTACAAAATAGCGACTTTACCAGTTCATGATCATGGCAACAGAAGCGTAGACGGCGGTGAACTTGAGAGCGAAGTCGAAGAGGAACGACCCGGCGGAGCCACTGCGTTGATTGGTAGGTTAGCGAGAGACCTGGATGAGGTGCTGGGGACGACGGCAAGGGAAGGAAGCCTAAGCATACCCGATGCGGCCCTTTGGGCCGGCGCCGCTCGTGTAACCAAAAGCGTAGAACACGCGGGAGAGGGCCCAGCCAGCACCGAGGACGGCGCTGGCGACGGGGTAGCGGAGGCCAGAGATGAGGAGGGCGCCGAGGAAGGAGGGTTGGTTCTCGGTGAAGTTGGCGTGGGCGCGTTGGGCTTTGTATCGGTGCGTTAGTCTGTGTGCGTTGACATGATCGTAGAATTGCATTCCCTCTCGTGTAGGGGAAAGGGCAGGGGTGGTAATGGGACGTGGCAGACGAACCGCAGTTGAACTGGTAGGCCTTGGGGTCCTTGGCGGCCTGCTCGTTGGAGGCGTAGGGAGCTGGGTAGACGAGGCCGCTGGCCTTGCGGTACTTGCTCGTCAAGAGGACGTGGGTGGTGTTGATGAAGAAGGTCGATGCGGCGACGAGGAGAACGTAGCTGTTGCGGGCGTGTTTGTTCAGACATTGGCATGCTTGTTGACAATTGGCAATGAAGGAAGATGTTGTTACGTACCCGTACTCATTGGGGACCTGGAGCGTGAGAGGCATGGTGGCGGGCTGCCTGTTGATTGACTGTTGACGTGGTTACTGGTCTGAGAGCTTTCGATGGCCGGCAAATGGGATTGTCCAAGGGTAGTGGGCCTGTGGCAAAGTTGGCGATGCTTACTTTTATGTATAGTACCTTAGATATGTATGTGTAACAGGCGAATGGTACAAAGTACGGATGTAGGCAATTGATGTGGATATGGAAGAGTGCGCCGAGTACCAACGATACGGAGCAGGGGCAGTAGCTCTTTTATCTTGCTTTCCGGGCTACGTAACGCAACAACCGCCTGGACGATGGGAAGACCAGGTTTCGAGACGCCAGCTGTTTTGGTCGGTCTAGGGTCTCCTCCGCTGGAGTGTGGAGGAGGGCGGAAGGGGATCCGCAGAAAAGAGTGCCTATCCGCTCGCTAAGATTTCTCCCCTCGTATAAAATTTATAGAGATGGATGCCACCACGGAACATTCTGCCGACGGGTCTAAACATGCACAACACGGACAAGCCCCAAGACATTCCCGACGGGAGCGGACGCCGGCCACATTCAAGTCCCGATTGTCAATGATGGTCTTTTGGCCTATGACCAATCGCCATCCCCGAAAGAGCTCGGCGCATTGCGTTTCCAATGTCCGGACTGCGGACTTTCGAGGCGGACTTTTGGCCAGTCTGATTAATTGAATGTTGGGTGGACAACTTGTCCACAAAAAAATTCCATCACTAAGATGCAATCGACGTCGAGGTCTGCCTGCTGGTTCAACCACAAAACGATGGCAGAGTTAGAACCCGCTCCCGATGCCAGATTAACCTTACGTCGTCTTTACTCTCAAGCCGCGAAAGGTGGTTGAGCGCGCTTCGGGGCGTCTGGAGCGCTTTCCTCCCAATGAAAAGCTGGCGGGATCCAGCACGCCATTTTAACTTCCGCTTCACCACAAGATCTGCCACAGGGGGGGGGGGGGTATCCTCCTCTTCACCCGGTGCACCTGTCTTCTGGACGGACCCATTCGAGGTCAAGACCCTCGAATACTCTCTTCTCGGCAGTCAGCATGTCGGGAGCTTTCCCGAGCTTCCCGCCTTCCAGGTCGATCCAGCTACCATCAACTCGGCTTCGGATACCGCTGCTATCGAACTTGAAGCTCTTCTGCTTCTTGCAGTAACGACGCAGGTCTCGTTGAAACGTTGTATCTCCGCTCCAGCCTAGGACTGCACATCCAACCGTCTTCCAGGGGCTGATGATGATGTCCACCCGCCGGTGCGGCTTCTCTTTCGTTTCTTTTGGATACCCCTTGTGGCTCTCGATCTCGAGCTCCTGCCACACCACAAGTGCCTTGTCAAGAGTGTCGAAACCGCTCCCTCTTGACTCGTTGCCCTTCCAACTGACGGGCCGCTGGCCACGCTCACTGTTGTGATTACTCAGCGTGAGCGTGTGTGTGATATGTCGGCTCTTCTCCAAGCTCACGACCAACTTGTCGACGAAGTGCATCGTAGCAGACTCATCCCGGTGGCTGATCACTACGTCGACATCCCCACTACCCTGTTTACCACGCCGGTAACCACCGACAATGACTAGCTCAAACCCCGGATTGATGTTGCGGGCATGTACCAGAATGGCGTCAGCAATAGATTCAACTTCGGTTCGCGGTATTTTAAGCTTGAACTCGTCATAATACTTGACACCAATTTGCTGAACTCGGCCCAAGGTGTGCCAGCCATGTTCAACGACATCGTCAAGGTCTCGCCATCCTGCACATTATCCGTCAGTGAACTGTCGCTATCGTTTGGGCGGCAACAAACCTCTGTTATAGAAATCTCGAGCCGTGATGTCGCCAACTCCCCAGATATCGTAAAATGTTTTTATCACTGACAGCCTGGGATCGGCTTGGGCCTCATCTACTTCACAAAGCCTGCCAGATTCTTTCCACTCATGCCACAGCTCGGCAATCTTAACGCCACAGCCAGGGAGTCTTGCTACCTCTATGTGAAATCAACATTGCCGATCTTACCACCTTCGACGCAAAAAGCGTTTGCTTACCTTGTGGCGTGCCAATCGCATAAGGGTATGCTGATAGGGTGGCTATGGATGTTGAGTAGGCCCTCACCCCTATTTGATCGCCCACCATTTTTCGATTAAGCCGTATCTTCTTCAACTCGTCAACAAAGATGCCATTTGGAGGATCAACAGGGGTCGGTCTTTGACAGGCAAACGTTAATCCGAGGAACGATGGGATCGGCGGCAGCTTAAGCACCGAATCGTGCTCCGAGGTCGTCTGCCTAAGCAGCGAAGGCGTTGTTTGATGCATGTCCGCAGGATATTTTCTCCTCCTCTCTTCAAGATAGGCGCTGTTTCGTGTTTGCCAGAGGTCGTCGGTCGCAGCGCGAGATAATATGCCATTTCCCTTGGTCGTGGTAGGCGTCTCGGACGTACCCTTCTTGCGGCCTTCATAAAGAAGATAGTTGCGAAGCGGAAGAATCTCGCCTTGCGCAAGAGAGTCCGTGAGCCATGCAAGCTTTACGACTTTGACAGTATTGGTGTTGTCAGACTTGTTCGCAAGAGCCTTTATGGTCTGCATTGGAACTGGTCCGTACTTTTCTCCATCTTCACTGTACAAGGTTGACTCGCTGCCACTACCAGACAGTGCCCTCTTGCGCTTCCGAGGAGTTGCGGATGGCGACTCAGAGATTCTAGTCGCATCGATGGGATCGGTCAGCACTTTTGCGCGTCTAAGTTCGAAAAGTGCCCTTTCTCGCTGGGAGATTTTCCCAATGACGATGTTGGCTTCTTGTATGTTATATGTCAAGCTTGGGATCTTTCCTTCGAGGTCGTGTAGCTCGTCTGGGTTCAAGTGAGTGGGAAGAAGATAGACAGGCGGAAGTTCAAGAGCCATCCTGGCCACCGCAGTCATATGGGATGTCGCGCATATCGTAGTGATTGATGAACGCGGCAAGCCACCAGAGCGGTTCTCTGCGGGTTTCATATTTGGGAGAATTGTTCGGTACGAATATTGAGGTGGGCAAAAGAAGCAAGCGGCGGGTCCTAGACAACATCATTTGCCAATCGCCCTAGATGTAGGTATGTAACGGATATCTACCTAGGTAGGTACCTACTGAGTAATAGGTAGGTGCCTAGGTGCTATTGGTGCCCTGCATGGCGCTGACATCATTATTGCGATTCAAAGCACTTAGCACAGAATGACAAAGTACTACCTGAATGCACGTTGATTTGCTCACCAGACCCCTACTATGTAACTTGAGATTAACCAAACTGCCTGATCAGCATTAGTGGGAAGTCGGTCCGTAACCTGAAATATCTATGTGTGGTTAATTCACAACTCTCAAAAACTCGTGGACAAGGCTGGACTAAGCATTTGACTCTTGCTGGATCTCAGTTGTTGTATTCTGCCTCCCTGACCACGTACACCTCAGGTCCTGTGAGGGGAAGGATGTACATTCCGACAAATATCATTGCTCCTAGACGTCCTCGAATTCCATGTCTTCGTCGCTCTCGCCATCATCTCCATCCGCGGGTGCTTCTACCTTGACCTTCTTGACTACTCTTTCTTCCGAGTCAGGTGATGGCTCCGTCTTGATAAGCGGAGCTGGGGTCGCGATACTTGGCGTCACATCCTCAAAAGCATCCTCCTCTTCATCTTCATCGTCGTCGTCCTCTTCTTCCTCCATCGCCCTTGCCGCTTCGGCCTCCTGCTCAGCCTTGAGGCGAGCGAAGTAATCGTCCAGCTCTGCGTGTTCTGGGTTGTCTGCTGATTTGATCACGGTGTCCTTGTCATCCGTTTCTTCTATCTTGGCGGCAGCCGTCGGACCTGCCTGGGCCGAGAAAGACTCGCCAGTGACGGTACTGTTCGACATCCACGATGGAAGCGCATTCTGCTGTGCGACCTTCTCTTTGCGCGCCTTCTCCGCTGCCTTTTCTGCCTCTGATGGTCCGTCTGATGTGGAGATGCTGACAGACATTGACTTGGGTCCGACGTTATCGAGGCCCTTGACTGATGTGGGTTGCAAGGATGAAACGGGTATGGTTGTAACGGATTGGTAGCTCGCATCGCGGACGACGGGCAGGGCTTTGCTGATTGCAATGTCGAACGTATTGTCAGGTACAACCATCTCGTCGATCCGTGGCAGAAGTTCGGTGATGAACTTGAATTGGTTGTTAAGTCGTGTTGATTGCTCGTGGCCGGTCGAGTTGCGCTCAAGATCGTGGGTGAGCGGAGCGCCGCACCGGTGACAAACGAAGCCCTCGGGGCCAACATTATCGAGCACCTCCATCTGCGTCCATTCCGATTTGCAGCGCCCACAGAAGTATTCTTTGCGCTCGCTCGCTGGCACTGTGGTGCCCTGTATCTGCTTGTCGACGGTGTACACACGCCACTTGATGGCATCGATGGTCTGACGGTAGTCGATGTAGTAGTATGTTCGGTTGACGGGACGAGGTTTCGCTTCGGGATTCTTGGGGTCTTCGCGATATTCCAATCTTGTGTATCTGCACGGTGCCTGAAGTCAGCGTTGGGTATGATCTGCGGAGGGTAGGTCCAAGCTAACACTGCGAGAAAGCGATCTTCCCTGAGCTTTCCGCATGCTTTATGGAGATCCTTTGTATTCGTCGCCATCAGGTAAGCCAAGTCATCGTCACGAAGCCTACCGAAGATTAGCAACGCTGTGCAACGCCCAGAATGGGACACGAACGCACGCAGAGTGAATGATCAAAGCGTCGATGATTAGAATGTGGCGCGTTTCGTAGAAGGCGCGCATGACAGACTTGACTAGAGTTTTTGCGAGATCCAACGGCTGCGCCATTGCGCCGTCTTCCTCGTCAATGCTGTTGAATATGTGTAGAGTCTTGATGTACGACGTTGGGTAAGATGAGGTGACGTGAGGTGAGGACGAAGTCAATGTGGAGGGCGATTGTTGGCTAGTTCAAAAAGTGAAGGTCATGGCAGGTCTGACGTGGAGACGGCAACTTGCGGTTACGCATGCCACCTGTGGGAAACCAGAGCTCTATTTCCGACACGCAAACGTTTAGTTGATCTACGGATCAGGGGCCTCCACACATGGGTTCAATCATTGCTTTGCGAAATCGTAGCTACAACTTGGGAGAAGAAGAAAAGGGATACGCACCGGCGCTTGGTCTGAGGCTGATAGGACCCAGCTGCAGGGACAGACAGCTAGCTAGCATGTCGACGGGCATCGACGCACTGCGGTGGCGCCGATGGGGGAAGGCGCAAGGGTCTTAGAGAGGGTACGTACTCTATACTGTATCCAGCTGGCCGCTGCCGCAACCACCACCTTCACGGTTCATCATGCAACCCATGCCTAACCTCAGCTACTACCGCTTTGGCAGCAACATCAAGTGGCAACATATAGCATTGTATCTTGAGCATTATGTCGGCTCAGAATTCACATAGAACGACATCCGGATCCAAGTGCAGATCAGGGATGAGAGACAGACGGTGTAAGGTTTGAGTAGAAGAATCGTCAATAAATATGAGTTCAAGAATCCACTAGCTGCATTGCATTCCAAACTCCACTCGCAGCCTTGCCGGAACACGGCGAGACCGCAACGCTGCGCTTGAGCCATCTTGGGAAAGCCGATATACCACCCGATGTGAAGCAAGTCCCGACGCATCGCACCCCCTTCACCGAAGTCATGACTACCAAAACGACCACGACGTTTCGTGACTCGTCTCTCTATCCCCGCCCTTTCACCCAGCAAAGCCGAGTCTGCATTATCTCTTACATACGCCCACCTGATTGTCCTCGTCTTCTTGCATTACGCATACTTCCGGAGCTACGCCATTGTCAGTATCCATAATTAAGCATACGTCATCGAAACCAGCTTACATCGAGGGTGAGTGCTCTGGAACTATTGACTTCTTGGTCGCGGTACACCCCGACCAAACTCTCACTGTCTTGAAACAAGCCAGTTTTGAGACTGATGACGATGAACTGCATACCAGGGCCAGCATGCTCACGAATGTACTTCTTGATCTTGTCGACATTGGCATTGTCCAATGCAGCGTCGACCTCGTCCAGCACAAAGAACGGGCTAGGCTGGTAGCTGTGGATGGCGAACAGTAGAGCCAGCGCAGCCATCGTCTTCTCACCTCCGGAAAGGTGCTCCATGTCCCTGAATCGCTTCAGGGGTGGCATGGCGTGATATTTTATACCCGAAAGATAGGGAGTGTCCGTATCCTCCTCGATGTCGAGATACGCTTGGCCGCCCAGGGGATAGGCTTCCGATCGCGTAAGATCCTTGTAAACATGCGAAATCTGTTCCTGGATGTGCGTGAAGGCCTTGTTGAATAGCTCATACCGCTGAGCCTTAACGTTGTTGAACGCATCGCGGGCCGCCTTAAGAGCCGCTCTGGAGTCCTCGAATTCCTTTTCCGTGTTCTTCAACCTCGACTCAACGCTCTCCAGTCTCTCGATCGCCCTCATGTTGGGGTTGAGCTTCTCGAGTTCCGAGGTCAGTGATGCAATCTTGTCCTGCAACTTCTCCTCGACACTGGCATCGTTGGACTGTATGGCAAGTCAGTAGCTATTTGCCGAGGCACATTTCTGAGTGCACACGTACGTTTTTCATCTCTTCATCCAGACCCTCGTAATCAACCTCGATCCCGTAATTCTCAAGAGCAGCGGTCATCATCTCCTCGTCGTCCACTTCCTCGTCAACATCCATGGCGTCGGCGTCTTGCCGCAGCATGTTGTCCTCGTTCGGCAGGTTGTCAAGCGAGCCCTCGAGTAAGGGAATCTGAATCTGGTCAAGCTTGCATCGCCTAAGCAATGCGAACTTGCCCGCACTGTTCTTCTGCACCACAGTCTCCAGGGCATTTATCTCCTTTTGCCTGGCATCAATCTCCTTGCTACGTTTGTGGACCTCAGCCTTAGCCTGGGAAACCTTGTGGTTTTTCTCCGCCAATTTGCCGCGGTACTCCTCAAGCGTCTCGCTGAGCGCGTCCAGTTCGTCAGAGACTTCGTGCGTGGCATCTTCGATGTCTGACTTCTCCTGCTGGTAGGTCTGCAAGTCGCGTTCGGCAGCTTTGAGAGCTTCCTGCAGCTTCCTGAGTCGTTTCTCTAGGTTGCTGTGCATGTCCCGTGCCAAGGTAAGTTGACTCTGGAATCGGGACTTCTGCACCTCGAACTTGGCACGCTCCTCGTCGGCCTCTCGTTGCATGTCTCTATGCTCTGTCTCGTACGCACGAACGTCGCTGAAGCCAAGCCTGCCGCAGAAGCCGGAAAAAACTTCATCTTCCACCTTCGCGATAGCGTCAGAGAACTCCTTGACAGTCCGCTTCGTTGCTTCGAGCTCCGCTGTCTTTTCTTCGTATTTGGGCACGAGCTCGTCAAGTTGTCTCTCCTCGTTATCTCTCTCTCTCTTCTTGCTGTCATAGTTCTTATTCAGGTGTGCCAATTCAGCCTTCGCGTTCGCCAGGCGAGGCTCAAGCCCGTGAATTTCGATCTGGAGAGATTCTTCGGCGGTGCTGCGACGACCAGACTTGGGAAGCTTCTCGATTTCCTCCTTGTACTTGGTCGCTAAATTCTTCAACGAATCCAAGTCGGTGCTCTCGAAACGCCGCTTTCCGCCCTTGGGCTCTGGACCACGGCCGCCAGTCATCATACCAGTTTTGTGGATGACTAGCCCATCCAAAGTGACTGTCTTCACAGGAATGCGCCTTTCATACGAGATGAGTTTTGCAACCTGCTCATTGTCGCACACGACTGAGCTCCCGCAAGCGTAAGCCATAGCGCGCTCGTACGCAGCATCGAAATCAATAGTGTCAATGGTGAGCCTGGCTCCCGAGATGCCTTTGATAGCCCCGTTTACAGCGTTGACTTTGATGTTGTCCAGAGGAATGAAGGTCATTGGCGGGAAGCGTTGGTCCTTAAGGTACTGGACACATTCGTGGCCCGTCTTTTCCGTATCAACAATAACTGACTCGTAGTCTCGGCCCAGAGCGATGCTGACAGCTTCGTCGTACTTCTTCTGCTTGGGCTTGCATAGGTCGCCGACTCTGCCCTTGACACCCGGGTAGAGCCGCTTCAGGTTGTTGACCATCTCCTTCATCCTAGCTTCTCGGTCGTTCTGTCGACGGCCATCGTCTGCCTCGCGCAGTTGCTTAGCCACGTTTTCAAGTTTTTCTTCCAACTCCGTTCGCCTTTGGCTGGTCCTTACACGCTCCGACTGGATTTGGTGGTATTGCTTCTTCTTGGTGTCGATCTCCTGAGACAATGCCTTAATGTTGCCTTCGGTTGACGCCTTCCGTTCACCGAGAGTCTCCAGCTCCCCTTCGTACTTCTCCAGAGCGGCTGAGAGGGTGTCGACCTTGCCTTTGAGCGTATTCACAGTGACCTCGTCGGTCTTCTGTTGGCGAATCAGATTGTCGAGTCTTGCTTGGTTGCCGGCGCACTTCTGTACAACCTGGGAGCGAAGAGTGTTGTACTCCTTGCGGTCGTCCTCGTTGAGCTCCTTACCGAGCTTCTTCATACGTTCCTTTAGCTGTGTCTCAAAATGCTTCTGGGCTTTCTCAGTGGTTTTGAGCCGACCCTCGTCCTCTTTGATCACCTCAGCCTGCTTGTCACGCTCTTTGCGGACAGGCTCCATTCGTGCGCGGCATTGCTCGATATTGCGTGTCTTTTCTTCGATCTTGGCGTCGATGGGAATAAGCTTGTGCTCAAGCTCGTCGAATTCCCGCTTCTTGGTATTGATGGCCTTTTCCACACCGTGAACCTCCTTGGCCGCTGCCTGCTGCTCCTTTTGGGCGGCCTCGAGCTTTCTTTTGAAGGACTCAACGTTGCGCTGAAACTCCTGCAGGTTCTGTTGGTGGTCATGAATTTGCTCAGTAGACTCATCCATGCCGCGCTGAAAGTGGTACAGTTTCCACAGGGCATTCTTGACGATAGCTTCGTCCCTCTCCTCCGTTTTTCTTTGGAAGTTGTCGGCTTCTTTCTTCTGTTCCTGATACTGCTTGATTTCAGAGTTGATACCACGCCTCCGGTGAAGCTGAAAGCTCTGGTTTTCGGCGGCTTGCTCGGCTTCGGTCTGTAATCTTTCGTATTCGGCCTTGTAGTCCAGACTTCCGGAGATTTGTTCGATCAACCTTGTGAGGTCTTGGGGTGATTGTGCAGCAATGGCTTCGACGTCTCCTTGGAATACGAGGAAGTTCCTAGCCTTGATCAGGATGTTTTCCGACTCGAGCGCTTCATTGTACTGCTGAGCGGTTACAACGCGATCATTGATCCTATACTCGCTGGATCCCTGGTTTGTGATGGAGCGCTTCCACTTTTGCTCATCGCCCGCATCGTCTTCGTAGACAGCCATGACCCATGCGGTCTTGGGATCGCCCCGCGAAGCCTTTTGCGACAATTCATCTCCGTCACCGTTCCCATGGCCGTTCGACTGGCCATTTGGTTGAGCAGAACCGTCATCTTGGATCTTGGAGGTTTTGAGTACGCGACCGCGGTACACAAGGTCTTTTAAGTGGGCTGATCGGAGGTGTGACGACTTGATGCCAAGTACGAAGGAGATCGCGTCCATGCTGCCCAAAGCGAAACGTCAGTTGACAGGCGAATGCAAACGATTAAGCTAGAGACTTACGAGTTCGACTTGCCAGATCCATTGGGGCCGATAATAGAAGTGAAGTAGGAATCGCCGAACAAGAGAGTGTGGTGGCCCTTATACGACTTGAAGTCTACGTGGTAGAACCAGGGTCAGCGCGAAGGTAGTGAGGGGATGTAGCCAGGAAGTAGATTTGGACATACTGAAGAGCTCTAGGCGAATGAGCTTTCCCATTTTGTCAACCGGTTATCGCGCAGTACGCGACGACACTTGGGTCTAGATGCCGGCGGATGGTGTTCTTCAGGCGAGGATATTCGCAAACGCGAAGAGGTGGGCGCGCGAGAAAAACAAGGTTCAATTGTGCGAAGGCAGCACCGTGTCAATGGATGGGCGGCAGGTGCGTGTCGCAAATGCAGAGGCTATGCGGGAATTGTTAAGTCGGGTCTTGGGGTCTCAAGCAGACCTGGCGCATGGCGGAGAAGCACTTGGAAGGAAATCGGGTCTCGTATGGCGACAATGAGGTCGTGGTGGCTTGGAGTACTCGATCTCGAATTTCCCCACGCGCGTCTTGAGTGCTCCTGCTGCCTCTGGACGCGACGAGACACTGACTGGCCACACTACGGGCCCACGCCGAGGCTGACCCAGTCGCGCGAACAGAAGCTCAAACCACGTCAATGCGGGCTTGAGCTATCGTCACGTGACGACAAGGGGCGCTGGCTAAACCATCAGAGATATTGGCCCACCTGAGGACGAGTGTTGGGTAGGTAAATTGTGTTAAGCTGCCCCCTGGAGCAGGCTAACTAGTATCAGAGCTCCAGCATGTCACGTCCATCTAGGAGTGGAGGCAGTGTGTCCTTTTCAGGATTTAGTAAGCTCATTCTTCTCTATTTGTGATATCCCTTGTTGTGTCTACTTAAGTCTTATGAAAGTATCACGACGTCGCACCACGATGGCCAGAGAGGAGCGAGAAAGGAACTCAGTGGTAAGCATACCCGGTCGACTGTTTTCCTGTCCACCGCCCAACTGCTGCTCAACCAACCAGAGAGCCAGCCAACAGCACCTGCACAAATCACGGGCTGCAGTAGCTAGCTGTGTATGAACTATCAGCTGTTCAGGTGCTCTCTGGTACAGGTCACTAGGTAGGGAGGGGTGGGGCTCACTTTTCTTAATTGCTTCCCTGGTCTACATACCTAGGTAGTGTAGACGTGAGCGCCATGACTTATTGGAGCAGGCCAGAGACCATTGCCGCGAAATGTCTCTACTGGTCATCGACATTGAAAGAGCATTGTTTTATGTATATGTATGTATGTATTATACATGTGTATACATACGTATGTGCTTATATATCGTATTGGCGCAACCTCGAGCGGTATCGTCTGGTCCTGGCTGCGTGCATCTCCCCTGATAAGCTTTGACTGGCAGCGGAGCAGTCATGCTCTGTGACGTCTTTTTTCAGAGCGACCCCTGCCCGAAATGTGAGGTGCCGCCTGCCAGTCTCGCGACATGACCAGGAATCTGGGGCGGTCAGTCACCAACACGTGTAAATCATCACCAGCTCCTCAACGTGTTCCAGACCTCTTTTTGTTTCCTCCCACCTCACCACACCGCTCAACTATCCCCGCACCATCCACGCCCTCGCCAGGTTGCTGTTCAGGCTACGGTGTGCTTGAACACTACACATCGAACGACCTATTTTAGTGGCCCAGGCGCATCTTTCGGCCCTTCGTACCCGGATCGTCCCTCTCTAACCAACGACACCGTGAAGATCTTCCGGTAACCCTTAGGAGGCCGTCCACCGCCGTCTTTTCTTTACCAGTTCTTAGAAGAGCAACCAATCTTCCTCAGCTGGACGCTGTTCACAAGCCTTACCCTCGAGCGATCGCTCCAACTCCCTGCCTCGATCACAAGGGTTGCTTCTTCGAAAGGTACGCCATGTCACGGAACCCTCTGCTGCCTTCCGTTCTCACTCAGTCTCTATCTCCTAAGATGACCCGACAATTGCACAGACCAAGGCTAACCTCGCTCGTCGCTCTATAGATCACCAACAAGAAGCTACCACGACCGACACGTCGAGAGTCACTCAGTATTGAGCTCAGTCGGAGATGGCCGATTCAAGACCACACGATGTACCCAAAGCAAAGGGCGAAGATGCGCGTGCTGACAGCGATGCTGTCTTCACTTTCGATTCGACCAAGGCGCAGTCTGTCCTTAGCTCCTCCCCTCCAGACCAAGAAGTTCTTCAGACGCCAACTCTAGGCCCTGTCAACCCTGAAAGCCCCAAGCTGTCAAGGAATCCGTCGTTTTCTGGCAGCAGTTCCTACCAAGAAGACTGGGACGTGTTCCCGCCGCTGGACCGCATCTCTGTCCTTGACCTTCTCGACAACTTCGCCTTGCCTCAACAGCTCGAGAAGCTACAGAAGGGCATCTCTGCACAGACGCAAAAGGTTCGCAAGTCAAGAGATGCCTTCAAAAACAAGAGCCAGCATGCCCAGAAACGAGTGGTGGAGGAATGGCGCCGCCGCGTCCCCACCGCTGAGGAACAGCTCGAGAGGTACAGGAAGCGGATGCGCACCAGCGTGGACAGGCTTGGGAAGCAGTGGAATGACACCAGAGTGGTCACGTTGCGTGAGAAGGTATCATTTATCTTTGGCGTCATGAACATCTTTGTGAGCGGTCTTCTCATGGGAGGCTGGCCCCAGTATTTCCACCTGTGGTACACCGTCCAAGTCATGTACTTCATGCCCATCCGCTACTTCACCTACCACCGCCGCGGTTACCACTACTTCCTAGCGGATCTATGTTACTTCGTCAACCTACTCTTGGTTCTCAGCATCTGGATTTTCCCCAGCTCAAAGCGACTCTTCCTGGCTACCTACTGTCTCGCGTTTGGTAACAACGCCGTGGCCATCATTATGTGGAGAAACTCGCTCGTCTTCCACAGTTTCGACAAGGTCACCTCACTCTTCATCCACATCATGCCCTGCGCAACGCTTCATTGCATAGTCCATCTGTGGTCTGAGGAGCTTCAGGCCAGCCGCCTCCCCGCTATCTGGACAATTCAACACTCTCCGGCTGGTTCGCCCACAGCCTATGGAAATATCGTCTCTATGCTGGCCTGGAGCTCCATCCCTTATGCCATCTGGCAGCTATCATATTACTTCTTCATCACCGTTCGCAGACGCGACAAGATTGCTGCAGGGCGGCCAACATCATTCACGTGGCTGCGGAAGTCATACTCCAAGAGCTGGATCGGCAAGGTTGTTCTTTCGCTGCCGGACTCCCTGCAAGAGTCGGCCTTCATGTTGATTCAGTACTCTTATGCGGTGCTTACTATGCTTCCGTGTCCCATCTGGTTCATGAGCAGATACGCCTCGGCGGGCTTCCTCACAGTTGTCTTTACATGGAGTGTTTATAACGGAGCTACCTACTACATCGACGTCTTCGGAACACGCTTCCAGAAGGAACTCGAGGTTCTCAGGGCTGAGGTGAGGCAGTGGCAAAACACCCCTGAGATGGGCGGTCACTCGCCTCTGATGACGCCCAACCCTGAGGGGTCCGCTCCGAGTGAGCTTCTTCTGACAAGCATTAACGACCCAACGAACGACGTCAATCTCGAACATGACTTCAAGCACGAGAACGCAGTAGTAGTGGAGAGCAGTAAGGCGGGCGGTCTCTCGGACCGAATTCCGTTTTTGGGCGAAGAGCTTTCGACCCTAGCGGATACCACAGGCGTGGACGGGGGAGCGAGAGATGTCGCTAGAGAGAGGAAGGCAAGGTGAAGCTGAATCAGAATGGACAGGCCTTTCTCTTCTATGTTGGGGGTCACGTGTAGAGGAAAGGTTCGAGAGTTGAACCGTCGTAACGAATTTCTTTCCTCTTGATCTTTGGATGGTTCATAGCTATTGAGGACTTGGCACGGCTTATTTCCTTGTTGAGGATGTGTGGTATGTATAGGTATGTATATTGTATACCTACCGGCTTCTTTTCAACGATGCTCAAGTGTTATAGACGACTCTACATTAATACCATACCGATGATTGATGGCCTGGTGCTTGTCATTTCGAAGCAATCAGAGTCTTGTAACAAGAAAGCCTTGTTTTGTTCATTGCCGCTAGGTGTTAATGGGTGTAAATGGCGCGTTCCCCAAACAACACTCCAATGAATACTATTTGCGCTCAAGCCCAATGCTAAGAATGATGCGGGCATCTCTTCTCTGCTACGCAACCCGCTTCGAGTCGGCTCTCGTCACCTGAAAAGCCCCTTTTCCCTGTGTCGTTTTCTCCTCATGAGCCACCCGCTGAAGCCACAAAATAAGTCCTATAAATCACCCCGAAAAGGAAACAAAAGCCCAGAAACAACGTTGTCCTGCCTGTACCATCCCGACCTGTCGAAACGCCTTTTCCATGCATGCACCTGATGCAACCGGCAGCGTGGTATTTACGTTTCCTCTTCCCATCAACATTACCATGAAACAGAATTCGAGCGCTCGCTCTATCGCTTTCCTCCTGCCGCGTTACCGACAACCTCGAGCCAGAAAGAAAAGTAGGGGGTATCATGTCTTTTGCGGAGACTGGTGCTCCATCTTTGATGCTTTACCGAATGACGCCCCATTCCGATAGTCGGCTGCCGTCGCTGTCTTCTCTGGCTCCAGGTCGTCGTCCAAACACATTCCAGAATCGTAAAGTTTCGTCACCAGCGCCGGTTACGACTGTTCTGCCGTCTGGGCTCATCGCCAAGTATAGCACGCGATAGGTATGGCCTGTGAGGCTGACCACCTGTGTCATCGAAGGATACTTCCAAACGACGATTTGATTCTGGCTGTAACCATGCGTCGAAACGATTTCATTCGAGTTCTTGGACCAGGCAATGTTGCAGACCTGGCTGCCCGTATCGATCTCGTTGATGACAGACCCGCGGACTGTGTCGTGAAAAATGATTCTGCGGTCCGCCGTTCCACCGCCTGAAGCCAGCAGCCCACGTTGGTGGGGTGACCAGGCAATGGCCTTAACAGCAGCTGTGTGGTCCGAGAACTTCCAAAGCGGGGTCTCTGAGAGTTTGTCCCAGACCATGAGTTTGTTGTCGTTACCGCCGCTGGCCAGCTGGCCGTCTTCGCAGTTCCATTTCAGGCCACAAACCTCCTGCTTATGGCCGACGAGTTTCCTGAGCCACTGATCAGGAGCGCGAACGTCGCGATGGTATATCAGTCGGTCACGAGAACCGGACGTCAAGATATGGGTGTTCCAAGCCAAAGACCCCACTCTCGCCGTGTGGCCCGTCATCGTCCGTAGTCGTCTTGTCTTTTCAGCATCCCAGATCTGAACGAGCCCCTTTCCAGTCCCAATAGCAATGTGTGTTCCCTTCTGGATCCACGACACACTTGTTACTGTGTCATCCTCGAGCGTGCAAAGCTTGTTGACACGACTCGTTTGGGCATTCCACATGTACACACTGGACCCAAGGCCTACCCCCAGCACATTGGCACTACCCCAATCAACCAGGTTCAGATAGAAGTCATCCGCCAGATCGGGGGCATCGAGTACCTTGTAAGGTACCTTGCTGACCGCTCGGGGTTGCCGCCGCGGGCTCAGCAACAATTGTTGGCTGTTGAAGCGGACAGGAGAAAGGCTATATATCTCGGAGCGGGTGTCCAAATTGGGTCCATGACGACTTTGAGGCGTTCTTGACGGCGTTAGGTGGCCTGCGTTGCTGAGTTGTCGAGGTGACATATAAGAGAATAGGTTCTTGTGGGGCGTGGACGGTGTCAGGGAGGTTGGCAGAGAGTTGGCGGAAGCGTTATTCGGTGGCGTGCGAGACCTCGTGCTGTCCCGAATGTGGGCTGCGTGGGATGCGGTAGATAGAGAATGATCTGGAGACAGAGTCGGTGGCGTTGCCTGTGGTATTGAGCCCTCGAAGAGTTCGGCGCGGAGCAGGGTCGAGAATGTACGGTTTGCTTCCTCGGCTGGATATTATTTTGTCAGATGGATACTCGCATCAACCAGGATTGTTCTATCTCACTCCTTTGGAAATGAAGCTCGCCATGGGGGGTGCGCTTCTTTTGCTTAGATGGCGTCGCCGGAGAGCCATCTTCGTGGAGCAAGCTAAAACTAGCTTGAAGATCTTGGCCAGTCCGCGTGGGGATGAATCTAGCAGATTCATGTTAAAAAGAGTCCTTCAAACGAAATGATTGCTGCGAACACACCTGTCACCATTTATCCTCTGACGCTTTCGATGTGGACTGGCACCTGGGGTGCTTTCTCGTTGTGACCGGTGCTGCATTTCCCGGAGTAATGCACTGTCGACGGCACCGGCGTCAAAGTTATTGGCACGAACTGACTCGCTGGGTCTCCTGCTATGATGCATCTTGCGCTGGTTCGCGTTCTCCAGATGCTGGCGGTTCTCGAGGTGTCCTCGGTCGGAGGGGGGAGGAGGTGTTGCGAAGCGCGCGGGAGTCGCGGCTGCAGAGCAACTCGTTTCTGCTGCTGGTCTTTTGGTAGAAGCAGAGGCAGCGACGGCTTTCGACGAATCGACGGGAATCGTCATGGTCGCCTTGTGTATGTCGAGTTGGCAAGAAGAGTTGTGTTGGTTGCGCCGAAAGGCTGAAGTCCAGCAAAGACGGCTGGGAGAAGCGTCAAGGGGAGATGGCGGGGGGATAGCGAATCGAACAGCACCAGCAACTCTTCGGGCCCAAGACGTCGTTGCAGTTGTGGTATAGCCGACGATGGCTGTTGTAAAGTAATAACCTGGCAAGATATCTGGCGCAAGGGCGAGTTGCTCGAACGAGGCTTCGGTCGGTCGATGCGGTCAAACAAATCACCACCTTATCCCTGACGGTGGTGTTGATGTCGTTGTCGTTCGCATGCTTTTCCCACTGTTCGCAAGAGTTTGGGCGTCGTAAAAAAACAAAAAGCAAAATGGCTGAGAAGCAAGGCGCAATGTCGTTGAAAGAATGATAAGTTAGAGAAGGAGAAGAAGAAGACACAGATAACGCGAGAAAGATGTCGTTGTCGTCGTGCGGGCCGTCGGATGTCGAGTGTGTGCAGATTCAAGAGATAGTTAGGTAGTCTGTGAGCAGAGATGCAGTGCAGGCGGCGGGGATCGCAGGAAGGCGGCTAGAGTGGTGAGGTGTGGTGCGGTCCAACAGCCAAGCCAGCCAGTCTTCAGTGAGCAACCCAGCGTCGGTAGGTAGGTGGTTGTTGTTGTCCAGGGGCCAGTCAAGTGTGCAGTGGGAAGAGAGGAGGTTGGCGCTGGTGGAAGGTTGAGCCGGCAGAGTCGCGGCTAAGGGAGGGGGAGCACTAGCCTCCCTTGGATCTTAGCGTCGACGGCAGAGCAACAACACGCACGACGACGGTGGTCCCTCACGGCCGCTGTCCGGGGTCGCCTTCCAGGTTTAGTCCATTCGGACGCGTTGGGCGCGACGAGGTTGAGGAAAGGGCGTTTGGCGTCGGCGCGGCACCGCACCGCACCGGCGGGGTGAACAACAACATTGGCAGGCCAGGCAGGGCAGTCATGGCGAACAACAATAAACATCCCGTTGATGAGAGCCAAGACCGAACGCGGCGGGTAACTTGTTAGCAATATCTGTATTGTGTTTTTAACCCCCCCGTTTTTCGATGCTATCTTTTTGTTTTCTCCCCCATCCGCCCTTGGGGGTCGCGTCTTGGACTCCCTCCCTCCCTACTCAAGTAGGTACCTAGGTTGCAACAGCAGACGGTTAGTAAACCTTTTTATGCTGTGCTGCCTGGTGACAATACAAATGGTCATTGAATAACACCATGCTCCGACACCTCCCGGCGATGCGCAATCCATCCAAATGAAGTCTTAATAGCCACTTTACCAGATGGTGCAGAAGGTCTTCATGTACCCAGCTCTATTAACATAAGACATACAGCAACTGATGAATTACAGAGCAGCCTTCAATCACAGCCATATGCTGAGTCTCAAGGGGTGCCCGCAGTCCACAGTCCAAGCTGCCACAACGCCAAAATAGACATATGCAAGGTATGAATGGACTCGAGATGGATGATAGTCGCGCTGGAACAGCTGTTGTCCGACTCGTTGTGTGTTTTTGTGTATATTTCGCGCTTGTCAAGCGACGAAAATTCGCGTATTTGCCGTGTCCCGACTCGACTCGCGAAGCCGCGTTGAAATTCCAACTGACGTGTTTTCTGCCTCCCTGGAAGCGGAAGGGGATAAAGGGGGGCTGGGAAAGCACCATTGAGGGCGTTGTTTGTTTTTGTTACCTAGGTACCTAGGCATTCGGATGAGAAAACTGTAGATTGGACACATCAGGCCAATCAATCCCACCCATTCTCAGACAAGCCGGGAGGGGGCAGGTTGGGCTCTGGGCGCGCCCCCCGAAATACAGTGAGTACCTTGCCTACCGACCTAGGTAGCGTGACGAACAGCTAGCCGACACGTGCTGGCATTCTGCTTTAAGGGACTGAATACTGCTGCGACTACCAAAGTCAAGCTGTCCAGTCTCCGTGCCCTTAGCAGCAACATGCCAACAGGTGGGAACAAAGCCCAGGCTGAATGGAATGTATCTTTGCTACTTCAGATAGTTGTTTGTTCAAATCAACCGTTGTAGCAACCACAAAGTTTAGCAGGCTCTATAAGTTATCTATGTACGAAGATGTAAGGCCTTGCAAATTGGACAATACTGGGAACAACCACAGACGGACTAAATCCAACTGTTGAATGTGTAGACAGTCTTGCCAGGAGGAGGTAAATAAGCAGGTTGGGTGCTTGCAAAACCCAAGGCACATGGCTGAATACCTAAGTACTGCTTATGGAGGTGCCTACCTAGGTGAGTAGGTACCTATGGACCGTGTGGCAAAAAGCGCGTGTCGAGACGCGTCTCGTCGCGTAGAGTGGAAACACAAGGCCCCTTTTCGTTTCTTTCGCGTTAAGTCCTTTCTCACACAGTCCAGTGGTCCAGAGCCTTCGTGTTTGCACTGTAAGGCAAGCGTCTCACGCCTGAGGCAAAATCCAGGCATGCTGATCTAATCGGCATCTCCATAAAATTCGGATTTGCTCTACTATTCCGGATGGGCTTTCAATCCCAACTCCGAGGAAGTTTGGCGAGCCGAACCCTTGGAACCTTATCGACCCCCTTTGCACGTGTACTACTATGCACAGGTATGTACTGGAGAGAGTTCGGGCGAGGCCATTTATTATTTCCAGAAGGTCCCCTGCGGGAGCCAAGTTCCCCCCGCTCACACGAGCTGTCAAGTGTCAGGGGAAGAGTGAGTTGAGTTTGGATAGAGTTGGGTTGGACGAGACTCAATGCTGTTTGGCCACCTCCACAAGGCACAATTTCTCATATGCCAGCTTCTCAGCATAACAAAATGTCGGCTGCTGCATTGGCATACAGCTCAATACTCGAAGCCTTTTACACAACTTGTTGCACATCTCATTCATCGCCAGCAAAAGAATGCGAAAACTTGAAAAGGCTGATAATGCTTGCTTCCCCCGATGGGACGTTGACGGTGATACAACATCCAACTAAACGGTTATCTCCGGTACTTGGGTCTGTTCGCATGGTCCCCGCCGCGAGCGTGAGCCAGGCACGAGTTCCGAATTGCCGCATGGGAGTTTTGCTGCCTCACTGCTGTTCATCTTTGCCTCTTGCGTCTTTAGCAGAGACCCCAGTCTTGCGCAGATCCTGAGCAAGGCATGATCTGCCGTAATGGTGGGAGACGCTTGCCGATGCGAGAAATGATAGCCCTACCCACCATGGACGCAACTAAGGGCCAACAAGCCGAGACTTCAACGACCTCCTCTTCATGGGCAGCAGTGGTTCATAGTGACAGCCAGACTATTGAGATGATTTCCGCCTAGAGAAGAAAACGGTCCGTTGGTTAAACACAGAGGTGTAGCACAGCACCAACACTGGGATCCAGGCTGTGGCGATTGTCGCGACGGTTCTGGACCCCTCCTCCCGGAAGAGATATAGCCGCTGAAAATCCACACTTCAGTCTTCAACTCGTATTGGATAATGATGTCGTCCGACCGCCGATTCGAGCTGTTCATCGCAGCTCAGGAGATCGAAGCACGGACATCGAAGCTGGTGTTCTGGCTCTTTTGGTTTGACAACCCCGGCTCATGGTTAGTGTCCCAGGCACTGAGCAAGCGACATGACGCGCAGGTTGATTTGGAAATGGCCCCAGGCCTAGCTCATCTGCCAGATGCCACTCACCAGGTTGCGAGCGCCGCCTTTAGTCCCAATCGAGAGATGGGACGAGGTCCGTGTACCGGCCGTGTGGGGCCGGTACCGAGTTGGCAACAGCGCTGGCTTTGTACTTGCAGCGGACTCACGCTCTTTCTATCGGTGACTTTGTCACGCTCATCGCTATTGCTGCGGACATCGTGGCATTAGGGGCGCCTTGGTACGGCGCCTGCTAGAGAAAACGAGCCATGTGCTTTCCGAAGCCACAATAAGCTATCTTCCGAAACCAACTCAATGCTAAGGAATCTCTTCTTGATCAATCCCTCGTCAAGCCCGTCTCTCTCCTTGCTGACTATCATCCTCTCTTCCAGCATAGCGTGACACCTCCTCACACGCTTGCTCATAGGACCGCAGTGAGGTTCGCGAAAACATGTCGTGTCTTCCGTTAGCCAGAACACTATTAGGAGCTTCTTGTCCCTCCACAATTGTAGCCAAAAAAAATCATATCCCGGTATCCCGGTATGACTAGGGACCCAGGAACCGTTGGTGGATTTGTCAACTCAATCCCAACGCCTTACTAGGGTCTTACAATGTCGGTGTCGTCTATCCAACATGCCCACGCGACTAGTCCTGACCCGTCACCAACGCCTGGGCCTGCCTGTAAGTCAACAAAGACTGGTCGACGTCCTGATTCAATTCTTTCAGCCATGAACTGTCTCTTGCACTGCCCAGAGCTATGCTCAGCTCGGCTAGTTGGCGATCTCGGTACTCGGCTGAAGGTCAATTCGCAATGGCATTTTACACACATCACGGCTACCAACCACAGCCCCTCGCGCCCTACCGCAACGCAACTCTGTGGGGTTTCTGCACTTTTAAATTGCTGCAGAAGGCGATCATCGCCTCCTCTAGACTAGATGTACTCGAGACAGAAGAGCAAGGTTGAACGGGTACCTGACGCGGTAAGCCGGCCCCTCCACCAGGCATACGAAACTGACATGCTGCTGGCGCTCACTCGTCTCGCCCGTCTTTAGTGTAGCTAGTTGCCAATACTTACCTGCCGGGCCCTTCTTTGTCACACTCCTCGCTGTGAAGATGGCGCCGCCCTCTGTCTAGCTAGGTTGATGACGTTGTGGAAGCTAATGGTTTGTGCGCCCCCATATCTAATGTTCTTTGACATTTGATGACCACCCCCCCCTGCCCCACGAACACCCTCAAGCAACCCCGGTATAAATCATTCACTGTCCCCAGGACCGGAAACCATATCTCAAGCACCTGCTCCATCTCCGATCTATGACCTTGGACCACGTTCTATACTAACACTGTTCCGGCGCAGGAGGTACATGGCTCAAGTTGCTTCTATCAACACTAACCACCGCCGACATAGGCACGGTGGGCTCACGCAAACCCAGATGACTGGCTTTGACTCTCTCAGTGTAACATCTCTCCACAAACAACAACAACAACAACAACAACAACAACAGCAGCAGCAGCAGCAACGAGCCATGGATGTGGACGAGGGTGGGGCTGACATCCCCGATATTCCTTTCAAGCGTCCCGCAAGCCGAATGCCTCCAGACCAGGCGTTTAACCCGTCGCGATTTCAGGAGGCTTGGGAAGACGAAGACAAGAACTGGTCTACCCACCAAAGGCCCATCAATCCTAATGCCATTGCCCCCAGACAAGACAGAAGGTAGATACCAAACTCGGGACATGGAACAGCTATCAAGAGGACCAAAAACGGCTGACAAGCTCATTCAGTGCCGTACAGTCTCCTGACATCCCTCACAGGGGGAGAGTCAACTCTCCTGAATCCATAAATGTCCAGCAAAGGTATACGTCGTCGAGCCCGCCGAGAAGCCCTCGAACACGGTCTTCGAGGTCCAGAGCCAACTCAACGACGTCATCGTACCAAACGAATAACACCTCACTTCCTCCTCTGCAGACCAAAGGCGCGGGCGATGACGAGATCCTCGAGCCGTTAGCCGAGGAAGAGATTGAGCCCGGATCCTTCGACCTTGTAGTGCCGTCACACGGCGATAACGGACAGTACTCTTTGGAGGATCGGTCCGAGCTTCTTTTCTCCAAGGACCACTTGAGGGCCATTTTCAAAGACCGCATCCTCCTACAGCGGTTCACCGACTTCCTTCACTCCGCCCGCCCCGACTCGCTGCCCCTTCTCACGTACTACCTCGACTGTCTGAAAGCACTACGTGCCATCTCATATTCAAACGCAATCGCAAATGGTCTAGATACCCTGCCAGAGCATACGTTCTCATCAGAAAATACCAACAACACAAGTAACAGCTCACTGGAGAAGAAGGCAGAGGCTGCTTTTGACGTTCTCGTCCAGGAAGACCTCCCTGCTTATGTCACATACACGTGGATTCAGACAGTCAGCGTATCTATCAAGCGGCGTATTACAGGAACACTTCCCGTCCAACTGAGAGAAATGTCCGAGGGCTTAGCAGAGGTCTTTTGCTTGACAGATCCATCAAGGCATGATAATCCCATTGTCATGGCGTCCGAAGGTACGTACATCCTAGTCTCCGGTGGCGCGAATTGAGCATCGACTAACCTGATCACAGAATTCCACAGAACAACACAGTATGGAATGAACTATGTCATCGGCCGCAACTGTCGCTTCCTTCAAGGCCCGAAGACAAACCCATACAGCGTAAAACGATTACGCGAGAGGTGTCTGGCCGGCAAGGAGCATTACGAAACGTTCCTCAACTACCGCCGAGACGGCTCACCCTTCATGAACCTGCTCATGGTGGCCCCGCTATATGACAGTCGCGGCACTGTCCGCTACTTCATTGGTGCCCAGGTCGACGTCTCGGGTCTTGCCAAGGAAAGCTCCGGTCTTGAAGCACTGCAAAGCCTTGTCGTCGACAAGGAGGCTACCACCACCGCCATCAACGGTCAAAGGAACTACAAGACAGATGAGGAGAAGGATGAGTTCCAGGAGCTGAGTGAGATGTTCAATATGGCTGAGCTCGAAACAGTCCGCAGGCGGGGCGGAAACATGCACCGCGTGCCACAGGACGAGAACCAAGCATCAACATCGACGAACTGGCACAAGCCCCGCATCCTGATCCAGGATGAATCCTCCTCTGTCCACCAGTCTAACCCTGCAGTACCACTGACGAGCGGTAGGCTCTCGGGCGTCTACGAACACTACCTCCTTGTCCGCCCCTACCCCAGTCTTCGCATTCTCTTCGCCTCCCCATCGCTCCGACTGCCGGGCATTCTCCAATCCAACTTCATGGACCGGATTGGCGGCTCCAACCGCGTGCGCGAGGGCCTCTCGCACGCCCTCGCCGACGGCCATGGCGTCACGGCAAAAGTTCGCTGGATTAGCAAGTCCAGCAGCGAGGGTCGCGTGCGCTGGATCCACTGCACCCCCCTCCTCGGAAGCAACGGCGCCGTCGGTGTGTGGATGGTCGTCCTCGTCGACGACGAGACCGAGGCTGGTGTCAAGAACCGCAAGGAAGCGCCCCCTGTGGATGGCCGTCTGCGCAGAACCGGCGCCCTGGGCCAGCAGCCCCGTCCTTCAATCGATGACAACATGAGCCTCTCGGGCTTTGCCGCGATGAACCGGGCCCGAGATGAAGTTGACGAGCCCATCGCTGATTTAGACATGGACGGGCCCGACCGCCCCTTGAGTCGCGCAAGCCGCGAGAGCCTGTCGAGTCGGTTGAGCCGGGGGCCGGTCAGTGCGCCGCATCAACCCGGACCTACTCGCGGCTCCGACGACCCTGACGGCGGGCCACCTCGGCCTGCGTTCACGGTACGGCTGGGAGAAGATTGATCTCATGTCTATTTGCCATGGATTCTTCTGCGTGGGCCTTTTGGCCAAAATTGCACGGCGTCACGGCGACTCTCTCAAAATGCTGGCTAATTGCTTCCGGCCTCATGTACTTAATAATTACCTACTCGTCCGACACCTGATCGGCGACTGACGTTTGCTGTCTATTGACAATGGGTGCTATTACATGAAAACTTTCCAAGCACTATCATTGAAACTCGATTTCACCTTGAACCAACGACGAGATCACGTATCTCTCTGGTGAGGGTGATGCGTGGGGTAAGCATACAGACAACATGATTGCAGATGTATCCTTTCAAATGCTCTCCCATCATGTATTGATTCTGATTTGACAAGCCGGGGGCCTCCACGCGACGCTAAAAGTAACCTATTGCTTTCGGGCCGGGAGGTGAGGGACACTGTGCTGATATCCGTTGCTCGTCACGACCGTGCTGCATTGGTCAGCACTGTGGGTGGACAAAGCAAGAAATTCCCCGGGTCTTACTCGTACAGTCATATTCTCAGATCTGGCCAAATCCTAGACGTTCCTCGACTGTTGGTGACGGTCCTGTAGTAGATGTGACTTGGCTAACTCGCCGACGACGTGGGGAAGGCTTGTGCTTCCTTTGGACCTTATTGAGCCTTGTGCTATCATTCATCCATGCGCAATATGGAGCAAAGCGGATGTCACAATTACTAGTCAGCGTCCAGTAGTAACATGCCATTCTTGTTCTTTGTTTTAATAGGCAAGCTTTCCCAGGTTGGGATATCGCTTGTCGCATTTCATCAACTCATGGAAATTCATATAGTCTAGTAAGTTTTGCGTGCTGGAAGCCGCCCGACCCCGGGTCTACCCAAAAGCACGCGCTTGGTTCTATGCCGCCCCAAGTCCCAACATTAGCCAACCTTGGGGGGGGGGGGGATACATCATGCAAGTGATCCGCTTGTCAATTCCCGAAATGAGCTTTGGTGACAGTTCAAGAGTCCAACAGTACGTAAGTAGCAGTGCTCAGACTGCCCAAACTGCTCAGGCTTGAGCAGAGCCGGCTTGCTCCAGTAGCCGGGCTCGCCAGCCATTACAAACCTCCTCGAAGCCGTCTACGACATCGCCGCACACCCCGGCACACTCACGCTTGGCCAGTCTTTCACTCCAGTTACCCTTTTTTAGCCACCGTTCGCCCTCTTCGCGAAGCTCTTCCTCCCTCCTTATCTCAGCGACCAACTCTTTGGCGCTCTTCAGACGACGCGTAGCCGTGGTCGTGGTTTGTCTGGACATGTGGAGTGTATCTGAAAGGTAGTTGAGGCTCTGTACAAGGTCCGAGGTCAGAGTGTGGAGGGCTGTCAGAGAGTCGTAGGCTTTCGTTGTCGGGCGGGGCATTGACTCGGATAGCTCGATCAAAAGAGGCAATAGTTCGTCAATCGTATCAGAGTCTGGAGGCGGGACAAGCGGCGAGAGGAGGGGGAAGGTCAGATTATGCAGTTGCCGGGTCTGGTGCGTAAGATGGGTCGTAAGGGCCGAGTGGGCGGTGATGAGTCTGGGCATGTTAGCAAGATTCCATGATGCCAGGAAACCGGCATAAATATACCTCGTCGCGCTGCCTTCGACGCCGGCCTGAGAGCCTAAATCCCTCAGCCCCTCTGTCACGCGATGAAAAACACCATCCGTGGGCCCTCCATTGCTCTCTGTTCCTCGCCTCGCCAATGATTCGACAGCATCCATTTTGGCCACCAAACTGGGTAGCATACCAGGGGAGTCGAGATCCGACTCGGATCCATACTCGCTGCCGTCATACTCGCTGCCACTCCGTCGATGGCCACGTTGAGCGAGTGGTGGTGGCCCCAGGTTCAGATTCTTCGCCTTCCCACTGCCTTCACCGAGACTCGTAACATCGACCCCGCTGTCCCGTATTCCCTCGGCTGCGCTAGCTCGTCTCTCGGCCTCTTGAACGTTGATGTTTGGTGTTTCTTTGCCATTGCCGTTGTCGTCGTCGTCGTCGTCGTCGTCATAGTATTCTCCCTCGTCTCCGGAATCGGAGAACGCGTCGGCCAGCTCGTCTGCAAGGTTGCCTAAGCCATTACCGTCGTCCATAGCACCGCTGGCGTACGAAATATCTAGGGCGTCTTGTGTGTTGAAGCCGCTCTGCAGAGGCGTTACGGGATCGTTGGCAGAGGACCTTGAAGCTCGTCTGCGTTGGGGGGATGAATTCATGCTATTGTATTGATACGAGGCATCCACGCTGGAAGGGTTACGTGAATGCCCTGGCGTCTGCGACATTGTGACGGTCGGAATGCGAGTTGAGGATAAGGTGGATGGCGGATGAGGCGTGTTGCGAATATGATAATACCGTCTGAACGGCACTTCTAGGTAATTAAGAAAACCCCTCGTCGATGACGCTCCACGGCGTACGTGTGTTGGCAATCCAAACAGTCGAATGTGTATGCAATGTTGTTGCTTGCTTATCCCGGGGTTGCTGGTACAGTAACAAACAACAGGGGTCGTTGCATCAACTAGACAACAAGGAAGATCCAAGTGGAGGACGCTGCGAACGGGTGCGAGACAGCCTGGCGCTGAGAGAGAAGAGGAGCGGTCGCGCCAAAAAAGGGGGGAAAAAGAACTTTGGGCGAAGCAAAGGCCAGCACTGGTCCGAAAGTCGTAGAGCGACGTGTTTCGTGGACGAGCCTCAGATTGTGACTTCTTTTATATCTTAGCAGCAGACCGATATAATGATACGACCGACGCCCAGCGATTCAGTCAATGTATCCGTAATTTGGCGGGCTCTGCTTTGTTGTTTAATTATCGACCGATGGATAGGCACTCTAGTGTAGTGAGGCCTCTGGCGCTTGTGCGTCACGGCGGTGTGGTAGGCGGACAAGGATATTGACGATTAGCAGACTGGTTTGTTGCGGAAGCAAAGAGGGTGGGAAACTCGAGATGCTCGCGCAGAGTCGTCGCCGCCGCCCTCAATACGTCCTGCGTGGTGTTGCGTTGTCATTTCCCCAAGTATATGTTGCATCTCGGAAATCTCCCGCTGCACCCATCCAGAAGGGGGGCGTCTGTCACTCTCGTGGCTACGGTCCCTGCATCTGGCGATCGAAGTATCTTTCCGTACAGCGTGCTTAGCGATAGTACCTTGCAGCCAAGAATTCCTTGTGCTCAGGCATCACCTTATGTCAGCGAGCGAACCTTCTTATCAGCCCGAGTTGTGGTTCGGCTCTCTTATCGGAACTACGCGACGGCGCCGGAAGGAATATTCCCTTGCCGCGACTTACAAGGCTCCATTTATTCATGCCCAAGTAACCGCTGCACAGCTTGCACAGCTTCCATCGACAAGCCACACTCCTCCTTCGGCAGACTGTTGCCCGGCCCCTCCCTTGCCGCTCCGAAACCCCTCCACGACTGATTGCCGAGCCTGTCTTCGCCCTCGACAACCATGGCTACATTCCGCCGGTTCCGTCCCGATGATGTCAACAAGTTTTCCAAGTGCAATCTTGATCCTCTTACCGAGACGTACGAGCTGGCCTTTTACCTCCAGTACCATGCCAAGTGGCCCTCTATGTTCCAGGTCTGCGAGGACATGAACGGGAACATCATCGGCTACAGTATGTCTGATGTCCTATCCACGATTCGCTTGCCTTGTCTGACTTAAGACTCCAGTCATGGGCAAGCTGGAATCATCGCCCGATGTCTACAAATTCTCCGAACATTACCTCCCATGGCACGCCCACATCACGGCCCTGACCGTTGCGCCGGAAGCCCGAAGACTAGGAATTGGCAAGATTCTGTCTGAGCAACTGGAGGCCGCCGCCGATTCCAACGACGCCTGGTTTGTCGACCTTTTCGTCCGCACGAGCAACCACAAAGCAATCACATTCTACAAGAGCATGGGTTACAGTGTCTTCCGCGTGGTCAAGGACTATTACGGCGACCATGCTACGGACCCCACGCGCGATGGCGAAGATGCCTACGACATGAGGAAGCCGATGAAGAGGGATACGAAACTGCATCATATTAGAGATGATGGCGAGAAGCATGAAGTTGATCCATCCGATGTTTGGTGAAAGTGTTCTCAGCATCTTATCTAGCAGTTCCTAGCTGCTCTAGCAGGCCTCGACCTGCCGTATGTGGCTCAGAGCCACGCCCCGTCGACTTGATAGACGCTCCCGCTCACAAAAGAACTCTCCGGGCCGAGCAGAAATGCAATGACGTTGCCGCACTCCTCGGCGGTTCCCTGACGTTGGAATGACGTTGGCTCGTCGAAGGCGGCATCTGAGGAGCGGTTATGAAACCCCCAGGCCTTCTCCATCAGCGGTGTATATATAGCGCCGGGGGCCACGGCGTTGACGCGGACCTCGCGAGCGCCGTTCTCGTTGGCTGCCGCCCGTGTGAGGCCGATGACGCCATGCTTGCTGGCATCATACGCGCCATGTTTGGCAAACCCTACCGTGAAGTGGTTAGAAAAGGAGACTTGCATGCATCAGGCAGCAGGGGAGAGGCAGCGTACCCTTGATGCCGTGAATTGAGGCTACGTTGACAATAGAGCCACCGTCCGCTATGTTTCTGAGTTCTGCCCTGAGACAGTACATGCATCCCGTCAAGTTGACGGCAATGATCTTGTGCCACTCTTCGTCCTCGAGGTCTGCGACGGCCCGAAGGCCATGGTGCTTGCCTATGATACCAGCTACATTAGCAGCCCCATCCAGGCGGCCAAACTGCTGTACAATGCCGCTAATCCAGCCCTCAACCTCGTCTTTCTTGGAGACGTCCACCTTTGTTACGGAGAAGGGCGTCTTCTGCCCCGTGAAGTAGGCCTCGGCGTCTTTCATGGCATTCGGGTCGATATCTGCAAGGCACACCGTGGCGCCCCGCTTTGCGACGATCTTCGCCGTAGCAAGACCTATGCCGCTGGCGCCGCCAGTGAAGGCGTAGACCTTGCCTTCGAGTGATGCCATGCTGTCAGTGGGTTTCTGTCTTGAGAGAGGAATTATGCGCGGGATTCCAGGTAAGCGTTGTCCGGACGTTACGCGAGTATTGGTCGAGCGTGAGAAGGACCCAAGGCGCGACGTGAGCAATAAGCCTCAAACGCAGTCTATAACTGGAATAGTGTCCCGCGTTTCCAACACAGGGCCGCAGCCCAATCAGATTCCGTGTTCGCGGCTAATCCATCAGTGTTCGCAAACACTTGACCCGGCCCGAGACGGTTGGAATCCAAAGCCCCGAAATCGCCAGTATGGGGAGAAGAATAGATTAAGAGCATAAATGCCATTTTTCTTGACTCGGTCACTCTAAGCAATCTGCTTCAAGGTGTGCCATAGCATCTATCCAGAGATGTGTGGGAATGTTTATTAGTGTTTCAATGTAGATGTTAAGACCATCACGGTTGGAGCTGGCGTTTGCTATGCGCGCTACGTTGTGGTCACACTCTACCGCCATAAAAGACTTCGCCGAAGCTTCCATCCAATCTTACCCGGCCGTTGGAGTGGGGACGCAAAGCACACCCTTAGCTTAAATAAAGATTAAAGACACAGTCGCGAAACTCCAACTGGCACGAGATTGCCTCGTCTCTTCTCGAAGGTTTACGAAGACCAGGTGACAGAGAGCCGGACAAGAATCTGTATACGTCGAACTCTCGGTTTGGAGCAGCTCCCAACCCCGCACAGCGCGGCCCCCCTACCCCATCCTCCCCGCGAAACGGAAAGGATCGTGGCGCGGCACTTGGTGTTTGATTGGTGCTGACAGAGTCATGTTGGCGCTTCTGATTGGGCCGAATATCCCTCGGTAGAACGGGGGCCCCAGCCTTGTGCCTCGCAGCTCCACCTGACCCGCCGAAGCTCCAGCTCCTGACGTAGCGCCTGCTCTAAGCCTGGGCTGTCGCTTTCTTGACCTGTGACCCGGGACGTAAGCTTCGACACCAGGTTTCCCCAACTGTTCCCGTGCCGCGGTGTTGTGGTGTGCAAGGCTCTTGGAGCTGATATTGCAAAACAGGAGGGCCTTGTCCGAGCACTCCCCTTTCATCCTCACCTCGCCTGGTCTTCTCTGTCTTCCTGTTCTGTGCCAAGCTGCCGCAGGACCATTTCCTGCGCCATCATTTAACCCGTCTTGCAAGGAGACGCGCGATCATCTCGCACCCTCTACTTCACACTTGATCTGTTATCTGCACCCTATGATCAGTTTTGTTTCTTGAGCAACTGCTCCTTACGAAGTTCCTGTCTGTTCTTAACTGATTCTTGGGACACTGCCTCCACCATGTATCTCTCTTCGCTGTTGGTCGTCGCCGTGACGGCAGGCGCCTCGACTTTAACGCCTCCCGTCCTTCCATTAATAGTCCGCAACCCGTACCTCAGCACTTGGCTGGGCAATGCTCGCGATGCACCATGGGAGCACTGGCCATACTTCTGGACGGGCTCCAGCGTAAGTGCTTCCTATATCATGGCCCGATTTATTCCTATGTGTTCATGCGAGCTGACAGAAGCCGCTCGTCAGGTCGGCTTCTCCGTCATGGCCTCTGTGCCGAATTCCAAGAATGTGTATCCTTTGCTAGGACGACCTCAGGACTCCTTGCCCCCATCTTCCAAGTGTGTTACGGACGATCCCCGCGCTGGTGAGGATTGCATACTGACATCTTAACTGAAACTACAATCTGTCTTTCCCAAATTATCTCGGCGCGTCCTTTGACGCTTCAACGACGAATCTGACATACTCAATCCCCCCGCCCTTGGGATCCTCTGAGCCTGTCAAGGTCGTGCTCTCGTTCCTCTCGCCCATCACGCCCACGTCAACATTCCGTCAGTCGATCCCTGCCGCGTATCTGACTGTCTACGTTGAGGGCTCCTTCGACATCAGCATCTATACTGATGTGAATGGCGAGTGGATCAGCGGCAACAGAGACAACGACATCACATGGGAACTGAGCAAGCCAAAGGCCTCCCAGGAGCAAAGTGCCGCTCTTAAGTCCTGGAAGGTGAGCAGGAAGTCGCAGCAGCTCCTCACTGAATTCGCAGACCATGCGGAATGGGGCATACTCCACTTCACCGGGCCAGCCGACGTTTACCATCAAGCCGGAACGTCAGGCATTTTGCGCCAACATTTTGCGGCAAAGGGCACCCTGAAGAACGAGGTCGATGGCTCTTTCAGGAAGATCATGGACGAGGAACCGGTCTTTGCCTTTTCCAAGACGTTCCACCTGAGCAACAACACCGGTAACGGGGCACCATCAGCGGACAGTGTTCTCTTCACATTCGCGCTTGTTCAGGACCCTGTGGTTCAATTTGCGGCCGCTAGAGGATTGACACAGATGCGGCCTCTGTGGTCTTTCTATTTCGCCACGCCCATCGAGCTTGTCCAGTATCATTACGATGACTTTTCCGCGGCTAGTTTGCTGGCCAGGAATTACTCGGACCAGCTGGCTGTTGACGCGTTTGCCTCGGGCTCGCAGGATTATCAGGACATTGCTGCGTTGTCCGCTCGCCAGGTGCTCGGTGCGACCCAGTTCTCGGGAACCCCCGATAATCCCATCCTGTTCCTCAAGGAGATCTCCTCCAACGGAAACTTCCAGACGGTGGATGTGATCTTTCCTGCGTTCCCGTTCTTCTTGTACACGAACCCTCGTTGGCTCGCGTACTTACTAGAGCCCTTGCTCGAGCACCAACTGAGCGGACAGTACCCCAACGACTACAGCATGCATGATCTAGGGTCTCACTTTCCCAACGCTACTGGTCATCCCGACGGCAGAGACGAGTACATGCCTGTGGAAGAGTGTGGCAATATGCTCATTATGGGTTTGGCGCTTGTCAATGCCTTCAAGTACGATACCCAGCCGGCATTCTCACAGTCTGTTGAAGGTCATACACGCCCCCACGGCCCTTTCCAAAGAGAGACCAGCGGTATCCAGCCATGGGCTTTGTCCATGGACATGTATGGTATGGACCAAATTTCGGCCGACATCGCCACCCGGGGCTCCAAGGAGGCTGAGAAGTGGGTGTCCAGGTCATACGAGCTCTGGACCAAATGGACAGGATACTTGGTCCGCGAATCTCTCATCCCAGCAAACCAGCTATGCACGGACGACTTTGCCGGATGGCTCGCGAACCAGACAAACTTGGCTTTGAAGGGCATCATCGGCATCAAGGCCATGGCCGAGATCTCCAATGTCCTGGGCAAGACCAGTGATTCGAAGTACTATACAGACATTGCGACTGACTATATGGACAAGTGGCAAGGCTTCGGAATTTCCAGGGACGGTACCCACGCCAAGCTGGCCTACACGTGGTACGGATCTTGGACGACCATATATAACCTCTACGCGGACTCGCTGCTATGCTTTCATTTGCCAGAGGAGAAGAAACCATCCACACTGAGCGGGCGCATCAAGGGATGGGTTCAAAAAGCCATAGGCGTCGAGACACGGTCAACGTTTGTCCCGGACAAGGTATACAGCATGCAGAGCAACTGGTACCACGCGGTGTTGCAGCAGTACGGGCTCCCGCTCGACAGTCGCCACCTGTACACAAAGAGCGACTGGGAGTTCTTCGCCGCCGCCGTCACAAGCAAGAAGACCAGGACGGAGATCCTTCAGAGCATTGCGACCTGGGTTAATGAGACAACGACCGGTAAGTGGGCTGAAGGAATCATCTCGCCGTCGTAAAGAATGAAAAGCATGCTAACCCCACGTCACAGACCGGCCGTTCACAGACCTGTACGAGACAGAGGGCACTGGCGGTTGGCCTGGGCCTCACTTCATGGCTAGGCCCGTTGTTGGGGGCCACTTTGCCTTCCTGGCGTTGGAGAGGGCTTGCGGGGGCAAGGCAATTGAGGGCCTCGGCTTCTTGGACGAGCCGGGAGCGTTTGCGGAAGTGGATGTCCGCATGGCCCTTGAGGCTGAGATGTATGGCGTGGATGCTCTGGGGTCGGAGCAACCAGCAATGGAGGAACTGTGAGGCTGCAAGCTTTGTAGCTCTTGTTAGATGGGACCTGAGGGAATCGAATTCCGATTTGCTACTGGATTCGTGTTTATCGGGGCAAAATGCAGCTCAATACGGAGTGCCGTGCATTTACATGACACGTTTTGAAGGGTGTCAAGTTGAGCTTCGTTTAGCTATTAAACCGAGGACTGTGATGTGAAAGCAATTCCCCAAGCGTCGTAAATGAGAGGACAAAAATTGGAGGGTCTGTGCAGTGCTTTTCGTGGGGGGGGGGGGGTCACAGCTTTTGTTCTGGGCCAAAAGCATAAGTCAATTAAGGAGCCTGCCTGGTCGCTTTTGCCGTGAGCTATCGAATAGACAGCCCTCTAAACCAAATTTGAATGTCTTCAGTATGCTTCCAAAATTAATGATTTCCTTGCCGACAACAAAAAAGACCCAGTACATTGCACAGAGTGAGTGTCAGACGCATCTCATTTTATGTACGTGCCTAGCTAGGTAGGTAGGTAGGTAGACAGATACTAAGAAGAAACAGAAGTGAATCTCAGGTACTCTACAGGGCATACCAAGGTTCCTTTCCCGCTGAACTGGATGTAGATCTAGACCAATCTGGTCCAGTAGCAATGAGGGAGTCTTCTCATTGGCCGAAACGACAGGGAGAACGCACAGCTGCGCCCGTCCCTCTCGTTTCTGTCTCTTGGTACACACCCGAATCACCCCTAGGTGGTAGTTAAGGTACCTTGGCCTAGGTATGGCATGTACTGACAGGCGTTTGCTCATGGACCCTTGTCGATGGAAAGTATCCACCTTTTGCGACCACCGCAGGCATTCAATCAATCAATCGACTCGTCTACCACTTGCAATTTTCGCCTCCCTAGTGGCCCCTGCGCGGCCGCGCCCCTTGCCTTGCTTGACATAACAAGCCACAGAGCACCAACGCGCTGCTCCCCTGCAGCCAGTCGCTTGTTGATCCGCCTTGATTACTACACTCTTAGGGAGCTAGGCTAGTTACACAAGGGGCCTTCCCCCATCTCCTACCTACCGAGGTGCCTCTGCTTCCCCATCCGTCCCAGCAGCAGGGCCACTGGGCCTGGCACACTAATGTATTCGTGCTTACTGCGTAACACCTGCACCTGCGCCCGCGCACGATAGACAAGGCAGGCAAAGCACTTCCTTCCTCCCTCTCCCTCACGCCCTGACTTTTCAACGCCTCCCTTTTCCTTCTCCTCGCCTGTTCCTCTCTTTCCCTCACTCTCACTCCCACACCTGGCATCTCTGAGCCACATCGCTTCCTCAATTGATGCCCTTCGTCATCTAATCCCCTTGCTGACGACTGTAATACAATTTTTTCTCTCTCTCTTCCTCTTCCCTCTCGTCTCTTCTACGGATCCTTTTCCTTGTTTTCCACCCAAAGGTCTCCTTCCTCGCTGGGTCCCGATCCGCTTTACGTCCTCCCTTCTGACCAATCCCCGTCACAGAAGAGTCTGCGTCACCGGCAATTCGCGTCGTTGGCCAATTCTACAAAGTATCAACACTCGCCGACATCTCAACACCGCTCGCCGGCTCAATCAATCATCATCATCATGGCTACCACTTCTATGGATTACGAGGCCGCCAACGGTGACCGCTACGATGGTTCGTTCTACCTCGATACAAACCGCCGCTCTCAGCACGACGAGGCACTGACAGATGTACGCGATACAGACGAGGCTCCTCGTTATGAGCGCGACAACCGCAGCGCCTCTCCCCGCCCTGCGCGTGATGACGGCGACTCCGGACGTCGCCGCTCTGCCTCCCCTTCCGGCAACGGCGACCGCGATCGCGACCGGTAAGTCATTCCCCTTGAAAGTACTGGTCTTCATCCAATCCCTCGCAGTTGCTGACACATCCTCTTTTTTGACTCCAGCGGCGCCAAGGATGAGACCGGCTCTAGAGGTGGCGACGACGACGGTGCCATCAACCCTGGCTCCAACCTTTTCGTCACTGGCATCCACCCTCGTCTGACCGAGCAGGAGGTTACTCGCATGTTCGAGAAGTATGGTGATGTCGAGAAGTGCCAGATTATGCGCGACCCTCATACCAAGGAGTCTCGTGGCTTTGGTTTCGTCAAGATGGTCACCTCCGACCAGGCCGATGCCGCCAAGGAGGGTCTTCAAGGAGAGCAGATTGAGGGCCGCACCCTCAGCATTGAGAAGGCTCGCCGCGCTCGCCCTCGCACCCCGACTCCCGGCAAGTACTTCGGCCCTCCCAAGCGTGGTAAGTCTTTGTCCTCGTCTTCCCTCGAGAAACATTCACTGATGCAATATCTTATCAGAGGGACGTGGTGGCGGCGGCGGCGGTCGATTCAATGACCGCTACGACGATCGTCGTCGTGGTGGTTACGGTGGCGGCGGCGGCGGCTACGGCGGCGGTGGTGGTTACGGCGGTGGCCGTGATGACACCTACCGCTACCGTGGCTACGAGCGCCGCGGCGGTTATGAAGATCGTGGCGGTGGCTACGAGCGTGGCTACCGCGAGGACCGTGGCTATGATCGCAGCTACCGTGAGGAGCGTGGCGGCGGCAGCGCTGGCGGCTACGAGAGACGTGAGCGTGGTGGCGACGACACCTACAGCAGCGGTGGCCGTGTTGACCGTTACGGTGGCAGCGGCGGCGGCGGACGTGAGGAGCGTGGCGACCGTTATGCTCGTGGCGGTGATGACCGTCGTGGCAGCGGTGCTGCCGGCTATGAGAGACGCGAGCGCGGCGGCGATGACACCTACACCGGCGGCGGCCGAGATGGACCTCGCTCTCGCGATGCCCCTGCTGGCGGTGCAGCCTACGCTGATGCCCCTGCCCGCTCTGAGGGCCGTGAGGCCTACGGAGGTTGGAACTCTTGATGTCTTTTCCTCGACTTGTCCATGGTGCTAACTTGTCCAGGCTCTCGCTGATCCCACGAAACTTTGATGCCGTTACTGCGCCCGGTTATGGCGACTGACGGCTCACCCCTTTCATCTTTCATAGTGCGATCGATTACGGCGGATATCCCAAAATTTGCGTCTCATGGAGTTCTTGTGCACTACAATTAGTCTGGGATGGTACACAAAATGGGGGTTTCGGCCTGTGTGGTTCACGGCTCCTTGGCCCCAGCCTCTCCATTGCCAACGGCTGCAGGCAAGATTCGGTCGCCTCTCAGTTGGCGACTGTCTCTGATTTCGGCCTTCTGCAGTTCGACGAATGTCTGGCGGTCTTTATGGTAGCTTTGGCAAACAATCAACACGGCAAAAACGGCAGGCGTCGACAGGCTTTGGCCAGAGTGACAGTCACTTCCTTCGTGGATCAGCACTTTCGTTACTACACCACTTCGTGGGCCGGCGGTGGTCCACGATTGTTTCCCTCACGCAAACCAATTTCACCTTGTACCATTATCTATCGCGTCCTGATTCGGGTCGAGTCGAGTTTGAGACGGCTTCGCAAATCCGACATGGCTCTTTCGCAAATCTCAGCATGATAAGATGTTGACCAGCAATGCAACATGAATGACAACCGCGTCCCTAAATTCAACTAAACCGTAACTGTGCCGCCTGAACGCCAAGTTTCAACCTTTCCGTCGTAAATGAAACGCCTTCTCGCCATCCTCGCCCACTGTTGTTCATCTCGTCTTCATCATTGCTCAAGCTGGCGATGCGGGATTCTACAAAACGGTGGGCATGCTTCGCACCCTCGATCTGGCCGCTTTTGCCGCTAGGCTGTGGTTCACCTCCGGTAGGCTCGTGTAATCGCAGGAAACAAGGTACTTCCCTCCAATAACTATGAGCAGGACTAATGGTTTAGCAATGGGCAACTAACGATGAACTGACCATCAACTGGTAACGCGGATATGTATTGCGCGTGCCCGGCAGCTGCCATCGATAATACCTGCCCCAATCTTAACAGTCCTGAAGACATTTTGAAACAAATTCGCGTTGAATTGCGGCGAACGTCTCTCTGCCAGGCCCCTTCGCCCCTCGTTCGCCATCGTCTGTGCCGTCGCAGTTTGAATACGGGCGGGGGGGGGCTCTGCAGTCATCGGAGCGACTCAACTGCCGATTTGGCAGGGTTGTTCCCTCCACGCATAGGAATTTGCCCAAAGTCGATGTGGTGAGGGCGTTTTGCGTTGCCGGCGTTCGTCGCAACACATCGGGATGAGGATCTCCGATTTGTTTTTGTCACCGATCTTATAAGAATCCACAGGATGATTCGAAGGAATTGCTCCCAGCTCGTCCCAGCGATTTTGATGTGTTGCGGACTGACGCCAAACGTGTTCACAAACCTACACCGAAGTCTTCATTGAAGGTGTTGCCCTCCCGAGTGGTAGGGTTGCTATACATTTCTCGTTTCAAGCTCGGAAAAAACTAGTCACGTAGGTTCGAGACCGATCTCTGTCCCGCGAACAATAAATTGAGTTCACAAGTACGAGACCCTTGCATCCACCATCCTGACGAATGATCGATCACGGACCATCGTCAGGTGCTCTAATATCGGTTCGGATCTCATTCATTCATCCAGTCATGTTCTGTGAATCCCTATTACCAGGTGGTTGACATACCCAGTCTCCACTACACCTCAGTCCTCCCTTGGTGCCTGTTGTGGGCTAGGCACTGACGCAGGCGCACCAATGAGCCAACCCACGCCGGACGTTAAGGTCCCCATTGCAGCGTCACGAAGTTGATCGCGCTTCCTCGCTCTGGGGTGATCATCGTGGAGGTCCCCGTCGCCGATTGGCACCGATGCCGCCGAAGCAGCAGCCGGCGTCAGAGTCTTACCGCCGGCGGACTGCTGCAGTGTGGAAAGTGCTGCAAAGTTGCGCGAGGCGGCGCGGGCTGTGGCGCGAGACAAGTCGAATAACGACATGGGCGCGTCGTCGCCAGCCTTGCTGGTGCCCGCTGACGAGCGGGTCTGCTGGGGACCCACTGGCTTGTAAGGTCGAGCTGCCGTCGGGACTGCATCGAAGCCGCCGGGCATACCAGAATTGATGTCGGCAGCGGCGGCGTCGAGGTCGGCTTCCCGAGCGGCCTCTTCCTGGAGCGCCGAGTCGAGCTGCTCCTCACAGCGCCGAAACGTCTTGAGAATCTCCTGCAGTTGTGAAGGCGGGGCAATACGTAGGGCCGTGGCGAGACAATCGATGCGTTGTTCCAGGTGCCGGATGTCGGGGTTTCCGCTAGCGTTACCCAGGTGTGTCGGGCGGACCGTCCGTGCCGTTCTGATATACTGTCCCGCCTGCAGTGCAGCCCTCCATGACCAGTCGTCCTCGAGCTTCGCCGCAGAAGCTGTCGTCGAACGATCGACCTGGCCACTGAGCCTGTTGACGACATACGAGTACGCCGTTTCGAAGTCGTCCTCCTTGAGAGCTGCCTCGATGCACATGGCGGTGATGCGTTTCTCCGTGGTGTCAATATGGGCCTTCTCGTCCCCTGCAACATAAACGGAGACCCTCTTTTTGCCTCGGCCCACAAGCCCTGCGCGAACCATGTTAGAGCCCACGTCTAAGAGGTCATGGATGCGTGTGTAGCTCTTGGGGTTTTGCTCCAGGACCTTGCCGATGATGGATACGGGATCCGAATGGATACGGAGAACAACTGGACTGAAGGGCTCGCCTTGCCTCAGCACCAGTCGGTACTCGCTGAGAGCGTGCGTTGCCTTCAGCAGAGAGTCGATTCGGCGTCGTTCTGGGAGCGAGTCGGTGATGGTTCCAGGGAATGCATTGATACTAGACTGGTCAGCTGAGTTTATGGAAACCGAAGCAGTTTGGTACAAACATTTCGTCGCACTTTCTGAGGCCACCCCTTGTACGATTCGGGTTTGATGCGTTGTCGTAAGCGTTTAAAGCAGCGGTAATAACGGTCTCTTGGACGGTTTGCGCTGGCAATGGCTTCTCGCCAGTATCTTCGTATAGTGATCTTGCGAGTGAGTACCCTGTGTTTTGTTAGCAACGGCAGATGACAGTGAGACGTTGGTGGTCAACAACTTACGTGCACTAGACATAAGAGCCCTTAGTATTTCTGTTTCAATGACCTCCAGCTCGACCCTGGCAAATACTCCCATCACCGGGCTGTTCGGCGAGACGCTGATGCCCCAGTTCCGGAGCCACATTACTTTGTTTCGTGCCTTTACCCAGAACTTCTCGTCATTCTTGGGAGCCCTTTCAGCAACGGCGTGAATGAGCTTGACAACCTCGGCCTTCTGGTCTCGTTCGTCTTGGATGAACGTCAAGTCTCCAACCCGTTTGATGGTGCAGGGCAGTCCGGCTTGGGTCAGTATGAACGCGCTGAGGATCAGAGCGTGAAGTAGATGCGTCGACTTCATTGACGGAGTAGTGAGAGGGTTTGATTCCTTAAGAAGATCGTCTCGCATGAACGCCGTATTTTTGTGAGATAGGATACCGTCGTCCTCCAAGTGAGCGACTGCAGACAAAGTGTCTGCTCCCTCGCGCAAGGACAATATGTCATCCTGACCGAGGAGGTCCATGACCTTTCTCAACATTTGATGGGCGCCCTCGAGCGCTTCGACGGTGGCATCAGGCACCAAGTACGCACCAGCCATGATTGCCCGAGCATATCGGCGGTCCAGATATTGTTGCTGCTGTTCACTCATCCAAACGACATCATAGTCTCCGAGGTCAACATCAACTGCACCCCCCCACTGCTCGACTGCAGCAACAGCAACTTTCCAAGAGCTGGAGCTCTGTACCAGAAGCCATTCAAGAAAACGCTCCCAACCTGGACTGGACACGGCCTCCCCAGAGGAATTATCTTGCTCCACCCGTTTCCACCGGGCATCATCGTGCAGCCAAGGCACGAGCATCCCTCTCAGGTCTCTACCGATGAGGCCATAATCCTCCTGTCGTACTCCCGTTTGGGCAAGAAGAGCACCGACGGCGGCACCATCGGGGAGATTCTGGAACTCGGCTAACGTGTATGGTATGCTGTCGGCCGGATAGTACTCGTAGTTTCTCCTTAGCAATGGCAGCAAAGTCGAGACCATCCAAACGCGGATACCAGGAGCATATTGGAGAAAGGGGCCGAGAAGCTCGGGCACTTGGGTGAGCAAGCCGGCCTCCTCGTCGACACGGTGAGCTCGACGGAGCAAGAAAAGGGCCACTGGGTCGTCTTCTGTGTCTATGGGCGCATCTTCCCAAGACAGAGGAAGCAGGTGAAGCTTGCGAACTTTCTTTGCTGCATCCTCATCTGAGAGGTTCTCTACAACAGCATAATCGATGTCGCTGGCTTCACGGTCGGCGTACTCGCCGCTAGAGAGCTCTTCTATAAAGGAAACATAGTCTCTGGATTGGACCGTCTCTGGAAGGTAGGTCAGAAGTATGCGCAGTAGAATGTCTTTGCGCAACACAGCGGCATGTCGGGAGGCGAGAAAGGCCAAGCTGTCAATATCGGCATGGATGGTGAGATGGACAGCCAAAAGCACCAGCTTTGGTAGGGATTGAACGAGGCTCATCCTGCGTGGTTCCAGGACATATCGATTAGGGACCGTCGTTGATGAGAGTTTCGCTCGTTCAGCTAGGAGAGGGTTTCGCGAGTGCAGTCGGTTCGTCAGAGCAGAATCGAGTGGGCGTGGACATGACCCAAGTTCCCAAAAGCGCGTGTTCAATTGGGATGGGACAGGTAGCTTCGTCATAATCAAGTGGAGTGACGCTTGGGCTCCAGGGAGGCTTAGGCGCGCGCTAGTCGGGAAGACCCATCCGCGCGGCGGGAATTGCAATTGGAATCAGGTACCTCTTGATAGGATGAGATTTCCTGATAGCCGCGGGCTGTTCCGTTAGTTGCAACCGCCAACGACTCTCCTAGACCTTGGATTTCGCGATTGCGTCTGCACGACCTCAATCGACGATCTCAGAGCTTCACCCACACACCAATTGGCGCTTGTACATCCAAAATGGCCTCTGGATACGGTCTTCACGGAGGTACGCACCGATTTTCGCCGCCATTGATGCCGTACTGACCCTGTGTCGTTACTTAGGCCCGTCGCGGTGCTTCCCCTTCTGGCAGGAGCTACTTGGCTGCTACGTCGTCAACACCACTGGCGAGGACCACTCGGGAAAGAAGAAGTGCGGCTTGGCACTGGAGGACTACTATGAGTGTTTGCATCACAAGAAGGAGGTTTGTTAGGCCCACTGAACCTCGACGAGGAGGAGGACGACCAGGCGAATAACCCACAACTCACCACTTGCTTTACAGGCTGCAAGAACGAGGGCGCTTCAGGCCGCCTACCGAAAGGCCGAGTCGGCCAGCGCACGAGACAACGCGCCGAGTGCGGGACAAATACGCAACCTGGGACTGCTCGGCAAGGAGGACGACACGAAGGCCGTGACAGGGTCGAGTTGAACAGGATGAAAGCTAGGCTTATGCAGGAGGTGATACACATGTACATGGCGCGAACCGGATAGGTAGCTGCTGCCAGCAGCGAATGGCCAACCAACCATTTCTTTCTTACGCATCTGGACCAACGGGGGTGGGTGTTCTAGGTGGAGCTGATATGGGGTTGATTTTGCCCATCCTCCGCAGCAATCGTCGTAAGGCCCTGCAAAATGTAGGCTATTCTAGTGAGTACTCGCTCGGCCACGGATGAAAAACACCCACGAAGGGTGGAAGAAGTGAGCCTGCAAAATGGAACTTCTCGAACAAGGAAGTAAACCTGAAGCATCTGAAGCAGCGGATGAAGGTAGGCAGGGAACGCTATCTGGAACGACATGTAGTCAGCTCGTACACTGCTGGCAGGATGAAGCGCCTACTTTCAAGGTACCGAAGGCGCGAATTAGGGGCTCTGCCCAAATCGCACTTGCCCTCTGCGGCGAAGAGAGCCAGGCCACCTCACCTTTCCCATTGCTCCGGACGTCTTCTCCCGTAGCCACCTTGTCGCCGATGGACCCTGTTGTTCTTCGCCATCGCAAAACCTCTTCGCACGTTTTCATCCGAAACCGAACCCTTTTTCTCTTGCCTCCTTCCCTCTTTCACCCACCTATGCGGAATAACCAACTGAAAGGAAAATGCCTAGCTTCAGAGGGTTAGATGTGTCGGTGGTGCCACGCCCTGATGCCGGGGATATCGTCGAGCTACCTCATCCAGAGTCTTCATCCATGCGTCTCCGTGGTCCTCATCCGATCAGTCCGACATCGTCGTCCACGCCTAGTTTCGCTTCAACACCGAAGAAATGCCAACCCATCACTTCAGTTTATGTTCCATCGGTTCCAGGTATGTCGCAATACTCGTCTCTGTCCCGCCATTAACGGCCTTGGATAGCAAATATTGATAGTTGAATACATAGGAGCTCAGTTCCACCTGCGATACTCCATCAACAGGCCCCCTCCCAACGCTAGGTACCTGTTCTTCCGAATGAACATGAACGGTCGCCAAATAGTGTCTTGGGGCATAAAATCGCAAGCGATTCAAAATCAGATCGTCAGCCACGCATTCTACGAACCCGATAGCAAGTGGCACTTTCGAGACAGTGGAGTCATCTACAAGCGCGACGGTGTCGAGAAACGGTTTTTTTATTTTGCACCACACTTCGAGACTTCGGCGGCTATGGATGGTGGTCTCATTGACCTCCAAGTTCTCAGATCCAAGGGCAGAATAAGGAGAGCCCCTGAGCTCCAATACTTTCGCAGTCAGGACAAGTATGGTATCACGTAAGTCACCCAATATACTTGGTATCCCAAGCTTTAACCCGCCATGAATTTAGATCTCCCACGGGTGGTCTTGTCGAGTTGCCTGAGGACCTCACTTTCTACGACTGGGTGCTTATTGACCCCATCGACTCGCCGTTTGCCACTTTCCGTTTCTTTTACCGTACTTGGACAAGTCTCAAGACATTGAACCTTATTTCGGGGCCTCATTATGAGGAACTCATGGCGACATCGAACAGGCAGTATGAACATCTGCCGGTTCGACCTAAGATACCGGTCCATACATATTGTGGCGAGGGTGATCATGGCAAAAATAGTCTGTTTGGTTTCAGCTCGCTCGACGGATCGGTTTTTGAGGACCGCGACATGACTAACTACAAGTCCAATGGAAAACAAAAGGCCGAGAGAGCATTCTACCTCACAACTCCTCCCAAGCTAGCACCGCCTCCTCCCGTCCGGACCAAGATGCCACAGCCTCGCAAACTTGTGCGCGATGTTCGACAAGATCCGAACTCTATGCGGTCACTACCTCTGTTGCCAGACGTCGAGCACCCGCTACGAAGGGCATCTCCCGACTCGGCGCGGGCACCCTCTGTTACTCCTTCACTTCTGCCGTACATGGAGGAGTCGAGTGGTGGGGATGAATTCGAGATCGGAGTCGCTAGGAAAGTTATGCTGCCATCACTTTCTCAGGAGTTGGATGACACCCCTTCGCACCCTTTGCACACACTGCCTCAAGCACAGCTGTCATCGTCTGACTACGATGCGACACCTCCTTCCACCAGCGACATGGAGACATACAAACGTGTTGGACGACATGAGTACATCGCGGCAGTTGTGGCGGCGGAGGCAACCACAGAGAGCTTTGGGAACATGAACATATCAGAAGGGGAGTGGCTCAAGCGAAGCCCGTCACCGCTACGACGGAAACAGGGCAGGTTGGATCTCAATGAAAGAGGCGGCCGAATGATCGACGAGCAGCCACAACAGTCGCCGCTCAAGCACCAAGTAACGAATTTTATATGAGAGGGTTGGAAATGGTGAGGTAGTGGAACATGGGTGCGGCTCCTAGCACTCGCTGTATGGCAAGCTGCCTCACGTGGAGAAACGTCCGACCTCTTCGCCGTTGTAACCCTTTCTAGTCTATCAAGTGTCCTGATTGATCAATTTGATTCACCTAGAAATGCTCTTTTGAGTTTTGTCTCAAGTGTTCGGGCAGTCTACACAGAGCGCCGGCACAAAATCCTGCCCTCCGTTCATCCGCATTCCCGCCCTTCTTGGCCCCGTGTTTCCTCTCTTGTCTAGTCCTCGAGAATTGAGGAAGAGAAGTTAGTGAAGAGTGGGTCGGCTGAGCCAGAAGGGAAGGAGAACATAAAACAACCAAGGACATTCGGAGAGAATTTATCTATCCCTGGCCTTGTATCGCCCACATAACGGACTCAGTAGATTGGTCATGGTCTCACCTCGAAAGACAGCCGGTAAGCTTCGAGGATGTAGTACATTGACAAGATTGGTTTCTCGGTGCCTGTGGGTGTTCAGCCTCTGAGTATGCGAGTTGGTCTTGATGCCGTCATAAGAAGCAGCTCGTTGTTCAGCCTCGCTCTCTGGTGCTTCCTGAATAGTCTATTACATGTATCAACTAAGAATCAATCCATAAGGGCACCATATTATTCCAATAAATCACCACCATTTCTCGCAAAAAACCTGCCCGGGCCTCAAGCCCAACCCAGCTGGAGATGTGAGCTTTTCTACAAACTCGTCCGTCATGGACGGCACGCCGCACACATACACAATGGCGGACCCATGCACCTCCTTCGGCCCCAAAGCCTCCGCTACATCTTCCAATGCCATACGGCGTCTCATGAACGGCATTTCTACTCCGTTACACAGCAGCTCCCTAGATATGTGCCCGGACGTATCCTGTGGTGAACTGGTAAGAAAGAGCCTCAGCTGGCCCGAAACCATTCCTTGCCCATATGCAGCCGCCAAGCGCTCCAGAAAGAGAATCTTCTCCGAGTCTAAACCCTCGGCCGGTGTCTTTGTCGAATACAAAAACTGCACGTCGTACGGACATTCACCTCCATCGGCAAGGTGACTGAGGATGCTCATGAGCGGATTGATCCCCAAGCCGCCTGCAATGAAGACTACTCGGCGCAGGGAGACGAGGTCGGTGTTTTGTGGCGGCCACACGAAAGACCCGCCGACTCGAACATGAAGCTGCGCCGATTCTTTCTCAGTGCTGTGGACACGGCCGCCAAGGTACCTTTGGTCAATGGGCTGCTCCCAGAGCCAAGCGGCCGGCGGATTTGACGGCGACTTTTGCACTGCGAGTTCGAGGTACGCCGAGGATGGGAGGGAGGCCTTGGAGGGTGGACTGGTGATAGTGAAGCCGCCTGGCTTGGTGACGCCCGGGACGAAGGTATCAAGCCATTGGCCTGGGAGAAACTTTTCGGGCGAGTTACTTTGATGTAGCTAACTTCGGGGTGGAGGGGGTTGGGGTCTGATTGTCACGTCGAATACCGTGGTTGATAAGGAGGACGGGGCGGTCAGGCGTTACCTTGATGCTGGATCCCTCACGTATCCCTAGTCGAAACAGCCGAATGCCTTGGTTTACTTGGTCAATACGGCTAACGGTGACAATGTGTAATGACTATAGCACCAGTCAGATCCCTGAAGTTCTCCTGCTCTTCAAGCTCAGTGTGGTGTTCAGCGTACTGGATGTCTCGGCTCAGCTGCTGTGCGCTCCATATGCGACTCTCTGCAATGCGCAGGCTCCATCTTCACTGGCGGCGATGTGAGCCTGCGTACGTGATACCGAAGTCTAACCAGAAGGCTGGATGCAATTGATCTTCTGTAACAATGAACCATCTCACGGACTCTGTTCCGATGAAGCGATAGTCGGCCCTTGCTTGGGTGGAGGAAGCATGATGTAATTATGTATCAAACTTAAGGTTGGAAATGTTGGGGAAGGATAAGTCAATGCCCCACACCAATGCGATTTGGGAGAGATTGAAAGTCGTTTCACTTGACCATCGGCGAAAACATCACCATCATCATAGCTAATAAATATACATGGGAACTGGATGAAGTCTTTAAACATGCTGTGTTCACTGCACGCAGCTTTTAATCCTTGCAGATTTGTCTATTTTGACCACGCTTGCCTTGCCGTGTTAACTATACAAACAAGCCCAGTTCATGCGTATTCATGCCATCCTCGACATCATTTTTGTAGTCTAAGACGGCTCAGTCCAGTTCACCTGGTCCATCACTTCTCCAGCGGCCGGATGGGCATATCCGATCCTCAGACGTAACCGTAGCGGCTGTAAACATGTTAGCTGTCAGATCAACCTCGAATCGGAAACCGGGCATATTCTTACTCCCTTGGCCCCAGAAACAATCATTTTTTGGATGGCTTCGGTACCAGGTCCGACATCCGTGCTGGAAATGGCCATGAGTTGAAGCTTCTGCGTCTTGGGGACAGCCGCTTGCATCCCCACATTCGAAAGAGGAACGGGTCCAGCGTTCTTGAACCGACCAATGACCTGAACCAAGCCCTCGGCATTGCGTTGAATCTGGAAGCTGAGGTTCAGGCCGTTGTTGCCGTAAACGGGTAGACCTGCGGGCGCCTGCGGAGCGGCCTGTGACTGAGGTGGAGGAGTTGTCATAGCGGACATGGACGACATCAAATCCAGGTTTGAGCCGCCCATTGCCGGGGCTGAAGAAGCCGTTGACTGGGCAGGTCCTTGTGAGAATAAGTCCATGATCGAAGCCGTGTTGGACTGCTGAGGAGCTGGAGAGGTCGAAGTAGGAGGCGGTGAGGAGGCGCCACCGAGAATGTCCGCCAGAAGATCGGTATTAGATGCTCCACTGGCGGCCGGTGTCGTCGTCGTCGGAGTGTCCATGAGATCAAAAAGCAGGTCCTGCTCAGTAGGCTTGATGACTCTGGACTTCCTGTTGCCAGCCTTGGCCTTCTTGGTCGAAGTCGCTGCGCCCAGCACACGAGATTCTTCCTTGATCTGAGGAGGCGGCATCTTCTCGAGCACACCTATGCGAATCTGGTCGTAAGACAACAGGTTGCTGTATTCGACCGCTCTCTGCTGAACCTCAACATCCAGGCTCGTCTGATGAACCTGAAGGAGCTGGCGGATCCGGTCGAGTTGTGCGGAATCCGTCAGCCTCGTCGTCAGCTTGACGAGCGCCGTAACGATATACTCAGTCGAAACCTGTGTGGCGTGGTTGCTGTTGAGGATGGTCGTGAACAAGTCAATGAGCTCGTGCTCCTTGACCTCTCGTACAAGTTCCTCTTCTTCATACTGACCACCTCTCAGAAGAGCGTCTCCGTACTCGCCGATACACCAGGCTCCGGCTTGTGTCAGACTCTCTTGCGTAATGTCCTTCTTCAAGTTAATATAAAGCTTCTGAACGGCGTATGTCTGCAGTTCAGGAGTAGTGGCGACTAGCCGGATAAAAGAAGACATGATGGGCTCCTTGACGTAGTTGCCAGCGAGCGTAAGAACCCGGAGCATCGTGTCGACGTGCCACCGCTTGTTGGGCGCAAATTTGTCGGCAGCAATACCTATTTGGCTTGTCATCGTCGGCTTAAACTCGTTGTCGGCGACCTCCAAGAACGCAAGAAGTTCTCGGATGAGTACCCGCACGTTGCTCTCGTTAATGAGTGTGAAGCTAAGTTCAAGTGCACGCCTTCTAATGCTGATATCCGGATCCCTCAAGCATTCCAAGATGGTGTTGCGGTGTCTCTGCACAGCGTTCGGCTCGATGGCGACCACTTTGATGAGGGTGTTAAGAGCGACATAGCGAATGTTGTTGTCGCGGTTGGACAGAAACTTGCCCAGGATGTTGACACCAAGCACGCGGAGACCGGAATCCGCCTCGATGTCGAGAATGGTAAGGACAGCTTCGTACAAGATGGAGTTCCCGACATTCTTGGATGAGTCTGTGTTCGTCGCAACTTGTGCCAAGATGTCGTTGATCTGCTCGCTGACTCGAGCGTCGCCCATTGCCAGAACCCTCAGGAGGCGGAGGATCTTGACTTGCACAAATGGATCGCTAATGCCCGTGACATCGTGCTCGGGAGCGTAGCCAGAGGTTGCGAGCGCCTTCAAAGTCTTGACTAAATTCGGCACAAACACCTTGAATTTTTCAACAACACCTTCCTCCCCACCTTCCTCCTCGTCGGCCTCGCACAAGCTAGTGGCAAGCGTCAGGCCGCACAGCTGAACGCCGTGATTGCGGTCAGCCAAAAGGTTGCTGACCTTGTCGACAAAGTGCTCCTGCAGGTCCGGAACCTTGCGACATATCCGCATAGCACACAGGGCGGCCTTTCTCCGGATATAAGGGTTCGACGTGTTGATGCAGGACTCGACTTGCTGGAACAGGTCTCGGGACATTTCGATGGAGGCAATGTTGCCGAGAGTGCAGAGGGCCAGACCGACGACATACTGGTTCGAGTGGGCAAGGTCGCTACTACGTATTAGCATTTTTGGCGCAAGGTAGGACATGTCGTCGTCTCTTACTTCTGTAACGAGTTGGTCACAAGGGTCAGAACCTCCTGGTTCTCGTCAAGCAGTAAACTTGTAGCTAGATGCCCAAGGCGCTTGTCGGCGAACCGGGGCGAGGCCAGGAGCTTCAGGCATTCGATCTGTCCAAAATGTGTTCTCTCACCGAGGGTGAAGAGATAGAGTAGCTTGGCAACGTTGTTGCGTCTGTTGGGTTTACCTGTTAGCCATATGCCGCAATAGGTGTCCCTAAAGTCTCTATTCGTCGTCGCACCTCACGCTGTGGTCTCCACTCTCTTCTCTGAAGCTTGCTCGGATCGAGGCGCTCTCCTTCTGAATGACGGCCCGTTCGTCGGCGATGGTCTTGGCGGCACGAACATTGCGGATGAATTGCTTCACTGGAGTGTCACCCGGGTCAGCTCCAGGCCAGCGATACAGCACAGCAGAGGGGCAGGGGTTCTCGCACAAGAACTCATGTTGGGCAACAGGGGACGGCCCGCGTAGGGCCTTGGGCAAGTTGCTGGGGCCTAGGAGGGAGGTTCACACGGGTGTTGTTAGCTCGTCGGGAGATCGCGAAGTTGCGAGTCGCGAATGTCGAATGTCGAAGAGGGCCGAGGGTCGTGTGGCAGCAGACTTGCTGGCGGTCGACGAATAGACCAGATAGACGGGGGCAAGGATGTCAGTTCCGGGCGGGCTGGGCAGTGAGCACTCACCAGTGCTGTTCAAACGTCCACGTTCAGCCTAGCAGTAGCAGGTATCAGCGCCGTCACTTCTGTGGGGCACAAACAGGCTGTGGCAGCCCAAAATTTCAGGCGCAAATCGTTACGGTCTCATATCATGGGGAACAGGGCTTTTTAGAGGTCCCTTTAGCCATTATTAGGTATGAATAAATGCCTACCCTGGGTCTTACTTAGGTACTTGCTCCTTATGGTGTTTGAGACGCAATTAGTCAATTTGAACCAGTCAATTTGAACACTTTCAATGGAGCCAAACTGCAGAAACTAGGTTCTATCTACATTACGAGATGAGGCCTCATAAAACCAGGCTTACTCGAACGACACCGCCATGGATAGCTCTTTCATTTGACAACATACGTCAGATGACTCTTCAGAATGCGATGTTGACCAATCCTGCGATGTCTGGAGATGCAAATCACTGGCGTATTACCACGGATGCCTCCGACGACCCATTCACCAAATTAACCCCCATTTACCGTGAAGGAACGACCCACGGGGACGAACCTGGTTGAGGAAACCCGTTGTTGTCTTGGAACCGAAATGGCAAATCGGGGCAGTGCCTTGCAGCCCTGCCAAGCTAGGTCGCTCTGCCGCCGCCGCAGCTCTGTTGTCCTAGAGATTCTAGGCCATGTATACCTTGAAGAAAGGAAGATGAACAACAATGTACGAGCCTCCTGTACAAGAAGAGGGGCTATACTATATAAAAAGTAAAGATGACCTGTTTACCTCCTTGGTTCGTGATACTAGAGTCAGACAAGACCCAAAGTCATTTCTTGCCTCCGGAGAAAGTCTCATCATCATCTATTCGTGATGGCTGCAGCCCCGAGACATGGCCCGCAAACACCCTCATCGCAACAAACAACAAACTACCTCAAAGGGCCTCACATCACCGAGAAGTGCCGCGTTACGTGCTAATTGACTTTTGCGTTCGTCGCCCTAGAGGAAGTCTCCTTCTAAGCGTAACTCCGTCTCATTCAAATAGGTCCTCTGTGTCGGTGTAAGAGATGTGTGTTCGTAAAAAAGCATCGTGATAGAGCGGGGACGGAACAGGCAAGCGTGCTGGCAGTGAGATGTAAGCACCGAATCCTCCATCCGTCCGAACGTCGAACTCATCCTTTCGCCGGATATTCTCGTATGGGAATTCCCATAGTCCAAAAAAAAGAAAGGATATCGTCTAACCAGCCCAGACCTGGTGAAACCTGCCCGCGTCTTTTCTCGCAAAGAAACCAGTGCTGCGCAGTCAAAACCAGATGACCTCGACTAACAGCCGCTCGACCAGCTTGACGCCTTACTTCTGCATCATGAGTTGGACGAACTCGTTGTCTTCCATCGTCTATTAGCAAGGAGAACAACGGAGATAGAGAGGCATAGGGTGGAATTCTTACAGTCAATCCGTCCATCGCCGTCCTGATCAGCCTCACGGATCATCTCGTCAACCTCGTCATCGGTAAGCTTCTCGCCGATCGAGGTCATGACGTGACGCAGCTCAGCGGCGGAGATGAAGCCGTTGTTGTCGCGATCAAAGACCTATTCCGAGTCAATGTGGTGAACATCGGCCGTTGCGCTAGCCTTCTCACCTTGAAGGCCTCACGGATTTCCTCTTCAGAGTCGGTGTCCTTCATCTTGCGAGCCATCATGGTAAGGAACTCTGCACAAGTTACAAATCAGCAAAACTGCGGTCTACAGATATTGGGGCAGGGCTTCAATGTACCAGGGAAGTCGATGGTTCCGTTGTTGTCGGCGTCAACCTCGTTGATCATGTCCTGGAGCTCCGATTCGGAGGGGTTCTGTCCCAGAGACCGCATAACAGTGCCAAGCTCTTTCGTCGTGATTTGACCTGTTCGCCTTCTTAGCCCTCATGTCTGTCGTACCAATGTTATGCTCGTATCGAAGCGATCGCTGGGGTTGCTAGAGCAGTCACGCGGCGTCTAGGGTGAGTTGAGGGAAGGGGGTAAATAGGACACTAACCATCGCCGTCCTTGTCCTACGATGTGTTAGCAAGAGGTAACGACGGTCGCCAGGGCATTCAGTAAAAGGCGACAGCATGGAGAAGCTGACTTACAAAGAGGGAGAAGGCCTCCTTGAACTCGGAGACTTGCTCTTCGGTGAGGGAGTCGGCCTAGATGTACCGCAGCCGCGTCAGTTTAGCTTGAGGAAAGTGAGAGTCAACACCCCTCAGCCGCGGGGTTACCTCCTGAATGTGACAGGAGTGTTGAGGACGGAGACTGGAGATGAAGATGGGGGCAACCGACCATGGTGAGCGTGAGTGAGAGAGAGTGTGTGTGGTGTTTTCGGGTTGTCTTGGGTTCAGAAATTGTCTGCGACGAATGGAGATGGGTTGGTTGAGGTCGGAGGATATTCGCAGGTGTTCGCACGTCTTGGCCAGATGGGATGGCACTGAATGTCTCTGGGGGTCGAGCTTTTCTTTAGTGTGCAGCCCCTGGGGAGGAATGGGGCAGACGAGGGGGCATGTTGGGCGATAGGGGGGCCGCGGGCGTCCAAGGCTGCAAGCTGACAGGCTGGGCCGACATACTAGGTATGGAGGGGGTTTGCAGCACCGCGGATAGCGACAGCTGAGCCACTGAGCAGACTGGAACATGTTTCTACTCCAGGGTGGCATACAGTAGGTAACACATCATACAGTACTCTGTAACCAGCTTTACCTTTCATGTGTCAAGATGAGAGGGCCTTTGTGCCCTCAAGGCTTCTTCACGTGTAACCTGGTGCCGGCCGATATTGGGACGGACCCTTCCAATTCCCTCTCTCTAAGCAGAGCTCTGCTCAATTGAGGGTGAGTGGAATGCCGGATATGCCAGGTGGCGGCTTATCCCACTCAGGAGGATGCTGACATAAGAGAAAAATATAGTGCACGCACTGTCTCATCCACGGCTTTTAGTCCAATGTCTACAGTGTAAGATGTAGTCAGCACAGTCGTTGAGTTCCTGAGTCTGCACGCTAGGTACCTACCAAATTGGTCAGTGGTAGGTAGTCTCGACGGTACGGACCCGGTCCACACGCGGCTCAATCCGCCGCAGACGATAGAAAGGGCCTGACGCAATGGCAACCCGTCCCCGAGGTTCTCCAATGGCTGCTGAGTCCAGATGCCTGTTCAATTCATCAACGTGTTGTTAATGCATTCTTTGTGGGCGCATGCACTTGTGGCTTTCCACCAATTCTACCTTGACTCGAGGAATCCAGTTATCCGACTTGCTTGCCTCTGTCGTTGTGGGCTTGGCTACCTCACAGACCAACCACATACAAAAGACTACGCTGCTTGCCGCTCCCTTACTACCTTACCTGCTTATCCCAGGAAACTGCCTAACTACCTACTGTGGTACTGTAGCTTCTATGGGGGCCTAGAGCTAAAGCTCGCCTCTTTCTGGACAGCTAATTCAGCCCGCCCTTGACACAAACTTACCTATCTGGCATCTGACGTACCTTTTTTTGACGAACATCCCGACCTCGCTCTACATCCCCACGTTGCTGCTTCTCTGCTGTCCCACGCCAATTGTGTCCTGCTCTGCACTATCCACCTTTCGTTCATGACGACGACCCTGAGCAGCCCGCGCAGCGAGCGACAAAGGAACCCAGGCTGAGGAGCGCCATCGCGGCCGGCTCTGGCGTCCGCCATGTGGCGAGATCGCACGAACCTGTACGTTGCCGTCCTCCGCTGGCCTCTCCCACGCTTCTCATTGCGAATCCCATTCTTGCTCACAACTCTTTGCAGTTATATTTCCTATCGGCAGTCATACGCGCACCATCCGACGAAACGGACGAAGTATAGTGGTGCCGCCGGTGGGAATAGCTTCGGTGATGCCTTTCCAGGAAACAGCAGTTATGCCAGTGGCAATGATGACACGCGTGGCCTCCTCTCAGCCGGCGCCTTCGAGGACGATGGAGACGCCGTCATAGAAATGGACCTCCTCCCCCCGCGCTGGGCGGACGTATCCGACGAGATCACCGACTTGCTCGCCGACATAGCCACCAAGAGCCAGGCGCTCGAGCGCTTGCACCAAAAGCATGTGCTGCCTGGTTTTAACGATGAGGACGCAAAAAAGGCAGAGGAGCGCGAGATCGAGACCCTCACCCAACAGATCACAAAGGGCTTTCACGACTGCCATCGCTGCATCCAACGAGTCGAGCAGATGGTTAGGGAGTCCAAGCATGCGGGAACGATAACCGGTGCGGAGGAGACCATGGCCAAGAACATACAGATATCACTAGCCTCAAGGGTACAAGACTCAAGCGCGCTCTTTAGGAAGAAGCAGAGCGCATATTTGAAAAGTAAGCACTCAACGACACCCGCGATCTCACATTAGGCTGACGGCGGACAGAATTGCGCGGGATGAGCGGTCTCAATAGCGGTGTAGGCGTACCAGGCGATCGGGGATCGACACCGCAACCTTCGAGCTCGTATATGGACCCGTCGATGCTCGAGTCTGACGCCGACAGGTCCTTCTCGCAGTCCACGCTCCAGGCAACGCAGCAAAAGCTCCTGCAATCCAACGACGCGGCCATTATCCAACGTGAGAGGGAGATCGAGGACATTGCGCAGGGCATTATTGAGCTTGCCGACATATTCCGTGACTTGCAAAATATGGTCATTGATCAGGGTACCATGCTGGACCGGATAGACTACAACGTTGAGCGCATGGCCACGGATGTTAAGGGCGCCGAGAAGGAGCTCGTTGTAGCCGCCGGGTACCAGAAGAAGACGACCAAGCGGAAGATCATCCTCCTCCTGATCCTTATTATAGCGGGTATGATCATTCTGCTCGTCATCAAGCCGAAGAAGCATGGGGGTGATGAGTAGGGTGGGGTGGGCTACAGGTGATGTAAAGCGCGTTCAGACAACGCAAAATGCCTCCCAGAAAGACGAGAGGTGTAAATTAGATGTATGAATTCTTTCTTGTGTTTAGAGTAATGTTGAGCGAATTTAATGACCCCTCATCGACTCGCAATGATTCGGGCGTCATCACGTGTATTGTCTACGGCATGTGTGGTATTACAGGTGATGTTACACTTCTTGTGGCCATACTCGCCGTGCTCTTTCCGGGGTATACGTCCTCCATCAGGTCCCGCAATTTGGCAGTACTGGGCAGCAAATCACGCCCGGCTGCTCTGTTGACCAGTTCGCTCATGTTTTTCAGCGGCGGCAGTTCAGCCTTCCTGCGAGATGCTCCCTTGTGCTGGGGCAGATAGGCTCGAGCCAGACATCTCACAACCTGATCTTGAACGACAGCTGCCCGAAATGGAATACCTCTTCCATTGAGAATAGCCAGAAACCGTACACCCCGTGCGACTGAATATTCAGACGCGGCTGCCATGCTGCTGGGAAGAGGACCCCAACTGCTGCAGGATTTAGAGAAGCCTGCCTTAAACCCCCATCGAACGATCGCGGCGTGCAAAGCGGCATTGTTGAAGATCCGGCGCACCGGGTGATGTTCGTGGGCGATGGGCAGGTCAGCTGGCACGAGAACATCATTGGTCGAGCCATCCACACCCAACGGCGGCGCATCCAGGTAATGAACCGGCAATAAACCGCCCTCTGAAATACAGAGCTTCTCGTAGGTGTCGATGATGCCGATACAAAGTTCTTCCAACTCGCCGATGCGGCCAAACTTCCCGAGGCCGAAGATGATCTTTTGCCAATAATGTGAGTGAACTGGCTTTTTGAGCAGCGTCAGACGCGTAAGATAAGCTATGGCCGTGTTCAGAGCCTCTTGGTTGACGGCTGTGGTCTTTGGGTTCCATGGCAGAATGTCAAGGATACTCCAGCAAATGTGTTGAACCGTCGACATGGACACATCAATGTTCATGGTCCGCATGTCGTCCAGCAAGGCCAAAGCCTGTCTGCTCTGACCATACTTGACACTTTCCTGCAGTAAAAGATTCGACGTCAAGTCGACCGACTCTTCGACTATGGCGGGTTGGATTGCGACCAGCAGCCGATGCGTCTTCCAGGCCCCTTCTTTTAAGGCTTTGTCACGGATGCTAGCCAGCATTTGGGGGTCGTCAAAGACGTCAGGGTGGATGTCTGTATGCAGCAATTCAAGCAGCAGCTCGTTGTCCTCGTTCTCGGCAAACCGTTTTAGAACCTGCGAGTATGCGGAATGGCCAATATCAATGTTGATTTTGCGCAACTGCTCAATTCGAGCCACGACTCGGTGTGCGATAGGTTCGCGCAATGCAATCGACTGCAATGACAGAGGACCGATTTGGCGCACGCCCAGCGCATGAACAGCATGGATTGCAAAATCGAGCGGTACCCAAGAACTTGCGAACCAACGTGCACCCAGCGTATCACTGTGTCGTCTTCCTGGGGAGTCGCCATCATCGCCGTGCGTGTGCTGCTTCATAGCATCCCAAAGAGAGTCGTAGTGAACATCCCAATACGCCGGTGAGTTCAAACCCACAATCATCTGCTCCTCAAGTTCGAGAGTGATGGTCGGATAGTATCGAGCGAGGTACTTCAAGTACGGCTGGGACTCGGCTGTTGGTTGAGGCAGGTCGTTGTGGCTTATGAACAGATCGCGCCATCCGTTGCAGTGTTGAGAAAGGCCATTGCGATATAGAAGGGGGATAAGCTCATCGTACGAGCTGTGGTGAAGAGACGCGACGTAGAGCGCTTGCAGCGTCTGCTGCATTTCGACCCTGGGAACAATGGCAAACTCCTGTAGCAAGGCGCCGAATCTTTCTGGCCCAGGGTCAAAGTTCGGCATTAGCCGCAGATGCCACTGTATTGCTCTGAGGTACTGGCCATTGCGCAGACAGTAAGATATCGTCTTCGAGTAGAGTGAAGGCCACTGCGCAGAGTGAGCACGAAGTAACCATTCTGAAAACAGCACAACATCCTTCAAACTGTCCTCGTCGTGGAGAACAGCTTCTAGGATGGCACTCCAAAACAACTCGGCTTCTTCGCTCGTCACATCGCGGAGTGACCTGAGCTTCTCCACAGCCTCCCAAATGAGCAACACGCCGTCCCGTCCATGTTCTCTCTTCGCGGCAACGAGCTGACTGAGCCAGAGCGACGCATTATTCTCGTTTTCAGGTATGTCCACCAATCCGAGGTCGGACTCACACAGCGTCCATACATTTGTGGATGAGTCGGTTCGAGTGTCGAGACTTGGTTCCCGCCACTTTTTCAAAATTTGCACTTTTGGGAGCTGACCAGATGGGGGCCGTTTATTCGGGATTTCGTTCTGTGGGAGTCTCGACGCGTTGTCTGCTCTGAATATCGTCTTGCTCGGAACCGTAGGGCCGGCTACAGGATGTAGAAAAGGCGACCTCGATCGCGGGCGACTGCCTATGAGGGATTCGGTGCTGGAGTATCGGGCTCCCACGCAAAATCTATTGAATCTTCTGCGAGGAGTCCTCGGTAGAGCCGGGGCCGTTCGTCGAATAGGATCGAGTCCTTGATGTGATTGCCACCGTCCAAGGTGTGCTCTATTCAAGTGACAGAGGCATTGCGAGGCCAGTTGCATTGCCTCGCGTAAAAAACCACCAAGGCAGATTTTTGTTGAGGCGAGGCTTCAAGCATAGCAGCCGGCACGTCTAACGAAACATAAAGTCGAGTGCAGGCTGCATAGCGAGGTCGAGGCTGCAAGTGGAAGCTGTGTGATGAAAAGAGATTCAGACTGTAGGTAAACTTCGGCCAAAAAGTTCCTAAGCAGCTCCATCCGTCAACCGAATTGAGCTCGGCGCTATTCGTCGGCGCGCGGCTAGAAAGCGGATCGGCTTAGTCAGGGGCACTTCGGCCTACCAATCCAAGGCATCCCATCTTCCTGATTATCCCGTCTGTCCTCCAAAGTCGTCACTCGAGAAAGCCTACAAAGCCGCAAACCACCTCAACCCCCGAGCATACTGCAATTGAACCGATCAAAATGGGGTACGTGACCCCTCCCGCTATGAAAAATTCGGCCACAGCTACCTCAGCACGATCGCCGCCATTGCCTGCCTGTTTGAAGGCCAGCAACAAATATCGTACGAGTACATTTCTGACTTCCGCACAGTCTCGTCGACGCGAAGAACAAGGTCCCGGAGCTCCAGAAGTTCTACCAGACCGCCTATAAGGAGCACACCCGTGTCTGGAAGATCGTATGTCGAATTTTGGCGATACCGCGTCAACAGCACAAGTGCCGACGGATGGAGGCTGACTCAAGATCGTAGAACCCTCGTAGCCGTCTCTACATGACCCCCTACGTTATCCTCCTGTGGGGAAGCATCGGTGGTATGTCATAATCCCCCAGCAAGGCGTCGTTGAGCCGATCGCTTACAATCAGCAGCTTCTTTCTACGGTGCCGGTCGCAAGGTTCTTGGCTACAACACCTACTTCGGCAAGAACTAGACGCTGTCCGCGATGTATTCCACGCGATAGAGCGAGGGGCTCGGGGTCGGACTGTATGATTCGTAGGGCGACCAATAGACCGAATTGGCCTTAGAGTGGCCTTGCTTTTGTTGCCTACATTCCCGTTCTTGGCGAGGTAGGGACACATGATGGCGTCTCGATCGTGAATGATTCTTGACCATGCCCGCCAGAATTACCAAATGGCAATCTTTCCCTGCTTCTCTCTTTTTAACAGAAGAGGTCATCTAGAATACAACTGCGCACTACCGCCGCAAGCAAAACCAATATATAGTTGCTTGTGCGGCAGCCGGCGCTTTCATACGGCGATTGTCGCTCATGTCATCCATACGTCCATCTGTTCATCCTTTGACGACTAATAACCGCTCGCTCCTGGCGCCTTCTCGTCCTTCTTCAGGCTAATCAAAAGCTCACGGAAGCGTTCCTTGCCAGAGCCAGAGGCACCACCTTTGGCGCCTTTTCCGCTAACGTCGACCAGCTTCGCGATTCTCTCCCAGCTTGTGCCACCGGAGACGGTGTCCTCACGACTAGCCAGGAACTGCTCTGCCTCTTTGCGCGTCTGGGAAATGCCCTTCTCCTTCTTGGCATTGTAATTGTTGTAAAAGTCGTCGATGTTCTCTCGGGCCTCCTTAATAGTCTCCTCGCGTTGGGCAGCGAACTGCTGCGCCCGCTTCTCGTTCTGTGCATCCCTCTTCTCACGCCACTCGCGGATCACCGCGGGCTCCTCCTCTTCCTCGACGTAGGTGTTGTAGCCGGAGTTGTAGTTGACACTGGATGCGGTGATGCCGGCGCCTGGGATCGCACCGGGGGTGAAGTCCTGCTCACGGAGTTGTTAGATCAGATGTGTACCGAGATCGTGGGAAGACGAACATCGTTCTGGTTGGCGAGGTCGGGGAACTGCGACTCGAACGTGGACTCTTCGCTAATGACGTTGCCGCTGCCTCCACCACCTAGGAGATCGTCGTCGCCAGCGTTGAAGGCAGCAGAGTCGCCAGCTGTAGCGAATTGGTTCGCATCTTCGCCAAGAAGGGCCTTCTCGCGAGCAATGAAGTCGTCAGCAGAAGGTGAGGCGCCCGAGTCCTTGATGTCGGTTTGGGCTGGACATAGTCGGTCAGCATGGTAACATGTTGTAAGTCTAGAACGTTGGAGTGAGCGCACCACCAGAATCGAAGTCCTCCAAGGATGGGAATCTGTCGGCCATCTTTACCGCGTTTGTGAGGGTTGGTGACGAACAGGAAAGGAAAACAACACGTCGAAGCGGCTGGGTGTGGAGGATCAGATATCCAAGTACCAGCGGCAGCGGGAGGGCGTGGGCCGGCAAGTAAAGCTAAGATACCTCAAGTGTGTTGGAGCAGAGTTTCGCAGTGCTGGGGCAAACAAGTACGTGTACGCTGCGCTGACGATGTTTGGGTGCGGTCTTGGTTGTGGGTAGAAGGGGGCAAGTTGAGGTGAGGTAAGTACCAAGGTAAGAAGAGTACCTCAATGGGGACAGCAGGTGAGGCTACCTTGGCTGGGAGCGGTGATTGCCGTGCGCAGCAGAAGCACAGGTAACCTACCTATCCCGTTGAAGCTGTTCTATTTCGGTTAGTTGAATGCGCCTTCCGCAACCAGTGTGTCACCTTGGTGGTCTGGGCTGTCTGTCCCCTGTGGTTGAGTAAATTGATGGAATCCGAAAGAGGGCTTAGCTGCATATATCCGATACATTGCAAAGCCGACTTCGATCGATTGAGGTGGCTACAGAGATAGCAGCGGCAACCACGTCTGAACCCTCAGCGTTGTTTTGATCCCCTCGACCTCCATTGACTGACGTCCATATCGGCTTCCCTCTCCCCTGCGAATCCGTCAATCCATCACAGGAAACAGGGTTTCAATTTGCCTAGGGTCTACAGTTCATCAGCCTCACTGTTTGGCTCTCTATACAGAAGGGCTGCCTCATACTGACCCGGACACTTTGCGCAAGCAACTTGGAGAGGTTGGGTGTTTGCTACTGGAGTTTCAGGCCCAGTGATTGATTGATTGATCGTAGACCTTTCCCTCTTCGCCCACCTTACTTCACTTTCCAACTGGGTGACCTTCACCTGGAAATTTCCAACTTTTTGCACCTCGACTTTTCCCCCTCCTTCCTTGACCACAAAAAATTACGTGCTATAAGTCGGCATCGCCAACAACCAGATCCAATCGAGATTCAAACCCAGGATACAAAGTTTTTCAACCCTAGGAAAAATCTTTAAACATCTGGCATCTTGTTTGCGATTCCGGCTTCTTATTCACCTCGACCTTCCCATCTCAACCACAACCACCAAAGATCACACTACCATCAAACCCATCTGCCGCAGTCCAACATGGCCTACAATGATGATGCTGTGCTGGCAAAGCTGTCAGCCTTGAATGAGAGCCATGATAGCATTGCAACTGCGGCACAATGGATCATGTTCCATAAGTGAGTCCCCCCCATTGAATCCAACTCACTTGCTCCCTATCAACATGCAAGCTGATTTTACCTTCACAGGCGACATGCAGATCGTACAGTGCAGCTCTGGCTGCAGCGCCTTCGTGATTCAACAAGTACCAAGAGACTGAGCTTAATCTACCTGGCAAACGGTGAGTGCCTCATGAAATGAGTAGTTGGCCACCCTCCAACAATGGACAGCAAACCAAGACTAACACACAAAACCCCCACAGAGGTCACCCAGCAGTCAAAGGCCAGGCACAAGGAGGATTTTCTCACCGCCTTCTCTCCGGTCATCGCAGAGGCGACAGCATTGGCCTATAAGGGCGCCCCAGCTGAGATCCAAAACAAGCTCAGAAGAGTCATGGACGTATGGAAGGATCGCTTCATATTTGAGCCGCCTGTTCAGCAGGCCATCGAGGCGCGCATTGATGGTCAGCCCGCCCTTTCCAGAGATATTGGCATGATGTATTGACCTTGCGATAGAACTTGACAAGGCCCGCGGAACTGCAAAGGCAACCTTTACCGGCCCTGCGGTTGGTGGCCCGTCTATTCCTGCAGAGCTTACTCCGCTCGTCACCTCGCATCAGGACGTCTCGAAGCTCAACCTGCCCACCAAGACGGCCATCAGCACGGCCAACCAAGACTTTGAGAAGGTCACAGACCCCTCGACGCCTGTGCCTTCGGCCCCCGTCTACGCTGCGCGCCTCAACGGGCTATTGAAGAGCCTAGCCAGTGCCGAGGGCGCTGTTGCTGAATGTGTCAAGGCCCGAAAGGGTCTCATTGGCGAACTTGAAAAGCTTCTCAGCGCAAGTCAGGAGGCGCTGGCTAACGACGAAAAGCAGTACGCCGAATTGACCTCGCGGAAGGCCGAGACCGAGGAAAAGAGACGCGAGATCGAGCAGGCCATTATGCGCGGTCTGCCTGCCCACGAGGCTTCGCAATCCCCGGGCAACGGAGCATCCAAGACCCCAGAGCCGGAGAGGCCGGAGATCGAGGCGCTCACTCCCCCGCCCGTCGAGGCTTTCACGCCGCCGTCTGTGGAGGCACTGACGCCTCCACCTATTCACGATGAGCCAGCTGTCCTTCACCATGCAGATGCCGACCGCGCACGCTCGGCGTCAAGCCAGCGATTCCAGCCGCCCGCCGCATCTGGCATTGAAATGCTGTCTGCTCTCGCCTCCCAGTACCAGTCGATCCCTGTCTCGGCCAACGGCGCGAACAAGAGACGTCGACTTGATGGAGATGATTTTCCGGACCTCGGAGGTGACGATGGCATTGATGCCGACGTGGCTGAGATGCTGCGCAAGGAGAGCAACGGCAGCGCTTGAGAAGACGCCTGTGTCACGGAATACCCAGCCTCACCGACTCCGTTGCTAGCTGTAGCACATTTTTAGAGCACTGAGAGGGACCTTGTAATATTATACTAGAAAGAACGCGGGAAGTGTCCTTGACCTGCACAGCCATCATGCAGTCTGGGCTGTCTGAAGGCTAAAGCAAAGGGTCAACACTTTCCAACTTGTTGTACTTGGAACTATCCATAATGGGGCCAGATAGGGAGCAGACATCATCAACTCTGGGGCCATCTGTGGAGAGAGGTCTCGATGGGGGACGGTCTTCCTGTAGATCTGACTTGGACGGCAGGATTGGTTCTCGTTGCGGCCTCACACCCATGTACATAAAAAGACACTCAGAAGCCGTGGATCATAGCAATGAAAAAACAGACAATTGTGAAATAGCTTGGGATTTTGATTGGAAGTATGCATGCGAAAAATGGAAATGAATAACCAAGAGACTACTAAAGAAGGATGCTCTGGGCTTGCTTGTCTTCTTGCTTGTCTTCTTTGTTTTCTCCTGTACCTTTGTAGGCTACCAATCTCGCTCCCAGCTCCTCGGCTAAGACGGAGTAGGAATTCGGCGACTATCAGGGCCGGCCCGACTATCACCGATGGGCCCTAGTTGCTTCCCATGTCAGCGATCGCAGCGTACCTAAGAGCGCTGTAAATTTTGAACTTGGACCGATGACGGAATCAATTAATCTCTCCCATCCTCTATCAGCCGGGCCATGACTATTGAATCCATGCGCAACTCGCCTATTTCCTTCGTATGATGACGCCTCGGTCTTCCACGCTTTTTGATTATGCGCCTCCCATGAGATAATATTATTCCAATCTCCGTTCCACAATGGCCACGGGAGTAGCGCGATCAGCGGTTTTGCTCCCGCACCGCGTTGGGAGCTGCCCAACGACATCGAACTCGCTGCTGGCGACTCTACCCGGTCTGCGCAACGCCTCGACGACATCAGTGTCTCTACAACACCCCCTCCTCTCACAGATCAGAAGCGTCAGCTCCGTACCGATCCGATCGTCACCTCTATCGCGGTCTGTCAGTCCTCGTTGCTTCGCGCAACGGCATCCGGTCCCGTTCGTTGAAAAGCCTCAGTTGCCCGCCTCGATCGCGATTTTGCGTTATTTCTCGGCTGGGTTCCCTAGACACCAACAAGACTCGAAACCTATTACAGACGCGCAGACGGCGCGTGAGGAGAACAAGAATGCGAAGCAGGCTGAGCCAACGATGCAGGATGGTGAACAGCTTGACGACTTCCAGAAGACCGAGAGGGCCGCCAAAGCCGCCGAGGTCAACCTGAGCGCAAAGCTGTCGAAGGAGGGCAAGTCGCAAGGCGGCAAGGCCGGGTTTTCCGAGATATGGCGGCTGATCAAGATTGCACGGCCGGAATTGCGCTGGCTCGGAATCGCCATGGTTTTCCTTGTCATCTCGTCCAGCGTCACAATGTCTATTCCGTTTTCCGTTGGCAGAATCCTCGACATGGCCACCAAGGATCCCGCTGAGGATGTGCGTCTGTTCGGCCTGACCATGCCGCAGTTTTTTACTGCCTTGGGTGTCATCTTGACAGTTGGAGCCGTGGCTAATTTCGGACGTGTGATTCTTCTACGCATTGTTGGCGAGAGGGTTGTCGCCCGCCTGCGGTCGTCCCTTTACAGGAGAACGTACGTCCAGGACGCCGAGTTTTTCGATGCGAACCGAGTCGGAGATCTCATCTCACGTCTCAGCTCTGATACCGTTATCGTTGGCAAGTCCATCACCCAGAACATCAGCGACGGTCTGAGGGCTCTGTTTAGCGGAGGAGCCGGCTTTTGTGTCATGGTCTGGCTCAGCCCAAAGTTGACTGGGCTGCTCCTCATCATGCTGCCCCCTGTTGCCGTCGGTGCTTTCTTCTATGGACGCGCAATCAGGAATGTGAGCAAGGGCATCCAGAAGAACTTGGGTACACTGACCAAAATCGCTGAAGAGCGTCTCGGCAATGTGAAGACAAGTCAGGCGTTCGTCGGCGAGGTCCAAGAGGTTGGTCGCTACAATAACCAGGTCAAGAAGATATTTGCTCTGGGCAAGAAGGAATCTACGATTGCAGCAACATTTTTTGCTTCGACGGGCTGGGCTGGCAACATGACCATCCTTGCCATGCTTGTTGTCGGTGGCAACTTTGTTCGCGAGGGGGCCATGAGCCTCGGCGACCTGACATCTTTCATGATGTACACTGCTTTCGCGGGCTCCAGCTTGTTCGGTCTCTCATCCTTCTACTCTGAGCTGATGAAGGGAGTTGGCGCTGCCAGTCGCTTATTCGAGCTCCAGGACCGGAAGCCTGGCATCTCCCAAACGGTTGGACTCAAGGTTAAGTCGGCACAAGGTCCCATCAAATTCTCGAACGTCTCGTTTGCGTATCCTACGCGACCGGCAGTCAAGATCTTCAACGACCTGAACTTCGAAATCCCTTGGGGCAGCAATGTTTGTGTAGTGGGACCATCCGGTGGCGGCAAGTCAACTGTCGCTGGTCTGCTCCTGCGGTTCTACAACCCCACCTCCGGTTCTATCACCATTAACGGCGTCGACATTTCAAGAATGAACGTCAAGTCTTTGCGGCGTCGCATCGGCATGGTCGCGCAAGAACCCGTTCTGTTCTCCGGCAGTATTGCCGAGAACATTTCATACGGCAAACCTAACGCCACCCGAGCAGAAATAATCGCGGCTGCTCGCCAGGCGAACTGCAATTTTATCAGCGATCTTCCCGCCGGCTTAGATACGCAGGTTGGTGCCCGAGGCTCTCAGCTCTCAGGGGGGCAGAAACAGCGCATCGCCATCGCACGAGCACTGATTAAAGACCCTGACATCCTCATTCTTGACGAAGCCACCTCGGCCTTGGACGCCGAGTCTGAGACACTCGTCAACGCCGCTCTTGCATCGTTGCTCAAGGGCAAAAACACGACTATCTCGATTGCGCACCGACTGTCGACCATCAAGCGATCGGATCTCATCATTGTGCTTTCTAACAACGGCGGGGTTGCCGAGATTGGGAAATACACGGAGCTGGCGGCCGACAATAACAGCGCGTTTAGCAAGCTCATGGAGTGGCAGATGAGCGGCGGTGAGCTTCCCGACTCTCGCCCCGGCGACAGAGGCCATATTACAGAGTCAGAAGAGATTGAGTCAAACCTTGGGCGAGGGGACCCTGAGGGGGATGTGGAGAGCCAGCTGCAGGAGGAGATCAAGGAGCATACGCCACGGCGGTGATGAATGCGTGTCTTCCGAGTGTTGAGTACAAACGAGTACGCGTTAAGGATGGACTCAAAGGTTTTCCGGTCTTGGATGCGAAAAGGCCGCACACATACTAAAAAGAAGGGCTACTACGACGCATTCTCGTGCAGCTAAACATTGTAATCTTGTGTACTACAAAGAATTTACGGGCTACACATCCCTATAGAATCAACTCCACTCGACCTGGCCGGACGTATGGGGTTCCGCGAATATAGATGTAAGATGTCAGAGTCACTATGGCAATCAGACAAGGCGTACGGCGATTCTCACAACCAACTGGCAGGATGCTGAAACGGCGTGGATCCCATTGGGCATTGTGCCTCGTCAGTCCCACTCGTAGCCAAATAAGCACTAGCACTGCTTTGAAATGTAGGTTGGCGATTGAGGCTTAGTGGAAGGTTCAGGTAGGTAGACAGAGACAACTGTTGGCTCTCAAGCTGCTCGCCGAGCCACAAACGGACTGAAAGCCTGGGAAAAGTTAAGCCGCCACTCACTCAGCTTCCCCTCTCTTAAGCTCCAAGCTCCAGGGTACTCCAAGCTCCCCCCCTGTCTGCAAGCGGAGCTCTCTGTCACCTGTCAGTGCATTGCCACACACAAGCGCCCCTAACACCCCTTTGGATGTCTTGAACCAGACTACCTACCCACAGTACAGCACGGCAATAACACGTGAAAGCCTCTGAGAGAAGGGAGGCAGGCATCTTCCACTTTGTCACACTTCGCACGTTGATAGACCCCATCGTCACGTCTGGTCTTGTAACTCTAGGAAACCTCACATACATCCTCCTTCGCCGTAGCACATCCCGTAACAGCGACATCATGGCTACCGAAACTCAGGGCACCTTTGAGGTGGACGGTCACAAGTTACATAGCACAACATGGACGGTATGAGAGAGATACACGCGCATCCATCGGCCAGTCTACATCCCGCTAACGCTGCGTCACAGCCGCAAGGCCCGATCAAGGCTAAGCTCATCTTCGTCCATGGCTTCAGCGACCACGTAGGCCGCTACCACGAGCTGTTCCCGTACCTCGCGAGCCGCGGCATCCAGGTCTTCAGCTGGGACCAGCGTGGATGGGGCCGCAGCGCCCCAAAACCCGCCGATAGGGGCCTCACGGGCTCGACATCGCGCGTGATCGCCGACGTGGCCGCCTTCATCCGCGATAAAATTCCGTCCTCGCCCTCGGCGGACGCGAATGCACCCGTCTTCGTGATGGGTCACTCCATGGGCGGCGGCCAGGTCCTCGTGCTAGCGAGCAAGCCGCAGTACAACGATCTCGTCGCCCAGGTGCGTGGGTGGCTCCTCGAGAGCCCCTTCATTGCCTTCACGCCCGGTCAAGAGCCCAGCTTCCTCAAGGTCTTCTTCGGCAAGCTCGCGAGCCGCGTGCTGCCGCGCCAACAGCTCGTCAACGAGATTCCCGCAGAGCACCTCACGCGCGACCCGGCGGTGCAGCAGAGCATCCGCGACGATGACATGTTGCACAACACAGGCACACTGGAAGGGCTCGCGGGTATGCTCGAGAGAACAGACGCGCTCGCTAACGGCAAGATGCGACTCAGCCCAGAGGTTAAGAGCCTGTGGCTCGGCCACGGCACTGAGGACAAGACGACGTGCTTCCACGCCAGCAAGAAGTGGCTCGGCGCCCAGAGCATCGACGACAGCACGCACAAGCCGTACGAGGGCGCGTACCATCAGCTGCACGCGGACTTGTGCAAGGACGAGTTCTTCAAGGATGTCGGAGACTGGATCCTCGAGAGGGCCGGGGAGACTGTGGCGAGGCCCGAGTCCAAGCTGTAGGAGGCTGGGCAGGGCTGCATTTTTTCTGGTGTAGGTGTGTGTAGTTTTTTTCTTCTGATTATTTTGTGACATTTCGCTGGTCATAAGACGTATCGATTCAGTGAGTTAGGCCCGGCCTTGAGCAAGTAACACCCTTGACTCCCATAGACGGGATCGGCATCATGCCCCTAGATCCATTTCTTGATCGAATATGCCCTTCCCAAGCCGGCTGTGGAGATTCTGTGAGCGAAGGCCTTCCGCATGTTCTGCTATCGACTCCCTCGGCCGACGAGGAACTGCTGGGTCCGGTTCCCGCGTCTGGCCACCATACGCCATTCATCAAGACTCCCGTGAGCAAATGATTGGGTTACAGCCCCGCGTTTGGCTTGCAGCCCGGACTTCGTGCTCCCAGCTGGGCTAGGTCTTGGCATATCCTTTCGACACGAATCCCTCCCACTCTCACGAAGCGCACCGCTTTCCTCCTATGTTGTAGCCTGTTTGTCAGCCCGGTCCATCTCAGCTCGTTAGGTCTGCAATGGAAACATGCTTCGGGCTCCCCTTGATAAAAGCATCTTTGGTTCGCGTTACTCGACACAGCCAGCTTCTCTGGCTTACTACCGCGATGGAGCCTGATCTCTCCAAGAGTATCAACACGCACACAGACTTCTTTCGCCTGAACTGCGCCATCTCATCTCGTCAACTCATTCCACCGAGGCTTGATGTCCCTTGCAGGTGAAGAAGCCCTGACCAACGCTTCTAGTACGGCCCTCGAGACAACACCGCCCCCTCCCGCCTCCTCTCAGACCGAGAAGGGTGAGGCTTTGGCCCGCCACTCCACCGCCGCCGCCGCCGCCGCCGACGTCGAAGGCCAGCTCCGCCTCGAGACCGTAGGCAAGATCGTCTTCTGCTTCTTCATGATACCAGTCTCAATTGCAATCATCGCCTTCGCCGCGCGCGAGCTAGTGAGTCAACCCATTGAGAAGGGGACGGAGGCTTTCCGCATCGAATCCATCGTCGTCGTCTGCATCGCCTTCGCCTCAAAACTCGTCTTGTTTCTCTATTGCTTCTCCCTACGAAACCGCTACTCTTAGGTGCGCATCTTCTGGTCCGACCACCGCAATGACCTGCTCGTCAATGGCTTCGGCATTCTCATATCCGTTGGTGGCTCCAAGCTTACATGATATATCGACCCAACGGGCGCCATTGTCCTTTCGATTGTCGTGTCAGGCATATGGCTGCGCAGTGCCATCGCCAAGTTCACGTTCCTTGCCAGAGTCACCGTCTCGGTCGAGACACAGCAACTCATCACGTACGTCTGTCTGACCCATTCCTCCGTCATCCAGGGCATCGACACGGTGCGCGTCTATCACTCGGGGCCACGACTCACCGCCGAAGTGAACATAGTTATGGACCCTGAGAACATCCTTGCCGAGACGCACGACGTGGCTGAGGCGCTGCAGATCAAGCTGGAGAGCCTGTCCCATGCGGAGCGGGCGTGTTACATGTTGACTACGAGACCACCCACAAGCCGAAACATGCCTTCAGGAAGAATTTATAGGGTATTCTTGCGTTATTGTTAGGGCATAATGACTTTGGAGAGCATGAATTCTTGAGACCACGCAGACACCCCTTCTTCCTTTCTTTTCCTTTTCACATCTTTTGCCTCAGCCTTTTGGATTAGAACGGGAGAACTCGGACCAGACGACGTGGACGGCACAAGAAATACAAAGAACGCGGCTGGAACATTCGGAACTTGAACAACGGATAGAGTACTGTGTTTATCATGAGGATGATCTTTGATTACGAGTAGACGACAGCCATCTCCCAGAGCGCTAGGGCAGAGCTGACCTACGATGCCCGGATTGATATTTACATCGTTCGCGCACTCTCATTCGTCTGACTTGTGACGTCAGCAGGATACAAGAGCCGGCCTAAGCAACCTCTGAACCACCAGATCAACTAGTAGATGTAGTGCTGGCCATGGCTGCTGGCGTTGCAAAATGCACAAATCCTAAGCCTCCTGAAGTCTGAGTTAAAAAGGCATCTTAGCACAAGCGTCTGAATAAAAGCCGGCCAGGGACGAGTAGAACCACTCACCTTTCTCAAGATTCCACAGAGCGTTGCTGATGATCAAGTACACCATCTGGTGGTAGTCCCAAGCATCAGGGCATACGCTAACAAGCTCATTGCCAGTAACGGAATAACCAGCTGTAGCAGGCAGGGAGAGCCATTGGTCGCACTGGCAGGCACCTCTAAAGTTCATGGAGGATAGATGGAGTAACGTAGTAGGGCGCAGAGAGCAGAGGAAGAAGCCCGCCAGGTCTGCGGGCTCAATTCTCGTTACTCTCCTCCCACCGAGTCTTAGGCCGACGATAAAGTCATTCCCACGGTAGAGGAGGGGAGTGGCTTCATGGTTGACCTGCTTGCACGTCTGCAAAATATCGACGTGGGGTTTTTTGGAGGTGAGTGTCACGACACGGGGCCTTGGCCGAGGGGCACGCTGATAGGCGATCCGGTGCTCTGGCGGCTCAATCTTCACACGCAGTTGGCGTCTGTGGCTGGACACGATGATTGGGTCTGGGGCCAGGAGCAGGAGCTCGTAAATGTCTAGGCGAAGCTCGTAAGGGAGGTTGAGGAGAGTTAGGCGATGCGGGCCTGGTCCCGTTGTGGGCTGCCGCGACGGCTGTAGGAAAAGGAGAATGCAGTCAGCACCCGTCTTTAGAGCCTTGGCCAAGAGAACGTGGTTTTCTTCCTGCAGAGACGAAAGAAAGCTACGCAAAGGTGCAGATGTCCGAGCCGCTGTACTGTAGGAGAGGTCGTCTGGACAATCCTGGGTGCATATCGGCAGTCCACCCAGTGTTCACTCGCTGCTGGTGTCCTCTCTCGCATGGTGTCTCGCCGTCCGGACATCTGCTTGACTTGCCTTGTCCTTCTCGACGCGTCCCTCAATCCAGGTAACGACGTGGTATGGGCAGTGATGAGGTGGGTTCTCCCAGATAATCCATGCTCGTGGTCAAAGTCGAGACGTGTATTGCCCACAACGTCGTGATGTTCAAGCCAACGTCACGCAGCTGAGATCCAGGCAGTACATTGCAGCAGAGCAGAGGATGAGAAGTCTTGGAGGCGGGTAGCGATGGAATGAAGGGCAGCGTGGATGGAACGAAACCGGACAATTGAGATATGTGATAGAGAACCGCTTGGAGACTAGGAACAGGTCGAGTCGAAATAACGAACCCCCCTTCAGCTGACTTACAATCGTGAGCGGCGTCTGTAGTTCAGAAGCCGATAGGCTTTGACGTGAGGGGTGGATATCCTCGCTCAAAGCACGGCGGTGACCGGGTGCATGGATTTCCATGGCGAGGGAGCGTACAAACTGGCTGGCTACCTTAGTAGTAATGCAGTGTCTGGGTAGGTGAGCGGCTTGGCAAGTTAGGATAGGATATCTGAACTGCCGCAAGAGGGACGGTGCAGGTGACGGGGAATTTCGGACATGTGAGGGACGCAGCAATATGACGAGAATTGGATCGCCAGATAAGACCAGCGGCTGTAAACTGGCCGTGACAGTCCTCATCTTGCTCTTCTGGTGGTTTTACTGGGAGCATCCTCCTATCTTGTCCTGTCCACGTCTTGATCATGAAAGGGAGGGAGGGAGAGTTCACCACTGAACAGGAGCAAAAAGGGCTCCAAGCGCCACAGCTAGCCAGATCCAAACAGGGATCGTCGTTGCGATAGAAGCCGCTGTTGCAGCTTACCGTTGGCTGGATAGAACGAGCTTTTTTGGCTTCACGTCATCGTCCTCTTTGCACCGGATGCGGGGAGCTTCGCTGAACGAAATGCACCTTCCCCACTGGACCGAGCTTCAAGAGTTCCGATCGTAAGAAGGGGCGGAAGGCTGTTGGGGAAAGCGGCGGCACGTGAGCGGGTGGTGTAACACCTCATGGCCCACAGGTCGACCAAGGATGGCGACGGCGGCTTGAGATAGGCTATGCGCGACGAAACTTATGTGGCTCTTTGATGTGTGTTCACCACCAAATTACCAAGCGACCCAGTAGATAGCTACATCGGACGATTAGACTTGGCCTCGGGAGGTAACACAGCATGCCATTGGAAGCTACGGAGGGAAATTGGCGATGGAATAACCAGTGAAACAAGATGTTACGTTTCCGTACCTACCGTACCTCGAGCTGAGTGAGCTCGGGAATCAAAAAGTAATCCATCTGTCATCATTTCTATTTCCAATAAAGTTAATACGCCGCACACACGAGGCTGGACTTGGATAGATTTACACACTTGTTTCTTAGGTACTTAGTCGTACCTCGGCAAGGGAAAAGACGGTTCCCTCTAGATGGCCTGTCTTGCGAAGCATTTGGTGTGGCTTTGGCATATTGCAAAGGGCCTTGAAGACCGTCTATGGTTCCCAACAACTTCTTGCGAGCTCTACGACTACATTGTCCGGGGCCAAACCCCCTGCTTCCGGACTAGCTCCAATCTCCTTTCTTCTTATCGTCAACTTAATGCACAACAGCGGAGGTGACCGCCGGCGATGGCAAAATGTGGGAGATGCCAGAAGTGTCCGAGGAGAGAGCCCCGAAAGTCGGCAAGAATGGTCTAATATCCGTATATCTGAGTCGTGTGTATATGTGTGTGTGTGTGTGTGTGTGGCCGTACGACACCGCGGTCATGGCTCGAACTTTCTGGAATTCCCCAAAGCAGGGGAATGAAGTGGGATACGTGACCCTGCCGCGTTGCCGCCGAGACTAGACGGGGAAAGATAAACTACGATTATGGTACGACAAGAAGGTAGTTGGGACCAGGTCCAATCCCAAAAGGAACCTTGCTATGCTGCGAACCTGCATGGGCATGGTACAGACTGGTCGGGGCTTCCAGACACGAACGCGCAAGGACCCTATCCGCCTCTCTACGTCAGACGTCAGACCGTAAAACGTCGTCTCAGCTTTCGCTCCTGTCCTTGCTTCTAGTTTCTTCTTCCCTCTTCTTCTTTTCATTGTCAAAGAAAGAAAAAAGACCAAGAGGTTCGGCTCCGTGCGCCATCTGCGACTTGATTTCTTGGCGCTCCGACAAAGGTGCAGGAGAAAGACTTCGTCCTGCTATCCCTACAACATCCATAGCCTATCCTCATCGTATCGTCAACCGCTGTCATCTCACCCAGCTGTCATCACCCACATTGCAATCTCCATTGCTGCAACAGCTTCGCTAGCATTGCTTTCAACGACCCACGCCATCTGTTCTGTCCTATCCGAACTCACACCGTCCTACTGGGACCCCGGTCGCGCATCGACGGCTTCCTTGCCAACGAGGGATCCGGATAGGTACTCTCACCGTATACCTTTATTTGGCTGGCCGCAACTCACCGACTTCTCTCATTGGTATCCTGTCTGTCCTCCAATTTCTGTGCAACTCTCCTCTTGTCTTGCTGCACAATGACCGGAGCCAGCCTCTTCTTTTACGGGAAGAGAAGATGTCACAGCTCAGGTATCGCGGCTAACACCGAGTTCCCGCTAATATTATCATTATGAGCCACAGACCACACGCAGGCTGATTTAATTGTCTAGACCTAGCTCGTCTTGTCTGCGCGCGCATGCCTGTCTGCGACAGAGGCATCGACGACCCTCTCTTACTTTCACACTCTTAATTAGATAACTGAGCGCTAGTGACGTTCTTTTCTGGTTCTCTCGTTCCTCCCTTCTTTAAGTTTTTTCTTTCATTGCTCAGGCAGTCATCCTCGTCGCCATATTCTGTCTTCTTTCCATCCATTTACAACGTCAACTTCCTCATTTGGGGGACGCAGGGGAATATCACACCAAGTCCTCGCCATTGACATACACTCACATTACGTATCTTTTGAACTGCAAGGTAACCCCCTGACCCACGCTTGCTGCGTGCCCACTTCCGCTGCCCCCTCCCACCTGGGCCACCTCCACGCCTCCTCATTCTCCGCACCTCGCACCTGGGCGGGACCTGAACCTAGACCAGCCAAGGACCTCGAATTCGACGCACGGTTCGCCATTTCCGCCACACCCATCTGCCAGCCGTCACCTTTACAACTTATTTTGCTCTGCACCACCAACCGCTTGACGGAACACATCTGTACTGTACCGCTCATGGCCATTCGCTGACAACAATATCTTGCCGTTGCCTTTTTGATACTGCCCTCTAGAATCTTGTGTCTTGAATCACTCCACATACACAATGGCGACGCTACGTGAAGGCGAACAAGTCTATGCAACGGTTCGTGGGCCTCAACCGTCATCGCGAATCCCGAGGACGGGACGGGCGAAAGTAAACAAAGAGCTAACCGCCACTTTCGCATAGCTTCTGTTGAACGACACGTACCTCCCAGGTTAGCCCAATGCCCCCAGTTGACTTTTTAACCCTCAGCTAACACGAATGCGACCAGGCGCATTGGTTCTCGCCCATTCTCTGCGCGATGCTGGTACCTCCAAACAGCTGGTGGTCCTGGTTACCCTCGACACCATTTCCGCCGAGGTCATCACCGAGCTCAGGGTGAGTTACCAGCAACTCATATCTTCGCCTTTCATTGGCCTCCCGGATGGTACGCTGATATACCTCTGCTGTAGGCCGTCTACGATCATGTCATTCCTGTTCCGCGCATACGCAACTCCCGACCCGCTAACCTGTACCTGATGAACCGGCCTGACCTGCATTCGGCCTTCACCAAGGTCAACCTCTGGAGGCAGACTCAATTCTCTAAGATTGTCTACATCGATGCCGACGTTGTTGCCTACCGAGCCCCCGACGAGCTATTCGACGTCAATGCCCCCTTTTCCGCTGCGCCTGACATCGGATGGCCGGACCTTTTCAATACGGGTGTTATGGTTCTGAAACCCAACATGGGAGACTACTATGCTCTCATGGCGATGGCTGAGAGGGGCATCTCCTTTGATGGTGCCGATCAGGGTCTTTTGAATATGCACTTTAAGAACACGTACAACCGCATCAGCTTTACGTACAACGTGACACCCTCGGCGCATTACCAATACGTCCCCGCCTACCGACACTTCCAATCGAGCATCAACATGGTGCATTTTATCGGTCCCGACAAGCCCTGGTTTCAAGGCCGAAAGGCAAGCAAAGGAGACTCACCGTTCGAAGACATGATCGGGAGATGGTGGGCTGTCTACGACCGACATTACAGAGTTGCCGTGAGTTTTCTTTTAATTTGGGGGCTTTTACACAGCCGCCGTGGCGGAACGAAAGCTTATATACGATTAGGAAGCCGCTCTTGCTTCCCTGCCTGAGCAGCAGCAGAAGCAGCATCATCAGGAACAACAGGCTTCTGAGATCGTACAGTACTTTACTAAGGGTGAATTCCAGCCGCAGTTACAGGCCGTGCAAGCAGCATCATCGGGTGAGCATCCTCACGGGACGCAAGTCTCCCACAGTCGCGATAGCACACACTTCCAGATGCCACCACCCCTTTTTTCGGGTCATGAGGTTCATGATTGTCCCAGCCACAATGCTCATGACCCTGGCTCGTCCCGGCTGCCCCCACACCGTGAGCAGCCGCACGTTGACCATGATGAAAAATCCCAGCCTGAGATCGCGTATCAGGCTGGTCAACCCTTTCCCCCTCCCAGCGAGTCGTTAAGCGGTTTTGCTGGAACGCAGGCTGAGGCTCGATCAGAGCAGGTTTCAGCACATCAGCGACAGAGTCCAACACCACCACCCGTAGAGCAGACGCGAGAGCCAAGCCCTCCTCCGCCAGCATGGGATGCTCAAAGGTTCGTCTGACACTGCTTTTTTCTTCCGAGCTGGGCGCTAACTTGGCCTAGGCAACCACCGCCAGCAGATTCGAGGCCCGAGGCGCTCAACTTCCCCTCGCAGACTTACGAGATGTCTCAAGACCCTGCTCCGTTTGTGCCCCCCGAGCGATACCCGAGTCCCCCGAGAAACATGTGGTACGAGGTTCCGAAGCAAAAGCCAAACCAGAAGCCTCGACCTCTCTTCCCATGGGAAATCAACCAGCCCAAGCCGACCAGAGTTTTTACCGCAGGTCAGGCTGAATCGGAAGCGGATGAGTCTTCGAGCGCACCGACTAGTGAGCAGTTGATATTGTCCTTATCCCAGGCTTCCGCTGAGCCGTCTCGTGTAGGATCATCGACTACTGGCCAGAAGAGCGAGCCCAGCACCCCAGCCACCCCGACCATCAGAGTCAGCCCATCAGACCCTTGGACTACTTTCGCACGCACAAATGCCTGGGATGAAGTACCCGAGATTGAGCGCTACGTCGAGGGTCTTCAAAAGCATCATCGTGGAAAGAGCCAAGGCTCAGTGGGCCTCTCTGGTGAGACGACGGTAAAGGAGCATGGGCTCAAGCTTACCGACTTCCCAAGTGTCGTCGAACGACCGAGTCTTCCAGTCACTCCTGCACCCATCCGCCGACCAAAGTTCTGGGGTGGTGGCCCTGGACCTGGCGATGGTGATGACGACGAGGAGCTGCCGATGGCCGATGGCGTGCCGCCGCAGTCGGACTGGGTATGTGTGCATGGAATTCGGTGGACTCCTGCAGACTGTCTTTGCGAATTGACTAACAAACTTTGGCGTTCCAAGGACCCTTCGGCACAGCTTCAGAAACTGGCTAAGCAACAGTCAGAAGCTTTGCTGAAGAAACTTGGTGGTGGCGAAGGTGGTCCCGAGGGTGTGAGTCGCGAGATCCCAGCACGTTCCCTACCATTTGGTTCGGAAGGTGTCATTTCACCTACTTATGTTGCGCAGTCATCTGGAGGGGTAGTGCTTAGTCCGCAGCCGGTAAAAGGCAGCGCGACCACGAGCGCTTTGCGCAATTTGAGTGGGGAGCAGGCATCATAAACAACTGCGGCAACCCCGGCGCCTGTCAGTTTCCAGGCACCGTCTGGGAAAGGGGCGAAGAGGCATCGTTGGAGGGAAACGCCGGGTTTGCACGTGAAGGGCACGATGTGCTCGATGCGTTAAGGTGAAGATGCGTCATGAGGCGCCAGCGTTTCTGTCTAATATTTAATTTACCCATCAGGAATATTCAAGCATACGAGGGATGAGAGAAATGGTGGCATTTCTAGGCGGGGAAGGGGGCCGTTGTAGTACATTAGTGGCCATGTTCACATGAGAGAGATGTCACAGACAGAGAAGGAATGGCGAATGTCGAGGCAGCTGGCGAGCGGTAATATACGATACACCTTTTGACACGTTTGCTGTCCGGTTGCGAGACAAGGCATGTTACTAACAGTTCCACCACCGTCGCATCTCCAAGTGCGACTCGTCAATGGTCTGAAGACATCACTAGTGTTGATTGGAATCGCGCTTGGCCTTGTGCGTCAAAAGTAATCGCTAATAGATAATCCTACAAAAGTTTGGTATGATTTTTACACCTTGAGAGAGAGCCAGAAAGACCAACCTGAACGCCGCGTAATGCCTTCCCCGCGTCCTCACTTACTCATCATCGTCGGCTTCCTCGACCGTGACGGCCCTGGCCTTGCCCTTGTTGCTGCTGCTGCCACTAGTACTATCCTCCTCCATGTCGCCCTCTCTCGCGGGAGGGGACGTTGACTTGTCGGCCGCGCTGTGAGGCGCGCTTTCATCCTGTCTAGGAACTTCGTCAACCGATGTCTCTGAAGGTGCCCTGTTGCCCAAGCTCGGTACTCCTGGTCCGTTGCCGAAGAGCTGGTTCGCCCCGCCCCAGTTGGGCAGTACGGGATTCGGAGCGAGAACAGGGGGAGACTCGGTCTGGGCTATGGTGATGCTGGGACCTGAAACGGCAGGCTCTTGACGCTGCTCAGGCTCGGTGGGAAGGGCCGAGAAGCCAGTCGACTGCGCAGGATTAGATTCTGAATACTGAGTTGCACCAGCAGCCGGTTCTTGTGCGACGGCAGCCGTCGGCTCTGACGGATGCGCGACCTCGCCTGATACCGAGGGTGTCGTCTCGGGAAACGGTTGGGATCCCGGGGCGCCCTCGATGCGTTGGAGGGGCAAGAGAGACCACCCAGGAGGAATGACCACGCCTTCAGGAAGCTCCGGACTACCGGCAGGAATCGCGTTTGAGTGGTTCGCGGCTCCATGTCTGGTCACGACGGGCCCACTCACTCGCAGCCCCGGGGGGATTGGAAGCTGAGACAAGGACATCGCGGGAAGCGAAAATTGCTGGTTGTGTCCCAAGTTGACGGCATTCGGTGCCGGTCCCCCATTCAGGGGCGCAGTTTGCGCCTGTTCTGATTGCTGCTGTAATTGACGGATGCGACCTAGCTCTGCAGTCAGGAGCTGGAGCGTCTGTAATTCTTGATGCATACTCTGGAGAGATGCGACCTCCCGCTGAATCATGTGTTCAAGTTGATGTATTTGCTGGCGAATTGCCGGCATACTGTTGCCGCCTGGCGGTTGACCGCCTGGCGTGAAGGGGCCGGCAGGGGCTCCTTGTGCGAGGGGCATAGGAATTGCCTCTGCGGGGATGCCCATTTGTTGGGCCAACTGTTGCATGTTTTCTCCCTGGGCGAACCCGAGACGAATGGGACCTAGCTGGAATACGCGAGCCGCTCCGTTGCGAGGTGCTTGTTGGGCCGGCTGAGGGCCAGGCGCAAGACCGGCTGCGTTGTCGGCCGGCTGTTGCTGACCACCCGGAGCTGCGGCAGCAACTCCCAGTCCGCCAAGACCGATTCTGGCGAGCCTGGCATCCCGGTTCTGCGGCGCTGCAGCATTGTCATTGACCACAACAGGGCTTCGGCAGGTAGGGCAAACTTGTTGACGCTCGAGCCAGCTCTTGAGGCACCCAAAGTGCAGGATGTGTCCACAGGGTAGCTTCTTGGGCCGTATGCGCTCGACAGTCCCGTTGCTGGGATCCCAGGGTCGCATCTCTTCTCGGCAAATGATGCAGGTATCTTCTCGTGCAAGCTCTTCCTGTGTAGCGTCAGGATATTTGTTCATATCCTCGACAGCCTTGCGGTAGCGCCAGAGCGCAGATCCCCTCTTGATGACGGATCTGGCGGTCATAAAAAGGTCCCGCATGATGTGGATGGGCAGGCCGTAGAATGTGAGTAGGATGCCGAAGAAGACCAAATAAATGACGAGCTTGACACAATCTGGAAGCTATCAGAATATGGTCACGGGGGTGAAAGACTGCACTTACCAGCAATGAGGTCAAGGATCAAGATCCATTGTCCCTTTGCCTCCCATCCCGGAACCTCGATGTCCATCTCGTCGATGTCCTCCTCACGGGGCAGATGAGTCTGATCCTCGCCCGATGATCCACTGTCGTGCTCTCTCTGGCGGATAAGTTCTTCGCGCTCTTCACGGACCTGTCTTCTTCTCTCCTCCAGTCGGTGTCTTGTTTGCGTCTTGACAATGTTCTGCTCCACAATCGAAACCATGTAGCGGATTCCTGTCCGCGCGGAGCACGTCGCCAGAACAGCGAACTCGAAGAGAAACATGACCATCATATTTGGTCGTGCTTGTTGGATGACGGTCGTTACGGTATATCGAAGGAGCCAGGTATCATACAACAGGCTTAATAAGAGCGAAATGCTGAGTCGAGTGTGGAAAAGACCGGGATTCGCGGGAGGTTGCTGCTCGAGAACTTCAACGCGGCCGTCGCCGATCCAGCCCCAAACCTTGCCTGTAACCAGAGCAGTAAACATGACAAGAAACCATGCACCGATCTCCTCCCGAAATATCGTCATCGCAAGACATGTTTCGGTAATAGCGAACCACGCTTTTTCGGAGAGCTGCTCGACCTCGACTTGTCGCAACGGGCCGTACAGGAGCCGTTGCAGACCGTATATTAGAACGCCGTAGATGAGATAGATGAAGTTGACCAAGACCTGTAGCCCATGTCAGCTGGTTGGGTTCCTCACGGGGTCAACAGCAGAACTGGTGCAGCGTACCAGTAAGCAGAAGTTGCTCTGCGCTAAATAAACCATGGCCGAATAAAAGTTCGCTCGTTGATGGAAGGCCGACACGACGACCGAGGCCGCCAGAGCCGTGGATACCTGGGTCAAAAGTCAGCGAGCTACGACGGAGGCATGGTGGACGGAGATGGAGCTATGAAAACGGAGCTGGAGAGCTCCCAGGGCTAACCTACCCCTGCGTACCACGCGAGCCTCATCGTGATTTGAGATGGGCTAATAGCACGGGATGCGGTAATGTAGAGTGAGGGTGACCCTCAAGTGCCCATGATGTTGATGCAGGCCCAAGGAAAATCCGGATGCGCGGTGTTTGCGTGGCACGTCGGAGCTTGTGGTTGATGCCACGTTAGTGACAACCATTCAATCCAACTGTGGTGGATTACCTGAGCAGTGACGCCACAGTATCCAACCAGCTAGCGCAGGAAGGTGGGAGACGGAGCACGTGAGGGTTCGTTGGAGCGGAGCTTCGGAAGCAGCTTGAGCCGACGCCGACGCCGCTTGTGGGCGCCAGTTCACCGTCGGCCGGGATTTTGCCGAAGCTCCGATCAGAACTATCTGTCTTCAGTGTAGTAAAGTGACTGACACTATCCGATTGACTGCCAACAAAAGTTTGTGTCCCTCACTGGGTTCTTCTGATTGCATTGACTGGCAAGGCCGAGTGAAGCGTGAAGCGTGAGGCGAGAAGCTTCCCCATACCAGCGTTTGCGGAGACTTTTGAAGATGACCACCTCCCTTTTGTAAACTCCAGTTCGGCATCACGAGGTATCACGCCGAAGGTGAAATGGCATCAACTTTGACGCCAATTGCCACGCCAGCGCTTCTAGCATCGATACGTAGTCGGCCGCATGTACCAAAACATGCTTGGTACTTCGTTGCTGCCACGACATTGGCTATACTGAACCGACCAGATGAAATACCGCAGGTCTATCAGCATGTCATGACACATGGAGTCGGTCCTGAAGACATCAAGCCGGACCCGGATGAACAACGTGAGATTTTAAGAAAGCTACGGGAGGCGCTCATCAAAGCATCCGCGGTTGGAGGTATGCCCAAGGTATTGTCCGAGCGTGCACTGTCAACGGGGAATATTCATTGACACGAGGCAGACGATCAATTCATTGATGGAGCTCAAAAAGGTCACGCCTCAGCACCTTCTGGATGAGCCGCGAGAGTCTAACAGCCATATGACTTCTTCGCCAACCGCACGACATGTGGACGTGTATGAGACACCTCCATCCGAGGTTCTGCAGCGAGGTCATGACTTCTGGAACCTCATATACGGCAAGATATCAAAACGCATCTTGAGTCAGATGGATAGATGTGGCACAGAGGACCTAGGCCTGACTGTCCGTCTGATGTATGGGCACATTCTGAGCAATACTAACGTGCTATCGCCCGTGGAGACATCATATGTCCTCATTGCTGGACTCATACCACAAGATGTGAACCCTCAACTCAAGGGACACCTCCGAGGCGCCCTCAATGGCGGTGCTTCTGTCGAGGAGGTGAGGGCCGTCAGAGGTATCGTCATGGACATTTGCGAAGCTTCGGGCATGAGGCAGCTTAGTGACGATGGCTCGGGTGGGCTGGGATGGCGATCCGAGGTGGCTACTGTGTGATCATTCAAGTGTACGCCGACGTGTGAGTTTCCCACCAAGCAATTGCAAAGACGCGCGAAATGCGACGAACGAGGAACGAGTCACGCTGGCTCGGAATGCGCAGGATACCGTTAGACTGGCGGCAATTTACCGATGAGACTCAAGGCGATAGACAACCTCGGCTCAGCTGTGGTATTCAAACGTATTACAACATGGCTAAAGGATGTCCTACTAAGTTACTTGTTTGTATACCTCGCGATACCGGAGATGAGGCTCAAGTCGTACCTTAAGGAATTCCGCACAACAGGAATTGATTCCGCAATAGGCGAGAGCGGAAGGCGGATTGCCCAGCACGGCGAGCAGGGCGAAGCTTGCTGGCCCACATGCGCTGCCACCCAAGCGGCCGAGTTGAAACGCAATACTGTGTTCCCGTGATGGTAAACTGTGATGCGATGGGGCAGAAAAGTATCCTGCGGGCATAGGGCATACGGCCGTACCTACCTAGTGCAGTGTACGGAAGCAAGCACCCTTGAAGGACGCAACCCCGGGGGCGGGGGCGAAGTTGTTGATGTCGAAACGCTTGCCTCAAGCGACCGACATGAACATGGGGCAAAGACAGGCCTGCCACGGTCGTGCAAAGCCCCCACCTTCTACACTAGAGACTGGCGCTGGGTTCCCAGAACCATACGACGGGGTCGCGGTGGAGTACGAACACTAACGGAAGGCTGTGGTGTATGTACGGATATATTGTAGGACGTCTTGCTGTTGGCTTGACCCATATGGCGGGCAACAGGCCCGCGGGGAAAAGAGGGAAGACAGGAAGAAGCAATCATGAACAAAGAGTAGAAGGCATCGCCCGTCCCGAGTTCCCCTAAAGTCACGAGGACGAGGGGTTTCTGGATGGCAAAGTCTTCGCCAAAACAACATCGTACTGTGTAGTTAGTGTCGACGATATGGATAGATGTAACAACAAGAACAACAACAACAGCAGCGCCTAAATCAGACATTCGCTCAAAAACATGTTGCATTTGTTATCTGGCCCTCCCCCCAACTGAGGTGAAGAGAGCGGACAAGGCAGCCAGCCACCAAAGGAGTTATTGGGTGTGATCGTGTTGTCGGCGTCACCCGGGGGGGGGGGCATTAAGATCTTCGCCAGGGCTCAGCCAAAGGAAGCACTGGTAAGAAACGATAGCAAGATTGGCGTGCTGATCTTCCGCAAGGTATACGCGACGTCTTCCCCCCTTCTTGTTTTTCGTCACCACACCACTGTTATGGACTGTGACTAGGTGCTGATACGCGCGCTGGATGAGGACATGCACTCGGTAGAGGGGCCACGTTGGCGACCAATGTTCCTAATTCGCAGCAATTAATTTCGGAAGCGTCTTCGTCCGGGAGCACATCCTTGCCACTCCCACTCCTCTCTCTTTTTCTTCAGGCCGAGGCCCTCCCCCAACCAAGGGCTCTTCAACTCATAGCATCCGTCGCTCGCTCCGAATCGTATATTGTTCACTGCAAGCGATTGGACAAGACGACGGGACCAGAAGGTACCCGTCTTGACTTCCTGATGGGCGAGCCTTGCCGCCGCCCCCGGATCACCGTCATCATATATTGCCTGTTTGGATCTGCTGTAGTTGCACCGCTGCAAGGAATGAAACTATCGAGTCGGTCTCGTCATGATCGTCGGGACGTCCATGTCTCTCGCCGACGACTGCATACACCGCCCCCCCCCCCGGTTTCGATCTTCGATTTCTCGACTCAGCTCTGCCTCCGCGGTCAGCAGGCATCACTCGCCTCCGGAATGGGTCATCCATGGGGCATCTCAGATCACGCCTCCCAACCCCGTTTTCGCTGGCGTGAAGGCATCGTGGGATTCGCCAACCAATTCCGCCCACCAGCTTCTTCTTCCAGAGGCTAGACCAACCTAACACGCAAATCGCCGAGTGGTCCAGCTTCATGGTCAGAGCTTTCCACTCCTCTTCCTCCTCTTTCTCCTCTTTCTCCCGCCTCGCCGATAAAGACCACCCCGACGCAATTCTACCCATGTGGTTTGCGGTGGATCTAAGGCCCTGGGGGCAACTTTGATCTGTCTTGAGTGACATCCCCCTTCGCGTCTAGACCATCGCATCATCGTCGGACGGGCGGGAGGGCGTGGCGCCAGTCGAAACCCGCTGTGCCGGGTCCATGTGGCCTCTAGATTTGTGAGACGTGTTCGTGACTTTGTTTCTTTCTCTTCTTGTGTGTTTCTACTTCTGATTATGTCCAAGGGCAATGAATGGGGCTGACAAGGGGAACGAACTAGCCCGGCCCAGCCAAGTCGGTTGCCATCTCAATTCTCTTTTAACACGACGTACCTTAGCCACAGAAGCACCCGATTGATCCACACCATCGCGCAACTGGCTCTCTCCCAGACGCATTGTTTACAGGTACATACATCAAGCCAAACAAATCCAATGGAAAAAAAAGAAGAAAATCCGCCTTTCTATAAAACAAGTAATAAAACAAGCTTCAGCACTGACCAAAACCCCGTCTCTGTTGTCACTGGCCCAAGCGCGCGCATTTGCACGCCCACAGAGCTTGCACCTCCTCGAGAGTCTAGAGTCTAGATTCTTGGTCTCAATTGTCCAGACCTTTTTGGTGCAAGGTCATTGTGCGTAGGTGCGCGTACATTTGTCCGGTGTCCGGGGAACATGCACTTGGTGCGCTGGACTGCAAGGCTAGTGGCCTATGTTCACTCCTGCAACATCCGGGCGTGAGTAGGCGACCCCCCCCCCCCCCCCCCCCCCCTGCTGCTGCGATGCCGGGTCCCGTCAGTCTGGACATCGGGACCCGGGAGTACGGTTCTGGCGGATATGTGTCTGTGACGGGGTTTTCTTCTTTGTTACCCAACTCATGAGAATTGCCGCACTGTTGTCAAGACATTTTGCGTGCACTTGGGACGGCATTCGATGCGTGTCTACACTTAATTTCAAGCAAGCAATGCACCGTCTTCGCAAGCCACAGCAAATATGCCGTCAATGGACGGCTGGGTCTGAGGCCGTCGTCAAGAGATACAGCATGTCGCTAGTCATCCCATCCCCCTTGACTGTCCCTTTCGTTGACAGTCCCCGCAGAGATGAGTGGCTGTACGGAACGCCACCGCCCAACAATGCGTTGGAAAGGAAGTTTCGCACAAAGAACGCCCCGTGACACTAGCATCTCAGAGGCCATGTTGGCCATCGACTTCCATCAAAAGCCAGGGCGTAGAACCAGAGCCAAGGAATGAGACAATGAACTCAACGACACATACCGAAACGCCCAACTGTCTCGCAGCGCTTTCTGGATCATCCATTGTGCCCAGGAGTCAGTCGTATGCCATCTTTCTTTCTTTTCTTCATTTCCGAGTCCGCGAAATATATAACGTCGTACGATCAAGTACGAGTCAGTCTGCTGTAGCTGTTCGTGGAGACATGGGTGCTGTTGGAGAGAACGTCCCCCCCCTTTCCCTGGCGAGGAGTCATCCTACCCCCGCCCGGGTCACGAAGCGGTATTTCCCGCGCGTAGGAGTGACCCTGCTCTTCTGGGGTAGTGTCGTTTACGCCGCCGGGCCGTCTACAACAACGGGGGTGGTGAGAAGACTTGCTTTTTTGTTTTGCAGTGTCCGAAGCACACTGTTGTCCGCCCCGCGGCGGCAAATACGTGACGAAAACACTCCCCTATCCAGCCTCAAACACCTGGCCAACGCTTGAGTTGGGCTTACTGTTGTCAGGCGTGTGAAAGCCCCGACCTACGTCTAAGGCGAGTGAGCCATCGCCTTGTCTGGTAAACCAACCAACACCATTTTGTGAACACCAACCCTACAGTTCGGGGGCTGTGGAGGAGCGTTTGAGTTTAGACTTCTGGCAACCAACTGAGCCATGACATACCAAGGATCCAACCACCCCCTACCTTTCCGAAGCAAGGACGAGAGCCGCCTCTGAGTCGTAGCGTCGATGTGTCGTCCCCGACTATTTGGGTAGACATGTCACGGCAGGATTTAGTGGTGGCTTGGGTTTTTTCGATGTGGCCGTTGTTTCCTTGGGCCAGAAGAGGCTTCGTTGGTGTACGAGGGCCGCTGGGAAGGGGGTGGTGCTCATGAGCATCATCTGTTGTAAGGATGTCGTACGAACCCAGCCCGACAGGCTCCTCGTGAATGAACCCCTAGCGTACGGCTGCTCCCAATGACAAACAAATCATTTTGCAACTCCGATAAAGATGTACCTGCGGCGACAGCAGACCTACTCCATACCCAGGCAAGGTGTGATAAAGACAGCATAGTCTAAATACAGCCACGATCTATCGAACACACCGGGATGTTTTCAAGAAGCAGAAAAGGGGCCCGCGCGGGTTGATCACTCGCTGTTGGGGCAGCCAAACGGGTGCGATCCCACGGCGGCTGGCTCACCTCTTCGCGAAAAGCCGTTGTAGAACACAGAACGGTGTGGGATGGCGTTCCAGCTAGGACACGAGAGAGAGCGTGTCTCCTGCTCCGAGGACTCTCCTCTCGCAAAGCCACACCATTTCCTCGACTAGATCAGATGACAACATGTTTGATGGAGAGCGACGAGGCCAAAAGTGGACGCTTCCTCGGTAAGCCATGGGTGGCTCCTGGTGCGAAGTCAGTTATCCCCCCTTCCACAGAATGGGGGAATGGGGTCGACTATGTTCACCACCCTCTGCTGAATCTCAGCCCGACGGTTGCGTCTTGATCTCAAGGTTCACGCGTCGAGGCTCGAACGCATCATACTTTACATCCTGTGTTCGAACGCATGCAAACCCGAGCTCGTCACAAGTAACACCTATCAAGAAAAGCCTCATTGAGACCTTGGAGTCGACGGAATCGCGATGTGACGCGCGCGACATTGTTGAGCTGTCATGCTGCCCTCCGCCGAGTCCGCTCGGCAGCCCTGATAAGTCGGAAGATCGACACGACAGTATAATACGACGGGGGAAGGGGGCAAACGAGCAGTAGGCCCATCATGGATGGGCGATTCCCCTTCCTTGCCGGCTGTGACGACGTTCAAGTGGTTGCTTCCTGCCATCATGTTGCTGCTCCACGCCCATCATAATGGAGTTTGGTATCGGTTAGTACAATGTACCCTCTCCCTCCACAGACCCAAGGAAAAGGACCTGGATTTGCACATCATGCATGATATGTCGATCAATATTCACTTAGACTCATGCCTGACCTCTGGCGTGACATTGTGTCTACAAGACGGGAAGCCATAATTCCTCATCAATGACAAGGGTACATGCGGTACACCGCTTAGAAATATGGGGAGGAGGAGAGTGGGAAAAAAGGCGATAGGATGGGATGAAACAGGACGGGGATTCTGATGATACCCTTGCCAGGCTTGCCCTGTACGTGTAGCTCAGCTCTCCACATCCAAGGCCGCCAAACCCGTTCTGGAGCGCATGCATACTGGCCATAGGCAAATCTCCCACGACCAACCTATCAAGATGAGCAGAGGGATCGGAGAGTGCAAACGGAACGGGGGCCGCAGACACGTCCTCCGCCCAAAGTCAACTTCATATCTTTCTCATCTCCTCCCTTACCTGACACTGCCGGCACACCAAGTAGTCCGAATGCATCCACCGTTCGTCCCGAATCCAATGGGACGATGACGAGGGGACCGGGAAGTATACTCTGTAGTAGTGGACGATTTGAGGGGAAAGAGAAAGCGGCTGTAGTTACTCGCACCATGTTGCAAGGACGCACTGGCGAAACCTATTAACCATTTGCCCATGAGCTGCGAGGTCTTTAGCGACCCTGTGTAGTCTAGGCTCTTTGTATCCTGCGTCCCCCCTTTGGAAAGACGGCGATGGAAACGATAGGGAACGCACATCTTCTTTCCTCTCTTCTTCTTCTTCTTCCCTCTTGCTTTCTGACCGTTTTCAGCAAGCTTTGCTGTAAGGGGCATGGTGGGCCTCAGAATGGCGAGAATCGAGCGTGGGATGAGACTGGGTTAGAGCCTGCTCAACATCGTGATTCAAGGCGGGGGTGTCAGTTGGGGGGGGGGGGGGGGGGGGGGGGAAGGGACTGATGCTTCACAATAACCTAGTGCCAGCGCGAGACGCTAATCTGGGGGTGAAAAGTATGAATACCAGTACGAGGTATCTTCACAATCTCTCTCTCTCTCTCTCTCTCTCGGCTACCTGGGCAGGACGTGGTCACAACAGGGCTTGCCTTACACTAGCATCACCCCCGGGACATGCTACTTTGTTCTCTTTTGGGTCAGTGTGTACACTACCTAAATAGGTACCCTCCTTACGTATCCCAAATGTCGGTACCAACTTAGGTAGGCCTTGCAGTAGGCCAGGCTTTCTCCGGCCTCCTCAATGCTTTCAGAGTCTAGCTTAGAAAACGACAAGAGGAATGTGTGCCTTGCGCCCCGCTTTTTGCTACCACTGGGGCTGCGTGTGTTCGGAGTTTATCTCATTTGGGGTTAAAGATAGAAACCTTGATTTGACGCGTGTGGGGACCCTTCTTTCATTTTTTTGCTGCCTTCCTGGTCCTTCCACGAGGCCTCATTCCGGTCGCTGGTCAGACAGAGGGTTTCAACTGCATAGGCGTGCTATGTACTGTATGATGTACAGACATCGTTGTCGTGGTCTGTCACCCTAACTTGTTCTACTGCGTGCTTACTGCTACTGCGCACTGCGGGCCTAGCGCTGCCTTTTCTTTCTTTTCAGTGGAGATGCAGACGTGAAAGTCTTAGTTTGCTTGTCCTTCCATCTCGCTGCCCATTCAGAATCCAGAGTGCCACGATATGCCTGCTCTGCAAGGGCTATGAGACATAGGCCAAGAAGACCTGTAGACGACTGTCGACGGTTTGGCGGTCGAATGAACCGCCCCCGCCCCCTCCCCCAGGGCCCTAGGTCCAGGGAGCCCAATGCAAGAACCATGGGGGACTCCTGGTTTTCCCAGGCCTCGGGCTTGGGCGAAGCTTTGAGGCGAACGCCCCCGTCTGTCCAGGTAGCCCCCGAATGGTTCGCACAAGAACACGGTCGTGAGCCGGTTGGCAACTTGGTTGTCCTCTCAAAGGAAGGAGGCCCAGCGTTCTCCAACACGCCAGCCAGTCTCTCACACCCCCAACTTCAAACCGTCGTCCCAGGATTCTGGTTCTTGCGCAGACTTTGGCGGGTTGGGTAGATGCCGCCGGTCCGTCGAAAGCCACTGTGGCACGGGCAAAACCGTTGTCCAAAAGTCGAGAGGCCACGCCCAGCGTCGTGTAGCGTGGACCGCGCGCCGCCTCTGCCCCGATCCAGTCGAGGCCAGTGTAGGCTTTGCTGAACTCACGAAGGCTTAAGCTTGACCCGTGTTGGAAGTGGTGGTGGTTGTCCTTGGTCAGAGTCTCCAAGTCGCCAATACAGTATGTTCCTCCCGCCCCACCATGCCCATATGCCTCTCCCAACTTCCCCCTCGACCAAGACAGCGCGCCCCATGCCGGTCCGGGACAAGGGTCCTGGTCATTCTCGTTTACTATTGCCCTTTTCGTCGCAAGTGCCCTTTCTTGCATCGATTCGGTAAGGCAGGGTCCTGCCATGTGAGATCTGCGGAATCCAGAGAAGCGGATCCATGTCCGCTCGGATTTGCATACTTAGTGTATCTGCATACTAACTATCCACATCCCCCTGCCATACTGGTTCCGTCAAGCCTTTCCCTCATGGGAGAATGACACTGTACACACAATGACTGTGGATACTGAACTCTCCAGTGCAGTGTGAGAAATCCACAATTGTTAACCCCCCCCCTAGCAAGCGCCGTCATTCTCAAAGAATTAGGTATCTCGTTTATTCGACACACAAAAGCAACAACGCTCAATGCTGCTGCCTTGCGTGTTCTAGGTTGACCCTCCCGGCTTCCGACCCGCTCACGTTTAGGACATCCGCATGACCCACGTGTGGATCATGACGGCGAGCCAGAGTCGAGACATGCCCACAATCGCACTGAGTTCGAGATGCGGCAACGGCACTTTGTTTGGGGCCTGCGAGGTGTTTGTGTTGAGAGCGTTTGTGCGCCCCCTTGCTCGAACAATGCGAGCAGACCAATCAATACCACGCGTGTACTCCCGCCTCAAAATGTGAACGGAATGGTAAAGCTGATGAAATGTGTTGGAATGCCTTGATTTCACGAGACTGGTTCGACATGCAGTTCGTGACTGTCTATAAGGCATGCCGATGGGATTACCATACAGTAAAAACCTGCCAGCCAGCCCGCTCGCCGTTGACGAGAAGTGAACAAGACTCAACGGTCGCATCATGGATGTTCACCAGCCCAGGGGCCGAGAGGGTCGAGTTGAGGAATGTTGATCCGTCGGACACGGAATGACACACGGGCCACGCACCCCACCCCGTTCCACAGCTCCACAGCACACTGAGATGGGGGAAGTGAGGAATCGGAAGTCGATGTGTGTGTCGTCGTACCTACACTGGCTGTACGAGTAGTGGCCTGGCATGTGCCGCCGATATGTACCGAGAGCGTATTTCTCTGGTCTCTGTGCCTGAAGCCCTATGCTCCACGCGCCCGTTGTTCCGCTCGGCGACGCCGATCCCAGCAACCTTAATAATCGATCGTCGCTTGTGCAGCCAATGAGAGTCACCAGTAGAAACCAATCGGTGACATGTCTGTCTTCTTTCCCTTGCTGCAGCAAATCCCGCGGCTTTGGGGCAATCGCCGCAAAGACTGACCCATTGGGCGGTTGGAGAAGGCAACAACGGCGATATTGACTATGGCCGTGGGAGACAACGGACAACTTGCAACTTGCAAGAGAAGCGTCCCTTTTGGCCGGCCTCGGTTATGGTTGTTTGTTCCAAGGATATGTACTAGTGCACACGGTCTCTGGCCCCCCCGGTTCTTGACATCCACAGAGTCGAGGTCGGCCAAGCAGGTAGGTAGTCAGTCAAGAGACCCCTGGGGCCCAGGACCATCGCACAGCTTGCCCAAGTAGGAAGTTAGTGGCACGTGCATCCCGTCCTCCAGGGTGTCGTTGTCAGGTAGTGCGTCTGTTTCCCCACCCTGTTCGTTCCTCCCTCCCTGCACCGAACAGCCGCCTGTCGTCCCGTCCGCCCTCGTCCCAAGCATTCGGATGGTGGATTCTGCGTCTCCAGCATCTGCATTCTGTGCCTCTGTGCGTTCATTTGTGCCTCACTTCCGCATCTTACCTGATAAGTACCCCGTAAGTTGTAGCGCCTCAGAGCAGACAAGGTCGGGACCCGACAGCGCCGAGTATGATGTACCTGATGATGAAGGTAGCCCCCGTTCCGACGGCGGATGATGATGGCCCACGCTGCCTCGACAAACACCTCACTTTATCTCGAGTGCTGTCCGGGATTGCTGCAAGTAAGAGGATAGCTTTGCGAAGAATGCCTCGTCAGAAGCTGCCCGAGAGAGGTAGGGAATGGCCCGCGAATGTAGGTACCCAGGTACTTCACTTCTGATTTCGATACCAAGATAGAATAGGTATCTCGGATGGCGGGACGAAGCAGGCTTCTGACGGACGGGTTCTTTCCCTCTTTGCCCAGTGTCACTGCCCCCTGCACCACTCACTGCTGCTGCAGCGACTGCGGCCGCGAGACTGTATCCGTACCAGCACCGCGGTGGCAGGCTCAGCCCTATGCTCCCAAGCCCGTCCCGACCAAAGACTATTCAGGGAAGTGCGCTCTCGGCCACACGCTACCCGTGCCTTCTTGGGTACTGCCTAGTCACAGAGTACATGAATAGCCGACTGGGAAAGCGAAGGGCGTGTGATTGAAATACCATACCACAGTCCAGTCCCCCGCCAGCACGCTGCAGCATACCTACCCAGAGAACCGTGCTGGAATCGCGACGGCGCGGTTACTGCTCTTTCCTGGAACGTGGGTATTGTGATGCGAAGAAGAGGACAGGAAACCAGGGCGCCGGCAACTGATCCGGCGATTCGGATAAACAAACGCATTCCATCATTTCCCATCGTTAGACCTCGACAATGAAACGGGTACCAACTGGACGGGCCACTATGACTGCCCAAACACAGACGCTCGGCGCAATGCGACCTTTCTTGACGGGCCCTTGACCCAGCCAGCCTGAAGATGCCCTCTTCCGTACCAAGTTTCGCATCATCGTTGCGACCCCACAGACACGGATGCCCGAGATGCATAGACCCAACCATCGTCGGATCGCCCACCCTGGGGCCTACAGACTGGCCTAGCCTTCGTCCCCAGTCATGACCACCAGGTCGAAGTAATCGTAGGCCCTACGGACTATCTGCGTGAGAATGCCAAGCCGGTCGGGGGTACATTTTATCCCATGTCATCAAAACCGTCCCATCACTATCCCACCCTACTATGCAACAGTGCTTGCTTGCAACCCCCCGCCCCCTGCTCAGAACTGTCATAACAACCATTCGCTCCGTATAAGAATTGGTCATGGGATCGCTGACGAACCTGGGTCTCATTGAAGATACAACCGGCAGACGAGACGACACCACGCACCAACCGAGTGGCACGGTCGGCTCGGTGCATGCCATCCCTCGCAACAGGAGCTGTCAGCAAACGAATACTTTGCGTCTCCACTATTGGTATTGCTGCTTACCGCAGTTGCCAACAATCCCGACCCTTGCTTTGTACAGCCTATCTTTCCGGAACCTCGAGACTGTTGCACCTCTCATTCGTTCTCCAGCTACCTATGGGCCTTGCTCCCCGGCCAGCATTGACCAAACAACGACCCCTCCTCGTTTTCGGCAGTCGTGGTCTACCGAGCTTACCTGGCCACCTCCATGTTCTCAAAGCGCCAGACTAATCGAGGACATGCCCCTATTCCACCACAGATAGCATTCCCGTGGTGGCCAATGGTACGCCTTGGCGGCAAATGGGAAATCGCAGTCACCCCAACCCCGGGCCAGTGCGACGGCCGCTAAAACGACTGACAAAATACGTGGTGCCGGTCGGGCTACTCAGGTGCCTACGACGGCGGCCGACGGTCTGCACCTCGAACATGCCGTTCTCCCTGCGTTCGCATGCAAATTCTACCAGACGTTGTCTCGCGAAAACACTTTCAGGACGCTCTGACACACATGTCGGAGCCCATGACCCAGGGTAGGAGGAGCAGAAACAGGAGGCCCGTACCTAGTACCGATCATCAGGGCAACCGTGGAGGCTTGCATAAGTAGGCAACACTGGTAGGAACTTTTGTCGAATCGGTAGGGCTGAGCGCCCTGAGTGCCTCCTCCGGTTGCAGACATGCTGCCGCCGCGATTTGACAGTATGCAAGTCGGCGTTGAGAATCCCCAAGAATCGGGCTCTGGCGGCGGGACAGAACCGGCGCGCGTGCTGCATGTTTCTTCATTCAATACCCAGCTGGCTGGTTACACTTCAACTGGCGGGATCGCTCCCGTACTTGGGCTCCCACGCGAACCCTGGAACCAGCAAGTCACCGAATGAAAGCATGCGACGGGCTCAGAAACTATGAATCTGGGAACTTTGCTTGGTTGAGCCCTGGATCAAAGTCTCATTCTGATTTACGGATTGCTATGTCCCAACTCATGGCAAGCGGGTCCAAATACTCGGAAATGCTTGCAAAGACCCGGTTCACACCACTGAAAACAGTAGTATGATAGAGCTCCCCCAATCTGGTGGTTTGGGACTCTCCATTGACTCACAAGCCTCCCCGGCCGGTACGTTGTCTTACAGTATAAGCGCCCTTCCGTAGCGGAGCACTAGAACGGATGCCACAAGGTTCGACGAGAGTCCTGGGTCTCAGCGAGCATCATAATGGCCCACACTGCCTCCATTGGATGACTATCCGCATCTCGTCCGACACGGCGGTATGCTTGCGTTCTTCGGAATAAACCTTCGCAGCCGTGGTTAGGGGCTTAAAGGCAACCGGCCCGCCGTAGTCAGTGGCTGCCTAAGATTGTAAAGATAACATCGAAGCCACCGGCATGACTTCACATGACGCTGGAATCACGGCATGCCAGGGACGAGTGCGCTCTGGGGAAATGTAACCCAAATGACAGAGCTCCTCCTGCCGAGGGTCGTACAATATTACGTGCCACTTATCGACATGCTTCCATGTTTGATGACCGCAAGGTTCTCGAGAGACAAGAAGCTCGTGTCGGTAAGGCGTATCCATGTTCCCAGGAAAGCGGGATGAAGCCAAGCTTATGGGCAGCAAGTACTGCTACGTGTTGCGAGTATGAAACATTGCGGAAGGTCAAGTCACTGAACACTGCCCACACCCGTGGCAATCCTTGGCAAGGTTAGGGTTCATTGAGGCTGGTGAACCCAGGTCAGGGTTGCACCGCCTCCTGAATTTCTTTTTAAAGATTTCGACTGTCTTCATGACAAGGATGGGAGCTGCCGTAAAGACACCAATCATCTGTCACCACTAGGGAAGGTCTTGAACACATGAGCCACCGCCATCCCCTTTTCGGCTTCATGTCTCGACGGTCGGCGTTGGATCAGGCCGATTCTTATCGTTTCCTCGCGGTGCGGAGACGACCTACAGGCAGGTGCGCCGGCCGGCAATCGACGATGCGGAATGCTTTGGTCAGTACAGAGCATTAGCGTCTCAATTCTCGCTAAACGAAACGGCACTATGCGTGGACGTCTGGATTCGACTGCTGCTGCGAGCGGACCTTGGGCCATCACCATGCCATTCACCATGGCCTAGCGAATGGTCGACAAGCATCATTGTCAGGTTTCGCAAGCTGCCAGAGAATGGGAGAAGAAGAGAACGACAGAGAGGAGGGCTGCCCATCGGGCAAACTCATCAGTCAGCAACGGCCGTAATCTCAAATAAACCAATGATATGCCCCAAATCTGCATCACGAGCAAGAGAACATTATTTGGCACATCAAAAGACGGGACCGCTCCTTTTGGCCGGCTTTACGACATCGTCACGACGTCGATGCTACACGCAAATTTGTCGACAACTTGGACGTGTTGTGATCCGTCCTGGACTTTGAAGCCTCTGGGCAGGTGGTCACGAGGAAGCGTCAAAACAAACGAGCTATGGAAGCATATCTGGAAGGCCGGTGGCATGCCATAAGGAGATGGGGGAGAGTTTTGGGGATGAGACTAGTCCGGTGTCTCATTGCGGCCGGGTGGTTGGCGGCGTGAGGGTGAAGAAGCAGCTACACTAACCACCGAGACCAAGGTTCCCCACTTGGCCACCATCCATTTCCCAAGGGGCCGGTTGCACCAAGTCGAAGCCTTGGACAGGGTTCTCGCCATCGACTGGACGGAATACGCCTCGAGAGAGCGTTGCCGTGCCGTGGTCCGTCTAGCGTGCAATGGCTATGACCAACTGTCTCTGGAACCTTTCCAACGTCTGAACCCTTGGGTTTAGCCAGTCAAACCGCCAGCCCGGATTGGCATGGCATTACAGACAAGAGGTTCAGTCACAGTCGACTGGTGGAACTCTATCTGGGCCACCGTGGTTCTTGGTCACGATGCTTTGTCGAGTCTTGGGATGGACAGCCCCCGATGAGAAGTCGGAGCCGCTTCATGTCTCTGCCAGCCAGTCGGCCATGTGCGATGCAGGCTGACTGCTCATTAAACTTGCAGGCTTGATAAGATTGAGCTGGTATGCTGCCGTTTTGGGACACGATGCTGCGAACAAGATGCTGACACGCATCGTTACTCGACTAAGGACGGATGGGAGGGCCATCAACGCGGGTGGCCGCGAGGCAGACGACCAATACAGGCTCCCTCAGGCCTTTTAACGATCCCATTCTGCCTCTAGAAAGCAGAGGAAGCGCCGTCTCGTGGGTCGACATGGCTGCATCCAGTCGCCAGTGCAACCCACACAAACCAGGCACTGCCTACTGTGTCGGGATACCGACATTTGGGGGGGATAATCGACTGACAGATAGACAGGCAGGCAGACCGCAGGGTATGACAAGCCTAATCAATGCTCTGAGCTAGAGGGACGGAGAATCCCGGGCTGTGTACACCAGCAACTCGGAGGCGGGCTCTGGCTTGGGATGCTGCCACACGCTGCAACCGTGAACGTGGAAAGAGACAAGCAGTGTCGCTGATTGGGCCCTAGGCGATGTACAAGCCTCTCGAAGCAGTATGCAGTGAATAAAAATATCCCCAACCAAGAATCGCAACACTACTAATGCTCGGTACACAAACAACCCTGTCCTGTCGCCTAACAGAGCCTCCACAATATTCCCAGTCCTGCACATGACGGTGCCATTTTGGGGAGAGTGAATGCCTTTTCGAGGCCGCCAAAAACGCATTGAACAGGTCGAACCAGGCATATCTGACGCACACTGACTGACAAGATACCGACGCTAACAACGCCAGTCAATGATGCTTTCCATATTTGGCTCCATCATTATTGTCATCGAAAGGGGGCTATGGCTTCGTGCCTCATGTCCACTACTCCGTGCCTTTCCTTTTGTTCGAGACGTCGCGTTGCTTTACCGCCCTCATCGTATGCAAGACATGGCACATCCCGCTTACGGGACTTGGAAATTTCCAATTGGAGGTTACGAGGCGATCAAATGCGAGGAGTTCAGGAGAAAAAGAAACCTTGCATGGACCAGGAACCACCAAATTTTGGACATGAGCAGAGCGGTCGACCAATGTCACCTGTATACTCCGTGCTGCTACATAGACTTCATTTGACGGGGACGAGTCAAGGGGGCATGGCAGTAGCACGGATGGCCAGGACCAGGCGAAAACGGAGGCTTGTGCCTTGTGATGTTTTGCAGACGACTGGTTTCGGCAACATCGTGCCTGCTACGACGGCGGGCTCAATAAACTTGGGCTCGTCTGGACATGGGGCCCAATCATACCAAGCGAGACCCGTACAGAGAGGATCGATTCGGCATCCCGCGGCGGAGGTCGACATCCCAATGCGTGCCTCGTCTGACTGGCGGAGGAACGGCTTGGTGGTTGATTTCTCGTCCACTTCTGCCAACCAAGCTGCCGAACCACAACTGCAGATGGACACCTTCAATCGGGGCCCCCCTCGCAAAGTCGGCCACTAGGAAGGATCCATACGACTACATATGAACGGGTACGGATACGGTACATCCATACCTCCTTAACCTGTCTCATTTAGGGGCCCCTGTTGAACCTCTCGCGTCTGTCTACTGGCCCCTGGAACAGACTCCAGAGTGCTGGATCACCAGAGGGATATACAAGGGTCTGGACACAACTCCACTCATGAGCCATCTGGACGAATATGCACAAAAAGCATCGTGTCCCATGCTTCTTGGTGCTGGGGCTACCTCAAGGCTCCAGCTGCTAGGGGAACTGGCGACATCACCGAGGGGGCATTGGCGGCCGACCTGCTGCTGCTACTACTGCTGCATGGCTGCTGTCATGGCAGTGGGCACATGAAAGGCAAGCTGGAGGCTACCAGCCAGACTAACCAGAGTACCTACGTATCGAGTACCACCAACAACAAGTCTTCGCCCTCTTCACCACCACGACTCCCAGATGGAGATAAGTGGTTTCCTTTGGCAGCATTGATATCTGGCGTCCGCGAATGCTTTCCTAACCCAGAGATTCTTTCCCCTCTACGAGCTGTTGTTTATCTGTCTCCATCGTACACCACTGCGGCATACGGCTTAGAGAGCACGACGGATAGCAATGAGAGACCAGGTCAGAGTCGAAGACAGATCATGGTATCCCGCATCGCTAGCAGAGACAACAAGCATGTCACCCCCTCCGCCTCCTCCCCTTGTCGGTTGAGGGGGGGAAAAAGAAGAAGAAAAAAAGGCCTGATAGGTCAAGGAGCCCAGTCTGGAATGGGATTGTTTCGTGGCTCTAGTATCCGGCTTCCCAAGGCCAAGCCCCGACCAAGTCAGGCGAGGACTAGATCATTTGCGTATCTTGCGCTAAATGAGGTCTTGATGGGGCAGGGAGGGGAGGGGAGGGGAGGGGAGGGAGAGGAAGCGGAGGAGGATCAACAAGAAGGAAGAGTACGAAAAAAGCCTTCACTATGCACGCCCATAGACAGTGTTAATTGTACCTATGTAGGTAGTTGAAGGTACCTCCCTAGTGTATCCTTATTTTCCATTTATTGTACACCCACGTCGACATGCACCAACACACCCACTACTCCACCACGCCCCCCTTTCCGCTCTCCCACCCCCTGACCCCTGCTGCAGGCCGGTGGTACCGCCTCGCTCTGGCTACGCTGTCTGGCTGCACACTAGTGCACTGCTTTGCTTTGCTTGTTGCTCTGCCCTACGAGGTGTTGAGTGCAGGAGACCACCACGCCCCCTCTGCCCCTGGGCGCTGGGCGCCTTGCCCTCTTTTGAGAGGGGGGTGATCCGCGTTCACTCGGGTCCCAAGTGCCAGCGGACAAGCAAGCCATGGCCGTCGAACCCATGAGCTAGCCCCCCGGCCTGCAAGTTGTGGTGTCTCTGTCGACAGCAACGCGGCTCGTGGTGGTCGGGTCTATATCAGTCGTGAAGCCCCCAAGGCCCTTCATGATTATCTCTCGCCCCCATCAGTCTTTACAATTGTCAACCATCAATCATATCAGTCTCAAGTCTCTGGCTTCACACGGCACACACGAGACGACGACGACGACGAAATATCGAGGAATACATTACACTCTCCCCTCTACCGTCTTTGCCTCAACCCTTCTCCGCACCAGACCCGGAGTGTTATCAATCCCTTCTCTCCGTGACCAGTCGCCTCGCTCTCGTGGACGCCGTTGCCAAACCATTGCACGCTTGGAGACAGGTTGGACGAGGATAGCATACGCAAAAGACTTGAAAAGGCATTTGCCAATCATTCAAGACGTCGGCATCTCACAGCGCGGAACCGCCGCGGGCATGAACATTGCTGCAGGTGCGCTCTCCAGCCCCACCAGGAAGCAGGCGCAGCACAGCGCCAGCAGCCCGCCTGGAAATGCACAATGCCCCCCATACCTTGACTACGGACGGCTAACACGGAGGCGCGACAGTAGCAGTGACGGCATAAGGTACAGCGAGAGTGTGGCTTTGCTCGGGCAAGGCGACAGTTGCGAAGCAGCTATCCATCCGCATACTCTACCTACCCTACTCCAGATCATATAACATCGCTTTGCAACCGCCAACTTGATCAGTTTTGACCGGCAACTACCGGTAACGCGCCCACCTCACCCACAACAACGGAAGTCAAAAAGGACATCCCTATTACTTCCTTAAAATTCTTTCCAAAATGGTCTCGTTGGATCAATCATATACCATGCTCCCGAAGCACATGGGCTCCGAGCACGACGACTACATCCTTTACCCCGAGCCGCCGCAGGGAGTCTTCGGCTCAACACCCATGGAGATGGCCGTCCCTGCCGACGCCTCCTACATGTACCCGACCTCGATGGCCATGGACGCTGCCTCGCTCTACGACAACAACTTTATGTACCAGGGTCGCACATCGCCCGGTCTCTACGAGGACGCTGACTTCCAATTGCCCTCATCTAACTTGTCCATCGCCTCAGCTCCCTCGGCGGCCTCATCAAACGTCGGCTCACCGCAATCCCAACACGACCAGCCGGCGCCCATCCACGACTGGGCGCATCCCGGCATCGCCGTGACCCCTGGCATCGTGCCCCACGACTACTACAACACCACGGGCACCGAGTACTCGACCTACGGCGGCCCAGGCATGGAAGACTTTGCGGCCTTCGACTTTGCCAACACCAAGCCCCCGGGTTTCGTGGGTGAGTTGCCAAACGTCTCTAGAACCTCTGTCGCGCCCTCTTTACACGGGGCTTGTTTTCCCTCTCCCCCCCCTCGTCCTCCCCCGTCGTCGTCGTCGTCGTCGTCTCCGTCTTCTTCGTTTTCTCCTTATTCCCGCACGCCTGCCGGCTTTTCTTCTTCTGTTGTGCGCGAGCTGGGTCTCGTGCTAGACACGCGACTGTCCTCATCACCGGTCACACCCGCCTCGCGCAAACCCAGTGTGTCCCTTGTCTCTTCCAGCTCTACTTCTCTCTCGTCACCTCCTCGGGCACATCCTGCCTGGAGCAGCTCGCCAACGGTTTCGCGCGTCTCCACTTTCTTTTCTCAGAGCAGCGGCCATTTCATCGCTCCTCTTGGTTCTTCCTGTTGGTTTTCCTCTTGTCGACCACCGCCGGCCATCCTAGACAAGAATTGCGCGCTGACCCATTCCACCCCTACAGACCCTTCTCTCATCCACCCCGATATCAGCCGGCCCATGGCCATGAACGGCTTCCACCACAACCCTAACCAGTATCCCGCATCACCGGCCCTCTCCGCCTCATCGCAGTCCATGGTTCGTAACGGCAGCCAATCGCCATTCCTCCATAACGGCTTCCAGCAGCAACAGCACTTCAGCCCCTACGCCACTCCTGCGGACGCCCGCCGCCCCAGCCTGCACTCGTTTCCTTCCACGTACTCGGACGGCAACAATTACAGCGGCGACGAAGGCAGGGAGAAGCAGAGATGCCCCCACCCCGAGTGCGGCAAGACCTTCAAGGACTTGAAGGCGCACATGCTCACACACCAGAACGAGCGGCCCGAGAAGTGTCCCATCGTGACGTGTGACTATCACGTCAAGGGCTTCGCGCGGAAGTACGACAAGAACCGCCATACTCTGACGCACTACAAGGGCACGATGGTGTGCGGCTTCTGCCCGGGCTCGGGCTCCGCGGCCGAGAAGTCGTTCAACCGCGCTGACGTCTTTAAGCGTCACCTGACGGCCGTCCACGGCGTCGAGCAGACGCCGCCCAACAGCCGCAAGAAGAGCACCGGCACCAACAGCGGCAAGAAACTCGCCGGCTACCCCCCCGACGCGACCGGCAAGTGCTCGACGTGCTCGCAGACATTCTCCAACGCCCAGGATTTTTACGAGCACTTGGACGACTGCGTGCTGCGCATCGTGCAGCAGGAGGACCCCTCAGAGGCTATCAACGCGAAACGGCTGGCCGAGGTGGAGGACGACAAGGAGGTGCACCAGACTCTGGAGAAAAACCATCTGCCGACGCAGACGCAGATGGCTTCGACAGGGGCTTCGACAGGGGAGGATGAGGATGACGAGGACATGGTCGAGGACGAGGATGAGGAGGACAGCAAGCCTCGCCTCAGCTCGCCCTCCAAGAGGAAGGGCAACCCCGTCAACGGGGTGCAGAAGTCACGCGGCCTCACGCACTCGCGGGGCGGGGCGCCGATGCTGGTTAAGGCCAAAGGTCGCAAGAACCGCCGCGATTATCCGTCGTCGTGGGGCTTTGACAAGGGCCAGATGACGATGAAGAAGCGTGTCATGGCCGTGTTCGACGGTCCCCGGCGGCTGGCCAAGGACGACATGATGCTGTCGACGGATCATGAGGTGCGCGTCAAGCTATCAGACGGCAACAGCTACGTGACGGACTTGGACATGCAGACGCTGAAGCGGGCCGAGGGCTTCCTCGGCGCGACAGAGGAGGAGAAAGGGCCGTGGATCTCGGACGACCCGACCGAGGAACAGATCCGGCAGATGCACGAGATGCTCGAGAGCTGCCACGCGGCTCAGTAATGGCAGGAGGTGGTGGATGTTTGTCTGCGCTTGTTTGTTTGTGCGTGCGTGTCATTTGCAACACTTGGATTCATGGAAGCGAAACGGGCGAGGACATTCCTCTCGGTTATGAAAGGAAAAGCATAACTGGCGCAGAAATTTGGCGATACTTCTGGATGGGGGAGGCGTGTGGTTTACCGAGGCAGTTTGTTTGGGCACGATGATGCTCACGACTGGGACGGACAGGCTCATGTGTTTGCACCAGGAAAAGGTGTATTATTGATTGACAGATACCCTATATACCCAGACCGACGACGGTTTGATGGTATAGTACGAGATGCTTCTCTCTTACTCTTTCTTCTCACCTATTGAACGTAATGCGAATGTTCCCTCCGTGACAGAATAACGCCCTCTAGTAAGGGTTCGACAGGTACCGGATAGTCAGCAGGTGTGGTAGGTTGAGCAAGCGTCGAGCATACCGGCATCAAAGCGGGTACATCCGGATTAGGCAATCCAAATAGCGAGCGAAGTCTTGGGTTAAAACCAATTATAAGACGATGGGCACTCTGTCAGTACCAAGCAACCGCTCCACGGCCTGAAATAATGGGCCACCTTCTTTCCTGGCGGCTTTGGAATAGATGTGTTTTGTTTGTCAGGGGCTAGGGTCAGACCGAGAGGCCTGCGAGGACGACCCGAATCGTGCCTTTTTTCTTTTCGTTTTCTTCATCTCTTTTTCGGGAAAAAAAACCCCCCCCATGCATACGCTTACTTGCATGCATTCACAAGGTGAACAGGACAGGCACCGCCTCGAGCTACCTACCAGGTGGTGGTGATGGTGTGGGAGCGGGTGCGAGGCACAGCCACGATGACGAGGCGGGGGAAGAGGGATCACCGGCGTGCCCGACTCTCGTTTCCACTACCTACCTAGGTAGGCAGTGATGACGGGCCACGGCGGGGAGAGGAACCCAGCGGACTGAAGGAGCGGACGCGTCGGCTTGGGAGAGGCGGCCGGTAGCCGGGACCCCCGTAGCCGAAGCTTATCGTCGTCGCCCTATCTGGGCATCTTACCTAGGTAGGTACCGCACCGTGTTACAAATCTGAGATCCCACGAGGACACTCTTCACCCTCTCTCTGTTGACATAACCAATTCACTCAATGTCGCGCCCCCCCCCCCCCCCCCCCCCCCCCCCTCTCGCTATAGAGTTTGCTGCGGTACTGAGGGCGTGTGTTCGTTCCCCTACACCAGTGTGCCGCAGTGTGGCTCAACATGCCATCCAAGCAAAGAGAGAGATTAGACGGGTGGCATGCTCGGATTCCGGGTGGCAGTGCGTTTCCACCGCCACATGCTCTTTCGGCATTGACTGTCTGCCACCGCAATCCCGTCGTCGTCGTCGTCGGCTTGTGTTTCGTTCTGTTCCCAGATCGTCTATGGTGGGGCAACCAGCTGTCGATGACCCCGCCATCCCTGATGCCCGATTGACCCCTCCTATCATCACACACACATACAGACACACACAACGCGACAAATTTCCTTCCTTTCCGTCACATCTTCCAATTACGCACTCAACACCACGCCGCGCCGCGCCTCAAGTCCGACGTACACGTCTGGCACGTGGTCTATTATTGCCTTCGTCGCCGCTCTTATTGTCGTTGTCGTCGTCGTTGTCGTCGTCGTTGTTGTCGTCGTCGTCGTCGTCGTGGTTGGAATCGCTCTCGCTCGTTTGGTGTCATTTAGTATCACCGGATTGCCCGTTTCTGCTCGTCGTCTCCCCCCCATCGGTGTCTCGGTAGCCAAGCACATCCCCCTCCCGACCCAGGTCCCGTTTTTCCCACAACCCGGCGCTCTTTACACTCCGTTCGTTACGATGGCGCTCACCTCCCGTATCTCCCTCGTCGGCCCGCCCGCCGAATCCCCCGAGGACTTCCTCATGTCCTCCCTCGGCGTCATCTTCCCTGACGACGTCACGAATCAGCACGGCGATGCTGACCACGGCATCCAGTATGTCTCCCCACACCTCCGCAAGCCCCTGCTTTTCGAGCTCGCCGAGCCCAGCGCCGACGACGACCGCAAGCTTTTCAGCCACTACCTCTGGAACGCGAGTCTGCAGCTCGGTGAGTTTGTCGAGGCCGCCACATTGGATCTCGACAATGCCGTCACAACCTGTCTGGGTCCGCCCATCGGCCATTTCGACGTTCGCGGCAAGACCACGCTCGAGTTAGGGTCCGGCACCGCTCTGCCGAGTATCATGTCCGCCCTCCTCGGCGCCGAACGCGTCGCCATAACGGACTACCCAGCCCCCGCCGTGCTCAAGACCCTCCGAACCAACACCGCCCGCAACATCGACCCTGCTGTCTCCCCCAAGAACACTGTAACGGCCTGTGAGGTACTGGTCGAGGGCCACTCGTGGGGCGAGCTCGAGGATGCATTTTCCGTCTCCAATAAGCACGTCTTTGACCGTATCTTCGTCGCCGACTGCTTGTGGATGCCTTGGCAGCACACAAACCTGCACAAGTCCATCAACTGGTTCCTCCGCAACGACAGCGAAGCGCGGTGCTGGGTCGTCGCCGGGTTTCACACTGGTCGTGCCAAGATGCGTGACTTCTTCGGGAGGGCGGCTCTGGCCGAAGCTGGGCTTGAGGTCGACACGATTTGGGAGCGGGACTGCGATGGTGAGGAGAGGCAGTGGGAGTGGGACCGAGGCATCGAGGACGTGACTATCCGGAAGAGGTGGCTTGTCTGCGCAGTGCTGAAGCGCAAGGCCGCTGGTGGTGATGGTGGTGCGTGAGTGCTAGATGCTGGGCAGGTGCTTCACTTATAAACATCGGGCGTGTGTTCGTTGCGTCCCCTGTTTGGCTGGCTGCCTCACTCCGAGACACGTACGACGCGAAGCGCCCACCTTTTAGCTCTCACCGCATGCTCCATCATCCCAGGGTGGGGGGGCTTTGCTCTCTCGAAGTAAAGAGATCGAACGCCCGCACGAAAATTACAGACCAGCTTCCCCAGACGCCTGCCTCCGCTTAGAGCTGGACCCCGGTGCGGCTGAGCTGGATGCTAGGCTTCATCCATTCAGCTGCCCTTGACTCGGTCACGGCTGCCGATTGGTCCCCTACGAGACTGTGGCTTGGCCTAGGCCCCATTTGATTCAAACATGGCTCAGCCTCGACCATCGCGCGTGTGTCCGATCATCGCAAGCTTAGCTATGAGATCGTGCCTTGGGCCGGGATGGTGTCGATTTTGTGTGTATGTGTGTGCTGCGGCCAAAGTTCGGGCTGTCGTCACAGAAGAGAGAGTATTCATGGCATACCAGAGGCGGAAGGAGCTTCATGGCCCCAGCGGGTGTTTGCATCGTCATAATTTTATCAATTATGTAAGGCTTCTTCGGCTGTCAAGGAAAGGAAACCTCCATGTTTGCTTCCTTTGTTAACTTTGTTTGTGGGATGCCGCTCTTCTATCAAACCCTGTTCCCCCGTCCTCTCCGTCGTTCCTGTCCACTCTCCCTCGATGCCTGCCAAAGTAGCCACCGAGTGCGGCCGCCGGCTTGACACATTCTTTCCCTCGAGCCACCTTCGGATGCGTGCTGTCCCGAATATCGTCACTTGTTCTGAGGACCACCTCACGTTTCCGCCCGCAAGTCCGTGAGACATATGTCGTCATTCTGAGCAGTTATCAGCCCTACACAGTCGAGTTCGCTGAGAAATATCGAGGGTGTTAGTGTCGTGGTGGACACCCCCTTCCGAACTTCCTCATTCCTTAGAGGTACATTTTTGGACATAGTTGGTTGTGCTGGGATATCATTCTCGGCCTGATATCCCCCTTGATTTACGAAATCTAAAACAAAGTCACCGAATGTCTGGACATGGTGTGAGGTGAAGGAGCATGTGATTCGCTATTACGGGGAAAGCCGGGGGACGCCCTACATATTCGTGCTCGTCTCCCAAAGCTCTGCGCAGCACATCTCTTTCGACGTCTACTTTGGCTTCTTGGGCACGGGCGGTAGCGGCCTGTTTGGCGGTAGCGGTGCGTCGCGAGCGTATCCGGCACGGGATATGTTGGCTGAACTTTCTTCCTTGGCCTTTTTGGCAACAGGCATTTTGGGAGAGAGGGGGACTGGCCAGACAAAGTCGTACATGATCTGATGCAAGCCGCTCGCGCCGCCAACTCTTATACGGGTATCGTAGTTCTCCCACATCGTCGACGACACGGAGACCGTCGGCAATCCGACTGTCGCATGACACCGTCGCCTTCCTTGCCCGGAACGCGAGCCCCCCGGTTCGGCCACACCCGAGATTGTCGTATCGGGGCTCCGGATCGTTCGGACCCCCGTCGCGTAGCTGGTTCGTATGAGGTGAACAAACCCGCGGCACCCACTCTCATCCAGGGGAGGCAAAAACGAACTCTGACTGGAAAGTATCGTCATTATCGTACTCTTCTTAAACTGGTCATCGTATCTGCTTCGAACTATCTACATCGACAGATGTTCCTGATTCCTGGCCCAGTTCTGCAGCGTCTACTAATTAGGGGCCTCAATCGACGGGCCCTTTTCGTCCACTTTCGCGATCAAGTCATGATTAACGCGCAAATTCTCCGCCGAGCTGAGCGCCTTAGTCACGGTTGTCTCGTGCCGCTCCTGTGTGATGCGCCGCAGCGCTATCATGAGGAACCCAGCCACGACGTCGACGGACCACTCATCGGGGACAAGGGCGAGGACGTCTTCGACATCGAACCAACCACCGAACCGTTCGAGCAGGGCGCCTGTCTGCTCGATTTGATCGCTGACGTCTTCGATGGCGAGGAACTCGCCGAGCGCCGCCCGGAATAGCCGCGCCTGCATGTCATGCGTCGGCGTGCTCTCCCGTCTGCCGTCGGGACGCGTGTAGATGCTGGAGCCGCCGCGCAGACAGTACGAGACGGCCGTGTCGTAGTCGCCCAGCTTGTGAACGAGGAGCCGGATAGCATCCTCGTGACGTTGCTCTCGACCATCGAGAATAATGGTCTCGGGTACAAGGAGCTCGTCTGGCAGTGCTGCGATGCGCTCCCTGATTGCCGCCGCGTCGTATTGGTGACCCCCTCCGAGCAATTGTAGCAGCCGTAGGCGACTCTGCCAGACCTCGTCATCCCTGGGGGCGTTATCCGTAAGGAACTGTCGATATGTTGGTTTAGGGGCCTGCAATGCTCGGTAGGATGTGTATGTGCCAGCGAACGCGTCTCGGCTCTCCTGGGAGGTGTCGAGATCGCTGATGACAATGTCTAAGTAGTACGCAATGAGGTCGTTGACGTAGCCAGTGTGGCCCTTGCCGAAAACCAGATGCTCGAGGTAATATTTCACGGCGTCGGGTGCCTCCTCGCGCAGAATCTCAACAACCTCTGCCGGGTCGAACCTGGGCGCCTTGCCCTTATCCTCCGCAAAGATCTGCACACCTAGCTTTGGGTTGCGACTTGCGAGCCAAACACCGTACTCCCGCACGAGAGCCTGGCTGCTGATCTTCGTCAGGTATTCCCGCACGCGTTGCTCGCCATCACGCAGTTCCCCGCCGTGGTCCGGCTCGCCCTCGATGATACGTCGCCAGGTGGCGAGAACGTCTCCTGACATCTTGCGGCTCTGGTATAGCCGGCTGAGCACAAATAGACGGTGGTACGATTCTAAAAGGGAGGCGGCTCGGTCGAAGCAGTCGACCCCCTTGTCGACGACGTCGTACAGCTCCGATCTAATCGACGACGTCTTCTTCGCCAGTCCCATGGGCGACTTCTGGTCAAGCTCGAGAAGGACCAACAACAACGCAGCATCGACCGTCTGGAACACCTCGCTTTCGTCCGCCACGCTGCCGAACCCTTTTTTCTTCCTCCATGCAGCCAAGAACCGCCGTAAGAACTGCACAACCTTGCTGCCGAGAGTTCCTATCGTGGGGCTGGCTTTTCTGAAGTGCTCGCTGTCTAAGTAGCTTTGCGTTGTTCTCTTGACGCCGCCAAAAATCCAAATCCCTCTGCGGCTCTCAACGATTTCATTCCGAAGACCGGGTAGCAATGACAGGACGACCCGAGGATCCAGGCTGCTTTCTACAAGGACCTCCTCCAACGCCTTTAGCTCCGCGTCTGTGAAGGGCATCTTTGCCGCATGTAGTAAGTTGGTAAGGAGCAGAACCCCAGCGCGCTGTCGCAAGTAACTGAAGGTAACGAACTCCAACTCGGACTTGGCATCTTGTCCCCTGAATGAGTTGAGCACCGTGAAGATTGCGTCTCGGTCCAACATCGCAGGGTTAAACGTGCCATCCTGCTCGCACGCCGCTTCCAGTCTTGCTTCCAGCCGTAGCAGCATGGGGTTGCGAATCGCCCACCAGATGTGATCGTCCGCCCATACTGCAATCCTCGAGTTGGCATTCGCCAGCCGTCGTGCAAAATCATGCTCCTCGGCGTTTCTTTTGTGTTCCCAATCTTCGGGTAGAGCCTCCTCGTCCTGTGAATCGACGTCTCGCTCAAACAGTTCTCGCTCCTTTGTCATTTGTTCCAAGGACGACGCTGTGCGTGAGTCGGCACTCCTCGGCGAAAAAATGGGGGTTTCGGGGAGCCCTCCAGAAAAGGGAGAGAACTTCCTCTGGCAGAGTCTGTCGATGATCTCTTCAAAGTGGGTTTCGTCGGTGCCCACAAGTGATCGAATGCCTAGCGGCGTCGTTTCATGTCTTCCCGGCAGGTTTGCCTCGAGCCACCATTTGGTAGTCTCTGGTTCCGCTCCGTCAGCATCCCATCTTTGAATCTCCAGGCCGTGGCGCAATCCCGCGTCAGAGTCTTTTGTCATAGACGCAATGACATACCCCTCCTCGTCCAACTCCGGTGACATCTTCGACGGTGAGAGGTCGGATGATCCACCGTCAACAACGACTTCCCTGGGGTATCTATCGAATTCAATTGTGGGCCTCGTGGGATCCCCGTCGAGGTTTACGAACATGCCAATCCCGGGATCTAATGGCCCGGTGCCGGTGACAAGAAGGAACTCTTCGGCGGTTGGCGAGACAATATGTGGCCTGAGAAAGACGGGGGTCGGCATCGTTGGTATCGCCTCTGCCCGCATACTTCCAGGTGCAGCAGGTAGAGGCTTGTCCGTCGGCGGCGGAGGCTGCGGTCCTTCACCCGAGGGCCTGGGACTAGCAGAAGGCGTTGGCGGTGATGATCCTTGAGCAACGCGGTCATCTGCAGCTCGAGGGCTGGGGTCCCTCCGTCCGCTGGTGAGCAACCCCCCGAGGCTTGTGCTTCTAGCATGCCCATGGTGGTCACCAGCAGACAGGAGCGGCCGGTTCTGCGCTGCCGAGGCGCTCCTCAATATGCCACCGTCGGTACTCCCGGCGATGTCCTGAGCTTGACCAATCTCCCCGGCTGGTTGTGAATCGTCCAGTGAAGAGATGGTCATCAGAGGAATCCGCAGCTGTCTCTCAACGTCAAGCAAGGAGTAGCTCCTAGCGTCTGCCACACATGCAATGGAATCTCGACGGACTGATATTGTGGTCCCGGGCACATCAATGTTCTGATTGTCCGTTAGTACAAGGCGGTAGCTCGTAGGTCAGAGACACTACATACCTTGACTGCTCGTGCAACCTCCCCTATTCTCACAACCTGAATTCTCCGCATCAATGACAAGCAGATGAAGACTCCCGCAGAGGGATCGCCTGCGTCATCTTGGGAGTCGTTCAAGTCAACGCCACCAACCCAATTGCAGTTTTTGACCTGTGTCGCCCCAAATACTGGGCTGAATTCGGGGAGGGAGTAAAAGGTGACGGTCCAGTTGCAGAGTACACAGGCCTTTCCAACCTTGGGGAGCAAGAGTATTTGCTGGATGCCGGGGCGGGAGTTGCTAGTCTCGGCAAATGCTGGCCGCAATCGTGATGCGAGTATGAAAGATGGCCGTCCAGCTGGATCATTTGGGTCGGGAGGAATTTGGACAAAGTGAAGCAGTTCGGATGCGCTCGTGCCGACGTAAAGGTTGTGATCTGAGGATGAGATGGTCAGCGCTGCAATCAGCCTGACAGAAGCACAAGCCCATGCTCACCCAAGTAGTCGACGCAGTTTATCTTTATCCCATCAGCGGCGCCCTCGGCCGACAGGGGCACCTCCTCCAACAATGTGCGCAAGACAAAGGGCCCATCATCGCGGACCTTCTCATTGGTGCTCCCAGACGTAGACGAGGTCTGGTCGTCTGGATCCTCGGATGCCATGTTCAGTCGATCGTGGTATCATGAGTGCTGCAGTTCCATTGCCGGGTGTCTTGCGACGTTGCCTCGTTTGCGCGGAGCTGAAATGCGATCTGGGAAGGGAGACGACAATCGGTCAATAGGTGTGATGCGGCTGGGGAGCTCTGAATCTGGGCTGGCTGGCAATTGGCGGATGATATGGAACACAAGGTCCAGGTTTCTAAAGTGCTTTCCTATCAGGTAGATACCTTTGTAGGCACGTACGTTGCTGCTCTACCGGCGCCACCGCAGGCATAGACGCTGAGTCCCTGGTGTGGATTGGTGGGACGGAAACAATTAACACCTAGGTAGCTACCTACCCACCTAAGGTACCTTACCTACTGTTGCTGTCCGCAGCCAATCAAGTTGCTGCACGGAAAGGGAACACGTTCCCCGAACCAGCGAGCTCAGCCGAAACACTTCGATCTGTACCTCACGACGCCAACTGCCGCCGACTTGGGCATATCAAACCACCCTACCCCTCTGCCGACCGCCGTCTTCCACGTCTTTATTTGACCTTAACCTACGCTCAGTGATGAAGTGATTCCCCAAGCCGCGATCGAAAGACCGAGTCAACATGGCAGACATCGAGGCCGTCCTAGCTGCCAAGGGCAACGCCCAGCAGACAGAGCTTTCCTCCGAGACTCCAAATCTTCCCGAAGGCGGCAACAAATTCCAGCATGCCATCTCGGCCTGGCGAAGTGAGCAAAATTCTTAGTCGTCGCTATTGACGGTAGAATCTAATTGAGTCAGCCATCGACTACACGAACCTCGTCTCAAACCTCGACAACACCGCCTCCGAGATCGTCACATACCAGAGAGACTCGACCGTCCAGAGGAAGGAATTGGCACAGAAAACGAAGGACTTCCGAAAGCTTGACGATTCTACAAAGCTAACCGAGATCAAGGGCTTGTTGAAGGGTATGCTGCTTGCCTATGGCCGAGATGTTTGTTTCCCTCTTTGTGTGTCTCGCTGACCGGCCAGCCTACCAAACCTTCATCGACCTCCTCACCAACCACTCAAAATCCATTAACTCGGCGTTCCTCCAAGCGTACACCTCCCTGTCTGATGCGCCCGATCCATACCCGCTGCTCGAGGCGTCGGTCGACTCGATGCTTGTATCGGAGGACACCCTGCCAAAGCTGAGCGAGGAGAATCAGCACCTGCAACAGTCTGTCGCTAAGCTAACAACGCAGCTGGAGGACGCCGAGTCGAAACTGCAGACCGAGTCCGCCGCGAAAAAGGAGCTCGAAATCAGCTTGGAAAGCAGGGTCAAGGAAGTGGAGGCTTCTTGGATCGCCGTTCTCGACGAAAAGAAGGATAACTGGGCTGCGAAGGAGAAGACGTTGGAGGAAAAGGTGGAGAATCAGGAGCGCTTGCTCACCGAAATAAAAGCGAGCTACGAGGTCAACCAGCGTCTGGGCAAGGCAGATGATGGAGATACCGAGGCCCAGGCGGGTCACGTTACCAGCGCCGAAATCGAGATGCTTCATTCAGACCTCGATCGGACTAGTGCACGACTGGCCGAGGTCGAGGCGAGGAATGAGCAGCTGAGGCTGGAACTGGCGCAGGCAAAATCTTCGGTCGCCTCTCAGGCGCCCACGTCACTGGAGGACGATCCTGGCTACATGCGGATGCGATCCGAAAACTCGTCACTCATCAGAAAGCTCGACGCCGCCCGTGTCGAGAAGGAGGGCATCAAGCGTACTCTAGACTCCCGGCTGCGTGGTTTGGAGAGGGAGGTCGGCCTCCTCAAAGAAGAAAGGGACAACTTGAAGGCCAAGGTGCAGAAATGGAGTGACTACGAAGACGTGAAGCAGGAGCTCGAGGTGCTCAAGAGCATTGAATTCTCAACAGGCGACGATGACGATGTGAAGGAGGCTGCCGAGAACCTGGCAGAGGCCAAGGGCCAAGGTGACACGCTGGAGAAGCTGCTACTGGCACGCAACAAGAAGCTCGGCGACGAGCTCACCATCTTGCGCGTATCTCATCAAGACCTTCAGACCAAGCTGTCCGATCTTCAGGAGGAGATGTCAAGGACAAACATGGAGCTGGAAAAGTCGCAGCAGCTCAACGAACGTCTCGAGAACGACCTTGCAACGTTGCAGTCGGAGTCTTCCAACGCGTTTCCCTCGGGGGCGTCAGTAGCGGGAACATTCAACCGGTACGCTCCATCGGCCGCACCGGGACGAAGAGGAGGAAGAGTGTCACCAACGTCGTCCATCATCAGTGGAATCGACCCGCGGATGTCTGGTGGCGAGCCGATGGGGGGTGGCTCAGGCATCTTGCCAATGATTACGGCACAGCGCGACCGGTTCAAAAAGAGGATCGCCGAGTTGGAGACTGAGCTGTCAAACACTCACCGCACAGTGTCGCAGCTGAGACAAGAGGTGTCAGCTCTGCAAAAGGACAACCTCAACCTGTACGAGAAGACGAGGTACGTCTCGACGTACAATCGGGCAGGCCCCTCCGCTACGACGTCGTCGTCGGCGGCATATCCGTCTAACCCCAACCCGTCGACTGTTTCGATGGGCGGCAGCGGAAATCCGGGCATCACCATGGACAGATACCGCAAGGCGTACGAGTCGAATATCTCGCCGTTTGCCGCCTTCCGCGGACGTGAGTCTGCCAGGGCGTACAAGCGAATGAGTTTCCCGGAGCGTGTGGTATACTCGGTCACGCGAATGGTACTCGCGTCGCGGACGAGCAGGAATCTCTTCGCGGCGTACTGTGTAGCGTTGCATCTGCTCGTCTTCTGCTCGCTATACTGGCTTGGCACGGTGGACGCGGAGAAGCACGCCAGCAATCTTGGCAAGTCGGCGGCAGCAGCAGCCGCCGCGGGCGCGGGCGCGGGAGGTCTCAACGGAGGGGCTGGCGATGGCCACGGCGACTGGCAAGAAGAAGGATTCAGTGGGCATTAGTTGGTGACATGATGCCGGCCGGCGAAAGAAAGGGAGGGATGTGAGCGGAGTATTGACTAGCCTAGGGACGAAAGATCCCGCGGGCGTGGATTGTACGCATAACTTGTTTTCTGGGTAAGTGTACGAGTGGGCGTCGAGGCATGTAATGTGAATTCTGGGATTGGTGAGGGATAGACATACCATCGATAAGTTTTGAACATCGGCCTGCGGGAAAGGGCGGGGACATGCTGCGAAATGCAACCCGGCCGGCTTCGTGCGCATGATTCTCCCCGCCAAAGATGCTATTCTTGTTTCTCCATAGAGATGTCCCCGAAACCGCCAGTGACCCCTCGATGCTGAGGACGCTAGGCAATTCGACAGGCGGTTGATATCAGCTATTGCCGCTAGCCCGTCAAGGCGGCCTAAATGCTGCCCATCCCGGCGGCCAATGAAAGATCATTATGGCCCTGGTGCAAGAGCGGGTGCATGCAACATGGGCGCGTCGCCGGGGGAGGGGTAGGCCGTCCCGTCCGTCCCTGGCAACCTCGGCCAGCCTATGGTAGTGCATCGTTGACGCGATCTGTGTTGCTATTTCAGTTCCTTAGCCGCCTGTGATCGTTGGAATCTTGCAAGAGGTGATCCCTCGGCTGAACAGTGCAACATTGCCAAAGCCTCATAAGTACCCAAGTAAGTACGTACCCAGCCGAGTAGGCAGCCAAACAACTAACATATGGTCTCGCTTGCTGGGAGAGTAACAACCGAAAGCAGCTGTTCCTGCGACGGTGCGATGGCTCATGATACTTGGCCTCAACTGGACGGCAATACCTTGAGCTCAATATGGAACAAGATGCTAATGAGGACACTACCTATGTTCCTCTTGATGCTTGATTCTTGCAGCATAGCTAACCATTACGCTAGCAGTAGCAGCACAGCGAGGCCCTCAAAGCGGGCCGGGCGCTTGCATCTACCCTGACCCTGACGAAGATCGCCAGGCATCCTACACATCCTGGTATTACTTGCATCATGCCCCATCCACTCATTCGCCCTCATTGATCCTTTCTCCCCTTCACCCTGTTTCCGTTGCTCTCCCTCCTGGCATACGATGACATGGGCGTGGCGGCTACCGGTCTTGGTTATCTGAACGCTGCGAATACCCACACGCGATACCTCGCACACATGCCGCCACCCCTGGCCGTCCCTCCCCCCGGACATTATTTTCTCAATATACCTTGGTCTATGTGTAGGTAGACACGGCACAAAGCGCTTGATGGCGTTGGGGTATATTATAAGTCGCTGCCCGCTTATACGGCAGTACTTAAGGCAACAAGCTCGCCATATCCGCAGTTCTATTCTCCATCCGAGAGAAGAGTCTTGTTTCTTTCCTCTCCGTGTTCTGGTTTCTTGTTCTTTTCTTGACCTTCGGTTTCCTTGGTTCCATCTGGGTTTTCTGCGTGGATTTTGTGTCACCATTCCCATTTTTACGACGAGTATAACCACTACACTCTTCTTCATCTTTCCTCCGCGTTGCAAGTTGCACACAAACACGCCCGACATGCGTTGTTCAACATTGTTGGTGCCGAGTCTAGCATCCCTTGCCCTTGCTGCACCAACCTACCCCACGCTCAACCTTCAGGCCGCGCTGCCGGGCTCCATCGAGCACATATCCGAGTACTTCAACATGCTCGCAACCAAAGTCCAAGCCACTCGGTACCTCTCTGCCGCTCCGGTCTGCGATCTTTCCGCCGCCAAACTGCCCCAATGTGAGCGACGTAAACACTTTCAGGAGTCTACCCGTGCTGACTTGCCTTCAGCCGCCATCGAGACACTTGGCGAGCCCAAGAAGGGCCTGTCCCTGATGCACATCGCCATCGGTCGCGGGACCCAAAACTACACCTGCGACACCAGAAACGCGACAGCAGTGCCCGTCGCCACCGGTGCTATCGCGACGCTCTTCAACGCCAGCTGTGTCGGGTCATTGTACCCTGACCTTCTTGACAAGCTGCCGATAGTTGCCATGGACTTCAACCTCACAGAGCAGGAGGTCAACCGCCGCCTTGGGCCAAGCAACCTTGCCATATCGGGCCACCATCTTTTTACGGGTGCTGGGGTGCCACTATTCAAGCTGGAACCGGACGGATCGCCCATCGGGGACGCATACTGCGCCAAGAACGGTTCCATGCCCGCCCCCATCACAGCGCAGACTGGCCAGCACGGCGAGGCTGCCGTCGCATGGCTCAAATTGAAGGTTATCGAGCCTAGTAGTGGTGGTATTCGGGAGGTCTACAGGATACACACTGTCGGTGGCAGCGCTCCCGCTTCTTGCAAGGGCCAATCCGAGGCTTTTGAGGTACAATATGCTACACAGTAAGCAAAATATGGTCTCTATGCAAACCATCCATTACTAACCGAAACAAAGATATTGGTTTTACTCGGACACATTGTAGAACGCTGTCAAGTCATCGTCACTGTAGTGGGAAAAGGCGGTCCAAAGTGACAGCATTGTTACGATTTAGGGCGTCGGGGTGTTTACGGGTTTAACAGGTGTAATAGTTCTATTTGGTTTGAGATACCATCGTTTCACCTATTGCAGAGAGCATCTATAAACTATTATCTCTCATGACTTGAGATTACTGCGACCTAGATTGGCCGGCAGGCAACGCTGATATCACATCAAGGTCTGCAGAGCACTCATGTTTTGATAGGCAACTTTTCATGTCAAAGCTTCAGTCAAATGGACTTATATGGCATGTTTCATCATCGCATGGCTTACAGTAGGCATAATAGGAGACTACATGGTTGACACCATTGGTATTGAAATGAGCAGCTGGTCTTTCCAATGGTTAGGATCGACATGGAAACTCGGTCACTTTCCCAGAGAAGAAGAAAGAAACATAGTACGGAACACAATGGACACATACCACAATGAAATTACTTTTTGTCATCCAGATAGGTTCAGACAGCTGAAGGCCAGCTGAAGGTCAAGATGGGCCACAAAAGGGGTCAGAGGCGATGAATGAAAGCAAAGCTCTTGACAAAAAGGGAAGAAGAGATTGAATTCAAGCCCACAAGTCTGGACCCTGAAGCTAGCCCCACGGTTGGTGCAAGCACCACCCCGCCAAACATGCCTGCCCGCTAAACTATCCTATTTAGCCCCGCTTACGGATCTCAGTCCTGAATTGCCTGACTGCCTCTTGTCTGATCGGCGCCCTGGCCACATGAACTTTCGGTCGGGCCAATCATAGGACCTTTTTCTTAGTCATGAAATTCACGCTAAAAATGTGGTCTCGTCAACAGCTGCAGATGCTGTGACCGTTGACTTCACCTCACAGTGGCTCCTGCGCCGGACCTACCTTCAACACCACCCAACCTGCTTGCACCTGCTTGCACCTGCACTTCAGATACTGAACCTGCCCCTCACCTCTCTTTTGTCCTTTCAACCTTCGCGACGCTTAAGTCACCATTTCTTTTCTCACATTGTTAAATAGAATACGCCGCCGCCATATCTCCAGGTTGTGTGTCTCACTGGCCCACAACCCATTTTTGTATGTTCTTTAGAGCTGCATCATTACTGCAGTCGCAATTACCATTTCATATCCTCTCAGCGTATTTTACAACTTCATGATTGACGACCAACGATCCACATCTCTCGACTGCTCGCAGCAACCATAACCCATCATAACCAAACACAACTCCTCAACCTCCGCTTGACCCTTCGGCTAATGAGGTACCAACATAATTCATGTTGGTCAATCAGTCAAGTATCCAACCGACCATATAAACCTTTGACTTCCGATCTCCGACCGCCGAACCACTACCTGATAACACCATTTACCGAACCCTACAATCCGACCAACCCTCCACTAGGCAGTCCATTCATGCCGGGATAACTCAGCAATCGCCATGAACAAACGGGACACTCTGACATCTAGCATGCCCTGCAAACGACGTAGGCTTCGCTCTCAGGGTTCCATGGCTTCGAATATAGTGCCGACTTGGCCGCCCGCCAAGATCCCAGTTGAGATCTTTGACGAGATCACCACATACCTGTCCCGGTTGGATGTTAAGAATCTCCGCCTGGTCAATCGCGAGTTCGATCAGATGATTTCAGCAAAATACTTCCGCAACGTCGTGGTTCCCTTCCGCTCGGAGATATACCAGGCTATGAAGAAGAAGGCGTTTTTGGAGAACGAGGACAACGAGCAGGCGCAGTCGGGCAAAGATACGCTCTTCTCAAGTGGAATGCGAATCTTCCAGTCTTTCGGCGAACACATCCTACGTTTCGCCCTGTCCCTCGAACTCGACGAAGAGAATCTCGCCTACCCACCCATCAAACCGACACAGGAGGCCATCACCTCGTACTGGGGCATCTACCGGTGGCCCCACGAATCATATCTACGATACACGGAACTCGAGGGACTGGAGCAGACTGCTGACGAGACAGCCTCTATGATGGAAGCTCTAGGATATTTGGCCAAGGTGCAGGAATTGGGACTGTGCTGCGACGCAGGATTGGGCTATCTCTTGGGCCCTGATCAACAGCTGGAGAGCCCCCCGTTGCCGCATCCCGTCTTCGGCTTGCGCAACTTGCGATACCGGACGCTGCAGCGACGCCTCCGAATCAACTCGGATTCTATGAACGCCCGCAAGCACGCCTTCGAGAGTCCTCGAGACTTCAAGTATACCGTCCTTGAGTCAATGGTGAGAAAAGCTGGGTACGCGCAAGACCAGGCCAAGGATGCCATTGCGATGCTCTTGAGTACCGAGAACGTCTCGTTGACGAGTATCGACTTTGATGAGCGTACCGCCGCCGCCGCCGCCGCCCTGGCCAGCTCCGAGAGCCAAGTCATCAACCGCGCCGTGCTTCAACACGTTGATGCCGCTCCTGACCAGGATCACGATGACACCTTCACGCGAACGCTGATGGCGGTGCTCAGGGACTCGCCCGCGGGCTATCCGCTGCAGCCCAGAAACCTGACCAGAGGGCAGAAGGAGATGTTGTTGGAGCTGGAGTGGGCACATCGAGCTCTTATCCAGTCATACGTGATCGCGCTCATTGACAATGCTCGGCTGAGCAGATTTAACTCGCTGACGACCCTGACGATCGCCAAGATACCCAGCAGCCATATTTTTATGTTCCAGAGGCCGGACTTTTGGCAAAGCTTACCCAACCTCACCAACGTTGCTCTGGCCGTTGTCGCCGATTGGCGCCAGGTAGCCAAGGTGGCGCCTGGCTGCGTTGAGGACACCTTCGTCTCTCCCGTGGAGTCCGTCCTCAAGGTTCAGAGCTTACTCCAGGACCACATCGCAACGCAAGAGAACATCAAGTTTCTCCACTTTGAGTGGATTTGCGGCGGTGAGTTCGCACCCGGCACGACTCAGCGCAATCTGTACGTGCTTCCGGCTCCATTTTGCTCGCCCGAGCAAATGGTGCATCCCGAGACCGCTAAGTCGCCGGACGTCTTGCTCTCATTGCCGCACGTTAGGCATCTGTCGCTGAAAAACTGCTATGCGACGCCCCACGTCTTCCTCCAAGCCCTCCGAACGATGGCAGGCCAGTCACTGCAGAAGCTCGAGTTGGAGACCGTATCTCTCACAGGTTCGCCTACGCGGGATCAAGCCCATTTGAATGCTGCAATCCATCAACTACATGCCCATGTCGGAGCGCCGATTCAAATCCAGATACAGGCTCCAGGCCCAGCGCATGCTCACGGCGTGGCTCAAGCTGCTCAACAGATCGCTCAACAACAGCCGCCCCCGGTGCCAGCCGCCCCTCTTCAACAGCAAGTCAACTTGCCCCTAGCTTTGGGCTTTGACCAAGGGGGTGCGGCGGTACCGCCGCCACCACCGGCTCAACCTCCAATGGGCAACATGGGCGCTGGACCGAATCAAGTCCCTCCGTTACCGCCGAACCAGATTCCTAACTGGAATAGGATGCGGCTTAAGCAGCCAAAGCTGCTGTCTTGGGCGGGCATCATTGAGCGCGTTTCTCCGGCACCTTCAATCCACGAGCTGATGGCTAGTCAAGGCGATGAACTGGACGAAGACGATTGGGTCGATGGTTTCGTGCGTCGAGACGATGGCTTCTCTTTCATTCCCCGTCCGCACTGCCTTGTCAGAGACAAGGCTTCCCTCGCGATTGAGCACCTGTCGTTCAAGTCCTGCGGCTACGTACTTGTGGACAGTTCCTCCATTGACAATACCGGTATCCTGGGAAGTCATTCTCCGAGACAGGCGTCTCAGGACGTTATATCGAGGCGCAGAGAGTTGGCGTCTATCATGCAGGTGTGTACCGACAGGTTGGCAGCGAAGATCACCAACCATATCACACCCCAGGAGCAATTCAATCTGATCACTGCATTCGGCATGGATACGGAGTGGAACAACGTGTACGATGAGGGAGTTATCGAAGCCGCAAAGATGGACGGCATCGTGCACCCTGGCCGGGGACGCTTCAGCGGAGTCATCACCAAAACAGTGCGCCAGGGTTGAGTCTGCGTCAGCGAGGCTGTATCGAGACTGTATAACGATTTACTTTGGCAAGGTATCTTGGCAATTTGCTACTACTCGGCGTTTGGGATACGATACCACAAAAGGATCTTGGGGGTAAGGGGGGCGGAGAGCGTCGTTGGGCACTGAAATCAGCAGGCTGTAGGGTATCATGTTAAACAGGGTTCAAAAACCATGTCCGTAACAACTAGGAAGGCGGCATCAACTCGGATATGGGAATGACTTAAGTTGTCTTGTAAAAGAAGGCCATAATTGAATGCATTTTCCTCGTATCCGTTGACGCCAATCATGTAGCTAGGGCCGCCTGGGGGAATCGTTTTTGCATGTTTGTTTATTGGTGGCCCATGCAGACCGTTGCGTGAGAGTTCGCATGCCAATCCCTAAATGCCATGAGACCATAGCCTTCCTGTACACCAGCATATGAAAAGCCGCAAAAGTTTTATTTGTTGGTTGATCCACGCATCCACGCATCCGTCAACCCAAAACCTCCCAGGTGTTCCGCGTTTCCACACTTCGCAACGCCCAACCGCATAAAATGTCGAATATCATCCGTTAAAAGAGAGTTCGTTTATGCGGCGGTGATGGCCTGGCGGACGCGGGCACCACGCTGGCGAGAGTTGAGGCGGATCTCCTCACGGCCAGCAACGGCGTCAGACTTCTGGACGACCTCCTCACCCTCGGTAAGGATGAGCTCGATGTGGCAGGGGTTGGACATGTAGGGGTTGATCTAAGTGTGTTAGAGAAGCTGTCCAGATTGAAGGGGATCATAAGAGGCCAAAGACATACACGACCGTGAGCACGGTATGTGCGTCTCCGTTGCTTGGGGGCCTGGTTGACTTGGATGTGCTTGACAACCAGGTTGCCGGTGTCGAGACCCTTGGCATCGGCGTTGGACTCGGCGTTCTTGAGGAGGCCGAGAAGGAACTCAGCGGACTTGACGGGCCAGCGGGCCTTGGAGACACCGAAGGCCTTGCCCTGGGCGGTGCGGCCGATAGAGCCAGCGTAGCGGCGGAAGGGGACGGCCTCCTTCTTCTCGGTAACGTTCTCGAGGAAGGTGACGGCACGCTGGAGCTTCCAGCCGTTGATGGCCTGGGCGGTCTCGCGAGTGTTCTTGAAGGACACACGGAGGTAGGCGCCGCGGGCGCGGGCCGACTTCGCGGGGGCGATCTCGTGGGCAGCGTAACGAACCTGGAAGACGGAAACTGTCAGTCTCGTGGTCTCAAGTCCATGGATCTTTCCCTCCCCCTTGTTCTAAGGTGACGCTCCAATTGTTTGCAAGGCGAGGTTCCGTCGGGTGTTTTGCCCAGGTCTGTTTTGGTTCTTGATGGAGACGAGGGGCAGCGGCAGTTGTCTTTCGTCGGTGACAATTCCAATTGTCTTCGGCAATTCACACATGTTCCTTCTTTCGGCGAGCAAACGGATGGGGAGCGGTGCGCAACTTACCATCTTGATCGTTGGGTGTGGTGATGGTTTCGGGGCGTCGGTGGTCGTCGTGGACTGGGCTGGCTGTCAGAGTGAGGTTAGAAGAAATTCACAACTTTGAGTGACCCTAGCCCTCCTGCGCGCGGGTTGGCTCTCGCTTGCGGATCGAGCAACGGCAGGGGGGTCGGCTTTAGGGCTCCGCAGCCCTACGGGGTAGGAAACAGCGGTTTTCGAGCCAAACGGAAGGGGGGAAAGCACGGAGGGTTCAAATACACTCACGATTAATACGGTGATGGAGCTGTAGTGGGTTTGTTTTATTAAGTCAGTATTGCATCCGAGTTTGCTCGTTGTCGGATGTGAAATGTAAGATTTCAATCGATGTCGTCTTGTCACAATCGTTAGATGCGCCGGCCGCCTGCTCCCACAGGTTTCGTAAGGGACCGCAGAGCGGAAGCACAATTTTGGCAGGGGTGGCCAAAGCGTCTCACGTGTCCCCTATCCTGACCAACCAGATACCGCTTCTCGACAAGCTGATAACAAACTCTATCCACCACATTCTGTGGCAGCCACCTCTCCAGTCAGTCTGGACGAGCTGAGGGTTCTGAGTTCTTCCGGCCGATAAATTTGCTGCTTTTCTTAGCGGCTTTAGCAGCGCTTGGACCACCCTGCGAAAATCGTGCTTTCAACTAATATGAAAACGTCCCCTCTACGGATATTGCTGACACCAACACAACGGGCCCCAGTCTTTTGGCGGTTACGCTATCTAATCTCTGGGAAAAATTGCACCGGAACACGGCAGTTGTGTAATTCCGCCGTGTCCAATCAAGACATTCGACCCCACAATCTCTCTGCATGCTCCCTGGCCCGTGCGTTCTCTTGAAGCTCCCAAAAAAAAGTCCGACGAAAAATTTCAATCACCCAGCCGAAGCGTATATCCAGTGTTCAACCCGCCACCAAGAGGATTAGCACCTGCGCCTCTAACACCTCCAATTCGACTTTTCACAACGCGGGAACTGCCTGTCTTGATCCAATTCATCGTCCCTTCTTACAACAATTCTCAACAACACCCCTATAACGAATCAATAAAAGACATGGCTCCCTTCGTGCCTCGTGGCGGCGGTGGTCGCGGTGCCCCTCGCGGAGGCGGTGGTGGTTTCGGTGGACGAGGTGGTGGCCGTGGAGGCTTCGGCGGCGGTGACCGTGGAGGCCGTGGTGGCTTTGGCGGTGACCGCGGTCGCGGCGGCTTCGGTGGCCGCGGTGGTGGTCGCGGTATGCTCTGAGTACTCGATATTGACGAAGCGCGAATCTCTGTACTGATGAAGTTTAGGTGGTGGTCGCGGCGGTCCTGGTGGTGCTCGTGGCCGTGGAGGCATTGACAAGCGCGGCGGCAGAGGTGGTGGCCGCGGTGGCTTCAAGCCTGGCCAGAAGGGCGGCCAGAAGGTCATCGTGGTATGTTCCATCGCTTCGGACGCCTCGTACCATGGGCTTAACTGACACCCGTAGGAACCTCACCGTCACGAGGGTATCTTTGTTGTCCGTGGCAAGGAAGACGCCATTGCAACTCGCAACATCGTTCCTGGCGAGTCCGTTTACGGCGAGAAGCGCGTCTCAGTCGACGACAGCGTCCAGAACGAGGACGGCACCACCACAACCACCAAGGTCGAGTACCGTGTATGGAACCCTTTCCGCAGTAAGCTGGCCGCTGCCGTCATCGGTGGTCTGGAGAAGCTCTACTTCGGACCTGGCTCCAAGGTCCTCTACCTCGGTGGTGCCTCCGGTACCTCCGTCTCCCACGTTGCCGACATCGTCGGTCCCACCGGCTTCGTTTACGCCGTCGAATTCTCCCCTCGCTCTGGCCGTGACCTGATCGGCATGGCTGCGAAGCGCACCAACGTCGTCCCCATTGTCGAGGACGCCCGCCAGCCCCTCAAATACCGCATGCTCATGCCCATGGTCGACGCCATCTTCGCCGATGTCGCTCAGCCCGACCAGGCTCGTATTGTCGCTATGAACGCTCACCAGTTCCTGAAGGTCGGCGGCGGCATCCTCATTTCCATTAAGGCCAACTGTATCGACAGTACCGCACCTGCCACTAAGGTTTTCGCCATGGAGGTCGAGAAGCTGAGAGCGGAGCGCATCACTCCCAAGGAGCAGCTCACGCTAGGTTTGTTCCCCCGTTTCGTGTCGAATCCATAAAGAAAACTAACACATTCCAGAACCTTTCGAGCGTGACCACTGCCTCGTCGCCGCCGAGTACTCGCGCTACGCAAAATAAGGTGTGAAAGACTGGAGAGATGAGAAAAGAAAATTTGTGTATGCGTCGCGCGTGTTAGAGGAGGGTGGGTGAGCGGTTGAATCTGTACATTTGCGAGATTCCCACGAGATTTGACTTTTGCTTCAATGGGTACGGTCGGTCGGACTTCATCTGGACAGGCGTTAGGAATTTAGGACTGGTCTAGTTCAGAACTTGCATGTTAACCCATATAGGTATCGAAAAGTCCCCCGTGGTGAAAATGACATGTTTAAAGGGCTTATAGGCTTGAATAGGAGTAATAGTTTCGTGCAATTGCCTGCGTCCCGGTGGTTGGTGACGAACGATGTCTGTCGAGAGTCATCACTTCGTTGATCCCCAGCCTCTATCTATCCTGGTGTTGCTCGACCTCCATGCACAACAGCCTCCCCCCCCCGCCTTTACTCAATTTCACGCAAAAACCCCGACCCAAATGCCGATGTCCCCCACATTGACAATGCATCCAGCGGCGTTTCGCCGATAAACGACCCCATCTCGGGCTGCGCCGCGCACGGCATAGCCATCGTTATCGCTGCCGCCGACATGCCCAGCTGCTGCTGTTGCCGCTGTTCCTTTTCTTTCGACTCGCCTTCGACTCTCCACCGGTCATCATAGCACCCGTACTCCACGGGGCTGCGTGCAATATATACAACCCGCTCCTGCTCCGGCTGCCAGTCCATCGGCTCTGCAGGGCCCCCAGCGCCGACGCTGTCGGCCCACGACTCAACCGCGGTGCGCTGCTGGTCGAGGAGAAAGAGTATGTGGTGGCGAAACCGGAAGCTCTTCAGGGTCGCGTCGCTGGGGACCTGCTGGTCTGACGTGATGAGGTCTCTGGTGGGGGCTTTCGGGGATCGTGGAGAGAGATGTCGCTCGGATTTGTGGCGGCTGCTGCGGCTGTTGACGGTACCGGCGTCGTTGGCGTCTTCGTGTTTGGAGGTTATGTGGGTGAATGATGATACATCTGGCGAGCCTGGTGGGGTCGGGAGCATGGTGAAGTCGCCGTCCGTATCCGTCTCGATGGCAATGCGGTGGGTGTGTCTGTGGTGGCGGTACTTCCGTGAGGGTTTAGAGATGGGCACGGATGAGGCCCGACATCTCCTAGCTGCTATTCCGTCCTTCTGTGACCGATGGCGATGATTCTTTTCGTTGATGACGCGGCCCTTGGTGAGACTGAAGTCCGCCTCGAGGTTTGCTTGTCGGTGTTTGGATGACTGCTTGCTTGGTCTGTGTCTTCGCGTCATTGTGGCGTGGTTTGCGATGGAGCTTGAGGAGGGGCGATTGTATGGGACTTTTCACCTGGGGCTCTCAGGTGTTTGTAACTCTTACGGCGATCTGAGTCGGGTCCATCAGTTAGTTGAAAGGTGTTTGAAGAGGCCCTCTGGTATCAATGAAACGGGGAACCATGGAGTTTTGACAAAATCAAGTAGACCATCGTGGAAGCTTGCTCTAGGCTTCATTTTGTGGAGGGCGGCGACAATCATTCGGGAGGGTTCTGGCAGTCGGCATTTTTGGCCCCACTGACAAAGACGGAAGAGCTCAGTACTTATATCATCATGTGTCTATCGACACTCAAGAGATAACAAAGGCGGGCACGTCGAGGAAAACGCACAAGTCGTTGTGTGCTGGGGCTGGCCTTCTCCAACATCGAAACTCGCTTGAAGGTTCGTATCGGTGTAAGACAATGGAACACTATCGAGCATTCAAAGACTTACAACCCCCATTTTCACGCCGGAGGACCTATAAGCCAAAACGCGACGTTTCCCCTTGCTTCTAGCTCAAACATGAAAGAAGCCAAGATGATTATCCGTATCGAACCTCCAAATGGACGTCCACAGAAAAGATTCGATACAGGCAAAACAACGACCTTCAAGCACTCGAAATCATCAACATGAGCATGGGTAGTTGGAGTGTATTTCCAAAGTCTTGGTATCGCCGTGTGGATGAACTGTAGACGTGATGTAATCCGAGCTGGGCGCTCGAGAGCATGCTAAGACAGGGCGTGAGGGATGCGGATTAGAAAAAGAATTCAGATTCTTCCATCAAGGCAATTTATGGTGGAAGAGACGACTTCTCGATCGGGTTTTCAACTATTCAAGTCGACACACGGAACAAATTGGAGCTGCTTATCAATACTGGAGGGAGATGAAATTCACTGTTTTAACAAAATACCCGGCATTCCACCCCAAGACCACAACGAGAATACACGGTTCTTGAGGCCAGGGGATCACCAACGGGTCCCTATTTTATTATACTTCGTTTCCGTTTAGTATCTCGATACATGGCTTCTAGGAAAACTACAAGGATACGAACTGTGTTTTGAGGTCCCATTCGATAACATAACGAGATCCACAAGACATAAACGTCTTCCACTTGAATGTTATTCAGGTAACTGAGCAGTTTGACATCTCCATCTGAAATTGTTTGTTCACTACCTACCTATGTTGAATATTATTGAATCGCGCAGTCTGTGGGTTTAACCATCAGTTTTAACTTCCCATCTTCCATCGCAACTGCCGTGAATAGCTCATCGATAGAGGGCCATCATGTCATACTTCGGAACGATCTGACCATCCAGAACTCTTTCTCCAGCAACCCACGTCGAGTTCCTCTTGAATCACTGTCCAAGCGCAAAGATACAGGGAGCTATTGGACATCGAAAGGTTTTCCAGGCGGGTATGGCCAGCCAATCGGTCTGAAGACGGATTCGTTGGAGACGCGCCTATCCTTGTGTCTTTGGTCTCTCTAGACCCAACAGAAGTACTTCAGGGATCTGCTTCCTCACCCTACGGCGGCGATTCTCGTGGATCTGATCAAGTCCCCTTGACGAAGCACTGTCTGGGTCTAGAACATCAAGACGTGCTAGGAGGCCTATTTTCCCGCGTGGCAGGGATCACAAGGAGACCTGTTCGGTCATGTTTTCGTTCCAGATGGGTTCCTGACTAGTCGAAGCGTTCGGAGGAGTTGTCATTTTGGCGATGTTGCCGTGGTGGCGCTCATCCTTGTCGACGGCTGAATCCCCCTCTTTCTTCCTCTTTCGCGGAATTATTTTCCTAGAGAGCTACTCCGGACGCTAGTGCTGTCATGCAGAAACGCACCGGCCATTTCACATCAATGAGGAAGTCAGTTGAGTTTTCCGAAGATCTCAGGGGGGTCATGCTTGAGTTGTCTGTAGCGCCCTGGGGTATCGAGGGTTGCATCATCACATCCAAAGACTAAGCGAGAGCTTGGATGACACCGAAATTGGTGGCTTTGACGAATTGGACTGCTTCCCACGATGTAGAGAATATTTAACACGTCTCTTCCATATCAATTGATGCACGTTCCTAGTCTTGGTCAGCAGGTCAAAATTCACCAGAACATGGCCCAGTTTAGAGATACACAAGCCAGCGAGATGTCTGACTGGAATTGTCGTTACAGAGCAAAGCTGACATTGTCAACGGCGGTTGTTGATCGGGTTCTCTGGTGAAGTGGCTTTCCTTCAGATCTTCTCTTCAACGAATCGACAGGGAGTGTCCTAGCAGCGTTGGGATGGCTATTATCAACCCTGACGGAAACGCACAGACAGAACACCAGCATCTAACAGATGGCCAGGCTCAGCTCCTGTTGCACGGCCAAGTTGCCCATCAGGGTCAGCCCCTGTAACAAATGGTTCTGGGATGATGACAAGGAAAGAATTAAGTCACTTGAGATGGATGCCGTTCGGCGATGGGCGAGATCATTGCGGGTCGTAAATTTAGTTGTTGAGATCGAAGGAGGCCAAGCCATTATGCCTCCTTTTGTTCCTCCGCAACCTGGCTATGCTTTGCTTTCTTTACCGAATTGACAATCTCGATGATGAGATACCGTGAAAAAGAGTGTCATGTTTCATGTGCTCAAGTTCGAATGGCCGTCAGGATGAGAACATCAAACCGGCATCCCGTCGAGTTAAGAAACCCCTGATGGAGAGGGGGCTTGCGTCCAAGACAGACAGCCTGGTGAGACAGCATTCCTACGCCCAATCAGAGTAAAAATGTGCGTAAATTGTCCATCAAACCACCCCCCCCCCCCCCCCCCCCCACGCGTGCTTGACTTTCAAATAAAGCGAGCCGAAAAAACCAGGAGGGCGGATCTGGCCAGAGCAGGGCTGAAAGCCAACTCTGGCCGAGACCGGTACCATAGGCGAAATTTCCTGGTCCGTTTCTCGCCACCGGGAAGGCGTTGGAAGCTCCAATGTCCTTTAAACTGCTTTGGTCTACAGCGCCTAGCAATAGCACTGGATAATGATGAAGCTGAACGACAGGCCGGCATAGACAACGAGGAGATATAAGACGTGTGTCCGCAGAATCCCAAATAAGAAAGGCAAAGTAAGGCGCAACAGATTGCGAACTCACGCCCCAGTCTCTCCCCGCGCAGGCTATGGGACAGTTGCGGTGGCCTCAGACCGGCGTGTTTTGGCATGAGACCCAAAAGATACCCACCATGTGGGAAGGAACCCCACTCCACCCCGCATGGTACCTAAGCATGGGGAATGAGTGATGCTACATCGTGGTTGGCAAGTGCGGGTCTTGCACCCCATCTGTAATATCACTCTAATCACCAACCAATCCAGTTTGGCCTGCTGCGTTCCACTCTGACTGCCTCGCGTGCTGCTTCCGCCATTACAACACCGAACGTCCAGTCGGCTGGGCCTGCATTAAAGAATCTGCATGCGTCTGCCCCAGATTTGCCCCCTTCGTGCCCTTTGACCCACGTCCTCCATCCCCGAACAAGGCCCCTACGGAATAGGAAGCGAATTAGAGCTCGTCTCGAACCACCAACGAGAACCTTGCAACGGCGTTTTCATCCCGTCTGGGTTCCAAGCCAGCGGCACAGTTTATGTCCAATGTCGCTGGTGGCTGTCTGAACCTCCCTCCGCTTGCCCCGAAGTCAAAGCTTCAACTCCGAAACGCACAGGGTTATCCCATCACAGAGCGGTTCCGTCGAGTCGAGAAGCCGGTCAGCGCTACAGAGCATTCATCATCGAGTCTCTGGCGTGTGGCTTGGCACCGACCACACGCACCAAATGTCAACACGGCGGCGCTGGAATGTCTGTCTTCATCCCATCTCAAACAAAGTAGTGACGAAGGCCGAAACGGCAGCAAGCTGACGGCCTCGTCCCAGTTTCAACAGCACCTACAAACATCCGTCCACATTCGCTGAGACTACGCACCCCATGGTGGCGCTCTCCACGTGGTCTGCAACACCATGGTGCCTTTGGCCAGATCAGAAGATGCTGAAGTCTGAATACTTCCTCACTATTCAGTCAGGCAATTGTGGCTGGCCGTAAATGCTATTCTAATGCCAGAAACGAAGTTATCGCTAGCTTTGTGCTAACCAATTATCGTACAATAATCGTTTGCTCCCTAAAACGGGTTGGGTCTGTTACCTTCGGATCAGGGAGTACAAGTGTTGATTGCCTAGACTGTCGCTACCTTATCAACGCATCGGATGAGACGGTGGAAAGTAGCGCCTGGCTTGCACTAGCTGCCGTCATCTACACGGCTTTGCGTCTGCTTCAGATGGCTCCTTGTGACGCACTTTAGTAGGGCAACTCGGCAGCGCCATCAGATGGCTGCAGATAAGATGTAACTATGCAGCAGCTCGCAAAAATTCGAAAGTCGGACGAGGCCCGATTTCTTCGAGTCGTGAAACCCGACCTGTTCTTTCCAGGACCCTACGCGTCGATAGGACCAACGAACCCGAGCAAGATGAGTTGTGTCGCCGTCAATAATACCAAGCGTGCGACTTTCAGCACTCGGTCCCTGTTTCCCGGTGGCTTGACATGGGTTTCACCAAGAGCAGTGAGAAGTCGACGGCTTTGAGAAAGCCGTCGGTGGCGGCTCGCTAAGAAGTGCCTGAATGCAAGACAGTTTGGTCTGCTTCCGCCGGCCGTCCCGCCGTCGCCGCTGCCGCCTTGACCATGGCCTGGATGTCCAAGCTGCTTGACCAAACTTTGATCATTACCTGAGCTTCATGTTGGTTAACGATGCAGACACGATATTGTTGCGACTGGAAGCCCACTCGGGGGTCAACATACGGCCATCGTCCACAAGAATGTCATGCTGTGAGGGATGCATCGCAATTTGGATGCTAAATACGGCACAGCTCAGAATGCAGTCAACACATACACGCGACATTCGAGGTGCAATCATCCTAGGAAGCCCTGCACTGAAGCCTGGTGGGGATGGGGCAGCTGTGGGAATGAACAAGGGCAACCCTGGCGTCCCCAGGTTCGTCCGACCCCGCGCCAAGCTGGTTATATGAACTACTAGTACACTGAAAGCTGAGTTCTTCACTTGGCCTGTTCAGGTTACGACAGCCGTCGTTGTTCTGCCCCCTATCAGCTTTGAGCGGGCAAGGCCAATCTCAGCACCGGTCAGGTATCTCGACGGCCTCCCTCACGCTTTTCACTCCGTATTGGTACTTGCGAATGTCTACCTCCTCCAACATGGAGCAAGCTCTTGACGGCATCCTTGCCCAATCCTGCCATGCATCACCCCCTGCTACAAGCCATGCGACAATCAAGGGCGTGCCTCGCCTCGACAAGTTAATGACTGGCTCTATCCCCCCGCCCGCCCTTACATTTTGCCGTTGTCGCCCTCACTTCTGGCTTTATTTTCTACGTTTCTTTTGGATCATGTTGGTGCTCGTTTCTCGACAACATCATTCCTGGGTTCGGGTGCAGCACATCCGTTTGTGCTTTCTCATAGACCATACGCGTCTGGATTCTGCATAGTGTATTGCGCAGCCACTGCTTGTGCTGGCAACACTCATCGACCTACTGAGAACCTAGACCTTTGCCGTTTGCATCGTTCATGGGAGTCTCCTCGAATTGCATACTTGACGATCGACCAATCCCCCACCACTGTGAACAGAATCACAACTGTTCGAGCAGGATCTTCGAGCGCCCTGCCGTCGACTTCAACTTTTAGCCGTCCGACTCGCTACCGGTGGAACCCAAGATAGACACCCCTCGCATTCATGCCTCTGGTTTGGCCTGGCTACACAACGTGCTCCCTCAAGACCGGGTTATCGATAATTAAACATACGCCCACTCACCATGAACACACCCGAAGAGAAGGTCAACCTGGATAAGGGCGATCTTGACTTGCTCAGCATCATCGAACGGACGTGCTCGGTGTTTTCCCTACTAGGATGTGTCTTCATCATTGTAACATTCTGCTCGTCGAGAGCGTTTCACAAGCCTATCAACCGGCTAGTATTCTTCGCCTCCTTTGGCAACATGATGACAAATGTCGGGACTCTCATGGCGAGGTCATATATTGGCTCTCCTGATTCCGCGGGCTGTCAACTTCAGGCTTTTCTGGTGCAGATGTGAGCCTGCCCGACCTCCCACCGAGTCCATTCAAAGCTAACTCCGCAACAGGTTTATGCCGGCCGATGCATTTTGGACGCTCACCATGGCCATCAATGTGTATCTAACATTCTACTACAAATTTGACGCCGAAAGACTACGGAGGATGGAGACTCCCTACCTCATCTTCTGCTACGGTATTCCGTTCATCCCCGCACTGGTATATGTCTTTATCAGGAACGGCGACGGCCAGAGAGTCTACGGAAATGCAACGCTATGGTGCTGGGTCACGCCCGAGTGGGAAATCTGGCGCATTCTCACGTTTTACGGGCCTGTCTGGTAAGCCTTTAACTTCCTGTGTGCCCGAGGCGACCATCACTGATATTCTTAGGATTGCAATCCTGATCACCTTCTTTATCTACATCCGCGCTGGTAGGGAGATCTATCAGAAGCGCAAGCAGCTTCGCAACTTTAGCTCTTCCGACCCCGATCAAGGGAACTCGTTCCACGACGTTCTCACCTCAATGAAGACAACAGAAGTCTATGTCACCTCAGAGGTGGTGATCGACCAACCGCATGGCTCTATCGGGCTGGGTCCGATGGGAAGACGTGGGTCAGAAGCCAGCCCATCCCCGCGGATGCCCAATGCCGCCGCCTATTCCGTTAGCATCTCTGCGAGCCATAACCACAATCGCAACGAGTCGCTGGCCGACGCAGTCCTCCCTGTAGAAAACACTGCGGCCGAAGCTGCCACGCATCGTCCCATCAACTCGGCTCGTCGGCGCAATTTCGAGCTCAACAACGCTGCGTGGTCGTACACCAAGTGCTCCATCCTATTTTTCACCGTCATTCTCATCACTTGGGTCCCGTCGAGCGCCAACCGCGTTTACTCGGTCATCCACACGAGGGAATCCTCAACACCCCTTGAGTTCATGAGTGCCTTCGTCCTCCCACTACAAGGATTCTGGAACGCCCTCATCTATGTTGTAACCTCATGGAAGGCTTGCAAGACTCTATGGACCGACATCAAGTATGCGTCTCGACGGCCAGACGTCACGGAGATCGTTGGTAATTTCCGCCACAGTGACTCGTTCAGGATAGCGAGCCAAAACCGAAGAACAAAGAACTACGAGAGTGAAAGCATAGCAGAACTCACAAACAGCCGACCAAGCTCCAAGGAGCAGGTTTCGCGGGCATAGACGACTTGTGTACTGTAGTGATAGCAACCCGTTTTCATGTGAACGATACCCAATGCTATGCAGAAAGTTTTGTTTGGGGGTGAGGGCGAGCGAGGCTCCGTCGTATTGATATGTCAAGGTTCAACATCGCTTTTCGAAGGAGCGTGTACTGTACATATTCCCACGGTCTTACAGAACACATGATTTGTTGAATCAGACAGATTAATCATTTACAATGACATTTGTTAGGTTGCGTTCAACGCCGGCCTGTTCAGAAAAAGTAGCTACGCAGCATCTGTTTGTCCCTCTACTGTCTCTCCTACTTCGTCAGGTAGTTTACCCTCATACGAGACACGCTGTCAAGGTGTGGCGCCACAGGCGTCGAGACGGACTGACTCGGGAACAAAGCACATCAGATTCCACGTGTGTCCCAAGGCGAGACTGCATTCCTCCTGTTCGGACCCAACGGTTTGTCTCACCACCATGTCACAAGTTTGGCCGGTTTCGTATATACTCAACTGTCAACGCTCAGTAGTGCTGGGTAGCAGGCGACAACAACGACAGCCCTGAAGCGCCACGGCAATCAATGATCAACGGTCTGTGGGCAAGTCCAGTTCTGTTGCACCGCAAAGAAGATGGCGTGACGGCGTAAGCAGAAATTGTGTGGTGTCCCTGTCCCCTGTCATTTGCCGGTGTGTCCGTATGTGGTGCCAATTGTCAATGACAGGCTGTCTTGTCATCTTGTTACGTAGGCTCGGCGAATCTTCTTTGGATACAGTGCTGCCGGGGAAATGTGGAAAGTAGATTAGCATGGAAGGTTTGGGCTTGAGTTGATTGCCCAAATGCAGATGCCCCCGAAAAGAGACAGGGTTCTTGTTGCGCGCCAGGCACATCCACCTACAGCGTACAGTCAGCATCCAACTCAGTGGGTTTGTAGCTGACACCGCGGCCACTGACTGGCAGTGATTGCTGAAAGAATGGAGACAATGCCCATTGTGACAGCAGAGGCGAGCTTGCCTCCGCCCCATCTTGGCTTCCATGCAAGCAGGAACTCCAAGCTTTTCTTCTGTCGGAACAGGGGTCGATCCAAGTGTGCATCGGATGCTTGTTTAGGCAGTGCTCTCTCCCGCGCTGTTACTCCTGCCTCCTTTTCTAACGTTTCCGCCAACCAACTAACGGCGTAACGATCGCCGACAGGAAGCCACCGAGGATCCTTTGCCCAAACACCATTGGCTTTGCCAGTCCAGCCCGATAACGATCTGGCAAATTGACGAGAAGCGCAAGCAAGTAACAGTCGGAGGATGACTTCTCCAGCGAGAGAAACCATTGGCTGGCAGCCCGCAGTGGTAAGAGTTTGCACCAGGGGGGGGGGGTTGGAATTTAGCCTTCAAAATTAATCAGGGTTCACTCACACCATCTATTGTCTCGCTTTGCTTTGGTTCTGAACGGCCAAGCTTGTCTTCATCTACGGCCGGAATGGGCCCAGTTCAAGCGCAGTGAAACTCGAATATGGACTGGCCCATTTTGTTCGGCCGTGTCTCTCTGTTACGGTCCGGCAAAACGACATGTGCTGTGTCTCTCCGGAATCGCCGTTGGGTTGCTGCCTATGCAGACCATGACTCACCTTCCTCGAAGCATGGTTCATGTCATTCTCGATTGTGCTTGCTGACTCGCTCTAGATGCAAGAGCTTGGACTCAACTCGCGGACGGTGAACGGACGAACCATGTTTTTATCTTCTTCTGTATTTGCCCTTCCACTGCCCAGTACCATACCGACAGGCATATCGCGGACTTGTCGCCAATCTTGCGCAGCGGAGAAGGGCTCATTCAAGAAAGACCTGCAGCATGACAAGTGTGTCTTCCCGCAAGACAAGCCACGGAAAGAAGGGAGTCCCCCGAACTGTCAGTTTGTATCCAGTACAACCGAATCACCTGGTAACCACAAGGTTTCGAACCTTTTCGCGCAAAGATAAGGCTGCCTGCCTGCGGTGCATAGCCTAGACAGCCCGATCAATGTCAAAGTGGCAGTGATATCAATCACCGTCGACCGACCTTTGACCACTAGTCATTCTAAACTTGGACAATGTCATGGAGGGAGATCGGTCCCAGAACCGAGCCTATACAACGTCAGGGGCGATCCACCGTGCATTTGATACTATTTTATCGTCTTTGTAACAACCAAAAATATCTTTGAATCCAATCTTCTACAGCGGAAGTGGCTGGTCAGCCTCTTTTTACGCGCATGCGAAGATTCGAAGCGCCGGAGACATGTCGCGTTACTCGCCACTCGTATGATGCTTACCCTTTGTTGACCGAGGGCTTTGGCGTGAGGCATGGCCAAGGGAGAATTACTATTGACCTAAGCTTTTGGCGAGTGCTTGTAAGGCATTGTCTCACCTCCCGACCCATTGACACGGTCTACGATGAATCAATAACGAGCCTGTCCAGGCGATTGTGCCAGGTCAAAAAACTTAAACAAGCCGGGCGCTCCCCACCTCCATTACTGACGTCTGCTGACCTGTCAATGCCCATTCGAAAGGCGATGGTATGTAAGGCGTTTGTCAATCATGCCAACTCAATGTCCAAGTCTGAGCAGTCGAAATACGATCAGTAAAGTGCAGTATAAGTACTTACGCTTCCTATCCTGGCACGGCTACAGTCACATGTACCTAAGGTATCCCGCTCGCCACCGCCCGCGGCTGCAACCGCAAACATGCTCGTATGGCACCCAACACATGTAACTCGCCACCACAACTCCCACTTCGCGACCCCTTTTCTCTGGCACGCACAGGGTACGAGAGCTCCTGGTTCGACGAACCAAGAAAGGGGGTGGGTGGGGAGTATATCTGCAACCCGAAGAACGTCCGTCGTTCATTAGCATTTAAATCAAGCAGGCAAGCCTCCAAATCTCATGCACTGCGACAAACACAAAAGGGTAGAGGGGTGGAGGGTGCGGGGACGGACAGGGATCGATGACGGTTCGTCGGAACCAAGCACTTCGAGGATCTGGGGATCGCCCTCCTCCCCCACTCATAGCCGTCCAAACTCTGGGGCTCCTTGGACAAAAGAGCCGCTGCAACCCATGCGTGGTTATCATCCGAACTCATGAAAGACGAACGAGGCCTGTAGAACCATCAACAAAATGCTGTTGACTGACTAGTTGAGCCTCCCCATCCCTTCTCCATCGGATTGTTTGACAGTGCCCAACTCTTTGCGGACGACCTCTCCCTCTTAAGAACACCCGTCGTTGGTTCCGACTTACCGTGATATTTCGAGTCTCTCGATTAAAGAGTTCATAATGCAATGTTCATCTAGCAACGGTTCGGGAGGAGCATGAAATTGAATCCTAGAAGCCATCGCGCGACTAAACAGACGTTGAATGTACCATTACGGCAGGCACACTGTTTCAGGCTGGGTCATCTTGCCGTTTAACATTGGTACTCTGCAGTCATAGCTATAGCTAGTCCTAAGGCTCATTCCCTAGGTAAAGTCGCTGCTCGGTTCTGTGTGAACCTGTGCATTCATAAGTTCTCTCAAAAAAGTCACCAAAGAGCCCACCAAATAGGAGCACTACCACATACATAGAAATCCACACCGCGTGCCGTCGGATCCGCCAAACTGTTCCCAAGCCAGGTGAAGCAAGCGGCTCTGTGGATCATCCAGGGGGAGGGGGGTATTGTGAAAGAAACCTGGCCTCCAACGCCATGTCAAGAATAGCATCTCTGCTCCTCGAAAGTGACACAAAAGAAATACCACCCTATACTGTTCGGGGGAATGAAACTACCAGTAACCGAGACGGAATCACGCACTCTTGACTGCCTCAATGATACTGTACTCCCACGCCGTCTTGACCTGCTCACATTCCGCGACTATGTCGGGGTGCTCCCACCACCATCGGTCGGCGGTGACGAATTGCCCCCATACTTCCTTCCAGAGCATTCGACCGACCATGCTGCGTAGCTCCTGCTTAATGGCTCTGTCTGTAACCTGTTCGGCGTCTGTTGTGCCTGTGTCCGGCCTCTCGGTGGGAGGCATGGCGCAGAATTTCACCGTAGTAATGGTACTGCCCTCGCCACGGAGAGAAGCGTCTGCGAGCCATAGAGGGAAGAGCTTGCTGGGGTTCATGCAGCGGAAGTTCTTCTCCAGATTGAAGATTAGATTCTCCTCGATCCACGAGCGCATAAGCGGACCCAGAGTGCTGGCGATTGGCAGAGGATCGATTAGTGTCAGATGTAGGGCTCCGCCAACAGCAAGACACCGGTGGACATTCTTGAGGAGGCCAGGTACTTCGGACGATGGCAGTAGTGCCGGGAGCGCCAGCGCATAGGCTACGCCAAACAGAGACGGGGCAACGGGGAAAGCCGATGGCGAGATGGCCGGCACGAGAACCGGATGTATGTTGGGGAAAAGAGTGTGAGAAAGGGGCGAGGAGGACATATGGTAGACTTGCTTGTTGAAGTGGAGAGCGGCCAAGTATGATGTGGTCGCTGAAAGAACGGTCAGTCGAGCCATACGATGATGAAGTTCTACTCAACTCACCTTGAGTCTCGTAGAGTGCCAGGACCTTCTTCGCTTTGGCCGGAGTAATCTTATTAGGGTGAGAAGTCTGGGTTTGGTTGGCCTGCTTGTCCATGTTGTTCAACGACGAGAGCATCCATCTTTTCTTTTCCATCTCCAATTCCTTGTAGAGATTAGCGTCGGTAGTGTCGCCCCAGACCTCTTTCAGGCGCAGGAGGCGGATGCTGTAGCTTGCGGCGGCCATACGCCTGACCTCGCGTTGCATGCTGTTGAGGTCCATGGACATGGCGAGCCCAGCTTCAAGCTCCGATATCTCCTCAATAACATCCTCAACCATCGGGGTTCGCACTTCGGGCGGAGGGCCGCAGTCCCACGCATCTGGAGGCTTCCAGGCATCAGGGTTATTGGGCTTAAACGCCGTCGTCCAGGAAGGCACCCGTCGTAAGGATTGTTTTGGACTGGTCTGTCCTGGGAATAGGTTGACGGGCGTGTCAAGCATGGAAGGGGTTATCATAGCCGAAACCGCAGGTCTGAGGTTACATTAGTGATGCCGGTGCAAGTTCAAGCGACTGGACTTACTGCGTTGCTGGCGAGCGAGGAGGGGTTGGCGGCCCCTCCTTGACTGGCTCAGCTGTAATGGTGATATGCGAGACCATGCCCGCGATGTCGTTCTCCATCGTCCGGGGCAAGATGGTAACCTCGGTGCTCTTGGTAATGAAGGACGTTGGGCTGAGCGTCTGGACGTAGTGCTCCCGTTTTGCTGCCGTCGACTCAGCCACGGATGTGTTGCAGGGAGACGTTGGCCCAGCGAGCGAAGTGTCGGTCCACTTGGAGAATACAGAGTCTATGAAGCCTAGACATCAGTGAGCTGTGGCAAGATTGTGGGGCTGGAAGCTTGTACCTCTGTTAGACGATATGGGCGAGCTTTGGGACGATTCAGCAAAGTGTTCCGGCAGGAGAGTGTGATCTACGGCCGTGACAGGACTGCAGGGGAGCTCCGTAGGCAATGGCGGTGGCTCCGAGACATTCGACAAGAGCGAGCCTCTGTAGGCACTGTCGATACTTGGTGCTTTCAGTGCGGTTGTCATTGATGCTTTGGCGCTTGATGGTGTAAGTGTCCGCTTAAGACCCTTGGATCCGAAAAAGCTAAAGGGCTTGTTTTCGGACGACGACGAGCTCCGAGTGGACATTGAGCTTCTAGCTGTGCGGGCCTTATCCTTGTTCTCTCGCTCGACGGCCTTCCGATCGCGATGCTCCTTCCTGGACTCCCTGTCGGGATCCGTCCACACGACTTCCCACATGGCGGACCGTTTTTCGTTGATGCCGAGACGACGGGGTTTCGTGACTAGAGACAGCCGGTGTCAAAAAGACGTGGCAAGGTAGGGTTGTAGTATATACACGGACAAATGCCTTTCCCACAGGCTGAGTTATTAGACCGCAAGATTGTCCCGGCAGATGGATCGCATGCCCGAGAGTCGAAGGACAGTTTGGTTGGAGAATGCTTAATCCTTGAGAGGAGCCGGTGTCGTGGTATATCTGATACTTTGCGTCTTCGAGGTCGGTGAGAATAAAGTCAGTATACAGTTGTCGTCGGGATAGGAAATCGCAGGTTTTCAAGGTAAAACAGCCGTGTTGACCGGGAGCGAGAGACCATAGAGGGGAGAGGCGGAGGAGGACAGTGAACAGCGAACGAAGCGATATAAAAAGTTGTGATTGCGAGGGCGTCGTCGAGAGAGTGAAGGAGAGAGGGGGAGGAAAAGAAAGAGAAGATGATGATGCGAATAGAAAATTGTCGTCGGGGGGCGGGGCCAAGGTGCGAGAGTGGTCGCAGTAATGATGAGAAGGGTTGAGAGTGGCAGGTACGATGACCTAGGAGGAAGGAATTGCGCTGGTAGGGAACCGCCGCTAGTGTGCCAGAACACATACACACCAACCAGCGTCGACTGAGGGAGGTATATAGTTGGATTTAGGGAGCAGATGGGTAGGTGCTTTATTGTGAAGTAAAAAAAAAAAGGCCGACGGAAGGAAAAGGTGGGAGACAGAGACGGAGACGAGAACAGGGAACGCAGATGGCAGTTGGCAGTTGATGTGTATGAGCGTCGATTCTTTTGGTCGTAACTCGACGTGCTTGTACAGCAGTAGCAGTCGATTCGATATGCAGCGCAGGCGCACGTGCGGATGATGCAATGTGACGGATGGGAACTCCAGGTCGAGGGAGGTCCCGCGCGGCCAACGATGATATAGCAGCAGAGCAACGAAGCGACGGATACCTGTCCTCCCGGACGTCGGATCAGCTTTTTTGGTTTTTGGTTTTCTGAGAGGTTGGGGGCTGTCAAGACTAGTCTTGGAAGAAAGAGTAAAGAATGGTCAAGAGAGTGATGCAATGAAGGGCTTGGAAGGCTGCGTCAGGAGTAAAAGTAAAGGTAGAATGAGTGCCCAGTCTCAAGAAGATGTCTTAGTACGATTCGTGACTCTCTCCCCGACGGGAGACACATTCGACAGTGTGTGATCGTGCGCGTCCGTCTCGTTATGTACCGTGGCATGGGCGGACGAATGAGAACCAAGAGGACCTACCTAGACGTGACGCATCAGCACCAACAGTCGGGCGCAGGTTACCAAGCCGACCTGGTATCCATCCTGATCCAGCTCCTATCACCAACTTGTGCTTCCCGGGGTTGCCCATATATCGAGTTGGCACTATCACAGCCAAGCTCTTAGCCTCCTCCCCCAATAGCCCACGACCTGGCCCACCGCCTCTCTCTTGTCTACCCTCTCACCTTGCGTCGCCGATAACCCATGTCTGCACGCTGCAGTCATCTGAGATTTGTGGCGCCCTGCCGGTCATGCCCCTGGCTGCTCATTCATAATGGCTTAGACTCATTGGCCATTGATCGGTCGCAGTTTTTCATTGTCTCGATCCGTCTACTTTTCATTGCTTATTCTTCGAAACACTAGACCAGGGCCACCTGGGCGACGGCCATTTTCGACGCGCCGCTTGATACCACACAGACAGTGATAGTGTGGACTGAGGTTAAGCCCAGTAGCTGTGTGGCTAGTCATCCGGCAGCACCCAGCACGGCAGCGGCAGACCTGTGGAAGCAGACATTGACGGAAACACAACGCCGTACCACAGGGACAGAGGAAAATTGAGAGGGTCACTTCCTCAAGGAATGCTCAGAATCATCAACGGGTTGCGGCCCTGGCTGTCAAACATGGCAATTCCATTGTTCCGTCTCCCTCAACCACTAGGAATGTCGGTACCCTTGCACATGGTCGTCTCTCTCACATATGGAACGTATGCATGGAACGGGACTGGGCGACGCAGACGTGCACTTTCCTACCATCTGTACTCGACGACGGCGCGGATGGAAGCTTTCGGCGAAAGGACCGGCGCGAACGCTACGCTCCTAACCACATGGCAGGAAGAGCGCACATCATACCAGTGGGCTGCGCACTATTAACAAGTTCGCGTCGAGCTACGTCTGGCTGAGTGCTATGTATACTTTTGGAAACTGTTGCATTCCACTCCTGTTGACACGAGCTGAGCTAGTCATGCGGTCAAGCATCAACGCCACGCTTGCTTATTTAGGAAGATTTCCCTTCTCACTCACAAACACACACCCACATTTACACATTCACACACTCTCTCTCGCGCGGGTAGAGTGCCCTCGCACGACAACAGACACCTGCAAGCTGCCTCTCCACCCCCAGTCGATCTCCTCCCATCGATTCGAAGCGTTGCAGTAAGGCCGGTGACGAGACCGTTGCGCCGAAATCTCCCTCTGACAGACGCCATCGTGTCTTTGGCCGTCAAGTCTGCAGTTTGGCTCTCCTGTAGGTCCCAGCTGACCGTCTCGCGGAAGGGAGCCGTCGGTTTCATCCGGAGGCACCCATGGTGAGCGGAAGTGAGGTGAGAGGACGATACGAACCCACACAGTACCCGGTTCGCAACAAATAACGAGATCCGCAACCCAGTTGACCGCTTGTTGGACGGCCTTTCGAAGGACTCGGTAGTAGTACTGGATTAGTAGCATACTTGTTGGTTCTGACAATGTTGGCATATAGCAGGGAGCGTGAACGGGCTAGCCGGGAAGGCGAGGTGGTAGCATTATGGTCCAATGTGAGCCGTTGGCGATCTTGTGTTGGAAGTGCGAGATGGAGTGTAAAGGCAGGGTGGGAAAGGCGCCGGGATCTGGTCGACCGTCGACGCGGCGGGCAACCCTGGATTGGTATCAGGCGCGGGTGGAACTGCAGGGAGACGGCAATCCGGGGCAGGGCCCGCCCCTGAGATCCAGCGAGGCTAGGCTAGATTGGGAAGTTTGCCCAGCCATGAGTGGTCAAGTTTCAGTATCCCGCAGGGCCGGCACCGCTAACGGACCCGTGTCAGGGGACTCGCGGGGGGGGGGGGGCTAGCTGGCGGCCGTAAGTGTCGCTGGGTACAAAAAGTCCAGTCACAACTCAGCGATGCATCGTTTGGCCAAGCCCAGACAAGTCGCTGAGCGATCAATGCCACCCTCCACCAGCGCCTTCATCCCCTGACAGACGCTCTTGCGGCTGATCTAACCTCTTTTAGCGAGTTTGCTTAACAGCAGTAGAAGCAAACATGCTGCCGTTTTCTTTTTTCCCAAAAGACCAACCGGACGAGGTCTACAAAGACCCCCACCTCGATTCTAGCCAGAGAGAGCGGTGCAGTCGTGGTTCCTGAATCCAGCCTAGGTAGGTAGGTAGGTGGGTATTGAGCCATCCTCTGGCCTTATCCGCCAAGGACGCTCGCTGTCTCCTCGCCGGCGACTTGCCGACACCTTCTACCAACTTCGAAATTGCCCGCGGGCTTGGCCACAAACACGCTCGAGCGTTGACCAACAGCCCCTAACGCCCCAGTAGAAGAAGGAATCGTATGATAAACAGCTTCATCTTATCAGACCACGGAGCTATTTACGCCCTGCACCAGGTAGTGGTCGTGACGGTCTGCGAGAGGGCTGTTGACGACGTTCAAAGTCTCCATAGCGCTGGGGCGACAAAGAGAGCAAGCAGGGGAAGAGCGGCATTTTGTAGCAGTGCATGATGTGCAGGCAAGGTACGGCACACCCGTGTCTTGGGTCTTTTCGGAGGCGACCAGTCAAGAGGCCGTCAGGTCAGACCGATGACGGCTGTCGGACAGGTAGTATCAGCCGCAATGGCAAACATCCAGATCGATATGGAAAAGAGGGGCAGACGTGAGAGCAGGACGTTGCCACAAGACCAATCTCGGTAGACGACGAATTTCCCGCATATGATGCAAAGTACCGCAGGGCACCCTTGGCGGTCCTATCGAGAAGCTTCGAGACACGTCTCGCTTGCCAAGTGCAACGCTGGAGCGGGGACATGCAG